>NC_133397.1:86525000-87852500 GCF_047511655.1 Castor canadensis | reverse complement strand
GCTGACTATGGGCCCAACCCTCTGAAATCAGGAGCCAAAATAATTCTTTTCTCAGTTAAGTTGCTAATGTCAGGTTTTTTTGTCACAGTCTCAAAAAGCTAACCAATACAAATCTGTGTTGCTTCAAGGGTCCAGATGCAGCGAGAAGACAGTGAGCACAATGGGCTCTGTAAGTAACCTATGCCTAGTTACCTGGTTCCCACTCCAGCTATACCCAAACTGTTGAAAGGAAAATCCCTTAGACAATTAAATTTAGTAGAGTATACTTGAGCAAGTCAAAACCAAACTGAGACAAGGTGCAAGTAAAGTGGGGCACAAGGCCAGGTAGGTTCCTCCAGAACCAGTATAGGTTCTGAAAACTCCAGTAAACAACCTGATCTGAAAGCAATTACTGAAACAGGAAGTGAGCCATAGAAAACTACTTGATTGGCTACTGCTTGGTCAATCAAGCAGTCAATCAGTTAGTTCGGTTCATTGCCTACTACTGGGCCTTGGACAAGGAAACAAAGCTTACCCACCATGATTAAACTCCACATTAGGTTTGTATATTGGACTCACTGTGGGTGCACAGTTCACAGCCTTGACTGCCTACAAATTTTAATATTGTCTAACTTAACTTTTGTGTTTTAACACAGAATGCTCACATCTTGTTTTATAGGTGCTATAGGAAGTTAATTCAAACAAGGATTTCAGCTTGTACAGTGTGATACACATTCTATCAGTGAGACTCTTCCAGTTGTACAACAGGCTCTCCAACTCTTTTTCTCCTCAAATCTAAATGTTTTATTTGGATAAATAAGGACTAGCAAAAGACTGAAAGACAATATAGCATCTGCTTAGTACATACCTTTTCATTTTATGCCATCCAAACAGCAGAAATCATCATTGTTGCTCCAGTAAAAAACACCATCAACTTTCCCTAATAGCAATTTCCCAAGTGATACACCTATTGAAGTATACTCACAGTCACCTTGGGCCTCCCTGGTCTCCAAGCTGCCTCAGGTTCACTAGCAGTCACTGGTGGAGTGGCTGCACATCTTGTGTAAGTTATCAAATTAAACAATTCCACTGGCCAATACACAGAGAGGAAAACAATTTGCATGGACTGGTCATTACTCAGGGAACCTCCCCTGGGGCACGATCTCCCAAGAACTCCTAATAGCATGACCAAATTATCAAGAGACAGGTAGTTTGCTGGGTTCTAAAGTCGTTTTTTACCTCAAGCGATTTTTGTCCTTCATGTTGCTTTTGTACTCTGATCTGCGCATTAGAAGGCAGCTCTGTTACCCTGGAACTAAACAGGGTTCCCTTGGAAACCTGAATGAGTATATGAACTCTCATTTTCCTAAAGAATCTAAGGGAAGCCACCGGTAAAATCTCACAGTTGTGCATGCACACACAGTTGAGGTACATGGGATTTACGAACATCTAGCCTGATCCTTCCCTCCAGCCAAATCCTTGTAGTGATCAGATCCTTGACAGATGGTCAATCACAGCTATGTATTCTGAAAGCAACCTTAATGTCGTGCTCAGGTTTTACATTGATTGTTAATTATTCCAGCAAAACAGCAACCTAACAGAAACCCTGGACCTACTTTAGCTCTCTGTGCTCCCTGGATCTCTGTGGTTGAGCTAATGGTGTTTGTGCCTTTTAAAAGTGTTTCTGCCATGCATATCCTGCTTCTCAAGGCAAAAATGTTCAGAGTTCCTTCCAAACTGTTCCTCACTAAGCAAGTTTCATTTTAAGAATGGTAGTATACTTCTGCATTAAAACTTCCCTGCATCCCAACCAATGGGCCACAGATTTATTTAAGACCCTGTCAAATGGATTTTGTAATTACTATGGCTTGGATATGAAAAGTCCCTGAGCTAGTAGTACTATTATGGAAGGGTCTAGAAACTTTAGGAGATGGGTCCTAGCTGAAGGAAGGAAGTCACAGAGGACATGTTCTTAGAGGCTGCATCTTATTCTGGGCTCTCTCTCCTCCCTCCCTCCCTTTCTTGCCTTATTTCCTACTCTCCCTTTCCCCCTCTCTCCTTCCTGTCGACCAAGAGGTGAGCTACTTACTCCACCACCTGCTCTTGCCATGACACTCAGCATCAAGTTAGGCCCACTGCAATGGAACAAGCTGAAACCACAGACTGAAACCTCTGAAACTGTGAACCAAAATAAATCTTTCCTCCATTAAGTTGTTTATGTCAGGTCATTTTGTCACAGTGATGAAAAACTGAAGTCAGGAGAGCCAAACCTGTCAGCCCATGTAATTAAAAGAAATGATGTTCAACCTGTATTTTCTTTCTACAAGTAAATTACATTTTTGAAATCCTGATGATATTTTAAAAATACCATGTATATGTACATTTGCTAGGCAGACACTCTACCACTAGAGCCACACTGCTAAGCCACAGACTATGATATGTACAAAGCTGTGACATGAAGTCTGAGCAGAACACTTTGTGATGCCAGATCAGATTCCTACCAGCATCTACCCTAGGCAAGACCTACGAGGAGGTGTCCCACACATAGGCAGCATGTGATACCAAATACCTGGAAGTTCCCAGAACCCAGAGTTGGGGGGTTTTGATGCAGACTTCATCATGTAGGTCTGGTTGATTACTAGGTCAGCCTAAAACTCCTTTCTGCCCCAGAAGAATGGGAGCTGGGGCTAAAAGCTCCAAGCTTCTTCCCAGGGCTGGTCTTTCAGGTAACTAGCCCCACCTAGGAGCCTCACCAAGGGTTGCCTCACTAGAACAAAAGACACTCCTGTCACCAGGGAATTCTAAATATCTAGGAGTTCAGTGTGAGTAACTGGAGTCAAAAACCAACCATCAGAACAAAAGATGTCTCTAACACTCTTAGCACTCAGGAAATGATAGGACTTCTAGAAGCTCTGTGCCAGGAGTCAGGGACAGACACTGAACGTGTGTTTATTATGTCATGGGAAGTCACTGACAGATTCTTTGAGGCAATTTTCTCTTTTCAATACAGAGTACTTAACCTCATTTCCAAAACAAAATTCCTCAGAAATAACAGACTAAACACATGGAGCACTGAGGTCCCTCACCTGCATTCCTAAGCTACTCCCCTGACTATGCCAGGCCTACCCTGGTCCATCAAGGCCTGGCAGGTCTTCCCCAAATCCATCACACATGTAGAATCAGCATTCAATAGACACTCTGTTGACAAATAACAAATGTTTAACCAGGAGAAAAAGCACATCTCACTTGAGAGGGGCCTGATGCATATACCATCTCTGCTTCTGCATCACCCACTGGTCTTCAGCCCACTCCTAAATAATATCTCCCTGAACCCAAACTGCTCCCCAAAGTCTAAATAGCCCTTTCTGAATTTCACTGCAGAGTGGGTTCCTTCCTCCTTCCCGTACACACTTTCTCTTGGCTTCAGGAAAAACATTCCTGCTGCCTTGGCCATTCCTCAGTCTGCTTTCTGGTTTCCTCTACAACAGAGATTACTAGACAACCCCCAGGCATTTCAGGCTTAACTTGTCCAAACAGACTCAGTGGCCTCAGCGCTTTTGCATCTGCCATTTGCTCTGCTCAAGAGGCTTTCCTCAACTTTTTGCCCAGTTAACACCATCTTGCACCTCTTCCGCAGTGGTCTGCTTCCTGGCACTCCATCCTAAATTAGTCTGTTATTCTCTCTTGTGTATCCTGCACTCAACATCATTTATAATGCAGTATTCATGGCTTAAAATCACCCCACCGCCACCATCTCCACCTCTCCAGACTATAAGCTTCATGAGAGCACAGGGCTTGGCAAATGCTCTGAGATTTTTTTTCTTCTTCAGCTTTAAGAAATAAAATTGATTTTGCCAATGAATCTGGAAAACAAAAAATTTGATCCTCAAAATCTTCTGTAAAAGAAAAACTGGGTGTTTTGTTTTGTTTTGCTGGTGAAGAAACTGAGACTCTAAAAGTAGTGGGTCCCAGAATCACATCTCTGAGATGAGGCACCAGACAAAGAACAGGAATTTAAAACTCTAAACTGATTTCCTTTCTAAAGAAAGCAGGGAAAATCCAGAACAGATCTCTTTCAGTTTCAAAGAAAAGTACCTGACTAGGTTAGATGCAGGTCTGAAAATAGGAATAAGCCTCTGTGAAGCAACACCCCACACATGCCAGGCATCCTGAAGGTTAAATACGGCTCACTGCAAGAACATAGCACTGACCAAACAGGCCTCCACTTGGCATCTGGGTCCATGGGGCAACAAAAGGCTTTTGCTCCAATGTAGTCCCAAACCAGGTCACTGCCACAGAGCCACCAGGCACAAAAAAAAAAAATCAAAGCTGTCCCAAATTTCAGATTCTATCCTGTTTTGTCAAGGTGACAGGTGCAAATAAAGAATCATAAAACCCTACCAAACTTAACTGGGAAATGACAGTCCTGTTACCCCACTGCTCCCTGAGTGAACTCTTCTGATTCCTCCCCCAATCTTTGTTTTTGCCTTTGCATCCCCAAGTAACACGATTACAAGTACTACTCCTTGGATTTTTTTTTCCCCAATGCTAGAGATTGATCCCAGGGCTTTGCACATGGGCAAGGGCTCTACTACTGAGCTATGTCTCCAGACCTTGTTTTTGTGTTTGTTTGTTTTGGTTGGTTGGGTTAGGTTGTTTTGGTTTGGCTTGGTTTGGTTTTGTGTGTGTGTGTTTGTGTGCACGAGAGAGAGAGAGAGAGAGAGAGAGAGAGAGAGAGAGAGAGAGAGAGAGAAGGTCTGGCTATGTAGTCCAGGCTAGCCTAGGACACAAATTTTTCTCAGCTCCTGAATGCTAGGATTATAGGCATGTACCACCACACCCAGCTCCTTGGATTCTTAATGTAGGCACTAGCTATCAACTTTCCAAAGTGGAGGACTTAGCTCCCTTTCACTGACCGCCACTGCTGCCCGCCACTCATGACCCAATTACACGGTAATTTTGGCTACATCACATGGTGGTCCTTATGTTATTATAACTGCATAAATATGAGTGAGGCCTGAGCTTTATAGTAAAACTAGAAAGCCTTCCTATGCTCTGCAAGTTTTCATTTTCCCTAGAGTTAACAGCTGTCACAGAATTTCTGGCTTGTTTCCCTCTCTATGTATAATAATCTCTCCACACAATTCTTCCCTGGGCACAGATATTCTTTTAACATGCCAAAACGCTGTGTGATCTGTCACCTTGTCTTCTAGAAGTTTCCCTGCAGTCTCCTGCCCTCACTCAATCCGGACCTGGAGGAGCTCTCACTGTCATCTCAGCATTACCTTTCATTATTGTGGGGCTCAGAACATGACACCTCAAAGTATGGCATTTGGCATGCTGAGTTCTTGAACCAAAGGAGACTGGAAGGACCTCAGGAGCAAGGTCTTCCTGACCTCCCATCCTACTGTCTGCTGCCAGGAGAGTTGTAGAAGAGTCCTAGAAACCAGAACTGCTCTTCCCCAAGGTGGCCGATAGACACAGAGCAACTCTCACCCACAGCAAGCAAAAAAGGTCACTCCCTCCCTCCCTCTCCCTTGAAAACTCCCATTCCCAGGGTCCTGCTCTTGCCCAGTGCAAGGAAGGCACTGCAGGAGGGGATAGGAGGAATCCTATCAGCTGACAACCCATATCCACTGCCTGCCCATGTTCCTGGAACCCAAGCATAAAAACAGATAGCTTTTCCTGGTCTTTGGGTCTTTATTTCAGGAAGCTTTCTGTATCATGAAAAGCTCTGATTTTAAAAATTTGTCATGCTTTTCTCTTATTAAGCTGTTTTTTGCTATAGGAATGAGGACTCTGATACTTAACTACAAGTGAGGAATAGTTGCACCTTTCCACACCATCCATTATCCCAGATTCCTCTTCAACAAGCAACTAGTAACGAACTCTTGAGGAAAACAATAGACCCATCTGACAGGTGAAAATTAAATGTTTATTCTTCAAAAGACCCACAAGAAAAACAAAAAAGCAGGCTATTTTATGAGAGAGTTTATGATATATCTAATTGAAAAAAATTACAAATTCACACATATATCTCCTAAAAAATTAAATAAGAGAAAGGCAGATAACCCAATAGAAAAAAACAGGCAAAAGATACAAACACTTTTCCTTAGGAAAAAGCATACTTAATACACACATAAAAATACTCTCACTCAATTAGTAATAAAGAGAAATACTCTCAGGGTTCTGAGATACTCTTTTAACATCTACCAGACTGGCAAAAAGGCAACACCTCTAACAATGACAACAGCTCTCAGCCAAGGAGCACCACTGTGGGAATTCTGATACACTGCTGCCAGAAATTCACACACTCACTTTGAAAACAGCTTAAGATTTTCTAGCGAGGTTGGGAATGCACACTCCTCTGATCCAGTGTTATGGGCCACTCACAAATGCCAGTTCTCTCCTTCCAAGCACACAGAAGGACAGCACATCCTCAAGCCTCTGAGGTTCCACATAAGCCATGTGGCTTCTGTGGCCAGTGTAATGTAAGCCAAGGGATCTCTGTCACCTCAGGTGGAAACCCTCCCCCTGCACCAATGAGCACCGAAACACTGGGAATAAGCCTTTATTCACCATCTTTGAGTGCCTACTGCAAGAAAAGCCTTGTGCTGCCCCACACTGGGTGTAAAGCATCAAGGAGAACTAAATACACTGTTGGGTATCAAAGCTAACGAAGGCCTGAGTGACTCCATTTTGTATGTGGACTCTGTTTGTGCAGGCTCCTGCCTACCCTTGCTTATCTTTTTCAGAGCAAACCCAGCTAGTAACTTCTCTGTTCTAGTCTGAGAAAGCAAAGTAGCCAGAGACTCTAAAGACATGCCTTTGGGCCACACTGCACCCTGGTCAGTGGGCCGTACTAATCAGGATACCCACCCCACCATCTGTCAAAGAGACCAATGACCACACGTTCCACTCCCCACCCATGTTCCTACAACCCTGCCGCACAGAAGCCCTTGAAAATGCACACCAATTACCCCACAGCAGCGATGCTGTCTAGGGCATCTGGCCCGTTCCTCCTCTAGAAAGTAAATAAAACTTTGCTTCTGTTTTAACTCGGGCCTTTGTGAAATCTTTCACACCTGCACCTTGGCCACATGAATGGGACCTAACATTAGGGTGTTTGTTATTGCAGCATAATCTAGCCCATCTCGACTGATACACCCCACCATGGTCACTGAGAGACGTATTCTCTAGAAAAACTTTTCCAGGTCTGAACACTACACAAGGATGTTTATAGCAGCAGAATGTGTCAAAGCAAAAATGACAGCTAGAACCCAAGTATCCACTAACAGAAGAAAGCATAAGTAAGTAGCAGTGAATTCATTCAATAGATGACTATACTTGGATAAAAATGAGTGAACTACAGCTACATTCATCACTGCAGCTCAATGTTAGAGAAAAGTATCGAGGGGAGAAGGTAACCAAACTGTAGAAAAATACATAAAGTGTGAATAAAGTATGATTCCCTTGTATAAACTTACAAAATCACATAAAACTAAATAATACATTGAGTAGAGAAAGATACACATATTATTACTACAATTTTTTTCTTTTGGCAGTGTGGTACTGGGGTTTGAACTCTGAGCCTCAGACTTGCTAGACAGGTGATTTATCATTGAGTCATGCCACCAGCTCCGTAGTAGTTTTATATTGTGTGTGTGTGTGTGTGTGTGTGTGTGTGTGTTAATATGACAAAGAAAAGTGAGGCTGCAGTGACACATAATTCAGGGCAGTGGTTTCCACAGGAGAGGGAGCATGTGAAAATACTTCATTATTGGTAAAAGGTGCTTGGGAATATGGTGTTTCTTCTGTTACCAGTACTCTACATTTACAGTACATATATATTCTGATGCACATGGAAAATTTCATATTAAAAACACACCACAAAATGCAGTGCTTTTCATAAGGAGATCTTGTGCTGCTGTTGATTTTTCTTCCGTTTTGTTTAAAGTAGGCAGGCAGCAGAAAAATAATAAAGCCCATACCTCCCCCACCCTCCCCAGCATTGAAGAATACAAATGACCCAAATTTTCAGCACTGTGCTAATTGGCTACCAGAGCACTGGGGGAATTATTGTGGCTCCGTAGGTAATCATTTGCAGGGTTACCAGTGGGCAGGTCAAACAGCTGGCACAGCTAGCAAGCTACTGCCAGTCCCTACAGTACTCAGCTGGGGCATGAGAAAGTTAGGGGCAACATTCCTTTATTTGTTCCTGTGCTCTGCTCACTTTCCATTCCAGGATGATGCAAAGCCTTTCTCAAGCCATAGGCTTCCCTCTGGCACTGCTACTGGACATCCATGTATTCAACAAGCATTTATCAAGAGTGCTCCAGTGACAAGAACCACCTCAGCACTGAGAACAGAAGAGAGGGGGATGAAACCTGGGACCTCCCTCCTGGAGCTCATGCTGTTTTGTTCTAAACAGATAAAGCTACTGAGTGCCACAAGGGGACAAATTGAGCTGGGTGCCATAAAGGCAGGCGATACAAGAGGACCAGGTAAGGGAAGGGGCACGTATGATATTTCCAAGGACGTACAGCCCAGGCTAAGATCATAGGGTCACAAGAAGTAACTGTGCAGCAGGGGAGGTAAGGGACTTGGGGCACAAAGGTTAGCCAGGACAGCTAGTGAAGGTCCAGCAGAAAAAAATGCCCAGCACATTGAAGAGTCTGTGCTTAAGAACAGAAGATGGGCAGCTCATGCAACTACAAGAAGCAATTAAAACATGTTCACACTACTTTTTAATATAAATGGTGAAAGATTCTTTTTTTAAAAATAAGGGAAAATCTGTGCTGGAACATTATCAGGTTTCCCACTTTCATTTTCAATAAATGACTCATAAATAATTCCTTTGCCACCAGAACATGTGTGGTTAAGATTGCAAAATCATATCCTTTAGTGCTGGGAAATGAATTCTTTAAAAGCTACCATTCTCTCAGTCACTCTCTGCTCTTCATTGGAGGTCCTGGGAGGCTGAAGGGCTGAGTCTGGTCACTCACCACTCATAGAAACTATACCTCCTGTAGTGACACTGAATATGCCTCCTTTGATTATCTAATTACAAATAAATGGCCCTTACTGTGCTCTCATTAAATGCAACTCTTGGAAACCTCTAAGCTGTTATTAGCAGTTTCTCTGCCTTTAAAGGTGTAGTTACCTGTTTAATTCTTCAGATTTATGCACCTGAATTCAAACTCCTCCCTTTCTTGGTGGTCTCTTCCTTTTACAGTGCTTTAAGGAAGCAAGACCAAAGCATGCAAGCTTCCACGACCAGCATCTGGGATATCTGCCCAGTGCAACAGGCTGCCCTGCTGAACCAAAGATTTGCATTGTTGCTGAAAACAAAATCCACCAACAAATTCAGTTACCTGAGCAGGACTCCAGCCAACAGCAGACACACTGGCCAAGAAAGGCAACACCATACTGGGCTTCAACAGTTTCCACCCTTCAAACAGAGTCATTTTGAGCACATCTGGTGACCCCTATGTGAATCCACCAGTCCTTGGGTGCCTGTTCCAAAGGCAATAGATTGTTCTCTGTAGGCATGGCATGAGGGCACAAACTCAATGCATGAACAAACACCAAGGTGAAGTTCTCCTTTATGTGGTCAAAGCCCTTTACCTACATCTTGTAAAATGTCTTCCCAATCATTGGCTATTGGGCAATACTTAGCCAATTTGCTTTGAAATACTTACCCTTTTAATTACACTCAGGAAACACTGCACTTTCTAATAGATAAATAATATTTCTTATATCCTTCACTACAATGTAAACTTCTTTACACATTTAGTCTCAGATGTTTTCATGTTACTCACATTTTTAAATGTTACTTGGCTTTTCTCTTTTCAAACCTACTGAGTGCCCAAGCACAAATAAGCTCTTGGTGTATACTATTTAATTCTAAGCCTGATTAGTCTAAGCCTTACTTTCATGGGAACCATTGTGCTGTGGAAATAAAAACTAATGGAGCGTGTTGTAGAACAGTTTCTAACCCTCTAAAGTAAGTTCTATTACTGTCCTGTCTTAGGGATAATTACAATGCAGGCTCCAAGAATTTGATAAACTAGCCCCAGGTCTCCCAGCCCAGATTGGTAACCAACAGACTTACCCTGACTCTAAAGCCAGTGTTATCCACTATTTTCCACTACCCCACACTTCCTTCCTTGACCCTTAAGTGAGGAATCAGTTAGCCTGCCACAATTACAAATGCAAAGATGTGAACCAGGCTCAAGGCATTCTGCAAGGCAAAAAACATCAAGTTTATTCAAACTGTGACTTTATAATGGCCTACCTCCTTGGGGAAAGAATTACAAGATTATACAGGAATGCACATAAGGGAACACTGAAAAAATACAAGCCTGTGGAGGGGCGTTTCTGGGCAATGACATTTGGTCTTCAGTTACATTTATCCTACTGGCTTTAAAGGTTTCAGAGAGTCCTGGGGGAGGGGGCAGGGATGGTGTACATTTCTGTCCACTGCCTCCCACTTGCTGACTTCTCCCACAAAGACTGAACTTTCATAAGAAATATTCCCAGGGGCTGGAGACTGTATCCAAGTGAACATTGTATAACTTTACTTCCTTCCCAAGATAGCCATTGTTTCTGTCAGCAGAGTTTTGGAAACATATGATACTGAAAGCACCATGTTCTAACCTGAGGAAGAGATAGCAGTTTCCACAATCCACGATTTCATTTTTGAGCCAACCTTCCTCCCCCACTACCCAAAAACCAAGAAATAATCCCCAGGAGGTGGTAAGGATAATCCCATCTGTGCCTGCCCTCTTGGGTCACTTGAGAAGTCAGTGTCATGATCCTTTCCCCTCAAAAGCAGGAGCTCTGGGGAAAGGGGGTGGGAGATTTTGTTTCCCACCCACCCATTCCAGCTGCCCACCTGTAGTCAGACTGCCAGGTAAACAGGAAACAGAAAGTGGAGAAGTGACTGGATGCTCCTATGGTCAGTAAAGCTGGGCCAGCACACCCACCTAACTTTTAAGAAAAAGATGGGATCCATCTTTGTTTGTCTATTCACCTATCTTTTCCTCCTACAAATGTTTGCTGAGCATCATCACAGGTAAAATACCTACCCTTATAAACAGACAATTTGGAATGGAAAACAATGAAGAAAATACATAGGTATACTGTATATGAGAGAGTAAGAAAGCCTATGGAAAAAAAAACTGGAGATGTGTATAGGGAGTGTGTGTGTGTGTGTGTGTGTGTGTGTAGGTAAGTAGGCAAATTATAACCCTCAATCAAAGAAAAGCTTGTATTTCTGAAGTTGAGCAATCCAGATATCTTTTACCCCCACCCCCAGTTATTAGTATGGAATGTCCTTCTTTATCTCATTTGATCAATGTAGGTTTGAAGTCTACTTTGTCCAAGAGAAGTATTGCTACTCCTGACTGTTTATGCAGACCATTGGCTTGGTCAATGTTCTTCCGGCTTTTCACCCTAAGCCTATGCTTATTTCTATTAATGAGATGGGTCTCCTGTAAACAACAAATTGTTGGATCTTCCTTTTTAATCCAGTTTGTCAAATGGTGTCTTTTGATGGGTGAATGAAGTCCATTAACATTCACTGTTAGCATTGATAGGTATCTGGTGATTTCTGTCATTTAGTTGTCTTAGTTGTTTAAGGGTTTGATTGTGCAACTAAATCAATGTTACTCTCTACTTTCTTGCCTTTCCTTCTCCTGTGGTTTGGTACTGCCTGTCCTGTCATGGTTTTGTTTGCTTTCACTTTCTGTGTGCAGAATTCCTTGAAGAATCTTTTGTAGTGGTGACTTTGTGGTCATATATTGTTTTAGTTTCTGCTTATCATAGAAGACTTTTATTGCTCCATCTATTTGGAATGATCATTTTTCTGGGTAGAGTACCCTACAGTTGAAGTTATTTTCATTCAGTGTTTGGAAGACCTCACTCTATGCTCTTCTGGCTTTTAAGGTTTCCATTTTAATGCACTTACCTTTGTATGTTCTTTGTTCTTTTTCTCTTACAACCTTCAATATTTTTTCTCTATTCTCTGTGCTTTTTGTTTTAATGATAATATGTCATGTGGTAGTTCTCTAGATTTGGGAAATTTTCTGTTATTATTTTGTTGAATATATTACAATTTCCTTTAGCTTGCACCTCTTCTCCTTCTTCAATGCCTATGATTCTCAGGTTTGGTCTTTTGATGAAGTTCATGTATTTTTGCTCATTCCTTTCACAGGTCTTGAGTTGTCTGACTAGTCGTTCTTCAGATTTTCCTTTAATTACCATTTCATCTTCTAGTTCTGTGATTCAGTCTTCTGCTTCTTCTTGTCTGCTGGATTGGCCTTCCATTTTGTTTTGTATTTCTGTTTTGTTCTTTTTCTGAGGTTTTCCATATCCTGAGTCACTTCCTCTTTAATATTGTCAATTTTCATCCTGAGTTCATTTATCTCTCTATTTATGTGTTCTTTGTTTTATTTGGTGTTTATACAGGGCTTCTATGATTTTTTTAATTTGTTGTTGTGCTTTCTCATATTCTTTATTTTTGTTGTCTTGGAATTTCTTGAATGTCTCCTATACATTTTGGTTGATCATATCCAGTATATTGCTATAAAACGCTCATTGATTACTTGCAGGATTTCTTCTTTCAGTTTGTCCTTGTGGACTTATTTGGGTTCATTAGTATAGTTTCTGTTTGTTTTGTTGGAGTCTGAATCTGAGTATCTCTTTTCTTCATTTCCCTGTGGTTCCTGTACTAATTTGTTATTGGGAGTACAATGGTTTCCATACTTTTTCTGTCTTTCCATCATTCCACTTTGTGCTGTTACTGTCCCTGTACTGTGTATAATTTAGTATTTTCTAGCTTGTAGTAGTAAAAATAATGATATCTAGAATGGAAAGGTAATAGGAGAAAGAAAGCAAAGAAAGAAAAGACAAAAGAGAAAAAAATAGAGAGCCAAAGAAATTAACAGGGAGAGATAGTGAACTAATCAACAGTGAATTAAACAAGCATTAGAGAGACAGAGAAAAAAGAAAAAAATATCCCAGGTTCAAATGCAATAAAGTTTCAGTCTTAATAGTTCTGGTGTTACTCCTTCAGCATCCAGTCCTGGTGTTGGTGTTTGAGTAGTAAGTCTGTCATTGTCTCACCAAAGGGGAAAAAATAATAATAATAAAAAAGAGAAAAAAATAATTAAAAAATAGAAAAGATATACAAAACTATAAAAGAATAAAAATTTCAGGTCCAGAAACCATGACATTTCCTTCTTAGTAGTTCTGGTGTTTCTCCTTCAGCATCCAGTCCTGGTGTTGGTATTTAATCAGTAGCACTGTGGTTGTCTTGCAAGGTGGTTGGGTCAGGAGACAGCTTTGTGAACCACTATCTGTTTCAGGCTGCAGCATACCTGCTACCTGCTGCCAGCTGGCTGCTACTGTAGGCTTTATATTTTGAAGTTTGCTGAGGGGAGCCATCACAACCACCTACTCCAGCAGGCTTTGTTTGTTTGGAGTTCTCCCAGGCACCTGCCCCACCCGTTTTCTCCTGTGTAGAGTCCTGTGAACCTGCTACAGTTGCAGGCCTTGTTTGTTTACAGTTCTCACAGGAAACTTCCAGCACTCTCCAGCAGAGCATCCTGCAAGTCAGCCACTGTTGCAAGCCTTGTCCACCCAAAGCTTCTTGTGGGGATCCACTAAACCCACCTTCTCTGTCAAGCTTGTTTATTTAAAGTTCACACAGGTGCCTGCCCCTCCCCCTTTCTCTGGATCACTCAATGTGCCCTGCCCTTTTTGCTATGTGTTCTTTTCAGTTCCTTGTTTTTTATTCAGTTTTCTTTTTTTTCATGAGGGTGGGGATCAGATTGTCCAGGGGGCTATGCTGATTTATCCCAGGGGTGGCTGTGGAAATACCACATGCCACTTATTTGCTCACCTGTTGGTCTGCATCCATCAAGCAGGTTAGGAGTCAGCATCTGACAGCATGGGACCCCTCCTGGTTTCTCTGCATATCATGGCCTGGGAAAGCTATGTGTGGGCTGGGGATTCGGGGGTGTCAGAGTTTTGCCTCTTCTTGGTGATTTTTCCTGCCAGGTGTATCTCCAGCATCTCAGCAAGATTTTTGCTTTGCAGAGCTCAAGCTCTCTGCTTCCTCCCTCTAGTCACCATCTTGGAACACCTCAAGAAAATCATGTTAAGCAAAGTTAGCCAGGCTCAGAAGGCCAAAAATCACATGTCCTCCCTCAAATGTGGATTGTAGACTCAAAACAAATGCAGTAATATTATTGGACATGGGTCACACTAAGGGGAGAATGCACATGGGAGTAATAGGGAAGGGGAAGGAAACCTAAAACTTGAATATGGCTGGTGAGTTCACTGTAGAGGAGCAAATAAAGTAATCTTAAACTTGCAGAGGCCACTTTGGGAAGGGTTCCAGGAAGCAGTGAAGAAGTCTGGCAGAGATGAACCAATGTGGGTTGCAATACACAAGTGCATGGAAGCAACACTAGGAATCTCTCTGTATAGCAAAAATCTTTATTTCAAACTAACAAAAACACTATGTCTTTCTTATTAACTCTTATGTTTTCTTTCCAAAAAAATTGGGGAACAGGAGGATGGAACAGGTTCTGACTGGAAGGGGAAGGAATCAGTGGGGAGGTGACAAAAACAATATATACACATGTAAGTAAATGTAAAAATAGCAAAATAGAAGAAAGAAAAACAAATCAAATCCATTTCTGGTGTATTTCTTTTTCTTTTACCAGCTTGAAGGCAAAAGCCATCCTGCAACATTACTGAATTGTTAGGATAATCAAAGAAATAGTGGTGATGCTGTTGAGCTGCTAAAGGAGTGGCAGTAACATTTTGTGTCTGTAATGCTTCATTTTCTGATTCTTGATGCTAAGTGAAAGCTTAAGAAGGAAGGAAGGAAGGAAGGAAGGAAGGAAGGAAGGAAGGAAGGAAGGAAGGAACTTATTTTATAAGTTACAGAGACACAATACTTAAGATTCTGTCCACTAATAAGTAATATCTTTTCCCATAAAGGTATAAAAATGGAATGTGTAAAATCCAAGTATAATATGATTCTTATTCAATAAAAATATGTTTAGTCTCTTGGTATTGTAAGAGAGTATTGATAAATACTGTCAATGAGTAAATAAACATGTATGCCCCACCAAAAATGGTTGTATAAGCACAAAGACTAAATTAACTAATGCTACTTTTTTGTTAGTATTAATTATACAAAATAATTGGTTTCATTGTGTGAGTTTTTTACATCTTGATAATGTAGTGTCCTCTCTTACTTTCCCCTTAAGTATATTATTTTATATGTGTCAATTTCAGCACGATTCCTTATATATATTTATATATATTTTTTTGTCATTACATCCTATGCTTTTAAGCAGAGGAAGCAACTATGTATTGGGAATTTCCATTTCCATTTCACTTTTGATGAGGTGAAACTTAATAGTGGTCACTGCAGCTAAAACCTAAGGCAAATATGATAGTTGAAATTACAGAACAGCAGTATGGGACACACAAAGGTGAAGTTCTTTGAAAGATTTAATAATATTTATTCTGTTATCCACTGCAAATACAGGATTCTGAAAAGTTTAAAGGGTGACAAATGAAATTCTTGCTTCTGTAAAGAATAAGGAAGTAGATTTAGCAACACATTTAATGGGAAAATCTGGCATTCTTCAAAAGTAGTACAAGTATAGGAGTACTGTTAAATCCCCACTCACATTTAGGCAGAGAATGAGTATAAATTATAAAAAGCAAAATCTAATAGTACCATACTTACTGATATTCATGTTTATAAAGTCAGATGTTTTCTTTCCTACAATATAATAATAACTACAACATCTAAAATGGTTTCAATGTAGATTTGAAAAGTGCTAACATATTTGAAATCTTTAGAATATGTCTTTTCCTTTTACTTTCATTTATTTTTGTGTTGTATATAACTAAAATTAATTTTTATATTTTATTTTGTAATTTTTACATTTACATTATTTGGGCCTCCTCTCCCCCCACCCCCTGCTTCCAGGCAGCACCTATTCTGTCCTCTTGTTTTCCAGTTTTGTTGAAGAGAAAACATAAAGATAAGAAAAACAGTGTTTTTGCTAGCTTGAAAT
Organism: Castor canadensis; assembly: GCF_047511655.1. Taxonomy (NCBI): domain Eukaryota; kingdom Metazoa; phylum Chordata; class Mammalia; order Rodentia; family Castoridae; genus Castor; species Castor canadensis. The sequence goes on along the minus strand of NC_133397.1, from coordinate 87,836,412 downwards.
AGAGATAGCTATACAGGGAGATTTCCTTGTGTTGTTCCCAAACACAACCCACATTGTTTCATCTCTACCAGACCTCTTCACTACTTCTTAGTCCCCTTCTCATAGCGGCCTTTGCCAGTTTCAGAAATTTTAATAAACTTCCCATCAACGGATGGTAACATTTAGATGACAAAATTAACCTGAATCTTGAGCTGTGAATTAATATATATTATCAAGTTCATTTGTTTATACATTAATTTAATAATTATGTATTTAGCATTTGTGATAATATAACTCAATGGTTTTTATCACTGAACCATTTAAAGAATATTTAAATCAGAAAGAATTTAGCATAGTAATATTTGGACTAAAATTATGTAGGAAAAACTGGTCATCTTAGGTTTTGTTTTCATTTTTCTATCTCTTTATTTCCTGGCTTTTCATTATACCTTTTGTGTGGTTGAGATGATGAAAATTCTTAGAGTCCTTTTCTCCATCTGAAGTACTCTTTCATGTTCTACTCGGTGGAAATGATCTGCCACAAACATAGATAAAGAGATACATCTTTAATCTTACAAGCTGTCTTCTTGCACTGGATCAGGAAAATAATTTTTCTTTTAACAGTTGTCAGCATGATTGACATCTTCACAAAGGCTTATGATCTATTTTTATTTTTCCTATTGAAATCATGCTATGACACCTGCACCTTTGATACTTTCAGCAGAAAAGAACTCAGTGATTTTCAGTAAAAGAACTCACCATATTGCTTTTCCTTTCTGTTTGGTTCTAAAACAGAATTAAAAATAAAACATTTTCAGTAGAACAGATGCACAGAAATATCAAAATTAAATACAAATACATAAGTATGCTATGAAAACTATATTCTTAATAAAGATACAGCTGATCTTAATAAATTCTGTCTTCTTAGAAATTATAAATAACATATTCAAAGTCATTTTTCATATTTATCAGTATTTATATTTATTTATATACAACACACTTGGCATAAAGTGAATAGGTACACGTTTGTCAGTTATTGCCAAGTTAAACTTAAGGTAAATAAAGTAGCTATATGAATAAGTATATTAAAAGTTCGTGATATATTTATGAATTTGTAAATGGTACTTAATACTATTTGAAAAATGGCATTGGTATTCATGGCATGACAGGAGGGTATAAAGAGTCAGTGTGTATACATGAAGGAAAGTAAGATAATATTAAAGGTAATAGATTTGTAGCCTCATCTTCAGTCACAAAAGTATCTAAATATTTTCTAATGAGTGAATCAGGTTTTAAAGATTGCTGTTTTATTTTTTTTATTATAAAACAATACGTTGGGGAGAGTTATGGTTTGAATGTGGTTTGTTCTCAGCAAAACTCATACAAATGCTTAGTTCTCCAGAGTAGGGCAATTGAGGTGGTATTATCAGGTATTTGTGGTCATGAGAAATCCACCTTCATGAATGGATTAAAGTTTATCTCCAATGATTTAGGTTAGTGCTTTTGATACTGGAGTAGGTCTGATGGGACAGGATTATTTACCTAGGAGTAAATTATAACAAGTGACTTTCCCCTTTAGCTGTCTCTCTTGCAACCTCTCTCACAATGTCATTCTCTCTTCTACAGGTATCCCATATGTGGTGCTGCCATTCATGAGGCAATTACCAGAAACTGATGTCAGCTGTATACTCTTAAACATCCAGAATTGTAAGCCAAGTCTTCTTTTCTTTATAAAGTATCTCACTACAGGGATTTTTGTTGCAGCAACACAAATCGAACTAAGACAGGCTGTGACATCTGAAAAAATTGATGCCATAAGCAGGTTCAAAATCTTGCCCCAATAGAAATTAAAAAAAAGTCAAACTGTCAGAAATTAATTTTGCAGAACTTTAGAAATAAGTCAAAGGCTTACAGCAATGACCCATGGTAACAGTATTGAAATGGTCACAGATTATATTCCTAGCATGGGATCTGACCTTTGGTTTTGGAAAGAGCAGACTGATCTTACTCGCAAGTCATTACACATTTCCATAAAGCTTGCTTGGAGGCTATGTAAATGACTGATTTAAGGTGCTTAATTTTGTTTTTCCTAAGTTAGAATTTAGGCTAGATGTGATCACGAATGCTCAAAATTGATGCAATGAAAATTTACACTCTTCTGATACTTGGGTAACAAAGTGTGATAAAAACATACATTAACCTTACTATATATAGGAGAAAAAGCATGGGGGAGAATCTTGGAAAAATTAGAACAGTGAAACCACATCCATATTTGGGGAATCTAGAAGCCAAATACAAGTACACGGCAAGATGCATGCTCAGAAAAGTCTGAGAAATACCACAAGATTTAGATGTGGACTGATCCCTAAATTCACTATCTCACTAACTGTGAAGGAGTGTCCCAGAACAGAGACAATATGAAATGACAAAGAAGAGTTGTTTCATTGTTTCTTTCCTTTTCTTTTTGATTGTAGCATGTGTGTGTGTATAGATATACTTTTCTCATTTTTTATAATCTTCCATTCAAAGAAATATCTGTTGAAACAGCAGGTAAGCATGTACAAAAGACAGCGAGTTTAATGACCATTGCTCACAAGCAACACAATTTTTAAAAAAGTAGTTTTGGAAAATCACTGCATAAATTGTCCACCACAACTTTCCACCAATCAAAATAGGTTAATCCTTGGTAAGGGCAGAACTTAATTTCTAACTTTCTTGTATTCCCATATTCAAATATAAAGTTTTCAACAAAAAAAACAAGAGTTACAAGTAATAAAAAGAAAATAAGGGAAGTTTGTTATTTTTCAGTAAACAGACTGATAAAAGCCATCAATTTGTATAATTTGAATGAGGCAGTACAGACATCATTTTCTTGACAAAGATTTAAAGAACAAGTGCCTAAATATGTTCAAAGAGCTAAAGGAAAACAAATATGATAAACCAATTTAAAACAGGAAAATGACATATGACTAAAAGGAGAATATTAATAAATAGACAGAAATTATAAAAAGGAACCAAACAAAAATTCTGAACCAGAAAAGTATAGTAATTTCAATGTGGTTGAGGGAGCAAAAAGCATATCAACATGCATGATTGAGGTTCCATAAAGAAAACAGGGAGAAAGAGGAAATGCAAAAGGAATATTGGCCCAAATGCCCCACATTTGATGAATGATATGAATCTATAAATCAAAGAATCCTGAATTCTGAGTACTAGTCCTCAAGAAGACACATACTTTAATGAATCACAAGAAAACTGTAAAAAAGTTATAGATCTAGAATCTTGAAAGCACCAGAACACAAGCAACTTATCACATATAATAAAATTGGCAGTCAATTTCTCATCAGAAACCATGAACTACAGAAAACTATTGGCTCACATTATTTTAAACTATTAGAAGAAAGAAAACTTATCCAATATTTCCATATCTAGAAGAAATATTCATCCAAAATTGAGGAGAAACTATTAATATTCCCATATAAGTAAAAGCTGACAGAGTTCAATACAACTAGACTTGTCATAAAAGAAATGAGAAAAGTATCTTTCCAGTTGAAATTAAAGGACATTAGACAGTAATTTTAAGCCATAAAAGAAATAAAGATGTTGGTTAAAAGTAGATTCATTTCATAGTGAAATATAAAAGCTGGTATTTTGTAATTTTGTTTTATAACTATATTATTATTTTTTACATGACTAAAAGAGAACTATACAATTTTCCTTTCATCAAGGTTAATTTATAATATTTTATGCTTTTCTTTAGGGTATATGTACTTTAAATATACGCAGTTTCTGTCTAACTTATTTCATGGAGGTTTCTTGTTATATTTTGCTTTAAAAGTTTGGGGTTTTTAAATTTTGTGTTCACATCAAGTCCTCATGCTTGCCTTGATCCATGCTGTCTGTCCTTTTGCTAATTTTTAGTTTGCTTTTCAGATAGAAAACTGTGAATTTGTCCAGGCTGATCTAGAGCTAGCCTCCTATCACCACCTTTCAAATGGTTGGTATTATAGACTTATACCATCAGACCTGCTCCCTGGCATGCATTTCAATTCTAACCTCATTTTGGTAATTATATCATAAATCCAAACAGCTATCTTAGAAAATGCTCTGGTGTTAATTAAACTCCACTTTATGGCTATATCTAACCCTCAGTAGTGTTGACAGAGCCACTTTCCATGCAGTTAGCACAAATTGGGATAAGGAATTTCACTGTAGTCTATAGTAAAGGTAGGGAAGTAGGGCATGTCAGAAAATGAAAATGAACTTGAAAGAGAACTGTGAAAGTACTTCTAATTCAGGTTAGTTGTTTAGATTGGTGAACTAATTCCTTGTCAAACAATTATACCTATGGCTCTTTGTTCCTAGTATCAGTAAGTCCCATGAAAATGTGCTTTAGAACAAATAGCCCACACAAGAGGGCTGCAAAAATACTCTGTGGGGTAGGAAACAGGGTGCAAAGATAAATTTAAGTTTATTTATTGATAGTCTTTTCCTCAGACTTAGTCTTTCTTAATGCTTTGTTCAAGCAAAGCAATGTCTCTAAAATTAGATTGCTTCCTACAAACTAGGAATTTTTGTACTAAGAAAAATACAATGATGTGTCAGTCTTTTCTCATTTAAATGATTTCTCTTTTGTAAAACTCAATTTTTTGCGATATTCTCATTTCCTAAAGGGGAAGTAGGCTGACTCATGGAATACCAGGCATTGTAGGAAGGAGTAAGGGTACCTGGGATGCACATTGGAAGGAACACCAACTCCACTCCTTTTTGTACATTGGCTTCCATCTCAGTGTTGTTGGTCTCAGGCTTCTCTATAGCTTGTTTTCATCTCTTCCTGCTAAAGTCTACATTGGAGAACCTGTAGTCTTTTTGACTTGTTCAGCTATTATTTTCTTTCCTGTATGCCTTTGGTCTTTCTTTAGAGGTGCTGCAGGATCCCCAAAATCGAGAACTGTGGAATATCAATTTCTCTTATTTATAAGCCATGTGTTCTACAGTGTTTTTGTTGCAGCAGCCCAAATGGATGAAGGGACACTGCTCCTGCTATAGAGGCCTTGCTGCATGGTGTTACACTTCAGCTTTATTCTGTAGGTCTGTGAGACATTGCAGTGCCTTCCTTGTCACAGTTAGAACTGGAGAGATCAGGAGTGGACACATGTCCACTCACTGCCAGTGTATCCTGTGAAGGCAGTGTAGTCCTCTGCTTCACTTTTGCTAGGCCACAATGGGTCTATCCTGTCCAGTCTTCTCCTTCCAGTGTTATAAGCCAAGAAACAATATAAAACCCTGCCCCTTCTTTCTTTTAGTTCTCTCACAAAACTATGAAGATACTATACTGGTTCTATGAAATAAAGCAGTAAAAAGGGTCTACTTAATTAAAAAAAAATCCAATCACATCTATGTAATAGACTCTGTCAGGAAGATTTGAAGATTATATTTGCTTCAGTTTCAAAGGCAAAAGCACACTACTGCCAGAGATCAGTGACATATGTAGCAGTTTTCCTTTATCCACAGAGAATACCTTCCAAGATGTAGTAGATACCTGAAATCAAACATACTTCTCAACCTTGCATATACTACCCTTTGTCCTATACATATATATATCTAGGGTGAAGTTTCATCCATAAATTAGGCATAAGAAGACACTAACAAAGCAGGATACAGATATAAAAACTTATGTGAATGCTCTCTCTCTCTCTCTCTCTCTCTCTGCCCCCCCATCTGCTCTTTTTCTCTCTGATAACAGAAATCTTGCAAAGCAAAATTGAGGTAAAGAGGACCAACTTTATAACTAAGTCAAATTATTAAACTTTTATTCTACATCTTTTCTCTCTAAGGAGCCTTTGGTAATTTCCTTTTCCATAAAGCTAATATACTTAGAAAATGTTATACTCTAGAACATTCAAAAACTAGGTGCTTATTTCTTATATAGCTGTGGTCATTATTTTCAACTGAAAAGTAGAAAATTGATATACAGTTGTATATTTCATCCTGGCATGAGATACATTACTATGAGTCAGCATTCTCCAATACTCTTTGAAACTCACCAAAGTGTAGGTCTAAGAACAAAACTGAAACTGCAATGAACTCTCAGAAGTAATAGGACTTGTTCTGAGGAGATTTTCTGACTTCTATGTACTATTTCCATATTTGCCTATAAAATTTGATCAGTCTTTTACAACCAAACTGTCACAAATATTTATGTCTACATTTGAAACTTTACTTCAAATTCCACTTATAAAATTATACTAAATGATAAAGGATCTAAACATAATATTAAAAGTTGGCACCATATTGGATGTATTGTTACAAAAAAAGAAAATGCCCAAAGCATTTCATTCTCCACAAACACAATTTTCATAACTTAAATGTATTAAGAATGATTTTTTTAAAGTAGGTTACTTTAAAACTATTTATTGGTTAAAAATTTGTATTGTAAAATTTATTTATAAAATGTATCTATAAGGAGAGATCAATATAAAATAAATACTCTAAGCTGAATATTAGCTAAATTTCATTTAAATGTTTTGTACTATGATCTATGGGAAGTTCAAAGTCACCTCACAATCTGTGCAACTTGAAAAAGAAAAAACAAAACTCATGATTATTTGTACCAGAATACCAAAGGATTCAGTCTATGGGACAGTGGAATTCTTAATATGACCTACTATTTGTCTCATGCTCTTGTTTTCTCTACTCCATAAAAACTCAAATGCTCTCTTTTCTTTCCATTTCTGATTGTGGTAATGGGAATCTTAAAATGCATCCATAGCCAGGCACTGGTGGGTCACGCCTGTAATCCTAACTACTCAGGGGACAGATCAAGAGGATCATAATGAGAAGCCAACCCAGGCAAACAGTTCATGAGACCCTATCTCAAAAAAAACCATTACAAAAAAGGGCTGGTGGAGTTGCTAAAGTGTAGGCCCTGAGTTCAAACCATAGTAGCACACACAAAAATATGCATGCATAAGGAGCAGGATTTGTGAACACTGAGAATGTATATTGTAGAAACACTAATTATAATTGAATAGTATTTATCCTCAACCCTCAAACTTTCCATCACCTTACTGCTTCATCAATGTCATGACCAATTTTCTATTGGTCATCTTTCTTTATGAGTTCTGACATCCTGAACATAGTCCACAGATTTGCTATGCTCCCTCCCATCTCAACAATGCTTCCTGCTCTTCTGTGTCATCCATTTCATATTCCTTATTAATGCAAAGCAAATATATATTTCACTTTAGACGATGTTACAATGGTGCATGCCTGTGCTCCCAGCTACTAGGGAGGCTGAAGCAGGAGGATGGCTTGAGTCCAGGAGTTCTGGGCTGCAGTGTGCTATACCAATCCGGTGTCTGCACTAAGGAGGGAAACAAAGTCACCGAGACCATTTTTACAGGAGTCTATTATGCTAGCAGACTCAGAGAAGATAATTTCTCAAAGTCCTGAGCCCTGATCAGTGTTAGGAGCTGGGTTAAATACTTACATAATTTGTCCCCCTTTCCCCTACAGAATGCAGTCACAGTTATAGGAAACATAGCTGGAGGCTTGCAATTTTGCAGAGCTAGCAGAAAGGTGCTTATACACTCAGAGTGGGGAAACCAAGATGAACACTAGACACAGTAAATCCCAGGAGGAGAATTCCAAGATGGCGGCTAGAGGTAGGAAGCAGAAAGCGACCCTCCTATAGTGAAATCTTGGAGAGACGCTGGAGACACACTTTGCAGGCATAATCACCGAGAAAAGGCATAACTTTGACTCCTCCACATCTCCAGCCGGCGCAGAGAATCTCCACTTCACGTTAAACGGAGAAACAAGGAGGCCCCCGGGCCGCCAGTGGCCGGCGCCCATACGGCTTGGGAAGATGCGGACCAGGTGAGCTTCCGGTACCGCGGTAGCCCCACAGACAAGCCTGGGCCAGAGCAGCATAGCCCCCTGGACAGACTGACCTCCACCCGGGAAAAAAAGAGAAACTGAGTACTAAGCAATAAGAGCAGTTAAGACACGCTGGAAAGAGGGTGGGGTGCCCTGAGCGCTGAAGATTGGGGGAAGGGAATCCTTCCCAGGACTGTAAATAAACAAGCCGGGCGGGCCAGAGAGGCTCTGGCAGGAGCGGGGCGCGCCCAGCAACCAGGAGCAGGGCGCGCCCAGCAACCAGGAGCAGGGACGCTTGTGAGAGGAGGGAAGACCCACTTCCCACGTGAACTGTAAATAAACACACAGGCCTGACAATGCGGGGCAGTGTCACCTTTCCAGTGTTTGGAAAGGGGGAAGCCTGTAGCACAGGATAACTCTGAGCAAACAAAGCCTGTGGGACCAGGTGAGTGCTAAGCTCACCCCAGAGATCTGCATAAATAACGCTGGCCAGCTACAGGCTGAGAGCAGCAGGCAGGCAAGCCACAGTTGCAGATACCACTCTCAGAACTGCCTCCAGATGCTTTTTTTCTTTTTCTCCCTACCTTTGATGAGAGAACAACCGAATTACACCTGCAAGCTGAAAAACTTACTGAAAGTGTATTGCATTTGAACTGGGGACACTTGGTGGGGCTTTTTTTTTTTTATCTTCTGTGTGTGTGTGAGTGTAGTTTTGTTCTACTTTATGCATCCCCTTTGATGAGACAACTACAGAACAACATCTGAGGCACCAACTCCAGGACTGGAGATTGAGACGGACATCCAAATTATTAAGACTGAAATTGCATTGCATATAAACTTGGAAGTTTTTTGGTTTTTTTTTTTTTTTAATTTTCTATTTTCCATTTTATTTTAATTCATTTTTATATATAGATATTACTTTCATATACTTATTTTTTATTTTTTTTATCTTTGATTTTCAATCCTCTCTGTCTCTCTATTGTCTGTTCAGCTTACTGTCGATTAGTACACTAACACTCCCTGTTTATACCTTTGAAACTCTCTTGTCTGATACCTTGTTCTGCTTTCTCCCTCTTGTCTGTGTATTTGTTTTCCCCTTTTCTTTAACTTCTTGCTTTCCATCTCAGCTCACTCTTCCATTCTCAATATTACCATTGTTATTATTACAAGCTAGAAAATACTTAATTACACACAGTACAGGGACAGTAACAACACCAAGGACAATGACAGGAAGACAGAAAAAACAAGGAAACCAGTTTCCCCACAGCAAAAAATTAGTACAGGAACCAAAGGGGAATAAAGAGAACAGAAACTCAGATCCAGACTCCAACAAAATGAAGATAAACTATGCCAAAGGACCCAATGAAGCCCACAAGAATAATTTAAAAGAAGACATACTACAAGTACTCAATGAGAATTTTATAGAGATGATACTGGATAGGGTCAACCAAAATGTACAGGAGACACTCAAGAAATTCCAAGACAATAAAAATAGAGAATTTGAAAAAGCAAAAGAAGAAATAAAGGAAACCATAGAAGCACTGTATAAACACCAAAGTGAAAGAGAGAACACAATGAATAAATGGATAAATGAACTCAGGACAAAAATAGACAACAATAAAGAAGAAAACTGCCAGGATATGGAAAACCTCAGAAAAAAGAACGAAACAGAACTGCAAAACAAAACGGAAGGCCAATCCAGCAGAATAGAACAAACAGAAGACAGAATCTCAGAACTTGAAGATGAAATGGTAATTAAAGGAAAAACTGAAGAACTATTAATTAAACAACTCAAGACCTGTGAAAAGAAAATGCAAGAACTCACTGACTCCATCAAAAGAAGAAACTTGAGAATCATGGGCATCGAAGAAGGAGAAGAGGTGCAAGTGAAGAGAATGCGTAATATATTCAACAAAATAATAATGGAAAATTTCCCAAATCTAGAGAAAGATATTCCCATACAAATGCAAGAGGCCTCCAGGACACCAAACAGACCAGATCAAAATAGAACTACTCCATGACATATCATTAAAACAACAAGTTCAGAAACTAAGGAAAGAATATTGAAGGCTGTAAGAGAGAAAAAACAAGTAACATACAAAGGTAAACCCATCAAAATCACAGCAGACTTCTCAACAGAAACATTAAAAGCAAGAAGAGCGTGGGGTGAGATCTTCCGGGCACTGAATGAAAATAACTTCAACCCCAGGATACTCTACCCAGCAAAGCTATCATTCAAAATAGATGGAGCAATAAAAGTCTTCCATGATAAGCAGAAACTAAAACAATATGTGACCACAAAGCCACCATTACAAAAGATTCTGCAAGGGATCCTGCACACAGAAAGTGACACCCAACTTAACCATGAAAAGGCAGGCAGCACCAAACCACAGGATAAGAAAAAGCAAGACAGTAGAGAGTAACATCAAGTTAGGTACACACAATCAAACCTTCAAACAACTAAGATAACTAAATGGCAGGAATCACCACATACCTATCAGTACTAACGCTTAATGTTAATGGACTTAATTCACCCATCAAAAGACACCGTTTGACAAAATGGATTAAAAAAGAAGATCCAACAATTTGTTGCTTACAGGAGACTCATCTCACCGACAGAAATAAGCATATGCTTAGGATGAAAGGCTGGAAGAAGATTTACCAAGCCAATGGCCCCCGAAAACAAGCAGGAGTAGCAATACTTATCTCTGACAAAGTAGACTTCAAACCTACATTGATCAAATGAGATAAAGAAGGACATTCCATACTAATAAAAGGGGAAATAGACCAAAAGGAAATAATAATCATCAATCTGTACGCAGGCAATGTCAACGCACCCAATTTCATCAAACATACCCTGAAAGACCCAAAAGCATATATAAACGCCAACACAGTGGTTGTGGGAGACTTTAACACTCCATTATCATCAATAGATAGGTCATCCAAACAAAAACTCAATAAAGAAATCCAAGCTCTAAAATATGCAATAGATCAAGTGCAGCCCATGGAACCTTCTCCAAAATAGATCATATCCTAGGGCACAAAGCAAGCCTCAGCAAATATAAGAAAATAGAAATAATACCATGCATACTATCTGACCACAATGCAGTAAAAGTAGAACTCAACAACAAAAGTAAAGACAAAAAACATGCAAACAGCTGGAAACTAAATAACTCATTACTTAATGAAGAATGGATCATCGATGCAATAAAAGAGGAAATTAAAAAGTTCCTGGAAGTCAATGAAAATGAAAACACAACCTACCGGAACCTATGGGACACAGCTAAGGCAGTCGTGAGAGGAAAGTTTATAGCCATGAGTGCATATATTAAAAAGATTGAAAGATCCCAAATCAATGACCTAATGATACATCTCAAACTCCTAGAAAAACAAGAACAAGCAAATCCCAAAACAAATAGAAGGAGAGAAATAATAAAAATAAGAGCTGAAATCAACGAAATAGAAACCAAAAAAACCATACAAAGAATTAATGAAACAAAAAGTTGGTTCTTTGAAAAAATAAACAAGATCGATAGACCCCTGGCAAACCTGACTAAAATGAGGAGAGAAAAAGCCCAAATTAGTAGAATTAGGAATGCAAAAGGGGAGATAACAACAAACACCATGGAAGTCCAGGAAATCATCAGAGACTACTTTGAGAACCTATATTCAAATAAATTTGAAAATCTAAAAGAAATGGACAGATTTCTAGATACATATGATCATCCAAAACTGAACCAAGAGGAAATTAATCACCTGAATAGACCTATAACACAAAATGAAATTGAAGCAGCAATCAAGAGTCCCCCAAAAAGAAAAGTCCAGGACCTGATGGATTCTCTGCTGAATTCTATCAGACCTTTAAAGAAGAATTGATACCAACCCTCCTTAAACTGTTCCATGAAATAGAAAGGGAAGGAAAACTGCCAAACACATTTTATGAAGCCAGTATTACACTTATCCCAAAACCAGGCAAAGACACCTCCAAAAAGGAGAACTATAGGCCAATCTCCTTAATGAACATTGATGCAAAAATCCTCAACAAAATAATGGCAAATCGAATTCAGCAACACATCAAAAAGATTATTCACCACGACCAGGTAGGCTTCATCCCAGGGATGCAGGGGTGGTTCAACATACGAAAATCAATAAACATAATAAACCACATTAACAGAAGCAAAGACAAAAACCACTTGATCATCTCAATAGATGCAGAAAAAGCCTTTGATAAGATCCAACATCATTTCATGATAAAAGCTCTAAGAAAACTAGGAATAGAAGGAAAGTTCCTCAACATTATAAAAGCTATATATGACAAACCTACAGCCAGCATTATACTTAACGGAGAAAAATTAAAACCATTCCCTCTAAAATCAGGAACCAGACAAGGATGCCCACTATCTCCACTCCTATTCAACATAGTACTGGAATTCCTAGCCAGAGCAATTAGGCAAGAAGAAGGAATAAAAGGAATACAAATAGGTAAAGAAACTGTCAAAATATCCCTATTTGCAGACGACATGATCCTATACCTTAAAGACCCAAAAAACTCTACTCAGAAGCTTCTAGACATCATCAATAGCTATAGCAAGGTAGCAGGATATAAAATCAACATAGAAAAATCATTAGCATTTCTATACACTAACAATGAGCAAACGGAAAAAGAATGTATGAAAACAATTCCATTTACAATAGCCTCAAACAAAATCAAATACCTAGGTGTAAACCTAACAAAAGATGTGAAAGACCTCTACAAGGAAAACTATACACTTCTGAAGAAAGAGATTGAGGAAGACTATAGAAAGCGGAGAGATCTCCCATGCTCATGGGTTGGTAGAATCAACATAGTAAAAATGTCGATACTCCCCAAAGTAATCTACATGTTTAATGCAATTCCCATCAAAATTCCAATGACATTCATTAAAGAGATTGAAAAATCTACTGTTAAATTTATATGGAAACACAAGAGGCCATGAATAGCCAAGGCAATACTCAGTCAAAAGAACAATGCTGGAGGTATCACAATACCTGACTTCAAACTATATTACAAAGCAATAACAATAAAAACAGCATGGTACTGGCACAAAAACAGACATGAAGACCAGTGGAACAGAATAGAGGACCCAGATATGAAGCCACACAACTATGAGCAACTTATCTTTGACAAAGGAGCTAAAAATAGACGATGGAGAAATAGCAGCCTCTTCAACAAAAACTGCTGGGAAAACTGGTTAGCAGTCTGCAAAAAACTGAAACTAGATCCATGTATATCACCCTATACCAAGATTAACTCAAAATGGATCAAGGATCTTAATATCAGACCACAAACTCTTAAGTTGATAGAAGAAAGAGTAGGAAATACTCTGGAGTTAGTAGGTATAGGTAAGAACTTTCTCAATGAAACCCCAGCAGCACAGCAACTAAAAGATAGCATAGATAAATGGGACCTCATAAAACTAAAAAGCTTCTGTTCATCAAAAGAAATGGTCTCTAAACTGAACAGAACACCCATAGAGTGGGAGAAAATATTTGCCAATTATACATCAGACAAAGGACTGATAACCAGAATATACAGGGAACTTAAAAAACTAAATTCTCCCAAAACTAATGAACCAATAAAGAAATGGGCATGTGACCTAAACAGAACTTTCTCAAAAGAAGAAATTCAAATGGCCAAAAAACACATGAAAAAATGCTCACCATCTCTAGCAATAAAGGAAATGCAAATTAAAACCACACTAAGATTCCACCTCACCCCTGTTAGAATAGCCATCATCAGCAACACCACCACCAACAGGTGTTGGCGAGGAAGCAGGGAAAAAGGAACCCTCTTACACTGTTGGTGGGAATGTAGACTAGTACAACCACTCTGGAAAAAAATTTGGAGGCTACTTAAAAAGCTGGACATCGATCTACCATTTGATCCAGCAATACCACTCTTGGGGATATACCCAAAAGACTGTTACTCCAGAGGCACCTGCACATCCATGTTTATTGCGGCACTATTCACAATAGCCAAGTTATGGAAACAGCCAAGATGCCCCCAGCACTGACGAATGGATTAAGAAAATGTGGTATCTATACACAATGGAATTTTATGCAGCCATGAAGAAGAACGAAATGTTATCATTCGCTGGTAAATGGATGGAATTGGAGAACATCATTGTGAGTGAGGTTAGCCTGGCCCAAAAGACCAAAAATCGTATGTTCTCCCTCATATGTGGACATTAGATCAAGGGCAAACACAACAAGGGGATTGGACTATGAGCACATGATAAAAGCGAGAGCACACAAGGGAGGGGTGAGGATAGGTAAGACACCTAAAAAACTAGCTAGCATTTGTTGCCCTTAATGCAGAGAAACTAAAGCAGATACCTTAAAACAACTGAGGCCAATAGGAAAAGGGGACCAGGAACTAGAAAAAAGGTTAGATCAAAAAGAATTAACCTAGAAGGTAACACCCACGCACAGGAAATCAATGTGAGTCAATGTCCTGTATAGCTATCCTTATCTCAACCAGCAAAACCCCTTGTTCCTTCCTATTATTGCTTATACTCTCTCTACAACAAAATTAGAGATAAGGGCAAAATAGTTTCTGCTGGGTATTGAGGGGGGGGAGCGGGAGGGGGTGGAGTGGGTGGTAAGGGAGGGGGTGGGGGCAGGGGGGAGAAATGAACCAAGCCTTGTATGCACATATGAATAATAAAAGAAAAATGAAAAAAAATGATTTTGGAAAAGTTAAAAAAAAAAAAGAGTTCAACGGGATCAAAGGAAAACTTTATTATATAGTTTTTAGGGGAAATGAGATGAGCCAGTTTATAGGCTGAGGAAGGGGAATGCAAGCAGAGGAAAGATCGAAGATGCAGATGAGAGAGGTACCAGTTGTGAGTGTGGTATTTGAGGAGGTGAGTCATTAAAAAAGTCTTCACCAGGAAGAGAGAGCACATTTTCTCTGAGGAGAGCAAAACACATGGAAATAAAACCAAACTTTAGAGGTTGGGTCTAGCAGGTGGTCAGGGGTAGATGCTGTGGGAAATTATCATAGGTAGATGTGAACATTCTTAGTAAAGTTGAAGGCGGTGTCATATGTTCAGCTGAGGACAGGGAATGGGATGAATGTGAGTTCTTGAGAAGGGAGGAGATTTGGAGTAGCTACTGTGGGAAGCATGATTAGGGCTTAGCAGCAAATGAATAAATGATTAACTGGGGTTATTTAGTATGAATTTATTTGAAAACCCACAGTATCATTTCATGACAGCAGTAAGTAAATGTGGGAGATAGAAGAGAAGGAGATAAGGTGATTAAGGTAAGCACAAAAAAAAGAGTTTGGGAGTTTGAAGTTGTAACCATTCAGAATGCTGCTTAGGTGCAAGGTTTGGTCACAATGGTAGGGTGGCTGAAGATGTTCACAGTAGCCAGCAGGCATGTTAAGGGTATCATGTCAGGTAAATGTGGGCATTGAAGTGTCCACGTTTATCAGTCAGAAATGAGAACGAGAGCAGTACTGAAAAGATTGCTGAAGTTGAAGTGGGAGATGATCCTAGATAATGGAGGTAATAAGTGGATGATGGGGACAATCATTTGCTGAATGGTGACAGTGCACCTGTATTACAGAAGCAGTGCTCAGGCGCAAACAGGGAGTACTTTTTTGTTCTTCCTTGGTGAGTGAAAGGGATCCAGAAAAGAACAAGTTCCTCTGGACAGTGCTTTGGAGCAAGATGTGTTTAAGGAAAGGTAGTTTTCAGTTAATGTGAACTTTTGGTTGCAACATTTTGGAAAGATTTAAAGCACAATATACTGAAGGAGCTTTTCATAGGGTTGTATGGAATGGTAGGAGAGCTTGAGTGAAAAATGGCAAATGTTCAGTAGTTAATGTACAGTAGTTGAGCATATCTGCCAGGGTGGCTTGTGGGAGGATTTAGGACCCTATGTGGCAGATTAAGGCATCAGTGGGAATATGCAGGCATTTGTGAATGCCAGGGAGATTGAAGACCACAGCATGGTTTGACTGCAATGGCTCAGATGATGTGACTGTGTAGATCCAACTAACCTGCCCAGGCCCCTGAAAAATCTCTTCTTTAACACCTACTGGTGGAGGCATAAGTGGATTAGTAAGGCATAGGCTTTAGTATATGCAATTCCCAATGTTCCAGATGCATACCTGTGTACATATACATGTACATATGTTCATGTGTGTACATGCATGTGCACACACACATGCACATGTGTGTCCTTGGTCTAACCCTACTCCATTACCCAATGTTTTCTCAAACAGAGAACAATTTTTCTTGATGAGGAAATTCTATTTGCCTAAAAATAGCAGCTAGCAGCTTTTTTCTCTGATATGTTTATACAATTTGAATAATGTGAAGTAAATATAACTACATTCATAAGACAGAAAAATATTCATAGCAATAAAAAGAAATTATAAAATTTCCCTAATAATTGTTTCATTTTGCTTTCACATAACTATCCAGCCTGATCAAGTAGCTTATAACCATCCAGATCCTATTGCAATTCAGATGTATCATTAAAGTAATCATATTGGATAATTTGGTTATGAAAAATGAGGTTAAATTATCTGTAACTTGATAACATTTCCAACTTAAAAATAAAAGTGTGATTCATATAAAAGTTGACTATTTCAATACTAATTTTCTTTTCTGCTGCATTTGGTACAGAAAACATCTGAGCAGCTACTTCAGAAAATATGAACAATAAGCGCCTCTTTGAAGCAAAACCACAGAGAATAATTAGGTCTGAATTTTCAAAGATGACTGCAGTTGGTAGAGCCATAGATACAGAGGCAGTCATTGTTCTCATCTCATGTACAAATTGAGCAATGGAGCATGCAAATTGCAAATTGAAAACTGGGTATGAATTGACAGTGTCTACATAAATGTACATCATCCTCTGGGCTCATTTGTGTACTTTAAATGTTAGTTTTAGCAAGACCAAGGAGAATACATTCAATTGGCAGGTCTGCTTTATTTCCTAAAATGTTAAGATCCTATAATGTTAAGTGATTATTTGAATATCCAGTAGTGAATCTTATTTAATTTTTATGGCTACAACATAGGAAAGCCAGGGATCATAAATAATATATTGAAGTTTAAGACTATGATGCAAAAGACATGTGGTTCTCTAAATTGGGCAAACAAGATAATAATACTGGCTCCTGTAATTATGTAAGCCAAGTAGCTCAGTGGCAATCCTGTTTAAATTTAGTCTCTACAAATATTAGACTTTATGTACTTCAAAGCAGCAGAGATAGAAAAGATTCACTGGACCTTCACAGCATATGGACGCTAGCATTTTCTTAAGGTCATTTCATGAAGATATATGAGGATTTTTGTTTCAAAAATTTCTGGTGTTTTTTAAAAGTTAGTTTGTATATTCAGTATTTACAAAATTTACTTTCTTTTAAAAATAAATTACTATAAAGCTTATAAATGCTTTAATGATGATCTTGTTAATTTTATATTATTCTTTCATAATAAATTTTTATATAAATTGTACCAAATGGTACAAACTCCTAATGTTTTTGTTAGCAACTTAATTTTCCTTGAATAGAAGAATATATTTCTGACAAATAATATCTATTTCATTAATACAGCTTTCTGCTGGAAAGGTAAAATTAAAATTACTGAAGCAGCAGATTCAAGGTATACAGTTTACCAATGTATTGTTAGATACTTAAGATATATTCCATTTTCCTTCACTTTTGAAATACACATAAGGCTAAAGTGCTAGGATCTCCCATGCAGCAGAAACATTCTAAATGCTCAAATGTTGACACATTGATTTTCAAAATAAATTTTATTCAAATTTTTGGTCAATAATGCCAACTTAGAAAATAATTACAATAATAACTTTACAAAGTGAGGACTCTCATAACACTGTTCTTTAAAGTTTGTTGATATAATCTTTAAATCATTTAGAAAATGTAGGAATATAAAACTATGAATTAAAATATCATTCTGGGAAATGAAAAGAACAAGAAGTTTCTTTATATTTTAATACATTATTGTAAAATAGCAAAACCGCAAAATAAAATTTGAATTCATAATGATCTCAAAGGAAATAAGATTTTAAAAACTTTGAATTTTTACATTTACTCACATGTGAATACATTGCTTGGGCCACGTCTCATCTCCCCGCCACTGTCGGGCAGAACCTGTTCCACCCTTTTCTTCTCTGATTTTGTTGAAGAGAAAACATAAGAGATAATAAGAAAGACATAGCATTTTTGGTAGGTTGAGATAAAGATAGCGATACAGAGAGATTCCTAGTGTTACTTCCATGCACATATACATTGCAACCCACATTGGTTCGTCTCTACCAGACCTCTTCACTGCAGGAAATAAGGTATTTTCATGTAGAATAAACAGATTAATTTTAAATGATTCACATTGTTTGGCAGAATAAATTTTAGAACTAAATATGTAATGTGATATTTATGTGAATATATTTATTATAAGTATACTGTATTATACACATACAGAACTTTTTCTATGTGTACTTTAGTTTGATCCAGAAATGGGAAAATGCCGTACGAATTCTGTCAAGAGTACGTTTTTTAGCATTCTCCAAGTCTATGTGCTCAGTTCAAGTGAGTTTTAAGCAGTGCACCCAGGGGAGGATATGAACGGCCCAGTGCTCACGGGAGCTCCTAGGGGCTGCTATGGGCTCTGCAGATTAGACTTGATTTTATACCTTCTTTTGGGGTAATTTATATTTAAATATTGTTTGATAATTTAGAAATGTATATAGTATCATTACTTTATTAATCTGAAAACTAAGCATCATATTTTAAAATGATTGGTCTGATTTTATTTTTCTTCTAGAGCCAGTGAAAGAACCACTTAATTATAAAATGGCAAATTCTTCCAGAAGTGAAAAACCTAAGATAAAAAGGAAGGTTTGTGGACAGTGTGAGAACAAAGATGCTCTACTAGTATGTACACTATAATAAACAGAGCTCTCACATGGCTTTTTACACCTCTCCCAACTTAATCTGCTTTCATAGCCATGTACTTTTTTTTTTTTTTTTGGTACTGTTACTATGGGTGACGTGCATATGCTGGTGAACAGCGTCAACGTCTGCACTTGATCACTGAATCTTGTCTTCTCATTCTTGTTTAAGAATGTCACTTTAAATCTTGTCTTCTCTTCTTTCAGTCATGCCTGTCAACAGCATGCAACAGTATCTCCCATGGAAAATCCAAACCCAAACCAAACTTTAACAAAAATTCTTCTTGATCTTCAGCTCTCCTTCTGCACCTATTGTAATAAAACTCCTTTGAGAAGTTGTGCACTCTTGCTGGCCATGTATACTCCCTGCCCATTCTCCATTATTTTTCTTAAGGTGTGGTCTACTTACTATGAAATGGGCAGATCTTAAATGTGTAACAGATGCCGTTTGGCAAGCTATATAGCCCCATATCAATATACAGAAGCCGGGTACTTGTGGTTAACTTCTGTAATTCTATCTACTATGGAGGCAGAGATCAGGAAGATTGAGGTTCAAAGCAAATAGTTCATGAGACCATACATTGAAAATACTCAACACAAAAACAGGGCTGGTGGAGTTGCTCAAGTGGTAGCATGCCTGTCTAGAAAGCATGAGGCCCTAAGTTGAAATCCCAGTCATGACAGAAAAATAAAAGTGCTACTCTAACCCCAGAATGTTTCCTTGTGTCTCTTCCAATCCATTCCTACCAGAGGACACTGTTGTTCTGATTTCTAACACCACAAATTTAGTGATGCCTATTTTGAATGTTATTTAAATGGAATGGTACAGTATATATATATTTATATTTTGACCTGTTTGCTCCACATGGAGATTAATCCATGTTGCTAAATTTATTAGCAGCTTTTTAATTTGTATTACTGACTAGTCTTCCACTGTATGGTTGTACCACAATTTATTTATCCAGTCACATGTCAAATGACTTTAGGGTGGTTTCAAAGTTTTTTGTTTCTAGGTATAAGCCTGCTATTTCCTATGTCTCTCTCTCTCTCTCTTTCTCATTCTTCTCTTAAAAGTTATAAAGTGTGCCAGGTGCCGGTGGCTCATGCCTGTAATCCTAGGTATTCAGGAGGCAGCCATCAGGAGGATTGTGGTTCAAAGCCAGCCTGGGCAAATAGTTTCTGAGACCCTATCTCGAAAAAACCCATCACAAAAAAAAGCTAGTGGAATGGCTCAAGGTGTAGGACCTGAGTTAAACTCCAGTACCACAAAAAAGATGTTATTAAGTGAAACTGAAAAAGGTTCAGATAATAATGCTTTCTGATGGCTCTCTAGCTTTTCATTGGCACCAGTTTTTTAAACGGTAGAAAAATTGTGGTTAGATATGCATAACACGAAATTTGCCATCTTAGCGATAACAGTACAGTTCGGTGGCACTAAGTACATTTGTGTTCTTAACCTTCCAACCACTATCATCCATCCACATAACTCTTGAAAAAGCTGAACCTCCAAAAGCTATGCTAGGAATCTCTCTGTATAGCTCTTTGTTTAACTCAACTAGCAAAAACGCTTTGTCTTTCTTATTATGCTTATGTCTTTTCTTCAACAAAATTAGAGATAAGGGCGGAACAGGTTCTGCCTGGAAGTGAGGGGGGTGGGGGGGAGAGGGTAGGAGAGAGGGACGGGGTGGGGTGAGAAATGACCCAAACAATGTATGCACATGTGAATAAATGAATAATAATTAAAAAAAAGCTAAACCTCTAACCCACTACACAATAACACCATTCTTCTCCCCAAAGCCCTAGCAAACACTTTCTGCCTCTATGGATTTGAATACTCTATTAGCTCATTTAAGTGGAATCATACAGTATTTTTGTCTTTTTGTAACTGATTTATTTCACTTAGCATAAGGTCCTGAAATTTCAACCATTTTGTAGCATGTATCAGGACTTCCTTTTTAATGACCAAATAAATATTGCCATACATATATATATATATTTATTTATATATGTATATATACCACATTCATCTATCTATCCATTGATAGATACTTGAGTTAAATTCAAGTTTTGGCTGTTGTAATACTGCTATGAATATGAGTATACAAATATATCTTCAAAACTCTGTTTTTAGATTTTTTTAAAATATATTCTCTGAAGTATTCTTCTCTCTTGAACACTATTTATTCAGTCTTGGGTCTGCTATCCACCAATTGTTCCTATCAAGTTTGGCAGTGATTTCCACATTCTTAAATACCACATTCAATTCTCAGTTCTTATCTTAATCTATTAGGAATATTTGGCACACTACCCTTTCCTCATCCTGATGCTTCCTCTGGGACACTTTGCTACCTTGTTTAAGAGACCAGTTTTTGCTGGTTTCTTGATCTCTTAATGTTGGCATACCACCGAGCTCAGTTCTGGGGCCTCTCCTCTAACTTATCTGTTCTTATTCTTTAGGAAGCTTTATGCACCCCTTTGGCCTTAAAGGGCACATCTGCATAGATGATTCCTGAATTCACATATCTACCCCATACCTCGTCCCCAAAATTTTAACTCAAAGAACCTACTTACCACTTCTGCCTGGAAGTCGCATATTCATCATTGATTTAACATGTTTAAAACTGAGCCCTTAATTTCTTTCCAGCAAATATTTTTCTCTCCCAGTTTCCTCACATCAGCAAATATCAATGCATGTTACCTACTCTGACAGCTTTTCAAAAAAACAGCAAAAGCTGAGTTTTAAGCTCTAGGTTTATAAAGAGATTTCATTCATTTACATAACATTTCTGTCACCACTTAAAGTGTTTGTTTATTTTCCATGTAACTAGATCACAAGATCTAGGTTTGTGTTATTTACTCTGTGTGCCCACCACTTAGGCTATGCTTGCAGTGTAGTGGACACTCAACAAACATTTGGTGAATGAATCTTTTCTCTAGATTTATCTCATAATACAAAACTTCCCCTTCATTTAAAAGGTACAGTGTTTTTTTTTTTAATTTAAAATACTCTCTATGTGTGTAGTATGTGTGCGTGTATGTGTGTGTGTGTGTGTGTGTGAGAGAGAGAGAGACAAAGTATTCCCTTAATAATTTAGCAATCAAAATTAATACTGTGAGTTTAATTAAAACTTCTTTTAAACAAGCCTAAGCCTCTTGCTTTAAATCAGAAATGATTTGTGGATAAGTTCTTCAAAACCATAACATAACCTACACTTATATGTTATCATTATATATAATCACCATACTGTGCATTAGCACACCAAAACTTCTTACTCCATCTAACTGTAATTTAATATGCCCCTCATCAACCTCTGTCCATCCTTCCTTTTCTCTTACCTACTTCTTACAGTCTGTGGTTCTACTCTCAACTTCTGTGAGATCAACTTTTTTGGATTCCACATATGGATGAGATCTTGGGGTACTTCTGTTTCTGAGCTCGGCTTATTTCACTTATCAAAATGGTCTCCAGTTCTGTCCATATAGTAACAAATGACAGGCTATCATTCTTTTTATGGCTGAATAGTATCCCATCTGGATGGTATCCCATTCTCTTTTTCCATCAGTCAATATGTACCTGGGTTGAGTACATTTCTTAGCTGTGGTGAACAATGATGCAATGAACACGGGAGTGCAGATGTGTCTTTGACATACTGATTTCATTTCCTTTGGACATTTAGCCAGCAGTGGGATTGCTGGACCATATGGTAGTACTAGCTTTCCTTTTTTGAGGATCTTTCTTATTATTCTCCATATTGATTATACTAACCTACATTCTTGTCATCAGTGTTCAAGGGTTCCCTTTTCTTCATATCTTCACCAGCACTTGTTATCTTTAGTCTTTTTGGTAATGGCCATTCTTACTAGGGTAGGGTGATAATCTCATTGTGGTTTTGATTTACATGTCCCTGATGGTTGGGGATCCTGAACAATTTTATAGCTATTGGCCATTCACCGTCTTCTCTTGGAAAATGCACATTTGGGTCTATTGCCCATTTTCTATTGGGTTATTCTGTTTTTGAACTCCTTACACATTTTTATATATTGAGCTCCATATGTATTCTGGATATCAACTCCTTATCAGATGTATGGCTTCCAAATTTTTCTTCCTTGCTATTGGTGGTCTCTTCTCTCTGTTGGTTGTTTCCTTTCTGGTGCAGAAGCTTTTTACTTTGATGTAATGTCATTTGTTTTTGGTTTTATTTCCTGTTATTTTAGGCTCTTGTTCAAATAATCCTTGACCATTCAAATGTCCTGAAACATTCCCCCTGTGTTTTCTTTCAGTAGTTTTATAGTTTTAGGTCTTACATTTAAGTCTTTAACTCATTTTATGTTGACTTTTGTACTTGGTGAGAGATTGGAGTCTACTTTCATTCTTCCATATGTGTATATACAACTTTTATTTACTGAAAAGACTATTTTTCCTCCAGTGTATGTTTTAGAACCTTTCTCAAAAATGAGTGGGCTCTAGATGTATGGGTTTACTTTGAGACTCTTTATTCTCTTCAATTGCTTTATGCATGAACTTTTTTCAAACCGTGGTTTTTTTTTTTTTCATTTATTCACAAGTGCATACATTGTTTGGGTCATTTCTCCCCCCACCCCTCTTCCCCCCTTTCCCCCTTCCCCCCTTCAGTTCCAGGCAGGTCCTGTTCTGCCCTCATCACTAATTTTGTTGAAGAAATGACATAAGCATAATAAGGAAGACAAAGCATTTTTGCTAGTTGAGTTAAAGATAGCTATACAGAGAGATTCCTACTATTGCTTTCATGTACCCATGTGTTATGGCCCATGTTGATTCAACTCTAACTGATCTTTACATTGGTTCCTGATCCCCTGATCATGATAACCTCTGTTGTTTTAAGGTTTCTGTATTAGTTCCTCTGGTTTTGATTATCACAGTTTTGTAGTATATTTTGAAGCCAGGTAGTGTAATGCCCCTTGCCTTTTTCATTTGATCAAGTTGGATTTGACTATTTTGGGAAGTTTTAATGATTACATGCAAACTTTAGGAATATTTTTTTCTGGTTCTGTGAAGAATGCCACTGGTATTTTGATAGGGGATTGCAATGAATTCATAGATTGCTTTGGGTAGTCTGCATATTTTAATAACATTGATTTTTCTAATACAAAAACATGAGATGTCTACTTTTATGACCTCTTCAGTTTCTATATTTTTGTGTCTTCTTCAATTTATTTTGGCAATGTTTTATAGTTTTTGTAATAAAGATCTCTCAATTCTTGATTAAATTAATTCCTAGGGATGTTTTTATGCAATTGTGCATGGGATTGCTTTCTTTGTTTCTATGTTGGGTAATTGGCTATTGGCATAGAGTAATACTACTGATTTTTGGATATCAACTTTGTATCCTGCATCTTTGTTCAATTTATTACTTTAAAAGGGTATTTTTGATAGAGTCTTTGATGTTTTCTATATAAAAGATCATGTTATGTGCAGTGACAACTTGACTTCTCTTATAGTTTGGATTCCCTTTAGGTATTTCTCCTGTCTGATTGCTGTGGCTAGCCCTTCCAGTTCTATGTTGAACAAAATTGATAAAAGCAGCTATCTATGTCTGGCTTTTGGTTGTAGGGAGGCAGATTCTGGGTTTCCCCAATTCATTATGAAGTTAGCTGCTAGCTTATTGTATGTGGCCTTTTTATGTTGAGGTATATTCTTCCTAATGCAATTTGTTCAGTATCCTCTTCTAGGGATGTTGAGTTTTACCAAATATCTTTTCCCTATCTATTGAGATGACCATATAATTTTTATTCTTCATTCTGCTAATGTAGTATAACACATTTATTGATTTGCATATGTTGATTCATCCTTGTTTCTTCGTATAAATCTCCCTGAATCATAGTGAGTAATCTTTTGAATTTGCTATTTTATTCAGTTTGCTAGTATTTTATTCAGGACATTTGTATCTCTGTTTATCAAGGATATTGGGCTACAGTTTTCTTTGTTGTGTGACCTTGTTTATTTTTGGTATCAGATTAAAAGAATGAGTTTAGAAATATACCCTCTTTGATATTTTTTGGAGTAACTTAAGAATTGTTATTAATTGTTCTGTAAATGTTTGGTAAAATTCAGGAGTTAATCAATCTGGTCCTGGCCTTTTCTTTTACAGAAATATTTTTATTACTGATTTGAATGTCATTATTTTTTGTTGGTCTTTTCAAGTTTTCTGTTTTCTTCATCACTCAGTGTTGGTAAGGTCTATGTGCACAGGACTTTATCCATTTCTCCTGGGTTATCTAATTTGTTGGCATATACTTGTTCACAACAACTTCTAATGATATTTTGTATTTCTGTGGTACAATTTGTAGTCTCTTCCTTTTCATATTTTGATGTTATTTATTTATGTCTTTTCTCTTTTTTTCCTGTAGTCTTAGTTGAGTACTTCTTAAAGACTATGGAACTTGTACAGTATGACATAAGTAAATAGGGCTTAACATAGAAATAAAAGATTTTTTTTATAGAGAAGGTAAAGTAAGAAGAAGGAAATACCAAATGAGATAAATGGCACATGCCTTTGTGGAAAGCAGATGAGAGTAGCAATGTTATATTTTTATTAGTGTATACGAACTATACAGAATATACAGTTAATTGTGGTAGTTCCTTACATGCATATAATGTGCTTTGATCATATTCATGCCCTCTAATACTCTTTCTTAAAAAGGATTTTCTTTGATTTTAAATGAAAATGTTATTCCATGATAAATGATAAACCATTTACAAATCATATTAGAATGAATATATCATAGTGTTGTTAAATTTTGAGCTTATCTTTTGTTCTTAACTTCTATCATTGTGCATGATTTTGGTGACTGCATAACAAGAATACATATATCTCACTGACATTCACCAGGGAAAACTGTATGTTTGTTGGAGTTAGAGGTTTGCATTTTGAAAGCTCAAACCTCATCTTTCCCTGTTATTAAGTATTTGGCCTTTAGCCACAAATACTTATGTCTATATCACAAAGTTATTGACATAATAAGTTGATGCATTGAAGTATTTCGTATGTGTATGACACATGCAGAGCAGACAATAACTTGTGCAATTTTTTTGGCACATTATCTTATGATATGATGGCATTTGCTAATATTGGTGGCAAAAATAAAATCCAAAACTTCCCAAATTCTTATTTTTAAAAGAAATTACAGTGGCTTTAGGCTGAGTCTTTACGACAAAAATAAGGATAGTTTAAAGCTATAGATTAACTTGGCATATGTGGATAACTTAATTAAACTCAAGTGGATTCTGAAGACTTAGTACAAGTGATCTGGAATTCATCAAATCAACAAGATATTTCTTAAAATGACACTTGGGAATTCCATCATCAAAGCAGCACATGTGGTGGAATGGCATCCTGATCTACATTTTCATTATGTTTCTGCCAGTTACACAAACTGCCTAAAAAAATTTTCTAGTTGGCGGTCATTTTAACCCAACTTAAATCCAAATATGCTTGTATAACAAAA
Organism: Castor canadensis; assembly: GCF_047511655.1. Taxonomy (NCBI): domain Eukaryota; kingdom Metazoa; phylum Chordata; class Mammalia; order Rodentia; family Castoridae; genus Castor; species Castor canadensis. The sequence continues at coordinate 87,810,093 of NC_133397.1, read as the reverse complement.
TATGTACGCTTACTCTGCAACTCTAGCTTTTATCTTCCAGTCTGCAAATATCTATTTGGCTACTTTCATTAAAAATCTGTTAACAAAGTCTTGGCGTAGAATTATATGCTGAATCTGATTTTCAGTTCTCTGTATCATTCTGTATTATAGAAATTGGCAAGTATATGAGAAATAGTATTATCAGGTATGTTAAATAAAAATTGTGCAGAATGCATTTTGAAATCTATATTAATACAAATGCTTATGTGAAATTATAGTTTTAAAACTTGTTTTATTCTTAAAAATTTTGCAATTAAGATATTTTAAATCATTATTTCTCTGAGAGACTGTAGCTCTTGAAGCAAGAGTAGAAAGGGTTTCCATGTGGTTATAGTGTTTCTTTTTCTACTTCTTGAGAGCTTGTTTGGAGGTTCTAGCAGGGGAGCGCAGCTACTCGTATACCCTTGACCGAAGAACGGTCCTCCTCTATCGGGGATGGTCGTCCTCTTCGACCGAGCGCGCAGCTTCGGGAGGGACGCACATGGAGCCGTGAGGGAGGAAGGGGACACCCGCCTAGCCAGCCAGATCAGCCGAATCAACCCTGGCGATCAATGGGGTGACAGATGTCGCAGCCAGATCGCCCTCACATCCCTTTTTCTACTTCTTAAATAACAGATCCAGTTCTACATAGCGAATCACATTTGAAAAAATTCATTAGTATTCTGAGAAACACTAGGGCATTCAATTATTTGAAATATTAAACTTTATTTTGTTACAGTTTTTAATCAAGATTTTTCAATAAATGATTAGTGCTGCAATTAATGGCCAGTGGTTGACTTAATTACCATTAATGTTTCTCATGGTTAAAGCTTGAGCCTTGAGCCAGGCATTGGGGCTGAAATTCTGGCTCCACCATTAGCTTATATGACTGTGGCGAATTCTCAATTTTTATGTTCCTTTCTAACCTTAAATTCACAATGGAGATACAATCATTGTTCTAACCTTATAAGGGTTTGTGAGGATGAAGTGAGATTGAATATATGCAGCACCTAGAACCATGAGCAAGTGCTCATTAAATAGATATCGCTAATGTTATTTCATCCTAACTCCTCTTTTTGTGAATTCATTTCAGTTATATAAAATTTCTTATATCTTTAAAGCTTTTTAGTGTTGTCCTAATCATTTAATATTTAATAAACTTGTCTGAGTTATTGTATATTGCCTGTTGTCATGCAGAAACTTTAAATGTAATTTTTAAAAATTAATGAACTTCAGCTTCCTATTGGATTTATAATGAGAGTTGAGTCTACTTTGCTATGTCTCATACATCCTCATGCTTTGTTACTCAATGTGTGGTCTATACCATGGCAGCACAAGTATCACCTGGGAGCTGCGAGAACGCAGGAAACCACGTTCTCCCCGCCCCCCGGCCTACTAAGCCAGAGCTATTATTGTAACAAAACCCAGGTGATTCACCTGCACAGTACAGTTAGAGGAGCATCTGTACCCATTTCAGTCTGCCATTAGCCAGTGCAGGCTGAAGAACATAGCTGTCCTCTTGCCAGCCTCACCCAGTTACTTCTTGCTTATTATTCTCTGATACTAAGAAAGAAGAAGTAGGGTGGAGAACAGTGGAGACATCTCTCCAAGTGTTCATGCTTTCTTTTTCATGCTCCTGGTCCTTCTTCACAACCTGAACCAAACTGAAGAAAATGAGGGATCTTAGCCATTTGCACTGCTGTTTGCCATGTTGTTGGTGATCTTGTAGCAATGGTAAAACTGCACAGTAGTAATTTCATTTCTGTTAAAAATTCATTTTCTTTTCTCTTTTATTTTCAATATTACCATCAAAGGTATAGGTATATCACATAACTTATCTATATATTAAAAATTAACATTTTAAAGTCATAGAGAAATTGGAAGCTAAATACTAACTTGTTAGTAATCATTTCACTAGTCATAAACATTGTGGAGAGTATGATACAATTCAATTCAGGTTTTTTTCCTTATGTTTTCTTTCCTTTGAGGGCTCTTGCAAGAATACATTCAGAACTGTATTTTGAGACTCATCCATGAAAGAGCACCTATCATGGAAGTAGATAGGGATTTCTGGAGGGATTCTCTCCCTCTCTCTCTCTCTCTCTCTCATATATATATATATATATATATGTATACACACGTGTGTGTGTGTATACATATAGTTTGAAATTGTTTCATATAAATCCATACCCAAGTCATAAATAAGTCACAAAATAATAAATAAGTCATAAAAAACATAAAAATGTAAAAAATATTGACCTAGACATATGCTGTTTTTAAAAATCAGGTCAAGAAGTTTAACTTGATGCTATAGTAATTTTATAATTTATTCAGAAACTGCAACTACATAAATGTCTCTAACACACATATCTATCACCTACTTTGTAGCTTTACATTTAGTTTGATATCAGAGTAATTAGTGTTAACAAGTGAGTTTTTTTTGGGCTACTCAATTCTGATGATATTTAGGTATGAAATTTTAGGTACAAATATGAGAACAATGACATCTTTATGTAAATATTTACTCAGAAACATACTGTCTGTCATGTGTATTTTTTTGAAGGTATGCCTTGAATGTGGTGAAGATTATTGTTCAGGATGTTTTGCTAAAATTCATCAGAAGGGGGCACTGAAACTCCACAGAACAACACTCTTACAGGTATGACTTTTTAAAATGCTTTATTTGTAGTATATTTATAAAATGTTTCAACATAAAGACATTTAAAACATTATCTAGAATTCAGGATGATTTAAATTAATTTCTAAAATTCTATTATGCACAGACAGCTTGACATATACCTTTGATTTATTTTACTGAACACTAATTTAAATGCCATTTAAAGTGTGTTTTAATATAGTTCCTGAAACACTTAGCTTGATTACAGTCTTTAGATTACGCATTCTATCCACGAACTTGACATTTAAAATTAGACTATATTTTTATCCATTGTGGTTTTAAATGAACACATGGCTTATTTTAAGTATTGTTTCTATCTAGTGTATGAGTGAAAATTTCTTAGTTTTCCTAAACTCATCTCTCAGGTTTCTACATTTCTTTCCACATATTAGGACCTTTTATACTCATTTCCCTTTTAAAAAAAATCACCGATCTTTAAGATACCTAAACTCAAACCCTGTTCCATGGCTTTAAAAATTCTTGTTCTTAAGCAATAAATATGGTTAGATATACTGTTATATTTAATGGTGCATTGATTTGTCATAGATTTAATTTATTTTACAGTAATTTACTCAATAAGTGTGTATCGAGTACGATCTAGGAAGCAGGGTTGTGCTAGGCAATGACCTCATACAGTGCTAGGACGCTGCTCCTAAGCACCGGGAGGTAAAAGCGAGTGAGCGCCAGAGACCTTGTAAAATGGGTTAAGGATTCTTGTAGCTAAAGGGGAGTTGGTGGTCAGATCTGTATTTCAGAAGACCTGGGTAGATTTCAATCTTCACATGTCCCTCAGGGTAAATATTGCTAGCTCTCAAAGACGCTCATGATGTCAGTTATGATATTCACAAAACATGTACAAGACCTGACTCATTTTCCCAAGTGTGGTTGGGTTCGAGTCACCATTCAGTGTTCAGACCTTTTAGCAATGCTGTACAGGCTATTCCACTGTAAGTTCATAAGAAGGATTTTTCATTCAGTGTTTTATTTATTCAACACATTTTTCTGAGTTGTCACCCAATGAAGTTAAGCCACTATACTAACTGATAATGGAAGATACAGTGAAGAATGAGACATGCTCCTTTCCTTATCTTCAGTATTTAACCCTCAAAATTTATCTGAGTTTGTTCTCTCTCTCTCTCTTCTTCTCTCTCTCTCTCTCTCTCTCACACACACACACACACACAACTTTGATGTGATATGGCTTTCTGTTCTCCAGAAAAGTTATAATATGTATCAAATCATTCTTATTAAAAGCAACACAACATATAGGATGCTTTACAAACATTAAACATTTTTCATTCCATAGTAGCATAATTAAAATCCCTCTTATACCTTAAGCTAGAAGAACGTGTTCTTTGTAGTTTACAATCTTATTGTTTGGAAAAGAGAGGGGAGAGGGATGTTAAGGGAATGTAATGGAGTGAACTTCTTCTAAGCACACTATGTGCTGCTATGGCATTATCACAATGAAATCATGTTTTACTATTAATGTATGTTAATAAAAAGAGTAAAAAAAAGGTAAAATTCCAATATAGAAAGATAAGAGAAGTAAAAATGTACATTTTAACTGGACTTTTTTTATAATTTAAAAAATATACCTTTTACATAAACTCCCTCTGGGTTAGGTAATACCTTGACATGGGGCACTTATAGCAACCTACAGCCTGTTTTCCATCTTTATTAAGGTACAGTAGACAGATACCAATTGTATACTTATGGGCTACAATCTGATGTTTTGATATACATATACATTGTGAAATAATTGTCCAAATCAAGCTAATAAGCATATCAAAAACTTCATATCACCATTTTCTTGATTTCTTTTTTTCCTTTTAATTCTTTTTCTGTGATAAGAACATTTATGGCACTTCCAGCATCACATTTTCTGATTTTGATTGCAGAGGAAGAAAGGTTGATAAGCCACAAATAGTAAAATGGTATTTAAGTTTCCAATGAATCTCAAATTGTAGAAAACACATTTATCTCTAAATGTTAGCATGAATGAAGTCCATATATATGTGTGTGTACAAAATGTAGTACATATAAAATAATCATGAATCCATGACAGGCTTCTTCAAACACAAGAATTCTTTCATATATAAAACTAACGTCAAATAATGCTAAAGAACTGCGTCTAACAACAACAGCAACAAAAAACTGTGTCTATATATTTTTTGGTGGTCCTGAGAATTAAACTCAGGGCCTTGTGCTTGCTAGTCATTTTTGGTTAGTTGCTTTTGAGATGGGGTCTTGCTTCAAGACCAGGCTGGCCTTGACCATGGTTCTTCTATTTATACTCCCCCCTCCCCCGCCATGTAGCTGGGATGATAGATGCACCACTATGCTCAGTGGTTGGTTGAGATGGGAGGGTCTCATGAACTTTGTGCCTGGGCTAGCCTTGCATTCCAGTCTTCCTAATCTCTGCCTCCCATGTAGCTGTAGGACACAGTGCCAAACCCAAGAAACATGTCACTAATGTGATGCTTTCGGGTGACTCCTGGTAAGTGCACTTACTGTTTGGGAAGTGGAATTGTGATATTGGTACTCAGCACAGTATGCACAGACCACCTGTACTGGAAACTAAACCTATACCTTATTTCATCTACTGAGACAGCAATGGAATGAAGTAATTTGAAGCAGACAATATTTTCTGAGTAATTCAAGTAAATTTGTGCATTTATTCGTGATACAAAAATTGTGAAAACACTTTTTTCTTTCTGTGCTTAGCTTAATTCACTTATGATTTTCATGTTTACCCAAGTTGTAGGATTAATTACATTACCTTTTTTTTTTTGAAGACAGAATTATTTTCCATTGTGTATATAGAGGTGCTTTTACTACAAGGAAAAAGAAAAGTAACTGTGTGGTGCGAGATATATAAATATACTATGCAGTGGTAACCATCACACCATAAGTATCTGTACTTTATGTTTGTATATGTATATCAAAACACCTTGGATACCTTTACATACAATACTGAATGAATAAATAATACAGTTATTTCAAACAGTTTCAAAATGTTTTACATACATCTTCCCATCTTAGTAAGTAGATCACACTGAATACAGCTTCACCATTTAATAGTGAATCATTTCCATTATTTTGATTACCTGAGATTGCAACACTTAATAAGAAAGAAGTTTCAAACAGCTCACTGAGTTTGTGTAACTGTACAATCCTCCAGATTTGCTGTTTGGTTAGGACTTTTTCTCATATCATGACTTTATTCTTTCTTTGCCATCACTTCTAGACTTTAATTATTCCTCTATTTTTGCCATTTTATTCCTATCTCTGTCCTTTCTTTATCCTTTTATTTTTTTCAGTCATCTTGCTTTTCCTCTCCCCTTGTTTCCATAGTTCTCCCCTATCTCTTACACACAAGTGCTTTTGTTGCTGAGAGTTGGCCTATTAATGGTCTCTTGATTATGAATGAGTGAATATTTCTTCCTGCCTGGCCCTTGCTAACCAGGCATATTGTGCTTTTACTTTTTCACTATTTTGGTAGTCATTGATATTATGAGATTATGTTGACTGATGAATTCATACCTAATCTGAGACATTAAGGCTGACATGTGATAGGTGGACATTAAGCATTACCATATAAAGAGCAAGCATTCTAGGCCAATGTCTGTCATACTTCATGTTTTCTAACCTATGATGCAATTTCTGGTTATTATACAGTAGACATATTTAAAACTTGCACACAATTTCATCCCCTATTTTACAACCCAGCTTGATCTGTGACTCAGTTGCTATGGGTCATTTTGTACCAGATTATCTTGTTTTACTTAAGAGATAAATCCCTGAAACATTGAAAGCAACCTATTTTTTACTATTTCCAGTTGACTAACATTACAACTTCAAAGGACATTTCTTTTGATTTATGATTGATTTAGACTTTGCAGTGATTCCAAACATTTCAAATTTCTTTGCTTTCTTCAAACTCTGGTAAGTACTTAACTGTATGCAAAATAAAACATAAATGTATGGTATATTATTTTCCTTTTAATATTAAATGCTCAGGTAGACGAGACAAGAGAGAATGAAATATTGTAGAAAGACAAAGGGTATTCTATTGTGAAATATGACATGCATGAGGAGGCTAGATTTAGCAAACTATCAATAAATTATGGTAAGTATCTTTACTTAATTGGAATGAAGATGTTTTGAACTAGAAAGAAGAAATCTTGGGAGGCCAGCCCAGGTAAAAAAGTTAGCAAATCCTCATTTCAACAAACAAGTTGGGTGTGGTGGTTTACTTTTGTAATGCCAGATATGTGGGAGGCATACATAAGAGGATTTTCATTCTAGACTAGGTCAGGCAGAAAAGCTAGACCCTGTATGAAAAATAATTAAAGAAAAAGTGTCTGGATTGTGTGCCTCATGTGGTAGAGCACTTGCCTAGCAAGTACAAGGTCCTGAGTTCAAACCCCAGCGTCATCAAAAAAAAAAAAGTAAAGAAATTTTGATAAGGGTGATGTTCAGTAATGAAAGAAGAGCCCATCAAAGTTGAAATTCTATGTTTTCTGGTATCTTCAAATAAAGATATGCCTGTATAAATGTGGATATGTTGGGTATATTTGTTTGCATGAACAGGCTTATAGGGACCAAACCTCAGGCAATATTATAATTTTTGCTTAGAATTTTATAGCTGATTTTTTAAACAGGGTCAAATCTGACTAAAATGAGGAGGGAAAAGAGCCAAATAGTAAAATCAAAAATGAAAAAGGAGCGATAACAACAAACACTAAGGAAATCCAGGGAATCATGGTAGACTACTTTGAGAACCTATATTCCAATAAATTAGGAAATTTTGAAGAAATGGACAAATTTCTAGATACTTATGACCATCAAAAACTGAACCAAGAGGACATTAACCTCCTAAACAGTTTTATAACATGTAATGAAATTGAAGCAGCAATAAAGAGTCTCCCAAAAATGAAATTCCAGGACCTGAAGGATTCTTAGCTGAATTCTACCAGACCTTCAAAGAAAAACTGATACCAACACTCCTTAAACTTTTCCATGAAGTAGAAAGTGAATGAACACTGCCTAACTCGTTCTACGAAGCCAGCATTACACTCATCCCCAAACAGGACAAGGACACATCCAAAAAGGAGATCTACAGGCCAAACTCCTTAATGAACATTGATATAAAAATCCTCAATGAAATAATGGCAAGCTGAATCCAACAACATATTAGAAAGATCATTGACCTTGACTAAGTCAGCTTCATCCCAGGGCTGAAGGGATGGTTCAACATACACAAATCTATAAATGTAATACAGCACACTAATAGAAGCAAAGACAAAACCACTTTATCATCTCAATAGATGCGGAAAAAGCCATTGATAAGATTCAACACCACTTCATGATAAAATCTCTAGGAAAAGTAGGAATGGGGGAATGTACCTCAACATTATAAAGGCTATAAATGACAAATTTAAAGCCAATATCATACGCAATAGGGAAAAACTGAAACCCTTTCCCCTGAAGTTAGGAATGAGACAAGGATGCTTACTCTCCCCACTCCTATTCAACATAGTCCTGGAATTCCTAGACAGAGCAATAAGGCAAGAAGAAGAAATAAAAAGAATACAAATAGGTAAAAAATTAGCAAAAGTGTCTCTATTTGCAGATGATATGATCCTATACCTCAAAGACCCAAAAAACTCCACCCAAAAACTCCTAGACACCATAAACAGCTTCAGGAATGTAGCAGGATACAAAAACAACTTAAAAAAAAACCAGTAGCCTTTCTATACACCAACAGTGGACAAACTGAGAAAGAATATAAGAAAACAATTCCATTTACAACAGCCTCAAAAAAAAATACTTAGGAATAAACTTAGCAAAGTATGTAAATGACCTCAACCAGGAAAATTACAACCACTGAAGAAAGAGATAGAGGAAGACTACAAATGATGGAAAGATCTCCCATGCTCATGGATTGGTAGAATCAACATAGTAAAAATAGCTATACTGCCAAAAGTAATCTACATGTTCAACCCAATTCCCATCAAAATCCAAATGACACTCATCACAGAGATTGAAAACTCTATCCTAAAGTTCATTTAGAAACACAAAAGACCATGAATAGCCAAAGCAATACTGAGCAAAGAGAGAAATGCTGGAGATATCACAATATCCAACTTCAAACTATACTATAGAGCCATAGCAATAAAAACAGCATGGTACTGGCACAAAAACATATGAAGACCAGTGGAACAGAATAGAGGACCTGGATAGGAATCCACACAGCTATGCTCACCTTATTTTTGACAAAGGTGCCAAAAACATGTGATGGAGAAAAGACAGCCTCTTCAACAAATGTTGCTGTGCAAGTTATCTACCTACAGAAAACGGAAACTATATCCATGCCTGTCACCCAGTACTAGTATCAGCTCAAAGTGGATTTCATATCACACTTAAAACCTTGAAGTTAGTACAGGGAATACCCTGGAAACAATAGGTATAGTCAAGAACTTCCTCAGTAGAACTGTAGCAGCCCAGCAACTCAGAGAAAAGATGGACAAATGGGACTACATGAAATTAAAAACCTTCTGCACAACAAAAGAAATGGTCTCTAAACTGAAGAGAACACCCACATTTATCTGCATTTCCCTGGTGTCTAATGCTGTTAAATGTCTTTTTATGAGCCTTAGTGGCCATCCACATATCTTCCTGAGAGAAATTTTGAGAGAATTTTAAAGAAGATTTAAATGTGGGACAGTTTATTAGTATGAACATCAGTGAATTTATATGTGGGTGATGACTTTTAGATGCCGATAGTAAGAAAAGATCAGGAAAGGGAACTGAAGACAAGTGAAAGAGGTAGGGAGAAGGGAAAGTAGGGCTTCTATTGCACCATCTGTAAAGACTAAGATCTTTGGGAGTATGTTACAGAGACAAGTGACAGAGAGCATCCAGTAAAGTGGAGAAGATAGATGCATGAAACGGGTTTAATGCACAGGTGGCCTGAATCATTGAAAAGCAGAGGAGAACATTTCTGTTATGTTCATACTGTGGAAACCTTTAAGATAAAACTGATATGTGGAAGCTCAGAACCTTTCAGGGCTATTGAGAAGATCAGTTTAAAGACAATAGATATAAAAGGCATTCTGTTTGTACCTATATACATTAAGTTTTACTAGTCAGAATAAAATATTAGCAGAAATTCAACCCCAATACTGTGCCATTTGCATGTAAAGCCTAGAAAATTATGTTAATAACAATTCTGAAGAATTACTGAAAAGTTTACCTTTGTATTTAGGATTTTAAAATACTTTATGGAGGAATAATTAAAATACAAAACCTACACATATTTAATTTATAAATATTTTGATAGGTTTGACATATCCATATGTCCATGATATCATCAACCCAATTATGACAATAAGCATATTCATTACTGTCCAAAGTTTCCTGAGTCCCTTGATTTGTATGTATTTTGTGTGTGTGTGTGGAGCACTTAACTGGACCTAGAGAAGACACACTAAGAGAAATACATAAGGCACAGAAGAACAAATGTCACATAATTCCATTTATACATGGTATCTAACACAGGCGACCTTACAGAAGCAGAAATGCAATGCTGGTTGCTGATGGACAGGAGTAGGGAGAAATGGGGAGGCATTTTGTTCCATGGGTATGAGGTTAGAGTAAGGAAGATTAATAACTCCTAGCGATCTCTTTCAGCATAATGCCTTTGGTTAACAACGGGTATTGTGTACTCAAGCTGTTTTCAAGAGCAGTTTAGTAATACATATTTTGAAAGGCTTTTGTAAAATCAACAGTGAATTAAAGTTTCTGAACTCAATTTATCACAGTATATTCAAAAATAAGGATAATTCCTCCTTATCCCAATAGAGATAGCAGAATATCAATTTTGGAGGGACTTGTAAGGGTCATTAGAGCAACCACATATATGAATCTTTATTCAGTCACATTGATGCTTAATATTTGAGGAACCTTTGTAATTTTCAGATGGTAACTCTTGTTTCATGACTTTTTAAGGAATTTCACAGTAGTTTAGTCTGCTATATTTTATGCTTACTGGTCTTTATGTGATAAAAGCTGCCCAATCATGATGCATGACCAATACTATATTTAAAAACCAAATATCACAGATTTTTGATTGCTATTTGTTAGTGAATATATCCCACTATGTCTAAAAACCTGTTATTCAAATCATTGAATATGAAATCATTTGTTGCTTATGTAGCTCAAATATGAATAATTGCTGAAAGCAGCTAACTCATCTGGATGCATTCATTATACATGTAATATTAGCTGAAAACAATAGCAAGTACTTGCTAAGATAATTAATAAAGTGCATAATTATATGCCATCAAAACCACAAATAGAAAGCAAGGTTGCAAGTGTGAATTTCCTTTGTTGCTTCTCGTTATTCTCACTCACTTTTAAGATTGTTAAATATTAAAAGATTTTATATAGAGTTTTTTAATGTTGTAATAAAATTTGGAAAGCACAGTTATTTAAACCTAACCCATGTTATTATTTTTTCCTAAGTCCAGGCAATTAAAAAAATTTTTGCGATTTTTTACATTGCTCTTACATTTATATGCTATTTTGTCTTATTTTAAAAATGCTTTAACTGGATTAGATGTGTTTTAATTCATTACTTTCACATATTATTTTATGATAGCACTAAACATTGTGTACTTTTATTTACATCATTTATCTATTGAATAATAAATTGCATTTATTGTAAGTTACAAATGTCTAGACCTCTGTTCATTTTTATTACCTCTTTTATCTGTCAAAGAGGAATATATAACCTTTGTCTAATAACACTTGATAAAAGCCAGACCTTTACAAAGTGTCTTGTGTTCTGATTACCATTATATGTTGCTGGAATAAGCAATAAATTTCGGCCACATGAATTTTGCATTTCCAGTATTTGATTTCTATCTAGTACAACGATCAGTTTTTTATTCTATTGATATTGTTCTACTACTTGTGCAAATACCACATCTGTTTTTAGATCTATGATGAACAGAACTGGATTTTAAAACATGATTCAACTGTGCGTTCCCCCACTGCAATTTTCTTTCCTTCTGTAATTAGTTTTCTCATGTATCTATATTTTTATGAATTTATATAGAATATTTTGCTAAAATTTTGTTTTCATTTAGTTTTCTGCTACCTGGAAATTCCTGCCCTTTGATCCTCAGTCTTTTCCTTTTCTTCTTAAACTGCTGTTAACTTTTTGCTTTTGTCTTTTGACCCTAACAATAGATGAAACCTTTGATAAAATCATTTGTGATGTATCTTTTTCTTAAACTTTCATAGAAAATTGAGTTGATTATGGTCAACCGTATTTTTAGGAAATAAATTTGTACTAAGTTTATCTGTAAGAGTGGATTCATCGTACAAACAAAATAAATTTCTCTAAAAATGGAAGATATATATTAAGACTGGAAAATTAAGAGGTAATGCTCATCTTTTTGTACTTATTTAATGGATTAGGCTGTAAAAGTTATGTATTTTATCAGTAAATTATTTTTACTTTGCAAAGATGTTTTTACTAAGTGGCAACTTAATGGATTTATTACATCCTGTTACTGATCCCATGATAATTTGAAAAGCTTGTCTGCTTGATGTAGCTAGTTTTTCCTCCTGTTCTATGCAACATCCAACTCAGAGAGACTGAGTCTTGTTATCTCTGATTTTAGGTAGCAGAGTCCTTATGTCATCGTGTTGCAAAGTATCCAGTGCATGTGTAGATAGAAACATGCTGGCAGACACGTACACTTTTAGGACCTATGCTTCCTTCACTGTGACATTGATCGTGTAGGAATTAGCTTCTAACAGAAGTCATGTACATCAAAATTTAAAAAAAATCTCAGCAATCAGGATATAGCCTTGTTTATTAATCTGTTGATTTTTATTAGAGGTGCAGGTCTTCACAGTTTCTCTATCTACACTCGTGGTTTTCCTGGAGAGTTTAGCTTAGTGGAATGTCATGGTTGTTGAAGCATTACAATACTTGGAACTTTCACTAAGAGGAGGCATAACTGGAGGATTTTAGCTTCCTCCTTATGATTTTCATCTATTGCTAAGATTTTGGCTTTAATTATAAGAAAGCTTTTCCCTGATTGCTACAGAACACTATGTGTTGGAAAAAAAAGTGTAAGAACCAATACAAACTTTAGAGTTAGACTGACACCATTTACTTATTTCTCGCTTGCATGTGTAGTAACTTCCACCAAAGAAATCAGAAAAACTATACTTGAGAAAATATTCCTAATAAGGAGAAAGAATTTTTTTAAAAAGAGAACTACTTTTATACACGTATTTTTAGAATTTAAACTAAACTTATTTTTAAATTTTAAGAAAAGTTTTTCAATTTGAATTTATTTTTAACTGATACATGAAAACATTAAAGTTGTGCATATTATTGGGTAAATTTAGTACACAATTTGACCTTCCTGAAGTGATTTGATTGTTAAAGCTATCTGGGTCCTAACCGTATTTAACATTCACTGCAACCAATACATTTATAATGCTTCTCGAGTTCTGCTGCAACACAATGTTCTCTCTAGGTGTGTGGGCTATATCCCTTTCTCTACCTTTATATTTGCTTACCAAATTCACATGAACAGTTTAGAATTGTCAGTTTTTAATGCCAGGCAGTGCTTGAAATAAACCTCTTCTAAACTTTTGCTGCTGGAAAATCAATGAAAGCTAACACCATGAAAGAAGATTGGGCTGAGTGTGGTGTGGTAGTGTATGTCTGTAATCGCAGCATTTGAGAGTTTGAGTGGCTGAGGCAAGAGGATTGTGAATTTGAGAGATCCCCTCATCCCCCGCAGACAAAACCAAACAAAACATCCAGACTTCTTTTTTCATGCTTGCAAAGTGACATAGGTGCACACTACATGTGAACTCCTTTGCATTGGAAGTACTGGATCATATGATGATCATTAATATTTATTAGGGGGTAGGCAGAGATTTGGATGACAATAGTAGTTGGAGTTTGGAAGCATTGGCATTACCATAAAATATACCATTTTAAAAACTAAATTAAAACTTCTTCTTTTTAACCTTAACTTTGACAAGGTGCCATCCATTGGAAAATGTTATAAAATATCAACCCTCCTTACTTTGATTAATGATACATTGTCAGAGTGATGAATTCTTCTAAAGTATAATTTGAAAGATAATATTGTTCTAGGGAAAAAGTTTCAGATGAGAATTTAGAACAGTTACCAGATGAAATCCTACCATCACACAGTGTAGTGAAGGATGGGAGGGATCTGGCAATGCTGGCAGTAAATCACGTTCTTTGGCTCTAGTTTAAGCTCTGTGCTACAGTGAAATACATGATTTACTATGTGCCCTGAAAGCTGTTTTAGTTTGATTTGGAAACATTTTTAACATGCAGAGTAATTGCACAGGTAACTTTACACACTTCCAGTCCCCTTCTCCTATTGTTACCCATTTGTACTGCTGTATTTAAATTCTCATATTGATAAGATGAAAACATGTTTGCGTTGATTTTTAAAATTTCAAGATATTTTAATGTATGCCACAGTGTTCTACTTAATACACATAGTTAATCTCTTTTAAATATTGTTATAATCTTCACTGCTGACAGTAGTTACTTCTGGGGATTGTTATTTGTGGATTGGGAAGAATCTCTATGTCTTGCATCTTAATGTGGTAAGACTATTAATTTACTTTTACATACTTGGTCAAATACAAAAATTAACAGGCAAAAATAAGTTAACAACAAAAAACAAACCACCTAATTCTTGCATAGGCAATTATATTCAGAATTATAATCTTGTGGGTTCCTTTTAAGGGAAAACAATGTTAAAATCTATTGATGATAAAATTTAATAAACTCACTTTCAGAAAACCAAAGTAAAGTACATGTTTTGTGTCATGATGGTAACATGAACTCAGTCAGGAAAAGGAGTTAGCCTAGAAGAAAGAAGACTTTCATTCTATTCAAGGTCCAATGTTTTTGTAAGCATTTTTCTTGGATCTAGGCTTTTTGAAATTGGGTTTCTGTGTCTATGTAATGGGGGCCAAAAAGTATCTGCCCTGTTTCCTTATATGATTGTTTAAAAATAAGAGAAATAAAGTTTGCATACATGGTCTTACAATGGAGAGCATTATACTTAAATGTATGGTATTCTAGGAAAAAAAATTCCCATTTGTTAAAATTGTACTCACTTTAGTTATCTACTAAATTAATAGAACTATAAGATCCTCAGCTACAAAATCCAATTTTATCAACTATCCATCATTCTCTGATTTTTTAGCAGTAATTTTAACTTAAAAATTTTTTTGCCATTGCTGAGGTTTTTATTTGCTAACTGAAAATGTTATAAAATTACTGGAACATTGATAGCAGGGTACATTTTAGGACAAGAATAATCTTTGTTTTGTTTATGTAAATAAATACACATGTAAATGAAAACCCCATTTTTACAATTTCATATCAAATTAACACTATTGTCTTTAATATTTTACAGATATGAAGTGAAAAGTAGACACTGTAACTGTCTTTGACATCCATAGGCTTTTTCTCTCGGCAATCTGAAATCAGGCTTATGTTGGATTATTCGGTTTTTGAATTATTGGTTAAAATAGTTATATCTGGAAGGCTAAGCATTAGCATTGACCTGAATTTCTTTTAAAAATAAGGACTATATAAATCTACATGGGCTTTTTGATGATCAGTTGGAAACTTTGGAGCAGATGCCACACACTGCATCCAGTTCAGACAGTAATATAAGTGCATAGGCCACATTTGTCACAGTTACATAGGTAATTTATTAATTCAGTGTGAATAACACTAGGTAATTTGATGTTCTCTGATTTATCCTTGAATCAGACTGAAGTGAATCTCAATATATTTATAAAAGGTCATAACTGAAAACTTTCAATGTAATCTTATCTACTTAAGTTGGTAACTAGATGAAAATAGTATTTCCATGGGAGACTACAAAACAGTTATTTTTTATTCCTACTGAATTTTTCCTGTCTTGATGACATTTGCTAAGTAGTAAGGTCTATTTCTTGTCTTCTTAATTTGGGTTCTCATAGGTCCTCTGAAGATCCTGAATCTCCCCCTTGGAATTCAGTTCAAGCTCAGATAGGATCTAGAATCCCACATAATCCTTGGTCTGTCCAGAATAGTTGCTGAGTAGAGAGCGAGAGCCCTCTGAGAGTAGGGCTTCCTGAGATTTAACTGTGCAGAGGCATGCTCCTCTGAAATTCAAAGTTTTAACATTCCTCTTTTCAATTCTTTACATTGATTCTGCAGTTTCTGTCCTTCTTCTCATATTTTACAATACACTATTTTCCAGGGACTGTGGTTGCCATACAAAAGTTTTAAAATCATAGCTTTTCCTTTCATGAGCTTATAAGGTATGATGGAATAGACACCAAAAGGTAATGAAAAATTCACATGGGAAGGCCTGGTGACAGCTTCTCAGTGTGACAAGGCTGAACAGAGGATGGATTCCTCATGCAGTCAGGAGGGGCGGGGCCAGGGGACTGCAGGAGTGACTTGGAATTATTCCATAAGAAGACAGTCTGCCAGGGAGTTCGGTAATAAGCTGGGAGAGCCTTCTTGTAATTGGGCCTCCCAAGCAAAGACATAAAGTGAGGAACAACTTGGAGTTTAGTAGGGAACTCTAGGTACTGGCACTTCTGGATGTGCATATTGCAATACTACATACATTCTAAATATGTTTTTTATTACCAAGGAATGCTCATTTCTGCTTATTCAGCCTCCTACTAGATAAGATACATTTAATTCTCTAGCCACAATATGCACAAAATAACACACCTTTGTATGTGGGGTTGACATAGCAGAAAGGCTATGAGTCATTAGAATTTTATATACCTGGGTCAATTCCCAGATCTGCCATCCACTCACCATGTGACCAAGGGCAAATTATTTAAACTCTCCATGCTTTAGTTTCTTTATCACTAAAATAGAGATAAAAATTGTTTTGTTTTACAGTTGCCTTAAGGATTTAAATGATATAATATTTTTTAAATGCTTAGAATAGACCTAGCCCAAACTAGTGTCCTTAGTAGACAGCATTGTTGCTATTATTAGGGTTGATAAAAATGTCAATTTGTTTTAAATAGTTATTAAAACTTACTGAATTTTATGAAACATAGAATGCTGAAAATTTAATTTGCTGTTTACAGATTACTTAGGCTGACACATTAGGCTCTTTAGTCATATTTTGTTCTTTTTTTAATAGGAAAAATCTCAAATATTATCCAGTGTATTAGATGTTGCACATCGATTTATAAAGGAAATAAATCCAGATGAACCCAGAGGAATAAATAATTCCAGTAAAGAAGGCAGTAAAAGTCAGAACAAACCCAAATTTCCAATTCAGCAGGAGAGCAGCTCTGGGGCAAGCTGAGGAAAATGTAATGAGGATTGTTTCCTGTCTTAGTGGCCATGAAGACTATCATTCATGTATTTAGCTAGGGTTACAGAGTTTACTTCATTACATCGTTATTTAATGCAGATTTTTTATTAGTCAAATATATCTTAACTATAAAATATTTTTAGGGAGATTATTTTGATTCCACAGAAAATTGATCTTTTTGATTAATGATCTTTTGAGCCTATGACTCTCTAACATTTCTTCCCTGTCAGGAATCAAATGGGTATTTAGGAAAATGTTAAAATAAAAGCCACAATGTAATATAACAACTTTATAATAGGACTTTAGAGAGGCAAAAAATATAAAACCTTGCCAACTGTTTTAGGTGACAGGCAATTTCAGTTATTTAAAACCAGATTTATACCAAATTCTGGCACTAATTCAGATTAACTGCTCATCCCACGATGTGCTGGATGAGCTTTGGTTAGCTTATGTCTCTGTTTTTATAGTAGACTTATATTGATTTTTAGCAAGAAACAAATTAAAAATTTGATGTGTTATTATCCTTATTCTTTTAATGTCATTCATCTTTTTCCTGCAGTTCAGAAATTGAGTGACTTGGCTAGCTACACAGCTTATTACATTGTGACCAAGACTGTGTTGAACTTAAGTCTACCAAGTTTTGAACTCATCTTCAAAGAACATGAAAGAAAATGTGCTCTCTGCTAGGAGAAGTCCTTCTTAGTAGAGGAACTATGCTTGAATTTTCCAAGAAAGTCAGAATATTTTCATGGGTTTCACTTTTCTTTTCTTTTCTTGGTGGTACTGGGTTTTGAACTTAGGGCCTCACACTTGCTGGTAAGGTGCTCTACTGCTTCAGCCACGACCCTCTATCCCAGCCCTTTTTGTTTTAGTTTTTTTTTTTTTTTTTTTTGGTAGCGTCTCTTGTTTTTGCCTGGGATGGCCTCAAACCACTATCCTCGTGATCTTTGCCTCTCTTGTAGGTGGAATTACAGTTGTGAACCACTGACCTGCCATGTATTTCACTTTTGAATATACCTGCCAAGAATGATTTGTTAACAATCACGAGATGAGTTGCAGCCTCATAATTACAATGTTGTACCAAGGACCAGACACTACCATAAATATTTTACATGAATTAGATCCATTTATAATTTCTTAATTTTTCTTTCTTCTTTCACATGGGAGAATAGTAGCAAAGCACAGTTTTTATAAATTGCCTAAGGTATCACTGAAAGGAGAACTTAGATGTAAGCTCAAACCTCTGACTTCAAATTACCTGCATTTAATCACTACACAGTGGCTGTGGTTTTAAGGAAAGATTTCTCCTTCAAGCCTGCCATTTTATCTAATTTATCAAATTTATCTAATACCAACAAATCAGCAACTAATACTTATTGGATGCTTTATGTTCTTATTGCTTTACTGCTTTTATCTTATGCAATAATCATAACCAATGTATGTTTGAGCAATTATTACCCTTATTTCTGGATATGAAAGGTAGAGAGAACTTATTAACCTGTGTGTCTGCAGCACAGCATCTAGTGTCTGACAGGTTCTCAGATATTTTTGCTTATATTAAAATTGTTGTATGCATCTTTAACAATAGTTTCATTGCACCCCACCGGTTCATCTATTTATTTTTCAATTCAGGGTTGACCATAGATTTTTCTTCTTGTGTCTAATAGATGCACAGCAGAGCTTTAACAATTTGATCAGTGCAGGTAATCCACATTTGAGAATTCAGCCATTGGTGTGGATTTTATCTTGTGGGTTTTCCTAATTTGACTATTTTTTCTAATTCACTAGATAACTGCAAAATCTTGCTTCTGTTTTCTCATGCTGTGTTTTATAAGCATTCACAAATTTGATCATTGATTCCACAAACTTTTAATGAGCACCTGCTTTTTTTTTGTCAGGCACTGCTCTTAGCATTGGGGGAAAAGATAAAATCCCCAATCTGATTTATTCTAATGGGGAAAGTCAATCAATAGATAAATATAGAGAATGAATTCACATGGAGATAAATTATGGGGAGAGAAATAAACATTAAGGATTAGAAAATGGGAATATGAAGGGCCATTATTTTAGGGTCAAAAATGAAGGACTCTTTGAGTAAGGTGACATTTGAACAGATGAGTGAAATATGGGGGGATGGGGAATGGGTGAGTGAAGGCATGAAGAAGGCTTATTCCAGGTTTTGCGTACACTAGTGCAAGACGCGGAAGAGGGAATGCACCTGATGGGCACTTAGAACTGCAAACATATGAGTTTAACTGAAGCTTGAGAATGAAGTGAAGAAGAGGAGGTGGTGGAGTTCAAAGCAGAAAATTACAAGGTGCTGCAGGGACTTGTGGGTCCCAGTAGAAACTTGGAGTTTCACAGAGTCAAAAGAAGCTTTTGATTGGAGTGACATATCAGATTTACATTTTTAAAACTGCTCTTTCTAGCAAGTTTGGTACTACATACCTGTAATCCCAGCACTTGGGAGGCTGAAGCAGGAAGATCATGAGCTCAAGACCAGCCTGAGCTACATAAAGAGATCCTGTCTTTAAAAACAAAACAAAACAAAACAAAACAAATCTGCTGTTTCTGTGATGGGAAGGTTTCAGGGAGCCAGAGGAAAGAATGGAAATGGAAAGGTTGCTGTAACTTTACTGGGAGAATGGTGGTGACTAGCATGACAAGTCATTATTGTATTAATAATTTCTGAAGAGAACTTTTATAATTGCCAATTGAGTTTTAAAGAAAACAGTAAAGCATTTAAATAAGTCAGGCTAAAAACATACTATTCAAGTTAAAATATGTCTGATTTATAATGACAAGTAATTAGTTTTCTTGTATTTTAAAGTACCAGAAAATTTTGAGACACACTTTAATACATTTTTAATTGGTTTAGGTAGAAATTACAACAAAAAGAGATGAATGCATAAATCCAAGGGGTAGGCTCTTGTGTGAGGGGTTGTTTGATGAAGAAGCTTCTGCCCAGTCCTTTCAGGAAGCATTGTCAGTGGAGAGCTGGAACTCATAATGACCAAGAGAAACAGAAACCACAATCAACAAAGCCAGATATGGTCCCTATCGTGACTTGCATGCTATAGAGATGACTTTATTTATCACCATTCCCTGTGTCTTTATGTGCACTATATGATCATTGGCAGATGAAAATGGGAATGGAAAGGCTACTGGAACTCTACTGGGAGAATAGTGATGTAACCCTGAGTTAAGCGTTGTGGGGATTCATATTTGTTTAATATGTAAATTTAGATGGTCAAATGGATGGAATATTAGAGTCTTTCAGCTTTTTCTCTCTTAGCAGGAATAGTTGTTAGTACAATTATTACATTTTAGAACTATAACTGTGACACATAAAATGGGAGAATCTTTGAGAGAATTGAAGCATTTGTATATGTACATTGAAACAATATGATTGCAAGAACCTCTGTGAACTTCAGTGGGAGAATCAATTTGTATCTGAAATTTTTCCTTTCTTTTTGCAGAAGCATTTCTTGTTTTAATTTTTCCCATCTTTGAGACATTGAAGGTCTAGATGACTGACATGTATAGTAGCTTGAAGTTTCCCAGTATTTCTTGAGGAAAATAATGTTGATAAAGTATTCAGTTTATTCATTTTATTACTCAACATCTTATAATTTCTTCTAGCTGTTTTTCACTGAATATAAAATATTAACCAAGAAATTTCATTCACGTATTTTGCTTGATGGAGGCACTTAATTTTACCATTTTTGTTTCATTCTATTCAAGTGAAGGAACTCTCCTGATTATTCCTCCTTTATGACACAGTATAATTCCTAATGCCAAAGTATCACACACCATCTTCTCAATTGTAATTGGATTATTAGTAATAATAGTCTTCCAATATTCTTTCCTACACTCATTCATGACACATCAACTTAATTACTATTTCCTAGATTTTATTCCTGTGCTCTTTTCTTAGTAGTACATGCATACCTCAGCTCTCATTGATGAGTTTTATATTTGCAATGTAATATTTTGATGTACTTTTTTACTTTATACTGTTAAAGAGACTAAGTTTTCAGTAGAAACAGTTTTTTACATTTAAAATAATACCAATAACCAAATGGAGAAATCACCAGATCAGAAATAAAAAAACATTTTTTTAAACCTTGACCTTTCTTGTGGAAAAAACTATTTGATGAAAAGACTTTGTTACAACTAAAAGGTACCAAAAAGAAAATAAAAATAGTCTGATTCTCTACCATCTAGAGAAAACTAACATTAACTTTTGTTCCATGTCTTTCAATAGGCATGCACACATGTACTCTTACAGGAGCAAAAATAGTGTAATATTATGTGTGTTACTAAGATATATTTTCACTGAGATTCTGCCATGGGTAATATTTACCTTTTGTAACTGCTGCATAGTATTTTATATGGCATCATTTAATCATGTCTGTATTGATGGGTATTTTTTGTAATTCTCAGCATTATTAAAAGAAGTTATGATGGCCACTTAATCATCTTAAAATAAATTTGTAAATGTAGAAATTTTACCTCAGTGGGTGATTTGTTTTATAAAATTTTGATGAATATTGTCAGATTGTTCTCTAAGAAGACTACCATTTTAATTACACTCTCATTGGTAGTGTGTGAGTTGGCTGTAATCACATATTTTCTATGTCTTTAGCTTTATTCAATTTAATAGATAATAAATGATAACTCATTTTATCCTGGCTTTCATCATCACTTGGGAAATAATTATTGGTTATTTTTGGTCAATTTTTTAAATTTTATCCTTTGTCAATATTTTGAAAAACTTGTTATATAACATTTATGTCTTAGATATTAGAATTATATAACATTCCTCTAATAATAAATTTCCTCAGCATATATTGAGTACATACTATGTTCTGGGGAAAAGTGATGTGCTAATGTACCCACAACCTCTTCTGAAAGTTGCACAATAAAAAGAGTTCAACGAATCAATCAAATGACAATCTTGAGTGGAAAAGAGCAATGCTAAGGCCCATGCCAGGTGAAGACAGCATGCACTGAAGTTATGGCACTGTGTCAATTGTATCCCATAAGCCTAGGAAGCAAGTAAAGGAAGAGATTTCAACAGTGATAAATTAAGGAAATGCATGATCAGATTAGGTGGGGACTATCAATAAGGAGGTCCTTAAACAGGATTTGGTCTTAATGTGTTGGCTCTAACACTGCAGGAGTGGGATTAATATTCTTCCATGTTGCCTTATTAAATAAAGCCTGGATGTGCTTTTACAGTAAAAGAGGTTGAGATGCTGGAACTTCCCTGACTTTTTGAAGGGGAAGAATTTTGGCTCTGGGAGACAGGAATGTTACAATTGAAAATGTTCAAGTTACTCAGCTATCTTTTCCACTCTGTGATGACCCAGGGGGCCCTTTCATTACTAAGTCACTGAGTACTGTCATTCTTATACAGGTTTAGTGTGGTTTTCTTCTATAGGCTAAAGACGATTGCATAGGGAAATGCTTCAATGGAACTGAATTGCTTGATTTCAAAAGAATAATGGAGCCCTGAAATGGTAGAGGCAAAATAGGCATATAATCATCAAAACTGTGGTGGAAAAATATGGTGCAGGAAAGTGTTGTAATTAGGATGTTTCAATTCACAGATCTCCGATGCTAACTGGGGCACCTAGGAAAGAAAATATTGTACAGACTACAAAATAGAAAATTTCTGTTTTATGGACAAAAGCATGATCTGGGCCACTATATTGGGATTTCAGAGCTTTATGGTATTGGCAGATTTAAGTCACTCCATAGAGTTAATGGAGGAAGGAGTTGGGTCCATTATGTTACCCTACAATGTGGCCACAAGTATACACTATTTAACTTATTTTGAACCTTTGCTAGCAGAACTTATGGCTATTTACCAGGATAAATATACAATGAAGAAAAGCACTGCACAGAACTTCACAGACACTATATAGTCTAACTTTGAGTTAATACTTTTGCTTAAGAACTCTAAATACTACCATAGTCTGCGAGTTAGTGTTAAGGAATTATAGAGTTGACGTGATAAATGGAGTCTTGTCTTGATTCTATCTCTTACTGGGTGTATTGGTAGTGAGGTCCCCTTGTATGGTCATTTTCCTAGATATTTGTAATAGTAAGGGAAAGAATCCCTACATTGGCAGTCTACCCTGTGGCATAAAGTATACATACATATTAGGTCTCAGAATTGCTAAAAATAATATGCCTGAAGTGATATTATGTTTCTGGGAATTTCAGATTAATGTCATTATTAAATACTTTAACATGCAGGAACACTGGTTTTTAAAAACTCTCATACTTGGCCCCAAAGCTAATATTAAGGGATAATGATTGGTTTAAAATAGACTTGATTAGATTAAGATGATCCTGGGTTCTTTAGTGGAGAAAAACAGTGTATTCTTTGTGACTTCAAACCTTGGTAAATCTGTCCTATAAGCCAGCCACTCACAACTACTCAGCTAGCCCATGTTGCCATCGCAGCATGTAAGGAGTCATAGATAATTTATAAAGGAATGAACAGCTGTACCCCAACAAAACTTTATTTCTGAACACAGAAATTTGGTCATATGAAAATAAGGAGTCAGATTTGGGCCATGAATTGTAGTTTGCTGACCCTTGGCTCAGCAAATGCATTCTTTTTCTATTTCTATCTCTAAAGACAGAAATATTTTTAAATTTCCTGCGTCAGGGGTAAGAGTATACCTTCACAATCTCATTCTGGACCTACTTTCCTTCGCCTACTTTCTAGCATTATGTAGTCTGAAAGGATCTTGTTTATCCTGAAATTGCATAGATAATGCATGTTCATTAGATTGATGGCATGATGATCTGTAGATTTGGTGAGCGGAAAGCATCTGTTACAGGATTATTATACTGAAACTTTTGTATCATGAAGGGGGCAGTGATTTATCTTCATGGGAAAAGCCACGTATTATAGACACACATTTGCTTTCTCTGCTTGCAATATGTATTGCAATGGGAACCTTTACCATCACATCCTCATATAACATTGCCTTTGACCAAGACACTCATTATGAAAGATAGAGCTAATATCTGAGATTTTTTGATCTTACCGTCTGCCACATTGTCCAGAAGCATGTCTTTTGATAGTTCCCTGGAATGACTTACAGAAGGCTCAATGTAAGCCTGGCTGGGAAACAATATCATAAGGTCGGCCTACTTTTCCTCTAGAGTGCTATATATTCTATGAAACTCTAGTAAATGCTCCCATTACATCAGAAGCTGAGACTACCTCCTGGTGTTTTGGTGCTACCTAGTAGGAAGGGTCACTGTACTGACCTTGTTGGTTGAGCTTAATCACCTAAAAAGCAATTGTTTTGCTGCTATACAACTGAGAGAAGATTGACTCTGTCTGGGACCCAGGGATTCACTAGGACACCTTCCTTACACATCCTATATTAAATAATGATGGTCAATGGGAAACTGGTAACCCAGTGAAGAAAAGGCTTATGTGTTCTTATGTTTTTTGAGAATGAATATTTGGGTTACTAAACCAGGTTAAAAAAAGCAAAAGTGCCAAGATGCTGGCAGAGAGTGAGAAGAATCTTGGGATGAGAGGAAAGAAGTTACGATAACCAAATCATTTTGGTCTTCAAAACCACCTACAAAAATGGAGACCAGGCTGGGTACCTGTAATCTTAGCTACTCAGGAGGCAGAGATCAAGAGGATTGCGATTCAAAGCCAGCCTGGGCAAATAGTTCCACAAGACCCTACCTCAAAAAAACCCTTCACAAAAAGGGGCTGATGGAATGGCTCAAGGTGTAGCCTCTGTACCTGCGCACACATGTTTATTGGAGCTCTATTCACAGCAGCCAAGTTATGGAAACATCCAAGATGCCCCACTACTGATGAATGGATTAGGAAGATGTGGTATTTGTACACAATGGAGTTTTACTCAGCCATGAAGAATGAAGTCTTATCATTTGCATGTAAATGGATGGAACTGGAGAACATCATCCTGAACAAGGTTAGCCAGGCTCAGAAGATCAAAAATTGTATGTTCTTCCTCATATGCAGACTTTAGATCAGGGCAAATACACCAATGTGGTTGGACTTGGGTCACATGGCACATACGGGAGGAATGGGAATAGGTAGGAAACCCAAAACTTAAAACTGTTTGATGTCCCCACTGCAAAGGAGCTAATACAGTAACCTTAAAACAACAGAGGTAAATGTGGGAAGGTGACCAGGAAGTAGTGAAGAGCTTAGGTAGAGATGAGTCAATTTGGGTTGTAATACACTTGTGCATGGAAGCAATGCTAGGATTCTCTCTGTATAACTATCCTTATCTCAACTAGCAAAAACACTTTGTCTTTCTTATTATTGCTTATGTCTTCTCTTCAACAAAATTGGAGAAAAGGGCAGAACAGGTTCTGCCTGGAAGTGAGGGGGTAAGGGGAGAAGAAGCAGGTGGGGGGGCAAGGGAGAAATGGCCCAAACAATGTATGCACATATGAATAAATGAATTTAAAAAAAGGTGTAGCCTCTGAATTCAAGCCCCAGTATTGCAAAAAAAAAAGGAGACTATAGCAACTATGATTTTTGTTTAGTGATTTGTTTTTTTTCCTCCATCCTTTTTGTCTACTACTATCAAGTGAAGTGAATTAGTGGTGCCAAGCATAATTTCAATAAATTAAAATCTCCTTATGATATACAGTAACTAAAGAAATTTGCTTTCCCTCTTTTAAATGGATTTTTTTACAAAAATTATGAAGGAGAAAAATGGTAGCTTAAGAGGAAAATATATGAACTATTGATAGTTCTTCTTAGTGTGTCCATCCAGATCCATTTTGACTAGTCTAGCTGCATTCTGTGTTCTAAAGGGTTGATCTCGAAAGACCGACCCTATGACATCTGAGGACAGTATTTTTAATAAGGAAGTAAGATTGGCAGTGTAGTTGTCATGGAGAAAGCATTAAGATAGGGACTATTGATGAGATAATGTTTAATTTTATTTGGCCCAGAGAATTATACGTATGACTGATGTTATGTATATGATTAACCACTATTATGTATGTGTTGTGTATATACTTCTGTTTTCCTTTTCATAACAGGTTCTATACAGAAGAGCCTTTATAAAATTTATGTAATTTATGGAGGACAACTAATAAGCATTTGTGAATCTGCCACTAATGTAAAAACTGGAATCCAAACACTATTCCATTTGACCACACCGTTACTTTTCCCATCCTCTTCCTTCCTGAGATTATGACTGACCTGAGTTTTGTGTTTTTCCATTCCCATGATTTCCCTGGGTTATTCAATAATATATTGTTAATTTTGCATATAATTGAACATTGTAAGTGAATTATGGAAAATGTATTCTTTTTTGACTTATTTATTTCACTGAATATTAAGCTAATAAGATTCACCCATGAAGATGTGCAGGGCTGAATTTCATTTATTTTCACTGTGTATAGTCTTTCCCTATATGAATATTCCACTGTTCACCTGTTCAAATACTGATGATTGCTTGGGTTTCTTCCTATTTTTGCCAAGGTAAACAATGCTATTATGCATTTTCTTGTGCAGGTTTCCAACTACACCCCTGCGCACATTCCTAGGGATGTATATACTTGAGAGTGGAGTAGGTGTGTCATTGGTGTGCATGACCTCAACCCTCAACTATACTAAATAAAGCTGAATTATTTACCAAAGTATTTGTGCCAATTTATGCTCCCATCTGAAATATATAGTAGTTTTGTTTGCTCCTCATTATCACCAACAAAGTTGTCAGATTAAAATTTTATTTGTCTAAAAGAGATGAAAGAGTATATTTAATTTGTATACCTCTTATTACAAATTATATTGAGCATTTTTTTGTTTGATTCTAGGTCATTTAGCTTAGCAGTGTGTTTTAATATCCAAGTTCTATCATTATTTCTATTATCGATTTCTATCTTGATTATATTTTAGTGTTCCAAAAGCTCATTTCCTTCAGTGAGAAGGTTAAGCATTTTCAGTGGCCTAGAATATTCAAGTTGAGATAAAGCACATTGTATCTTTGGTCTCATCTCCTGTTACTCTCCCTTTGTTTAGTTTCAGCCTCATTGGTCTCCTGTCTGCTCCTCTCAAGCACTTCAGTTTAGGACTTTTACATTATGTATTAAGGAAAATACCATGAGCCCATCAAGATGAGTGGTGGAGAATCTCACACAAAACCTCACAAAAGAGTCAGTAAAAGCAAAAAGAAAAACACGGGGGAGAAAAAAGTCAAAATCTAAGTTACATAGTTCATGCAGCATTTTTCAGGAAGCCACACCTTATAAATTCATATATTCTAGGTTTGTTTACTGTAGCAATTTTAAGCAAGGGCTATCTTGCTAAATCTCCTACAGAGATAAAGATTATTCTCCTAGCAAATATCATTAGTCTATTTGCCATAAGGCACAGTTATCAAAGACATTCACAAGCAAATTAACCCAGGTCACCTCTCATCTTTATTTCCTGGGATTGTGCCATTGGTAATGGGAGGAAAGTTAATCACAGGCTAGTTTAGTTAACTCCTTCCTTATCACTTTTCTAGGTTTGAGGGTTATCTCTCAAGCACAGGGGCTCTTCTCTCTGACCAGACAGAATTGCAAACCAAAATAAGAATGAGCCTGCCTTCCTTTCTCTTTCCTCCCTCCCTTCCTTCCTCCCTTCCTTCTTTTTCTGTCTTGCCAATAAACATTTCAATTTTCATAGGACAGACTTACGGTGAGGTATATCTTTTTCCTACCATTTGCACTTGTTTTCTTTTACTTTCTTTTTTTGGGCAGGAGGCTCTGAGATTGAACTCAGAGGCTTGTGTTTGCTAGGAAGGTGCTCTACTACTTGTGCCCCACCTCCAGCCCTTTTACTTTTAAGTTATTTTTCAGATAGGGTTTCCCTTTTGAGAGCCAGCCTCAGAACAAGATCCTCCTACCTATGGCCTCACACACTGTTGGGGATTACATGTGCACACCACCACACTCACACTGCTTATTAATCGAGATCGGTCTTACAAACTTTTTGCCTAGGCTTGTGTCAGATGACTATTCTTTCAGTTCAGTGGATTCTGGTTGTTAATTTCCATTGTTTCAGTTTACTTTTATGGTTGGCATTTGGCTGTTTCATTAAAGTATAAGGTTGGGACTTCCTTCTAATTTCAGAGTTCATAAAAACATTTTTTTATCTTTTCTACTCCTCTTTCTTCTCCTACATTTTTCTCCTAAGATGCTTCCACTTGGAGAGTTGGGCTATATCTGGGAGGAAGGAGAAACTAGTCATTACTAATTTTTAATGCTTTAGTTCTCAGAAATCTTTATAAGTGGTTAAATAACAATAGTGATTTTTAGTTTAGTAGTTCTTCAAAAATAACTAATATCTGGGAATAAATTGCTGTGTAGATAATAAATTCATGAGAAAGATTGTCTCCTCTGATGTCATTCTGAATTTATTTTCCTATACTGTGTAAATATTGTTGACATCCATGATACCTTTGTATGTGTGTGTGTGTGTATGTGAAATGTACAAAGAATCTGTTTGTATTTACTGTTCTTATTTAAAAGAATTACTTGCTGTAGAACCATATGATTCTTTCATTTCATAAGATTATTTAAAAAATCTGTCTATACAGCTATTTATTAGATCACCAAGACATAGCACTTCAGCATTATTTAGACTTTAACTCACTGACTGTATACACAAATACCAAAGCACATACCTTTCCAAAAGTGATGAGTTCCATATCTTGAGAGAAGATACGGTAATTTGGCGTCATTAATTACTCACATCATGTTTATTTTTGTAGTCTCATTGTGAGGGTATGAAGTGCAAACTAATTTGAACATTTGGAGAGAACCAATTAATGTCTAATTTACTGAAGACAATCTGTCCTACATGGAGAAGTTATGGCTTAAAAAACACAGGAGGTATGTTCTGAATTTTTAACCATAGAGTTTATTAGGAAATGGAAAAGCTATTTATGTTCCTTGTTTGTGTGACATGCCTTTCTGTAGCAATTTTGGGTGTTTGTTTCATATTTGCATAAGTAACTTTAAAGTGACATTAAATCCCTATAAAGCTTCTACCACTCTAACAGTAATTTTAATTATATTTATGTATATGATGCATCATTAATTTAGAATTTGCTTTGAGAAATAGAATTGTGCATGTGGGAAAAAGGCACAAGTACAGAATATAATTTAAGAATGGCAAAAATGTTGTAATAAATGAAAAGTTACTTTAAAAAAGACATTACTGATAGATTTTTTAGATTGTCATAAACACTCGAGACTACACTTTTAAAAAATCTACCTTTACATTAGACCTTTAATATTACAATTTTTAAATAGTAGTCACATTTTATTCAAAGACTATATTTTACTTATGCCATTGTATTAGTTACTTTTAATATCTCTGTGACAAAATACCTGACAAAAACAACCTGAGTCAGGAAAGATTTATTTTAGCTCATGATTCCAGAGAGTTTTGTCCATGGCCATTTGGCCATTATGCATTGGGAAGAACATCATGGTGCTGGGAATGTGTGATGGAGAGTTGTCATCATGGCAGATAGGAAATAGGGGGAACACAGGAAGGGGCTTGGGAAGATACAACCCCAAGGATACTCTCTAAGTTGGCTACTGCTTTAATAGGTCCCACACCCTACTTTTCATCATCTTCCAATAAGGCCACCATTTTATGAACCCATCAGTGATTAGTCTGCTTATTAAGCCAGAGTACTAACGATCTAATCCTTTCTGGAAATACCCTCACAGATATACCCAGAGGTGTGCTTTACTAATTTCATTTGTACTTCTCAATGCAGTCAAGACAATACTCTAGATTAATCATTACAACCATTTTATAAATAAAAAAATCAAATTATTAAAATATTAAACCAAAATTATAAATGAGTACACATAATAATAATAATTCATAATTTTACTATCATATATGCCTGGTACATTTAAAGATTTTAAGCTCAGGACCCCTATAGAAGAGCTGCTGACACTTCATAGTCCCTACCAATTGCCTAGGTATCATAGAAAAATACAGAATTTTTCTTTAGTGTATCTGAAGAAGGGGGCAAAGATTCTGCATTTCTGAATTTCTAATACTTCTTGAACGATGCTGGTATGAATGATGTTAGTCTCTGGATCACATTTTGAAAAGCAATGTGATGGAGGAATTCTCTAGAATGCCAGTGAGGAGTTATCAGTATACCCTTGCTTCACCTTCACTTATACAAAATCATTTCCTGATGTGACCCATTTCATCTTTGAATATTCTGCCATATATTTCTTGGGAGCTGTAATCTGTCTCTAGCAAGTTTCTAAACAAGATTCTAATTCTCCTGTGTTATACTACTGATGATTTTCTTTTTCTGGTGCTTCTTCTAATATTTATTAATTAGAGTTCCTCAAGGATCAGTGTTAGTTCTTTCATTTTATTTATTTATTTGATTTCTATATAAGTGGATTTATGAATTTTTTTGGATTAATATCTAATACTATGTTTTTGGAACTCAAATTCTTCCTGCTGCTGCCATCAGAGGCTCTCTCAGGTTGACTCCTTTTTCTTGTTTTTGGTTGGTTTGCTTTGAATATTTCTGTGGTTTGTTGGTACCCATGACGCATTTTCCTTGCCCCAATGCAGGAATTGCTTATCTAAAGAAAGCTGATTACTTTTAGTGGTGAATGGTGTTCAGATATTAAGATCTGGACTCCA
Organism: Castor canadensis; assembly: GCF_047511655.1. NCBI lineage: Eukaryota > Metazoa > Chordata > Mammalia > Rodentia > Castoridae > Castor > Castor canadensis. The sequence goes on along the minus strand of NC_133397.1, from coordinate 87,779,249 downwards.
GGTGTGCTCATTACTGCTCAGGCATCACAGATTCCAGGCCTTCTCAGAGGACATAGACCATACTAACATAGTGTACACACTCATCTGAATTAATGTTTTATATACCTATCTATTAAAGTAATGTCAGTTCACACTGATACCTTGCTCTTCAAACAAGCATCACAGAGTTCATTTAACTTTCCCCTATTGCTTATTTGAAACTTCTTTCACTTGTCATGAGAAAGCTGGATTTCATAATACATATGGTAGTTATTAATTTATTAATATTAACATGTGTATAAGTAATAGTTTCAGAATTACCAATATCACTGTGTGAAACAGATTTACCTACTATAGAGTTTGTGGGTAGTGCTTAGTCTTCAGTGTACAAGCAAAGCCTCGTTTATCACCATCACTTAGGCCACGGTACTCATTTATTTCCTACCCCAGTAGAGTGTTTATGCCTGTCCTTTGAGAATACCCATGTGGCCTGATGGATTTTTAAAATTTTAATTGAATAAAGTCAAGTGAAGTTACATTTGTTTTTACCAGTACATAAAGTCATGTGTCTCCCACATTACCGAAAAAAACATCACCCCACATATTCCCTTGTAGTCAATCTTATATACTTTCTAACCTGAGGTACACATTGGTCTTTTTTTCCATTCTAGGGATTTGTCTTTTTCTGAAGGCTGAGTAAATGAAATTGTACACTATGAGGCTTTTGTGTTCTTTATTTAGAAAAGTGCATTCAAGATTCATGAATGTTCTTATATAAATCAATATCCATTCCTTTTTAGTACAGAGTAGTATTTCTTCATAATAATGTAGCAGAGTTTATCCATTCACATTTAGAAGTGTGTTCTATTGGGGCAATTTTGACTAGAACCTTAAAATATATTAGAATGTATGTTTTATTTTATTTACTTATTTATTTATTCACATGTGCATACATTGTTTGGGTCATTTCTGTCCCTGCCCCTCACCCCACCCTCTCCACCACTCTCACCCTTCCTTCTAGGCAGGTCCTGTTCTGTCCTTATCTCTGATATTGTTGAAGAAATGACATAAGCATAATAAGGGAGACAAAACGTTTCCTGCTAATTGAGTTAAGAATAGCTATACAGAAATATTCCTAGCATTGCTTCCATGTACAAATGTGTTACAACCCAAGTTGATTCATTCCTTTTTTTTTCATTATTCATATGTGCATTCAATGCTTGGCTCATTTCTGCCCCCTGCCCTCACCCCCTCCCTTACCACCCACTCTGCCCCCTCCCTCTCTCTGCCACCACCTCGATACCCGGCAGAAACTATTTTGCCCTTATCTCTAATTTTGGTGAAGAGAGAGTATAAGCAATAATAGGAAGGACCAAGGGTTTTTGCTAGTTGAGATAAGGATAGCTATACAGGGAGTTGACTCACATTAATTTCCTGTGCATGTGTGTTACCTTCTAGGTTAATTGTTTTAGGTCTAACCTTTTCTCTAGTTCCTGGTCCCCTTCTCCTATTGACCTCAGTTGCTTTTAAGCTATCTGCTTTAGTTTCTCTGCATTGAGGGCAACAAATGCTAGCTACTTTGTTAGGTGTCTTACCTATCCTCATATCTCCCTTGTGTGCTCTCGCTTTTATCTTGTGATAAAAGTTCAATCCCCTTGTTGTGTTTGCCCTTGATCTAATGTCCGCATATGAGGGAGAACATATGATTTTTGGTCTTTTGGGCCAGGCTAACCTCACTCAGAATGATGTTCTCCAATTCCATCCATTTACCAGCGAATGATAACATTTCGTTCTTCTTCCATTGTGCATAGATACCACATTTTCTTCATCCATTTGTCAGTAGTGGGGCATCTTGGCTGTTTCCATAACTTGGCTATTGTGAATAGTGCTGCAATAAATATGGGTGTGCAGGTGCCTCTCGAGTAACCTGTGTCACAGTCTTTTGGGTATATCCCCAAAAGTGGTATTGTTGGATGAAATGGTAGATCAATGTTTAGCTTTTTAAGTAGCCTCCAAATTTTTTCCAGAGTGGTTGTACTAGTTTACATTCCCACCAGCAGTGTAAGAGGGTTCCTTTTTCCTAGCATCCTCACCAACACCTGTTGTTGGTGGTGTAGCTAATGATGACTATTCTAACAGGGGTGAGGTGGAATCTTAGTGTGGTTTTAATTTGCATTTCCTTTATTGCTAGAGCTGGTGAGCATTTTTTCATGTGTTTTCTGGCCATTTGAATTTCTTCTTTTGAGAAAGTTCTGTTTAGTTCACTTGCCCATTTCTTTATTGATTCATTAGTTTTGGGAGAATTTAGTTTTTTAAGTTCCCTATATATTCTGGTCATCAGTCCTTTGTCTAATGTGTAGCTGGCAAATATTTTCTCTCACTCTGTATGTGTTCTCTTCAGTTTAGAGACCACTTCTTTTGATGAGCAGAAGCTTTTTAGTTTTATGAAGTCCCATTTATCTATGCTATCTCTTAGTTGCTGTGCTGCTGGGATTCCATTGAGAAAGTTCTTACTTATACCAACTAACTCCAGAATGTTTTCTACTCTTTCCTGTATCAACTTTAGAGTTTGTGGTCTGATATTAAGATCCTTGATCCATTTTGAGTTAATATTGGTATAGGGTGATATACATGGATCTAGTTTCAGTTTTTTGCAGACTGCTAACCAGTTTTCCCAGCAGTTATTGTTGAAGAGGCTGCTTTTTGTCCATCGTATATTTTTAGCACCTTTGTCAAAGACAAGTTGGTTATAGTTGTGTGGCTTCATATCTGGGTCCTCTATTCTGTTCCAGTGGTCTTCATGTCTGTTTTTGTGCCAGTACCATGCTGTTTTCATTGTTATTGCTTTGTAATATAGTTTGAAGTTGGGTATCGTGATACCTCCAGCATTGTTCTTTTGACTGAGTATTGCCTTGGCTATTCGTGGCCTCTTGTGTTCCATATAAATTTAATGGTAGATTTTTCAATCTCTTTAATGAATGTCATTGGAATTTTGATGGAAATTGCATTAAACATGTAGATTACTTTGGGAGTATAGACATTTTTACTATGTTGATTCTACCAATCTATGAGCATGGGAGATCTCTCCACTTTCTATAGTCTTCCTCAATCTCTTTCTTCAGAAGTTTACAGTTTTCCTTGTAGAGGTCATTCAGATCCTTTGTTAGGTTTACACCTAGGTATTTGATTTTTTTTGAGGCTATTGTAAATGGAATTGTTTTCATACATTCTTATTAGGTTTGTTCATTATTAGTGTATAGAAATGCTAATGATTTTTCTATGTTGATTTTATATCCTGCTACGTTGCCGTAGCTATTGATGGTTTCTAGGAGCTTCTGAGTATAGTTTTTTGGGTCTTTAAGGTATAGGATCATGTTGTCTGCAAATAGGGATATTTTGACAGTTTCTTTACCTATTTGAATTTCTTTTATTCCTTCTTCTTGTCTAATTGCTCTGGCTAGGAATTCCAGTACTATGTTGAATGGGAGTGGAAATAGTGGGCATCATTGTCTAGTTCCTGATTTCAGAGGGAATGGTTTCAGTTTTAATCTGTTAAGTATAATGCTGGCTATAGGTTTGTTATATATAGCTTTTATAATGTTGAGGTACATTCCTTCTATTCCTAGTTTTCTTAGAGCTTTTATCATGAAATGGTGTTGGATCTTATGAAAGGCTTTTTGTGCATCTATTGAGATGATCAAGTGGTTTTTGTCTTTGCTTCTGTTGATGTGGTTTATTATGTTTATTGATTTTCATATGTTGAACCACCCCTGCATTGCTGGTATGAAGCCTACTTGGTAATGGTGAATAATTTTTTTCCTGTGTTGTTGAATTCAGTTTGCCACTATTTTGTTGAGGATTTTTGCATCAATGTTCATTAAGGAGATTGGCTTATAGTTCTCCCTTTGGTTTTGGCATAAGTGTTATTCTGGCTTCAGAGAATGTGTTAGGCAGCTTTCCTTCCCTTTCTATTTCATGGAACAGTTTAAAGGAGGGTTGGTGTCAGTTCTTCTTTAAAGGTCTGATAGAAGTCAGCAGAGATCCCATCAGGTCCTGGACTTTTGTTTTTGGGGAGACTCTTGATTGCTGCTTCAATTTCATTTTGTGTTATAGATCCATTCAGGTGATTGATTTCCTCTTGGTTCAGTTTTGAGTGATCATATGTATCTAGAAATCTGTCCATTTCTTTAAGATTTATAAATTTATTTGAATATAGGTTCTTGAGGTACTCTCTGATGATTTCCTGGACTTCCATGGTGTTTTTGTTATCTCCCCTTTTGCATTCCTGATTCTACTAATTTAGGTTTTTTTCTCTCATTTTATTCAGCTTTGCCAGGGGTCTATTGATCTTGTTTATTTTTTCAAAGAACCAACTTTTTGTTTCATCAATTCTTTTTATGTGTTTTTTGGTTTCTATTTTGTTGATTTCAGCTCTTATTTTTATTATTTCTTTCCTTCTATTTGTTTTGGAATTTGCTTGTTCTTGTTTTTCTAGGAGTTTGAGATATATCATCAGGTCACTGATTTGGGATATTTCAGTCTTTTTAACATATGCACTCATGGCAATAAACTTTCCTCTCAGCACTGCCTTTGCTGTGTCCCATAGGTTCTAGTAGGTTGTCTTTTCATTTTCATTGACCTCCAGGTACTTTTTAATTTCCTCTTTTATTTCGTCAATGATCCATTGTTCATTAAGTAATGAGTTATTCAGTTTGCAGCTGTTTGCATGTTTTTTGTCTTTCCTTTTTTGTTGAGTTCTAGTTTTATTGCATTGCGATCAGATAGTATGCACGATATAATTTCTATTTTCTTATGTATGCTGAGGCTTGCTTTGTGCCCTAGGATATGATCTATGTTTGAGAATGTTCCATGGGCTGCTGAGAAGAATATATGTTGTGTAGAAGTTGTATGAATTGTTCTGGGGACATCAAGTATATTGTATATTTTAGATCTTGAATTTCTTTATTGATTTTTTGTTTGGATGACCTATCTATTGATGATAATGGGGTGTTAAAGTCTCCCGCAGCCATTTTGTTGGAGTTAATATATACTTTTAGGTCTTTCAGGGTATCTTTGATGAAATTGGCTGCGTTGACATTGGGTGCATATAGGTTGATAATTATTATTTCCTTTTGGTCTATTTCCCATTTTATTAGTATGGAATGTCCTTCTTTATCTCATTTGATCAATGTAGGTTTGAAATCTACTTTGTCAGAGATAAGTATTGCTACTCCTGCCTGTTTTCGGGGGCCATTGGCTTGGTAAATCTTCTTCCAGCCTTTCATCCTAAGCCTATGCTTTTTTCTGTCAGTGAGATGGGTCTCCTGTAAGCAGCAAATTGTTGAATCTTCCTTTTTAATCCATTTTATCAAATGGTGCCTTTTGATGGGTGAATTAAGTCTGTTAACATTAAGTAGTAGTACTGATAGGTATGTGATGATTCCTGTCATTTAGTTGTCTTAGTTGTTTGAAGGTTTGATTGTGTGTACCTAAGTTGAGGTTACTCTCTATTTTCTTGCTTTTTCTTTTCCTGCAGTTTGGTGCTGCCTGTCCTTTCATGGTGATGTTGGGTTTCATTTTCTGTGTCCAGAATATCTTGAAGAATCTTTTGTAGTGGTGGCCTGTGTTCACATATTGTTTTAGTTTCTGTTTATTATGGAAGACTTTTATTGCTCCATCTATTTTGAATGATAGCTTTCCTGGGTAGAGTATCCTGGGGTTGCAGTTATTTTCATTCAGTGCCCAGAAGATCTCACCCCACACTCTTCTTGCTTTTAATGTTTCTGTTGAAAAGTCTGCTGTGATTTTGATGGGTTTACCTTTGTATGTTATTTGGTTTTTTTCTCTTACAGCCTTCAAAATTCTTTCCCTAGCTTCTGAACTTGTTGTTTTAATGATGATACACCATGGGGTAGTTCTGTTTTGATCTGGTCTGTTTGGTGTCCTGGATGCCTCTTGCATCTGTATGGGAATATCTTTCTCTAGATTTGGGGAATTTTCTGTTATTATTTTGTTGAATATATTATGCATTCCCTTTCCTTGCACCTCTTCTCTTTCTTCAATGTCCACAACTCTCAAGTTTGGTCTTTTGATGGAGTCAGTGAGTTCTTGTATTTTCTTTTCACAGTTGTTTAATTAATAGTTCTTTGGTTTTTCCTTTACTTACCATTTTATCTTAGAGTTCTGAGATCTGTCTTCTGTTTTTTCTATTCTGCTGACTTGGCCACTGTTTTGTTTTGCAAATCTGTTTCATTATTTTTTCTGAGGTTTTCCATATCCTGGGTTGTTTCTTCATTAATGTTGTCTATTTTTGTCCTGAGTTCATTTATCTGTTTATTAATCGTGTTCTCTGTTTCACTTTGAAGTTTACACATTGCTTCTATGCTTTCCTTTATTTCTTCTTTTGCTTTTCAAATTCTCTATTTTTGTTGTCTTGGAATTTCTTGAGTGTCTCCTGTACATTTTGGGTGACCATATCCAGTATCATCTCTATAAAATTCTCATTGAATACCTGTAGTATTTCTTCTTTTAGATTATTCTTTTGGTCTTCACTGTGGTCTTTGGCATAGTTTATCTTCATTTTGTTGGAGTCTGGATCTGAGTATCTGTTTTGCTCATTTCCCTCTGGTTCTTGTACTAATTTTTTGCTGTGGGGAAACTGCTTTCCCTGTTTGTTCTGTCTTCCCATCATTGCCCTTGGTGTTGTTATTGTCCCTGTAGTGTGTGCAAATAAGTTTTTTCTGGCTTGTAATAATAGCACTAGTGATATTTAGAGTGGAAGGGTGAGAGGGGATGGAATGCAAAGAAGTTAAAGGAAAAAGGAAAAACAAATAAACAAGTAGAAAAAAACAAAACAAAGAAACAAACAAAAAATGTTTCAAAGATATAAACAAGGAGAGACAGTGTACTAATCAACCGTAAGCTGAAAAGGCATTAGAGAGACAGAGAGAGGATTGAAAATAAAAACAAAAAGAATAAAGATAAGAATACAAATAAAAAATAAGTAAATGAAAGAACAAATATTTATATATAAAAAAATCAAATCTCCAAGTTCAAATGTAATGAAGTCAGTCTTAATAATTTTAGTGTTCGTCCCTCAGCCTCCAGTCCTGGAGATGGTGCCTCAGATGTTGTTCTGTAGTTGTCTCATCAAAGGGGAAAAATAAAATAGAACAAAACCACACAAAATAAAACAAAAAAACCCCACAAAATTTTCCAACTTCAAATGCAATACATTTTCAGTAAGTTTTTCAGCATGCAGGTGTAGTTCAGTTGTTTTCTCATGAAAGGAAGGGAGAGAGAAAAAGAGTCTGGAGACAGGTCTGTGAATGACTATCTGTGGCTGTGGCTTGCCTGCCTGCTGCTGTCAGCCTGCTGTTGCTGAAAGCTTTATTTATGCAGATCTCTGGTGTGATCTTAGCACTTACCTGGCCCTGCAGGCTTTGTTTTCTTAGAGTTCTCCTGTGTGCAAGCCACTGCTACAAGGTTTCCCCTTTACAAGCACACTGGGTGAGGTGACACTGCACCCGCTTTCTCAGGCCTGCATGTTTATTTACAGCTCACGTTGGAAGTGGGTCTTCTCCCTCTCCTGTGGAGTTTTCCTTCCATCGCCACTTTTACAAGCTTTCCTGCTCCTGCTTGCTGGGTGTGTGCTGCTGCTCCTGCCAGCCGGTGTGTTTGTTTACAGCTCACGTGGGAAGTTGGTCTTCCCCCACTACTGTGGGGTTTTCCTCCCTCTGCCACTCTCACAAGCTTTCCACTCTTGATTGCTGGGCATGTGCCGCCGCTCCTGCCCTCTCCAGCCAAGCCAGGCTTTTTTATTTATAGTTCTGTGAGGGATTCCCTTCCCCTCCTCTTCAGCACTCAGGGTGCACCACCCTCTTTGCTACTCGTCTTTATTGTTCTTATTGCTTATTACTCAGTTTCTCTTTTTTTCCCTGAGTCTGGGTCGGGCTGTCCATGGGGCTATACTGATCTGTACCAGGGTTGTCTGTGGGAGCACTGAGTACCACTTAGCTCATCCTGTGGTCTGCATCTTGCCAAGCCATCTGGGTGTGGGCATCTGGTGGCGGCCCGGGGACCCTCCTGGTTCTCTCTTCAATGTGAAGTGGAGATGCTCTGCACAGGCTAGAAGTGTGGAGGGGTCAAAGTTTTGTCTCTTCTCGGTGGCCTTGCCTACAAGGTGTGTCTACAGAGTCTCTCCAAGATTTCATTTTAGGAGGCCACTTTCTGCTTCTTCCCTCTAGCCACCATCTTGGAATCCCTGATTCATTTCTAATTGGTCTTTACACTGGTTCCTGATCCCCTTCTTGTGTTGATCTCTGTCACTTTAAGGTTTCTGTATTAGTTCCTCTGGAGTGGGGACATCAAACACTTTCATGTTTTGGATTTTCTACCCATTCCCATATCTCCCGTATGTGCTCTCCTCTTGTCATATAATCCAAGTCCAACCACATTGCTGTACTTGGCCTAGATCTAAAGTCCACATATGAGGCAGAACATACAATTTTTGCTCTTCTGAGCCTGGCTAACCTCGCTCAGCATGATGTTCTCCAGTTCCATCCATTTACTGGCAAATGATAAGATTTCATTCTTCATGGCTGAGTAGAATTCCATTGCATATAAATACCACATTTTCTTGATCCATTCATCAGTATTGGGGCATCTTGGCTGTTTCCATAACTTGGCCATTGTGAATAGTGGTGCAAGAAACATGGGTGTGCAGGTGCCTCTGGAGTAACCTGTGTTGCATTCCTTTGGGTATATCCCCAGCAGTGGGTTTGCTGGATCATATGGCAGGTGTATGTTTAGATTTTTAAGGAGCCTCCAACTTTTTTTCCAGAGTCGTTGCACCAGCTGGCATTCCCACCAGCAGTGTACAAGTGTTCCTTTTTCCCCACATCCTCGCCAACACCTGTTGTTTTTGATGATGGCTATTCTAATGAGTGAGGTGGAATCTTAGTGTGGTTTTGATTTGCCTTTCCTTTATGCCTAGAAATGGAGAGCATTTTTTCATTTATTTTTGGCCACAACTTTTTGAGAAAGTTGTGTTTAGTTCAGTTGCCCATTTTTTAATTGGTTCATTGATGTTAGGAGAGTTTAGTTTCTTAAGTTCCCTGTATATATATTCTGGTTATGAGTCCCTGTCTGATGTGTGGCTGGCAAACATTTTCTTCTACTCTGTGGGTTGTCTCTTCAGTTTGGAGACCATTTCTTTTGTTGTGCAGAAGCTTTTTAATTTTAAATAGTCCCATTTGTCCATTCTTCCTCTTAGTTGCTGGGATGCTGGGGTTTTATTGAGGAAGTCCTTGCTCATACCTATTAGTTCCAGAGTGTTTCCTGCTCCTTCTTGTAGTAACTTCAGTTTTAGGTCCGATATTTAGGTCCTTGATCCACTTTGAGTTGATACTAGTACAGGGTGATAGACATGGACCTAGTTTCAGTTTCTTGCAGACAGGTTATCACTTTTCCCAGCAACATTTGTTGAAGAGGCTGTCTTTTCTCCATCGTATGTTTTGGCACCTTTGCCAAAAGTGAGGTGGGTATAGGTGTGTGTGTTCATATCCAGGTCCTGTGTTCTGTTCCACTGGTCTTCAGGTGTGTTTTTGTGCCAGTACCATGCTGATTTTATTGCTATTGCTTTGTAATATAGTTTGAAGTCAGGTATTTTGATACCTCCAGCATTGCTCTTTTTGCTGAGTGTTGCCTTGTCTATTCACAGTCTATTGTGTTTCCAAATGAACTTTAGGATAGGTTTTTCAATCTCTGTGATGAATGTCATTGGGATTTTGATGGGAATTGCATTAAACATTTAGATTGCTTTTGGTAGTGTAGCTATTTTTACAATGTCGATTCTACCAATCCATGAGCATGGGAGATCTTTCCATCTTCTATAGTCTTCCTTGATCTCTTTCTTCAGGGGTTTGTAATTATCTTTATAGAGGTCATTCACATCCTTTGTTAAGTTTACTACTATCTATTTGATTTTTTTTTTTGCTGGTTTAATACATTTTATTTTATTTTTTATTTTTTATTTTTTTCATTTTTCTTTTATTATTCATATGTGCATACAAGGCTTGGTTCATTTCTCCCCCTTGCCCCCACCCCCTCCCTTACCACCCACTCTGCCCCCTCCCTCTCCCCCCCTCAATACCCAGCAGAAACTATTTTGCCCTTATCTCTAATTTTGTTGTAGAGAGAGTATGAGCAATAATAGGAAGGAACAAGGGGTTTTGCTGGTTGAGATAAGGATAGCTATACAGGGCATTGACTCACATTGATTTCCTGTGCGTGGGTGTTACCTTCTAGGTTAATTCTTTTTGATCTAACCTTTTCTCTAGTACCTGTTCCCCTTTTCCTATTGGCCTCAGTTGCTTTAAGGTATCTGCTTTAGTTTCTCTGAGTTAAGGGCAACAAATGCTAGCTAGTTTTTTAGGTGTCTTACCTATCCTCACCCCTCCCTTGTGTGCTAAAGCTTTTATCATGTGCTCATAGTCCAATCCCCTTGTTGTGTTTGCCCTTGATCTAATGTCCACATATGAGGGAGAACATACAATTTTTGGTTTTTTGAGCCAGGCTAACCTCACTCAGAATGATGTTCTCCAATTCCATCCATTTACCAGCGAATGATAACATTTTGTTCTTCTTCATGGCTGCATAAAATTCCATTGTGTATAGATACCACATTTTCTTAATCCATTCGTCAGTGCTGGGGCATCTTGGATGCGGGGAAAAAGGAACCCTCTTTCACTGTTGGTGGGAATGTAGACTAGTACAACCACTCTGGAAAAAAATTTGGAGGCTACTTAAAAAGCTGGACATTGATCTACCATTTGATCCAGCAATACCACTCTTGGGGATATACCCAAAAGACTGTTACTCCAGAGGCACCTGCACATCCATGTTTATTGCGGCACTATTCTATTTGATATTTTTGTGTGGCTATTGTGGATGGAATTGTTTCCATATATTCCTTCTCAGTTTTTTCATTGTTGATGTATAGAAAAGCTAATAATTTTTGTAAGTTGATTTTTTATTCTGTCACCTTACTGTAGCTGTTTGTGGTGTCTAAGTTTTTGGGTAGAGTTTTTTGGGTCTTTAAGGTATAGGATCATGTCATCTGCAAATAAGGATATTTAGACAATCCAACACCACTTCATAATAAAAGCTTTAAGTAAACTAGGAATTGAAGGACTGTACCTCAACATTGTACAGGCTATATATGACAAACCTACTGCCAATATCATACTTAACAGTGAAAAACTGAAACCACTCCTTCTAAAATCATGAACAAGACAAGGGTGCCTACTATCCCCACTCCTATTCAACATAGTACTGAAATTTCTAGCCAGAATTTCTAGGCAAGAAGAAGAAGTAAAAGAATACAAATAGGTAAAGAAACTGTTCCATGTATTTTGAATGGTAGTTTGCTGGGTAGAGTATCCTAGGGTTGAAGTTATTTTTATTCAGTGCCTGGAATACCTCACTCCATGCTCTTTTGCTTTTTAGATTTCCATTGAGAAATCTGGTGTAATTTTGATGAGTTTACCTTTGTATGTTACTTGTTTTTTTCTCTCTTAAAGCCTTCAATATTCTTTAATCTCAGTGCGTGTTGTTTTAATGATAATATGTCATGGAGTAGTTCTATTCTGGTCAAGTCTGTATGATGTCCTGGAGGCTTCCTGTACCTGAATTGGCATAGTTTTCTCTAGATTTTGGAATTTTTCTGTTATTTTTTTGTTGACTATATTATGAAGTTCTCTTGCTTGCACCTCTTTTCCTTCTTCAATGCCCATGATTCTCAGGTTTGGTCTTTTGATGGAGTTGGTGAGTTCTTGCATATTCCTTTCACATGACTTGAGTTGTCTGATTGATAGTTCTTCACTTTTTCCTTTAATTACCATTTCATCTTCACCTTCTGAGATTCTGTCTTCTGCTTGTTCTAGTTTCCTTCAGTGGCCTTCCATTTTGTTTTGTATTTCTGTTTTATTCTTTTTTTCTAAGGTTTTCCATATCATGGGTCACTTCCTCTTTAATATTGTCAATTTTCAACCTTAATTCATTTATCTCTCTATTTATGGTGTTTTCTGTTTCACTTTGGTGTGTATTTAGGGCTCCTTTGAGTTCATTTATTTGTTTTTGGGTTTTCTCATATTCTTTATTTTTATTGTCTTGGAATTTCTTGAGTGCCTCCTGAACATTTTGGTTGACCATGTCTAGTAACATCTCTGAAATTCTCCTTGATTTCTTGCAGAATTTCTTTTTTCAGGGTGTTCTTGTGGGCTTTGTTGGGCTCCTTTGTATAGTTTATCTTTGTTTTGTTGGAGCCTGGATCTGGGTATCCATTTTCTTCATTTTCCTTGAATCCTGTACTAATTTATTTTGGGGGGGAGAATGGTTTCCATCCTTTTTTGTCTCCCCATCACTCCACTTTGTACAGTTTCTGTCCCTGGTCTATGTGTAATTTAGTATTATGTAACTTACAATAGTAAAATTAATAAAACCAAGAAAGAATGAGAAAAAAGAAGAAGAAAAAGAAAGAGAAAAAAAATGGAGAACCAAAGAATCAACAGGGAGAGATGGTGGACAATCAAACAGTGAACAAGACAAACAAACACTTAAAGAAAAGAAAAAAGAGAGAAAACAGTCCCCAGTTCAGGAACAGTAGCATTTCAGTCTTAGTAGTTCTGGTGTTACTCTTTCAGTATCCAGTCCTGTTTGTCTGTGTCTCCTAGGCAAGTTTGGAGCTTGTGTCTGGTGGTGCTGGAGCCCTCCTGTGGTGGGTGGTGTCCTGGTGGACCAGAGGCCTGGGAGGCTGGTGGCCCAGTGGGCCTACAGGGTGGAGGACTGGTCAGCTGGCAGGTGAGGGTGGCCTGCCTGTTCTTTCAGTGTATCATGACATGGAAAAGCTTTCCATGGGCTAGGGATTCAGGGTGCCAAAATTTCAGCTCTCCCTTCTGCTTTACCTCAGCCAAGCATTTCTCCAGCATCTCAGCAAGGTCCTTGATTCCTGGAGCTCATGCATTCTGTGTCTGTGTCCCAGTCACTATTTTGGATCCTCCTCCAGTATGCATGTTTTAAACCTGGGACTGGACAGAGGTCAGTATGGGAAAGTGACCGGGAAGTAGTGAAGAGGTGAGGGAGAGATGAATCAATTCAGGTTGTAATACACTTGTGCATGGAAGCAATGCTAGTAATCTCTATGCATAGCTATCCTTATCTGAACTAGCAAAAATGCTTTGTCTTTATTATTATTGATCATGTCTACTCTTCAAAAAATTGGAGAAAAGGGCACAACAGTTTCTGCCTGGAAGCTCAGAGGTTGAGGGTGAGAAATGGCCCAAACATTGCATGCACATATGAATAAATGAATAAAGAAAAAACAACAAAAAAAAAACCATGGGACTGGGATGGAATCCCATGCTGTGTTGTAACAGCATGTTTATCTCTGTAAGATACTTCCAAATTTTTCTTCATTGACAGTAACGTTTATGTTTCCTCCAACAATGTATGACATTTCCAGATGCTCCCAATCCTTACCTGTACCTGGTGTTTTCAGGATTTTTTTCCCCTCTTTTGGTTGTCATTTTAATAGGTATGTATTTGTGTCTGATTGTGGTTCGTTTGGCAGGGTTTTGAGTTCATTCATTTACTATTCTGGTAATTCCTGTGTAACTGATGTCCAGGCTGTCTATTCTGTTTTAAAATATGATGTCCATAACAGCTATTCAGATGTGAAACTCTGCTAATATCCCTGTCCATGATAGCTCAGCAATTAGTACATAAGAGTAATTCCAAAGTCATGTATCTTTTTTGGCAGTTGCCTTTTAATGTTTGGTAAATTGAGTTTCTTATACAATAAAGGAAGCATAATTTTGTTAGTAAATGACCATCATCATTTGTGCTTTGGAACATAGAAGAATCTGTAATCAAGAGCATATCAAATCCCTGAGCTATACTGAATATTAAATACTGGCCATTTTCCTTGGCAGGAAAGGACATTTAGCAAATTTCTTCACCAGCATGCATTTATTTGTTTATTTGAACCAGGATCTCACTATATTGCCTAGGTTGGTCTGAAACTCATGGATTCAAATGATCCTCCAGCCTCAGCTTCCCAGGTAGGTGGGATTATAGCCATATGCTACCACATATTGTTTATTTTTTAAAATGATAATCATTTTTGAATAAATATCTTATGTTTCAATTACAGATCCTGTGTAAAGCAATCCATGGGCCATTCCCAAGTTTGTAGTGTGTTTTTGATGGTGTCCTTTAGAAAAGTTTTCCAGGTCCATAGCCATGATCATGGTTTTGACTTTACCTTTGCTGGTAGTGCAACATTGTTACTTCCTTGACCCAACCCTAGGCTGATCAGTGTCTCTAAGAGTGCGTATGAGACTCAACATTAAAAAAATCATCTTCCTGGGCAGCCATTCTGATGTAAAAGCCTAACACTGACTAATAGAACAAACTTACCATACAGTTATCTGACTGAATTGGTCAATGCTCAATAAATAATAGCTAAATATTAAAATGGAAAATACAGTGAAGTGAATACTATTCTAAGATATGTTTCATCTTTTTACCTATATGTCATCATCTTTTTGAAAAAGCAGTGGGGGCTAGGGTATGGCTCAAGTGGGAGAGCGCCTGCTTAGCATGCACTGATGTCCTGAGTCTTAGCCCCAGTTCTGACAAAAATAAATAAATACATAAATAAATAAATACATAAATAAAAGCACTGTTTTCAAAGTCTGATAATCCAGACTTAGCAGACTTTGTTTGCTGACTGACTAGTTTTTTATCTATGGGAAAATCGGTTAAATTTTGTTGGTCCACATTTTCCCATTTGAAAATACTGAGTTTAGAATAAATAATTTCTAAGGTTCCTATACTTCAGTGCTCTATTATCTCTAGACTGTGTTAGTCTTTGGTTCTGGACCTTTGTTCAGAAAATTAGAGAAGTGTTCACTTCATAAAAAAGAAGCATCTGGACAATACATATTTACATGATATAATAGCATTTATACTGTTATTAATGCAGTAGACCCATTTCAAGTGAGGGAGCAGATGCCAGTTTGTCCTTGAACTTATGCTCTTTGATAGTCTAATCTGTCACCTAATTAAGTTATGGATACAAAGGGTCACCTTTACTAAGTTAGTTAACACAAAACTGAGTAATAAAAATTATTTTGTATTTATCTGATAGGCACTTTGTATATATTAGGAAAACACATAAACAGAGACTATCAGAATATTAGCAAACTTTTATTTCTTTTGCAAGATGCAAAAGAGGCAATATAATGTACAAACATGGTTGTGACCATGACTTAAGGAAGTCAACTGTTAAGATCCAATTCCTCTTCTGGGGCTGGAACTGTGGCTCAAGTGGTAGAACACCTGCCTACCAAGTGGAAGGCCCTGAGTTCAAACCCCAGTTCCAACCAAAAAAATTCCTCTTCTGCATTCACTCCCTAAATTACTTTGAAGAAGTGGGCACATCAATTTTGTCTTAGTTTTATCATCTGTTAAATTATGATGAAATTAGTGCTTATTTAATATAGTGCCTATTAAAATTTGATGTATCCAAAGTACTTAGAACATAGACCAGTAAATTTTAAGGTTTGTATTTAGTATTAATTACTAATGTCATGAAGACAGTCCTGCCTTTTACATGGGGTATTTATGATCTTGCCTGATTTATAAGGGATGCACATCTTCTTATTTTCTTGGCTAAAGAATGACTTCCATTCCCAGTAGTCTGAAACTATCCTCCAGAACCACATACACACTTTTTTTCATTTATTCATATGTGCATACAATGATTGGGTCATTACTACCCCCTTCCCCTCACTCCGTCCCTTTCCCCCCACCCCTTCCCTCTCTCCCCCACTCCCTCACTTCCAAGCAGAAACTGTTTTGTCCTTATCTCTAATTTTGTTGAAGAGAGAGTATAAACATTAATAGTGTTTTTCTTAGTTGAGGTTAGGATAGCTATATAGGGAGATTCCTCGTATTGCTTCCATGTACATGCACACTTTGGATCTGTCAGCATTCCTGGCTTTCATTGTCTTCCATTTGAAATGGACTGTATCAGTCCTCAGTGTTGATTAGCAATAGATACTGAAAACAACATCTCACATTCTTATAACAGGAGCCAATATTATCACCCTGCTGGTGTGCTGGGAATGTAGACAAATGCCCTCAGGGTCCTTTAGAACTTATCCATATAAAGCCAAATTTATGAGATGAAACACACACTTGTAAATGAGCTTTTTAAATAGCATATAGTATGTTTCATGGACTCCACTTTGCTTTGGAGAGAATTTTGACTTGTCTCATAGCTTTGATTTTCTTCTTAGACAAAAAGCAAACAAACAAACAAACAAATCCAGCAGAATATGCCATTTAAAAATCTTGTGTGATGTCCAGTTGATTTACAAACAAAATGTTTGATACATTAAGATTATATAATTATAATATTTTGTATGGTTTAAAGGTGCAGTTATGGTTTGATAATTAATTTTGTATAGTCACTCATTTGTCAAATAACATCTTGTCTGGGAAACTTTTATGTGCTTTGCCATTTAATTGCATCTTTCTTGTTTCATAGAACTCCACAGGCACAGTTTGTTAACATGCTACCAGATACATTCACACATTCATGCGAAACTATCAGTGAGGCACAATGTTCTCAGAATGAAAAGGATGGTGACAGTGAAGGTCAGTTAAGCTTTGATCACATCCTTTTACATCTATTATTTTAAATTACATTCAACAAACATTAAGTAGCATCTGCTTTTGGTATTCTTTAAGGTGTCATTGTCAACTGGACGATGTAACCTATTTTCAGATCAAAATCATGCAGTCTTCTTCCCATTCTCTAGATTTACTTTGGCTAACTAAAATAGTTTCATTAAAAAAATTAATGCCAAGAAATTGTATATTTCACTTGATTTGGGAAAGTCAGCAGTATTTGTATCACCATATGTGTGCATGGGAGAAGACCATTCTTTGTTGTTGGTAATATGATTTCAAGAAAGGAGGGGAGAAGGGGAGTAAGAGGTGTTTGTGGGGAAGGTTGCCCAAACAATGTATATACATGTGAGTAAATGTAAAAATGATAAAATGAAAAAAATTTAAATAGTAAAAAATAAAAAAATAATGGAAATTATCAGATAAGATGTGTTCTTTGGAAATACTATTTCTAATCTTATTCCTTAGTTGAGAAGACTGAAGTACAGTATCCAACTCTTTTCCCACCAGTAGAAGAATTAAATATAGAGAGACCTGAACCACGTCTAAAGATAATAGAACTAGATGAAGTAAGTGCTTACAAACTATTCACATTTGTTAACAAACAGAAAACCTGTAACATACAGTTATGTCTACATACTATTGTCAATAAAAGTTCTTTCATAACTCATCTAAGCTTAAGTATACATATTTGAATTTAAGTATGCTGATAAAAATACATTAGTATAATTTTAATATAGAGAATAAATTTGTGAGCTATATTTCCATTTTTTGGAAGCAAGCAGTATGGGAAGTGAGAAAACACTCCACTATGATAACTTACAAAGTGTACTTTAGTAACAGGTTAGTTTAAGGTGTGACAAAATTATTGCATTTCTGACTTTTCAGTCATCTAGTAACTGAGTAAACCACGTGTCCTAGGTATTTCTGTTACTATGGTTGTCTCAGAAAATATAATGCAGAAACTACCTCTTTAAATACTGCTTTCTTCTTTAGGTTGATAGGTTAACGGTCTGAGTTTGTTGTTTTAAAGACTAGTGGTGTTTTTATTTTGTTATCTAGATAAGTTGGACAACACACAAACACTGATGCATACATGTGCTACTTATTAAATTGTTGATGCCTACAATAAGTTTATGACATGCCAGAGAACCAGAAACCCTGTAGTCACCAGTCGTCTTGGTTATCCATAGTTATATAATAAAATACAAGTTGTTATTGTTGGCTCCAGATGTGATGATTTTGATATGGTGACATATCAAAACACCTTCAACAAATAACAGTTGAGTTTGCTTAGTTCGCCTAGAAAGCATGTGTTAGAGGATATAATTAAAGTATTCATCATTTGTGACATCATTTATAGGAGAAAGTACTCTGTCACCCACAATTAGCTAATTAATGTGTAATAAATTTATTTAATATACTAATATTATGTAACATATTTAATAAGACTTATGAAGAAGAATTTGAAGAACAAGGAAGCATGGTGCCTTACAAAGTTGAATTGGCTGATGCAGAGAGTCAACTAAGGTGAGATCTTTCTAATTCACTCTGGGTACTTATTTTTCCTTTTGCTTGTTCTGTTGATCTTTATTATTATATTATTGTTGTACTGTGGGTACATTGTGACATTACCAAAGTGCTCATTATATATCACAATTGAACTCATCCCCTCTATCACTCTCCTTTATCCCTCCATCTTCCCTGTTCCTGGAATAGTTTTAGCAGGTCTCATTTTTCCATTTTCATACATGAGCACATCCACTATATTCACCCTCCTTACCCTTTATTATATCCTTCTCCCTCCCACTGGTAGCAACTCCCAGACAAGACCTGTTTTACCTTCCTGTTCTCCATTTTAAAAAAGACATCATTGTTTCCTTAAGATTAAAAACCAAACACACAAAAATCATGTAGCTCTTAAAATGAGAAATTCATGATGTCAAAACTTGCGCGTTTAATGTTAATTTTACTTGTCACGTTTAAATATGTGTATACTATTGATATTTGCTAATATTCATCAATAAAAAATTGGCTTCAGTGGATAAGTGTACACTTGCTCAGTATTTAGATGATTTAGTAGATTCTTTTGAAGTTAGGAACTGTTATTTGAAGAGGTTGGCCAAGTCTGATATATTTCATATGAACTTTCTTCTCTAAACATACTCTTTGAATTTTCTTCTTTTTACTTTGCTATGAACCTAATCAAAGTTATATAAATGATAAGATTAAGAGATTAAAGCAGCTCCCTTACAGATTGTTTTCTGGGTAGGTTTTAATACATTATAAATTAGATTAATGAAGTATAATAGTTATCTTTGTAATTACTTTATAGAATTTTATAAGCTCCAAATTAAAAGTAATGCATAGTTTTATTTGTTAACAGTGTTAAGAATTACCCTCTCTCCTCTTTGCTGGTGATACTTTAGCATTCCATGTGCTTTCACTACAAAGTAATGACTTGAATAAATAATGGAATAAAGTTCCTATTAAGTAGCTACTATATAAGCTCTTTGTTTAGATTAATTTAGAACCTTTTCAGAGTTTGGTGACAGCTATAGTCCTAAGTGATGATGCCCTTGGACCCCCAAAATGTCCATGTTGGGACACTAGACTCAGATATATGGTGATAATTGTGTTTTTGGACAGAGGACAACTTCCTGGCCAGCAAATAAAAGCCTTATAATATATCACAATTGAATTAATCCCCTCCCTAAGGAAATGAGTTGCATTTCTACTCCTTCATTTGATCCCTATATATGTTATTGCTTGATCCTTATGACAATGTTAGAGAAGGTGCAGAAAGTTATTGATCAGGGTAGTAGTTTCATGCTTGGTTTGAAGGTACCCATAGAACTATATTAATTTTATCTCTTTCCTGGGGATAATGAGTGATGAAAGAGCACCTTTTTAGTCAAGTATAATCCAGGAGTTTTGTGATGGTACTAGGTAGAGTTTATATAAATATCAGGTACTAATAAATACATTATTCAATTCATAGTGTATGTTATTTAAATTATAACTATGCATAAAGGTAATCATTATTAAAAATTGAAACTTAAATGCCATACACTACTTTTAACATTTTTGATGCACAATGCAGTTTAGTGCATCAATGTACTATGATCCTCCTAACAAAACTTTGTTTTCATCAAGTTTCAATTAGTTTGAAAGATAACTCTTCATTTTAGAAGAAAGAATGTGAGAAATCAAGCTTATTTCAATATCTTATGAAATAAGAACTTTCAAGTGAAATTTTGTAATTGAACTTGATTCAGCTACCTATTCCTTTTATGCAGTACTATTTAATTATTTGTAGCCTATAATGTCTGCTGTAAAGTTAAAACTATTATCAAATTTGCATGAATAACATTCCACTAGAGAATATATGCTTTTAATAAATTGAGAATATTTTATATCATTTCCTTCAACTCTACTTTTGTGATTGTCATGAAACATGAAAGTTGGATATTTCCTGACTACCAGTGGAATAGTTTTCCATATGAAAATAGCATCTATCAACATCATGCTTTCAACACAGGAAAAGTAGATCTCTTAAATCTTTGTCTGAGAAACAGCTCTACATATTGTAAAGATAACTTAAAAGGTAACTTTTTTCTTATTGCTTATTACTACTAACAATGAATGCTGGTAATTTAACAGTAATCAATAGATATTGAAGCCTATGCAAATTTTGCTTATTGTTGTTTTCATTTTAAAACCAGGAATTTAGTCCTTGGAGGAAAATTCCTTGAAAATGTATAATTTTGGAGGAAAGGAGGGGGCGAGGGGAAGGGGGGGAGTAATGACCCAATCATTGTATGCACATATGAATAAAGGAAATTAAAACAAAAATGAATAATTTTTCTAACATATAGTCTGTTTAGTAAGTGGCCCACAGTGTTTTGTGTTCAGAAGAAAACAAAACCATTATAGGCTCTCTAAACATTGTTCTGGATTAAACAAGCATTTAAAAGGTGACGTGGAATACCTTCATGAGAAAAGCCTGAATGGCATGTTCATATTTGATATAAAGTTTTGCATGACATAAAACCTAACCCAACAAGTCATCTTACCTGTGTCTCTGTGTTGTATTGACTAATAGTTTCTTTGAACTCATTAGGTTAGAATGCTCTGTTGAAATGCCTGGTTTCACTTTCCCAATTGTGAGAGCATTAACTAGAGTTACAGCTAAGTATCCTGGCCTGGGTGTCAGATTTTGTTTTCATATCTGCCTTTCAATCGCTGTCACCTTGAAATGTCTTACTTTCTTTGACCTGATTTTAGTAATCTAAAATGCAAGAATTAAATAATTTCCAATCTTCCATTCAAATATTATGTTTGATATAGCTAGGATTTTAAGAAAACCCAATAGCTACATCTTACATGAAGAATCTGAGAGCTACTGAGGGGCATTACTTAAAATAATTGGTTATAAAACTGATGTTTACCTTCAATAAAAGTAGAGAACAGAAGGTAACAGAGGGAGATAGTTTGGTGCCAACCATGCTGTTTTTGCCATTTTCAACTACTGAGCCCCTATATCCTTGTGGCCACATATAAACTACACCTACTGTGTAACTTAGGAATTTATAGGACTCCAGATATGTCTAGAAGGTAAGTGTTGTTCAATGGAAGGGAAGCATGGTTTTCCAGTTGCCTTTGAGAAAATGGTGAACATAAATGCTATACAATTGTTACTTTGAAGAAACCTTTAAAATAATTCTTTAGAGTGGTCTTTGATTTGCATCAAAATTGGGCAGAAAGCACAGCATTCCTAAATAACCTTTGACCTACTTACATACACAGCTTCCTCCCCTATCAACATCCCACACCAAAATACTCATTCCTTTTTATCAATGAATAATATTCCATTAAAAAGCTGTGCTACATCCACACTTTACTTATTGAAGGAGGTCTTTGTTGCTTCCAAACTTTGGCAGCTGTGAATACTAGTGCTATTAACAGCCATGTGTGGATTTTTGATTGGGCATAAGTTTTTAGCACATTTGAAAAAACACCAAGAATGATTGTGAAAATATGTTTGGACTTGTAAAAAATTACAAAAGTGAATGAGAATTCCTATTGATCTACTCATCACTGGCATTTGAGGTTGTTAGTGTTTTAGATTTTTGCCATTCTAATAATTGTGTAGTGATAGTTCATTGCTTTGTTTGCAATTCCCTAACAAAATGTGATTTGGGGCATCTTTGAATATGTTTGTCATCATCTGTGAATCTTTTTCTTTTTCTTTTTTTATCTCTTTTCTTCTTTTTTGGTTCTGGGTTCTGCACCCCAGAGTCTTGTACATGCTAGATAAGTGCTTTACCATTGAGCTACATTTCCAATGCCATATATCCTCATATGCTTTCTTTATTGTGTTATCTGGTCACATTTTTGTCTATTTTTAATTGTGTGGTTTGTTTTACTATTGATAAATTTTAAGAATTCTTTCTATATATTTGAAACACTGCTTTTTAAAAATCAGGTAATGTCTTTTGCAAATATTTCTGTCAGTTTATGAATTGACTCTCATTCCATTGACAGTATTTTTTCAGAGTAGAAGTTTTCATTTTTCATGAAGCTCATCTTATTATTTCTTTGGTGTTTTGTCTTCAACATTGTCATCATGGCCAAGGTCATCTAGGTCTTTTTCTATACCTTGCATTTCACATTTATCTGAATTTCACATTGAATTAATTTTTGTGAGAAGTATAAGGTCTGTGTTTAGATTCATTTCCTTTCATGTGGATTTCCAGTTGTTCTCCCAGTGTCAAAGTGACTGTCTTCTCCCCATTGTCTTACATTCACCCCTTTTTCAGAGACCAATTGACTCTATTTATATGGGTCTACTCTGGGTCCTCTATTCTGTTCCTTTAGTCTGTTTATCCATTTTAAAATCAATAGCACATTGACTGTTGTAGATTTGTAGTAATTCTTAAAGTAGAGTGGAATTGATACTCTGACTTTGTTCTCTTTCAACATTGTGTTGGATATTTGGGGTTGTTTGCCTCCCCATATAAGTTAATTCATTTCTCACACTATTTAGACATTTAAGAACTGTAGCAGTTTGAAGTGGAATTTCCATGTGCTATGGGTAATTGCAGTTATATAAGCATATTATTATAACAAATAAGTCTTTTGAGATCCAAAGCAGAATTTATACCAGCAGAGAAAAATTTAGCCAAAGTCTCTACTAGTTTATGTAGGTATTTGTTCTGGAAGAATACTAATGGCTGGTTAGATGAAGCTGTATTGAATACAAATAATATTTATACTTTTATGTAAAATGAAAGCAATGTCTGCAAGAAGTTTTAAAGAATTTTTATTCTTCAGAAGAGCTTGATCAGTTTCACCACTCAGGCTTCACATTGTAACCACTGGTAAAAATTTGTTGGGGGAAAGTAAATATTGCCAGTGTCTAAGTTTCACTCCCATTGTCTGATTGTCTGATTGGAGTCAGGTATAGATCTCCAGGAGATTCTCTTATGTGGCTAAACCAAGTGATTTGCTGAAAGCAGACATGATGAGGGGGTGACATGATGAGGGGGTGACATGATGAGGGGGTGACATGATGAAGGGTGACTAAGATGAGCCTGTTCACTTTGTGGCTTCCTAGAGGCACATGTCCAGAAGCACATGTTGTGGAACACTTTGGCTACAGTTCTTTTATCAGGCAGAACTCCCTGTGACCTCTGCTATTACTGCACATGCCAAGGAAGAGAAACAAATGTGGAAGGTTTCCTTTTCTATATGAGTTGCAATTATAAAATTTGAATGAGAGAAGAAGTGGGGAAGTAAGAATTGAACTATAAACTGACATAAAAACTTGCATCCATTTCAAAATTTCATTGCAAAATAATGGCTGTCTTCCTTTTACTAGTTTACCTCATTAATATTTGATTATATAAGTGAATTATGATTGCCATCTATGAATGTAAGCATAGTAAAAGTATTTTAACATTGAAGCCTCAGTGAAGAGATTTTGATAAAGTTTTTTACCACCAAACTTTTGGTTTATGAACAGCTTAATCAATTTACTTGTCAATTCATTTACCTCTTATAAATATGTATTTTCAACTGCAGTAACTTCAAATGCAGATTTTGACAACAATGTGGATCCTGATTCTCACTCTCCTGACACTGAAAAACTAGGGGAAAGTAGTTCTTCTCAACAAAACTTAAACAGAAAAGTATAGATACAGAAAGTAACCATAAGTCTGATGATTTCTGCATATCACTGGAGAGCAAGGATTCCTTGCCAAGTACAGATTTCAATCAACCTTCCATTGAAGAGAAATTATCTCAAGTCAACAAAGAATCCTTTGAATTCAGCAATCTGCATAATAGGCCAACCTTTGAAGATTCTAAAACTACAAAGTCACCACTGGTAAATCTCTACTATTTATTAACATTTTTAGAAGGAATTTCTGAAGAAAATGTTATTTTGGTTCTCAAATGTTACTGTCTACTGAAGTTAAAATGTGCTGACTTATATTATCAGGTGGTAGCTGAAGAGTGACTTGTATGGGAAAGAACACTAATGACTTATAGAGCAAATTCTAGTATGGTGAATGCCATATTAACAAATGGTTTTCTGTGACAAATGAATTAAGACCCACCTCATAAACCATAGTAAGAGTGTAATTACTTTTTCAAATAAAATTCATTATCAGTAATAATAAATCCTATCACTTTTCAAAATGAAATAAATGTGGATAGAATCACTTTCTCGGGCATAATAAAAGTCAGGGTAATAAAGGTAATTATTTCAGGAATATAGCTAATATAGAAATAGCGATGGCAAAATTTTTTGTTTCTTCTCAGAATAAATAAAGGTACAGTAATTACTTATTTCATTATTGCCAAATTTTATGTTTATGTTTGAACCTCCATTATGTACATTAGAAATATTCAGTAATTGTAATTGGAACGTGGGTAAGTTAAACCTTTCCATAATCCTTAAAAGTTATTTAAAGTGAACCTCCACAAACCTAAGCTCAAGAGGGAACCAACAAAGCAGGAGAATGAATACTTGAGTTGCTGATACTTCTGCTCCAGGGACTGGCTTTCTGCAACCACTTTGTTGCAGGTGTTGTGCCTTTGTGTGGGAAGCAACTGGATTTGAGACCTCTGCAAAAAAAATGCAGATTCGTAAAGTCTGCTTAGGAGAAATAACCACAGGTGCAACCACAGGTGCAACCATGAAGGTGCAACAAGATGGAAAGAAATTAATTTATGCAGGAGATCTGAGTCAGGTCAATAAAACATCTAACATAAAAACTAAAAATCTTGGGTTTTCATTTGGTCTAAGTTTGAAGATACTTATCCAAATGTAGACTTTCTTTTCTTTTTTTTTTTTTTTTGCAGTAGGGGGTTTGAACTCAGGGCCTATACTTAGAACTACTCCATCCCTTTTCTGTGATGAGTTTTTTTGAGATAGGGTCTCACAAACTATTTTCCAGGGCTGTCTTCAAACTGGGATCCTCCTGATCTCAGCCTCCTGAATAGCTAGGATTACAGGGATGAGCCATCGACACCTGGCACCAAATATACACTTGAATATACATTTATTACTTGGACCTTCCATGAATCCATGTAGCCCAGGCTAGCTGGAGAGTAACACTAGTGTTGATCCATTTCTATTAATTCCTTGATGTTTCTGGCAGAAGTAAATCCCAATCTCTTTTATAAAGACATTCCCACAATTTTTCCAACAATAGATGTCTCATTTAAAGCTCCATTTCAGATGATCTTATCTTCCCACTGCCCCCTTGAAGAAAATAGTTGATCATACACATGAATTTCAGCAAAGAGAACAAACAAAAATTCCAGTTTCCTAATCTCTACAGGGTATCATGAAGATGGCTTGGTAACAAATGCTCATATAGCAGCTGTGTTATTTAGAAGAACTGTGAGCTTAGGGACTCCATTTTTTGTACTGGGCAATAAACCTGCTGACCTCATCTGGTCCTCTGCATAGTGCTCTGTGGAAACTAGCTTCAAGGAATTGATGCAAATGGTGGTACTCTTCACAGCTTCTATATAGCTGTGACTAATAAAACTGTTGTCTCTGACCAAGAAGTCTTTTGTGTTTTGCCAGTGTCCATGAAACTATGACAGACTGGCAAGTAGGTGAAATCTTAAAAGTTCTTAAGCTCTGTTTTGTTACGTTTTTTTCCTTTTGAGATAGCATTTTACCACACAGCCCAGGCTAGCTGGAAATTGCTATGTGGCCCACAGTAGCCTTGAACCTGGGATCTTCATGCCTCAACCTCCTGAGTGCTGGGATTATTGATGTTCACAACCATGCTAAATGCTCTTCACAGTTCTTGATGGCAAGTAGACAGAGTAAGCTGACAGAAGCACATTGAAGCTTAGTAATTAGAAATATTGTGAGCAGATTAAATTGTGTAATTTTTAGTTAGAAACAGATTCCAAGTTTAGATATAAAAACAAAGCCCATCTAGTTGATTTTTATCAGAAACTCACTTAAAGCATGAGGAGAAAGTTTGAGAATAAAGGTAAGAAATAATTTAAGAAAGAATAATAAAAAGTTCAAGGCAAAGCTTTACCAAGGGAAAGGGTGACATTATATGTGAAAAAATTGAAATTAACTATTTACTAGAAAAATCAAGTAAAATTTAAATTTGTATATATTTATATATCACTATAGCCTCAGCTACATTAAGAAAAAACTGGACAAAATGAAATGGTATTATTGACGAATTCATCAGCCCAAGAGAATCTTTTAGAGGGAGAAAACTCAGGGCCCTGTATTTGTTAGGCAGGTGCTCTGCAGATGATCTTTGAGTTATTACAAATTTTTGACTTATGATTCTGTAAAAGCAGTATGCACATAACAGAACTATGCTTCAGATTTTGGATTTGGATCTTTTCCGCATCTAAGGATTTTCAGTATTACACTCTCTCATAATACTGGGTAGTGACATTAAGCTGCAGCTCCCAGGCAGTCATAACACCCAGCTAAGCTATGGTGTTTGGCAGGTTAGGGATGTTAAATGCATTAATATTTTCAACATAACAATGGGTTCATTGGGATGTAAGCCCACTGTAGGCAAAGGAGCATATACAATAAATGGAAGAGTAAAAAGTAACTACTTATGAGCCTGACTCAAAAGCAATAAACAGTAATAATAAACCAAATTCAAAGAGTGGCAAAAAGAAATAGTGATGGTAAGAATAGAAATAAATATTATAGAAAAATAAAAAATAAAAATCAAGTAGCTTTCAACAAAACTAGAAGGTGTTGGTTATTTCAAAATAGTTCTGGACATATTGGCCAAGAAAACACAAAAAGTACAAATAGACAGTATATATTGAATCAAGAGAATGATACGATTTTTAAATTGTTAGATTCTGACAAATGTCATACCAACACATTTAAAAATATGAAAAAAATTCTAGGAATATGACTTGTGGAAACTGACTATGGATGGATTAGAAAATCTAAAAAGACCTATGACCATTTGCTGTGGTTTGAATGTATCTTCCAAAGTTCAGGTACTGGAAACTTAATCTCCAATGGAATGACAGTTTTGAGAGGTGGGACTGGGAAGCAATGATTAAATCATGAGGGATCTGCCCCCATATTTGGATTAATCATGTTATTGGGGAGCAGGTTTGTTATTCTGAGAGAGGATTTGTTGTACAGTGGGTTTGATCCTCTCCCATTCCCTCGTGTTCCCTTGCCTTTCTGCCTCCTTCCATGGGATGAGGCAGTATGAAGGCTAGCCCTGGATGTGAGCCCCTTCATCTTAGACTTTCCAATCTCTAGATCTGTAAGGGATAAATTTATTTTCTTAATAGATTATCGGTACAGGACATTCTGTTATCTTAGCCCAAAATGGACTAATACAAAATTAAACCATTTAAAGTAGCAGTTAAACATCTATTTTTCTTCAAACTCCTTTCCCTTCATGAAAATAAAATAGGCATGCAAGTTTTGCAGGTAAATTGTAATAAACCATTAAAATATTAATATTCTAATCTAATTATTACTTATGGAAGAGAAAAGAAGCAAAAGTCCACCAATTATTATTTGAGGCTGCTTTATCCTTGATGGAGACGTTGGGAAGAGACTGTAAATTCAGATACCAGAATATAACTTCAGAGATGATTTAGCAGTAAGCTCTGGATGGAGCATCACTTTCTGTGCTTCTCTTCTCCAATTCTCTGTGTGATGAAGTCCTGGAAAATGTGAGGGCTTCCCTGCTGTTCCCTCAGCTCTGTAGGAGAGGACTGACCCTCCTAAGCCCTGAGCATTTTGGCCTTAGGCCCTACCCATTTTCTAGTTTTTTTCCCCAGAGAACTAGAAAATTGATTTAGGTCATTTAAACCAATAACTTGTATCCCGGCTTGACTTCCTGGCCTCATCCAATTGATCAGTCTGTCAGAGACAGCTGTGACTTAAGTGGTACCCCTATGTACCACCAGTATTCTGTACCATGCTATTCAATTAATGCAAAAAAATTTTTTTCACCAAGTTTATATGTTTTTTTAAAATAACAGTGTATGTGCTAGTATTCATTCTGGTTTTATTCCATCCAACAAAATAAATTGTTCAGAATAAAATGTTTCCATAGAGCTAGTTCTGTTAACAATCTAAATGAATGTTTAAATACTTGAGATTCATAACATCTTTACTAGCTCGAACCTGCTGAAGGAATCAAGAGCAGTGACTGTTGTAAAATGGCTTGCATAGTTACTGTTTTTTCAATTAGATGAGACTAAATGTAGTTCTGGACAGTAGTAAAGCTCTTGTATGGAATGCCTGCCTTTTCCTCATGGGAGATAGTGGGTTGAGAGGCTTTCAGTTTGCTCAGGAAGAACTTGCCACAGAATTGCTTCTTTTACCACTTGGACCACACTCTCAGTCTTATGTGCTGTAGTTATTTTTCAGGCAAGGTCTTATACTTTCTGCGTAAGACATTTCTGTGCTGGCCTTGAACTGAGATTCTCTTACCTATGCCTCCTGCATAGCTGAATTATTCTATGAGAAATAGGCTCACAGTCTTTGCCTGAGCCGGCCTTGAACCACATTTCTATTGTCTTTGTTTCCCAAATAGCTAGGATTATAGGTGTGAGCCACTGTGCCTGAATCCTGTTACAGAATTGTAAAGAAGTCTTCAACAGATTAATGGATCTGTAATTTGAGGATTTTTATAAATACAATTAAACAGTATTTTAACTTACTCCAATGTAATTATAACTAAGGAATAAAAAATGTTTGAATAGTTTCACAGAAAATGTCTACCACCTATAATAGGAATCCTATTATATTCAATTATATATAATTGAATATATAATTCAATTATATTCCTATAATTGAATCCTATAATAGGATTCAAACTGAGTGGCCAAGATTCTCCCTGAGCAACAAAGAGAAGACAGGAGCCAGCTAACCTCTGTGATGAGTGACGTTGGTTACAGCTTGAGAGAACTTGAAGAGATACAAATTAGAAAGCCACCACTGGGAGGCCTGTAAGCAAGGCAAGCTTTCTAAAGTGGCCATCAGGAGAATCAATCAGATGGACACATCACAGGGTGCAGACTAAGTTCTTGTCTTTGAATAATGAGGCAGTTAAATCCTTTCTCTTTTCATGCCTAATGTCTAGATCTGAACTTTTGTCATTCTCCTTTTGCCCTAGTAGAAACCATTTCCTGAGCAGAAATCACTTAGGTATCTGTTGTGCTCCAGAACAATATTCATGTTCCTACTTCTTAGTAGGGCTAATTTTTAGCGGTGGTGTTTCCTTAACACTCAAGTTGAGTGTTAAGATTGTTTATTTTGCACTTCAGTTTTTGAGAGGCAGATCTTCTTATTGAATCATGCACTAAGTTGTAGGCAGTATGTGAAAAGAACATGGGACTAATTGGGTGTCCATAGTTCTGGTTCTAAAACTATCAGAAGTTGTGAATTTGGACAAAAAGAAAATAAAATGTAATCACTATAAGTTTTCTGAGCTGCGAACCAACACTTTTAAGTCCTTTCAGATTTGCAACTGCATAATCCAGATGTAAACCAAACGTGAGCTTTACTAGAATGTAAGGAATTCCATAGCTATTGATCAATATCTGGGAGAGCCAAGAAAGATATCCAGGGAAGAGTAGACTTGGGTTTGTCTCTGAATGACATGCCTTACTGGTGACTAGCTTTGTTTTACAATATTTTTCATTTATATGGCTTAAAATTTGTATAGAATTATAGAAATTTGCTGTGCATTGTTTCAGCCCTTGAAGCAGACTATATTTGGGTATTGCTAAATACTGATAGCCTCTCTGATTATATTTTAAGTCCATCTAGAGCTCTTACTTCTTAATTACTAATCTGTTTCCTACCAGATTTCAGGTTTTTTTTTTAAATCTCAGTGCTAGTCTGTCCAAGAATAAGAGGATACACAAAAATGAATTAATAGAATGGTGGAATAAGCCTGCATTTCAAATCAGCAAGCGTAGGTCTGTTGGTTTCTTGTTACATAAAATTCACCTTACTTCTTTTCCTCTTGTCTCAGTTTCTTACTTGTATATTTGCTTCATGATGAGTGCTTTGTTAATTGGATTTTATCTATGGCCATTGTCAGATCAAATATATTCCTATCAATATTTTACTTTCATCTTTGAAATTGTTTTATATAGAGACAAAGACACTAGTTCAAAGGCACTGTGTGTGAAAGACACTGTGTTCTAGTATAATTTCTATGCAAAGACAGGGAAGAAAATAAAGGAAAGAAGACAGGAAGGAAAACTTTTATTTCATAAATTTTTGTCCTCCTTAGATTCATGGCAACTTTCAGATAATTACTATAATTTTGATTTATATACTTTTCAGATTTATTTTATATAAATGTTGTGTTAGTGTGTCTTCACTATTAGAACATTAATTTGATAAAAGCAGGATTTGCACCTAATGTGTAGTTAAGGTGTTCAATGAATGAATGTATTTCTTTGTTGTAATGAGGTAGAAAAGAAACTTTATTTTGTTGAATTTTTTCCTAGTTGTTAGAAGAAATAGCCCTCAGAAGCAAACCTATAACTGAACAATACCAAAGACTTGAGAGATTCTTTACTTTTGAGAAAAACAAAAGACTTAGCTTGCTTCCCTCTCGAAGCTCGGAATGCAACCTTTCCTGTACTAAGATTACACTTATAGGTAAGTTCAGATATGGATGACTTATGAATCAACCTAACAATTTTCTAACTAATTAAAAAAAACTGTCATCATTGGAAGAAATACTGGGCAATTATGTTCAATGGATAAAATCATCTTCGTGTGTAGCTGAAATTATTAGTCATGTTTGAGTTACCATACACTTATCTTTGAGGCTCCTATCATAACGTGAGGAAACATGACTGTAATAAGATTGGGGAAAGACTATTTTTAGAATTTAAAAGCGTGATCCTTAATATATGTAAAATAGTACAAACTCTTTGAATTACTTCATCAGCTAAGCATTTTATGATGTTCCTTAAATTTCATCTTAAAAAGAAATCATAAAATCTCAGGATCTGTTAAATTTCTAAGATATATCTGTAATTTCTTTTTCTCTCTCAAGTCTTTCTTGTTGTGGTAAAAAGCAGATAACTTAAAACCTATGATCTTAATCATTTTAAGTGTCCACTAAAGGTATTCGTAATGTTGTATACCATCACTACTATCCATCTCAGATCTCTTTTTACTTTGCAAAGCTGAGACGCTATTCATCATTCTCTCCTCCCTCTCAGTCCCTAGCAAACACCATGCTACTTTCTCATTCTATTAGTTGGTTATTCTAAGTACTTCATTCATATAAGTGGAGTCATACAGTATTTGTGTGTGTGTGATTGGTCTATTCCACTTAACATGATGTCCTCAAGTTTTACCCATATTGTAACATGTGCCATAATTTCTTTTTTAAAAATATAAACTATAAGAAAGCAAAACTAGATGGTTTGAAGCTCTATCTACTCAGCTTCTCCTTTATGAATCTCCCCGACTTCCAAGACTCTAGGGAAATAGAAAATGACTATCAAAGCAGAAAGAGTTTAAAAAAGAAAAACTTCCTTTTAAAGGCTGGATAGTATTTCATTGTACAGATTAGCATATTTTGCTTATTCATGCATCCATTAATGGACACTTGAGTTGCTTCCACCTTTCAGCTGTTGTGAATAATGATGCTATGGACATGGTTTGTACAAATATCTCCTCAAGACTCTGCTGTAAATTCTTTTGGGTATATACCCAAAAGTAAACTTCCCTACTGTTTCTCACAGTGGCTATACCATGGAACACAGGGTTCCAATTGCTTTATGTCCTCGTTTCTTGAGAGTAGCCATCTTCTTGAGTCTGAGGTGGCTTATCACTGTAGTGTGGATTTGCATTTCCCTAATGGCAAATGGTATCAGGCATGATTTTGTGTGCTGTTGGGCCATTTGTATTTCTCCTTTGGAGTGACATCTATTCAAGTTCTTTGATCATTTTTTAGTCAGGTTATTTTTTAGTCCAATAGCAGGGTCTTTTGATACAGGATTTGTTTTTGACTTTTTATAAAGTTCAATTGGTCTGTTGCTTGTTTTGTTATCTGTGCCTTTTATACTGTGCACATGAAGTCATTTCTGATTCCAGTCCTTTGAAGATTTTGCCCTGTATTGTCTTCTAGGGTTTTATAATTTTTAGGTCTTACATTTACATCTTTGATTCATTTTCAGTTAACTTTTGTTCATGGTATAAAAATCCTATATTCATTTGCATATTGAGTTCAAGTTTTCCAGCACTATTTGTTGAAAAAAATCTGTCCTTTTGTTTACCTTTGTCAAAAATCATTTGACTGAGTGATTTTAATTATTCTTACCACACACACATAAAAGTATATGAGGTGGGCAAGGAAGGTAGCTTTGTGACCATTGACATTTAAACACTTTCAGGTCTGTAAAGTCTGTGACCTTGCAATGTATTCCTATTCATTTGTGTCTTCTCTAATTTCTTTCAATTAAGTTTTATATTTTTATTGTGTAAGTCTCTTATCTCTTTTGTAATTTCTGAGTATTTCATTCTTTTTAGTGGTTTTTATAAATGGAATTGTTTTCTTTGTTTCTATTTTGAAATGTTCATTGCCTATATAAAGAAATAGAGTTAATTTTTGTTTACAGGCTGACTTCTACCCTGCTACTTTGTTCAGTTGTTTTAACTATGTTTTGTGAATTTTTAGGGTTTTATACATACAAAATCATATCTTCAAACAGAAATGGTTTTAATGCTTCCTTTCTGACTTGAATGACTTTTATTTCTTTTATTCTCATTTCTCTTTCTAGACTTTCAATACTGTTTTGAATAGAAGAGGTGAAAGCACACAACTTTTCCTTGCTG
Source organism: Castor canadensis (assembly GCF_047511655.1). Classification (NCBI taxonomy): domain Eukaryota; kingdom Metazoa; phylum Chordata; class Mammalia; order Rodentia; family Castoridae; genus Castor; species Castor canadensis. The sequence continues at coordinate 87,746,146 of NC_133397.1, read as the reverse complement.
CAGATCTTAGAGGAAAAGCTTTTAGTCTTTTGCCATTGATTGTGATATGTGCTCTGGGTTTTCATCAATGGTCTTTGTTATTTGGAGTAGTTTTTCTTCTATTCCTGGTATCTTATGAGTTCTTATCCTGAAATGGTGTTGAATTATGTCAAATTGTTTTCTACGTCAATTGAAATGATCATATTTTTCCCTTTATTGGTTAATGTGATGGATTACACTATGGACTTTTGTATGTTAAATCATCCTTATATTCCAGGAAGGATCACTGCTTATACAGGATATTAGTTCAAAGTTTTCTTTTTTTCTATTTTCTTTGTTTTACTTGGTATTAGGTAATGGGTAGCATCATAGAATAAGTCAAGAAGGGTTCCCTCTTCAGGTTTCTTGAAAAAGTTTGAGAAATATTGGTATTAGATTTTTAAAAAATGTTTGATAAAACTCACCACTGAAACAATTCAGTCCAGGACTTTTCTTTATTCAAAGAGTTTCTTGATCTTGGGGAGCTCACAGGTTTGGAGGGACACTTGACAAAATGGGCTGCTTGCCTTGGTTTAAAGCCTCTCTTCAAGACAGAAATTTAAATACAAATGAATTGTTCATATATATAAAATTTATGTGTCTCACTTGCTCTAAACTTTATGATTAAATATCCTTGGCTAGCTCAGATCTTTTCTATATGCACTTATGGTGAGAATCTGTCAGATATAAAATTCTTCTAGGAGGAAAACCATCCATTTATGAAAAATGTTTTTTGGCTCTATAATTAGGCACCTATTCTCACATCAAATTCTAAAGCAGCCTCAAACCTTCTGGCTGCTTCCTTCTGAGGCAGTCAGAAGGAACTGTATATTGATTAGAATAAATGCATGTGCATGCTATGCAAAACTTGTTACTGAGACAAATCTTCACAAATAAATAGACAGATGTTTTTAAGTATCAATTTGGTCAGATCAGTCAGCCAATAGTTTAATACAGAAAACATCTGTGGGATCACCTACTTTATACCAGGTTGCCAGACACTGGTGACACAAAATAAACCCTGGTACCTGTGACTCAAGAACTTAGAGTCCAGTACAGAGGGTCTCACAAATCTATATCAATGTAATCATTTGGAAAACCTGGTGGCTCACATATTTTTGGACCCCACTCTTAGAGATGCAAGTTTATTTAGGCTGGGGTAAGGCCCAGGAATTTGGACTCACCAACAATTCTCTGTTTTTCTGGCATAGATAGCTTAAAGTTCATATTTTGGAAAAACTGCTGGATAGATATGCAAATGAATAAATTACTCTGTTAATAAAAGGGCTATGAATAATGTGTGTTTGGAAATTGATAGGTAATTAATGATGGGACATCCAATCAGTTATAACAGAGGTAGGTACATAACGTAGTTTTTTAGGAAAAGAGATGATAAAAATGACTTTGCCATTGAAAAGTCTAGATATGAAAGATGTTAGACACTATGACATTTCAGTTGAGTCTTTAAAAAGTAATAACATTTATATTTAGGAAAGATGGGAAATGACTTTCTGGACAGAGGTAGTGACCTGAAATAAAATAAAATGTTTCTGCTATACTACAAGTAATAGAAATCTTATATTCTGAACCTGTGCCAGTTTATAAAGGAATTTCAATACCTGTAAGATTTTAAAACTTGTTTGTGTAAGAACATGGTAGCTTTGAAATACTAGTGTTTAGCATATAGTCCATTCGTTGTCTCTACTTCCTCCCAAAACTTACTCCTTCTTCATCCCACCTTATGGTCTGTGTAATGGCAATACCATCCAAACATATGAAGCCCCAAACCTGGCAGTCAGCTTGACCCCCCAGAAGTCATAAACTGTTTATTTGTAAATCCTGATGATTTCATCCTCAAATCCAGCCCCAATCTAACCCCTTTATCTCTTATGTTCCTGGTGATCCGAAGTCAGATGCATCATCTCTTACCTGTTCCATTTCTCTTTTACTCCTCCCAAAACCATGTTGATATGATTAATTTCCATCAAGTTCTAGTATTTAAAGTCAGTGAGTATGCATCTATAGTCATAAAATTGTTGGTATTTATAATTTATAGAGAGTGAATTATACTTTCTGTATATTTTATCCATAAATAATATTGTGATTCTGCAGCCTAAAAGCATTCCACAGTTTCCTATAAAAGGTAGAAAAAAATTGTCTTCTTTCCCCTGCATCGTCCAGCAATACCTGAATTGTTACCCATCCCCTAACTGCATCTTCTCCCACACTTTAGTCAGATTGACTCCTTTCATTTCCTAGGCAGGCGAGGCCCTTATTTCTTAGCCTTAGAATGGGCACTTCTCTCTAATACAGGATGATCTGCAACCTCCAACTCCATCTGAAGACCCTTCTTCATATGAATGCTTCTTTCCTGTTAGAAATAAGGTCAGCAGTGGTCCATTTTCAATGCAAGGAATTTAACCCTGGGTAGATAATTACTGGATGCTTGCTTGTGTATGAGCTTGTGGAGGTGACAAAGCTCATACACCAGAAACACTACAAATAGGATGTTAGTGGAGGGTAAACTGACAAGGGCAATTAAACTGGGAGGGATAAATGAGGAAAGGGATGAAAACTATGTACATGACAGAAAGCACATATCACAGAGAGGCCTTCCCACAACAAAGAGACAAAGAGCGTTGGATACAAAAGTCCTTTCTAAAATTGGATCAATCCCAAGAGAGGCATATTTTAAAATAACCCAGCAGGAAATAATAAAACTTAGACAATGCCCGGGAAAGATTGTACACACCCTGAAGTACTCAGCCAAAGAAGAACCAGGGTAGGACCTGTGTACTAGGGGTAAAAACACCTATTGTAACTGCTTTGGGTGTGCCTGCCAACCAGACACCCGATCCTGGAAGACTGTCATTAAAGTCTTCTTTTCGCTGCACTACACGTGTCTCAGTCCATTGTTTGAGTTTCAACAGGTGAACATGTTTCTCACATTTCCCACTAATAGATCTCAGTTCAGTTGCAAGAGCTGTTTGAGACCTTTGAGACATCCTACCTAATACCAGCTTTTTGAATCTTTCTATCACTTTTATGTTTCTCATAGAGCCTATCATGATCTGACATTATCTTATTTAAATATTTTCTGCTGTCTCCCAACTTGGTTAGAACAAAAGCAAGTCCTAGCCTGTCCAGTTCATTGGTGTATCTTCAGTGATAGAACAGGGGCCTGCACACTGTAAATGCTCAGTAACTGTTTCTGAGCAGAGAAGTAGGATAGAAAGACTCTGTGTGTTATTTTGGAGCACAACTTGCAGGTAGGGACAATGTCTCATTCACATTTGAATATCCTGATCATAGCACACTGCCTGGCAGTTTTAAGAGTTAATAAATGACCTTATAATTGAATTGGATAAGTATTAATTCACAGGTTCTCAGAGCTGGAGGGGATTTAAAACATACTGTTCAATTCCTTAATTTTGCAGGTGAGTTATGGATTACCATTTGTTAGGTCACAGGCTGATTTCTAGTTCAGTGACAGGAGACAGTAAGTTTCTTAGCAACCCAGTTTGGCACTTTTTCCCCACTAAACCATAATACTCAATAAAATTTTATAATATGTTTCTAGAATTCCTAAAAATTTGTTCTCTGTTTTGCTAAGAATATGAATCTCAGCAGTTCATAAACAAGAATATCTATAGACAACATGTTTGCAAACTTTATTCAGTATTAAAATATTGGGTCTTTGGATCAGAATATTGTTATTTGCTACTAAAATGCTACCCAAAAAGCATGCTGATATAATTATGTTCTCTCAATGCTAATGTTATATTTAAAATGGTAATAGCATTGTTATATTAAATATTATTCAGTAAATTATTTATATTTTCTGTATCTTTATTGGTGTTTTGGGGCTCATTTTTTGGCAGAGTTTCATTAAGTAACTATAGAGCATATATTCTTTAGCTAACACCAAGGAAAATTTATTTTGTTATAGTTAGGATGCAACTGATCAGTATTAGTCATTTTCTGAGATCACATTGCCAGTGTTAGCACAAGTTATTCTAAAAGTAATATTTTGTGTTTATAATGTATAGACTGGGCAGTTTTTATTATGGAATGCTCACCTCTACAGTGGTACTTTTCTTCAGTGCCAGTCTTAATGTTGTGTCAACTTCTTAACCATAGTAATATTAATAACCTTATAAATTAAATACTAGAGGGAATAATGTATTTACCTAAATGAGTAATAAGTAAGTGAAATCAATGTCCAGATTGGAGCTTCGTTTATCTCTTTCTGTGTTTTTGTTATCTTAAATTACAGGGGAGCATATTTCCAGTAAGAGAGATGGTCTGTCTCTTTACTGTTTGCTGAGCATAAATCCTTTACAGTTTGCCTTGACTGAGACACATCATAATAGTTGTGTTTTCCCATAGATACAGTCCCTTTGAGTGCTGTTGAGAATTTCAGTTACTCCCACAGAACACAATGATCCTGTGTTCTACTGCTGCACAGTGTAAGAGAAGCAGATTGCTTTCTTGATGGATATGGATGAAATATTGGTTCTTTGCCCCTTATAGATAAAAGAGCAAATTCTGCTCATCAAAATAATTGTTTTTATTTTATTTTATCATTTTGGGATTTACTTACATGAGTATACATTATTTGGGCCACCTCCCCCCCACCTCTCAGCCTCTAGGCAGAACCTGTTTCATCCTCTTGTTCTCCAATTTTGTAGAAGAAAAAACATAAAAGACAATAAAAAACATGGTGTTTTGCTAGTTTGAGATAGAGATAGCTATACAGGGAGATTCCTTGTGTTGTTTCCATGCATATGTGTATTCTTAAGAAGTCAGGTATCTGTAATCTCAGCTATTTGGGAGATAAAGATAGGAGGATAGCAGTTGGAGGTAGGCAAGAGCAAAAGTTAGAGAAATCTTATCTCAGAAACAAGTCAGACAGGGTGGATCATGCTGTAATCCCGATGCTTGGGAGGAAGAGGTAAGAAGGTTGTGAATGGAAGCCAGATGGGACAAAGGTGAGACCTTATCAGAAAAACAAACTCAAAGCAAAAGGATGGGGGTGAGGAAGTATGGCCTAAGTGGTAAAGCAGTTGCCTAACAAGGCCTCGATTTCAATCCTCAGTGCCACCAAAATTAAAAATTCTTAATGATATATATATATGTGTGTGTGTGATATATATATATATATGTAATATATATATATTTGTGATATATATATGTGTGATATATATATAATGTATATATACACGTATACACTTAAAGGCATATCAACACATAAGCAGATGTCTGTCAGTTATTTTCTCTGGAATTGTTTCTGAGCACAAATAGTCACAAAATTGTCAGAATCTTATTTTAATTTATTCATTATTTCATTCCAACAAAATTATTTTAAAAATTGAGTTTTTCAACGTTCACTAAAGTGGTACCCTTTGGGACTTACCTTTATAAGTTTAATTGCTTACATAATTGCAAACTGCTTTCCAGTGCTTCCTAAGGTATTAGCTATATTGATAGAGTTTTTAAAGTATGACAACAGGCAAACTCAATAATCTTTGTTTCCAGGGTGACGCCCTGTAGCCACTTTTTTTGAATTTGACATTTTCCTAAGAGTCAATAGCATAGATACAATGTTATTTTGCACCTGTTCAGTCAAACAATGATTTGCATGATAGTGACATTTGTATTTCTTTATAGAATTCAGTATTTTACATAAATCCAGCTTGTGTTAAGGAGAAGCAAAATCATCTTACAATTTAAGTTATTTATGCTTAACATAGATATATTAAACATATACTTTTTCTTATATGAATATCTACTGTACATTTAAAAATTTAGCTGTGCTATTAATTTTTAAATTTGTTGCTTGAAACTTCTGTCTTTGCTAAAAATATTTTCTGTGAGAAACACAAAATTATAAATTAGTTTTTCTGTATATCATTTAAAGGATACTTTTTTCCTTCTGTGAACAAATTTAGCATGTTAGGAAGCCAACTAAACCAACCTTTGAAACAGATGAAGATAAGTAGTGACTGCCCTAGTGGAACACACCCATGCTTCGAGACCTTCACACTAAAGTGCCCTTTGAGGAATTTAGAGAAATTGCAGATATGATATGTCAATTTATTTAAAGCCTGTGTTTTTCTAAAAAGTTTACACGTATTATTTTGTCCCTACATTTTTAAAATATAAAACATACTTTGAGTAAAATTAGCTCACACTTTGAGTAAAATGGTTACAAGGTTCAGTGTGGTAAACACATTTTCAGATAGACTAGATTAGCATGTTAATCTGAAGTTGACTTGTTTTATAGATATTTTGCTTTAGTGAATATTAAAATTAATTTGTCTTTTTCTGAACATAGAACAACTATTCAGAAGTGTTCTTTATATGTAATTTGAGATTAATATATTTTGGTTAGGTGGGATGGGTAACAATCAAAAGTTTGTCTTCATCAATTTGGTTGCATGATCTTCACTGCTCTATGTTCAGGAGGCTGATATTTTGCATTGTTAAATATGTACTTCTGATCTTAAAAACAGCTGATTTACATTTTTGTCTTTTTGTTTTAGGCCAGAAATCTCAAAGCCCTTCAACGGCAAATTTACCACTTTCCAACTCTGTAAAAAAAAGCTCCCGCTGTCTTCTATACCCTCATCCTCAATCAAAACGTAAAGCTGCACAGTCGTTATCTAGAGCTGCTTCTGCAATTTCCGAAATTGAATATATTGATATGACTGAGCATAATGAGCCTTTCTTAGATAACACTGCTGACCAACACAACTTAGACTCTTTGGAAAAAGAATTAAATGTGCTGAAAAATCTTGTAGGTAATGCCATTTTTTTTCATTGTAGATAATGTTAGCTCTGCCCTCTGCCTCATTCTTCATATCTTGCTCTAAAACACAAGTGAGCCAAAAGTGCTTTCCTCTTTTCATCATCTTTTGTGTTCATTTTCTTGTTTATCCCCTAATAGTACCCTGAAGAACTTATAAAATGTGTGGCTACCCAGCCACACCAGAGATAGCCTCCCTTAGCCTACATAATATAAATTGTGGCATATGGACCTTCATGTGCAAAGAGGAAAAAATATCTTTTTTCTGCTTTCTACAAATCCAGTAAAGGGTTGTTCTCTGTAGCTTTATGAATACTGCTCTTACTGGAAATCTAAGCTGTTACTTCTTCTATGCAGTGCTTCCTAAACTGTAATGTTTGCACAGATCCCCTGTGGATCTTCTTAAATGCAGATTCTAATTCAGATGTCTGACTGGGACTGAGATTCTGCACATCCATCAAGTATTCTGTGAAGCCAAGGTTGCTGGTTAACAACCACAGTTTGAGGAGGTGTCTTGTGCATTCTTCTCCCATCCTCCATGAAAGTTGTCTGACAAATGGTGAACATATTCTTATTTTCTCAGAATCATTTTTCTTATTTTCTCAGAATCATTTGCACAATTTTAGATAACTGCAGACCCAAGAGGCAGCCCAGAAAGTTTTCTGGTCCTGTGCATTCCACACTTGGCACCTTGTTTTTTTTTGTTGTTTGTTTGTTCTTAATTAGTGTTCTTTTCTCTTATTAAGCTTGGAATATCGTTTAAAAGTGATGCAACTTTATTTTGAAACTTGAGTCAATAAAAAAATATATAAAAGAAAGCCACAGTTCCCACCAAATCTTATGGCTCTTCAAATAACCATTATTAACACTCCTGAGCATTGTTTTTATTTTTTTTTGAGTATGCATCATTTATTACAAAGCCAAGAGATACAAATGCGTCAGGGCAGGAGGGTTCAGACACAGGACAAGGTGCATATACAGGCGGAGGGGAGGATTCCCAACCTCCATACAGGTTGTGACAATCTGGCCTCCTCATCTCCCAGGTCTATGTACATCTGAGGAAAACCAGGTAGGCAGAGATCTGCCCCTAAGGGATGTCCACTGACCTCTCGGGTAGAGTTGGGGTCAGAGCTTCCACTTTCTATTTTCTTGTGCTTCTAGTTGCCTCTATCAGCCTCAGCTGGAGATGGGTGGGGGGACCTGAAGAGCTTTTGGCCTTTGGCAAAACCTGGGGTCTGTGCTTGTCTGAGATGAACGCTGCTCCCATCCCTCCTCTCTAGGCCCCGAGTGAGGCTTCGCCCCAAGGTCTTGCTCTGGAGGGTTTGTTGGACAGGGTAGGACAGGAGGGAGTGAAGAAGCCTTTACAATGCCGAAGCCACACGTGGACTTTGAGGGCTGGGGCCTTCCGTGGCCTGAATCTTCTCTTCCACAAGATAAATGATGCAAAGGCCACACACAGGAAAACAAAAGGAAGAAACGAAAGCGCAGAACAATCTATTCTTTGCACAAAGTTTCCGCTGCATGAGGAGGCAAGGGAGACGCCTTCTCCACTGCCATTTGCTCCTCGGACTAAGGAACAAACTGCATTGATAAAAGGCACTGTCAGCAATTCTCTGGGCATTCCACAATGGGGGTAAATGGACAGGGGCAGGACAGCAGCCAGCTAAAGCTTTGGGGACTGTGGGACCCATCACCCCACCTGCCTTGGGAAGCCGATGGAGGGCACGGTAGAGCTTAACTGAGCCTCCAATGGCTTCTGAAGACTACCTGCACATACCCCCAAAAGGCAATTTACAAGACCCCCCCCCAAATTAAACCCCTCCCCTATACATACACACTCATTCAGTTTGTTTCCTGTGGAATTTAAATTAATCTGGTTGGTCCATAGAAAATGAGTATGTATATTTGTTTTTTCCTATGTACATATATATATATAGATTTATTTATAAAACCCACCTCCCACCCCGAAGATGGGAGGAGCTGGGGAAAGTAGAAGAGGTGGAAAAAAAGGGGTCCAGAAAAAAGTGGAGGGTGGGGAGAGGTGGCTGCAAAGGAGGGAAAGGGTGGCTTTCCTCAAGTTAAGGGGGGCACAGGAGCTCCATTGACAGTCATCTTGCGCCCCCTGATGGTGGATGATGGTGCCTGCAGGCAGTTTGAGGTACCCCCCATTGGCAGCTGTGGTAGCCCCACTGGCTGCAGAAGGGGGAGTGGGGAAGGTAGGGTGGGTGGCTGGGGGACCATGGGAGCTGGGAGAGCCATGGAGGGGGTGGCAGGGCTGGGCAAGGAGGAGGAGGTGGCCGGCAGGGTGGCAGGACTGGGAGCCTTGTGGCTGGCCTACTCACATTCGGATGCCCCACTGGTGTTGGTGCCCTCGGAGGGAGTTGACACTGTGGGCAGGGCGAGCCGCTTGCAGGCTGGCTGGACACGGTACTTGAGGGGGAGAGGGCCATTCCGCCACCAGGAGTAGATGTAGGCGATGTCCATGAGAGTATAGTACTCCTTCAGAGGCTCGTCCTCATACAGGACCTCCACCTTGTACTTGCTGGGCACATCCATCTTGTTCCGGAGGAACTTGGCGAGGTGCATGACAGTCATGGCTGCTGGACATCTCAGGAAAAGAACCCCTGTCTTCTCCTTGTCCCCATCTCCATTCTCCAGTAGTCCCTTCTTCTCTTCCCGGTCCCTGACTCCTTCGTAGAACTCGATGGAAAGGCTGACGATCTCATCGTCACTCAGAGCCCCCTTCTCCTGCTCCAGGACTTCACCTCGGTCCTCGTTGAAGCCATTGGGGACCTCTGTCAGGGGGTACGCTGCATAAAAATCCCGCCGCCGTTTCAGCTCATCTTTAACAAGCCCAGGGACCAATTTGTAGACAATATCTTGGAGGGTTTTGTCAGATCTGATGCTCAGCAGTGGTAGGGTTTTATGGACCTGTACATCACACATGGGGCAGTATTTGCTGGTTTCCAGGTAGCGCACGATGCAGGTTTTGTAGAAGGAATGCAAGCACTCCACGATGGTAGTGGCATCAATGAAGTACCCTCCGCAGAGGGCACACATGAGGTGTGGGTTCAGCTCTGTGATTTTGATCTTTGTGGTCCTATGCATGATGCTGGAGTTGGGACTGGGGGACCTGGAAAGTGTCACCCTGGGTTCAGGGTCCGGTGGGTCTCGGGGAGGGGGGGATGGGAGGGAGGGAGGGAAGGTAAGGAAGGGAAGGGGGGCGCAGCCTTGTCGCTCGCTCGGGCGGCGGGAGGGCCTGAGCATTGTTTTAAATATCTGTTTGTATCATAGGTACAAAAATAAGAATAAGTGTTTGGAAGATGAGTAGAGTAATGGAAAGGTGATTATTTTTGTAAAAATAAGTTTATGCTCCTTTCTCCAACACTTTCAAAGATTGCAAGTAAAAAGATATGCTCAACAGTAAAATTGAAATTATAGATATCAGAGAAGTATTTTTCCACAATAAAATATTGCAAGTTGAACTATCTAAACTTACCCTTTGCAGACCAAATTCTGGAATAGTGAAAGTTTTATATGTTCTAACCTAATTTTTACAAATATTACTTGAAAAATTAAGGAAAAATGTGAAAAGAAACATTAGGCAATTGAGGCCACTTATGACTGTATGTTTTAGATTTTTGACAGTAACAATTAAATTTCTTTAATAAGAGAAGAAGAATGATTTGTTAAACTAGATGATATTGAATATTGCAACAGCAATGCCAAGGCTTCCTTTCATTTGCCTTTTCTTAGTAAGAATTCAATGGTCCGTACCAGCATTTTCCCCCATGACTTCTTGATCTTGAACCTTTTATTTCCATTCATCTCTAAAAGGTTTGATTATGGCATTCTTGATAGCATCTGTCTTTCATCTTTATTGTTGATTGGCACATCAGCTAGATTTGTTTAGTTGATCAGAATTTCCTGTCCTTTGCATTTAGTAGACATTTCTCCACTGTCTTCTAATTTCCACCATGGTGCTACTTTGTCCTTTAACACAGTTTTTCTCATTTATATTTTGTTTAGTTGTGTTCAATTGTCAAGTAGTTTTTCCCTGCAGGTTAAGCTCATAATATATTCATGTTTGAGAATGACTGCCACTTTTATATTTGAATCACAAATATCCTTGTGTTATCTTAAACCTTGCACATACTGATTCACCATTTTCTGGTTCAGAATTCTGCTGCAAAGTAGCAGGAAGCCACCTTAGTTTTTTTTCACCTTGCCAATCTTGGTCCCATGTGAGAGGCTTCTTTTCCACCTGAATGTTTGAAGAACTTTTTTCTTAATTCTTTTTTCTGGGTAGAACTCAGGAATGAACTCTTGTAGGTGCTTTACCACTTGAGGCATTCCTCCAGTCCATTTTGCTTTGGTTATTTGGAGATTGGGGGGTCTCACAAACTATTTGCCCAGGCTGGGCTTAAATCGGAGTCCTTCTTATCTCAGCTTCCCAAATAGCTAAAATTATAGGCATGAACCTCTAGCACCCAGCATTTTTCCCCTTAATTCTTGAAATGGAGTGACTAGACCAGGATTGTGTTTGTGTTAACAAATCAGCATTTCTTAAAATGGCCTGGTTCTCTTTCGAATACATTCTTCCTTATTTTCAGAGAAATCCATGTTTGTGTCTTTGAATTGGTTTTCTCTTCCATTTGGCTTTGTCCTGATGAATAACCCATTTTCTTCATGTTGGATCCTCTTTAAACAATGTATTACTTATATTTTCTTCTGTTGTTTTAACAAATTTTTTTCACCTTTGTATTTACTGTCACTATATTAAGTCTTTCTTCTATGTCAGGATTTTAGTTTTCACCTGGTTATAGTCTACTTTTTATCATTTAATTTTTAAAAAATAATTTTCTAAAGGCATTGCTTTAACTTTTCCTTTGATGTTTCTGGTAGCTTTTAAAAAATTTTTACAGGAAGTTTACAACAAAGTATGCAAAAATAATATAAGAAACTCCTGTACCCATGCATATGATATATTTTAATCATTGCAACACACACAGAACTCTTGTTTTTTTTTTCCTTTTTCTTTTATTATTCATATGTTCATACAAGGCTTGGTTCATTTCTCCCCCCTGCCCCCACCCCCTCCCTTACCACCCACTCCGCCCCCTCCCTCTCCCCCCACCCCCTCAATACCCAGCAGAAACTATTTTGCCCTTATCTCTAATTTTGGTGAAGAGAGAGTATAAGCAATAATAGGAAGGACCAAGGGTTTTTGCTAGTTGAGATAAGGATAGCTATACAGGGAGTTGACTCACATTAATTTCCTGTGCGTGTGTGTTACCTTCTAGGTTAATTGTTTTAGGTCTAACCTTTTCTCTAGTTCCTGGTCCCCTTCTCCTATTGACCTCAGTTGCTTTTAAGCTATCTGCTTTAGTTTCTCTGCATTGAGGGCAACAAATGCTAGCTAATTTTTTAGGTGTCTTACCTATCCTCACCCCTCCCTTGTGTGCTCTCGCTTTTATCATGTGCTCATAGTCCAATCCCATTGTTGTGTTTGCCCTTGATCTAATGACCACATATGAGGGAGAACATACGATTTTTGGTCTTTTGGGTCAGGCTAACCTCACTCAGAATGATGTTCTCCAATTCCATCCATTTACCAGCGAATGATAACATTTCGTTCTTCTTCATGGCTGCATAAAATTCCGTTGTGTATAGATACCACATTTTCTTAATCCATTCGTCGGTGGTGGGACATCTTGGCTGTTTCCATAACTTGGCTATTGTGAATAGTGCTGCAATAAACATGGGTGTGCAGGTGCCTCTGGAGTAACCTGTGTCACAGTCTTTGGGTATATCCCCAAGAGTGGTATTGCTGGATCAAATGGTAGAACTCTTGTTTTTTTTCTGAACTATTTGAGAGGGAATTATAAATATTATGACGTTACCAAAAAGTACTTTGGTGTATATTTCCCCAAAAGAAGAATATCTGTTATATAACCTTATTATAATAATCAAAATCAGGGAAGTTAACATTGATATGATATGATCCTCCATTCTTACTTAATTTTTAAAATTGCTCTGATGTTTGCTATGATGGCTTACTCTTTTCTGGTATGAGAGGCTTGATTGAATGCGTGACCAATTAATTATTGCTCCCTTGATGCTTGACATATTGCTGTGTGATCATTAAGATTAGTTTTGCTCTTCTAAAAAATTGGTTTTCATTACTTCTTTTGTAGCCACGGGACTTGTGAGTTCTCATGTATGGTTCTAATCTATGTTTTCTACCAGATTTAGTCTTTTAAGTCATCATCCTTTGCATGCTTTGGATTCTTGGTTTTTAATGAGTTGGCCTAGCTCTTTGCTGTGTCATTTCTTTGTATCTTACCTATGCTTAAAGGCAATGGCTTTGTTTATATATTTAATCTTTCCTGACAATAATGAAACTAAATTCCCTCTGAAATTCTATGTGCTGTACTGAAATCAGTCTGTCTTTTCTTCACAACTACTTTGTGTGGTTGGTTATCCCAGGCTTTTCTCTCTCTTGCCAGCTGGTAGGCACAGGAAGGAGTCAGGACTGGGATGCTCAGTCTCCTATGTTGGAACATCTGGGCTCGCTTTCCTTTTCCTGGATTCTGTTAAATGCCAAACCTCATTGGACCTGGCTTCAGTATGTTCTGTTTTTGTGAGGACATCTGTGGGTTTGCAATTTTCTTGCTTTGGCTAAGATGTTGTGGTGGATGCTTAGAGATTTCTGATGTTTTCTCCTCAATTCTCTTTACTCAGTTGTCTCCAAATTAGGATGGTACTCGTGAGATTTGTCCATTCTTTTGATGACCCCTTCTATTGCTAGTTTGTTGTCTGTGTAGTGGATGGGCCTGTGGGGTGGATGAGGAAGGCACCCAGCCACACTTCAGAAAATCTTGTCAGTTTCTTTACTTGTTCCTTGTCAAAGTTTATTATGTGATCTTGGGTTCCTTTCTTTTTATATTTTTATTTTACTTTTGTTTTTCTGCTTTTACTCTTACTTTAATTAGGGGTTGAGGTAGAAAAGTGTGTATTCCACCTTTACCTTAATTTACTTGCCTTACTCTGAATTGCTAAAAATCTAATGTAAATCTTCTTCGAGGTAATTCTAACATTAAAGGCCAATTCAAAAACAGAACACATCAACTCTGAACTTAATCTAATGGAACAGTCATATAGCTTTTAAGCAGAAAATAAAGGCTTCATATTTTGATAATTGATAAATTTCATTATTTACAAAGGAAAAGTTTCCCAATGGTAGTTCTTTTTTAAAATCTACTCCAGTTTGTCTATTTCTGTTGTCATTTTTTTCTAATGTGTTTGACTCTGTAGCCCTATCACTCACCAGCAGCATTTTCACTAGAACCTTTTACATATGAAGCAGGTACAGGCTGGGCACTCTATGCTTTCCTGATGGTCCAGCAGCAGAAAGCACCCAGGTTCCCATAATTAACCCCCTCTGCCTTTCTTTGCATTGGGAAGATTGGCTTTGGATGAGAGCACAGTTTTTAAAGAAGTTCACCTGGAGCTCTGAGGCAGGAGAAAAGATGATGTATCACCTGAGTCAAGGTGACAGGTCCTACAGTGGAAGTCACTGATTCTGCTCAAGGACTTTGTTCTCTGTTCAGCATCAACGGGCAGAAAAATTCTAACCCCCATTTCACTACTCAGGAAAAATTCTTCAGGAGGTTTGGCCTCACACAGCCACAGCCACACATTTTGACTCCTGTGCAGATGTAAATGTGTTTGCATTCCCATGAACATGGGCAGCACTGCTGTGAACAGCAGTCCTTCTGCCTTATTGTCTGTTACTTCCAGATTACATCCACTTCCTTTTTCTAAGTTCTTTGAGAAATAACTGTGCCAAGGAGCTAGGAGAATAAAAGACAGAAAATAACTACATTAATAAACTTTCTTCTTTGATGCAGCTACTATGGCTATCATAGTGCCATTTCAGAAGTAGCTGGGGTGAGCAGAGGTGTGTGTGTGTGTGTGTGTGTGTGTGTGTGTGTGTGTGTAACTTCCTGATGAATCAGGAGACAAGAGACAGCAATTTGGCTGGCTCATACCTGTAAACCTAGTTATACCAGAGGTGGAGAATGGGAAGATTATGGTTTGAAGTCAACCCAGGCAAAAAGTTAGTGAGACCCCCTAGTTCAACAAACTACTCAGGCATGGTGGGTTATGCTTCTAATCTTAGTTATGTTAGAGGCATAGGCAGAAGGATCACAGTCTGAGGCCAGGAAAAAAATTTGAGACCCTACTAACAAATAACTAAAGCAAAAAAAGCTGGGTGCATGGCTTAGGTGGTAGAACACCTGCCTAGCAAGCAGTACAAGGTCCCCAGTGTAAATCCCAGTTCTTCTCCCAATAATGAAAGAATCAGGGAGGAGGGAGAGAGAAAGAGAGAGAGGGTGAGAGAGAGATAGAGAGAAAGAGAAGTCAGCTAATCAGGGTGGTTGAAAGCCAGGCTCAGGGTCAGTAAGTCTGGATCTGGGTTTGAAATTTGATAAAAACACTTATAAGCTTCATAATATTGGACAAATTACCTCCTTAATCTTTGTTTGTATCAGATTCTATATTTGAAGGACAAATATAATAACATGATCTATCTAATAAAACTGATAATCTAATGAAATTATATATGGATATCATATTTATGAAAATTTATCTCTATTTCCACATGCATATTTACACATGTATTAAGTCCTCAGCAAACTGTTGAATTACTTAAGAAACCATTGGGTGGCACTTCCCACATGCAGTAGGCAAGGGCTCTCGATAAGCCAGGTTTCAGTCAATTATATAAGCTGTTTCCATTCTAAAATGTATTTTCTTCTGGACTGCTTTGAGAATTATAATTCAGTTACTAAGGTACCTTGTCTTTTTCTGATTATTATAGCTTGAAGAAATCTAGAAAATAGGCATTATGAAAAGATATCAGTAATAATGCACTTTAAGACATTTACTTCTTCAATAGTTAAAATTACTCCCTTGTTTTAAACTCATTGCGATTTGTGGTTTAAAAGTCTTTGTGGACCTTAATTCCCATGCTAATCTTATGTTTGTACAGGTCCACAGGTAATTAAGTGAACTAAGCAATCTGAAAGAGGAAAGTGCTTCTTCTTAAACAAGAAAAGATAAAAATTTATTTGATACTAGCAGATTTACCATTCTGTCTGTGAACTAAAACAGTGAGACCTTGGCTTCCTGAGTAACTGGCATCTCTGTCCATAAATTGATCAAGTGATAGATTAAACTGTAGAAGTGCTAATCCACTGGGCATGCTCATCTATCAGATTAACTAGGTAACTCCTATATGGATAGCCAGGTTATGACCGCTGCAGTGGCAATAATTTTGCCGTACAGTGACTTTGAATTCAAGAGAAGAAATTAAGTACACATTAAAAATTGACATAAGGAATATGAAACCAGCCAATAACCAGTAATAACTAGTAATAACTAGTAATAATAACTAGTAATAACTAGTAATAAGCACTAGTTGTTTCTGTATGCGAAGTTACTTCATTTGATTTTTCATTTTTATTTTTTTGAGATAATCCCATTTTATAGTCTAGGCTGACCTTGAACTTGAGGTTCTCTCACCTCACCTCCCAAATGCTAGGATCATAGGCAAGTGCACCTGTGCCTGCTTCTTCATTTGATTTTAAAAGCAACTCAGTGATGCAACAGAGGCAGATGTTATTCTCAATTTCTCCTTTTCACATTCAAAATTGGAGGCTCTAGGCAGTGTTGTAACTACCCACCATCTCCCCTCTGTGTGCACAGAGGCAAGGTACAAATACAGGCAAGTCTGCCCCTGCGTCACATGACAGAGCCACAGAATAATCTGAAGTCCTCACTTCCCATCAGTATTGTGCCCATTTTTAAGGGGAAGAAGGTGGGCAGAGTGAAGGTAGAGGGGTGAAAGCATGGAAAGAATAAGAAAAGGGGCATAAGCAAGATAGGACAGTGGCTTGCAGAAAAGAGATGGAGGAAATGGAAGATAAGGAGGCTACAGAGTTACAAGAAGCTTGTTGTCAGGCTATCTTCAATATTGTGAGGCAGATATGTAGTTAAGCTACATAGTAATTCTATAGTTGTTTTTGTTTTTCCTCTTGTTCTATTGAGAAAAAGCCTATCTGATTGGCTACCATTTAGAAGTCTTCACTTGTTCTTTGGTCCTTTGCTTCTTTCTTTCCATTCTTCAAATAAGTGTTAGTTTCTCTGTGGAATATGGTTTTTAAAATTAAATTATTTTATTAGTGTAAATTGATCATGCAGAGGTTTCATTGTGATATTCCATACACGCATATAATGTATGTTGATTAGATTCATGCCCTCTATTACTATTACTCTTTTTTTTAATGTTTCCGTTAATATATGATAGCTATACAAGGGGCATCAGTGTGACATTTATATATATATTGTACTCTGGGTTGCTTCATCCCCTTCATTATTCTCCCTCTTCTTCTACTACCCTTCTTGACATAACTCTACAGGTTTCCATGTTCCATATTCATACATATGTACAAAATACATCAACCATATTCACCCTCTCCTACTCTCTTCATTTAGCCTCCCCCTCTTGCTATTACCCTCACTTAGCATGACCTGCTTTATATTCCTGTCTTTCATTGTTTTAGTGACTGTTCATTGTTCAGTGGGGTTTTGCCTGGATATTTGATCTGTAAATATATTGTACTTTAATCAGTCTGTTATTCTTCCTTATCTTTTTTCCCACTACTCCCTATTGTTCAACAGTTTTCACTGTGTGTGTTTTGTTTCTACATAGATGCAGTATATTTTAATATCCTCTTCTTCTTTCTTTCCTCCCTTAGTCTCCTCTAGATAGTCCTACAATTGGAAACATGTTCTGCATACATATTTATGTATAGATGATAATGCTTGCATATATATTTGGACCTATTTTCCACATAAGAGAAAGCATGTGACCTTTATCTTTCTGAACCTGGCTTACTTCATCTAACATGATGTTCTCAAATGCCATTCATTTACCTGTGAACAACAAAATTTCATTCTTCTTTACAGATGAATAATATTCCTTTATATATAATTCATACATATATGCCATTACATATATTTCTTTATATGTATATTCCATTGTATCTGTATCTGTATCATCTGTATTTATATATCTATATATCTCACATCGTAGCTTGTTATTGTGAATAATTATCCAATAACTACGAGTGTGCAAATGTCTTTATAGTATCCTGGCTTATATTCTTTTGGGTATATGGCCAGGAGTGGTATTGCTGGATCATATGGTAGCTCTATTTTTAGTTTTTTGAAGAGCCTCCATACTGTTTTCCATAGTGGTTGCCCTAATTTACATTCCCAGCAACAGTAAATTTTCCTTTTTTCTCTACATCCTTGCCAACATTTGTTGTTGTTTGTGATCTTTATTGATAGTCATTTCAATAGGAGTGAGGTGGAATCTTAATATGGTTTTGATTTGCATTTCCTTTATGGCCAGGAATGTTAAACACTTCATCATGTGTGTTTTGGCCATTTGCGCTTCTTCTTTTGAAAGATTTCTGTTCAAGTCACTTGCCCATTTCTTCATTGGGTCATTGATTCTTTGGGAGTTTAGTTTTTTGAGCTCTCTGTAAATTCTGTTTATAATCCCTCATCATAATCACAGCTATCAAAAGTTTTCTCCCATTTCTTTTGCTGTGCAGAAGCTTTTGAGTTTCATGTAGTCCCATTTGTAAATGCTTTTTTCTTAATTGCTGAGCCATTGCAGTTCTATTTGAGAAATTATTGCCTATGCCTATATGTTGCAGTGTATTCCCTACTCTTTTCTTTAGTAGTTTCAAAGTTTCAGCTCTTACATTAAGATCTTTGATCCATGCTGAATTAATATTTGTACAGGATAAGAGAGTGGGGTCTAGTTTCAGTCACCTACATGTGCTTATCTCCCTGCACTATTTGTGGAAGAAGCTATCTTTTCTCCAATGCATGTTTTGTGTTCCTTTGTCAAAAGTCGTATGGCTGTAGCTGTGCAGATTTGTGTCTGGGTATTCTATTCTGTTTCACTGGCGTTCATGTTTATTTTTGTGCCAGTACCATGCTGTTTTTATTACTAGGCTCTGTAGTATAGTTTGAAGTCAAATACTATACACCTATAGTACTGCTCTTTTTGTTTAGTATTGCCTTTGCAATTCATGGTCTTTCATGCTTTGATAAGAACTTTAGGATTGATTTTGCAACCTCTGTGAAAAATATCAGTGGAATTTTGGTGGAGATTGCTTTGGACATGTAGATTGATTTTGGTAATATAGCCATTTTCATGATATTCTGCTCCATGAGCATAGGAGATCATTCCATCTTCTGATGTCCTCTTCAATTTCTTTCTTCAGTGGTTTATAGTTCTCTTTGTTAAGGTATTTCTCTTTCTTTGTTAAGTTTATTCCTAGATATTTATGGGGCTTTTTTTTTTGATGCTGCTCTGAGTGGAATTGTTTTCCTAAATTCTTTCTCAGTCTACTCATTATTGATATAAGGAGAAGCTACTGATTTTTCAATACAGATTTTGTATCCCACTACTTTGCTGAAGGTATTTATGATATCTAGGAGATTTGTTTGTTTTTTATTTGGTAGAGTTTTAGGATCTTTTAGGTATAAGATCATATCATCTGCAAATGGGTATAATTTCACTGCTTTCTTTCCTATTTGAATTCCTTTTATTTCTTCTTCCTGTTTTATTGGTTTGATTAGGAATTCCAAAATTATGTTGCATAAGAGTGGAGAGAGTGGACACTCTTGTCTCATTCCTGACTTTAGAGGAAATGGTTTCAGTTTTTCCACATTTAGTATGATGTTGTCTATAAGTTTGTCATATATAGCCTTTATTTTGTTGAACTACATTCATTCCATTCCTAGTTTCATCAGACCTATTATCAAAAAAAGATGTGGTATTTTGTCAAAGGCTTTTTCTGCATCTATTGAAAATTTTGTCTTTGCTTCTGTTTATATGCTGTATTACGTTTATTGATTTGCATATATGGAACCATCCCTGCATCTGGAATAAAAATGACTTCATCATGCTGTATTATATTTTCAATGTGTTGTTGAATTTGGCTTGCTGTATTTTATTGAGAATTTTTGCATCTAAGTTCATTAAAGAGATTGGCCTAGAATTCTCATTTTTTGTTGTGTCCTTGTTCAGTTTTGGGATGCGTGTGACACTGGCTTCATAGAATGAATGTGATAATGTTCCTTCTCTTTCTATTTTATGCAATAGCTTGAAGAGTATTGATATCAGTTCTTTAAAGTTCTGGTAGAATTCAGCAGTGAATCCATCAGGTCCTGAGCTTATCTTTTTTTGGGAGACTTTACCACTGTTTCAATTTCATTGCTTGTTATAGAGCTACTTAAGTGGTTTATATCCTCTCAGCTCAGTTTTGTTGGCCATATGTATCTGCAAATATATCAATTTCTTCTAGGTTTTCAAATTTATTTGAATATAGGTTTTCAAAGTATTCCGTAATGATCCTCTGGATTTCATTAGTATATGTTGTAATTATGTCCTTCTTTACCTCAAATTTTATTAATTCAGGTCTTTTCCCTCCTTTTAGTCAGATTCCTTTTAATCACATTATTTATCTTTTTAAAGAACCAACTTTGTGTTTGGTTGATTCTTTCTAAAGTTTTTTTAAGTCTCTACTTCATTGATTGTAACCATTATTTTTATGATCGCTCTCCTTTTGCTGGTTTAAGTTTAACTTGTTTTTGGTTTTACAGGAATTTGAGATGCAACATTAGATCATTCATTTGCAATCTCTCTGTGTTTTTAATGTAGTCATTCATAGCTGTAAACTTTCCTCTATATTCCATAGGATAGGGATTTGTTAGATTCCAGGAACTTTTTGATTTATTTCTTTATTTCTTCAATGACCCATTGGTCATCTATGTGTTATTCATATTCCAGGTGTTCGAATATTTTCTGTTGTTTGTTTTGTTACTGAGTTCTAGTTTTATTCCAATGTGTTCAGACAGTATACAGGGGTTTAGTCTCAATTTTCTTATACTTGTTATCACTTGCCCTGTGTCCTAAAATTTGAACTATTAGGGAGAAAGTTCCATGAGTTGCTCATAAGAATGTATATTGTGCTGCTGCTTGATGAAATAGTTTGTCAAGACAATTTGGTCTATGGTGGCATTTAATTATGAAGTTTCTTTGTTGATTTTTTTTTTTGTCTGAATGACCTACCTATTGGTAATAATGAATTATGGAAGTCTACACTGTCACTGTGTTGAGGTCTATCTGTGCTTTTAAGTCCAACAGTATTTGTTTAATGAAGTTTGGTGCTATGACATTGGACACACTTAAGTTAAAATTTGTTATTTCCTCATGATACATTATTCCTTTTATTAGTATGAAATAACATAGTTTGTCTTTTCTGTCTAACTGAAGTTTGAAGTTTACTTTATCAGATAAATGTATAGCTACTCCTGCCTGTTTTGGGGGACCATTTGCTTAAAAAATCTTTTTCTACATTTTTACTATAAGCCAATGTTTGTTTCTGTTGTTGAGATGTGTTTCTTGTAAACAAACAAAAAATCATTTGGTCTTCCCTTTAGTCCAGCTTGCCAATCTTTGAATTTTGATGGGGAAATTGAGATCATTAACATTCATTCTTAACATTTAGAGGTATGTGTTAATTCTTGCCATTTTGTTGCTTTGGGTGTGTGTGTGTGTGTGTTTGATTCTTTTCTATTGTACAATTGTTTATCTGTTCATCTCTTGAGATTTAATTATTCCCATCCATTCTTGAGTATATTTATCTGCATCTTCTGTGTGTACAATAACTTTGAGTATCTTCTGGAATTGTGGTTTAGTTGTCACATACTGTTGTAGTTTCTGTTTATCATAGAAAGTTTTTATTTTTCCTTCCATTATGAATGATAGTTTTACCAGAGAGAGTATTCTATATTTGAAAATATTTTCTTTCAATGCTTGAAATACCTCATTCCATGACTTCTTGCTTTTAAGTTTTCTGTTGAGAAATTTCCTGTTATTTTGATGGCTTTACCTTTATTGGGGATTGATGTTTGTTCTTTGCAATCTTTAAATATTCCACTTTTGTTCTCTGTGCTTAATATTTTAGCTATAAAATGCCATGGAGATGTTCTATTTTGGTCATGTCTGTTTGGTGTCTAAGAAGTTTCCTGTACCAAGATGAGCATCTCTTTCTCAAAATTTGGGGTTTTTTCTTAATTGTTTTATTGAATAAGTTTCCTATGCCTTTTGCTTGGACATCATCTCCTTTTCAATGTCCATGATTTGTAAATTCATGTTATTTTAATTGAGTTGCAGTGTTCTTACATATTCCTTTCTTATTTCTTCATTCTTTTCTCTATGTATTTATCTGTGTCATTCTCTTTATCTACTTTGTTTTCAAGTCCTAAAATCCAGTCTTCAAGTTGTTCTATCCTGCCAGAATCCTTTCAACTGTATTTTTTATTTGACTTAAGGAGCTTTTATTTCCAGGCTTTCCATTTTTTTGAGACTTTCTATATCTTAATAATGTTCCCCTATCACATCTTGTATTTTCTTTTTATTTCATTTATCTCTGTTTTTGTATCTTTTTTATTTCATTCAGATGTTTGTTTATTTCCTACTTTTGATTTCATTTAGTTGTTTTTGTGACTTCTCAACCTATTTATCCATATTCTCTTGGATTTCATTGACTTATTTTTGCCTGTCTTCTTTAATTTCTTTAACCATTCTTATCATAATCATTTTGAGCTTGGAGATTGAGGTTTCATCCCTTTCATTATCCATCAGATTCTTTGTTGTGTGGTTGCTGACTTTTGGAGGAGTCACAATCTCCTGAATTTTCCTATTTCCCATGCTTCTATTTCGAGATTTGCTCATCTGTTAAGTCCAACAGTGTTTTTTTAATGAAGTTGGGTGTGCTAATATTGGGTGCACTTAAGTTAACATTTGTTAATTCCTCTTCATGTATTGTTCCTTTTATTAGTATGAAGTGACCTATTTTGTCTCTTCTGTCTAGTTTAGGTTTGAAATCTACTTTAATATGTATAACTACTCCTGCCTGTTTTGGGGTTCCATTTGCTTGGTTGGGGGTTGCTTAGTTGGTTTGGGATTTTAGTCACCTGAACTCTTTCTCTTGAATTAATTCCTACGTTCTGGCAGAACTGGTTATTGGCTAGGTTGTTGTGTCATTTCTGTCCACTGACCTGGGAGTATAACTTAGCAATAATAAATTCTCAAATTCTATAACAAACCAAATATTTAGGTGAAATTGAAAAGTCTTGGCAGTATTATCTATAAACAAGGAGGTGTTGGATAAATAAAAGTTCTTCACATAGAGATTAAAACTTAGGCAGTAAAAATAATGGAAGTAGGAGAAGAAATTAAGAAGGGAATGAGTAAAGGAGGAAAAGAGGTGTGAGGTGTGGGGACTGCAGGTTAAAAAGATTCTAATGTAAATGAGTGTAGAGGTATAGTTCAGTTGCTATGGAGGAGGATGCCACAGTCAAAAGAGATTGCAGAAAGTTAGAATGGGGGTCATATAAGAAGGGAGTAGGATAAACCATTAGTTGTTAGACAGAGATAGTGGATGTGGGAAAAAAAGGGTGGAGAAGAAAGGAAAGAAGAAAAAGAAAAGAAAATAAGGGGGGGGGGGCTGTGATTTGAAAAACAAAGGAGAAAAAAATTGGATTAAAAGGGGGATAGACAAATTGAAACTTTGTCAAAACAGAGAAAAATGTTTTTTAAAGTTCAAATTTGAGTGCAGTGGATGTTGCCCTCCAATTACTGATCCCTTGGTTTTAGTCTGCAGTTCTCACATCTCTCTGTTGGGTGGTGCTCACTTGTCTGAGTCTGTTTAGACAGATGGTCTCTGCCTTTCTTTAGGATAGATATGTTGGGCTGAGTAGCAAACAACAGTGCACTCTCATCTGGGCAAGTTTGGGTTGCTCCACTCAGACTGTTTAGCCAAAGACTCCTCTTGGAGGGGAGAGTCAGTCACCTTCAGCTTGCTTATTTAGGACATTTCTCAGGAGTGGCTATAGGGATAGTGAGTAGGGTAGACCAGCACCCTCTCCTCTGCCAGGAAAGTCTGATAGTTCTATCTCAGGTTGTTTTACCAAAGGCTCCTCTTGGGGGCAGCAGGGTGGGATGGGGGAAAGAGAGTCAGTTTCAGATCCCTTAGCTATGGGGCTTTTCAGAGAAGATCATTACTAGTTGAGCAGGGAGAGGTGGCCTGTCTCCCTCATGGGGCTAGTCTGGGAACTTTAGCTCAAGACAAATGCTCTTCTCTGCAAGGCAATAAGATTCAGCTTGCTACTAGGCTTCTCAGTGGTGGTTGAGTGAGCTCAAGCTGTATTCAGGCTTGAATAGCCTGCACCCACACTGTCTTCCTTTGTAGAGATAAGTGTGGGCTGAAGTATAAGTCATGGTGCCTCTCCCCCATGAGGACAGGAAATTTCACCTGATTTATTCTGCCAAAAACTTAATAAGCTTGTGGGATGCAGTCACATGCCTGCAAGCTGAGCTGAGTTGTGTGATAGCGCTTAAGACTGAAAGTGGCTTGCTCACCTGAATTGTTTGTGGGTACTTCTCTCTGGTATCTGAGGATCCCTCATGTTGGTAGTCAGCAGTCAGCAATCAGAGTTGTTCCCCTTCTCCCATGGCTCCTGGAAGGCTCAATTCCCTGTGTTTTTGTTTGTTTGTTTGTTTTTAGCACTTCAGGTAGTCTTCATGGACTGGAGGCTACTCTATTCCAGGTAAAGAAAAAAGAACACATGCCAGCAGCATAGCATATTCCTTGTGGTGCCCATACTCCAGGGGCAGATTTCCACTTTAAAAAGCTTATTTAGAGTTTGGTCATTGTAGATTCGGTATATCTATATATCTATACCCTCTCATTTAGCAAAGTAAACAGACTATCCTTCCTGCCATGAACCCAAGATTATCTTTTAGGCTTGTGGGAGTTTGGTGGTCTGGGTTCTGTCAGTAAGCTACCATCTTGGAATCCCTTCTATTACTCTTTTGTAACTCCCTTCCTCCCTCCCTTTAGCAGTTTTCTGCTTGTGTTTTGAATGAATTTAAATTTATAAATGCACTGCAGAACTATATTTAATCAAAATTCTATCTCTTGGTCTAATTGTTTATTATTGTGTTGGATTCTTCAATGATCAGAGAAAAGACTCTAACTCAAAGTATAGAAAATGTTAAACTTCAATCCATTCCTCACCAATCAGCTGACTTTCCAGGTACAAAACAAATTTTTCAATATAAATGTCAATCCAGCCTGATTTAGCCCTGTATTAAAAAATCAGGATAATTAGATTATTGTAAAATTGACCTTTTGGGTTTAACACTAACTTAAAATAATGAGGATTTTGTACATACTTCTATGTTGCTCTGTCTTGATTTTTCCATTATCTAAAATCAAGTGGTATTGCCTTGGTTCTTGTTAACTTCATAAAGTGTTCTGAAAAATAATTTTAGAATCAATGTTTCAACAAAATAGACTCTCTGATCATTCAGTTGGAACTCAAACATCTAACTGAGTTTGAATGCCTCTCCTAGTGGGATTCCCTACATCTAAGCAAGACAGTTGAGCATTAGTTTTGTAATTTTGATCATTCCCAATCCTGCATTGACTGCTATGCTGTGGAGGCATTCCCTTTCACTTGGTACCTATCTTCTTTCACCTTGTAAAAAATGGGAGAGAAGATAACAGCTTGAAATTTAAGAATGCTATTCTGGAACATAATAATTTACAATATTGGTGAGCTAAAGGAACATAGATCTAGCTCCAGCTCTTGCCCCATGTAGTTTTCTGACTTCCAAGTTACTATTTCTCTGTAGGTCCCTAATTTTCTAATCTCTAACAAGTGAGGATGGAAGAAGCTAGGTGGTTTAAGAATTTTTAGCTCAAGAATCTTTTGTTTTTCTTTCAAAATTAATCTTATATAGAATCCCAAAATGTAAACTAGATTGGGTATAACAGTCCTGATTCAGGATGGTGGAGATAAGAACTTTATCCTAAACCTACATAATTTATCTATGTATAATAATTTGAAAGCCACTGGGCTAAATAATTTTAAGGACATGTCCATGTGTAAGTGTATTGAGTTCTCTATTTCAGTAAGAATAATGTAATTTCTTTTCAGTCAAAGAATCTCTGCTTGTCCCAAAACATTAAGATGTTATTTTAACCATCAAAAAAATATTTTCAGTTCAGTATAGGATAATTGTAGCTTGGTGTTTGGGCCTTCTAACTGGGAGGACATATACTCGGCACTTTTGTAAACACGAAAGAAGAATAACACCCAGTGATTCTTACAGCTGTAAAGTCATCATAGTGTAACTATGTGTTCTGTGGTTTTTACAACTTCATCCTTGTCAAAAAGAAGACATTAAAGCCTTTCTAAAAATAGTTATATTTATGTCTTTACTCGAGTTGATAGTAGTTTATTTCAAGGTATGGTTGCCTAAACTCATTTTGTTTATTTAACTTGTACTAGTACTCCATACCTACCTAGGCTGAGTCATAAGCCGGTGTGATAAAAAAGGGGGAAGACTTAATTCTTTTCTCCTTCAAATATAAATGATTATTTATACAAAACAAGGACGCCAAAAAGGAAAGAGTAGGTTTGCTATGACTAGCCTTTTCCTTAAGGTGTGTGTAGATAAAATTTTATTTCTTAGAAAAAATTAAGTAATATTGAGCATCTGCATAATATTTTAGTGTTTAAAGAAGATTGCTTGATTTCCTTTGAAACTGTGAGTGCTCAGGACATTTGGCAAATTGCGAAAGTACAGTGTATATTTAAAAATTGCTATGATTAAGGTGATTTGATATCCACGCACTGATATATTATTATTTTGGTTTTTTTTAGTGGTAGATGTGGAATCCAGGGCCTCACACAGGCTAAAGTACAACCCCAACCTCCCACATCCTAATATGGAATCTTAGGTCACACTTAGCTCTCACTTCACCATTCAGCAGACATTAGACAATTCAGGGATTGTTAAAATCTGTGCTGATCCTCTGTACTGATCATAGTTTATTCTGGATAAACTTCCAGCACCAAACTCTGTGCATTTGTTTCTTGAATTCAAGTGTGCATGAAATAAAATATTTCATATCCTTCAGAAAAACTTTACAGTCTAACCTGTGAAGAGTTAGTCAGTCTTCAACAATGACTCACTGAATGTCAGTTAGATTTTCACGGATTTCCTTAATACTGCACATGTGAGGAGGCACTGCACCCTTGAGGAATTAAAGTAAGTTAAACCTGCATCTTTATATATAAAAACAGTATATAGTAAAATGTGGATAAGCCCTGATTAGTTTTCTTTACCATGTAAAGAAAAATTATTCCATGTGTGTACTTTCTAAGACCATTCTTTATATGTTTAGGTGCTTTGCTGGCCAGGATTTAGTGAAAGGCTTATAAAGTTTGTATTTTAATGTGAAGATATAGTTCTTTGCTTCAAAAAGTGTATCATAAAGATGAAAAGATATTTGGAATTAATAATCTCTCATCATTTCTTCTTATGCTGAAAATCAAATGTCCTACTTGAACTAATTAACCTAACAAATTTCAATATTTTACAATAATAAAATCATGCCCAATATAAATAAAGTTTTTAGGGTAGAATATCTAGAAGTTTCTTTCCTGAAGCAGCATCTAGATTGTTAATGATACTTTAATTTGTACCATTTCATTGTTTCTCACATCAGGTAGTGACATGGAAGGGGATCAGTTTGCAAGGACCGTAGGTTCTACTAGTAAATGCTTCAGAAAAGCAGTCTGTCACATCATTCTGTTACTGATGTTATGGAATTGTTGGAGAAGGAGGATCGTTACTTTTAGAAACAGTAAAATAAGTGTAAATTAAAAGTCTTTTGAAATGTAAATTCCTTTGATTGTTTTGTCATCTAATATTACAGTAGAAAGGAATCAAGAGTCTGGTACTTTGTCAAATCTGAAGGAGGAAATTATTTAGCTGTTGTTCTTAGCTATTTTCCATTTTTAACTCTAACATAGAGATCAATATGAAGTTGCTGTATTTTCTAAAAAAGTCATTAATAAGTCTACCTGTACTTTCACCATTATTTCATAAAAGAAAGGACACCCGAAACTAAGGATATTATGGGAAAAAGCAGTATAAAGTACAGTTCTTTAAAATTAAAATTACTGAATAGTCACTGTCTTTTCTTATATTCTCTGCTTTTCTGATGAATGAAAATTTCATCACAGTTGCATCTGCACTGGTCCACAGACCAGAGTTTGTGAACTACTGGCTTAACCTACATTGCACATGAAAAAAAAAAAACAGTTATATCCATCACAGGATGAAGAATTTCATATTTTGTGGCATCCCTAGGCTGAAAATTTAGACCAAAATATGTGACTTGTGTAGCCCTTTCTGTTCCCCATGCTCCTTTTGTTCTATACCTCAGGCACCTATATGACAGAGTCTCTGTCAGTTTCTACCTTCCCCACAATAAAATACAAAAAAAAAATAATGACTGTAATTAATTTTGGCTTTGGCATGTTTTGACTGGATGTCCACATAGTCCTAATTTACTGTACACAAAAGAGGTGATTTATCTGGCAGTCTCTTTACTGGGATTCTATTAAATGGCCAATGTAATGGTGAATGTTGTTAATGACAACTGAGGCTCTGCAAGTTTCTGAAGTGCCCTCTGAATCACCAATGACAGACCGTATCAGAGACCATAAAATCTTCTCTTCTTGCTTCCATTGTGGCTTTACTTCATGGGAAAGAGAAAAATGGGAATTTCTCATTAAAAGGCAGCTTAGTATACTAGTCACATTGAAAATTATGCCCCAGTTTGATACAGCACCCTTATATTTGCCTGCCTTAATGACTTCAATATATGTAGTATTGTTCAGAATATAAATGAAAGCTGAAACTTGATTCTGTATATTGTGTATTGATTTTTTAATGTATTTTCAGGTCTTCTGGAAAAGATACAGAAATGCAGTCTTTGTTGTCATTTTCTGAGAGCAGTACTGATGAGGAGGAAGATTTTCTTGACAAGCAACATGTTCTCACACTACCATGGTCAGAGTGTTTAATGATTATTTGTTCATTTCTTTTCCATTTTTGTACCCAGAGTAAACAACTGAAACAGTAACTAAGTGACTACCTGTGTTAGTGCTGGAGCTTTTGATTATTAATGTTTCTGATGTTTCAAACTTATAAACTAGTAATGGTTAGTGAAATTATAAATTTAAGGTCTTTTTCTTCCAAGTGGCTTATTGTGTGTCAAATATTAGCCAACATTGCAGGTTGTATTAGGAAAATTAGGCAAATTCTCAGAAGTAATTCTCAGTTACAGTTGTAACTGTAAATATAAAACCTACCACAGGACAGACCATGATTATGCTTAGAGTAATGGTCCATTGTTCAAATTTAAGTATTATGTCTACCAAAAGAATATATATTTGATGAATATGTCATAGTAGTCAGCACCATCAACTGAGCCTATAATTAGTGTTTTTTCAGTTAAGATTTTTGACATTGTAGAAGTTCTGGTAGCTTCAAAAGTTGATGCTAGAAGCAAAAAGACGACACAAGATAAAATGGATATAACACGTCATAGTTTTTTTATTTATATATAAAGCAACCTCAAAGCATCTTATTTGGGAAAGTCAATGTAGTGGTTAATTTCATGTTTCAACTTGGCTAGTCTGTGGTACTCAGGTATTTGTTTAAACATTATTGCAGTTGTTTCTGTAAGATATTTTCTGATGAGGTGACATTAAACATTATTAAATATTCAGTAAAGTAGATTATTCTCCATAATGTGGTGATCCTTATTCAATCAGTTTGAATACCTTTAGAATAAACAAGTGAGGTCCTGTGAGATAGAGGTAATTCTGCATTCATTCTCCCTTTGGACAAGGGAAACAGCACCGTTTCTTCCATGCATCTACACACACACACACACACACACACACACACTCACGCACATACACACACACACACACACACACACACACATCCTATTGCTTCTGTGATTCTGGAGCACACACTCACGCACATGCACACACACACACACACACACACACACACATCCTATTGCTTCTGTGATTCTGGAGACCTGTAGTACAGGCTGTGTGAAGGACCATTGTGATTGTCAAAGGAAATGACCTAGTGGGAGTGTTTTTCTGATGTTATCTAGTTCTAGATCTAGGGGTTGGTGGATATTCAGTATTTAATACTTGTTTTAACAATATTTAATCAATTATTTTACACAATTTTATAATCCAAGGATTTAAAAATAAAACAAAAGGAGGTATGGAGGATACTTTTATGGTTGTCACCTTGTGATATTTTAACACAGTTTTCCCTTATTTATGGAGTTTTTTTGACATCAGCAAAAATGTCAGTGAAGGTTTACTATACTTTCACCAAAACATGATGATGTCTGAGAGTTCAAACTCTTTTGTCTTTTGTGATTCTCTGGATAAGCTACCCCTTTTATAAGACTGATTGTGGTTCAATGTAAAATTATCTTTAATGCCTTTTCCATTGTGTTAATAAATTGAACTGGAATTCATACACATCATCTCCTGACAGGTTAGAAAATGATGATGAAGACACTGATAGTCATTTCTTTCATCTTTCATATAAAATAGTCTTTATTCAAGATGATTAAAATAAGTAGATGGTAAGTAATCAAGTGATCCAGTCATATTGTCAAAATAAAATGTTCCAAAAGAAATAAATATCTCTAGAAAGAGACTCCTCAGTAATTTGACTTTCCTCTTTCAAAACCCCATAGACACAAAAATGAGTCATTCTTGAATCGTCATCATTTTTGTCAAAAGTCCTTTTGGCATCTTGTCTTGAGACTGCTGGCTATCTGGATTTTTTAAAATGGGGATTTCCTCTTCATATGTGAAAACAGGAGAAGATGTTATGCTTTTGTTTTAGTGTATCTATTCAGGTTTAAAGTTTCTTGACTCTCTTTGCCCTCCTTTGCACTAAGACATCTTCTTCCCTTCTAATGAAAAGCTAAATTATTCCTCTGAATCTGACTTATAAAACTCAGGTACTTTCCTCAGTAAAAAAGCAAAAGTGATGTCTTGTTCTTGTTAGAGAGGATTGTACCACCACTATTCCCTTTGTGTGTTCAGCAATGGCTCTAGTCTTTTATGAATTGGCTCAGAAGAAGATTTTATATGATACCACTACCTTTTATAATATAAGAATTCTGAAGTGAATATTAAGCTGATAATTAATTCTTACCAACTCAGCTCTGGCCAAATTTAAAATGAGGAATGTGCCATACAGACTTTGCCATTTGACTTCCAATATGATACTGAATGTAAATGTGAGAGTCTTCATGGGCATAGCAGATCAAACTTCCTTCTGTCTTTACTTGCTTTCCATATGACACATTTAGAAAAAGATCCTTGATTGCATTGCTATTAGTATAATTAGGAAATAAAAAGTAAATAAGATTAGAGCCTTTGCCTGAAGCACATTCATTTTACTCATTCACTCATTTTGAAGTTGGAGCTTAAAGTTGCTTTTTAAGGCCCGCACCTAGTTCTGACTGAGGAATTGAGAGAGGTACAGGTATTTCAGAAGAATTCTAACCATCTTAAGATTGGAAGGTCATTAGTGAATAAATGAATGTAAGTGACTGATACGCTATGTCAGTTCCTAGCTTTTCCTAAGGAGAAACAATATAATATGTAGTGAAAGAAACACAAGGTGTGTCTTTGTCAGGTATGCTGTGGGACTCAAATGAAGCAATGGCCATGAAACACTTTTGGAGCTGGAACGGTCTCTGTTATATTCATTGCCATCACTTTTCATGCGTTTATGTCATAATTATTGAATATATGGATGCATTAATGGTGGATCAACAAGTAAACTTAGGGTTGACATAAATAATCCTCAAAAATGATTCAATATCAAAAGTGGAGAGTGTTTTTAGTGCACTGGAAAATTAGATTAAATGATGTATAGATTTTATGTTAAAATCTAGATATTCAAATATTTTTATTAAAATTTTTTCTGAAACATAATTCCATATGTTCATAACATTCTTCTTGTTAAAAGGTTTTAAACACTAAAATCAAAGCAGCATTTTATAGATACACTGAGCATCATACTTCTGGAGAACAACTATTTTAAAAACATACACCTCCCCAAATCGGTTTTTATAGGATATTCTGTCTCATCATAATTTTCATCGCTGGTTATTTATTATTAGCCACATTCGCATAAAAACAGTGTTTATTTCCTCAGAGTTCATCTGTGCCTGTAGTTTATCCCCCATCTAAAGTCATAATATGTTGTTAGTGACACGCTGATTGTTCAGTGGGTAAATGATTATGATGTTGCAAACAAGCTTATGACTTTAGCTGGGGAATAACCAGCAGACAAAGATGAACTCTGAGGAAATGAAGAGCCTCCTCTTCTAATGCAAATGTCTTCCATAGTTAAGGATACAGAGAGGATTTTCTTCATGTTTCCCATAAGGTAACAGTTATGCTTAAAATGAAAATAATAAATTGATTGATAGAGATTCTTTTTCAAATGCATATAACACACAATCGCAGTTATGGAAATATAACTCTGAAAGGACTCCTGTGTTTTCACTTCTGCTAGAAAAAAACAGCATATGCATTGCTTTCAATCCAGAAAAAAATATAGATACATTATAATAGATACAAAGGTCTTTAAGACTTCTGGGTGGGAGGGATGCTCTTCATTTTTGTGTCATGATTAATTAACCATACATATTCAACTTACATATGAAAGGAATGTTTTAGAGTATGTTTATATAATTTCACCCTTTTCAAATAATTGCCATATTTTATAGTATAAGATTTTTTTGTTCATTAAAATCATAGTAGTGATGATAAATGCCTCTGTATTTAAAAAATGATAGCAGGAAGCACAGGTAGGAGATGAATGGATGCCCATTTCATTTTTCAAAAATATTCATCGTATTTACTTTTCTGTTCTGTCCTCCTATGCCGTAGACTGAGAAAAATTCTTGCAGGTTAGGCTATTGGTTCAATTAGGATTTGGTTTAATTTTATATTGAAAGAAACATCAGTTAAGAGTGTAATAAACAGATACTATTTCTTTCATATGGAAATTAAGTCTGATAGTATGAAGGCAGGAGCTACTGTGGCAAATACATTTTATGAGGTGGTTTCCATCTTCAGGGTCACGTCATCATCCAAGATGGTTATAGATTTCCAGCCATCACACAGTCCCAGACTTCAGAAAATGGTCAATGAGAACAAATCAGGCACCCTCTAGCTGAGGTGGTTTTCTTTAAACTATTTCTTTCTGGAAGTCTCATACCACACTTCTGCCTGCATCTTATTGGCCAGAACTTGGCTACATTGAGATGTAATGGAACTGGAAATGTGGTTGATTAAGTGAGCATGTTGCTGATCAGAATAAAACTGAGCCTGTGCTACTAGGGAAGTTGAGACTAGGGAATAATAAAGGCAAATAGCATCTCTTTACAGCCTTTAATGTTATCCTCATTAGTAATCTACAGCAGATGATTTCCAGAACATGGATTTTGCAGCTAATGTTTGAAATATGTGGTGGAAACCAGTCTTTTGAGAATTAAATCACATTTAGAAGCACTACTATACTTAAAACACTCTATTTCTTATATAATCCATGACGTTTAGTTTTTTAATGCCTATAGAAAGATATAATGTACATAAAGAGCTCATGATTATTCAGCGTAAAGTTTTTACCTTAGGACTTCTTGAAGTATATTCCACATCTCTTTAATGTTCACAATGAATGTTCCAATATTAGTAAATTTGAAACCTGTTGAGTTGGAAATTTTCACAAGAGTACACAGAGAACAACTATAAAATAGTATCTTACAAAAATGTTGGCTATTAGTGTAGAGAATGACAGATGGTCCCAGAGATGTATCATCACTACTCTCTCTCTATAAAATAATGCTTAAATCCTTTACACTCTACATATGAAACAAGAGATTTGTTCAAATTAAGGTCTGAGAGACTTAGAATTTCTTGATTTGGGGAGGGGTGTCAAGGGCAACTGACTTACTCAACAACAGACACATTTCCTAGAAATATTTTACATGAGCTCTTTGTCAGATTAAAGAAAAAATTTTACCCCCCAAATTTGAGATCTAGATCTTTAGAACAACACTTAGTCCTGTACTCATGCTGATATTTTGGGATTTATATAAAATTGCTAAGATATATGGCTGAACTTATATCCACTTCATGCAAAACAAGACTCCAGAGAACCATGGGGAGAAGATATCTCTTCTTTCTTAATTCATTGAAACCCATTCAAGTTTTACCCAACTTTAAGCAGGTGTCTGTATTGCTATCTACCTAGATTTTTTTTTAATTCAAGTACAGAAATCAACTCAAGATATTGAAAGTAAAGGGAATTTGTTCTAGTGATAAATTGTATAGAAATCTAAGAGCAAAAACTATAGGAAAGCTGTGTTCAAAAAGAATTAAGGTTCTCTGGGAGTGAGGCCATTTTCCCTTAGGACTATAGTGGGTATTTATGAGTGCTTCTCTTGGCCCAGTAACTCTATTTTTTCCCACTACTGATTGGCTTCTGCTTACTCCTACTCATTCAGTTCTCTACCTTATTGCCTTCCCCTCCCTCTGCTCTAATCAGACAGCTGTTTTAATCTCCCAGGTTGGTTTTTCAATTCTAAATCAAAATGGAGAAGTTGGATTAATCTACTTTATGTTTTCAAGCCAAGCAACATGTGGACTAATGAGGACATGAAAGCTGGGTCAGATCCAAATAATCATTGCCAGGCTGTGGTGAGAAAAGGAATAGAAGAAGGAAGAACAAGTTGTTATAAAAAATGGCCTCTACATCTCAGCAGGCCCAGGGTTATGACTTAGGCAGTCTTAAAACATGAAGTGAGACTGGCATGTCATAAACTAATCTGAAAGACTCTTAGGAAAGGGACTCAGTACCAAAGGAGAAGAGTTAAAAGGCAGAGTTCTGAGTTTTAGGGTGGGGTAAGGACGGAGATGTAAAAGAAAGGGTATTAAAGGCTGGCATCAACAGGATCATTCTGACTGCATGGTTACAATGCAGTTATTGCCCATTGTCTTAAACCAGCATCACTCTAAGAAGTAGTGTTCTTGATGATATTCCCAAGGGCATTCTCTCTTATGGACTGCATGTGAAAATTTCTGTCTGTTCTCAAAGAGCCACTGCTGGAAATGAGCAGCTTGGAGCTTCATTTTGCTTTTGTCCTCAAAGCCCTCATCATAGATACTTCATCACTTCTAGGACTAATCTACTTGACAAGATATGAAGTGAAATTGCATGCTGAATTCCCTTCTGGGCAAAGTATTATATGGGTCCCAGCAGACTTTCAAAAGTGACATTACAAATGTAGCAGGTGCTTTCCCTAAGCTTTTCTGATATCCAGGGCCAGATGATTCTGGAGGGTTCTTTAAATGGCCCAATTTTCTTCTTTATGCAGAAGGAACTAAACCCCAAGCAGATGTTTGTGATTAAAATAAGAGATAAAATGATAATAGAACTTTTTACCAAGGATATGTCTCCTGCTATCAGATAAATTCCAAGGTGAAAATGAGACATTTATTTGCAAATAAATGCACTGGGGGCGGGTAAATGGTTTATTTTCCAAGTTTGAAACAATTAAATTTTGACAGCATCACTCTTCTCTCAAGATTTTATGTTTATTATAATATCATTAAAAATACATTTAGTTGGTATTAATGAAACACAGTTCATCTCACTGTTATGTAAAAGACAATTTTGACATAAAGCTAGTAAAAAAGAATCACAATTTAATTTTCAATACTTCTAAAAAGTCCCATCTTTTTGTGAATTAAAGCGTCTGATTTACTGAGACTTCTTTGAATAAATGAAAATTTATATTTTTTTATAAACAAGAATGATAGAGTATAATAATGCCATTACCAGCAAAGTTTTGTTAGATGGTATTTCTTATTCTAGAATGTAGAAATAAAGATGCTTCAGTTTTTTAAAATTAGATTTAGAGAAATTATTACATTAGTTTAAACTTCCAGCCAAAATGAATGCTATCTCAAAAGAAGAAAAATATTCTACAACTTTCTTTGTGGAATCTCAATGGAACCAAGCTTCAATCCAGGTGAAATACTGTATTTCTTGGAAGGATGATCCTTTGGATTAAACATCACAAATTTTGGTTTTCTTTTCATAAATAAAGCAGAATTCATATCTACTGCTTGATCTTAAAATTCTTTATTAGAGAAGGGACAGTGTACTGTCATGTCTTCCATTGCAAAGCAAATCTTTTTGAGTCTATGGACTCTATATTTTTCCCTCACAATTATTTTGTTCCTTTTATTAGTAATATTCCTCAATAAAGATGTCCAAGAAATGAACAGCTTTATTTTCTCATCTCCTGAGTTCTCTTTGATCCTTTCAAATTGGGTTCTTGTTCTCACCACTTGACTATAATGTTCCTGTCTATGACCTTCATGATTCTCAGAGGTCATTTTAGTCTCTTAGCATGATTTGATGTGCTCAACACATCCTTCAAAATTGCACTTCAGGTATTGTTGGGGACACAGTACTTTCATGATTTCTTTTTCACCTCTCTTGATTGCTCGCTGAGTTAGTACTCAGTAACAAGTGAAGTGGGGAAGATGCAAATAGATGTATTCCAATTCCAGTCTATAGTTGTCAACATGTCTAATACTTCCTTCCCACTTTAACCAAATTTTGAAAGATCATTTACTGTTGATTTATAGAATATATCTCAACTTTAGTTTCTAGGACTGAATTTAGGGTTTTCATAGCAAAATATGTGTATAGGGCTTTAATCTTCTGTGAGCTGTAGTTTAATTTTTTTAAACGTGTTTCCTTAAAACAATTTAGAAAATTTTTACATAGCCTGAGCCTCATTCAATAAATCTTGGTTGAGCAAAATATCAAAAGCAAACTCTAGATACATGATAATTTTAATACTAGTAGCAGTATTATTGTATTCATTTTTCTTCCAAAGGTAGATATGTAGTTTGTTAGTAGATGGGAGGTGACTGGTGAGAAGGCTAAAGTGAGCTTGTCACCTTTGTGCACTTGCTTGTAGGACATACTCAGATTTCCTGAGTATGCTGCCCTACAAAATAACCCTAGGAGGTATGTCATTTATCGCAATAGTCATTATTATCCACTTAATAAACATTTTGACAATTCATTATTGATTAGACTCTGAAGTAAGCTTTGGGGTATAATGAATAAAATATGAACCTGCCTTAAGTACTGATAGGTACTTAAGGAGGGTAGACAAACAAATAATTGTACTAATTAGTATAGAACAACCTCATCTCTGAGATAGTTGTGTTAAGAATGGCTTTACAGAAAAAGTGATGCTTAATTTAGAGCTTAAAAATAAATTGAATTTTATCTTCTCAATTGGGATAGTTGGATGGAGGGAAGAAAAAACAGTCCTGAGAAAATTTATATGGTGGTAATAGCCAAAATGTAGAGGGCATTAATTGTCTTTTGTGTTTCTTATCAGTAAGTTCATTAGCAATTTATAGCATGAAGATGGAAAATTCTGAGTTTCTGTGTGCTATGATTATCTTAATATTTGCCAGAAAGGATCAATATATCTTTTTAAGCTCTAGAGATTTGACATTATGTCCTAAATTTAGGGCCAGAAAGCAGCAAGATCTATGTCTCAAGCTATGCATTAAGTAGTGATGACATGATGTCAACAGAATAAAGGGGCCCTCCACTAGTACATGGCATAACGTGAAACCAGCCATACACAGCCAAGGTATGCCACTCAGCATAATAGCAGTGAACTTATTTGCCTTCTGAAATTCCTGGAAAAACAACCATCACCAGAAATCTCTAGAAAAATGGATGATAGGGTCAGGAACTAGTCTCCTTTTTTGATTTTGTAAAGATAGCATTCTCCAAGTGTTTCTGAGGTATTTATCTACTGTATTGTATATAGGTTAGAATTCAATAAAGAAAAAAATGTTTTATGCCAGCGCTTTTCAAACTATGTTCTACAGAGCATGGATTCTAAGAAGACTCCTTGGGGTAAAGGCATGGGGGGGTGCGGCAACTTTTATTCATGTTTCTGTCAGAAACACTATTAAAATCTCTTCCCTGTTATTCTTTGTGTGCAATTGTCTTTTCTCCACTAAAGTTTTATCATCTAAAAAATTTAAATGGCAATGTTCTAAGTCCACTCTAATGTGAAATCATAGGTTCTTCTCATGACTGTTGTCTTAATTGAATAGAATACTGGTGTGCACATGTTTGGTGCATCACAATGGGCAAATGCCTAAGACAGTCTGCAAAGATCTTTGTGTTGAAAAAACTTAGCTTGAGTCAGAGCTATGTCATTGTTCTGATGAAGCACTTTTATCAGTTTAAAAAGGACTTAACTCTTCAGTTTCTGCTGAAAAGAATTTAAGAGGAGACACTTAAATGTTTGAAGTGACTCTACAATCTATTTTCATTCACTCATAAGCTGAAAAAAAAGTACTTTTAAAAGTACTTTTATTTTAAATAACTCAGATATCTGAGGATTTTTCTACTTTTAGAGTATGTGTCTAAATATATTTATGGGCTAAAACCACAGAGCAGGAGGACCCAGGACTTAGATCTAAGACATTCCATTGAGTGGGACAGGCATGGGGTTTCAGTGATAATATAGGCCTGGAAAATGGGCTAGCCAGCCAAACAGGAGACACACTGAAATTGATGGTAAGAAATCATGGGAGGTGCTCCTGTCTGCCAGATATTTGGAAGAATAAACAGATTAAGATCAATGAAGAGCCACTTCAAGATAAGATCAAGGTATTGAAAGGATTATCATCAGAATGGGGTTTAGGGAAGATAAGTTACACAGAAGCTTAGACCAGCAATTAGGTTAAAGTCCATTTCATTGCTCAAGGACTATGAGCACATGATAAAAACGAGAGCACACAAGGGAGGGGTGAGGATAGGTAAGACACCTAAAAAACTAGCTAGCATTTGTTGCCCTTAACGCAGAGAAACTAAGGCAGATACCTTAAAGCAACTGAGGCCAATAGGAAAGGAGGAACAGGTACTAGAGAAAAGGTTAGATCAAAAAGAATTAACCTAGAAGGTAACACCCACGCACAGGAAATCAATGTGAGTCAATGCCCTGTATAGCTATCCTTATCTCAACCAGCAAAAACCCTTGTTCCTTCCTATTATTGCTTATACTCTCTCTACAACAAAATTAGAAATAAGGGCAAAATAGTTTCTGCTGGGTATTGAGGGCGGGGAATGGGAGGGGGTGGAGTGGGTGGTAAGGGAGGGGGTGGGAGCAGGGGGGAGAAATGAACCAAGCCTTGTATGCACATATGAATAATAAAAAAAAAAGGTATTTGAAACATGGCATAAGGAGTTCCTGAATAAATTTCAATGAGTTTGTGAATTCTATGACATTCCAAATTTGCATGATTTTGTGCTGAGAAAAGAAGACATGACTTTCTTCAGAGTTATAACAAAGTACACATATGAGAAAATCTCAATATTGTTGCATGAAACCCACATTTTAACTGGATTAATAGTAAGATGGATACAGGTTGAGATGTCTGAATATCAAAGGAATGACAAGAGGGACCAGGAATATGTGCAGCAGTCTGCCTACCCAAAGGGATAGCTGACCCCTGCTTTGAGTAGAAGTAGAAAACCTTTCCTGAAGACAATTAACAATGAGACTTACACCCAGACTCATAAGTAGGGATCTGCATGTTCCTTTTCACTGAACAGCACTTATAGCAGTACAGGACTTGTATTCATTCCTTAGTCAGGAAATGCCTATTTAGCACCTACAATGTACTTGGCTATTTGTAGGCATCTACTGAGTTCTTGCTCTCATGAATCATTTTAGTTGGGTAGTCTGGCTGAAAAAATGCTTAGCAATTATAATTAGTGATATAAAAGAAATAAGCAGAGTTCTAATATTGCACTAGTTACAATGGACTGAATTATGCTGCTTTAGAAAACATCTCATCTCTAAAACTGGTAGATTGAAAGAACTAATATCATATGTCCATTGCTGGTTTACTGGGGCTTTACTCCACATCATAGTTTCTCAAAAATATAGGCTGATGAAGTCTTGGCCATTTGTGACATTATTGATTACCAAAACACAGGGAAAGAAAATAAAGACAGTCACACATTCTGTCCTTACACTTCTTATTAAAAGTGACACATTGCTTTCATTTATATTTTCTTGGTAAAAGAAAGATAAAGTATGGTTGGGGCCAACATTAGATTAAGAAGTCAAGATTCCTTCATAAAGAGGTGACATATGAGCTACGATTTGAAGGGTAAGAAAAAGAAAGCTCTTTAAATAGGGAATAAGGAAAAAGAAACAGCATGTATGGCCATGATCATAGAATATTTTAGAAATATAAGAAGATTGGTTATCATCAAAGGAGAAGAGTGGTTAAAAATGAGGCAGAAAAGGCAGTCTGGTATTTGTGTTTTAAATTCAGTAAGAGGCCCTTGACGGTTTGGAGGAGTTAAATGACATGATTATATTTGGACTTCAGAAACTCACTCTTGAGAAGATTATTGTGGAACAAGATTGTAAGTAGAAAGAGTGGTTTAGAGTCTATACAGCTATGCTAATCCAGGGCAGAGGAGACTGTGGCTTAGCTGGATTTAGTATAAAGTATGTTTGGATTAGTTTGTTTATTGGTGATCTATGCTCTTTGGTTCAATACAAGAATGGTTGCAGTAATTTCTCCATATAATCATTTCTGAATTCTGGCAACCTTAGGGCCTGACATAAAAATTGTATGGTATGATAATTCAATACATATATGTGACGTCTAATGATCCAGTCAGGATAATTAGCATTTCATTCTCTCTGAACATTTGTCATTTTTTGTGTTGGAAAGGTTTGAACTCCTCTCTTTTCATTCTAAAATATATAAATTGTTGTGAGCTGTAGTCACCTTAATGTTAGAGCTATCATACTGTCACTTTTATAGGACAATGAGTAGTTTCCAGTAGAGTTGTACTTAGAATTAACTCTTGCTTTTTTGAGCTAATTATCAGTAAACAGAAAAGTATGAGGAAGGAGTTCTTTCTATAGAGTCTGGGAATGGGTAGACTAAGAGTCCCTGCCTTCTTTATTTTTATTTCAGTGTAGATAACATCATGACACTCATTTACTCTTTCATTTACTTGCTCTTTTGCTTACTAGGTTCTGAATGCCTTGGATGTCCTAGATACTATGCTGGACAGAGCAGATCAAATATTAAGTATAAGGTACTGCTGAACAAAGACCACGCCATGTGTGGAAAAGAAAGGTTTATTGGAAGCAGACTACAGGACTGTCACTCTTTTGGGTTCAGAGTGCATCAGCTTGGCAGAAAATGGGTAGTGGGCTTTATAGGAGGGGCCAAGCCATGGGGGAGGGAGAGAGTCTCTGGTCTCCGATTATCCGTGATCACCAGATGGAACAGGTTGACATGCCTGGCTAGTTGAGTAACTGGAAGTTCCTGAGTTGTTTTGCAAGCCAAGAAACAATCAGGCAGGGAGAAACAAGTGGTCATAATTCAGGGGGTTCTGGTTTCGGTGCTAGCCTTGGGACCTTCTACCTACCCTGAGAATGCCAGGGACCTAGTATTACTTTCCTCAAGGATATTATATGGGAGAAAGAGAGAGAGAGAGAGAGAGAGAGAGAGAGAGAGAGAGAGAGAGAGAAAATGCCCAAGGTTACTTTCATTGCTTTCAATATAGTTTTAAATAATTTTTCAAGAAATGGTGGTAAATGTCAAATTTCCTCACCAATAAGCTACAATGACATTCTATTCCAGTCTTCCTTGGGGTTACATGGGCCTCAGATGAGTTTTCTTATAACAGATAACTATTACTTATTAACTATTGTTTACTTAATAATCAGAAAAGCAAAATTATGTGATTGATTGTTTGCTTATTTCCAAAAGTCCAGAAAACTGTTATTATGGCATTTTACTAGCCAATAAGATAAAACAGCACTTATGTTATTGGATCCTGAGGGTCCTACAGATCATCACTCTACCAAAGACCTTGGAGAAAAAAATTGGTGAAACAGGTTTATTCAAAGCTGGCCCTGAAAAAAATAGACGAGACTTTCCATCTGAAATCTATCTCTGTGAGTTTCAGGGTGCAAAGAGCTTTTACAGGAGAAAAAGGGAAGTATAAAGAGACCATGGGCATGTCTTAGTGGGGTCATCATCATCCAGAAGTGTGTGTTCTTTCCTATTCTCTGGCAGGACCCTTTCAACTTTGATCTCCTGCAACTGGTTAACTAGAAACTTAGGAAAGATTTCTCTCAACCAAAAGGATTAAGGGGCGGTAGAGGCAAAAGGAAAAGAAGGGGAGAAAGAGACAGTTTCAAATGAACTCCTGTTATACTTATGCAGAGGTCATAAAAGTCCTATAAGTATATATGTTAGCTAAATGTCCAGACCTGGGTTTTGTCATACTGGTTTTGCAAAAAGGCATCTTCATATTGAAAAACTAATAAGTCTTTGGAAATCTGATTCCAACTCTCGTTATTACTGTTGCTGTTACTATTATTATTATTAACATCTAACAGAGTTCAACACCTCCAGCTGATTTATCATCCTGTACCCCAGAAGAGCTTCTGAATTTTTTAAATTTTATTTTTTGGCATCACTGGGGTTTCAACTCAGGTGCTCTTACCACTTGTGCCATTCCACTAGTCCTTTTTTGTGATGAGTTTCACAAACTATTTGCCTAGGGCTGCCTTCAAACCAAACTCCTCTTGATCTCTGCCTCCTGAGTAGCTAGGATTACAAGTGTGAGCCACCTGTGAGAGCTTCTATTTATGGCAGTGTGGTTTGTGCCAGAGTG
Source organism: Castor canadensis (assembly GCF_047511655.1). Classification (NCBI taxonomy): domain Eukaryota; kingdom Metazoa; phylum Chordata; class Mammalia; order Rodentia; family Castoridae; genus Castor; species Castor canadensis. Next base: position 87,703,394 of record NC_133397.1, on the reverse strand, counting down.
AGGAAATGAGTATGGGATAAAATCCATCTTATACTCTGACATGCTGTCTCGAGGGACATACATCTGCCTGGATATCTTTTATAACTGAAAGGTGTACTGCAGATTACTGGGACCCTGTTCACCTGAATTCATACAACAGGTGTAATATCTTAAAAACTCTGGTGCTCTATGAAATCCCAATGTTCTTTCCAGCTCCTTGATTATTAGAGGAAGATCCCAACCGATATGGTACCAGGTAGAATAGAGAGTGACTCAATTTGCATGGGTTTCAAGTAGCACAAAGTACCCGATGGCCCATGACTTTGATTCTGGCTGAGGCAGTACTTTGAATAGGAAAACACACAGTATAGAGAGAGAAGAAAGACATTCTGAGCTACCTTGATCATTAAGTAAGTCTGTATAACCAGCACAATAATTTTTGGTCCAAGTCAGATTAATTTCTATGTAGCATGTTTTTTCAACAATTGCAAATCAATTAAGAACCTGCTAGCAAGAGGCTTCTGGGTCTGGGTAAAAACTAGTTGAAGAGAATGTGGTAGCACCCTCTTACTCTACATTGCTTTCTGCTTCTTCCTTCCTTCCTTCCTTCCTTCCTTCCTTCCTTCCTTCCTTCCTTCCATCCTTCCTTCCTTCCTTCCATCGTTCCTTCTTTCCTTCCATCCTTCCTTCCTTCCTGCTTTTCTTTCTTGGCAGCACTGGGGCTTGAACTCAGGGCCTCATACTTACTAGGCAGGCACTCTATCACTTGAGACACTCCACCTGCAGGAATAGTCATTCCTAACATTTGTGAGTATGGTGAAGTCAAGAGATACTATTGTCATATCATTTTATAAACTGCTTAACTATATAGCTGGCATTAAAAGGTAAGAAGTGAAGGTGGGAGCATTGCAGAGGAAAAGAAGCAATAATGGAAACATTAGTAATCACAAACAACAGAGAACTCAATTTTCAACTGGACCTTCCTTTTCTGGTTTCTGGTTAAACTTGGCTTCAATCTCAATTCTTTACCTTTATGAGATTCCAGTTTCTCCAGTTTCCTAGTGTTTACTGTTTCGTTTGCCTTTAATTCACATCAACTCACTACTTTTGTTTTTCTTGCTCAGTTGAAATTGTGGAAGAACCCACTGTTTTCTAAAGGAGTCTTCTTGAAGCAGTTACATTGTGAAGGCTTCCATTTTGTTTAAGACTATTTGGGTAAGTGGTTGTGGCATGTAATTTTTTGAAGGACATGCTATCCCTGGTGTAGGAAGAAGATAATAGGCTGAACTGATATCCAGAGCTTGAATGTAGTAGACAAGAGAGAGAAAGCAGTGGACCATGGTTCTTAAGTTTTAGGTTAATTTTGGGGATTGTGCCACCATTTACAAGATAGGAAGGAGCAAAGGACCAACTTCAATAGAAATATTTTATATGATTATGTATTTAATTTATACCACAATATTTCCCAAATATGTTTTTGTCAAGGTTAAAGCTTCCTTTTTCCACCATTTTTAATGATGATTTTAGCTTATATTATTACTGTGGAATTAGATTAGTTTGAGGTTTATATTGTTTTCTGTGGTTTGATATAATTCAGAAACTGTCATGTCTAGAGAAAAACAAAGGCTATAGCATGCTAACTTATCAAAAATACATGGAGGTAAGAAAATACAAATCATTTTAGTTATGAGAAGTCTGTACAATACAGCAAAATGTCCTTAATTCTTATGCAACAGAATGTGATGACTGGTTTATTCAGAGGTTTATTGGGAAACCAATCTAGCCCTGATGTAGGGATAATGGACTGTTAATTGCTTTGCATTTGAGTCTGCTAATATCTTGTTTCCCACCCATGATGTTCTTTCTTGTTGGTGAATCTGCCAAGCAGATTGACCTGAGCTCTTGGATAGGTTAAAGTGCTTGAGCCACTAAGATTTTTTTCTATGGCTAATTTTTTAAAAAATTTCAAAACGGTAAAGTTGGAACAGTTAGATATGATAGGGAAATCATTCTCTTCTAATGCCACACTATTTGTAGAGCAATAAGGACATGTGAAATGGATTTTGATGCAGGCTAAGAACAAATTTAGTAAGAGTACAGTGAAGTCCTAAGAACCACAAATATTTGAACTTGAACTTGGAACAAAACAAATATAAAATAGTGGTTTTAAGGCAGGAATTTTGTCTGAATTTCCCAGTTGAATAATGGGTTATAAGTAGTATTTGTTCATTAATCATCTTCTAACAGAGAAGAAGGAGTATTAATAGAAAGTTAAGAGCTAGAGTCTTCCTAAAAAATCAATTTAACCCAACTCAATGATTTTACAAAGGAAATTTGAGGGCCAGGAAAGTTAAGCGATTTGTCCAAAATCACAGATCTGATGTCAGAGTTAAAACTGAATTTCAACTCTTGGGTTTGCACACAAAATTCTTCATATGATGTTTCTCTTATGGTTTCCAAGACTGTCTCTCCCAAGAAAAATACACTTGGCTCTTTATTTTTTTATTGAAAAACAAAACCAAAAATATACTCTTGAAGACTTACTGTTTGCCTAGCACTGAATTGAAAATGTTGTAGTGAAGAACTACAACATGTAGAAGGGCTTTTATGTAAGCCCTTCAAGGGGGTTACATAAAAGAGGGTTGTGTAGAATAAGTAGCTAGCAAGAATGGGTGTGAGGTGAGGAGCCTGAGGGGAAGGTCAGGATAGTGGGTATGAAGGGAAGTCAAGGAGGCTTTGAAGATTAGTAGGTTAGGGCAGGAATGAGAAAATCAGGACTCACTATAGAGCTACAAGATTTTTAAGTTTGAGATTAATCACCTTTTGGTAGTTATAACCATGAGGTACCTGACTTGGATCATGGAGCTAGAACTGTATTTCAGTCCAAATCAGTCCCTAATCTTGAATTCTTTTACAAGGCACAAAAGCAATAAATAAAATATAAGACCAATCCAAAACTAAGGGAATATACTTGGATAAAAACACATGATCTTTCATCTGTGAGACTTATATTAACTTAAGAAAGGTCCCTTTCCCATTTTTTTAAAATCAGGCTTTTTAACCCCACTACTGACTTGTGTGTGTGTATGTGTGTGTGTGTGTGTGTGTGTGTGTGTGTGTGTAGGGGGTGGATTTACTTCATACTTTGCTTCCTCTCCTGTAGAATACAGAGAAAACACACAGTGGAAACCTCACTGTATTCTTGTGGGGGCTAAAAGAATAAAAGCATCCAAGAGTTCTTGATGTATTGTAATTCCTGTGTGAATTTTAGCTGTTGTCATCTCATTTGATTGACTCACTAATTCTAAAAAGTCAGCAACAATATATAATTATTCCATTTAACATATCACTCAGATATTACTTGGGATCTCAAAACTACTTGTGATCTTTATAAGATTGATCATGAATTATGAAGGCCCAAAGTACTTGCTAAATTTTTGGTTTTTCAAATTCTCTATGAGAAGGACCTGCTCTTTCTCTTCAGTTGTCCCTCTTCCCTTGACATTTCTTGTTTATCATCAATAGTCAATATAAATATATTTTATAATATATAACCCTTCAGTGTAACACAACTTCTCTAGAAAATTTGATGGTTTGGAAAAGGGAGTCAAATTGCCATCTGCATGGGAAATAACTTAAAATTACATATTAGGCATTTCATCTGCCCTGCTGTAGACATTTCCAGTGCTTGGGTTATCTCATGTTATGCTCCCAGACACTTGTCATCTTGCTGTCTTCTTTATTTCCCCCCTTTTTTTCTTTTTAGATTTTTCTTCTATTAATAGCTTTTCTTTATTAATAGTATGAGTCAAATTTATCTAAATCTCTCACCATTCATGAAAAGAAACTAAACCTGTCTCTCTATTCTTTCTTACTTTTTTTGGTTTTTATCCCAAGTATCTTACCACAGACTTTTTCCTAAACAAAGATAATTCTCTCCTTGGATCTGGACCAACTATTAAGAAAATTTGTTTTTCTTCAGCCTTATAAACACATAATCAAACCAAAGGATAAGCATAGAGAATTGATGCTATTTAGCAAAACAAGGACTTAAACTGTACTGTTTGGACTCAAGTCCATTGTACTATCTGTTGTCTTCTTGAAGGAATAGCTGTGATACATATTAGTGTCCTGTCTCTTGACATATTTATTGAACATGTGTTCAGTTTGTGAAGAAAACAGCATTTTCTATCAAAGTGTGCCTCCATTTTAGCTACTTGCAGTGCTGGGATCTTATTTACTGAGGTCCATTGTCACACTAAAATTACTACCTACCCCACTCCCAAATTCCAAGTGTAGCATGAGCCAATCATGAGCAGATTGTGCACCCAAACTCAACCAATCTGAGTAAAGGGAGCCGGGCCCCTCTTCATCAGGAATAAAAATGTGGCCCTATGATTTATTCCTTGAGCTTTCTGTGCCCATGTGCCTGCACACCCTTCTGCAGAAGTAAATTTTGCCTTGCTGAGACAATTCTCCATTCCTGTATCTTTGATTGTGATTCTGGTGGTCTTTGGGGGTTTTATTTCTAATAATCTGGGGGCTTGTCTGAGAAAATTCCATCCAGGAGAGGTGCTTGGAAGTCCCTTCCTCTAAGGGAGATGCATCCTTCTGCCTCATTGCAGTAGCCTGAGGTATCGGGCGACCAGGACTTTTGGACTAGACATTCATCTGGGCCTCAATTATCTTGGCAATGTCTTGTAGGGCCTTGGTAAGCACATGGCATCCAAGCAATTCTGTGCATAGAACAGGGGAGGTAAGAAATGCCATGAACTGTCAAAGTATTCCTTGGTGGTTGGGGAGGAACTTGGAGATTGTGTGAGAGTGAAAAAAGGTGTCTGAGTCCTGGGGTGAATGTAGAATCCCAATCTGCAGTTCCTTAGATATCCAGGCAACTACATATGGCTTAATAGCCATATTGACCTAATCAGGGATTTATAATGACCTGCTCATTGCCAAGTAATGCTACCAACTGGATCAATTACCTCATGGGAATTGCGTGGGGGTAGTGTGTGAGACACCTCCAGTAAGTTACGGAGATTGAGTGTCTACCAGGCATTCTCACTGACCAGGTAGACTGGGGTGGGGAATACTACAAATAAAAAGAGCTCTAAAAAAGAAGACACTAAAAATAAAATTGAATCAGACAGTCTGCTAGGACAGATGTTAAAATTCGGTTCTGATAACCTTCAGACCAAAGGCATAAAGAAGCAGCAAATGACGAAATACAACTGCTTTATCTGGACACAGGGACCCATTCTGGAACCAACTGTTTTCTGGTCAAAATTTGGATCAAATGAGGGCTAGTTCTACCAATTAATCATTGAATATGTTAAGGACAAGAATACCAGGAAGCTAGAAGAAATTGAGTATGCCCTTTTTTGGCAACAGGGACCTGTGGTTCTCTTTCCTTTAAAATTAGGAAAGGGGGATAAAACCAAGCCAAAGGAAATGTACAAGTGGGACTTTCTTTCTTGTTTACCTCCCCCTTATAATCCAGAGGCTTCAGCTTCTCAGGTGGAATCCCAAGATCAGGATGGAGACTCCAGTCAGGAACCTATGGAGGTCCAGCACAAGCTCCCTTCTGAGCCCCCAAGTGACTACCCATCAGCTTTGGCCTCAACTTCAGGTCACAGTCCATAACGTTTGGGGCTTAGAAGGGAACTCTAACAATATCAGAGGGATACTCAGAATCTCCTCTTTCCCTTGTCACCCAAAATGCAGTCATAGACCTTTTACCCAATCAGAGAGGTCCCAAGGGGTGATGGAAACTTTAGTTTTGCTGATGCCCCACTGAGTAGCACAGAAATTTGAAATTTAAAAAGAAAATTAAACGCCCTTTTAGAAGACCCACACCGAGTCATGGATCAACTTGACCAGTTCCTAGGTCTGGAAATTTACACCAGGGCAGAACTTTTGTCTACTTTGGGAACTTTACCTTCTGGAGAGGTGGTATCTATGATCATGAGGGCTGCCATAGCTGCATGGGAAAGAGAGTACTCATCAGGCCCCAAGTTTCAGCCCACGGACAGTAAATTTCCCCTTGAGGATCCTCATTGGAACAAAAATGACCCTGCTAACAGAAAGGACATGGGGGATTTAAGAAATGTGATCATTAAAGCAATCAAGGAGTCTGTCCCAAGTCCCAAAACCTAGCCCAAGTCTTTGATGTATAATAAGGAAATGATGAGGGACCTGCTAACTTTCTTCACAAGCTAAAAGACCAAATGAGAAATATTTAGGTTTAAATTTAGATGACACTCTGGGACAAGGAATGCTAAAACTTCACTTTGTGACCAATTGCTGGCCAGACATCACAAAGAAATTACAAAAGACAGAAAACTGGAAGGACAAAAACTTGGAGGAATTAAGAGAGGCCCAAAAGGTTTATGTGAGATGAAATGAAGAAAAACAAAAACAGAACGCTAAGACCATGTTGTCCACAATTAAGCAGATTAATCAGGAGAAAAATACTTTTCAGAGAGTTGGGCTGAGACCTACTCAAATGAGAATGTTCTGAAAGAAGGAATGAAGAGAAGATATTTTCCCTTATAGCCTTTGAGGAAGATTGGGGGAGGCAGGGGTTCATTTATGTGGATGGGTCCTACATGGAGCCCTTGATAAATTTAAAAGTAGGACCCAAAGAAAAAGAAATCACCTTTTTGGTTCACTCTGGAGCAGCCAGGTTATCTCTTACTATAGCCTTTCCACTTCTTGGGGTGGCTGTCCTTATTCTTGGGGCAGCTCACAATTTCTGAAGTAAAGGGAGAGAAATTTCATGTCCCTCTCTTTGAATATACCTGGGGGAAATTCCAAGATCAGGATGCATGAGTTAGTCTCCTTTTCTTACCTGAGGGGACATCAATCTTCTAGGAAGAGACTTAATGTTCAACCTGGGCATAGAAATAAAAGTTAGGGAAAAGAATTTTAAGATTTCATTAAATTTGATAACAGTGCAAATTGAGGACCAAATTCTCTCTGAGGTCTGGACCAGGCATGCAAGTAGGAGAGGGTTACAGATTCTCCCAATTCATATTGGCCTGAAAACTCCCAGTGGACAATACAAAAGAAGCAATATCCCATACTCTTGGAAGGGAGGATGGGCCTGAAGCCCATAATCTATGGTTTATTTAAAAATGGCCTTTTGGAACCCTGCATGTCCTCTTTTAATACCCTTATCCTGCTAGTTAGGAAGTCAGATGGATCTTATTGGCTGGTACAGGATCTCCAGGCCATTAACCAGATGGTTTGCAGCAAGAACCTAGTTGTCTCAAACCCCTAAATTCTCCTTAGTAAAATACCTCCAGTTCATAAATGGTTTAGTGTTTTGATTTAAAGGATGCATTCTGGGCCTGCTCTCTTGCAGAGGATAACAGGGACATTTTGCCTTTGAATGAGAGGACCCTTAGACAGAAATAAAGCAACAATACAGATGAACAGTTCTTCCACAAAGTTTCACTAATTCCCCTAACCTATGTGATCAGGTCTTAGAAAAAGTGCTTGATAAATTTATCCTTCCCTCCCAGATGAATTTATTACAATATGTGGTGACAGATACTCCAATTAGTCTGCTAAACTTCTTGGGCTGCCAAGGATTAAGAGTCTCAAAAACTAAATTATAATTTGTTGAAGAAGAGGTCAAATATTTGAGACATTTGATTTGCAAGGGAAAACACAGATGAGGTCAGAGAGAATAGAGGGGATTATTGGTGTGCCTCTATCAGAGACCAAAAGAGAAGTTTGAAAATTTCTGGGTTTAATTGGATATTGCAGATTGTGGACAGAATCCTATGCACTCAGGACTAAAACCCTTTATTCCAAACTTTTGGGAGAGGAACCCGAAACATCATGTTGGTGGTTGGAGGAAGTCCAGATAATAGAAAGCCTTAAAAAGTCCTTAATCGCAGCCCCTGTGTTGCCCCTACCTTCCCTAGAGAAGCCTTTCCATTTATTTGTCATTGTAGATAAGGGAACAGCCATTGGAGCATGCGGGAAAGAAACAACCTGAGGCCTATTTATCCAAGTTCCTTGACCCTGTAGTTTGAAGATAGCCAGTATGTATCCAAGCAGTTGCCATTATGGCCCTTTTGACTGAAAAATTAACTTTTGGGGGATCTCTGATAGTTAGTACACCTCACCAGGCCAGAACTGTTCTTCAGCAAAAAGTAGGAAGGTGGCTGATTGACTCCACAATATTAAAATATGAAACCATACTATTGGAAAGAGATGACCTTGTCCTCACCACCAGAAACTATTTAAACTCAGTGGAATTTCTGCTGTGAGGGAAAGCCCAGGACCCTATGGGACATTACTGTCTGGATCTTATTGAATACCAGACTAAAATCAGACCCAATATTGAGGGAAAATCCTTTCCTGGATGGAGTTAAGCTGTTTGTGATTGGTTCCTCTAGAGTCATTCATAATGGCTGTTTAGATGGAGTCAAATTAAAAGATATTGAATCAGGGGGGTTACCCAATGACTGGTCAACTCAGACCTGTGAACTATTTTCATGTAATCAAGCACTAAAATTCTTTAAACACAAAGAATGATATATACTTACTCTAAATATGTGTTCGGGGTGGCACATACTTTTGGAAAAATATGGGCTGAAAGAGTGTTGATTGATAGTAAAGGAAAGGACCTGGCACACAAAGAGCTAATTGTCACATTGCTGGAGAATCTTATGCTTCCTAAGGTGATTGTAATAGTCCATGTTCCAGGACATCAATGAGGCAACTCCCTTGAGGCACAGGGCTAAACATCCTAGCTGATGAAGCTGCGAAGGAGGCTGCTCTTCACCCAGAGATACCAATGCTATCCCTACTTCTGTTGTCCAGACCCTGTCCCTAATCCCTGTTTTCACTCCCCAGGAGAAAGCTCAACTTGGGAAACTGGGTGCCTTCCAGACCTTGGAAGGGAAATGGCTTCTCCCAGATGGGAGGAGAGTACTCTCCAAACCTATCATGAAGGAGATATTAACCCAATCACATGAAGGAAGTGATTGTGGGGTCCAGGCTATGTGTGATGCCATCATCAGAGTTTATGTGTGTCCAGGAATCCATATTCTAGCAAAACAGATCACTGAAAGCTGTCTAACTTGAAGGAAGGTTAACAAACAGGCCTTAAGTGGACAACCTTTAGGGGGAAAGAAATCCAGGCCTGAGGCCTTTTCAAAGTGTTCAGGTGGACTACACTGAATTACCCTGGGTGGACTGTCTAAAGTATTTACTGGTTATAGTGGACCATCTAACTAATTGGGTTGAGGCTATGCCTCTGTTTAGTGCTACTGCCAATGGAGTAGTTAAGATATTTTTAGACAATATAATTCCTCAGTTTGGACTTATTGAAAATATAGATTCAGGTAATGGGAGTCACTTTACAGCTAGTGTAATAAGAGAATTGGTGAGTACATTACATATCAGGTGGGAACATCATACTCCATGGCACCTACCCTCTGGGAAGAGTTGAAAGAATGAATCTAACTTTAAAAAGGCAACTGACTAAGCTAGTTCTTGAAACCAGACTGCTCTGGACCAAATGCTTACTTCTAGCCTTGCTCAGGATTAAGATGGCCCCCTGGAAGGACACAGGAATCTCTCCTTATGAAATGTTACATGGATTACACTATTTTGACTGACTTTCTGGCCTCCCCTCCTTTGAAACAGAAGATTGATTTCTCCAAAATTATGTTTTCGGTCTTTCTTCAGCACTATCATTCCATAGGCAAAAGGGATTGCTGGCCCAGACTCCACTGCTCAATTTTCCAGTGCATCCACCCCAAGCAGGAGAGTATGTCCCAATCCGGAATTGGAGTGGAGAGAAACTTGAGCCATCCTGTGAGGGACCTTATCAGGTGCTACTCACTACTGAGATGGCAGTACATACCTCTGAAAAAGGATAAACACACTACACCTGAACAAAATGAGCTTCCAAGGGGAAAAGATGGGCTGTGTTTTCAAGTGCCGGTGACACAAAAGTAACCTTAAAAAGACTGTAATAGAGCTGTTATTCCTTTTCTATTTGAGAAACTATTTGACAATTACCAGTGTCACTAGACTTCTTCCCCTATATCTATCGAATTTGATGCATGCATTGTAATACCCTGTGGGGATCTTGAGAATCAGTGATATATCCAGACTAGGGCTGAAACCATAAACATGTGTGCAGATCCCACCCTAATGTGCAAAAAGTTTAGTTATGAAGGTGGTTACCATCCATGTTGTGCATAGGACATGACAGGGTGGATGACAACATCTAGGAAATATATCTCACCAGTCTATTACTATCCCCCAGAACAGGAAAAGGATAATTGGTGAAAGAGATTAATGGACAAAATCCAGTTTAAGAAAGTTACTCTCCCTCCTAGTTGTCAGCCCTCCAATGCAACCCCCTTAGGCTGATCATAAATGATCCCATTCTATGAGCAAGGAGCCATCTGTTTTAAGATGCTATGGGTTAGTAGCTAGTCTTATTTGGAGCACTGATTCTATAGGTTCATTTCTCTTAGAATTACTCAAAAAAATCTGCTTCCACAGTGCCTCCTAGTGTCCTGTCCCCAACCCTGTTCCTCCAGCTCCATCATATTTAGACTGGGATAACTCTAATGGAAGTCAAAAACCTAAGACAGACTATAATTATTGAAACTGGTTATGGGGAAAGGAATGCCTGGCTGGACTGGATTAAATATTCTGTTTGCACTTTAAATAAGAGTGACTGCTACACATGTGCAACAGGAGACCAGAATTCCAGGTTGTCTCCTTCTTCTTGGGATAGACCACTGGCCCTACTGGTATGGTGTGCATGTTTGCACACTTCCAGGAAAGGACATCCTGGGGCAATGGGTCTTGCAGGAACTTGCCACTACTGTTTCTCATTATAAATGATTGTGAGAGGCTAATGCCACCTTGGCCATTCAGACCCCCATCTTGAAGCTCTAACTTTGCCTCTTGACTCTCTAAGTTGGAGGAAGGGCTGGAGTTTCTGGGAAATGCATCCAGATGCAGTGAAGGCTGCTCCTTTGAAGAGATGCTCTAACTCTTCAGGGAAAATGTCTGGTGGTATTGCAGCAGACCATTACTTGAGATTCTTCTGGTCAAATAGAGTGGGACTTGCACTCTAGTCCAATTGGCTATCCCTTTCACCCAGCATTTCAGAAACTCAAACCTTCCCTAACTAAGGAAATATAGAAACAAGATCTTGTTTTCCTTGGAGGGTCATTAGAATCCCATGTCTACATAAATGCCATATTGAGGTCCTATGAGGAGTCCCTGATGAATTCAAAGCAAGGAACCAGACAGTAGGATTTGAATCAGCACTATTCAGGTGGTCCACTATTAATAAAAATATGGACTGGATTAACTATATTTGTTATAACCAGCAGAGATTTTTTTACTGGTCCCACCAGTAAAATGGCATGGGAAAACCAAATGGCTCCAGACATGATTCTGGCAGGAAGAGGAGGGGTATGTGTCCTGAGTGGGGGGCAAAGGCTGTACATTCATCCCAAAAAACACAGCTCCAGATGGGACCATAACCAAGGCTCTCCAAGGCCTGACAGCCCTGTCAAATGAACTAGCTATGAACTCAGGGATAAATGACTCCCTTAATAACTAGCTATAGCAATGATTTGCAAAATGGAAGGGGATGATGACCTCAATTTTAACATCCCTTCTTGTGTATTTGGGGCAATGGCTTTAATTGAGTGCTGTGTTATACTCTGTATATGGGGACTAATTCTTAGACTCATAGAAACTGCCCCAACTAGAAAAACTCCTGTATCATACCAATTATTATTGAGTACAGCTGAAATAGAGAATCAATTACTGTTAAATGAGTTTGAAGAAAAGAGTGGGAAAAAAAAGAAGGGGAACTGTGAGGAAAACAGTCTTTTCTAGCAAAGTGTGTTGCCATCTTAGCTGCTTGCAGTTCTGGGTTCTTGTTCACTAAGCTCCATTTTAAGCCAAAATTACTACCTACCTCACCCCCAAATTCCAAGTGTAGCATTAGTTAATCATGAGCAGATTGTGCACCCGAACTCAACCAATCTGAATAAAGGGGGCAGGACCCCATCATGTGAGGAATAAACATATGGACCTATGGTCTACCCCTTGTGCTTACTGTGCCCATGTGCCTGCACACCCTTCTGCAGAAGTAAATTTTGCCTTGTTAAGGCAATTCTCCATTCCTGTATCTTTGATTGTGATTCTGGTGGTCTTTGGGGGTCTTATTTCTAACAATTTTGGGGCCTGTCCAGGAAAATTCTATCCATGAGAGGTGCTTGGAAGTCCCTTCCCTTGAGGGAGACGCATCCCTCTGCCTCATTGCAGTGGCCCAAGTTATTGGGCAACCAGAGCCCTTGGACTGGACATTCATCTGGGCCTGAATTATCTCTGCAATGTTTCTTAGGGCCTTAGTAAGCACCTTGGCAACCAAGCAATTTTGTGCATAAACCAAGGAAGGTAAGAAACACCATCAGCTGTCAAAGTATTCCTTGGTGGTTGAGGAGGATCTTGGAGGTTGTGTGAGAGTGAAGAAAGGTGTCTAAGACACAAAATGAGTCTGAATCCCAATCTGCAGTTCCATAGATTTCCAGGCAACTACATATGGCTTAATATCAGTCCATATTGACCAAGTCAGGGATTTATACTGATCTGCTCATTGCCAAGAAATGCCACCAACTGAATCAATTCCCTCAGGGGAATTGCATGGGGTAGTGTGTGAGACACCTCCAGTAACTTGTTTCTGTGTCTTTGATTGAGACTCCAGTGGTCTTCAGGGGTCTTATTTCTAACAAGTTTACAGCTCAGTGCCAGAGATTAGAAGTTTCAAAGATGATTAACTCCTACTCCATTCATTCCTCCAAAGTATTTAACAATTTACTATGGGCTCCTGAATTCTTTTCAGATTACAAGGAAAATGATCCTACAACAAGTAGATTTGTTCCCAAATATGGGACTGTGGTCTAAGATTTTTGTTGAAGAAGTACTTTGAGAAGAGAACAGAAAAGAAAATGAATAGAAAGAAAAGAAAAAGGGAAATGAAAATAATCATTGATTAGAAAAATTATTATAGAATTCCTTTGACTTGTCACTATTTGTTCCTTAATATTTTCCTGAGATTTCATGGCTTATTATTTTATTCACTCCTGCTTAAATAAAATAAAATTAACCTTACTTAACCTGTTCATTAATTTCTGTTAACTTTTTGTGATATTTCCCTTCAATTTGTCATAATATATTCACATAGAGCCAGAGAAAAATCTTTCAACATAAAATTGGTACTGTGTGCTAAATTACATCTTCTCAAAATTTATGTGTTGGTATTCTAACTCTAGGACCTTGGAATATAGCTGTATATGGAGATAAGATCTTTAAAGAGATGATTTAAACAAAATGGGTCTTCCAAGCTAGGACTCTGTTGTAATATGACTGGTATCCTTAAAGAAAGAGGGAGAGATACCAGGAGTGAACACACAGAAGGGCATGTGAAGACACTGCAACAAGGCAGTCATGTGCAAACCAGACAGAGAGGCTTCAGGAGAAGCCAAGCCTGCTGACACCTGAACCTTAGGTCTCTAGCATCCAAAAATTGTAAGGAAAATAAATTCTTCTGTTGAAGTAGCCCATTCTATTATGGCAGACCTAGAAACCAATTATAATTGGGATCATGCTTTTCAACAATTCATTTTAGATCAAGAGCATTTTTCCATGTCAATAAAAATCCTTCATTATTCATGGGATAATGTACCACTATAAGGAAATAGCATGGTTTAATTAACTATTTCCTGTTTTAAAACATTCAGCTTTTGTTCTTGTTTGCTGAAAGAACCTTCAAAGTTGAGAATTTATGAATCCATGAGTGTGAATAGGAAAGTATTGGGATCATTATTTGGGGTTTAGTTATGCTGACAGTTTATTTCAATCAAGAGTGGTAATACAGGCATCATATTTTTCACTGCAAATGTGGTGCTTCGTTGCAGTGGTATTTCATTATGGCTAAGACAGTTAAGGCCTGTCAGCACACCTATTATGAACCTCCATTTTCTGGGTTTTAAAACACAGCTATTAAGACTTGGTTTAAAATTCAACTCTGCAGAATCAATTTTCTTATTTTCTTTTTTAAACCTTTCATTTCTGAACTTTCATTGTGACTTGGTTTGAATTGCATTAAAATGATAAAGGGGATTACTAGCAGGAGCTTACTAGCTTCTCATTTTGTCTTTGGATTCCTCAAATCTCACAGCTTTGCTTTAAAATAGAATTTCATAAGCCTTTACTTGATCATATTGGTTAGTTCAGCCTTCTAAGTTGTTTTAAAACAAAACTACAGAGACACTAAATCCTAACGAGTTTGCATACCTTCAGTGACTGGTTTGCAACCGTTTAACTCACAACTCGATAATGCTTCTCATAAATCTGAGGCAAAGACAATAGCTGCCCCACACTTTGCTCTGACATTATTTTATGACAATAAACTTTTACTGAAACTAGAGAATCTCATGACATGTAGGAATCTGGGTTCAATCCAGATTTCTGGCAGAGAGGCAATGCGATCTTGGATATCGCTGGTAACTCTATGTGGTTTTATAGAATCAGATCACTGCATGGCAAAGGTAATGCTAACTGCAGCCCCACTCTTCCCCACCCAACACATCTCCTAAGAGCCAGATGAGACAGAGCAAGAACAGGTAGGTGTGCTTCATCACCTGCAAATAGTAGTTACTACTGTAGGTGTAGGTGAGATCTATGTTGACCTTTTCAAATAGATAATACATACATTGGTATTCTTTTTAGCTAAAGAGTGTCTGGCATGAAAATGTTGTGTGGCTTTCCTAAAATAAAGAGAACAAGAACAGTTAAAGACCTTAAGTATTTTTTGTCATATCATGGAATATCTCTCCAAAAGAATAAATTCCTGCTTTGTCTGTTTTCAGAAATAGTTTTTTTTTAGCATTATTTGAAATGCAGAGACACAACAAGCAGCAATCTAAATATGCAGTTCTTAGCATTTGATTCACACTGTTATTTTTAGTTATTTAGATTATTTTTAGGCCCTCTCTTTGGTGATTTACATGAAAAGTTAGTCTATTTCTCTTTCTTAATGCAGTTTACCTCATGTGCTCCTGATTTGTTTATATCAGTAATCTAAAATAAATAACCAATTAGTGTAGATTTGGTAATTTTTTAGGACAAAGAATATTCAGTCTTCTTTATTTTTAGTTTATGAATTATGGTCCATAAGTAATGGTGCATGTACCAATTAGTTTAGACAAGGCATTATTCCCTGACTTTTGAACTGCTTAATGAGTGATAATTAATAAGAAAGACATTTTAGAATTTGTAGAAGGGAGGATAGGAGGAACTATGTCAATAAAAAAGACTATTGGGCATTAAAATTATCTATGAATAGATCTAGAAATAACTTGTGTTATTAAAATCCATGATAGATTGTCTCTCTCAATCTACTCTTACTCCAAACTGAACCTAACACATACCACAACATATGAACATAATTCTGAAGGACAGTGGCATTTGGAAACAACTAAATTAGGTGACTCACACATCCTTAAACATGACTCCTATCTTAGGTCCAATTGTTCTCTACCTATTTTCTAATCCAATTTAAAATACCCATCCTTTCCATCTTCTAAGTCCTGATTCCAAACTACCTCTCCATAAAATCTTACCAGAGTGTCCCAGAATGGGTAGAATAAGAGTGAAGTTTTCTTCCACTTTTATGGTACACCTTGGTGCCATTTAGTCTGTCTCACAGCAGTTGTTTGGGAGAGATCATCCTCATTACCAGAACTAACTTGTAGGCTCTCTGGGGACAGGAAGCATATTTAATTCTCTCCCTCTACCACCTGATGGAGTATTCATGATGCACACATATTCTCATATATTCAATAAGTATTTATCAAGTGGAATTCAAATAATGATTTCAGTCTCAAAGGGGAAATGGGACAAAGAAGGAAGAAAGTTGTTCCATAAACTTATGCAATTATTTAGAGAAAGTGGGTCATAATTTAAGCCCCAGGACAATAAGAGAGTTTTTTGACACTTTTAATTTCAGAGTCCAGTTTCAGAACCTAAACCCCTTTAAAAATAGGCATGCTGAAGATACAACACCCTCTAGGTGTAAGATTTCTCAGGGCACCTAAATTCAATTTTAAGTAAAATATTTAGTATGATGTTGTCCCATGCAATATTTGGGGCATTATTCATTTTTTAAAATCTGACATTCAAATTTAACTTCTGTACTGGGTTGAATTGTGTTCCACACTTCCTGCCAAATTCATGGTACCCAGAATCTGTGAATGTGACACTTTATTTGGAAATAAGGCTTTTCCATATGTAATCAAGTGATAATGAGGTCAAACTTGTTAAGGGTAGACATTAATCTAATCTATAATGTCCTTAGCAGAGACACAGACATGCAGGGAAGAATGCCATTTGAACAAAAAGGCAGAGATTGGAATATGCATCTGAAAACCAAGGAACATCGAAGATGCCACTAACCACTCAAAGCTGGAAGAATCAGAAGGATCTTCCCCTAGAGCCACCAGAGGGAGCATGGCCCTGCTGATACTTTAATTTAGACTTTTACTCTGTGGATTTGTGAGAGAAAACTCCTCTGTTATTTTAAGCTACTCAGGTTGTGATACTTCTTAATGGCCATCCTTGGAAACTGATATACTGGGCATCCTATATTTTTATTTTCCAAATTTAGAAACACTATGGAGGGCCACTCCATTTTCTTAAGATTATTCACTAAGATTATCAGGCATCTGATAATATCAGGATATACTGGGATTATAGCTGTATGTTTTAAAAACCAGTAACTTAAAAGACCATTATTTCATGGATATTTGAATTAGTTGTGGGAGAAAATAGCTTTTTAAAAAATTTTCTTTCTTTCTTTCTTTTTTTTTTTGTAGTACTGGGGCATGAACTCTGGGCCCTCACCTTGAGCTACTCCACCACCCTTTTTTTTCTTTTTTTTTTATTGTGAAGGGTGTTTTGAGATAGGGTCTAGTGAACTATTTGCCCAGGTTGGCTTTGAATTGTGATCCTCCTGATCTCTGACTCCTGAGAACCTAGAATTACAGGCATGAGCCACTGGCACCTGGCAGAAAATAGCGTTTTGATAGAATCCAACATCAAACAGAAACTCACTGTTATCTTATACATGTGAAACATATATAAGACATGGATCTTAGATCCATATGCGTGTAAAACAAACATTTTAGAAATTCTACTGCTAGCATTTCTCTAGCGTGAGGAAAGAACAGATTCCTATATGTGATTATCTGGGTCATGTGCATATAATTGCACACATATAATTTTATGCGCCTATGTATAATTTCCAGGAGGAGTTCCCTGCATACAATTCCAACATAGCCTGATGCTTCTCTGCTTGAGAATCTGTATGCCTCACAGTATTCTCTAGATACTGTAGCTGGGGTACTAGGTATCACAGGGCCAGAAGAACCAGAATGTTAATCTTGGTTGTAGTGACTCTTAATCAAGAACAGAGGAAAGTCCTACAAACTCCATCTCCATCACTGATCCGAGGTTTCTTTCTTCTTCTTCTTTTTTTTTTTGTTTTAAATATTGGAACTAGAGATTGAACACAGGGCTTAACATGTTCTGTGCTAGGCAAGTACACTATGACCTATTTACATCTCCTTCCATTAGTCCTTTGTGGTGCAATTATGAGACACATTTCACATTCTCTTGGAAGTCCTCCATAGGCTTGAGATCCAGTTGCTCAGAGGTGACCTGCTCATCAGTTCTTCCTTTTTTTTTTTTGGCTTCCCCTGCTTCCCTATCTCACTTCCTCTCTTTTATGTGCTTCTGGCAATCACTTACCAGACAACATATTTATGTCTAAAACTGTGTCTCAGTAGTGTTTTTCTTTCTTACTTACTCCTTTTTTTCTCTCTTTTGTCCTTCTTTCTCTTCTACTTTCTCTGTCTCTGATTCTCTCTCCTTTTTGAAGAACTTAAAGAAAATCAAGGTGACTGCAAATTTTAAAATGTTGTATTAATCTATGTCATTAAATTGCATTCCAGAAAAGTTAAGCATACATATGCTCTTACCAAATGACTGTTACTTTCATTTTTCTAATGCTGAATTAAAGACTTACAAAACTTCTGAATCATATGTGAGAAAGAGAATCCTTAGAGGCCTGATGGGAACAGAGCACTTTTGAAGATACACTATGTCATTGACAAATCCAGTGGCTAAAGTTTTAATGAAATGCTCAACGTGCTTAACTCAAAAGCCAGCAAGCTCTTACTCAGTGGTTTTTAAAGCTTTGCATTTCCATTCAGATCTGATATGTATTTTCATCTCTTTCATCAGACTGGAAACCTAGTAAAATTGAAAAGGAGACCATTTAGACACATCTCTTTCCATTTAATCTTTCAGTTCCTAAAACATAACCACTCCTAATATATGACTTCCATTTTTTAAACATTCCATTCTTTGAAATAGCCACAAGACCTGTGCTAATATATTTAAAGGAGATATATTATCTTTAAGCCTAATACATAAAAGTACTATTGGTTATTTTGTCTCTACCCCACTAAGTATGTTTCAAAAATATTACAAATAATGTTTTTGCATTACATCTTTGGTATCTGTGACAGTAAAACAGCTAAGGAAAAGGAAGCTCTTTAGGTTTAATAAAGCCCTTGTACTATATCCAAATTCATTCAAGCATGTAGAAAGTATAGCAAACCAATGGAAAAAAGAAAGCATAGGTATGGCTCTGAGAAGTTGTTTCTGTCATACTTGATAGAACAACACCAGGACATTCTCTTCAAGAAACTGAGATGCTGGAAGAAGGATTATTATGGGTTTTTTTTTTCCTATGGGGTTTTGGCTAATTCTCAAATTATATTATAGAAATGTCAATGCTGAGTCTTTTAAGAAAATCCTGCAAACCACCCTGTTTTGATTAAGGAGTGAATCCCTGGCATAGGAAGAAATATACTACACAGTTGCATTTAGATGTAGAATATAAAATAGCTGATATCATTGAAACTGAGAGTAGATGATAGGACTGAGTGGTTGATGGAATGTTCAGAGATATATACAAGGAATAATTCTCAGAGCTATATTGTACAACAGAGAGACTGATTACAGATTATTTTGTATAGTATTTTTGAAAAACACTGAGTTGATATAAAGGGTATCTCTTCATGATTGCTATGTAAGGTAATTCATGTGTTTATTAGCTATGTTTAGTCAACTATGTATATTTCAAAACATCATTTGTACATAGTAAATGTATATATAATTTCACCTGTCAATTCAAAAATTTTAAGAAAGGAATGTACCTGAAGAATAATTCCTTTATGATCAATCAATAAGTTTTTTTTTAAATAGCTCTTCATGATTTGTATATGTCAGACAACAAATCTTGTATGATGGACTCAGACATACAACTTGGTCCAGTTCCATCTGTCCTAGTGAGCTAGGAAAGATTAACTCTGTGGTAAAAATGATTATGACAAGGAGTTAAAGACAGAGAAACTGTGTGTGTGTGTATGTGTGGATGTATGTGTATGAGTTCAAAAGCCAGCTTATCTTGGGTACATATTATTGAGGTAAATACTGAATTATTACCTAATGAGAAGTTAAATATAGCTGATTAGGATAATTGAATAAAGAACATGTTGAGAAATGTTACAATGATAGTTCTTGATTACTTATTTCCTCCAATGATGTAGCTGCCTTCCTTGATGACTTTAGGAAAATGAGGCTTAACAGTAGCAATGCAGGCAAGATACCTTATTTCAATTATGAGAAAAGTAGTATTGGATTCCAAGATGCGGCTAGAGGGAGGAAGCAGAAAGCGAGCTTCCTATAGTGAAATCTTGGAAAGACTCTGGAGACACACTTCGCAGGCATAATCACTGAGAAGAGGCATAACTTTGACCCCTCCACACCTCCAGCTGGCGCAGATAATCTCCACTTCACATTAAACAGAGAAACCAGGAGGGCCCCGGGGCCACCAGTAGCCGGCGCCGAGACAGCTTGGGAAGATGCGGACCAGGTGAGCTTTGTGGTACCGCGGTACTCCCACAGACAAGCCTGGGCCAGAGCAGCATAGCCCCCTGGACAGGCCAACCATCACCCAGGGAAAAAAGAGAAACTGAGTAATAAGCAATAGGAACAATAAAGACACATGGGAAAGAGAGTGGGACACACTGAATGCCGAAGATTGGGGGAAGAGAACCCTTCCTGGGACTGTAAATAAACAAGCCAGCCTGGCCGGAGAACCTCTGGAGGGAGCGGGGGCGCGTGCCCAGCAACCAGGAGAGGGAAAGCTTGTGAGAGTGGTGGAGGGAGGAAAACTCCACAGGAGAGGAGGGAAGATCCACTTCCCACGTGAACTGTAAACAAACATGGCGGCTGGCAGGAGCAGCAGCACCACCAAGTAAGCAGGAGCAGGAAAGCTTGTGAAAGTGGTGGTGGGAGGAAAACAGCAGAGGAGAAGGGGGAAGACCCACCTACCACATGAACTGTAAATAAACATGCAGGCCTGACAATGCTGGTGCAGTGTCACTTTTCCCAGTGTGATTGGAAAGGGGAAAGCTTGTAACAGAGACTCACGCACAGGAGAAATCTGAGCAAACAAAGCCTGCAGGGCCAGATGAGAGCTAAGCTCACCCAAGATCTACATAAATAATGCCTCCAGCAACAGCAGGCTGACAGCAGCGGGCAGGCAAGCCGCAGCTGCAGATACCATTCTCAGAACTGTCTCCAGACTTTTTTTTTTTCTTTGTCTCCCTACCTTTGATGAGAGAACAACCAAATTACACCTGCAAGCTGAAAAACTTACTGAAAATTTATTGCATTTGGGACACTTGGTGGGGATTTTTTTGTGCGTGTTTGTGTAGTTTTGTTCTACTTTATGCGTCCCCTTTGATGAGACAACAACAGAACAACATCTGAGGCACCATCTCCAGGATGGGAGACTGAGACGGACACCCAAATTATTAAGACTAAAACTTCATTGCATTTAAACTTGGAGGTTTTTTTGTTTTTTGGCTTTTTCGGTTTTTTTTAAATTTTTCTATTTTTTCATTTTATTTTAATACATTTTTATATACAGATTTTTCTTTCATTTACTTATTTGTTATTTTTATTATTGTCGTTTTTTAAAATTTTTGATTTTCAATCCTCTCTCTGTCTCTCTAATGTCTGTTCAGCTTACTGTCAATTAGTACACTAATGCTCCCTGTTTATACTTTTGAAACATTCTTGTCTGATACCTTGTTCTGTTTTCTCCTTCCAGGCTGTGTATTAGTTTTTCCCATTTCTTTAACTTCTTGCTTTCCATCTCAGCACACCCTTCCATTCTAAATATTACCATTGTTATTATTACAAGCTAGAAAATAATAATTGCACACAGTACAGGGACAGTAGCAACACCAAAGACAATGATGGAAATACAGAAAAAACAGGGAAACCAGTTTCCCCACAGCAAAAAATTAGTACAGGAACCAGAGGGGAATGAAGAAAACAGGTACTCAGATCCAGACTCCAACAAAATGAAGATAAACTATTCCAAAGAACCCAATGAAGCCCACAAGAATAATTTAAAAGAAGACATACTACAGGTACTCAGTAAGAATTTTATAGACATGATACTGGATAGGGTCAACCAAAATGTACAGGAGACACTCAAGAAATTCCAAGAAAACAAAAATAGAGAATTTGAAAAGCAAAAGAAGAAATAAAGGAAACCATAGAAGCACTGTATAAACACCAAAGTGAAAGAGAGAACGTGATGAATAAATAAATAAATGAACTCAGAACTAAAATAGACAACATTAAAGAGGAAACCAGCCAGGATATGGAAAACCTCAGAAAAAAGAATGAAACAGAACTGCAAAACAAAATGGAAGGCCAATCCTGTAGAACAGAACAAACAGAAGACAGAATCTCAGAACTTGAAGATGAAATGGTAAATAAAGGAAAAACCAAAGACTATTAATTAAACAACTCAAGACCTATGAAAATAAAATGCAAGAACTCACTGACTCCATCAAAAGACCAAACATGAGAATCATGGGCATCAAAGAAGGAGAAGAGGTGCAAGCAAAGGGTATGCGTAATATATTTAACAAAATAATAACAGAAAATTTCCCAAATCTAAAGAAAGATATTCCCTTACAGATGCAAGAGGCCTCCAGAACACCAAACAGACCAGATCAAAATAGAACTACGCCACAACATATCATCATTAAAACAACAAGTTCAGAAAGCAAGGAAAGAATATTTAAGGCTGTAAGAGAGAAAAAACAAGTAACATACAAAGGTAAACCCATCAAAATCACAGCAGACTTCTCAACAGAAACATTAAAAGCAAGAAGAAGAGTGTGGGGTGAGATCTTCCGGGCACTGAACGAAAATAATTTCAACCCCAGGATACTCTACCCAGCAAAACAATCATTAAAATAGATGCAGCAATAAAAGTCTTCCATGATCAGCAGAAACTAAAACAATATGTGACCACAAAGCCACCACTACAAAGGATTCTTCAAGGGATTCTGCACACAGAAAAGACAGGCAGCACCAAACCACAGGAAAAGAAAAAGCAAGACAGTAGAGAGTAACCTCAACTTAGGTACACACAATCAAACCTTCAAACAACTAAGACAACTAAATGACAGGAATCACCACATACCTATCAGTAGTAACACTTAATGTTAATGGACTTAATTCACCCATCAAAAGGCACTGCTTGATGAAATGGATTAAAAAGGAAGATCCAACAATTTGTTGCTTACAGGAGACCCATCTCACTGACAGAAATAAGCATAGGCTTAGGAGGAAAGGCTTGAAGAAGGTTTACCAAGCCATGGCCCCAGAAAATAGGCAGGAGTAGAAAAACTTATCTCTGACAAAGTAGACTTCTAACCTACATTGATCAAATGAGATAAAGAAGGACATTCCATACTAATAAAAGGGGAATAGACCAAAAGGAAATAATAATTATCAACCTGTTTGCACTCAATGTCAATGCAACCAATTTCATCAAACATATCTTGAAAGACCTAAAAGCATATATTAACTCCAACACAGTGGTTGTGGGAGACTTTAACACCCCATTATCATCAATAGATAGGTCATCCAAACAAAAAATCAATAAAGAAATCCAAGATCTAAAATATGCAATAGATTGAATGGACCTAGTTGATGTCTACAGAACATTTCATCCAACTTCTACACAATATACATTCTTCTCAGCAGCCTGTGGAACCTTCTCCAAAATAGACCATATCCTACGGCACAAACCAAGTCTCAGCAAATATAAGAAAATAGAAATTATACCATGCATACTATCTGATCACAATGCAGTAAAAGTAGAACTCAACAACAAAAGTAAAGACAAAAAATATGCAAACAGCTGGAAACTAAATAACTCATTACTTAATGAGGAATGGATCATTGATGAAATAAAAGAGGAAATTAAAAAGATCCTGGAACTCAATGAAAATGAAAACACAACCTACCAAAACCTATGGAACACAGCTAAGGCAGTCCTGAGAGGAAAGTTTATAGCCATGAGTGCATATATTAAAAAGACTTAGAGATCCAAAATCAATGACCTAACGATACATCTCAAACTCCTAGAAAAACAAGAACAAGCAAATCCCAAAACAAATAGAAGGAAATAAATAATAAAAATAAGAGCTGAAATCAACGAAATAGACACCAAAAAAACCATACAAAGAATTAATGAAACAAAAAGTTGGTTCTTTGAAAAAATAAACAAGATCGATAGACCCCTGGCAAACCTGACTAAAATGAGGAAAGAAAAAACCCAAATTAGTTGAATCAGGAATGCAAAAGGGGAGATAACAACAAACTCCATGGAAGTCCAGGAAATCATCAGAGACTACTTTGAGAACTTATATTCACATAAATTTGAAAATCTTAAAGAAATGGACAGATTTCTAGATACATATGATCATCCAAAACTGAACCAAGAGGAAATTAATCACCTGAATAGACCTATAACACAAAATGAAATTGAAGCAGCAGTCAAGAGTCTCCCCAAAAAGAAAAGGCCAGGATCTGATGGATTCTTTGCTGAATTCTATCAGACCTTTAAAGAAGAACTGATACCAACCCTCCTTAAACTGTTCCATGAATTAGAAAGGGAAGGAAAACTGCCGAACACATTTTATGAAGCCAGTACTACACTTATCCCAAAACCAAGCAAAGACACCTCCAAAAGGGAGAACTATAGGCCAATCTCCTTAATGAACATTGATGCAGAAATCCTCAACAAAATAATGGCAAATCAAATTCAACAACACATCAAAAAGATTATTCACCATGACCAAGTAGGCTTCATCACAGGAATGCAGGGATGATTCAACATGTGAAAATCAATAAACGTAATAAACCACATTAACAGAAGCAAAGACAAAAACCACTTGGTCATCTCAATAGATGCAGAAAAAGCCTTTGATAAGATCCAACACCATTTCATGATAAAAGCTCTAAGAAAACTAGGAATAGAAGGAACGTACCTCAACAGTACAAAAGCTATATATGACAAACCTAGAGCCAGAATTATACTTAATGGAGAAAAACTGAAACCATTCCCCATAAAATCAGGAACTAGACAAGGATGCCCACTATCTCCACTCCTATTCAACATAGTACTGGAATTCCTAGCCAGAGCAATTAGGCAAGAAGAAGAAATAAAAGGAATACAAATAGGTAAAGAAACTGTTAAAATACCCCTTTTTGCAGATGACATGATCCTATACCTTAAAGACCCAAAAAACTCTACTCAGAAGCTTCTAGACATCATCAATAGCTATAGCAAGGTAGCAGGATATAAAATCAACATAGAAAAATCATTACCATTTCTATACACTAACAATGAGCAAACTGAAAAAGAATGTATGAAAACAATTCCATTTACAATAGCCTCAAAAAAATTCAAATACCTAGGTGTAAACCTAACAAAAGATGTGAATGACCTCTACAAGGAAAACTATATACTTCTGAAGAAAGAGAGTGATGAAGACTATAGAAAGTGGAGAGAGCTCCCATGCTCATGGATTGGTAGAATCAAAATAGTAAAAATGTTGATACTCCCTAAAGTAATCTACATGTTTAATGCAATTCCCATCAAAATTCCAATGACATTCATTAAAGAGATCGAAAAATCTACCATTAAATTTATATGGAAACACAGGAAGCCACGAATAGCCAAGGCAATACTCAGTCAAAAGAACAATGCAGGAGATATCACAATACCTGACTTCAAACTATATTACAAAGCAATAACAATAAAAACAGCATGGTACTGGCACAAAAACAGACATGAAGACCAGTGGAACAGAATAGACGACCCAGATATGAAGCCACACAACTGTAACCAACTTGTCTTTGAGAAAGGAGCTAAAAATATAGGATGGAGAAATAGCAGCCTGTTCAACAAAAACTGCTGGGAAAACTGGTTAGCAGTCTGCAAAAAACTGAAACTAGATCCATGTATATCATCCTATGCCAAAATTAACTCAAAATGGATCTAGGATCTTAATATCAGACCACAAACTCTAAAGTTGATACAGGAAAGAGTAGGAAATACTCTGCAGTTAGTAGGTATAGGTAAGAACTTTCTCAATGAAACCCCAGCAGCACAGCAACTAAGAGATAGCATAGATAAATGGGACGTCATAAAACTAAAAAGCTTTTGTTCATCAAAAGAAATGGTCTCTAATCTGAAGAGAACACCCACAGAGTGGGAGAAAATATTTGTCAGCTATAAATCAGACAAAGGACTGATAACCAGAATATATAGGGAACTTAAAAAACTAAATTCTCCCAAAACTAATGAACCAATAAAGAAATGGGAAAGTGAACTAAACAGAACTTTCTCAAAAGAAGAAATTCAAATGGCCAAAAAACACATGAAAAAATGCTCACCATCTCTAGCAATAAAGGAAATGCAAATTAAAACCACACCAAGACTCCACCTTACCCCTGTTAGAATAGCCATCATTAGCAACACCACCAACAACAGGTGTTGGCAAGGATGCGGGGGAAAAGGAACCCTCTTACACTGTTGGTGGGAATGTAAACTAGTACAACCACTCTGGAAAAAATTTTGGAGGCTACTTAAAAAGCTAGACATTGATCTACCATTTGATCCAGCAATACCACTCTTGGGGATATACCCAAAAGAATGTGACACAGGTTACTCATAAGGTACCTGCACACCCATGTTTATTGTGGCACTATTCACAATAGCCAAGTTATGGAAACAGCCAAGATGCCCTACCACTGACAAATGGATTAAGAAAATGTGGTATCTATACACAATGGAATTTTATGCAACCATGAAGAAGAATGAAATGTTATCATTCACTGGTAAATGGATGGAATTGGAGAACATCATTCTGAGTGAGGTTAGCCTGGCCCAAAATACCAAAAACCATATGTTCTCCCTCATATGTGGACATTAGATCAAGGGGAAACACAGCAAGGGCATTGGACTTTGAACATATGATAAAAGCTTTAGCATACAAGGGAGGTGTGAGGATAGGTAAGACACCTAAAAAATCAGTTAGCATTTGTTGCCATTAACGCAGAGAAACTAAAGCAGATACCTTAAAAGCAACTGAGGCCAATAGGAAAAGGGGACCAGAAACTAGAGAAAAGGTTAGATCAAAAAGAATTAACCTAGAAAGTAACACATATGCACAGGAAATTAATGTGAGTCAACTCCCTGTATAGCTATCCTTATCTCAACCAGCAAAAACTCTTGTTCCTTCCTATTATGGCTTATATTCTCTCTACAACAAAATTAGAAATAAGGGCAAAATAGTTTCTGCTGGGTATTGAGGGGGTAGGGGGGAGAGGGAGGGGACAGAGTGGGTGGTAAGGGAAGGGGCGGAGGCAGGGGGGAGAAATGACCCAAGCCTTGTATGCACATATGAATAATAAAAACAAAAAAAAGAAAAGTAGTATTGTTAGGAATAATAGTGTGTAGAAAACTACCGAATACTCATAAGGCAAACAGTTTTTTTTTTTATCATGGTCCTCTGAAATTAACATGAATATTCCTAGGATATTCTTACATATTTCTTATGTAGCAACAGGGGCTATTTAACTTTCTACAGAAATATACAGACAGAAACTATAGTACTTATATTATAGTATTATTTCAGTTAATTTTATGTAATATAATTTTGTATGCAGAATAGCAAGTATGTCATTATGACCATTATCTTTAATAACAACTTTTGAAATTAATCACTTATGGAATATGTTTAATGTTGACAATGGCATAAGTTTTAATTTTTTTCTTATTTTTCATACATTTTCAAAAATATCTGCCTATCTAGGGCTCTATGCAGTTAACTCTGTAATGTAATGCACTGAACTGAAAAATACAAACTTCCAAGGAAGGTGCTGCAACATACTTTGGTACAATTATGGGAGAAGAATCATGATTCAACATTTGAGACTGTTCTTCTGGCATAAGGGAAAGCACACAGTGTAGCAGCGTATAGGTGGTGACATAATTAAGAGGTTAGAAATTAAATTACAAAGAAGCTTGAACTCCAAACTGATTGCCAGGGCTGAGTTATGGATTTGACTAGAAAATTCTTAACTCTTTGAGAAGGAGGAAGCTTGTCAGTTTTTGTATAATTTTATTCTGTACATAAATGTTTTTCTTGAGTGATGTCTTGGTGGGATGGCCCTTTGGTATAAAAGGAAACTATCATTGGTAAGAAATGGTGTTACAGCATTCATTTTAATATATTTGCAGTTTCTGGTCATATACTGGTTAATACCTATCTGGTGTTTTGGCATTTTTCTCAAAATGTCAATATTTAATGAAACAGCTTTGCTATGAGTATCCTCAAAGGAGGAAAACCATGGTAGAATTATGTAAGCTTAGGAAGGTTTAGAGTGCTACTCTCACCTTGGAGATATTTCATCAGAGATAATTTTCTTTTTTAAAAAAATTCTTATTATTATATAATAGTTGTACAGGGGATATATTGTGACATTTACATATGTGCTTACAATATATCTTAATTCGATTCACCCCCTCCATTGTTCTACTTCATCCCCTTTCCTGTACTTAGAACTACTTCAACAGTTTTGTTATTCTATTTTCATTTTCATACATGAATACAAAATGCATCTAGTGTATTTGCCTTCATTTTCCCTTTCTTATACCTTCTCCCTCACATTGATTTCTCCCCTCCCCAACACCCTTTAAGGACCTGTTTTACTTTTCTGTTCTTCATTTTCAAATAATGTATGTTGATAGTCCTTGGCATTTCAGACATGTATATATCATGCTTTGATCAGATTAACCCCCTCATTAAGTACTCTTTATCATCCTGTTCCTTATTATTCAACAACTTACCATGCATTTTGTTTTTTATCTTCATACATAGATGGAATGTTTCAATATTTTTCACTGTCTGATATTCTCATTCCTTCTCTGTCCTCATAGTCCACTCAGACACACCCACTAATATACTAGTGCTCTGTGTCTCTCTCCACACATACATACATATATGTATATAGATCATATAAGTATGTGTACATTTATCTCATATGTCTAGATTCCACATATGATGGAAAATGTGTGACCTTTGACCTTTTGAGTCTGACTTACTTTGTTCAATATGATGTTCGCCAAGTTCTACCCATTTACCAGAAAGCAACATGATTTCATCATTTTTATGGCTAAAAAATCTCCATTGTGTATATATACCACATTTTCTTAATCCATTTATCAGTTTTTGGGCATTTGGGTTGTTTCCAAAGCTTGGCTATTGTAAATAATGCTGTAATAAACCTGAGTGTATAAGTGGCGCTATTATATCCTGGAGAAGAAGCCTTTGGGTATATGCCTAGGAATGGTGTCACTGAATTGCATGGTAGTTGTGTTTTTAATTTTCTGAGGAATCTCCATACTGCTTTCCACAGTAGTTACCCTAATTTACATTCCCATCAACAGTGTATAAGGGTCCCTTTTCCCCCATATCTATGATAGCATCTGTTATTGTTTGTGTTATTAGTGACAGCCATTCTGATTTGAGTGAGATGGAATCTCAGTGTCATTTTGATTTGCATTTCCTTTATGACAAAGAATGTTGAGCTTTTCTTCATATACTTATTGGCAATTTGCACTTCTTTTGTGAAGTATCTGTTCAGATCATTTGTCCATTTATTCAATGGGTTGTCGATGCCTTAAAGGGTTAGTTTTTTGAGCTCTCTGTAAATTCTCATTATTAATCCCTATCAGATACATAGCTGGCAAAGATTTTTTTCCCATTCTGTAGCCTGTCTCTCCAGTCTAGTGACTGTTTCCTTTGCCGAGCAGAATTGTTTTAGTTTCATGTGGATGCATTGGTTAATCCTTTCTCTTAATTGTTATTGGAGTTCTTTTCATAGAGTTATTACCTGTGCTTATTTGATCCACTGTATTCCTTACATTTTACTGGATAATTTCACAGTTTCAGATCTTACATTAAGATATTTGGTCCACTTTGAATTGATACTTACACAGAGGGAGAGGCTGGGGTTTAGTTCCAATCTTCTGCAGGTAGAAATCCAGTTTTTCCAGCACCATTTGTTAAAGAGGCTATCTTTACTTCAACACATAATTTTCTTTGGTGAGTCCAGTAGCATCTATGTATTAGCATGAGAAAGGGATTCTAAAAGGTATAATTATCCACTGAAAAAACCCTCAGATATCCAAGCACAACTTTGCTACATTTTCAAATTAGTTTTCCCTCTATTAAACAAGAATTTAAACATTTTAGCATGTACCTGAAATCCTGATATTCTACGTTCTTCTTTTGTCAGTAGCATTAGCAAATAGATGATCCTTGGTTTCGAAAAGAGACCTGCTCACCTACAATGTGTGAGGTCTTGGGTTCAATTCCCAGTTTAAAAAAAAAAGAAAGAAAAAGCATTTTGTGTGTGTGTGTGTGTGTGTGTGTGTGTGTGTGTGTGTGTATGTTTTAATTCAACTCTTACAATAGGGCTCAGAAGCAATAGAAACTGAATAAATTTTTTGATAATTTAGGCTGTGAATGAACAAATAAACTAAATATTCCTTCAATACCACTTGACAACTTTCTTATGTCAAAAATTTCCTCGTCTGTTCTCTATTTTTTTCCCTCCAAATAATTGCTTTTATTATAATTTTACTGATCCCATAGTTTAACTACTGTGCTTAATTTCACATTTTTTTCTCTATTGTGATTTCTTATAATCCTAAATTGCCTTCTTTGTCTTTGGTGTATGCTTTGGAAAATATGTCATTCTGGTGAATCCTTGGATTTGAGTTTGCTTTTTCCAGTCATTCTATCCATTACTATAACAAGAGAATGTGTTGACAGTATTAATGAGTTTCTCTGGTATGTTCCAAGAAATGGAAATCAGAAATCATTTTTAAGTTTTCATAAATACTGAATTAAGTCCTGGATAGTTTTATGCTCATCTGCAGTGTGCTTTTGTGTCCCTTGCTACTGTGGCTAGTTACATTCTGCATTTCCCACTGCTAGTCTGCTCAGACATGCTATTTATTGAACTCCTTTCAATTTATTATTCAAATGCTAATTGGAACTGCCGAATTTGGCATGACTTACAGCTAATGTTCCAAATAATGTTTGCTTTCATTTTACTAAGCCACTGCACAAGGAAATTTAGTATGACGGTGCAATGCAGAGCTCTGTCATTCATAGTATAAAGAAAGATGTTTGATTTTGGTCTCACTGAAAACTTTCAGTGTCAGGAACCAATTACTACTTCCCACCTTGTCAGGATTATTCCAGCTTTGCTCTGATGTACACCCTATCAATTGCCATTAGCAAAATTGGCTCTGAGCACTCCATATGGGCCATCAATATACCATGAACTATTCTATCCAGGAAGGTAGGACAGAAGATTTTTGTAGTAAAATTCTCACATGATTTTGCCACTCCTTATCAGAAATGGATTTCTCACTATTCCCACTGTGCTGCCAGAAATTTACTTGTTACTTTTGGCATTTCACTTGACAAACAAAAATGCTTATCTGAACAAGGTTGGTGTTTTATGCAGTAAAATGACAGGAGAGGAGGAGTTAAAAAAACAACTAAATAAAATATAGTTGAGCAGTTTATGTCTTTAGCAGCAAACCTTTCCTTCTTTAGCACTTTTACCTCTGTGCAAAATATATAAATAAAACCCAGATAGCCAAATGGCTTCAGATATGTCACTGTAGCAAAAATGGTTACAGATAACTGTTCATCCTCAGCTGAGAAACCAAAGCACATTTCAAAGTTGAATAGACAAAATGTCAAACAGAAAATAGCTAGTAATAAATAAAGATTACATAAATTATACCTTAACCAGGTAGAAAAATATGCACATAGAAAATGGTCACCATGAATATGTTTCTATTAAAAGTACTTCTTTGCAAGTGGAAAAATGAGTATGTGTATATTTCTGTTATGGAATTATAGTATAAATAGGGAAACTATGAAAAAATGAAATATGTAATATCTTGGGGTGGTAGAGCTGTGAATGATATTAGAGAATGCTGTGATTGCATTTCTAATGTTTTATGAACCATAAAAAAGAGGAATGTAACTTATGTTTTATGATTATAATGGGTCTCAAGTATTCAGTAGGCAAACTTAATATGGCTTCTTTTCATTTTTTTTTCATTTTCTTTAATTAAGATAAAATCACATATAGTAAATGCCAACCTTTTTTATTATATAGTTCTGAAAGTTTAAAAAATGTGTAAGGTTATATAGTTACAACCACAATCAAGATATAGAGCGAAATATACAAAAAGTCCCCTCCCACATTATACTATACTTCCATAGTCAACAATTGTCCCAATCCCAAACTTGGGTTTTATTTCCCCATAGTTTTATCTCCAGTGGATGTATACAAGTGGAGTTATAGAACATACAGCCTTTGGGTTTAGCTTCTTTCACTCAACATAACATATGTGAGCTTTTAAAATGCTGTTGTTCATATCAACAGTTCTTTCCTTTTTATTTCTGTTTTCCAACTCTATAAATGTACCACATTAAAAAAATCTATTCTGCAGTGGAGGAATATTTGGGTTGGTTCTAGTTTTGAGAAATCATGAAAAAGTTTCTACATGAACATTTATGTTTAGAGGGATTTTTTTTTTGGCATTGTAGTTGACATTTTAATAGAGATCATAGATTCACATGCATTTGCAAGTAACAACCTGGAGAGATCACATATACAACTCATTCATACTACGTATCTAGTTGACCCTAATGGTAACATTTTATAAAACTATAAAATGATATCACAGGCAGTATACTGATGATAGTTCTGTATCTTATTTAAATCTTTTTTTTAATCAGGAAATATTCTGATTATTTTAGCATTGATATGATGGTGTACTTTGTGGGCTATATTACCAAAACAGAGCCTTTGCCATGTTATTTTGTCTGCTTCATTTACCTATTGCCATGGGGGCTCCTCTCAGTTTCTGATGGTACTGCTTTTGGATGTAGAAGGGTTTTTGATCCTAAATCATTGTGTGTCTCTGGATTTGAAAGAGTAATCTTAGTCCATATGGGATTAAGAGACCTCCTTCATCTATTTTGTGACTTCCCTCCCATTATATTAGGTACTCTGTGTGTGTGTGTGTGTGTGTGTGTGTGTGTATGTGTGTGTGAAAATAAATTTTGTTTTCATTTGGGTAGATAATAAGCAGTTCATGACTGGGTCAAATTGTAAGGGTATGCTTAATGTTTAGTTTCATTAGTAGTTACCAAAATGTTTTCCAAAGTCATTTTGTTTTAGTCAGGTTTAAAGCTACTGTAGTCAGGTTTAGTTACTGTAGCAAGATACCTGAGATAATCAACTTAAAAAGGATAAAAGTTTATTTCAGCATTCTACTTTAGAGGTTTTAGTATGATGGGTGTCCCTGTGATGCTTTTAGGCCTGTTGTGAAGCAGATACATCATGACTGGAGCACGTGGTGGAACAAGACTCACTTCAAGGTGACTGGAAGGGAAAGAGAGAGAGAAAGGAGGGACCAAGGTCCCAATATCCCTTTCAAGGGCTTTTCTCTATATGACTGGAAGACTTCCAACTAGGCTCCACCTCTTAAAATCTCTACTCTGCCCCCTCCCAATGGTTCATAGGATACAGACAAAGCCTTTACCACATAGGCCTTTGGGGGTACTCATCAAAATCATAGCAGGTATGCAGTCTGCATTTCTACCAGAAATATTTGAGAGTTCTAGTGGCTCTAAATCCTCGCCAGCACTTCACAGCCATTTAAATTTAACTATTGTAGCAAGAATGTAGTGCCATGGGTTTAATTTGCATTTCTCTACTTAATAATTATATTGGCTATCATGTTAAGTGTTCATTTGCCATCCCTATTTCTTCTTTGGGAAATTTCTATTCATAACTTTTACCTATTGTCTTATTTTTGACTTTTGGGAGTTTTGAATATATTTTGGTTCTAAGTCCTTTATAAGATATAGAGTTTGCAAATATTTTCTCTAATCCTATCCTTTTTCTTTTATTATTTAATCTTATATTTTGAAGACCAGATGTTTTAAGATTTTGTGAAGTTTAATTTATCAATCTATTCTTTCCTGGATTGTGTCTATGATCTATTAAATTTAATGTTATTGAAGGTAAAATGTACAAGTAAAAATTCTTTATTGTTTTTCATATGGATATCTAATATTTTACACCATATATTGAAGAGCCAGCCTATTCCTCCTCCACAGAATTCCTTACAAGTTTATTGATAATCACTTGAAGATATATTTCTGAACTCATTATTCAGATCCATTAGTCTATAGAGATATCTTTTTTTCTAACACAGAACTTTTGCCCTGACAGTTGAAGAATGATAGTAAGTCTAAGAATAAGCTTGATTCTTCAAAGTTGTTTTGATTGAGTTCACGTGTGTTTATAATAATTTAAAAAAATCATCTTCTCAATTTCTATTAAAAAACTCTTGGTGAGATATCTAATGGTGTGGTCCAGTGGCATAGCCTGGGGAATAGAGGATTGTTTGTCTGTTCATTTCCCTTAATGGTGTGGTCATTTATCAGGACCCTAAAGAACTCTGTTGCCCTAAGCCCACATATTTATCTTTCCTGAAGTCTTTCACAGGACAGACAGGTAAGAAGAGAGGAAGCAGGAGTGCAGGCATTTTCCACAGCATTGCTATTATCTCTTTTCCACTATGACACTATGAGGGACATGTTCTTTTTCTTTCTAAAAAATTTTTTTATTAGTTTATTCCTATGTGCATACATTGTTTGGGCCATTTCTTCCCCCTACCCTTCACCCCCTCCTTTCCCCCTCAACCCTCCTCACTTTGAAGCAGAATCTGTTCTGCCTTTATCTCTAATTTTGTTGAAGAGAGAATATAAATAATAATAAGAAAGACAAAGCATTTTTGCTAGTTGAGGTAAGAATAGCTATATAGAGAGAATCCTAGCATTGCTTTGATGTATAAATGTGTTACATTCCAATTGGATTCATCTCTAACTGTCCTTTTTTTCAAGTTCCTGATCCTCTTCTCATATTGACTTCTGTTGCTATAAAGTTTCTGTATTAGTTCCTCTGCAGTGGGGGCATCAAATACTATCATGTTTTGTTTCTTACTTATCCCCATACCTCCCGTGTGTGCTCTCTCCTTATCATGTGACCCAAGTCCAACCACATTTTTGTAATTGCCTAGATGTAAAGTCTGCATATAAGGCAGAACATACAATTTTTGGTCTTCTGAGCCTGGCTAACCTCACTCAGAATGATGTTCTCCAGTTCCTTCCATTTACTTGTGAATGATAAGATTTCATTCTTCTTCATGGCTGAGTAGAATTCCATTGTGTATAAATACCACATTTTCTTAATCCATTCATCAGTAGTGGGGCATCTTGGCTGTTTCTATAACTTGGCTATTGTGAATAGCACTGCAATAAACATGGGTGTGCAAGTGCCTCTGGAGTAACTTGTGTTCCATTCCTTTGGGTATATCCCCAGGAGTGGATTCCTGGATCATATGACAGATCTATGATTAGATTTTTAAGAAGCCTCCAAATTTTTTTCCAGAGTGGTTGTACTAGTTTGCATTCCCACCAGCAGCATAAGGGGATTCTTTTTTCCCCACATCCTCACCAACACCTGTTACTAGTGGGTTTTTTTAAAATTTTTTTTCTTTTATTATTCATATGTGCATACAAGGCTTGGGTCATTTCTCCCCCCTGCCCTCATCCCCTCCCTTACCACTCACTCTGCCCCCTCCCTCTCCCCCCCCACCCCCTCAATACCCAGGGAAACTATTTTGCCCTTATTTCTAATTTTGTTGTAGAGAGAGTATAAGCAATACTGTTTTTGCTGGTTGAGGTAAGGATAGCTATACAGGGCATTGACTCACATTGATTTCCTGTGAATGTGTGTTACTTTCTATGTTAATTCTTTTTGATCTAACATTTTCTCCAGTAAGACACCTAAAAAATTAGCTAGCATTTGTTGCCCTTAACGCAGAGAAACTAAAGCAGATACCTAAAAAGCAACTGAGGCCAATAGGAAAAGGGGACCAGGAACTAGTGGTGTTTTTAATGACGGCTATTCTAACAGTGTAGACATAGAATCTTAGTGTCATTTTGATTTGCATTTCCTTTATAACTAAAGATGTTGAGCATTTTTTCATGTGTTTTCTGGACATTTGAATTTCTTTTGAGAAAGTTCTGTTTAGTTCAGTAGCTCACTTCTTTATTGGTTCAATAATTTTGAGAGAGTTTAGTTTTTTGAGTTCCTGGTATATTCTGGTTATCATTCCTTTGTCTGATGTATGACTGGAAAATATTTTCTCCCACTCTGTGGATGGTCTCTTCAGTTTAGAGACCATTTCTATTGCTGTGCAGAAGTTTTTAGTTAATTATTAAGTCCCATTTGTCTATACTTTCTCTTAGTTGATGAGCTGCTAGGGTTCTATTGAGGAAGTCCTTGCCTATACCTATTTCTTCCAGAGTGTTTCCTGCTCTTTCCTGTACCAACTTTAGAGTTTTGGGTGTGATATTAAGGTCCTTGATTCATTTTGAGTTGATACTAGTACAGGGTGATAAACATGGATCTAGTTTCAGTTTTTTCCAGATGGTTAACCACTTTTCCCAACAACATTTGTTGAAGAGGCTGTCTTTTCTCCATCTTATATTTTTAGAGCCTTTGTCAAAAATGAGGAGGGCATAGATGTGTGGATTCATATCTGGATCCTCTATTCTGTTCTATTGGTCTTCATGTTGTCAGATCTCATGATCCCTACAGTCTTCCTAGTGAGCATCATCTAAGGTCTTTGGAAAAGACTCCCTAAGCAGTTGTGACTTCACCTCATAATCTGTGGCTTCCAGGGACTCTGTATTCTCATTTTTGCTTACACCTGGCCTTCAGAAATGGGTAAAACTTCTTACCTGAATTCTTCATACTATCTTCTTTGGCTTTCGGTAGAATTACCATCAAGGTAAGTAAGAATTCATATCCTTTTCTTCTTGTGGGTGACTTTTCTCAGATTTTAAGTTAGTTGTTTTCTCAGACACTTCAGCTCTCTGATGGGCTCAGGAAAATTGGTGAATTTGTTGTTGGTTAACAGTGGAAGTAATAATTTTTTAAGCTTTCTGCATCTTTAGCAGAAGTCACAATCTCTCTGGATTCTTCTACAAAGTGACTAAGTGTGAGGATAATATGCTTTTTCTTGAATATGATTTTTGGTTTAATCTGTCCAGCAAAACTGATTTGAATCATGGACAAAAATCATAGCTGTACAAAATTTATTTGAGTCCTATAAAACTATCTGTAAGAGTGAGTCATATGCAGAGTTTTCATTTGCTTTTGGCAGTTGTACATATACATAAAGTTGAAGTCATACTATTTAG
This sequence comes from Castor canadensis, assembly GCF_047511655.1. Lineage (NCBI taxonomy): Eukaryota > Metazoa > Chordata > Mammalia > Rodentia > Castoridae > Castor > Castor canadensis. Next base: position 87,666,456 of record NC_133397.1, on the reverse strand, counting down.
AGATACTTGTTCTATTAGAAAATACTATTACCAACTGTTATAATTTAGAAAATACTCTTTACTTAATTTCCTACATGTCAAATACCTTATACACATTATCTTAATTTTTATTTTTATTTATTTATTTATTTTTCCTCTTTTTATTATTACATACACTGAGAGTAACAGAAAAAGCCTAAAGTCTTGTGAGCAATGACTTTCCAGATACTCATTAACAAGCAAGGGAATTTCTAAGGCAGAAAAGCTTTGTGGAACTCTCCAAACTTGAGGCTTGAACCCAGGACCTTGTGTATGCTAGCAAAGCATGCTAACCCAGAGCCACATTCTCAGCCCATGAACTTCAGGAATGCATACTTATTTTCATTTGTGTGCCAAAAGTAAAACATGCTTATTATAGAAAAATGTAAGACATTAAAAAGTGTTGACATTGTTTTAAAAATCAGGTCCTCTTAATTACTAAGAGAAGTCTTTCCCTTGGCTACTTTCTTTTCTTCTTTGTGATACTGGGGCTTAAACTCAGGCCTACATCTTGGGCCACTCCACCTGCCCCTTCTTTTTTATTTTTTTTCAATTTTTGTTGTTTTATTATTCATATGTGCATACAATGTTTGGGTCATTTCTCCCTCAGGCTCCCACCCCCTCCATTACCACCTACTCCACCCCTCCTTCTAACCCCCACACCCTAGATACCCAGCAGAAACTATTTTGCTCTTATCTCTAATTTTGCTGAAGAGAGACTATAAGCAATAATAGGAAGGAACAAGGGTTTTTACTAGTTGAGATAAGGATAGCTATACAGGGAGTTGACTCACATTGATTTCCTGTGCATGTGTGTTACTTTCTAGTTAATTCTTTTTGATCTAACCTTTTCTCTTGTTCCTGGTCTCTTTCTCCTATTGGCCAGTTGCTTTTAAGGTATCTGCTTTAGTTTCTCTGCGTTGAGGGCAACAAATGCTAGCTAATTTTTTAGGTGTCTTACCTATCCTCACCCCTCCCTTTTGTGCTCTCGCTTTTATCCTGTGCTCAAAGTCCAATCCCCTTGTTGTGTTTGCCCTTGATCTAATGTCTGCATATGAGAGAGAACATATGATTTTTGGTTTTTTGGGCCAGGCTAACCTCACTCAGAATGATGTTCTCCAATTCCATCCATTTACCAGTGAATGATAACATTTCATTCTTCTTCATTGCTGCATAAAATTCCATTGTATATACATACCACATTTTCTTGATCCATTCATCAGTAGTGGGGCATCTTGGCTATTTCCATAACTTGGTTATTGTGAATAGTGCTGCAATAAACATGGGTGTGCAGGTGCCTCTGGAGTAACCTGTGTCACAGTAAATTGGGTATATCCCCAATAGTGGTATTGCTGGATCAAATGGTATATCAATGTTTAGCTTTTTAAGTGGCCTCCAAATTTTTGTCCAGAGTGGTTGTACTAAATTCCCACCAACAGTGTAAGAGGGTTCCTTTTCCCCCGCATCCTTGCCAACACCTGTTGTTGTTGGTGTTGCTAATGGTGGCTATTCTAACAGGGGTGAGGTGGAATCTTAGTGTGGCTTTAATTTGCATTTCCTTTATTGCTACAGTTGGTGAGCATTTTTTCTTGTGTCTTTTGGCCATTTGAATTTCCTCTTTTAAGAAAATTCTGTTTAGTTCACTTGCTCATTTCTTTATTGGTTCATCAGTTTTAGGAGAATTTAGTTTTTTAAGTTCCCTATATATTCTGGTTATTAGTCCTTTGTCTGACATGTAGCTGGCAAATATTTTCTCTCACTATGTGGGTGTTCTCTTCAGTTTAGAGACCATTTGTTTTGATGAACAAAAGCTTTTTAGTTTTATGAGGTCCCATTTATCTATGCTATCTCTTAGTTGCTGTGCTGCTGGGGTTCCATTGAGAAAGTTCCTACCTATACCTACTAACTCCAGAGTGTTACCTATTCTTTCCTGTATCAACTTTTGAGCTTGTGGTCTGATATTAAGATCCTTGATTCATTTTGAGTTAATATTTGTATAGGGTGATATACATGTGTCTATTTTCAGTTTTTTGCAGACTGCTAACTAGTTTTCCCAGCAGTTTTTGTTGAACAGGCTGCTTTTTGTCCATCATATATTTTTAGCGCCTTTGTCAAAGATAAGTTGGTTATAGTTGTGTGGCTTCATATCTGGGTCCTCTATTCTGTTCCACTGGTCTTCATGTCTGTTTTTGTGTCAGTACCATGCTGTTTTTATTTTTATTGCTTTGTAATATAGTTTGAAGTCAGGTATTGTGATACCTCCAGCATTGTTCTTTTGACTGAGTATTGCCATGGCTATTCATGGCCTCTTGTGTTTCCATATAAATTTAATGGTAGATTTTCAATCTCTTTAATGAATGTGATTAGAATTTTAATGGGACTTGCATTAAATATGTAGATTACTTGTGGGAGTATAGACATTTTTACTATGTTGATTCTACCAATCCATAAGCACAGGAGAGATCTCCACTTTCTATAGTCTTCCTCAATCTCTTTCTTCAGAAGTTTATAGTTTTCCTTGTAGAGGTCATTCACATCTTTTGTTAGGTTTACACATAGGTATTTGATTTTTTGAGGCTATTATAAATGGAATTGTTTTCATATATTCTTTTTCAGTGTGTTCATTATTAGTGTAAGAAATGCTAATGATTTTTCTATGTTGATTTTATATCCTGCTACCTTGCTGTAGCTATTGATGATGTCTAGAAGCTTCTGAGTAGAGTTTTTTGGGTCTTTAAGGTATAGGATTATGTCATCTGCAAAAAGGGATATTTTGACAGTTTCTTTACTTATTTGTATTCCTTTTATTCCTTCTTCTTGCCTAATTGCTCTGGCTAGGAATTCCAGTACTATGTTGAATAGGAGTGGAAATAGTGGGCATCCTTGTCTAGTTCCTGATTTTATGGGGAATGGTTTCAGTTTTTCTCCATTAAGTATAATTCTGGCTCTAGGTTTGTCATATATAGCTTTTGTACTATTGAGGTACTTTCCTTCTATTCCTAGTTTTCTTAGAGTTTTTATCATGAAATGGTGTTGCATCTGATCAAATGCTTTTTCTGCATCTATTGAGATGATCAAGTGGTTTTTGCCTTTGCTTCTGTTAATGTGGTTTATTACATTTATTGATTTTTGTATGTTGAACCACCCTGCATTCCTGGGATGAAGCCTACTTGGTCGTGGTGAATAATCTTTTTGATGTGTTGTTGAATTCAGTTTACCATTATTTTGTTGAGGATTTTTGCATCAATGTTCATTAAGGAGATTGGCCTATAGTTCTCCGTTTTGGAGGTGTCTTTGCCTGGTTTTGGGATAAATGTAGTACTGGCTTCATAAAATGTGTTAGGCAGTTTTCCTTCCCTTTTTATTTCATGGAACAATTTAAGGAAAGTTTGTATCAGTTCTTATTTAAAGGTCTGATAGAATTCGGCAGAGACTCCATCAGGTCCTGGACTTTTCTTTTTGGGGAGACTCTTGATTGCTGCTTCAATTTCATTTTGTATTATAGATCAATTCAGGTGATTAATTTCCTCTTGGTTCAGTTTTGGTTGATCATATGTATCTAGAAATCTGTCCATTTCTTTAATATTTTCAAATTTATTTGAATATTGTTTCTCAAAGTAGTCTCTGATGATTTCCTGGACTTCCAATGTGTTTTTTGTTATCTCCCTTTTTGCATTCCTGATTCTACTAATTAAGGTTTTTCTCTCCTCATTTTTCTAGGTGTTTGACATGTATCATTAGGTCATTGATTTGGGATCTTTAAGTCTCGTTAATGTATGCACTAATGGCTATAAATTTTCCTCTCAGGACTGCCTTTGCTGTGTCCCATTGGTTCTGGTAGGTTGTGTTTTCATTTTCATTGACTTCCAGGAATTTTTTAATTTCCTCTTTTATTTCATCAATGAGCCATTGTCCACTAAGTAATGAGTTACTTAGTTTCCAGATGTTTGCATGTTTTTTGTCTTTACTTTCTTTGTTGAGTTCTAGTTTTATTGCATTGTGATCAGATAGCATGCACAGTATAATTTCTATTTTCTTATATTTGCTGAGGCTTGCTTTCTGCCCTAGGATATCATCTATTTTGGAGAAGGTTCCATGGGCTGCTGAGAAGAATGTATAGTTTGTAGAAGTTGGATGAAATGTTCTGTAGACACCAAGTAGGCCCATTTGATCGATTGTATATTTTAGATCTTGGATTTCATATTTTTTTTAATTTGGATGTCTTATCTTTTAATGATAATGGAGTATTAAAGTCTCCCACAACCACTGTGTTGAAGTTAATATATGCTTTTAGGTCTTTCAGAGTATGTTTGATGAAATTGGGTGCTTTGACTTTGGGTGCATGTAGGTTGATAATTATTATTTCCTTTTGGTCTATTTCTCCTTTTATTAGTATGGAATATACTTCTTTATCTCATTTGATCAATGTAGGTTTGAAGTCTACTATGTCCGAGATAAATATTGCTACTCCTGCCTGTTTTGGGGGGCCATTGGCTTGGTAAATCTTCTTCCAATCTTTCATCCTAAGCCTATGGTTATTTCTGTTGGTGAGATGGGTCTTCTGTAAGCAACAAATTGTTGGATCTTCCTTTTTAATCCATTTCATCAAACGGTGCCTTTTGATGGGTGAATTAAGTCCATTAACATTAAGTGTTAGTATTGATAAGTATGTGGTGATTCCTGTCATATATTTGTCTTAGTTGTTTGATGGTTTGATTGTGTGTACCGAAGTTGAGATTAATCTCAACTTTCTTGCTTTTTCTTTTCCTATAGTTTGGTGCTGCCTGTCCTTTCATGTTTATGTTGGCTTTCACTTTCTGCATGCAGAATCCCTTGAAGAATCTTTTGTAGTGGTGGCTTTGTGGTCACATATTGTTCTAGTTTCTGCTTATCATGGAAGACTTTTATTGCTCCATCTATTTTGAATGATAGTTTTCCTGGGTAGAGTATCCTTGGGTTGAAGTTATTTTCATTCAGTGCCCGGAAGATCTCACCCCACACTCTTCTTGCTTTTAATGTTTCTGTTGAGAAGTCTGCTGTGATTTTGATGGCTTTACCTTTGTATGTTGTTTGTTTTTTCTCTCTTACAGCCCTCAATATTCTTTCCCTAGTTTCTGAACTTGTTGTTTTAATGATGATATGTCGTGGGGTGGTTCTATTTTGATCTGGTCTGTTTGGTGTTCTGGAGGCCTCTTACATCTGCATGGGAATATCTTTCTCAAGATTTGAGAAATTTTCTGTTATTATTTTGTTGAATATACTATGCATTCCCTTTCCTTACATATCTTCTCCTTCTCAATGCTCATGGTTCTCAAGTTTGGTCTTTTGATGGAGTTAGTGAGTTCTTGCATTTTCTTTTCACAGGGCTTGAGTTGTTTAATTATTAGTTCTTCAGTTTTTTCTTTAATTACCATTTCATCTTTGAGTTGTGAGATCCTGTTTTCTGTCTGTTCTATTCTGCTGTGTTGACCTTCTGTTTTGTTTTGCAATTCTGTTTCATTCTTTTTTCTGAGGCTTTCCATATCCTGGGTCTTTTCCTCTTTAAGGTTGTCTACTTTTGTCCTGAGTTCACTTATCTCTTTATTAATCGTGTTCTCTGTTTCACTTTGGTGTTTGTACAGTGCTTCTATGGTTTCCTTTATTTTTTCTTTTGCTTTTTCAAATTCTCTATTTTTATTGTCTTGGAATTTCTTGAGTGTCTCCTGTACATTTTGGTTGACCATATCCAGCATCATCTCTATAAAATTCTCATTGAGTACCTGTCTTCTTTTAAATTATCCTTGTTGGCATCATTGGGTTCTTTGGCATAGTTTATCTTCATTTTGTTGGAGTCTGGATCTGAGTATCTGCTTCCTTCATTTCCCTCTGGTTCCTGCACTATTTTTTTGCTTTGGGGAAACTGGCTCCCCTGTTTTTTCTGTCTTCCTATCATTTCCCTTGGTGATGTCATTGTCCCTGTACTGTGTGCAATTAAGTATTTTCTGGCTTGTAATAATAGCACTAGTTGTATTTAGAATGGAAGGGTGAGAGGGGATGGAAAGAAAGAAGTGAAAGGAAAAGGGAAAAACAAATAATGAAGTAGAAAAAAACAAACAAACAAACAAACAAAAAAGTTTCAAAGATATAAACAGGGAGAGACAGTGTACTAATCAACCGTAAGCTAAAAAGGCATTAGAGAGACAGAGAGAGGATTGAAAATAAAAAATAAAAATAATAAAGATAAGAATAAAAATAAAAAATAAGTAAATGAAAGAAAATATATATATATGAATAAAATAAAATAAAACAAATAAAAATTAAAAAAAATACAAAAAAACCCTTAAAGTTCAAATGCAATGAAGTTTCAATCTTAATAATTTTGGTGTTCGTCCCTCAGCCTCCAATCCTGGAGATGGTGACTCAGATGTTGTTCTGTAGTTGTCTCATCAAAGGAGACACATAAAGTAGAACAAAACTGCACACACCAAAAAAAAAAAAAACCCACAAAGTGTCCCAAGTTCAAATGCAACACAGTTTCAGTAAGCTATTCAGCATGCAGGTGAAGGTCAGTTGTTTTCTCTTCAAAGGTAGGGTGAGAGGAAAAAAAAGAGTCTGGCGACAGGTTTGTGAATGGCTATCTGTGGCTGGGGCTTGCCTGCCCACTGCTGTCAGCCTACTGTTGCTGGTGACATTATTTATGCAGATCTCTGGGGTGAGCTTAACACTCCCCTTGCCCCACAGGCTTTGTTTACTCAGAGTTCTCTTGTGCATGAGCCACTGCTACAAGCTTTTCCCTTTCCAAGCACACTGGGGGAGGTGACACTGCACTTGCTTTCTCAGGCCTGAATGTTTGTTTACAGCTCATGTGGGAAGTGGGTCTTCCTCCCCTCCTGTGGAGTCTTCCTCCCTCTGCAACTCTCACAAGCTTTCCCACTCCTGGTTGCTGGGTATGCGCCCCAACTCCCACCCTCTCTGGCCAGGCCAGCTTGTTTATTTACAGTTCTGAGAAGGATTCCCCTCCCTACTTCTTTAGCGCTCAGGGCACCCCACCCTCTTTGCCACGTGTTTTTATTGTTCTTATTTCTTATTACTTAGTTTCTCTTTTTTCCCTGGGTGTTGGTCAGTCTGTCCAGCGGGCTATGCTGATCTGGCCCAGGGTTGTCTGTGGAAGTACCACATACCACATATCTCACCTTGTCCATGTCTTCCCAAGCCACCTGGGCGCAGGCATCTGGTGGCCCCGGGGCCCTCCTGGTTTCTCCGTTTAACGTGAAGTGGAGATTCTCTGAGCAGGCTGGAGGTGTGGAAGGGTCAAAGTTTTGCCTCTTCTTGGTGGCCTTGCCTTCAAGGTGTGTCTCCAGTGTTTCTCCAAGATTTCACTGTAGGATGCACGCTTTCTGCTTCCTCCCTCTAGCCGCCATCTTGGAATCTCCTATCTTAGTTTTTAGAATACTACCTTTTGATAGGGGTTATGATCAACTGTGTACAGAGGAGCTAACTCAGTGCAAGAAAGGTTAAACTATATACCCAGGTAATGGAGATGGTAAAAGACAGCTTGCTAAGGGTACAGATGTCTGGACAACAGATAAAGTTCTTAACCCTTATTTCTCATTTGGTTTCTGTAGAGCTATTTAAATAGTTACTTGCAGACTTAGAAACAGAAGGCATAGTTTAAAGTGTTTACCACTCTTGGGGATATACCCAACAGACTGTGACACAGGTTACTCCAGAGGCACCTGCACATCCATGTTTATTGTGGCACTATTCACAATAGCCAAGTTATGGAAACAGCCAAGATGCCCCACTACTGACGAATGGATTAAGAAAATGTGGTATCTATACACAATGGAATTTTATGCAGCCATGAAGAACGAAATGTTATCATTCGCTGGTAAATGGATGGAATTAGAGAACATCATTCTGAGTGAGGTTAGCCTGGCCCAAAGGACCAAAAATCACATGTTCTCCCTCATATGTGGACATTAGATCAAGGGCAAACACAACAATGGGATTGGACTATGAGCACATGATAAAAGCTTTAGCACACAAGGGAGGGGTGAGGATAGGTAAGACACCTAAAAATTAGCTAGCATTTGTTGCCCTTAACACAGAGAAACTAAAGCAGATACCTTAAAAGCAACTGAGGCCAGTAGGAAAAGGGGAACAGGAACTAGAGAAAAGGTTAGATCAAAAAGAATTAACCTAGAAGGAAATCAATGTGAGTTAATGCCCTGTATAGCTATCCTTATCTCAACCAGCAAAAACCCTTGTTCCTTCCTATTATTGCTTATACTCTCTCTACAACAAAATTAGAAATAGGGACAAAGTAGTTTCTGCTGGTTATTCAGGGGGTGGGGGGCAGAGGGAGGGGATGGAGTGGGTGGTAAGGGAGGTGGTGGGGGCAGGGGGGAGAAATGACCCGAGCCTTATATGCACATATGAATAATAAAAGAGAAAAAAAAAGAAAGATTAGTTGATTCCAAAACAAGTCCTTTTTTTTTTTTTCTTTTATTATTCATATGTGCATACAAGGCTTGGTTCATTTCTCCCCCCTGCCCCCACCCCCTCCCTTACCACCCAGTCCACCCCCTCCCGCTCCCCCCCTCAATACCCAGCAGAAACTATTTTCCCCTTATCTCTAATTTTGTTGTAGAGACAGTATAAGCATTAATAGGAAGGAACAAGGGGTTTTGCTGGTTGAGATAAGGATAGCTATACAGGGAGTTGACTCACATTGATTTCCTGTGTGTGTGTGTGTGTGTGTGTTACCTTCTAGGTTAATTCTTTTTGATCTCACCTTTTCTCTTGTTCCTGGTCCCCTTTTCCTATTGTCCTCAGTTGCTTTTAAGGTATCTGCTTTAGTTTCTCTGCATTGAAGGCAACAAATGCTAGCTAATTTTTTAGGTGTCTTACCTATCCTCTCCTCTCCCTTGTGTGCTCTCGCTTTTATCATGTGCTCAAAGTCCAATCCCATTGTTGTGTTTGCCCTTGATCTAATGTCCACATATGAGGGAGAACATGCGATTTTTGGTCTTTTGGGCCAGGCTAACCTCACTCAGAATGATGTTCTCTAATTCCATCCATTTACCGGCAAATGATAACATTTCGTTCTTCTTCATGGCTGCATAAAATTCCATTGTGCATAGATACCACATTTTCTTAATCCATTTGTCAGTGGTGGGGCATCTTGGCTGTTTCCATAACTTGGCTATTGTGAATAGTGCCACAATAAACATGGGTGTGCAGGTACCTCTGGAGTAACCTGTGTCACAGTTTTTTGGGTATATCCCCAAGAGTGGTAAACACTTTAAACTATGCCTTCTGTTTCTAAGTCTGCAAGTAACTATTTAAAAAGTTCTACAGAAACCAAAAAGAAATAAAGGTTAAGAACTTTATCTGTTGTCCAGACATCTGTACCCTTAGCAAGCTGTCAAAAGAAAAGCTGCCTTGGAAACCAAAGTCACTCAAAGGGCTAATCAGCTTAAATACATGATAAAAGTCATAGACAACTCCAAAGTGCTAACAATGTTAACTATCAGTTCCACCTGCCAAGTTGCTGCACATCACTGCCAAAATAAAATGAATGGTGTCCTCTGCCCAGCTTTTGGAATTGTTTTCTGCCCCCCATCCACCCTTTTCCAACTATGCTTGGAGAAGATGCTAGTAGAGGAACTTGAGAACACTCCATCTGCTAAGATCCAAATTCACGAAGTGGGGTTAGTTTGAGTGCCAAGAAAAGGTAGCTGAAAAGCAAATCTATGAATGTTTGGGAATATAAAGCTGCTTCAAAAATCATTTTTCAACCCCAATTCACTTTCGTATTTGCCTTTTCCATTTCTGGCAGTGTGAGGAATTAATGACTGTTCAAAATTATTTAAGGATCACTCTTCCTTCTGATTTTTGATTTCTCTGATGTTCATGGTAAAAGCTAATAAAGGTCTATATGACTTCATTTCATGGCTTTATCTTTCTCTATCAGGTTTTAATGTGGAACTGGTAGAGAGTGAGAACAAGAATTAAAATGTGCATGAGTCATTAATGTGAAGCTATTATTCCCCTGTCTTTGTGTCATTCTGCCATTGGTGTCACTGGTTATATTTTACTCCTCAGTTGACAGGAACAATGAAGACATGGCACGGTAATCTTCATTTTTCTGAAAATGACATTTTGTGTTGGGAACATTATTAGTTACTTTATTTGCAGCACCTCATATTTGACATCTCTCAATGGTGGAACTTGTATCTGCTCTTCTGTAAATTTTCAGTGTGTCTTGTAATAATTAAAGATGTGGACTTGTGAGATTTTTCTGTTCTTTTTATTTAACATTACCTTGAAGTTAGTCTTCTTTTTTGCATAAATTTGTAGACACATTTTTAATTTACAGTTCAAACATAATGTAATATATATTTCTCAGGTTGCCAATAGAGTATAGTAAATAGTAGTATCATGATGTTTGTTTTGGTCTTATTAGTTCATTTTAGTCTGTTATTTCTTCATCCCTACTCAAGTATTCATTCACCATGTACTATATATAACACACTGTTCTAGGCACTAAAGAATTAACAGCAAACGAAATGGACAAAAATAATCTCTTCTCTCGTGGGTTGTAGTTTTCATGGAGAGAGATGGATAGTAAGTGAAATAAGATATGTCTGTTGGTTGTAAGGGATATGGAGGTGGAGCAGTGAAGGCCAAGAAAATTCAGAAGTAGGTGATAATTTCAGCAAGAGATTGAAGAAGGTCTCATGGAGAAAATCATATTTGATCCAAAACTTCAAGGAGTTGGAAGATCAAGTGACCTTATCATGAAGATGGAACATTAAAGTCCCTGAGAAGGGTGAATGTGTGCAAGGGACAGCAAGGAGGCCAGTATAGCTCTGTGGAGAGAAGGAGGCAAGAGGTAGAAAATGATATCAGGGATGGAGAGTGGTTAGAGTCAGGGAAGGGCATAAAGCATTCTAGAACACTGTAAGGACTTTGACTGTGTTTTGGAAAAAGGCATTGCAAAGTATTTGAGTCAGAAGATTGACATGTCCAGACTTGAATGTCAAGGGATCATTCTGGCTGCTGAGTTTAAAATAACCATCAATTTAGAATGAAGAAAGCAAGAGGACCAATTATTTATTCCTTCCTTTTAATGTGACCTCCTTTAAATTCACAAAATAAGTTTAGTTCTTATAGTTTTGGAAATGTCACAAAATTTAGCTTTATATTTTAGCTAAATTTGAAATGGAGAAAAGCCCAACAACTTAGTACTTGGGACATGGAATCTGAGAACCAGATTGAATCATAATTCTATCTCAGCTATATTTTTTACACTGGGCAAGTTTCCTAACTTCCCTGCATTCTTCTATCAATAAAACTGGGCCACACCATGTTGTAAGAATATATTATGGAAGCCAGTCGTCAGTGGCTCACACTTGTAATCCTATCTACTTAGGAGACAGAGATCAGGAGGATCATGGTTTGAAGCCAGCCTGGGCAAATAGTTCATGAGACCCTGTCTTGAAAAAAATCCTTCTCAAAAAAGGGCTGGTGGAGTAGCTCAAGGTGTAGGTCCTGAGTTCAAACCCCATTACCACACAAAAAAATAATATATTAGAGAGATTAAATGAGATAACACATGTGATATTCTTTGCATAGTTTCCATCAAACAATAAGCACTAATTAAATACTGGAAACTATTACTTGACAGTTTCTTTTATTATTACATTCTATACTATCACTTATGAAAGAATGTTAATAGGGATGACATTTATAAAATAATTATAAAAAAGAAATTTTGGGTCCTAATTTTAGTCAGTTATGTAAGCAGTACATTTTTACACTAAAGGATATGGCATGATAGGGAGTTTTTTTAATGTACACGATATGTTTTAAATCTGTCAAATGATGGCATAATGTTCTTAACGATCCTATTCTGCTTAAAATGGACTAATACACTAGATTATCCTTATGAAGAATTTTTATCTCCTCACTGAGTGATGGATGATAACCCAAGTTATATGCACTGGTTGTCAGTTTTACTCATTTTGCACTTTGCCCTGGCTATAATGGGATATTCAAATATATAATAGGGCAGGAAATATTTTTGTATGTATTAATATGGTTGCCTTTTTTCATTTGGACTGACACATCAAAGTGGCAAAAACTAGGTATCTTAAAAACAACAGAATACTATTTCTCAAGTTCTGGAATCTGAGCAGTCCAAGATCAAGGTATTTGTGGGTTCTGTGTCTGGGCAAAGTCTACTCTCTGGTTTGTAGAAGATTCTTTCTCACTGTGTTCTCATGGTGAGAGGGGAAAGGGCTTCTTTTACAGGAGCAGTAATTTAATTCATAAAGGCTCTATCCCATAACCTCATGGTCTTCATAAAATAGCATCTCTTAATATTTGCATTTGGGGGGGTTAAAATTTCAACATATGAATTCTGGAAGGATGCAAATATTCAGACCACAGCAGCAGCTTAAACATATGAGAGTTTAGAAACTCTTCCAAACTGATAACTTTTGGGAGAAATAAGGTTTAAACTCAAATTCTCTTCAAGAGACAACAAGATAACAGGGTGAAATTTGACTAAGGCAGACAAAAATTTGAAAGTCTGGGACTATCAAAAATCTAGTTAATATTAATGCTATTCCAACTTGTTAATCCACAGAAAGTAGAGTGACCCTAAATAGGAAAAGGAGGAAGTTCGTGATACTTAGTGAGTGGTACTTGCAATAATGCTTGCGTTCAGAAGTGAATGAGTAGAGAGAACCAAAGATTTCTAAATTTTAATTAAGAATCATTTTCTTGATGTCTTCTGAGCTCTTTTGGTTGAGAACAATAATTTGTAGGATCCTCATTTGGAGAAATAGGATTGTAATTTATTTTGGAGTTGTGTTTGACATTTTACTAGTGAGTAAACAGAATAAAAGTACTATCTAGAAGAAAAGCTGGGACCATTCTGTATTTGTAAAGGATATTTTGGTCTAAATATATTCCCCACAGTTATGTGTTAAAGTCCTCAGTGCACCAGTGCTGAGAGGTTGAACTTTTTAGGAGATGGATAGGTCAGAAGGATTCATGGATTGGTATCTCATAAAAAGGCTTGATAGAGTGAAGTTTTCCCTTTTTTTTTCCTTTTTGCTTTCTGCTGTGAGAGGGCAACACATTTCTTCCCTCAGGATCATGCAGTGTTCAAAGTGTCATCTGCAAAACAAACAGTAGCCATTACCAGATGACAGTGCCTTGATATTGGAGTGCCCAGCCCACAGAACTATGAGAAATAAATTTATGTTCTTTGAAAGTTATCCAGTTTGTGGTTATTACCACATGAATGGATGAAACAAAGACCGTCCCTAGGTTAAGGGCTTTATAGAGAAACATTAAGGCATAATGAATTTCTGGTGTGGGCTGTTCTGGAGAGCCATAATTTCATATTCCACCACATATAGTTTAAACTTGCCATTTGAGTCATCTAAATGAATTAATGATTCAGTACAGGTACTGAGTCAGGAGGAAAGTGCATGCATGGGGCAAGGTGGGTTTATATGTTGCAGAGGTGGCCGTACAGAATAAGGTGAACACCAATTTCATTGTCAGACACATTGGGCTGAGGGTGCTAGTCAGCTCCTTACTAATCTTAGGATCAACAATCTGATCTTAGGAAATTTTCTTCACTTCTTTTCGAAACTTCAGAAATACAATACAGTAAATAAAAGTACTTCATGTTTTTACTAGGAATTAAGTGAGATAACATATTTTACATAATCAGAACCATGCCTCTCACATTGTAGATACTGAATAAATGTTAGGTTGTGGTGTCATTATCATTACTATTATCAGTGAATAAGGTTTTATAAATCCTATAGGATTAAAGAAATTTTATTGGGAGAAATTTTGTTGAGAAAAAAAGAATATGAACTCATTAGCAATATGAAACCCACTTAAATCCTAGCTACTTATGTATGAGGCAGAGGGTCACAGTTTTAGGAGGCTCGGGAAAAGTTAGCTTAAAATACCCTACCTGAAAAACAAACTAAAAACTACAGGACTGGGAGTGTGGATAAGATGGTAGTTCACCTGAGTTTGATCTCTAGCACCCCCCCAAAAAAATAAAATCCAGTAAATGCTTGGGGATTACAATAAGAATCTTTCAGTGTACAAAATTTACCAGTTATCTTAAGCAGTATTGGTTCCTTTCCTTTCTACATAGATTAACCTAACAACATGTTGCTACTTTCAAGTTTAATAAAACAGTGCATTCTGATATTTGAACCTGACATTTAACCTGTAAAGTATGCAACTTGCAGCATTCACTACATTTTATTAACTATATAAACCATGTTTTTCAAATTGATCTCTTGGTGTTTTCTGAATATGCAATTAGTCCCTCTGATTGCAAGGATATTACCAAATGGATAAGAGACAGATATAAACAAAAATGTACTTCAGTGTATTAAGTGCTTAAGTGGAGGTACAGGCAAATGATTTGGGGATCATGGGGAGGATACACCAAATAACTGCTTAGACAAATCAGAAAAAGAATTATAAAATATTTACTTTGAGTTATTTTAAAATTTTTTTGAATGGACCAGGTTTGAACTCAGAGCTTCACACTTGCAAAGCAGATGCTCTGCTGCTTGAGCCACACCTCTAGTCCAGTTTTGTTCTGGTTATTTTGAAAATGAGATATCAGAAACTATTTGCCCAGGCTAGCCTCAAACCACAATCCACCTGATATCAGCTTCCCAAGTTGTTAGGATTATAGGCACGAGCCATCAGTTCTGCTATTATTTCTTTTTCTTTTTTTTTCCCCAGCAGTACTGAAATTTGAACTCAGATAACCAAAAATGCTACCTTTAAAAAAGGTTTACAATAAACACAGGGATAGGATAGTAGTGAGAAAGTGATTCTTATAAAAACATTAGTATAGAAAAATAGAATAGAACAATACTTTTGAGGTCAAATATCCTGAGCAGGCATAAAATTTTGATACAAAACTTTTATTACCATGAAAATCTCCCTGATACCTACTATCTAATATCATAACATACCTATGAATCTGTACTGTTGCCTATTATTTTAGAATAATTTCCAGCCTAACTTAACGATCCCTCCTGAAAGAATCAATTTGAATATAAGTTATATTAGTCAGGAATCAGTAGAGAAGGCTGAAATCTCCATGGTACTTATCCAGCATACGTGAGTGGATATGACTATGCAGAGGTGAATCTGCCACACAGGTGCTATTTTGTCTTGCAGATACTTTTTTGTTATGATGGCAAACAGCTTCTAAGCTGGCCTACAAGGATACCTATTATCCCTTAATTATCTTGCCTTTAATCAATCAATTACAACAACATCAAAAGCTTTTGGGTTACAAAGAGTTGAGGTTTCTGTCTTATCTAATTGCAAGACATCCAGGACATGTAGGCTATCCTACGAATTATCTGGTATTCAATGCTTTTTCTGCCACAGATAACCTCGAAAGCACCATATACATCGAATTTTTAATGGTCATATCCTGGGTCTATTATTAACTCCATGGGTAGCCATCTGTGTAGTATGAAATCATCAGCCAATGATTTTTTAGCTCTTCTATTTTCAGCAACATCAAAAATTTTGTCTAATGGCTGTTATCATTTGCAGGTGAAAAAACATTTTCATTGTCAATTGACACTCTGGCATCTACATTTTATTCTCTCATGACACAATTTGAGTTAAACAGCATTATTTTTTGTGATTTTACCAGGTTGGGCTTTCTTCCTCGAGATCCTGTCCTTTTCTGCTTTGTGAAGGAAGCATTTTGTTTCCTCAGTTGCAGATTTCTTAGTAAGGTCTTCCAAACAGGATATATATTTACTAGAGAAAATCATACTACTGAATACTAAAACTGTTAACTTGACTGTGCAGTGACAGGTGCTCTAAAATGATGCTATTATGACTACAATCTTTTGTCAAATGTATAATTTCAACAATGGCAGTGCTGAAATAGTCTATGCTTTAAAAATAGAATTAATAAAATAACACTGATGTATGAAGAAAGCTAATAGTACACTGCTTGCCAGGATAGCTCTTGGACTTTATTCCTGGAATAGACTTGCTAGGAGACCTCTGGTTTCACACTTGATTGACTTGTACCTCAGTCAGTTCAGATGGAAAAATGGGGAAAAAGCCAGAACTCACTGAAAACCAGATGCTGCATCTGAGATTTGATTTCTTAAGTAAATGAGTTACAAAATTGTTCAAGAGTGTGTGCATTTGGATTATCCTGGCAAGATATAGTGTTCTCCCACATTAAAAAATTAGAAGTTATCAGTTGTACACTGCAATGGTTTCCCTTAATGACAATTGAAGTTATACAAGGAAACGATTTGTTTGTTGGAGTACCTAGTGACAAAAACATTGTTAAAATTTACTGGTTTTGAGAGAGTCACTAAAAACCAGTGTTTGAGTATTACTGCAAACTGTCTTTGAGGGGATATTTGGCTTATATTAAGACATATATAGAAGAGAACTGATACTTAAGATGAATTATGTGACATAAATCATCAAGAAATTTCTTAAGAAGGGAAAAAGAAAGAAGCAAGTAAAACTCAGGAAAGAAGAACCAAAATGATTGCTTTTAACAATACAAAAGAGACTTTCACACAGAGATGACAATGACAAACACCATTCCAGTGTAGAAAAGTCTTGCCAGTTTTTTTTTTTGTATTAAAAACTATTTTGCTCTACTTATTTTAGAAATACTGTACTGGATTAGACAAAAATAATTGGTGACATTAGAAATCCACATCAACACCATTTTAAGATGGTTTTTTGTCTGAGTTCAAACTATATGCTGATTTCCTAGGTGGCACAAAGTGGAAACATTTTCTGTAGGATGCTCCTTTGTGCCACAGTGATTAAAATTCCCTTAGCGATCTGTCTTCTTAAAGTCACAGAACCAAAGAGGTGAGCGAAAGTGAGGACTAAAGTTAGAACCATACTGACAGTATAGGTCCAAGAAGCTGTTCAAAGAACTTTTTGCTAATTTTAGCAAATATTGCAAATCTCTTTGTCTTTTCTTTTTCTACTAACAGGCATCTTAAGAAGAAAATTTGGATCAGGGATTAGTATTGAGGCTCGAGTATTTTTCAGCTTGCCACTTAATTTAGGAGACAAGGAGGTAAGCTGGAACAACAGTTCTTATACATTTAAACTATAAAGAAAAACATTCAAATAACAGAGCTGTCAGAATTGACTATATTTTATTTTGCAATAAAAGAGTATTTAGAAACATCATGCAACAAACAAACCACTAATTTTATCATATTGCTTTTAAGACACTAACTATTATTCTTATAATTTTCATTTTTCTTTGGATTAGTTAGAACTTTCCTAGTATTGTATTAATGTACCCAGAAGTATTTAGGAATTAGTAATAAGAAGATTTTACTTTTTAAAGACTATCCCATACTTTTGGTGTGTAAGAAGTAATTATTTTCAGTTTACTTGAAGAATTATGACTACTTAAAGGACAAAGGCTGAGAGGCTTTGATAGTGAAATCATAAAGTGAACAAAAATAGTCATGGCACCAGTGGTTTGAAATACACAAGTCCAGTTGAGATTGTTTGAGGGGAACAGCTAGAGAAAATCCATCCTCAGAGCAGCTACTTCTTTGGGCTGAGAATTTCAATGTTTGTTGATGTGGAAATGGGAAACTTGATGCCTCAGGAAAACTCTGGAGCTCCTGAGAGATCACAGTTTATCACTGAGAGTAGCATGATATAGAAATTTTTAAATTGCCAAAACACAAGTCTGTTAGTTTCCATTCTTTATGGGAAGACCCATTCTAGTCCATGGTGTAATTGTTTACTTGAGTCTATTATGTGTTGCATGTGATTTAGACTCTGCATGTAAATGATGTCCAGTTTTGAAAACGAGTATTTGATTATTGAGTGACATTTCCCCTGCAGTCCTTAGGGTAAATTTAATCCTGTTAACATGAGAGACAAGTCCTGTCTAGTCTCCTCCTATCTTCTTCTCCATTCTTATTTGAGACTAGTTTGTCTCTGCTTCTTCATCTTTCATTTCCAGCCACTCTGATTTCTAGGTCTTTGGTACTTCCCCTTTCCTCCTCAGGGTGTCCCTACTAGCTGTTCCCTTCATCTCTGCTTTTGTCCAGCACAAGCTGAAGTCTCTTCCTGACCTTGTCAAGAAAGCCCACCCCTTTTCTCAAAAACCTCTCATTTTAATGCTTAGAAATACTTGCCATTAAAGTGGTTTAGTATTTACTTGTATGATTACTTAATTAATTGAATTAACTTGTATAATCCTATTGATTCTAGCTCTATGAGAACTTTGTTCCCACTGTCTACTTAATGTTACTTAAGTACATTTCTTGAAAGATGAATGGTGAGATAGAATTATATGTGTTACCAATGTATGTTTGAAAAATGTTAATGGGATCATAGAATAGTAATTACACAGGTGATTCAGTATGAGTTACATTTGTGAAGAACATCTTTAAAAATAACTGTTTTCCAATTCATTAGCATAGAGGACAAAACTAAATTATTTACTTATCAGCTAACATATATAGATAGTTTTATAGGATACTCTCTGCTTTAAAAAATATTGGAAACCTTTTCTTCCTTCAAATATTTCATATAGGTGTAATGACAAGCTTAGAGCCCATTTTCATCTCCTCTCTTGAGTGTGTCATATAGTGGAACCAGAATATGCTTCATGTTTGGTGATCTGTCTCATGGGAATTGTTTTGCTGATTATATTTGAAACACACATGACAATTCAGATACACAACAGTGCATTCAAAATACTTTTTCCCCAATGTAAGATGCACATTCTTGCTTGAATACATATAGGTCTTCCTTCTTAGGTCAAGTGGAATGTGGTTTACCTTTGTTACAGAGCTCAGATGATAATGATTACCTTCCTTTACATTACAAAGAAAGAAAGTTAACAGAAAAAAAATTATAAGTGCGTAGGTAATGGATGTATTAACTAGCCTGATTTAATGTTTCTGCAATGTATTAATGTATCAAAAATTGTGCCATATATAATTATTTTTCAACTAGCAATAAAAGTGGAATAAATATTTAATAAAGTTACCATTAGTAGCCAGAGTTCTCTCTTTGGAAAAGAGGGGTTATTTGGAGGAGTCATTCTCCTTAGCTTATGTTTTCCTAATCTTTTGCAGCCAACCTAGTCTGAACCATGCTTGGACCCCTAGTGGCACTAAGAAGAGCTGAATGTATTGTGATGACATCAACTTCATTGGAGGATCAACGCATTAAGTAGTTCATAGGTGAGTGGGTTTTTAGGAGGTGAGTATTAGTTGGAGAAAGTAGATCACTGGGGAAATGGCTTTGAAAGGTATATCTTGTCCCTGGTCCCTTTCTTTCTGCTTTCTGGGTACCATGAGGTAAGCAGTTTGCCCCACTATGTCTCTTACTGTAGCCCAGAAACAAAGCCAAGTGACCATGACTGAAACCTCTGAAACTGTGATCCAAAATAAATCTTATCTCCTTTCAAATTGTTTCTTTCAAGTATTTTGTCACAGCAAGAAAAAGCTGACTGACACCAACACACAGTTGCTTAACTTTACTGAATAAATATTCAGTCCTGAATAATAGTTTCTCTCCTTTCCAAAAGAAATGCATTTCTTTGAGAGGCTCTTGGGATCTGACAGGCATAGTACAATTCAATTTCATTTTTCAAAGATGCCTTTTCTTTGTCCTATGACATCAATTTCAGTAGTCTTAGCCATGTTACTCCCCAGTAGCCAGTTGCTCTGCCCCAACAATCTTCCTTTTCAGTAAGCTCTGTTCATGTGGCTCTCTGCTTTGTATCTGAATTCACACAAGAGGGTTCTAGACAAATTTCTAAGTCTAGCTTATGTTCCTGGTCTACTAAACACCAAGTGTGTATTTCTGGTAATGAATAATGGAGAAAGGAGTACTGTGTGATCCATCACAAAACCTATAAGCTAGCTCTGGTTTTAGAAAGTCTGACAAAGCACTTACCACAGTTCCAACACCAAGTAAGCAACAAATAATTCTAGGTATTATAATTGTATCATTTTTGGGGCCTATGAAATGAAAAACTTCACTGATTAAAATATTGCACATCTTGCCAGTAAATCAAAGGGCTTATGAGAATTAAGTGGCCAGTGCTGAGTATTTTCAACTAGAGAATGTGTAACTTGTTATCAGGTAGCAAACAGGGTGAATCATTCTACAACCACTTGATGGTGATTTTTGAACATTCATAACTGAATGAAGAAACTAAATTATTTTGCTCATAGACAAAATACATTAGATTGTACAATTTGCCCTGATTAGCAGCAAAATTTTAAAATAGGAGTGATATAAGAAACATTTATTAACTACATATAGAACAGCACCAGTTCTACACAAACAGAGTGTCTTTGATAACCATTTTTCCCTATCTTGACAGGGAATTTGTAGCCATCATGAGACACCCTTATTGTATTTGGTGTTCCAGCCACAGTGAACTTCTTTAAGTTTTTCAAAGTCCTATTGTTCCTTCAATACCTTTGAACAGACTAATCTCCCTTGGCAGGAGAATCTTCCTCCCACAATTTCACTGCCTAATTAAATGCTGCTCATCTTTCAAATCTCAGGTACAATGCCACTTTCCCTTAAAAGCCTTTTCAGGTAACCTCAGTCAAAGCTGCGTCCCTTACGCTAGGCTTATATCTCCTTATAATTTCCCATCATAGTGATTATCCATACTTTAAGTTGTACATCTGCTGATCTCTTTTAAACAGTCTATTTTCTATTCCTCAGAGTAAGATAGAATACTGCATTAGGGCAGGGTCCCTGTCTGTCTCACCCACCTGGCAATCCAAGACACCTGTCACAAAATGCCTAGGGTATCAATCTGTTGTATAGATAGTTGTCGGATAACTGTAAGAATGAATTCCAGAGCCCAGATTGTGATGCCTGATATCAACAAATCTTTTTTAAAAAAATTTTTATTCATTTATTTACATGTGCATACATTGTTTGGGACATTTCTTCCGACTGCCCCCTCCCTCTCCCCCTCAACCCCCTCAATTCCAGGCAGAAACTATTCTGCCCTTTTCTCCAATTTTGTTGAAGAGAAGACATAAGCAATAATAAGAAAGACACAGCATTTTTGCTAGTTGAGATAAGGATAGCTACACAGAGATATTCCTAGCATTGCTTCCAGGCACATGTGTGTTACAACCCAAGTTGATTCATCTCTACCTGACCTTTTCACTAGTTCCTGATCTCCTTCCCATATTGACCTCTGTTGCTTTAAGGTTTCTGTATTAGTTCCTCTGCATTGTGGACATCAGATACTTTCATTTTCGTACTATCCCCATAACTCCCATATGTGCTCTCCCCTTAGCATGTGACCCAAGTCCTACAACATTACTGTATTTGTCCTAGAGCTAAATTCTGCATATGAGAGAGAACATAAAAGTTTTGGTCTTCTGAGCCTGCCTAACCTCGCTCAGAATGATGTTGTCCAGTTCCATCCATTTACTTGCAAACAATAAGATTTCATTCTTCTTCATGGCTGAATAAAATTCCATTGTGTATAAATACCACATTTTTAAAATCCATTCATCTGTAGTGGGGCATCTTGGTTGTTTCCACAACTTGGCTATTGTGAATTATGCTGCAATAAATATGGGTGTGCAGGTGTCTTTGGAGTAACCTGTGTTGAATTCTTTGGGTATATCCCTGGGAGTGGTATTGCTGGATCATTTGGCAGATCTATGTTTAGATTTTTAAGAAGCCTCCAAATTTTTTTTCCATAGTGGTTGCACTAGCTTGCCTTCCCACCAGCAGTGTATGAGGGTTCCTTTTTCCCCACATCCTCACCAACACCTGTTGTTGCCGGTGTTTTGATGATGACTATTCTAACAGGTATGAAGTGCAATCTTAGTGTGGTTTTGATTTGCATTTCCTTTATGGCTAGAAATGGGGTGAGAATTTTTTCATTTGTATTTCGTACATTTGAATTTCTTCTTTTGAGAAAGTTCTGTTTAGTTCAGTTGCACATTTCTTTATTGGTTCATTGATTTTGAGAAAGTTTAATTTTTTGAGTTCCTTGTATATTCTGGTTATCAGTCCTTTGTCTGATGTATATGTTGCAAATATTTTCTCCTACTCTGTGGGTGGTCTTTTCAGCTTTGAGACCATCTCTTTTTTGTGCAGAAGCTTTTTAGTTTTATTAAGTCCCATTTGTCCTTCCTTTCTCTTAGTTGCTGAGCTCTTGGGGTTCTATTGAGAAAGTCCTTACCTATAGCTATTACTTCCAGAGTGTTTCCTGCTCTTCCCTGTACCAACTTCACAGTTTCGGGTCTGATGTAAAGGTCCTTGATTCGTTTTGAGTTGATACTAATACAGATTAATAAACATGGGTCTAGTTTCAGTTTTTTGCAGATCGATAACCACTTTTTCCAGCAACATTTGTTGAAAAGGCTGTCTTTTCTCCATCATATATTTTTGGCCCCTTTATCAAAAATAAGGTGGGTATAGCTGTGTGGATTCATATCTGGGTCCTCTATTCTGTTCCATTGGTCTTCATGTCTGTTTTTGTGCCATTACCATGCTGCTTTTATTGCTATTACTTTGTAATATAGTTTGAACTTGGGTATTGTGATACCTCCAGCATTGCTCCTTTTATCTTAGCTATTCTCAGTCTCTTGTGTTTCCAAATGCACTTTAGGTTAGATTTTTCAATCTCTGTAATGAATGTCATTGGGATTTTGATGGGAATTGCATTAAACATGTAGGTTGCTTTTGGTAGTACAGCCATTTTTACTATGTTGATTCTACCAATCCATGAGCACGGGAGATCTTTCCAACTTCTGTAGTCTTCCTCTATCTGTTTCTTCAGGGGGTTGTAGTTCTCCTGGTAGAGGTCATTTACATCCTCTGTTAAGTTTACTCCTAGGTATTTGATTTTTTTTGAAGCTATTTTAAATGGAATTGTTTCCATATATTCTTTCTCAATTTGTTCGTTGTTGGTGTATAGAAAAGCTAATGATTTTTGTAAGTTGATTTGGTATCTGGACACCTTGTAGTTATTTATGGTGTCTAGGAATTTTTTGGGTAGGGTTTTTTGGGTCTTTAAGGTATAGGATCATATCGTCAACAAATAGGGATATTTTGACAGTTTCTTTACCTATTTGTATTCCTTTTATTATTACTTCTTGCCTAATTGCTCTGGCTAAAGTTCCAGTACTATGTTGAATAGGAGTGGGGAGAGTGGGCTTCCTTGTCTTATTCCTGATTTTAGGAGAAATGGTTTCAGTTTTTCTCCATTAAGTATGATGTTGGCTGTAGGTTTGTCATATATAGCCTTTACAATGTTGAGGTACATTCCTTCTATCCCTACTTTTCTTAGAGCTTTTATTATGCAGTGGTGTTGGATCTTGTTGAAGGCTTTTTCTGCATCTATTGAGATGATCAAGTGGTTTTTGTCTTTGCTTCCATTAATGTGCTGTGTTACATCTATAGATTTGCGTATGTTGAATCCCCTCTGCATCCCTGGGATTAAGCCAACTTGGTTGTTGTGAATGATCTTTCTGATGTGTTGTTGGATTCTGTTTGCCATTATTTTATTGAGGATACTTACATCAATGTTCATTAACAGTTTGGCCTATGGTTCTCCTTTATAGAAGTGTCTTTGTCTGGTTTTGGGATGAGTGTAATGCTGGCTTCATAAAATGAGTTAGGCAGTTTTCCTTCCCTTTCTATTCATGGAACAGTTAAAGGAGGGTTGGTATTAGTTCTTTAAACATCTGATAGAATTCAGCAGTGAATCCATCAGGTCCTGGATTTCTCTTTTTTGGGAGACTTTTAATTGCTACTTCAACTTCATTTTGTATTATAGATCTATTCAGGTGACTAATGTCCTCTTGGTTCAGTTTTGGATGGTCATAAGTATCTAGAAATCTATCCATTTCTTCAAGATTTTCAAATTTATTAGAATATATGTTCTCAAAGAAGTCTCTGATGATTTCCTGGATTTCTGTAGTGTTTGTTGTTATCTCCCCTTTTGCATTTCTGATTTTTACTGATGAAGGTTTTTTCTCTTCTCATTTTAGTCAGGTTTCACCAGGGGTCTGTCGATCTTTGTTTTTTCAAAGAACCAGCTTTTTGTTTCATTGAATCTTTGTATGGTTTTTTTTTGTTGTTGTTTCTATTTCATTAATTTCAGTCCTTATTTTTATCATTTCTCTCCTTATGCTTGTTATAGGTTTTGCTTGTTCTTTTTCTAGGAATTTGAGATATAGCATTTGGTTACTGTTTTGAGATCTTTCTGTCCTTTTACTATATGCAATCATGGCTACAAACTTTTGTCTTAGGACTGCCTTTGCTGTATTCCATAGGTTCTGATGGGTTGTGTTTTCATTTTCACTAACTTCCATGAAGCTTTTAATCTCCTCTTTTATTTTGTCACTGACTTGTTGATCATTGAGCAATGTCTTGTTCAGCTTCCAATCGTTTGCTTGGTTTTTATTGCTGTTTTGTTGTTGAGTTCTAGTTTTAATGCATTGTGATCAAATACAATGCATGGGATTATTTCTGTTCTCTTATATTTGCTGAGGCTTGCTTTGTACCCTAAGATATGATCAATTTTGGAGAAGGTTCCATGAGCTGCTGAAAAGAATGTATATTGTGCAGAAGTTGGATGAAATTTTCTTAGACATCAGCTAGGTCCATTTGAACTATGGTGTGATTTAGTTCTAGAATTTTTTTATTGTTTTTTTTTCATTTTTGTTTTATTATTCATATGTGCATACAAGGCTTGGTTCATTTCTCCCCCCTGCCCCCACCCTCTCCCTTACCACCTACTCCGCCCCCTCCCTCTCCCCCCCCTCAATACCCAGCAGAAACTATTTTGCCCTTATTTCTAATTTTGTTGTAGAGAGAGTATAAGCAATAATAGGAAGAAACAAGGGTTTTTGCTGGTTGAGATAAGGATAGCTATACAGGGCATTGACTCACATTGATTTCCTGTGCGTGGGTGTTACCTTCTAGGTTAATTCTTTTTGATCTCACCTTTTCTCTAGTACCTGTTCCCCTTTTCCTATTGGCCTCAGTGGCTTTAAGGTATCTGCTTTAGTTTCTCTGCGTTAAGGGCAACAAACGCTAGCCAGGTATTGTGATACCTCCTGCATTGTTCTTTTGACTGAGTATTGCCTTGGCTATTCGTGGCCTCTTGTGTTTCCATATAAATTTAACAGTAGATTTTTCAATCTCTTTAATTAATGTCATTGGAATTTTGATGGGAATTGCATTAAACATGTAGATTACTTTGGGGAGTATCGACATTTTTACTATGTTGATTCTACCAACCCATGAGCATGGGAGATCTCTCCACTTTCTATAGTCTTCCTCAATCTCTTTCTTCAGAAGTGTATAGTTTTCCTTGTAGAGGTCTTTCACATCTTTTGTTAGGTTTACACCTAGGTATCTGATTTTGTTTGAGGCTATTGTAAATGGAATTGTTTTCATACATTCTTTTTCCGTTTGCTCATTGTTAGTGTATAGAAATGCTAATGATTTTTCTATGTTGATTTTATATCCTGCTACCTTGCTATAGCTATTGATGATGTCTAGAAGCTTCTGAGTAGAGTTTTTTGGGTCTTTAAGGTATAGGATCATGTCATCTGCAAACAGGGATATTTTGACAGTTTCTTTACCTATTTGTATTCCTTTTATTCCTTCTTCTTGCCTAATTGCTCTGGCTAGGAATTCCAGTACTATGTTGAATAGGAGTGGAGATAGTGGGCATCCTTGTCTGGTTCCTGATTTTAGAGGGAATGGTTTTAATTTTTCTCCGTTAAGTATAATGCTGGCTGTAGGTTTGTCATATATAGCTTTTATAATGTTGAGGAACTTTCCTTCTATTCTTAGTTTTCTTAGAGCTTTTATCATGAAATGATGTTGGATCTTATCAAAGGCTTTTTCTGCATCTATTGAGATGATCAAGTGGTTTTTGTCTTTGCTTCTGTTAATGTGGTTTATTACGTTTATTGATTTTCGTATGTTGAACCACCCCTGCAGATTTTTCATTTGGATAGGTGGGTATTAAAGTGTCCCACTACCACTGTGTTGGAGTCTATATATGTTTTTAGGTCCAGGGTATGTTTGATGAAACTGGATGTATTGATGTTGAGTGCATATAGGTTGATAATTGTAACTTCCTTTTGGTGTACTTCCCCTTTTATTAGTATGGACTGTTCTTTGCCTTGTTTCATCAGTGTACGTTTGAAGTCTACTTTGTCCAAGATAAGTATTGCTACTCCTGCCAGTTTTTGGGAGCCATTGGCTTGGTAAATCTTCTAGCCTTTGACCCTAAGCTAGCTCTTGTTTCTGTTGATGAGATGCATTTCCTGTAAGCAACAGATTGTTGGATCTTCCTTTTTAATCCATTTTGCCAAATGGTGTCTATTGATGGGGGAGTTAAGTTCATTAACATTCAGTGTTAGTAATGATAGGTATGTGGTGATTCTTGTCATTTAGTTGATTTTGTTGTTTAAGGATTTGATTGTGTGCAGCTGAATCAATGTTACTCTCTGCTTTCTTGTCTTCTCTTCTCCTGTGGTTTGGTATGGCCTGTCCTATCATGGTTTTGTTTGTTTTCATTTTCTGTGTGCAGAATTCCTTGGAGAATATTTTATAGTGTTAGCTTGGTTGTCAGATATTGTTTTAGTTTCTGCTTATTATGGAAGACTTTTATTGCTCTATCTATTTTAAATGATAGTTTTGCTGGGTAGAGTTACCTACAGTTGAAGTCATTTTCATTCAGGGCCCAGAATACATCCCCCCATGTCCTTCTTGCTTTTAATGTTTCTGTTGAGAAATCTGCTGTGATTTTGTATGTTGTTTGTTTTTTCTCTCTCACAGCCTTCAATATTCTTACTCTATTCTCTGTGCTTATTGTTTTAATGATAATATGTCCTGGGGTAGTTCTATTTGGGTCAAGTCTGTTTGGTGTCCTGGAGGCTTCCTGTACCTGAATGGGCATAGTTTTCTCTAGATTTGGGAAATTTTCTGTTTTTATTTTGTTGAATATATTACAAATTCCTTTTGCTTGCACCTCTTCTCCTTCAATGCCCATGATTTTCAGGTTTGGTCTTTTGATGGAATTGGTGAGTTCTTGCCTATTCCATTCATAGGTCATGAGTTGTTTGACTAATAGCTCTTCAGTTTTTCCTTTAATTTTTCATGTTCAAGTTCTGAGATTCTGTCTTCTGCTTGTTCTAGTCTGCTGGAATGGCCTTCCATTGTGTTTTGTATTTCTGTTTCACTTTTTTTCCTGAGGTTTTCCATATCATGGGTCACTTCTTCTTTAAATGTCAATTTTTGTCCTTAATTCATTAATCTCTATATTTATGGTGTTCTCTCTCTCACTTTGGTATTTATTTATGACTTCTATGTGTTCATTTATTTGTTTTTGTGTTTTCTCATATTCTTTATTTTTGTTATCTTGGAATTTCTTGAGTGCCTCATGTACTTTTTGGTTGACCATGTCTAGTAACATCTCCATGAAATTCTCAGTGATTACTTGCAGGATTTTTCCTGTCAGGGTGTTTTTGTGGGCTTCATTGGGTTCCTTAGCATTGTTTATCTTTGTTTTGTTGGAGTCTGGAACTGGGCATTGATTTTCTTCATTTCCCTCTGAATGCTGTATTAATTTATTTTTCAGGGGAGAATGGTTTTCGTCCCTTTTTTGCCTTCCCATTGCTCCACTTGGTGCTGTTTCTGTCCCTGTTCTGTGCATAATTTAGTATTAGCTAACTTAGAATAGTAAAACTAACAAAACAAAGAAAGCAAGAAAAAAAAATAAATCAACAGGGAGAGGCGATGGACAAACAAATAGGTAACAAAACAAACAAACAAACACATAAAAAATTCCAGGATAAGGAACAATAGAATTTCAGTCTTCATAATTCTGGTTTTACTCCTTCAGTATCCAGCCCTGGTGTTGGTATTTAAGCAGAAGCTCTGTCTTATTTTGCCAAGTAGTTGGGGAGACTTGCCAGTTATTTTTCCTGTCTTTCAGTAGTAGCTGCTTTGTCTGCTCCTCCCTCAGTGAGGTGTGGCTTGTCCTCAGGTCCTGGAGATCAGCTCTGTGGTTCAATAGCTGTCCTGCTTTGGAGTTGGATTTTCTCTATGTTGGTTTACTGAGGGCTTGTTTCTTTGCCTTGCCCCCTTTCTTTGGGGCAAGGTCAGAGATCCATCAGCCAGGTCCTTGCTGTCAGTGTGTTACGCTGGTTTGCTAATTGTTTTTCAATTTTGCAGGGTCATTTGACATTGGATGTTGCTCACTGTCTCAGGAGATGAGTTTTGTGGACCGCTCTCTGCCCTATTTCAGGCAGCAGCTTTTCACCCACCCACTGTCGGCCTGTCTGCCTTTCCAGTCTTTGTTTACTGTAATTTCTCACAGAGATCAGCTCCTTGCCCCTCCCCACTTCTCCAGTACACCTAGAGCACCCCACCTCTCTACTGCCTGTTCCTTTTCAGTTCCTTGCTTATTATTCAGCTTTTTTTTAATGGGGTGGGGGTCAATCTGTCCAGGGGGCTATTCTGGTTTATCCCCATGTTGGCTTTGAGAATACCCCATGTGCATATTTGCTTACCAGTTGGTCTGCAGGATGGCTCCCAGGCAGGTTTAGAGCTGGTATCTGGTGGTTTGGGAGCCCTCCTATTTTCTCAGTGTAACATGGTGCAGAGAAGCTTTGTACTGGCTGGGGGTTCAGGGTATTGAAGCCCTGATTCCTCTTGGTGCTTTTCTTCTGCCTAGTATGGCTCCAATGTCTCAGCAAAATCTTCGATTTACAGAGCTTACCCTGTCTGCTTCTGCACTCTAGTCACCATCTTGGATCCTCTCTACAAATCTTAATATGCTGGATTCTTAACAAGTATAAACTGACACATTGTTATTGTTTTATGTACTTATTTAATTATTTAATAATACTGGGGACTAAAACCATATCCTCATCCTTGCTAGGCAAGCACTCTGTCAGTTGAGCCATACACCAAGTCCTTTTGTTGGTATTTTGTTTTTGAGACAGGGTCTTGCAAACTTTGCTTGGACCTACCTGATACTCAGCATCTTCCTGCCTCATCCCACATTGAAGTAGCTGGGATTTCAGTCATATACCACAATGACAGTCTATATTAATATATTTTAAATGTCAAACTGAGGAGTAATTAAGTGAAGTCAGAAGCCATAAGTGTGCCACAAATCAAATAGGAACTCTTCAGGAGTTTGAGTGACTTTCAACATAATGTCTACTATGGGTAACTTGCCTTTGCTTTCTTGATTTTCAGTGCTATTCTCTCAAGCTCTAAATGTGTATGAGCAGTCAGGAAAATTTTTTTTTTTGGGTTACACGTGAATTTCTAATATTCAAAGGTTTTTGCTAAGCTTACCAAATAATTCAAAAACTCTGTAGGGGCAGTTACTCCAATATTAGTTCACATTCTTGGCTGATGCAACACCCAGAAGAAAAAGGCCACATGGTACAGCCCTACCATGCTGGCTTGAGCCAAGATTGGGGAAACCCAGAATTCAGAATCCTGCACCAGAGAAATGACAGAGGAGACAGGCCATCCACTTGAGTGTAGAATAGACAGATCTAGGCAAGAAAACCTAGATATGAGGACATAAGAGTTCTAAATATAGCCAAGAGGGAAAAGATAGGTATGAGCAGGTTAGAAGAAATTTTGAGTCTAACATTTTATTTTATGGGCTTCAGATCTGTTGAATTAACCTAAGTCTTGATTTATACCATCTGTGTGTCAAGCCCACACTCTGAAGATCCCAACTACACACTAGGACTCAGTTTGTGGGTTATAGCAGATAGTCATTGAGAAAGAAGTTCAATCACCTAGATAATTCCATTTTTTTTTCTTTTTCAGGATGGGTATTGCTATGTACTAAAGTCCATTCTTGATCTTGTTATGTAGCCTCATACTTGTATCACAGGTGTGAACCACCATGACTGGCTACATGGGTAATTCTTAATTCTTGAAAGATTTATTAGCTTCTTTCTCACAAGTTAAGATCTGACATAAAAGTCACAGTTTAGTCTTGTTATCCAGTGATCTTAGAAAACAGAAATGGTACAAAGTAATTGCAAATGGGTTTTACATTTTGTACTAAATAGTGAAGTAGGTCAATTGTCATAAAGTTGGAATCTTAGTCACTTTTATGAAGTTAATATTCCTTTATTTTTTCAAAGTATAACTTATACTATAATGGAATCCTTATGTATCCATCTTCAGATTAAATATTTATCAACATTCTGGCATTCTTACCTCATGTGATATTTTAATTAGTATTTTCTTTCAAGCATTGAGATCTTTGTTGTGGCCAGTGCTAACTGAGCCAAATGATGAAGCTCTGTGAGTGTGAACTCTCTCATGTTGTGCAGAATTCCCTGGGAGGTGTTTGCTGAAAGGAACACAATGCCTCTTTGATGAAGGCAAGATTAAGGGATTTTCTTCAAAAAGAAAGAAACTTTGACTCATTGAATCATGCCCTTTTGAAATGTCTGATGCCAGAGGCAAAAAACTCAATGATGTCACTTTGGTGAAGCAATATCTTCCTTAGGAAATACCAATTCCATGAATTTAAAATAATAAAACAATGTGAAGCATATCTCTTCATAAAAGTTAAATCCATTCATGCAATATTATACACAAAATACAAAACAAAAGCAATGTTGTTTTTGGTGGAGGAAAACTATTCTATCTATGTATCATCTATCTATCTATCAACCTATCATCTATCTTTGTCAGGGCATTGATCTATCTGCCTTTCTTTAAGCCAAATTTTTAGTAAGTCCCCTAGGACATCAACATTTTCACATTTTGAATATGTTTCCACTTTATTTTGTGCCTTTCCCAGTGAACACAGGGCTTATAACATGACCAGTGTTTCACTAGTATCTGTTGAATTAATTTAATTTGCTTTTTGAACTAAAATTCTTTCTTTTCTCAAGTGATCTCTCCACATTTGCCAGAATCCTGACTAGCCCATTATATTTTATAATGGAATAATAAAAATGGATAAACAAATCAGTACCATGAACAGCAGCTGCATTCTTTCTCATACATAATAGCATGGTATTACAGGATGGTGGTGGTGATTATGATGATGATGGTGATGTTGTTATTCTCTGTCTCCACCCTGGTGTGGTTTGAAGAACAAATACAGTCAAGGGGAAAGCACTCATGGCATAGATTCTTTGTGTGATTTCTTTCCACTAACACAATGACTTTGTCATACTGTTTTGCATAATTTTACAACCTCTTGCGAAGAATATTGAGATCTGTTGCTGTAAAACATGATAAAGCCCTGTAGGAATGTGCATGTTTCAATAAATTCTACTCAAACTGATATTTTTCTCTTCAAAGGCTCTAAAGTCATAGTGACCCTGTCAAAATGGAGGATTATTTCTGCTCTTGTTCTTTTTAATGAGGTTCATTGGAATAATGTATAAACACTAGAGTATAGGAATTAAGATTCTTTTTTTCATCTCAAATCAGTCATTGTAGTCAGAAAGGAAATAGGTATGTAGTACATTAACAGTGAAAGTTTTTATTTATAATTTACCTAATGAAATATTGGTATGCTTAGTTCAAAACCTGAATTATTTCCCCCTTCTAAGAGCAAGGGCTTATTATTTCAAATTATATCAAATGAAATAAGAAAATATTTAAAAATGTATTGTAATATATAGAAATGGTTTGATATACATATATATGTAATAAAACATTTTAAATATGTTATGAGGATAAGTGATTATTTATACTTCGCTATAAAGGCTTATAACAGAAATATCCACTGGTTGTCATTAAGGAAGTAATTACTTGTTTTTGGAATCATCCTGGCTAACTTTTCTTGGAAAATTGCCATTTGATTTTCAGGAAACACACATTTTAAGTTTCTATAAATTAGGCCCTATGAGAAACCTAGGTATTTATAAAAAGTTTTGTGTTGGAAAAGTATTCCCAACCTGTATTTTAAAGCCAGGAGTTTGAAAACCCTTTGTATTAGAGTACTTTAAAAAAACAAAAAAGCCGGGAAGTTTTTTCCTCTCAATTTTTCTTCATTCCTTTTTGTAGATGTCAGTGTACTACAGGGAAAAGAAAGACCTCTTTTATTTTGGAAATATATGACTTCTACATGCCAATGAAAGAAAGTGGTGATTTGATTTATTATGCCAGGGCTGTCATATCAACAATAAGGTTTTCAAGCAACTAGCAGAATAAATTATTTTATAGATTTATGTGCTTAGCCTTATAAAATAGACCAAATGGAAGACACTTCTTCCACCCATGATTATGTGATAATTTTAAAAAGTCATTATGCAGAAATTATGCATTAAATTCACATTATTAAGAGTCCAAAATGAGTCATGTGAATATAATCAATGCCAAAAGACTTGATGAAGATTTGCTACTTACAAGGAAGTATTGTTGTTTCATGTTCATATATTTTCAATAATTGGTTTCCAGGGTCCATACCAATGATTTGCATAGAGTTTTTCCAATTTTACTTTTCAAAGAATCAAACATATGTAGCTCTCACTGCTGTGCCCTTTAAGCATTCTTCAAAAGATCTCCTTACAGAATCATTGTGCTCATTTTATTAGACACACTGTTTAGAATCCTGTACTTATGCAAATAGCTTGGGTCAGTTCTTAAAAAGACTTCCAAAAAGTTACTGAACATATTAGAGAAGGAAGCATTGATTTTTTTATGCAATTGCACTGGGGAACATCAGAGACTTACTAGACATTCACAGTCCATATTCCCAAAACATCTCCGTGTAGTTTAAACATTCTCATTGCTATTTTCAAGGTGCTGCTTATGTCTCTACTTGGGAAAAGCCTGACCTGAATATAGGACAGCCTGTCTTTTTCCCTCTTTCTATTTATCAAAACTTTCTCTAAAGTGTTTGATCTGTTCATATTGCCAATAATATGAAAAATATGATTTGCTCAGATTGCTGATGATATGTGATCTACTAAACATCTAGTTTTAGGCAAAAGAAGCAAAAATCTGCATGTGATCCTAAGACAAGGTATTCTATATCCATCTACTACAGAAACATTTGTTGGTGAAGACAATGGGTGCCTAAATTAAACACCCCTTTTCCATTGCTTTGCCAAGGATTTTTTTCCTTTCACTTTAGTAGTTTCTTCAAGAAATATTATTTCTTTCAGGGGTCTATAGCCTATGAATTAGGCAAAAGCACTTATGTTAAATAATTGCTAAGCAAATCATAGCATTTCATTTAATTTTCCTACTTAAAATATTTCTTATAAATATAGCTGCATTTTATTTTAAGTGATGAGTGGTGAAAGTTTCTCTGACTAATTCAGATACACTTTCTTCATTATTAGCCACATCTTTTGTATCCCTACAGGCATTTCAGCATCAGCAAGTGAAAGAAAATACCTCTCCCTTCACTGGATGTTGTTCTAATATTCTTGCAACATAATTGCCAAGGAATAGTGTTTCTAGCCTTAGTCCTCCCAAGACTATGGGTGTTTTCTTCCTTTGGAGTTACTTATTTTTCGAGTCACTATAGCTTCGGAAGAAAGGCAAATCAATTGAAGATTCATGGCATTGCCACACATTCCCAGCATTAGAATAACCGTCCTCCTGTACTGTGCTTCCTTTCTTGTTACTGTCAACTCTACTTCATTTCTTCTGTATTCTATTTTCAATAGCATGCTTGTAGGCAAATTTTTCCCATTATCTTTCTGGAGAAGTCAATCTGTTTTCATTTTCTCCTGTCAGAAAACAAATTTTCAGACAACATTACTCTGTATAGTCTTTTTAGTTTCTCTTTATTTTTTTATATACAATTTTTTTGGTAAAACCATGCTTATAATGTTTATTTAATATCTTTCTCTACTGCCCCATACCTTCAGACTTTTAATTGGACCCATATGTGGGCACATGCGCTTTTCTGTAAATAGAGAATGTAGTCTATAATTATTTTGCAAAAATAAGTGGGGGATTTGCAAATGGAGAGGAATAGTTTCCATTTTTTCCCTTTCTCTTTGCTTCCTTTAGGAAATAAAAGACCTTTAGGTCTTGATGAAGCCATCATGAACAGCTTTTGTCAAACTTGACTGTATGCACAAATCACCTGTGAGTCTTGTTACATGGTATGTTTGGACTCTGTATGTGGGTTTATGCTGGGACTGAAATAATCTATTTCTAACCATTTCAGGTGATATCCATGGGGCTGGTATGCCCACTACATATGTATAACCAGGACTTACATTTATACCTTGGAGGTAAAGAAGATGAGTCTAGTGTACTGAGTGAGTGTACCAAGTGTGGTTTGTCTGTTTATTCTCTAACCTATAACTTTATTATCCCAAAATAAGAAAGGCCATGCATTTTTCTGTTAGGGTTGTATGAAGGGATTGATGATGACAATTGTTTTCTGCATAGAACCAGCTCCTTTTCCCTTCTGTGAATAAGTGGATTAAGATTCCTTCCTCACAATGAACATTGCAGTATTTATTCACCAACAAAATTGGAATTGAAGAAAATTAAAACATGCCATTTTGAAACTCAAGTCCATCATTTTCCTTTAATTTCTGTGTATAGAAAATAAATTAATCTTAATAGGAATCACAAACTATTTGGTAGCAAAGGCAGGAATATTTTAACACTGAGAATTCATTATTATTTTTAATTTTTTTACCTTAATATGAGCTTTCCAATAGTAAAACAAATGCAGTCAAACAGATGAGATTAGTCAATGGTGGTACAGAAATTAATTTTCTTTGATGATTTATTTTGTTAGCAGAGATAAAAAGCAGTAATTTCAAAACATGAATATTCTCAGTGACTCAAAGGAAAACTCTGCTATTTTGAAAATGAAAAACGTATGAGAATGAGAAAAACGTATGAACCAATGAGAATCTGATGTTGACTTACTCTTTTCCTTCCCCATCTTTAATTTTAATGTTTCTGTTCTTTTTGTTGGTTTGCTTGCTGTGGTTAAGCAAAGGTCTCCTTATTTCCCTATTATTCAATGTGCATCTCCTTCAGAAGGTTTTGTTTGGCCAATGGGAACACTTTCATAAAATGAATGTCCTGCATTATGCCACTTGGAATTTCTTAAGACATTGTCACCCAGTAAGCTTGGTAGTTGGCAATTTTTCATTCACCAGTAACTGACTCACAATGCTGAATAAGAAACTGATATTTCCAAGGTAAGTAATGCATTTGTCATAGTACATGAAAGAGCCATGCACCTGGCCCATGTGGCATTATGAGTGATGATGGAAAGAAAAGAGTAAATTGGCGAGTGAGAACAAAGACATCCAGACAGATATTATGAATGAGGTGCATTTCAAAGTCAGGTACTCAATTTTGAGGCAATCTCCAGTGGTGCTTTCCAGGCTGAAACAAGGAAGCAAAGCAAGGAAAATCTTCAAAACAGGTCCCATTCATTCTCAGAAAGGAGCAAGCAGAACCATTCTTACTTAGAAATTACAAATGAGTGGTTTTCCCAAGGAAGAATGAGGGGTTTTCTCATCCCAGAGATGAGAAAATGCCCCAAATTGTGCCAGTTTGTGTACATGCATGCATTTTTACCACAGAGAAAATCTATAATTTTTAAGAGGTTCCTGTCATGACTACAAAGAAATTAAGGCTCAAAACTTTACAGTAAAACTCAGTAACTCACAAGGTTTGGTGAAGAACTTCTCATTGGTTTCATATCTATTTTGATTCAATGTTCTGTAATACTGTGCTGTGCTAAAAATATACAAATTAGCAGGGTTTATTTTATGCCTAAGACCTTTTATTGTTAAGATATACCAAATCAACTCTTTCTAAATTTTATTTTTATTATCATATTATTGTTGTACTGGGGGTACATTGCACTATTTACAAAAGTACTTATAATATTTCTTAGTTAAATTCACCCCCTCCATCCTTTTCCTTTATCCTACTTCCTCTGCTTTCTTAAGAATCATTGTGGTAGGATTCCAAGATGGCAGCTAGAGGGAGGAAGCAGAAAGCAAGCCTCCTATAGTGAAATCTTGGAGAGACACTGGAGACACACTTTGCAGGCATAATCACTGAGAAGAGGCATAACATTGATCCCTCCACACCTCCAGCCGGTGCAGAGAATCTCCACTTCACATTAAATGGAGAAACCAGGAGGGCCCCTGGGCCGCCAGTTGCCCGTGCCCAGATGGCTTGGGAAGATGTGGACCAGGTGAGCTTTGTGGTACTGCGGTACTCCCACAGACAAGCCTGGGCCAGAGCAGCATAGCCTCTTGGACAGACTGACCTCCACCCTGGGAAAAAAGAGAAACTGACTAATAAGCAATAAGAACAATTAAGACACGTGGGAAGGAGGGTGGGGTGCACTGAGCGCCAAAGATTGGGGGAAGGGAATCCTTCCTGCAACTGTAAATAAAAAAGCCAGGAAGGCCAGAGAGGCTCTGGTGGGAGCCCATGCATGCCCAGCAACCAGGAGCGGGAAAGCTTGTGAGAGTGGCGGAGGGAGGAAAACTCCACAGGAGAGGAGGGAAGACCCACTTCCCACGTGAGCTGTAAACAAACATGGCAGCTGGCAGGAGCAGCAGCACTGCCCAGTAATCAGGAGCAGGAACACTTGTGAACGTGGCGGTGGGAGGAAAACTGCACAGTAGAGGGGGGCAGACCCACCTCCCACATGAACTGTAAAGAAAAACACAGGCCTGACAATGTGGGTGCACTGTCACCTTTCCCAGTGTGCTTGCAAAGGGGAAAGCTTGTAGCAGAGGCTCCCGCACAGGAGAACTCTGAGTAATCAAAGCCTGCAGGGCTAGGTGAGTGCTAAGCTCACCCCAGAGATCTGCATAAATAATGACGCCAGCAACAGCAGGGACAGCAGTGGGCAGGCAAGCCACAGCTGCAGATACCATCCTCAGAACTGTCTCCAGACTCTTTTTTTTCTTTTTCTCCCTTACCCTTGATGAGAGAACAACTGAATTACACCTGAATGCTGAAAAACTTACCGAAACTGTATTGCATTTGAACTTGGGACACTTGGTGGGTTTTTTTTCTGTGTGTGTGTGTGTGTGTGTGTGTGTGTGTGTAGTTTTGTTCTACTTTCTGCATCCCCTTTGATGAGACAACTGCAGAACAACATCTGAGGCACCATCTCCAGGATGGGAGACTAAGACGGACACCCAAATTATTAAGACTGAAACTTCATTGCACTTGAACTTGGAGGTTTTTTGGTTTTTTGGTTTTTTGACTTTTTTGGTTTTTTAAAATTTTCTATTTTTTCATTTTATTTTAATACATTTTTATATACAGATTATTCTTTCATTTACTTATTTTTTATTTTTTTATTATCTTTATTTTTTAAATTTTTGATTTTCAAACCTCTCTCTGTCTCTCTAATGTCTGTTCAGCTTACTGTCAATTAGTACTCTAACGCTCCCTGTTTATACCTTTGAAACCTTCTTGTCTGATACCTTGTTCTGTTTTCTCCTTCCAGGCTGTGTATTAGTTTTTCCCATTTCTTCAACTTCTTGCTTTTCATCTCAGCTCACCCTTCCATTCTAAATATTACCATTGTTATTATTACAAGCTACAAAATTCTTAATTGCACACAGTACAGGGACAGTAACAACACCAAAGACAATGACAGGAAGACAGAAAAAACAGGGAAACCAGTTTCCCCACAGCAAAAAATTAATACAGGAACCAGAGGGGAATGAAGAAAACAGGTACTCAGATTCAGACTCCAACAAAATGAAGATAAACTATTCCAAAGGACCCAATGAAGCCCACAAGAATAATTTAAAAGAAGACATACTACAGGTACTCAATGAGAATTTTATAGACATGATACTGGATAGGGTCAACCAAAATGTACAGGAGACACTCAAGAAATTCCAAGACAACAAAAATAAAGAATTTGAAAAAGCAAAAGAAGAAATAAAGGAAACCATAGAAGCACTGTATAAACACCAAAATGAAAGAGTGAACACAATGAATAAACAGATAAATGAACTCAGAACAAAAATAGACAACATTAAAGAGGAAACCAGCCAAGATATGGAAAACCTCAGAAAAAAGAACGAAACAGAACTGCAAAACAAAACGGAAGGCCAATCCAGCAGAATAGAACAAACATAAGACAGAATCTCAGAACTTGAAGATGAAATGGTAAATAAAGGAAAAACCGAAGAACTATTAATTAAACAACTCAACACCTGTGAAAAGAAAATGCAAGAAATGGTCTCTAATCTGAAGAGAACACCCACAGAGTGGGAGAAAATATTTGCCAGCTATACATCAGACAAAGGACTGATAACCAGAATATATAGGGAACTTAAAAAACTAAATTCTCCTAAAACTAATGAACCAATAAAGAAATGGGAAAGTGAACTAAACAGAACTTTCTCAAAAGAAAAAATTCAAATGGCCAAAAAACACATGAAAAAATGCTCACCATCTCTAGCAATAAAGGAAATGCAAATTAAAACCACACCAAGACT
The DNA here is from genome assembly GCF_047511655.1 of Castor canadensis. Classification (NCBI taxonomy): domain Eukaryota; kingdom Metazoa; phylum Chordata; class Mammalia; order Rodentia; family Castoridae; genus Castor; species Castor canadensis. Next base: position 87,627,901 of record NC_133397.1, on the reverse strand, counting down.
CCACCTTACCCCTGTTAGAATAGCCATCATTAGCAACACCAACAACAACAGGTGTTGGCAAGGATGCGGGGGAAAAGGAACCCTCTTACACTGTTGGTGGGAATGTAAACTAGTACAACCACTCTGGAAAAAAATTTGGAGGCTACTTAAAAAGCTAGACGTACTCCAGAGGCACCTGCACATCCATGTTTATTGCGGCACTATTCACAATAGCCAAGTTATGGAAACAGCCAAGATGCCCCAGCACTGACGAATGGATTAAGAAAATGTGGTATCTATACACAATGGAATTTTATGCAGCCATGAAGAAGAACGAAATGTTATCATTCGCTGGTAAATGGATGGAATTGGAGAACATCATTCTGAGTGAGGTTAGCCTGGCTCAAAAGACCAAAAATCGTATGTTCTCCCTCATATGTGGACATTAGATCAAGGGCAAACACAACAAGGGGATTGGACTATGAGCACATGATAAAAGCGAGAGCACACAAGGGAGGGGTGAGGATAGGTAAGACACCTAAAAAACTAGCTAGCATTTGTTGCCCTTAATGCAGAGAAACTAAAGCAGATACCTTAAAGCAACTGAGGCCAATAGGAAAAGGGGACCAGGAACTAGAGAAAAGGTTAGATTAAAAAGAATTAACCTAGAAGGTAACACCCACGCACAGGAAATCAATGTGAGTCAATGCCCTGTATAGCTATCCTTATCTCAACCAGCAAAACCCCTTGTTCCTTCCTATTATTGCTTATACTCTCTCTACAACAAAATTAGAGATAAGGGCAAAATAGTTTCTGCTGGGTATTGAGGGGGGGAGCGGGAGGGGGTGGACTGGGTGGTAAGGGAGGGGGTGGGGGCAGGGGGGAGAAATAAACCAAGCCTTGTATGCACATATGAATAATAAAAGAAAAATGAAAAAAAAAAAAAGCTAGACGTTGATCTACCATTTGATCCAGCAATACCACTATTGGGGATATACCCAAAAGACTGTGACACAAGTAACTCCAGAGGCACCTGAACACCCATGTTTATTGCGGCACTATTCACAATAGCCAAGTTATGGAAACAGCCAAGATGCCCCACTACTGATGTATGGATCAAGAAAATGTGGTGTCTATACACAATGGAATTTTATGCAGCCATAAAGAAGAACGAAATGTTATCATTCACTGGTAAATGGATGGAATTGGAGAACATCGTTCTGAGTGAGGTTAGCCTGGCCCAAAAGACCAAAAATCATATGTTCTCCCTCATATGGGGACATTAGATAAAGGGCAAACACAGCAAGGGCATTGGACTTTGAGCACATGATAAAAGCTTTAGCACACAAGGGAGGTGTGAGGATAGGTAAGACACCTAAAAAATTAGCTAGCAGTTGTTGCCCTTAACGCAGAGAAACTAAAGCAGATAGCTTAAAAGCAGCTGAGGCCAATAGGAGAAGGGGACCAGGAACTAGAGAAAAGGTTAGATCAAAAAGAATTAACCTATAAGGTAACACACATGCACAGGAAATTAATGTGAGTGAACTTCCTGTATAGCTATCCTTATCTCAACCAGCAAAAACCTTGTTCTTTCCTATTATTGCTTATACTCTCTCTACAACAAAATTAGAAATAAGAGCAAAATAGTTTTTGCTGGGTATTGAGGGGGTGGGGGGGAGAGGGAGGGGTTGGAGTGGGTGGTAAGGAAGGGGGTGGCGGCAGGGGGGAGAAATGATCCAAGGCTTGTATGCACATATGAATAATAAAAGAATAAAAAGAATCATTGGGAAAAACTGGTCTGTTTAGAATTTGTGCAAGTGTTTATTTTAGAAATGTTGAGAGGATTAATTATTATGATTATCAGGTCCATGAATATGAGGCATTTTATGTATTGTTTCTATAAATATGCCATAGTAAAGAAGTAGAGCTTTGGGTCAGACATGGTGTTGTGTATCTATAACCCCAGCTACTTGGAAGGTGGAGATCAAGAGGATCTCTGTCTGAGACCAGTTGAGGCAAAAATTAGGAAGAACCCATATTAAGTGATTAGTAGGCATTGTGGTGCATTACTATTAATCACAACTTCACAGAAGGCATAGGCAGGAGGATGATGTACTGAGGCCAGCCTGGGGCAAAGACACAGACCTTTCAAAACACAATTAAAGAAGAAAGGACTGGGGGTGTAGAGGTAATGAGCCTGCCTAGCAATTGTGAGGCCCTGCATTCAAACCCTGTACTGTCAAAAACAAAAAGTGAAAATAGAGTTTTTATTTATATAATATTGATACAGAAACATTTTATAGAAAGTAAAATATAGTTTTAAGTAAGTATGGGTTTTATGCCTAATATTAATTAATAATTAATTAATTGTTCATTCGAATAATTTAATATCCAAAAAATATAAAATTTTCTTGTTTTTAGAAGGTCTTCAGGACAATCTATTCTGTAGTTTATGTAACTCTTTGACCTGGCTCATCTCATTGAAGTGCTACATTTACTAATTCATTTGTTCAGCTAAAGTTTCTAGAAAACCAACAAGAAATTTGGCATTGTTTTCAACTCTAGTGGGTTGGGAAAGTGCCATTTCAGTGAGAAAGTCTCATTGCTTGTCCCCAGAAGCAGCATAGAGTTTTATCTGTGGAGAACACTGTATTAACTAATAGTACATAGTAGAAAATACACGGCTGTCATCATACTGCAGCAGGAAACAAGCATATGGGATTTCATGCCTGGTGAACTCTACAGACAAGTTCTCAGAGTTAGGAGGAGTTATGCTGCTGTTTGAAGAATTAAGAACATTTAATCACAATGCAAAATATGATCATTATTTCCGTGTTTATTGTGCTTCTCATAAATCATTAAACTTTAATATTAATATTTCTTTTTCCGAGTCTTTGCAAGGAGAACCAGTTCATATCTCTTCCTGAGGTTAGAGGCAAAGATGCATATAAAATCCTCATATAAATGGCACTCAGAAGACTGCCATCTTCGCAGCATGAACTGGAATTAGCCACACAAGGCTTTCATGTTCAATTTTTTCATCCAGAAAATAAGTGCTATTTATAATAAAATACAAGCATACATATATGTAGTTTATCTCTGCAATAAAATTCATATTATTAGAGTGTCAGTTCAGTCAGGACAATGGCTCCACTTATCTTTTTAGTGACTCATTCATTGGTTCAATCAATAACCAACTTTTGACTAACTACACAGCTGGTCACTGGGATTACAAGTGACTAAGTCACACATATCTCTGCTTTTGTTGATTTTAACTTTTAGTTTGAAAATATGATATGAATATCTGCTGAGGAGGAAGAAAAACAGAACTCTAGGCTAATGAATTTGGTGTAGAGATTAATTAGGATGTTTGGTTTAGAAACCTTTAAGAAAGAGATGTCATTAAAGTTGTACTGTCCTAAGTTAGAGGTCAGCCTCTCATAAATAGGTCTCTGGGTTGGGTAGACACAGATCTTCAACTTTTAGGTGCCTAATATTCATTGGGATGGTTTAGTTAAAATGGCAAGTTTTTGAGTACCTTCCTGGGTAAACTTTAAATCTGTGTGGATGAAGCCTTGGAGTCAGTGTCATAAAAAAAATCACATTGAGTTAGTCTTATGTACGCGGTTCATGGACCATAGTTTGAAAAACACTTAATTAAAATTTTCATAGAATTTTTGGTGACTGCTGTTGATACTGTGTCTATCATTATACAAGTCAGAGACCCTTTGAGTAAATGAGGCAGGCTGTAGCAGAATTAGTATTAGTATTAGCAAAATTATTTAGTGCCTTTGCATAAATAATCTTTGCAAAATTCACTTAAATATAATTTTCAATACTTCTTTCATTTGGGTGTGTGTGAAGAGCAGTCTTTACCTGTCTTTGCTTCTTCTGAGTGCCAGAATCCTGCATTTTTTCAAGGCAGTATATATTCAGAGCTGATACTACTGATGATGATAATGTTATGAATTGGGGGGATGTGTAGGCATACAAGACAAAAGAACTTGAGCACAATTAAACCACATGATGCATATTTAGTAAAAAGCCTTTACACAAACCTTAAAAAGCTTCGATAGGAAGCATTACAAATGGTGCATACTGAGGTTCTACTCTATTAGAAAATTTGGCTAAGATACTAGTGACATTACTTAAGTCTACAAATAGAGTTTTGTTCTTTCAATCCTACTTTCTCTTCTTAATAATCTAGTTTTATTACCCTAATAAAATTTATGATTTTATACAAGAAAAAAAGAGTATTATCTTTGTCTATGTGGATGAAGATTTTTTTAATGGTTATTTTTGTGGGGTGTCTCTGGTTCAAGGTCTCAATTGTTGCAACATGAAGAAGCCCAAGTTTTCTAACTTGAAATATTACTGTGTGTCTCCCAAATGTCAGGAGGTTCTTTTTTCCTTCAAAATAATTTTAATTTGGTAGGGTCACCCCTTCCTTCTTCCAAACTAACTCTTTTTCTCCCGTCAATGGTGATCTCGGCATTGATGAGATTCAAAGGAAATCAAGATTGGTTTCTTTACAAAGAAATTGGGGAGTAGGAAAGAAATTAGTGCACTTAACAAAGGCCTTATAAGTGGAAGGGAAAATGTGAGGAAACTTAGTGTGATAGAGTATCAAGGTACTTAGGAATAAGAGCATACACATTTTCACACCTGTTAATTTGTGCACCTGTCAACAGAACTTTACATTAGAGAAATCTTTTTATCTTGATGTGCTGTTTAAATACTGAAGAATAATCTAAAAAAGAGAAAATTATAATTTGAGCTTGAATTTTGTATTAATTTAGAATGGGGTAGAATATTTTTGAAAAAGAATAGCAGACTAAAAATATCTGCCCATCTGGCCCAGGAAATTCCTTTTGTGCACTGCTAGAGCTATATCAATGTAAAATGTATTCACTCTTTTTGAAAGTGCCAATGCCCATTTTGAACCTAATCATTTTTATGTTTGATTTGATTTTGCCATGGCTGGGTTTTGTTTAGGCTTGGATTGTAGTGATCATGTACATGTTTGCCTACTAATTCAACAAACCTGTTGGTGCACATTGTTTCACTGCAGTGGACTAGATAGTGCATAATATACACAATAATTCAGGGCTGAAGGCACAGATGATATTGAAGATGCCTTAGAGAAGACTATTTTCCCTTCTCACTATATCCAAAGTTTCCTGTTGTTGGACAGAAAGAAATTGATAGGGCTCTGCATTTTAGGCACATATCAAGTTCTCTGCAGCACTTATATTTGCATACAATACTAGATTATCTGATATTGTGTGGACAATAATATATCTAAAGGATTAGGAAATAAGTAACATTAAAAATTGACCTTGCTTATGTACAAAATTCATACTAGAATATTTTGGCTTCATAAAATGTAAGTGATTCAAGTAACATGATTTTTCTACTTCTTGAAAGCAACAGAGCAATTAAAGGTTCTACATGACTACTTTATCTCTGTTTGTCCCACTAAGGCATTAAATATCAGCCAGCTTAGAGTCATTAATCAGAAGTATGAATATATTATGGGGAAAATCAAATTTACTATCAATCCCAGTATTTTACTGCACATTAACACACTTAATGCTTGTATTAATTGCTTTTCCCAATGTGACAGAATAAAACACTGTAATTATTAATAGCTTCCAGAAAACATGAAGTAGCATTGGATACAGAGGTCAGGTGTTAGTTTAAAAGATTATGTGCCTTTGTAGGATCAATATAGGCAATATCTCTGTATTCACAGATAATGAAAGGTAGGACTTAAACTACTTACAATGACAAAAATGAAAGGGTACTTTTAGGTCATAATACTGTGTGTCATCAGATATAACACTGACCCATATATTTTAATTGTGACTCTATTGAATAGGCAATATGGCCATGGGAACAAGCTTCTTGGTTTTCAGTTTATTTCAGTAAGACACTTCTTTATTTTATAGGTGGTGAGAACTGAACATTTTTATCTGAACATTTCTTCAGGACAGAAAGTGTTTTTCATTGCTCTTATATTCTCTCTAGATTTCCTAGATTACAACATCACAGCAAATTCTTCTATATAGCATAATGTCTCTGATTTGTCATTTAATTACTTGGGGACTCAGTGTTTTCCACTTTTAAGATGAGAAGGTTAAAATAGCAGGATCTTTATGGTCTGTTACCACACAAAATGTTAAATAATCCATGGATATCAATAGAACACATTTGCTAAATATATTTATTTGAGTGTGTGCACATGTGTATTTATAGTGATTTTTAGAAATGCTTCCAGGGAGAATTTCTATGTATTTTAAAAATTAATATATACCTTTTATAAAAATGGTTGTACAAAACCAATTAAGAGAAATTATAGTCACTTAAAGAAAGAGGTTTTCTAAATAGCATTTCCTTAAGTAATTAGGAGACTAATTATAAATTATTCCAAAACTCATGGTTTGTATAATCTTAACTGATTGAAAAATCTAAGTTTTATATTTTAGTGACGTATACTTATATCACTTATAGTGACATATAGTGCCATAGTTGATGGATTTTTGTGATCTGAATTTATTATAAAGTCTACTGTCATATTTTGTCAATATACATAGTATTTTCATAACAAATCATCTTCTTCAGCAATACTTCAGATAGAAACTGATGTCCTGATTTTTCTAGTAGGAACTAAGGCTCAGAGAGGTTAAGGATTGTCCATGAGCATATAATTAATGGATGAAGGTGAGGAAATGAGGAATCTTGGCTGCTTGGTGTAATGTTCATTCTTTTAATAAGGCTGTTTCTCAGAGGTAATTATTCCCACCAAAAGGCAATGATGATTGGTGTAAGTGTTGAGAAAAGATACTGAACAGGCCAGTAAAAACATTCTGAACTCAAATGTTTAAGTTACATACATGGGAAGGCAATTTTTTGGTTGAGTATTAGCTGTGACTGAGGAGGGAATCTACTCATAACTATTTGAGGAAGAATGAGACTATGAAGAAGTACATTATTTTCTGTAACTGAATATGCTATCCAAGAAGATATGATCATATAAAGAAGCAGGATAGTTTGAATTCCTCCTTTCCTGTTTGGGTTCCTTTTAGTTCTTCTTTTCATCTTATTTCCCTTGCTAGGACTATATTGAATAAGAGTGGAGAGACTGGACACCCTTGTCTCATCCCTGACTTTAGAGGAAATTGTTTCAGTTTTTTTCCCATTTAGGATGATGTTGACTATAGGTTTGTCATATATAGCCTTTATTATGTTGAGATATGTTCTTTCTATTTCTAGCTTCATCAAAACTTTTATCATGAAAGGATGTTGAATTTTGTTGAAGGCTTTTTCTGCCTCTCTTTAGAAGATGAGGTGGTTTTGTTGCTTCTGCTAATATCTGGTATTACATTTAATGATTTGTACTTGTTGAATCAACCCTGTTTCCCTGGGATGAAACAGACTTGATTATAGTGTATGATTCAAATAAAAAAGGAAGAAGTTAAACTGTTCCTATTTGCAGATGACATTCTCTTAGACTTAAAATACCGTGAAAACTCCTATGCATCACAAACACCATTAGCAAAGTAGCAGGATACAAAATCAATTAGCAAAAATCAGCCTTTCTATACACCAACAATGAACAGACTGTGAAAGAATAAAGGAAAGCAATTTCATTTACAATGACCTCAAAAAATAAAATCCCTAAGAATAAATATAACAAAGAAAGTAAAAGACATCTACAAAGAAAACTATAAACCACTGAAGAAAGAAATAGAAGACTACAGAAGATGGAAAGATCTCCCATGCTCATGGATTGGCAAAATCAATACTGTGAAAATGTTTATATTACCAAAAGCAATCTACATGTTTAATGCAATTCCCATAAAAATTCCAATGGCATTTATCACAGAGATTGAAAAATAACAACAAAGTTCATTCTGAAGCACACAAAACCATGAAAAAAGCCAAGGTAATACTGAACAAAGAGAGCAACTGGAGGTATCATAATTCCTGACTTCAAACTATACTACAGAGCCATAGTAATAAAAACAGCATGGTGAAACAAAAGCAGATATGAAGATCGGTAGAACAGAATAGAAGACCAAGATATGAATCCATGCAGCTATTTCCACCTGATTTTTGTGCCCAAAACATACAATGGAGAAAAGACAGCCACTTCAACAAATGTTGCTGGGAAAACTAAATATATGCATGCATACAACTGAAACTAGATTCATGTTTTTCACAATGTACAAGTATCAACTCAAAGTCCATTAAAGGCCTTAATATAAGGCCCTTGAAAATTTGAATCTGGTGCAAGAAAGAGCAGCTAAATACTGGAACTCATTGGCATAGATAATAATTTCCAAATAGAATCCAAAATGTTCTGCAGCTGAGAAAAAGGACTGATAATGAAGAAGAATGAAATCTTATCATTTGCAGGTAAATGGATGGAACTGGAGAACATCATTCTGAGCGAGGTCAGCCAGGCTCAGAAGACCAAAAATCCTATGTTCTCCCTCATATGTGGACTTTAGATCCAGGGCAAATACAGCAATGCATTTGGACTTGGATCACATGTCAAGGGGAGAGCACAAACAGGCGATATAGGAAAAGGTAGATTCTCCAAAACATGAAAGTGTTTGATGTCCCCACTCCAAAGGAACTAATACAAAAACCTTAAAATAACAGAGGTTGTCCTGAACCAGGGATCACGAACCAATGTAAAGGTCAGTTAAAGTTGAATCAACATGGGTCGTAACACATGGGTACACAAAAGCAATAGTAGGAATCTCTCTGTAAAACTATCCTTAACTCAACTAGCAAAAATGCTTTGTCTTTCTTATTATGCTTATGTCTTTTCTTCAACAAAATTAGTGATAAGGGCAGAACAGGACCTGCCTGGAACTGAGGGAGGGAGGGAGGGGGAATGGATGGGGGAGGGAGGCAGGGTGGAGAAATGACCCAAACAATGTATGCACATATGAATAAGTCAAAAAAAGAAAGAGAAAGGACTGACAAATGGGACTACATGAAATTAAAAAGCTTCAACACTACAAAAGAAATGGTCACCAGATTAAAGAGGCAGTCCACAGAATGGGAGAAAATCTTTGCCAGCTATACATCTGACAAGGGATTATTAACCAGAATGTACAGGGAGCTCAAAAAACTAAACTCCCCCAAAATCAATGACCCAATGAAGAAATGAACTGAACAGAGATTATTCAAGGGAAAAAGTTCAAATGACCAAAAATGCATGAAGAACTGCTTAACTAACATCCCTGGCCATAAAGTAAATGCAGATCAATACCACGTTAAGATTTCATCTTATTCCTGTTACAATGGCTACCATCAGGAACACAAACAAGGGCTAGCAGAGTGGTCAAGTAGTAAGAGTGCCTCTCTAGCAAGGTTGAGGCCCTGAGTTCAAACCCTAATACCACGAAAAAAAAATTCACACCAAGAACACAAACAATAATAAACGTTGGTAAGAATTTGGGGAAAAAGGAACCCATACACACTATTGAGTATATGGAAAACAGTGTACAGGCATCTCAAACCTAAAAATACAACTGCCATATGATCTAGCAATACCAGTCCTAGGGATACACCCTAAAGAATTTAAGTCAGGTTACAATAAAGACACCTGCACACTCATGTTTATTGCAACATTATTCATAATAACTAAACTATGGAAACAGCCATGATGCCAAACAAGTGACAAATGGATTAAGAAAATGTGGTATTCATATACAATGCATACTTATTCAGGCATAAAGAAGAATGAAATTTTGTCATTTGCAGATAGATGGATGGAACTGGAGAACATCATCTTAAGTGAAGTTATCCAGGCTCTGAAAGCCAAAGGCCAAATGTTCTCCGTCATATGTGGAATTTAGGCCCAATACAAATATAAGAAATATTATGAAAAACAGGTTACAATAGGGGAGGTCACTAACAGGAGAGGGAGGGTAAAAAGAAGAATGTTAAGAAAGTGAATATGGTTGATGTACTTTCTATAGGAGAATGAATATAGAATTTTAAACCTGTGAAATTACTATAAGAAGGGGGACTAAGGTAGAATGGAGAAAAATAGAGGAGACAAACTAATTCTGTTTATATTACATATACATGGACATGTCACAATGATACTCTTCTGTATAGGTGTCTTAAACAAACAAAAATGTCTTTTTTCTAAAAATGGAAAACAGGAAAGTAGCTACCATCCCACTATAACTCATATGCCACAAAATTTATATGTTTAAAAGTACACCATTCAGTAGATTTTAGTTTACAATAGATGTGGAGAGCAGATGAAACTATTCCAGAAATGGCGGGAGATGGGATAAAGGAGAATGATGGAGGGATAAATTCAACTATGATACATTGTGAACTTTTGTAAATGCCACAATGTAACTGCAGTGCAAGAATAATAGAATAAAAAACAAAGAGAATATGTTTTCTCATCCCCAGTTTTATCAAGATATAACTGACAAATAAAAATGGAATATATTTAAGGTCCACCATATGATAATTTGGAAAATGTGTATATTTTGTATAAATTAATCAATATCCTTCCAGCCCCAACAATCATCATTCTATGTTCTGCTTCTATGTGTTTTATGGTTTTTAGATTTCTTATCTAAGTGACATTATATAGTATTTGTATTTGGGTCTGTATTATTTTACTTAGCATAATTTCCTTCAAATTCATCTTTATTGTTGAAAATAGCAATATTTCCTTCTTTTATGTCTGAAGAATATTCCATTTTGTGTATAAGTATATATGTGAAATAATATATATACACATATGGATATATATTTATACACATATATACCTCATCTTATTTTTTTTACCCATTAATCTGTTGAAGGACACTGTTTCTTTATCTTGACTTGTTAAGAGGTGCAATGAATGTGGAGTTATAGATGCCTCTTCAAGATACTGTTTTCACTTCCTTAGAATATATGTGCATGTGTGTGTGTGTGTGTGTGTGTGTGTGTGTGTACCCATATGTAAGATTTTCAGGGTCTTCAGAGCAGTTCTGTTTTAAAGGTTTTAAGGAACCTTCACAATGTGTTCTGCAACGGTGGTACCTGGCACTTCTTAATTCCTGTAGTTTCAGGATGAGCTCTGGAATCAAGTACTTATTACCTTCAAACTGTTTTCATTTTTTTTCAAAATTGTTTTGCCTCGAATTTCCATATGAAATTTAGAATCAGCTTATCTGTTTTAATAAAAATCCTCGTGTGATTTTTGTTGGTGTTACAATGAATTTATAGCCAATACAGAAAAATTGATGTTAGTATTGAGCAAACTTAAGTCATTAATATTTTTATTAATATTGACATATACCCCATGAAATGGTAAAATCCCACATACTTAAGTCACCTTTAATTTCTTTCAACAATCTTTTGCAGTTTCGGTATGCAAATCTTTAACATATTTTGTCAGATTTGTTCCAGAATATTTCTTATTTTCTGGTGCTACTTTAAATGGTATTTTTTAACTTTAGTTTTGAATTGTTCATCGTTTATGGAATTATATTCATTTTTTTATATTCACTTCACATCTGCAAGCAAAAAGTTCAGTGAACTATGCTAATAAGCATTGCTGAACTCACTTATTACTTTGAGTAGATTTTAATCTATAGTTTATATCAGTTTTTGCACATATAATACCATGGTGTCTGTGAACAGAAATTTTAAGTTGGTACTTTACAGTTTCTTTTATTTGTTTCTTGCCCTATTGTCCTGGCTGAATAAGAAGTGGTGAGAGCAGATGTCTTTTTATTTTCCCTAATCTTGGCAGGAATGTTATCAGCCTTTCACTAGTAAGTAGAATGTGAGCTGTAGATTTATGATACATGCCCTTTATTAAATCAGGAACTTCTGGTCCTGGTTTTCTGAGTGTTTTGTTTTAAACAAAAATACATGTTAATTTTTTGTCAAGTGCCTTTCCAATGACAGTTTTAGAGTTTGTAACATCCAACTTTAGATTATTACAACATACCTCCTAGTGATGCTATATTTAGGTTTCTAAGGCTAACAAAGGACCACAAACTAAGTGACGCAAAGAGAATTTATTCTCTCACAGTTCTAGAGGTGAGAATTTCTAAAACAAGGTATAGGCAGGGTCATGGCTCCTTAAACTCTATGTTGAATCCTCCCTTGCCTCATCCTAGGTACTGATGATGCCCAATGGCGTCACTGGAATCTGTTTTGTTATTTTATGGCATTCTCTGTGTCTCTGGCTCCCTGTGTCTCTTCTCTTCTTCTTTTTAATTAATGTGGTGTTTCTTATAATTCAGGAGTACCTTGTGGTATACTAGTGCTTGTATATGCGATGTAATGTATAAATTAAGTTAAGCACATGTATCTTCTCAACTATTCACCACGTTTTTATGGTAAAAACTTTAAAATCCCTCTTTCTAGCTTTTTCAAACAAATAGTACACAATTATTACCTCTAGTAGTCCTACTGTGTAATAATACACCAGAACTTCTTATTCCTACATAACTGTTAGTACCCATCCATCCACTTTTCCTCATCTTTCCCATTCTACTTTTCATCTTTTCATTCTACTCTTCCCAGTCTACAACCACCATTGAGATCAACTCCATTAGATTCCAAATATGAATAATATCATACAGTATTGTCTTTCTGTGTGTGTCTTATTTAACGCAGTGACCTCCAGCTAAATTCAGATTGCTCCAAGAGATGATTTTATCTATTTTGTATGGCTGAATAGAATTCTATTCATTATATATGCCACTTCTTTATCCATTCATTTTCTCCTCTTCTTATAGAGGCATCATTCATATTGGTTTAAAGTGCCTAACTTACTCTAGTATGCTTTTCTGTTAACTTATTAAATATGCACCAAAGTTATTTTCAAAAGTCATACTGTGAAGTCCAAAGGTATATGAAATTTCAGAGAATGCTATTTGACCCAGTACAAGAAACTTTCAATAATACTTTCACTTCTCTAGTATAGAACTTGGCACTGTTGTTCTCATACATGTAATTTTACATATGTCATAATCCAACCGCATTGTCATTTTGTTTAAAAAGTTATTTTAAACATAATACTCTAAATTGATATATAATTTAGACATTATTACAAATGGTATGCTTAAAACAACAGAAATTTATTTTCTCATCATTTTAGAGTCCAGAGTCAATAATGAGGGTGTCACAGGGTTGTTTTTCCTCTCACCTTGGAGGGAGCATCAGCTAATGTCTGTTTCTTAGCTTCTGGTAGATGGTGAGTTTCCCTGACATTCCTTGACTTATGACATTTATAACTTTAGTTCTGCTTCCATCTTTAAAAGGTCTTCTGCTCTGTATGTGCCAGTGTCTCAGATTTCCCTTTCCTTTCTCAAAGAAGGAACCAGTCATTGAATTTAGTGCCCACACTAAATCAAGGATTATCTTATTAAAAGATAATTATAGCTGCAAGATCCTGTTTCCAAATAAAGTCACATTAGATAACAGAAGTTAGGACTTGGTTATATCTTTTGGAAGGTTACTACCCACTATAACTCATATGCCATAAAATTTATATGTTTAAAGTATACCATTCAGTAGATTTTAGTACACAATATATGAGGAGAGCAGATTATGAGAACTGGATATAAGCAAGGCGAGTTGTATCTTAATTGCTTTTATCTGTAGGCCGAGATTGGCACAGCCCTGGCCAGCAAACATGGAAAAGAAGAACAGCTGTGTCTCCTAAGTGCTTATGTTCAGAGAAGCAGGAATGCAGGTTTCTCCTGTTACAATGTCATTCCTCTCTCCATGAACTGCTGCTCCACCTTGTTTATGACTGGGTATAAAAGACCCCCTGAAAGAAAAAAGAAAGCTTTTGCTTTTGGCTTTTTGCTTTTTGCTTTCAGGCTTTTTAGTGTGGGAAGATTTTGGAAGGGAAAAGATTGCTGACGGGAAAAGAATTGCTAAAGAGGGGTTGATAGAAAGTCTGCACCAAGAACTTTAACATAGGCTATAGAAAAGCTAAGCCAAAGAAATAACTTTAATATAGGAGTTAGAAAAGCTAACTAAAGACAGAACTTTAACATAGCCTTTAGAAAAGCTAAGCTAAAGAAAGAACTTTATATATAGACCTTAGAAAAGCTAAGTTAAATAAAAGCCAAATAGAACATGGGATGGTGCAAATCTAAGAACCAAGACTTTAAGAGTTATGCATATGCAGTTTTTAGGTGTGGCTGTTTGCAGGTCTGAGCACCGAGGCTTTAAGAAAACTAAAGAGAGATGGGAATGTGCAAGCCTGGGGTAAAGACGTGAAGAAAGATTAACAGCTAAGAGAAAACATGGGACAGAGGGAGTCTAAGGAAAGAGGTTTTATTTTATTTATTTATTTTTTAATATTTATTTTATTCATATGTGCACACAAGGGAAAGAGGTTTTAAAGAAGACTTTAGAAGCAAGGTTTTAAAGAACTGCAAAAGAATAAGGCCTTAAAGAATAAAGATAGAGAAAAGAAGCAATGAGGGTTGTGCATCTTCACCCGAGCACTCAACACACCTGATACCACTTTGTCTGTCTGTCTATCCTGTGTCTTTTCTGAATCTCCAGTCACCCCCAGTTAGCCAGTTAGGTTCAGAAATAACCAGGAGTGAGACACAGCTTGCTCCAACAAGGGAGTGAGAACACAAAGTTTACTCCAAATAGACCCTTGGTGCTGGCCAGTATCTGGTCCCAAGGAGATCATCACTAAGGAAGAATCTTGATGTTTAGGATGCATAGAGCTCAGTATTGCAGTGCTTGATTCATTTTTCCCATAATGCCACCCAACTTCCACTAAAGACATGCTGCTTTTATACACATCTCAAACTTTCACTTTACCAGCAAACTAAAGCACATTAATATTTACTTTGCATTTCAGTACCATTTTCTTTTGGGGAGGCAGCTTTTCACAAAACTAAGAGCAAGGAAGCACTCAGAAGATCCCACATGTTTTAAACACAACTCACAATAACATGGGAGGGATCAGTAATTAAACCAGGATTAGCATATCCATCACCTCAAACACTTATTTTTTGTGGTGCAAACATGTGAAATTTATAATTCTTCATTTCAAGATGGATTATTATTTACTATGTACACTGTGCTTTGCCATATGTCACAAAGAAAAAAAACCTTATCCTTTCTTTCTAATTGAAGCTTTGTAATATTTTAAAAACCATTTTTTATTAGCACATATTATACAGAGGAGTTTCATTGTGAAACTTTTATATATGCTTACAATATGCCCTGGTTAGGTTTATCCCTACCATTATTCCCTCCCATCCTCCTCCCCCCTACTTAAAATGATTTCATCAAGTTTCCATGTTCTTTCTTCATACACATGTATAAAATAAGTCAACCATGTTCACCATCCTTTGACCTCTTCATTCCCCTTCCCCGCCCACTAACAGAACCTGTTTTACCTTCCTAACCTTCATTATCTAAGTGTATTCATTGTTCAAAGTGGTTTTTCCATGGTATTTCACAATGAGTATATTGTACTTTAATTGTTCCAATATCCTCTATTACTGTTTTTCACCCTTTTCTCCTTACCCTCTATTTAACACCTTTCAGTGTGTCTTGTTATGCCATCTTCCAATACAGTTGCACTGTATCTCAATTCATTCTCTTTCCTCCCCCTCCTCTCCCTAGTCTTCTCAGTCAGTTCCACTATTGCAAACATGTTCTGTATATTGGAACAATTGACCATCATCTCCCCAATCTTTCACCCTCCAGCCTCTGATAATAACGATTCTACTCTCTACTTCCTTTCATTTGATTGTTTTAGATTGCATATATACCTGAGAACATGCAGTATTTTTGTTTTTGTTCCCGGATTATTTCTCTGAGCAAAATGTTCTGAAATGTCACCCATAGTTTGGCAAATGATAAAATTTATTTCTATATAAAGGTAAATCCCACTTTGCATATACACCAAATTTTCTTTATCCATTTCATTCACATACTGATGGACACTTAGGTTGATTTCATAACTTGGCTATTGTGAATGGTGTTACAATGAACATGGCTGTATGACTTCTTTTTGACATATTGATTATGCTGATTTCAAATCTGTTGGGTAAAGAAGAGAAATTGCTCTATTATATTTTTTATGATTGCTTTTGAGAAATTCTCTGTCACTGCTCTTGAAAAATTTCAGTATATTATGCCATGTTGTGCTTTCCTTCATATTTCTCTTGTTAGATTATCAATGAGCTTCTTGCATCTATGATTTTACAGATTTCATCAAATTTGGAACAATGCTGGTCTATATTATTTTACATGTTTTGTTCTGCATCCTTGTCTCCTTTGAGACAATTACACGTATTTTATGAGTTATGAAGTTGTGCTACAGTGATGCTTTCTTCATTTATGATCCATTTTTCTCTGTGCTTCAAGTTGGAGAGCTTTTATTTCTATACCTTCAAATTCCCTAGTAGTTTCTTCTTCAAAGTCTAATCCTGCTCAATCTCATCATATCCCTGTATTTTTCATATCAGACACAGTAGTTTCAATTTAGGTAAGTTTAATTTGTGCCTTTTTATTTCTTGTGTTTCCATTTAATTGTTTGAATATAAGTAATTTAGTAATGAATGTTTCAATGTCTTTGTCTGCTGATTCTAATCTGGGTCTTCGCTATTGGTTGTGCCACTGTTTTTTTGAATCTTTGGTAATTGTTAATGGGATGCCATACTTTCTGAATTTTACTTTGTTGGTTTTTGGGTGTTATTGTATTCCTAAATATTTCTCAGATTTGTTTTGGGAAGGAGTAAAGTTACTTATAGACCATTTGATTATTTTGAGTGTTACTTTTAAAACTCATTCAGCAGAATCAAATATAATTTACCTCAGGCTTATTATTAGCACGAGTGAAAGCAAGACCATTCTCAATTGTCATCTATCCCCTGAGATTGTAGTTATGAGATTCTTCCTCCTGTATGATTGGAATAGACACTACTTCCTGACCTTTGTGAGCACTGGGAACTATTAACACTAGTCAGCATAGGTGATTGTTTTCCTTGTCTTGGTTTGCCCCTTGCAAACATATAGTGCTCCATATTCTGCCGAGTACTCTAGTGGAAACCTTTGCAGAGCTCTGTGGTTCTAGGTCAGTGTTATTCTCTCCACTCTGGTGCACTGGATGCAAGCTCTAGCCTTTGTGGATTCTCAACACTTATCTTTGTCTCTTCAATTCAGAGCACCTACAGTATTACTCTTCTGGGCAGCTCTCCTTAGTTAGCAACTGATAGCAGTTGTAAGGCTCATCTCATTTGTTTTTTGTTCTTCAGGGATCACTATCCTTCATTGCCTAATGTGCAGTGTCTTGAAAATTGTGGTTTCACATATTTTGTTTATATTTATTTCAGGTGGAAAAGTAAATGTCATTTTTTCTGCTGTATTTTGGTAAGAGAGAGAAGTCAGAGCCTTAACTTAAGAAAGAATCAATTTTAGGATATTAAGTGCTTTCAGAAAACTATAAAGTGTTAAGGAAATATTTCAATGAGTTATAACATAATTAGATACACAACATAACCACTGTCAAGGTCAAAATAAAGAACATTACCTATACTTAAAAACCAGTCTTCCAACTTCTCTCTAATAAAGCAAACAAAGATGCCCCCAAATACCCTGAATTCTAATACCGTAACTTTATATAATATAAAATGAAATATACATATATATACTTCTGTGTTCATATTCTATGCTAAACTTAATACATGTAATACTCATCCATGTGGTTGTATGTAGCAGTTCATATATTTTCACTGTTGTATTTTATCGAATATGTCAAAATTCATATATTTTTCAATAGAGGGACATGGAGATTGCTTACAGCTTTTGTTTATGATGAATAATAGTGCTATAAATATTTTGGTACATAATATTGTTTATTCTCACACACACAGTTTTAGATATATAGTTTTTAATGTTGGTCTTTGTGTTTGTGTACATTAAATTTTACCAGATATTACCAATTTTATAGTGGTACAAAAAATAAACTTTTCTCCTCCTCCACTCAAAAGCAATGTATGAGAATTCCAACCATGTTATCAGTTTTAAATTTAACCATTCTGGTATACACAGAATAGAGTCAAGTTGTGATTTAATTTTCATATCTCTGATAGGTTGTGATGTCAAACACTTTTTAATGCACTTACTGACTATTGAGTATCTTCTTTTATGAAACACCTGCTCAAGTATCTAACCCATTTTACCTGATTGTTTGCCTTTCTTTATTGACTTATAGTCTCTATCTATCTCTCTATATATAGTGATACAAGTACTTTATTATTTGCAAGTATTTATATATGTAGTAGATACAAGTACTTTATTATTTATAACTATATCTATATATATATAGTGATATAAGTACTTTATTATTTACAAGTATTTATATATAGTAGATACAAGTTCTTTATTATTTATAAATATTTTCAGCTCTGTGGCTTGGCTTTGCAAATTCTTAATAGTACTTTTAATGATAGTGAAAAAAGAATTTTGCATGCTACAAGTTTATAAAAATACTCATATGTGCCAACTTCCAAACATTTAATGTTTTTCTATTAGATTTAGAATGACAATTAATTTGGAATTAATTTTTACTCATATACAAAAGTAGGGGTCAATTTTATTTTTTATTACATGTGTCTGTACAACTGTCCTAATGCCATCTTTTAAATATTTCTTTCTCTGCTATTGCCTTTTTGATCAAGTATTATCTTTGTCATCAATCAAGTATCCTTGTATGTGTGAGTTTATTTCTGGAAATTCCTTTTTGTTCCATTGGTCTATTTATCTTCTATCTTCACAATGGTACCATACGTAGTACTTTAGCTTTATAATAAATCTTGATAACTCATAGTATAAGTCTCCTGTTTGCTCTTAATGTCATTGCCTTACAATCAAATCATTATTTGCTAGAAAAGCATCCATAGATCATACAGCTTTTGTTAAAGATAAACTGTAATGTTTATATACATATTGAAATGTTATTCAATTGGTTCTTAAGATAATAATTTAAATGTCCGAAGTTAAATCTTTCTTTCCCTTTTCATCAAGAATATATTAATAAAATTGTTGAGCATTAAAGAGTGAAGAATCTTCTATTTTTGTCTCATGTTGCTCAGGCATATTTTAAGTAATTAATTTTTTTGACCATTTTTAGCTTTAGCAATTGCTATTAGCATAATTTCTTATGACAATATTCATAAGAAATATCCATTAGTTCAAGTAGATTTTGTGGGTTTAAAAATTCATTATTTTACAACTAAATGGACTCTTAAATTCTTAATCTTTAGCAATAGGATATGTATTAGTTAAATTTTTAAATATTTTGATGACTTTGCCTATTGTAATAGGACTAATAACAATAGTGGTTTCTATATCCTCACAAGAACAAGACTATGCAGAGATTTTTATATATTCACATTATTGTATGGAAATAGCTTACACACAGTTCAGCATCCTTGTTCTAAGTTTTCATGCTTTCCAGTTAGATTGTGGAAAATACTAGCTGTAAGAACAAAGAATGGAAAATATTTGAGAAAGACAAACAAAATCATATGCCCTTAAAATTTTGGTGAAAGTCTCTTTTTTTTGCCTTATGGGCAAGTTAAGTTACAGAGACATGGGAAATACTGAGTATAGGCCTATTTGACAAGTTCCAAAACAGAACTGCTAAAAGAGGAAAACTAGAAAGCATTCTACCGAGTGAATCAAGAATATTATCCATACGTGTAAAGGACATTCTGAGTATGCTGTTTGAAAATACAAAATTTGTTATTCACCATACGAAGAGGACTAAGGGAGAAATGAGAAAAATAGAGGGATGGATGAACCAATTCGGGTTATAATACATATGTACATGGAAATGTCACAATGAAACATCCTGTATATGTAACTTAAGCAAAAAATAAAGTCTTTTTTTTTTTTACAAAATTAGAGAACAGGAGGTAAAACAGTTTCTTTCTGGGGTGGGGGAGGTGTTGTTGGTACCAGTGGAAAGGGGGAGGATATTAGGAAAGGATGTAGGAAGGTGAATATGGTAGAAATATTATATACACATGCATATAAATGGAAAAATGAGAACTGTTGAAAGTATTTCAGGATAGGGGGAGGAGGGATAAAGGAGAATGATGGAGGGGATGAGTTCAACTGCAATATATTGTAAGAACTTTTGTAAATGTCACAACATACCTTTAGTACAACAATAATAAAAAATAAATTATTAAAAAAACCCACAAAATTGAGCTGCCTTTGCCTGGCTTTTAACAGATACTCTCAACTTATGTAGTACCCAGTGGTGACTTTCTTATTCTTTCAGGTTTTTTTGTGTACAAATTTTACATTATAGGTGATATATATTTGTTTTATTTTTTGGCAGTAGCTCTGTATCTTTTTGAAAATTTTACTTTATTTTTGAATTACCACAAATTAATAATATGAAGGCATTTCACTGGAATAATTCTGTACATGTGTGCAGTGTACTTTGAACAGGTTCATTGTCTCCATTGTATTTCATTTCCCTCTCCCTCACCACTTTTTTCAGTGTTTGGTGAGATTCACGATGCTGTCTTCTTATGTGTGTATGTAGTGTACTTCAATCCTCCTTATCTCAGTATCCTTTCCTTTCCCTACCCAGCCACTGATTTCCCTCCCCGCAACATACACCCTAGATTTTATCTGGATCTCCCTGTAGTGTTTTGCTGTGGCCTCAGTATGGACTCCCACACTGAGTGGTCCCCCACACTGAGTGGTCCTGGCTCTGTGGCTCACCCAGAGAGGGCACTAGGGAATCTTCCAGATCTCTCAATGCCATGCAGAATCTTGCTAACCATTTATAAAAATCTCTCCACCAAATTATTTAAATATTGTTCACTTTTCCGTGAATAAAAATGAACTAGGTATGAATTAAACTATGAACAAAAGATTGATGAGTAGACAGAACTGTTTTTGACATTAAAATGTATGGTTTAGAGTCAAGGAAGATATGAAGTAAGCAACATTCACTGCTATTGATTGTCTACTTATCCTTAGAAATATGGTTATTTTAATCTTGTATACACTAGCATTTTAAATAACACTGTATGACAAAGATGTTTCTCTTCAAAGAAATATATGCTTTACCTTCTAAATGATCCCCTCAATAAATGTATACAAAGCATGTTTAGAATGAAATATTTTATTTCTTAGTAGGGAAGCAAAGATAATTAGTCACAAAGTAAATTCAGAATTAATTTTTAACTATGTAATTTAATTTTAAAATAGCCCAGCAGATGTTCACTTTTTGTTTCTTTTATGAGTAAAAATGTTTTATATTTATCAGTGGTAAGGGTGCTGATAATTTCACTTGTTTAGTGAAATTACATCCATGATCTCAAAGCTATTTCAAGTTTAGAAAAGTACTCATTTGAATAAACAAATAAGTACCCCAAAATCTTAATTTTAGTACAGAAAAAACCTTAATGAAACAGCCAACATATCAGTGGTTTTAGCAATTTATGTCATATGATAATATGATTTTAGCTAAAAAGGATTTATATAACACAGAACATACTTAAGAATACTTTTCCAGAGACACAAAAGGAAAATAAAGAGAAGATATAAGCATAGAAAGAGAAAACAGTGTTCCATTTTCACATTATGATATCATCAATATTTGATATGAAGATACAGGATAGATAAATTGAAATCATACATAGTACTTCTGTCTTCACATAATTATAAAAATCATGTAAGACTCACATAATTACAAAAATTCTAATTTCTCTTATTCTGCTCTAGTGGTATTAAATTCTCTCTAGAACTGTACTGCCTATAAGCAGCATGTAGGAAACAGTGCATGGGTAATTTTTTTTTCATTTGATGACAGAATATCTACAAAAGTGTTCTCTTTTGGTAAAATGAGACTGTGTGATAACCAGTCCAGTGTTTGGAACAGAACACATGCTTACCCTCACCTCAATGAATTGTGATCTGTTTATTCAATGCCAGCCCCATACTAGGTAGAAACAAAGTGAAATATGAATTCTACTCCGAAGGAATGTGACAACTTGGTTAGGAGTTTGTACTGAATTCTGTCAACGCCCACCCCTAGGTTCCTGGCACTATCGTTTATACCCATGTGACTGTGTCTTCCAGCTGAAGTCACCTAAGACTCCCCCATCATCAGGGCTCAGAGAAATGCCAAGTAGTCAATGTGCCCCCTTCACTTCCCCACCAGGAGCAGCAAAGCAAAGAATGATGGGGTTTGATAGATAAACACCCCAGAGCCTTTGCATTGGAGAAACTCTGGGGCATATTTTACACTCTTTCTATCATCTCTTAAGGTCTCCACCCAGTTTTCCACACTAACCTGGAAGACCTGATTTTCTTCTGATTAGTCACATTCATTACCATTAACTAATTTGATTTCCAGATGGGAACTGAGGCAGGAAGAAAGTTAGGAGATAAGGAAAAGTCATGTTGGGATACTGATAGCATCCCAATTTGAATTGTCTTTAACTAAAAGAAGCATGAATTGAGACTCTCTCTCTCTCTCTCTCTCTCTCTCTCTCTCTCTCTCTCTCTCATACAATTCACATCTCTATTTGACAAAATAGACAATGTATCATTCTTCTGGCATTTTTTTTCTTTGCATGTTAAAAAAAATCAGAATGAATTCTAAGAATATCGTTTGGAATAAATACCATACTTTAAGTGTTCACATAAAAAGAAAGACTACTGAAGGTATATTACTGGATGGCAGAGACTTGTGTGTCTGTTCCAGTAGGGCTCTGTTCAACTTCGACCTTCTCTGGGACTTTCTTCAATAAATAAAACCATCATACATATCATCGTCACTAGATGAGTTAGTTACTTTGATCTTCCCAAAATAATTTTCAATATGTGAATGAGTCCCATTATTGGAGTCAAAGACTGTGGAACCAAGAATTTCCTTTGTTAGTGTTTTTCACACTGAAAGAACCATACCCACAATCAAATCAGTTTATTTTGCATGTCATTATTAATTCATGTGAAAACAGCTGTGGTAACAAAGCCAATCAATTTTGGCAATTAGAAACATTTCTTCTAAAAGGATCTTGACTAGGTCATCTAGATTTTGTATATTTTGTCATATCTTCTTTAAATCTGTTCATTTCTGAAGTTCTAACTCTTTCATAAAGGAGTTTGTGAATGCTGGAAAAATAGTGAAAATCATGAGAAAACATGACAATTCCCTTTTTTTTACTATGAGTTATGTATTTTAAGTATAATTACATGAATGTGGTCCAAATGACTTTAATTATGGATCAATTCCACATGCTCACCTGTGGATTTAGATTTCATGCTATGATGCCCATGAGCAAATGAAGCTTAGAGTTGTATAACATGACATGCTCCTATCTGAACCTACTTCTCAACTGCCCTTCTCTTCCTGGTAAAATTAATTTATTGAGAATTAGAAGCAACTAGGAATAACATCAAAAGGAGAGAATTCTGTTACTTGTAATTATTCATCATCTTAGCCTCTCTAGAGTTCATTTTCCTAGAGAAGCATTATAAATCCCCTTGGATTATATGTCTAAAACGGAGAAATATTTCTACCTATGTATTCTAGAAGTGTCACTTTATTTTTAGATTAAAAAAAGGAATAATTTCATCCAAACTTTTAAAAGCCTTTATAGATAATTTCTTTCAATTTTCACCTGATACCAGGGCAGAACCCATACCCATTTCATTACAAGGTATGGAGTTTATTTATTTATTTATTTGGTATAAATAGAATAAAAGTCAATGTGTAATTAAAAGTGACTTTTCAAGAGTGAGTGCTGAATGTCATCAAAGGAAATTTTATTAGAAGAATAATCATTTCACCAGACAGAGTCTAGCATTTGATATCTAACCAAAGTCAATGGAGTTACTTTTTTGGCCATATGTCGCTTAGAAGGGTTAAGTACAGGACAGCAAAACCTAAAAAGTACTGTGTACTGTGTTTTAACACATTGGGATTTCACATCAGATTCTAAAGTAGAGAATTCTTTCTTGAATTCCACCCATAGAAAGAGTGACCAAAGTCTTCAGTTCCTCCTATAAGACAGCAGTCAGGTAAATAAGAGAGAGACTGGGTTCAAATACCAGATTCCTGACTTAGTAGCTAGGTAAACTTGCATATTTAAAAGAGCTATTTGTGTGTTGTTAATAATAATATGTGACCATAAGAATGACTGTACCTACCTTACATGGTTTGTAGTATATGGAATGACATAGGCAAAGCACTGGGCATATTGTAAGATCTACATAAATATTCACTCCCTTTTGCATTTTTAAGGCACACCTATTATCTGGGGGAAATGTACTGGTTAATACTTTCTTTTTTGGTTTTCTTTCTTTTTCTTTACTCTTTTTTAGTTAATGTAAAGGAATATATTTTCAAATCTAAGTCACATGAATCAAAAATATTGCCTATTATTAATTTTAAAGACAAATTGGTTGGCTTAGAGAAACTAGAGAGGAATCTGAGCCACCAGAAGGAGTTTCCAAAGTCCTTCCTCCTATAGAAGACATAGTTAGGCCAAGAGCAGACATGGTCTCCACTTGAGGGATTTTCCTAAAACAGCCAGAGAATTTTAGCTATTTCTGTTTTATACCATGGCTTATATAATACTGTTTAAAGAGCCAAGTTTAATAAATTTGTGATTCCAGATTTATTGAGTAAAGGTAATCCTAATCCAAGGGCATTCTGTAAAGAACATTGCATGGAAAATGATTTTTCTCCTAGTAAATATCATTATTCTATTTACCAAGAGGTTTGTAAAATTGCTGACAAGGATATTATATTCGACATCCTGCCTTCTTTTCTTTTTCACAGAAATATCCTTCCCTTAAAGGCAATGAATAAATCATGGCTGTTTTAACCTCCTCCCTCATATCTTATCTCTATGCAATTAATTACTAATACAGCAGCAGGCATGTAAGAATGTCCACTTCTGCTTCTTATTCTCCCAATATCTTCAGGTAAGCTCTTAATAGGTCATCTTTGTGAGGTAATGAGAAAAAGCACTGAGAAAGTAATCAGAAACAGGTATCCCTGTCCTCCCTCTGAATTTGTACATAGTATTAAATAGCTGTGAGGGGAGTTGAGGATTAAATAAAACAAAGACAATGACCTCAAAATATTTCTGACTTGTTCTATTCAATTGGGACTATACTTGTCTTGTATTCAAGATGTTTTGGGGAGTTATATATAAGAAGTATGTGAAAAAGAGTAGAAGGTGTAAAAGCATTATACATTAGTATTATGCACTTATCAGCTCACTTACTATTTACCTATTCTTTAATGAAAAGCATATGTAAAGACATATGTAGAAGGCAACATATAAACCATGCTTGCTACAAAGTATTTAATTAGTATAGAAATAAATAAAACAAAATTTAAGTATTTTATATCTCATCTCTATAGATAATCTGTATTAAAATTTACACTTTATTCTCCTAGACTACTTTTTATACACACTCCCTCACTCTCTTTCTGTATATGTATACATACATATCTGTATTTATATAAATATAATTATATTATCATTGAAAATTTATAGTTTCCTTTTTTCCTCCTAAACAACATTTCAAAGATATCTTCCCATGTCAATATAAATTGATATCAGTTATCAATTTAACAACCAACTAGACTAAGTTTATAATCATATTCAAGTTTAACAATAAAAGTTGGCTGCATTAAATTGTTGGAGTTTAATATTCATACTAATTTTGTACTATAATGGTAATTTATATTATAAGCTTTATGTCTGCTATGGCAGTGCTAGTAGATATCTATCATAACTTGTCAATGGAAAATTGTCTTGAAACATATCCATGGTATACTTTAAATAGATGATAATAAATTATATCTAATTCTCAAAAGCAGACTATAGTGTATGCTGGATAATATGTGAAAATCTGTGTGCATGTTGTTATGTTGAATCCTCACACTTTCAATAAAATGTATACTGTTAATATTTTCAATATATTATGATAAAAATTGATATCAGAAAGGTGTAACATCTTTGACAACTTGTCAAAGATCTGAATGAGTCCATGATGAAGGTTTGATTTTATCTTAAATAACAACAAAGAAAAAATCAGGGTTCCTCCAAAGTTTATAGTGATGGAAAGTAGAGTTCGAGTAATTCCTTTCACCAACATCCCCAACTATAGTCAAATGGATTTAATTCTAGCAGTGCTATGCTGTCTCAACCAAACAAATTGCCAATATTTTCACCGCACTAGTTACTGTAACTGGGGCATCAAGGCCATCATTTAGAGAGCCACTGGACTCAGACTTGGGGACTCTTTGATATAGTAGCCAAAGCCACATTGCTAGCTCACTTTTTATTATTTTATTTATTTAATCATGGCAGTACTGAAGTTTAAGCTCAGGGCTTGCACTTGCTAGTCAAGCACTGAACCACTTGAAATATACTTCCAGCTATTTTTGCTTGTAGTTATTTTTCAGATAACATCTCATGCTTTTTGACTTAAACTGGCTTAGATCAAGACCCACCTATCTCCACCTTCCACCTAGCTGAAATTTGTGGCATGTACCATCACACCCAGCTTAGTTTTTCAGATAAAGACTTGCTACCTTTTATCCAGACTAACCTCAAATTGCTATCCTCCACCTCTGCTTTCCATGTAGCTGAGATTACAGTTGTGAGCCACCTTGTCCAGACCACAGCCACACTGCTTTCTGGCTAGGGCTTTGGGATTTGTACCTTTGGCTGATTTGGGTGTTACTTATATGGTGGTTCTATTTTTAAGCAATCCACTTTAATCTGGGGGATATTCTTTCTTGTTGTCATGAGAATATGTCTTGAGTTATTTATTGCCTGGTTTTAGCATAATTGTGAGTGAAGTTTTCTAGAGTAGAGGGACTGACAGCTAAAAATGTACCTATATTGTTTTGAGTCCGTTTTTCACTCTTTAAAGAATAACGTTTGTATTACATTAACTCAATTCTGGGCAACAAAAGCCCAGATACTATTCAATGCCTAACATATGGTTTACCTTAAGAGTGTGAAAGTCAATGCTTCCTCAGAATAGGCAATATCCATTGCAAATTCTTCAGAGACCATTGACTTTATTCAAATGGACTGAAGTAAACATGAAAGATTATATGAGCTGTTGAACACTAAAATGGCTTAGTTTTTGTTTTCTTCCATAAAAGAATTACATATTCTATTGCTTTATCTCCCAAACCAAAGTTCTAATGTTCACTGTCTTCAGCTAATAGAGGGCAGAGATTTCCTCTCTTATATTCTCAGTGTATATATTTTTGTCTATAACGCTTTTCTAAAAGAATTAAGAAACTCCTGCCTCTCAGAACAAATCTCAATACTGGAGTTTACAATGGGGTGGACTTGCTTGAGGCTAAGCTCCATATTGTTGAGAAAGTATGTAAATTAGTTAGCACAACTAGTGCTTCAGTTGGTATCTGTCTTTCAATAGTTTTCATGTACTTGATCTACAGATACAACCTTAATTCTTCCTTATAAATAAGCAATGAATTGGAAGATGATGTACTCCCTGGTTGGTCATATGATTTGGTTAAAATATTTCTTACCAATTTCCATGGGCTTGCCCCAAATCTCTTTTATCATTTTGATGGGTCCTCATTTTCCTCTTTCAGAAAACAATTTCTCTGTCAGCATCAAATCCTTGTTGATATATCTATCAAAGAGTATGAAGAGTCTGAGATTTGTATCCTAATTTCAGGTTAACAAGTTAGCTGATCTGTGGATATTGACAGAAGTCATGAAACTCCTCTGTCAGGCACAAACATCTTTATTAATCACAGCAATAACAGTCAGGATATTTGCTTTTTCTCATTCCAATCCTTTGGTGGTGTGAAGAGAAATAGACGACATCTTCTTATGCAGTGGTTTAAGGTATAAAAGAGGAACTTTGAGGTTATGGAACTCAAAACATTTATAGCAGCAAATTTGCCTGCTCTTTACTTTGACAGGAGTCATTAACTTTATTGTAGGGAAGAGTGAGCATCCCTGATTTTTCTCCAACAGGAACACTTTGTCTATTCCTCCCAAGGCTGTTCACGTTAGAAACATCCATGAAAAAACGGAAAAATATTTCTGAAGAAAGGCAGTATCTCAGCTCATAGGACATTTTTCTGCAGAAGTGTAAGGTAAAGATAGAAAATTGTTTCCAACTGGGTGATGGTAAGGTGAACAGTTTGCTTAGGTTGAGATTTTTGAATTATTCTCTTTACCTGAAGAGTTTCTTGAATTTTAAAATGCCACAAATCTTGGGGGGGTGTTGATTTTGTTAGTGTGTAGATCTTAACTTAGTAGATTGAGTGTAGTGTTAATGATTCTGTATTTTAAAGAAGTTTTCAGGTGATGTTGATGGCTGTAGACAGCGTATCACATAGAATGGCTTTAGCATGTACCAAGGTTCTGGCAAGTCATCCTCATGAATTGTAAGTCACCAATGAGTCCAGGCTTTAATTAGCTAATCTTGTAGACTTTCAGTGCTCAAATCAATGCAATCAATCCTGAATTCTTGATAAGCTCCCTTTTGTCAAAGAAGTTGTCCCTATCATAGTTTTTTCCTTCATGCTTCATCTACCATTCTCAATATTCTTCCACCCACAGTTCTGTATATTCCTGAACAAACACAGTCATGAAAGCCCACATTGTCTTTCTTAATATAAGATATCTTTTCATGTGTCAGGCATTGTATTTCTGTTTCTGGGATATTCATGAATCTGATTCCTAGTTTGGGTTTGGAGTATTTGAATTAATTTTTCTAGTTGCAAACATTGAAAATTTTTATTTAAAAATATTCTGATTCCTTCACAAAAGGAGGGTGGTTTTAGCTCAGTTGGCAAAGGAGTTCAAGATTATTGACAATGTCAAAATTTTTAGTCTTATCTACAAGTGCTCACTGGTGTCCATATATCAATATTTCATTCATTTCTTACCAGTGCCCTTATCTGCCTGAATTAAACATTTCATTGGTATTGCAACTCTAACCATTACGTTCAGGTCTTGGACTTGGTCCTCACTCATTTTTCTTCCCAGTTATAGGGAATGAAAGACTCTTCAAAAAACTTTCTAATCATCTACTTGTATTTGTTAGATAATCACACATGTCAACTTCTTTTTCACTTCTTGTATATTTTTCAGGAATTTGAAATTTAGAATACTAACTCATCTTCAACCAACATTTTGGTTGCTGCAATAGCAACTCAGTGGCACAGCTACTTGATCTCATAACTTCTTGCCTTTACTTTGTACCTCATTACTAGTGCTATGAATTGAATGTTTATGTATCACACCCCATATGCACCTTAAATTCACATGTTGAAGCTTGTTATGGTTTGTGTATGATCTGAATGTGCCTCTCAAGGTTCATGTGTTGTAGTAAGAGAGTAACAACTAATCTGACTATGGTGCTTTCAAGTAGGACCTTTAGTTGGTGATTAGCATTACATAAGGTCATCAAGGTGGTGTTCCTATGACTGAATACTGCTGGCTAAATAAGAAGACACAGAAACCAGAAGAGACACACAGATGTGCTCTGTCTCTTGCCATGTGATGCCTTCTACCACCTCAGGATTCTACCACCAAGAAAGCTATCACCAGATGAAGATCCTTGAACTTCCAGTCTATAAGCTAAATGAACATCTTTTCTCTATAAAGTTTGACAGCCTTAGATGTTTCATTATAGCAATGCAAAACGTACCAATACAAAGCCCTAATTATATTTAGAGACAGTCTATGAGGACGTGAGAAATATTAAATGAGAGTGTGAGGCCCTGGCCCAATAAGTCTGGTACCCTTATAAGAAGAGAAAAACAAAGACCACACCCATTACTATCCCTCTGCACACAATAATAGGTCATGGAGCATATAGTGAAAAAATGGCTGTCTACAAGCCAGGAAGGGATCTCAATCTGAAGCAACCATGCTGGCACATTGATCTTGCTATTTCCAGCCTCCAGTACTGTGAGAAAAATATTTTTTGTTGCTTAAACTGCCTAGCCTGTGGTGTTTTGCTATGGCAGCCTAAGTATACTAAGACTTCAAGCCATCACCAGTGGTAGTTTGAATTATTGTCTTATTTTACCTGACAAATATTACTTACTCCTCATTTTCTTTTCCCAAAAGGATTATTCATGTACTTCTCAAATATATAAACAATCGATTCTCAGAAATGGTCATAACAATCTCTCTCCTGCTGCTTCCAACAATTCTCTAAGTCAGTGAAGCAAAAGGTAATCATATGCTAAATTCAAATTCAGCAATTTGAAGAGAATTTAATAAAAGGTATATTTGCTCTCATCTGAGCAGTGTGTTTGGAAACCCATATCTCTAGAGCTGAGAAGATAAGAAAATGGAGAAGTTTCTCATTTCAGAAGACAGTATGGAGGTTTGTTAAAAAACTAAACATAGATCTGCCATATGATCCAGCAATCGCCCTCCTGGGGATATACCCAAAGGAATGTGACTCAGGTTACTCCAGAGGCACCTGCACACCCATGTTTATTGCAGCACTATTCACAATAGCCAAGTTATGGAAACAGCCAAGATGCCCCACTACTGGCGAGTGGATTAAGAAAATGTGGGATTTATATGCAATGGAATTTTATTCACCCACAAAGAAGAATGAAATTTTGTCATTCACAAGTAAATGGATGGAACTGGAGAACATCATCCTAAGAGAAGTTAGTCAGGCTCAGGCCAAAAATCACATGTTCTCCCTCATATTCAGATGTGGACCTAAAAGAAGTGCAGTAATATTACTGGGCATGGGTCACACACTAAGGGGAGAATGAGCACGGAAGAAATAGGGAAAGGGAAGGAAACCTAAAAGTTGAATGTGGTTGATGTGCTCACTGTAGAGGAGTGAATAAAGTAATCTTAAACTGACAGAAGCCACTATGGGAAGGGGACCAGGAAGTAGTGAAGAGGTACTACAACCAATGTGGGTTGTAATACACAAGTGCATGGAAGCAATGCTAGGAATCTTTCTGTATAGCTATCTCTATCTCAAACTAGCAAAAACGCTATGTCTTTCTTATTATCTCTTATGTTTTTCTTCAACAAAATTGGAGAACAAGAGGGCAGAACAGGTTCTGCCTGGAAGCGGGGAGTAGGGAGTGTGGGGCGTGTGGCCCAAACAATGTATACACATATTAGTAAATGTAAAAAATATAAAATTTTAACAAAGGAAAAGAAAATAGGGAGGTTTCTACATGTGGAGGTAAAGAGTGTTGAGTGGTCAGGGTTTCCTCATTGGACCTGAGGGATTAGGAAAAAGGACTCAGCCATTCCATGACAATGCTGGTGGGGTGAGTTTGAGTATCTCACTCATCTCTTCTCCTTAGAGCTCATTATCCTTTGGTTTGTAAGCTTTTCTTCCTTTTTTTGAATTGTTATTCTTTTCATGAACTGCTGGTAGCATATTAATTATATCAAAACTCTTGTTTCAGGTATGAAATTGTCTTTCACCTTGGACCTTAACAAAGGAAACTCCCTTCTTTTAAAGTAGTTGATACGACTTTGCAAAATCTCAGTATTGGAGACACACATTTTCTGGTTGGAAAATGAAATTGAATACAAAGAGACAAAAGGGAAGATCCCCTGGACCTTTTCCACCTTCTCCTTTCTGCTCTCATTCCACTTTTAAGTGGAGAGAAGGAAACATGCTATTTGGATGCTTACATCCCTGCTTCCTTTCTGTTTGGTTGCCACAGGCTGACTGCCATCCTCAGCAAGTCATAGCTGCTATGAACTGATCCTCTTCACACAGATCTCTCTGATTCTCAAATTTGCTGACTGTCCCTTCATATCTAGGGGAGACAATCTTGCCCCAATTTTTATTAGCTCTTCATTACTCAACTTTCTTTTATATTTTCCTACACCCTTGCCACACTTCTATAAATAGTTTCTTTATCAAATTATCTCCAATTACCCAACTTGGGTGTGCCAACAGATGCACCATCATCAGATCTGATCATCTGATGGATCATCAGAGCTCCTGTTAGAACTCTGATGATCCATTCACTGTGATATGATTGCCTCCCTGGCTCATTTGGTTCTCTCATAAGCTGCATGAGAGCTTATAGCTTATTATAATCATTTAAAGGTAAGGATACTGAGGTTTATAAGAGCTTTGGATGTTTCTTTCCAAATTTTTGTGAATTGTTATTTGGACAAGGTGAAGGTATATAGTAGGAACAAGTTTCATTCTGCAT
Source organism: Castor canadensis (assembly GCF_047511655.1). Taxonomy (NCBI): domain Eukaryota; kingdom Metazoa; phylum Chordata; class Mammalia; order Rodentia; family Castoridae; genus Castor; species Castor canadensis. The sequence continues at coordinate 87,595,662 of NC_133397.1, read as the reverse complement.
TTCTTTTGTCATTTTCTTTTTATTTGTGTCATGAAGTTTTCTTTATAAATATAGTTTTCAGGGCTATATGACATTCCATTTTGTGGTGGAGACATAATTTACTAAACTAATTTTCTTAAGCTAAACATTTGAGTTATTTTATCTTTTTCACTGCTCTGAATAAAACTGTAGTAAAATATTTAGGGTAGCACTTTTTAGTGTGATTTCCTCATTTATGTACCTACATACACATATAACAAATTTAAAGTGATAAAAAACAATATTTACATATACTGTTATACAAAGAATTTTTTTTATTCTAGCTGTTGTGTGTCCAATTTTCATCTTTGTCAACCCTGCTAAAAATACAGGGAGAACAGTACTGCTTTCAGGCAATGTAATTGCACCCAGAATAAATCCCTGGTGCTGTCTACTATTTGTTTGTTTTGAACAGATTAACAATAACACTAATTATAAGATCATATATTTGATCAGTACTCTAAATGTTTACCAGGCAAATATTATGTGGCCAACTAAACTTTCCTGTGTGTTATGCTGGATATAACATTCAGACCACTGCAAATAACCATGCAGATCACATCTGAACCAAAGTTTCCCAACTTACTAATTAATATTAGTTCAAGTCCTCTATCCAGTGAGAACACTGGATATTAAAGAAAATAAAAGCGCCCAGTCATAGAATTGAGCTGATAATTGGTTTTTCCAATTTTTGATACAAAGATTCTTGCTCATTTCTCTACATCAAGTTGATATCAATGGATAGCAATAAAAATGTGTTTTTTCTTAAACTATCTTGGTGCTCAGAAAAACATTATAGCTAATGTTTTTCATTAAAAATTATTTACATATCATCCCATAAGAAACATCCTACTTCATCAGGGAAAGTAGTATTAAAAAAATAAAAGAAAAAACTGACAACACATTGCTGGTCCCCTGATTAGCAGGTTGGGACAGGTCTGTGAATCTCTCTGGGGATTTATTAAATATTACATTTAATTGGCAAAATCAGACCATAAGGTAGATTCCATAAGAGAGTTCAAACAGAATAGCTATCTTTTTGGGCTTCTTTTGTTAGAGCTAATTAGGTACCATCAAATCTAGAAAACACTTCCTGCTGAACTTTTAATTTCTTATAGGAACTCTTGTTCAGCCAGCCCCTTTTCAGGAAAGTAGAAAAGAAATGAAAATTTCAGGGTATTTACAGAAGACCTTGGATGACATGTGTCAGGAGATTTGGTTAATCTCTCCACCACCTTACTCTCCTTACTTTCACTTACTATAGGTCGCAAAACCCTAATTAAAAGAAACAGACATGATTTGATGAGTAAAGATGAGAAAGTTCAGTCATAATGAATAGTGGTATTGGCAATATTTTATGCCCAGGTTCACTTCCTATATGAGTTTGCCTCCTTGCTTATTTCTTCTTCCTCTCACTTACATATGTACCCACGTGCCTTCACTCTAATGAAAAAATTTCTAAAATCCATTTCTCACAGAAACTATAATTGTTTCCTCCAACTGATTAATCTAGTCATGGATACAAAATTTAATGTTATTACTGAGAGTTGGTAGAAAGTAGGAGGTAGAGCTTAGATGGAAGAAGTATGTAATTGGGGATGTGCCCTTGAAAAGTATACTCTAAATTGATCTTTCCCACTGTCTCTGATTTCTGGCAGACATGAAGTGAACAGATTTTCGATGCCATGCCTTTCTGCCCTAATGTTCTTCCATGTTCTTCCTTACCACAGGCCTCAAAGCAATGTAGCCAGCTGATTATGTGAAATTGTGAACCAAAATACTTTCTCCTTAAGTTGTTTTGTCACACTGATATAAAGTGATTAACACAGAAACCCTCTATCTTGGTGTCAAACTTATTGAAATATTAACATAAGCCCAGTGTTTTCAAACATTAAAGATTTTTAAATCACGAGGGGATATTCTTCTATTGCAGATCCTAATTAAATGTTTTGGTGGGCCTGTATTTGCACATTTCTTACAGGTTCCCAGGTTTGGATGAGGCAGATTACATTTGACAAAACTGCCATCATTTGCTATGGACCAAATGTGTTCTTCTAAAAATAAAATGCTGATGCTTTAATCCTCAATGTAGTAGCATTTGAAGGTGAAGCAGTTAGGGAAGGACCCTCATGATGAATTAAAACCTATAGAAATGCAATGAGAGAAAGGAACTCCGTTTTACTCTCCTCTATGCAAGGATGCAGAAAGAAGGGGCTAGGGCCCTTACTCTACAATGACTCTTTTTTGTCACCCCAGAACTATGAGAAATAAATGTTTTCTTCTTTGTAATCTTTCCCAGTATGTGGTATTTTGTTACAGAAGCTATAATTAATCATGGTACTGTTTTCCACTTCACTGTCTATCTCTTCTCATTTTTTTATTCACTTCTAAACTCCTTGCATCCACTCTGACCATTTCCTAGGCATAGTAATGGTCTTTGTATCACTGGCTTTTCATAATCCTTATCATAACTACTTCATCACTCTGCTCATGACCTTGGTTGATCCCTTTTGTTCTTAAAAACTGTTTTCCTTCTTGACTTCTATGCCTTTGTAGCATATTCTTTTCTTCCATCATTTCTGGACTACTTGCAAGTTTTTCTTCTTCCTTCTCCTGGCCCGATGAAAGCAATTCTTAAACTGTGGCATTCATCCTTTTCTGTTTTTCCTGTCAAACTCCCATGTTATCTATTTTATCTTTATTTCTTCCCTATTCTAAATATTCCAAATTCTGTATCTCAAATCTTGACCTCTGATTTAAATACTCTCCTTAATTTATTAATTTTGTCCTGGAACTCTCACTTGGATATAGTGATGATTGCTCAAATGAAATATGTCTACATAATCTAATCTTCAGATAGTCAATGAACACATCTCTCTCCTATGTCTGTCTCTAGACTGTTTGTCATAATTAGTTTAGGCTTCAGTTAAACTATTCTTAAAATAAACTTTTAATTTTAGGGCAGGTTTGGCTTTACAGGTTTATTGTGAATGTAGCACAAATAGTCCCCATAAACTACACACCAATTTCTACCAATCATTAATTCCTTACTCATATGGCACATTTGTCACAAGTAATACACAAATATTTATACATTATCCTAAACTAAATTTTACATTTTATTTCAATTTCCTCAATCTTTTTATTAATGCTCCCTTTCTATTTTGGGATCATATCCAGGATACAATATTATAGTTATTATTCATATTATTCATGTCTCTTTAGCCTCTTAGCTATTCTTTATTTTTGATGACCTTGACAGATTTTAGGTTCACTAGTAAGAAATTCTGTAGACTGTCTCTTGTTTGATAATTTTCTAATGTTTATCTCAAGATTAGACTACAATATATGTTTTGGAAAAGAAATGACACAGGAAATGGCTATTCTCATCATGTCATAGCAAGGAATCATGCTAATATGACATCATTATTGTTAACAATTTATTCAACTGGCTGTAGTGGTGATTGTCAGTTTACCTGGTAAAGTGAGTATTTGCTTTTTGCTTTTCCATAGTGTAATTTATGGAAGAATATCACTATGCATAGTCTTCATTTAGAGTAGGAAGTTATGTAACTTCCTTAAGGATGGAATACTAATTATTTATAAGTTTTCCTGCATGAAAAATTTTGTCATGAATGAGAATGAATAGGCTTTATCTATACCTGACTCACATTAGAAACATACCAACATTTAAAATTATTTCTATCATATTGTTAGTGTTTTGTTATGATGGGAACAGTGAAAATTAGGATATGAATATCCTGCTGTGGTTGTGACATGGATTATCTAAAACCAATATCATTTTTTAAAATCTTTGAAGGAAATCAAGATAAGAATAATGACTAAATTTTAATTGGCACTATATTTTACTTTCTGATGTTACCATCTTTAAGTGAAGTAAAATTACTTCTTTTAAAGCAGTAATACTTTGTTGTGTGGATCAAGAACAGAACCAATTTAAAGTTTCAGTATTTTTTTTCTTTAAATTTTTACCTCCTAGCTATTTCTGAGCATTTGGTCTTTGGAGGAATACGTATCATATAGATCAGAGTTTACTGTGCCAATCATGCTTCCTGCTTTAAAAGGAAGCATCTAACACAAGTGATTCTCCTGTGTGTCTCCAACTTTCTAGGAATTGCATCACTTGGTCACTTGGGTTTCACCAGAATGTCAAGTGGGTCACTTTAGGAAAGATTTGGTGAAATGACTTTGTATTTAAAGATACAAGCATAGCATTTATTTGAAAAAAAAAAGCAGTTTGTGGGATAACTATGGATCATTATAGGAATTAAAGACACAGAAAACTTAGACTGAGCTATGTTGGTCAAGAGAGCACATCACAGACACACCCTCTCCATCAATATTTTCTTTGACATGTTTTATTTTTAAGGGAGTATAGTGATTTCATAACTCACAAAATATAGAAATATAACAGCTGTTTCACAATGTAGCTGATGTCTGTTTTTGACAGTTCTAACATATTTCTGAATATCACAGATTTTTCCCCATTCTGATGCTACACTTGGGTCTAAGCTCACTGGGTACAAAATCTTATATACCTTAGGAATACCTTCCTATTCCTGCTTTCCCCCTCTCCTTACTTTATCTCTCCTTCCCTCCTTTCCTTCCTTTGTCCTTCCTTTATCCTTTATTTCTCTCCATATAAAGAATATAGTGAAGTACAGGAAACAAAGATCATACTCTCATGATAATTTGAACAAAATTACAAGGTTTTCAATTATTGTTGGTCTCTACAATACTGGTTGCTTTTCATGAAATATTTCAATGATTCAGACTTTTTTGTAATTATGTGGGATGGAGTATAAAACATATATAAAAGAGTTCACAAGCCAAAAATATGTTATTATAAGGAAAACACCTTTGTAACAACCATCTAATTCAGAAATTAAAAAATTTATCTGCATGTCAGAATTCCACCTTGTGCAACTTTGTAATCTCTACCCCATTTCTTCCTTATGAAGGTAATCACTAATTCCTGAACATATGGTTTAGTTTGGCCTGTAGTCTTGAAAGTCAATAAATAAAATAACAGAGAACATATTATTTTGTGGCAATTTTTTACTCAAAATTGTGTTTGCATATTTCTGTTGTTCATTTATTTTCAAGATATATAGTGACCATTTTAATTGCTCTCTCAAAATTTGCTTCTCCATAATATGTTTAATAGAGATAGGGTTGTTTCTACTTTGAGTCTAGGGCAAATGGGACTGTTGTGAAAAATCTTTTGTATGTCTCTTCATTGGAAATATTTTGTTGGGAAAACACAAATTTTAAATTTGGGTCATTAGGTAGAATACTTAAAGATTCAATGGATAATCCTAAACTGTTTTCCAAAGTAGCTATACTAATTTATACTTTGAACAACAATGTATGAAAATTTATTGTTGCACATTCTAATCAATGATTGTAGCTTTGGTCTTTGACATTTTGGACAGTAGAAATAATGTGTGTGTTGTCAATTCATTGGGCTTTTAGTTTTTTACTGGAAATTCCTTTTTTTCAGTCTTTGTACAGCATGTCTCTGACCACCTCTTCAAGCTTTGCAAACATTTTTCAGTTTGTGAAATCCTCTTAGCTGTCAGCTCCATTTTCCTGAATTAGTATATGCCTTCAGGGAAAAATCAGGGCATAACTCTGTGGCTCATTTGTGTGGCTCTCAGTCCTTTCCAGGATATTAACAGGTAGCTCTTCATTGTCCTGTTAGTCATTTCATATTTTTAAACAGATTTTTTGTTATATTGTTTTGCTTCACCTTTGGCCATCTTTTTAAAATAGTCCTCAGTGATAATGTAGGTCTCAATTACATTGTCTGCCATTAATGGTAGCAGAAACTTCACATTTCCTAGAATCTACAGAATAATCCATAATTTTTCTTTGTGGTACTGGAGTTTGAACACAGAGGTCTCACATTTGCAAGGTAGGTGCTGTACCACTTGAGCCACTCCCCCATCCCTTTTTTGTGTTGAGTGTTTTTGAGATGGGGTCTCATGAATTATCTGCCAGGGCTGGCTTCTAACTGTGACCCTTCTGATCATTGTCTCCTGAGTAGCTAGGATTACAAATATTAACCACCAGTGTCTGATTTCATAAATGTTTTTTAAATACATATAAAGTGTTTGGAATAGTACTAAGTGCCAAGTATTAATTTGCATAATCCAGAATAATGCTAATGTAGAGGTATTAAAAAAATAACTAATACAGGTGAACTGCAAGAATCATGCTAGGGATTGAACATTTTACCAACAGAATTGTGACATAAAGGATAAAGCATGTTTTAAGTTTAAAAATTATTTTTGAAGGTAATAAAACATGCTAGTGTACTATGTTTTAGAGGAAGAGGTATATTATATCTACGACAAAGTTTCTATCAGGGATGAAAAGGATGTTTATATAAGGAAAAGGATTTCAGATTGAAAAGAAAATTGGTGTCTTAGTCATGCAAGTATAAGGGCTGCTCCCGGGTGGTAAATAAAATTGATAGTAAGAATGTTATAGTTGCCAGTGGAAAAAAACAAATCCTCCTCAGCAAAACAGATGTAAAAGGCTGTATAATACAGTAAAAACTGAGACTACTTTGCACATAGACAAGAATATTGATGCAATGAAGTCTCTGGATAAGGAACATTGAATCCAACAGATGGTGGAGCACATTGAAGAATGACCCAAAAGAAAAATACAATAGAAAAATAAAAAAGAAAATAAGGGGAAAAAAAAGAAAGGAAAACAAATGAACCTACATTGGGTGAAAAGTGTCAACTTTCCTTAGCTACACTGAGCTATTCATTAGTATCATGTATGTACACTTAATATCACAACTATATAGTATAAATGGTTAATTAGAACTGTGCAGTTAGCTATATAAATTTATACAGAACTCTCATTCTATAATGTTAATCCACTTAAATAATTATTATGTATAAACTTCTTAGTTAACAACAGATTAGGTAGTATTTTCAATGGTTAACTAGGCTAGGGAGAATTGTTTTTTAAACTCACACAGTAAATATTAAGGTGTACATTGGTGGCTAGCATGATGTCTGTTACACTCAGTTGTGATCATCGAGTTGTGGGTGGAGCAGTTGGAGCCCAGTGGCTTGCTGAGTTTAGAAAGTACCTTGAAAAACCTATAACCATGCTGTTATAATTAACTCAAGAATTTCCAGACCCTTCCAGATCACATTGGCTCACTCTTATTAAAATATTTATGTTATTAAACAGGTGGTTCTTTAAAAGTTTAACAAATTTTTTAAATTATTATTGGGTCTGTCCAGATAAATTATTTGTAATGGGCATTGCTGAATTTTTTAAAGTCATTTATACCCAAATACTGTGTACATTTAATAATGAAATACCAGATTTTAAGCTGTGTACAAGGAACATGTGGTCTAGTTCTTTGGTAATACATGCTTCCACAAGGAGATACGGAATAGGCATATAGAGACAAGTACATAGAAATTACCTGTCTGATACCTTTCAGATTAGAGAAAGAGAAGTCAGGGAAATTATTCTTTTGGGGGAGGGGCTTGAATTGAAGCTTTTTTGGAATTTAACCCTGGTTTAAGTATATGATCTTGGTTTATCATATCTGGGAAATGTAGAAGACATCAAAGAAAATAAGTAAATTTTTTAAATCAACGTTTTCTTAGACCTCACCAATTGTTCTTTATTTCTCTATGAATCTTTAAATAAATTAATGTTTCCCCTCTTAAGATAAAGATGTAAGTCAGCTTCTTGGTATAAATGAGGATTTATATGGCTATCTATTTAAACATCTTAGGTGTGTAATTCTGAGAGAATTCTTCAGTTACCACCAAATAAAAGAATATGCTTAAGAGAAGTTGTGGAAGTAGGATTTCTCCCTAAGATTAACTGAACTTTAATTGCAAGTGAACTTACAAGAATTTATTAGTCAAATAACAGGAGAGCTCTATGAAATAACTATGGGATCTATATGGAATAAGTGTACATATGTAAAATATGGTTCTAAGAGTTGGATATGTGCCAAAGTCCATTTATCACCAACTCTTGCCTGAAAAGAGGAAAGGGTATATGGTGAACGGTTTGGAATTCTAAAAAATGATGCCCAAATGAGGTACCTGTGCTTATAGTCTTGGCTAGTAAGGAAGCTGAGGCAGGAGGATCACTGGACTACAAAAGTTGAAGGCCAGCTTGGGCAGTGTAGCAAGACCCCATCTCAAAACAAAAAGTGGACATCCAAAACAAAACAGAATTTCTGCTTGGATAAAGTAAAGAGAAGTTAAAAATATATTCAAAAGTATTGTCTTCATCCAAGCATTGTCTCATGTAAAATAAGGCAGCCCTTATTCTTTATTCTATTGAAGACAAAACTTAATTAGGTGTTTATCTTATGGACCTAGATACTTTGTACCATTTTATTATGCTTTGCCTTTCTTTTGAAGGGACGAAGGAGGTGATACTCAAGATAATAAAAACGAATTGGGAACATTTTCACAATTCTAGACTTTCTGTTGAATTGATGTATTTTAGTGAAAGTTTGGGATTATTTATGACTATTTCAAATAAACCTGACCAGTGCTTCCTTGTATATGCAGTGTGTGGAACTGTCCTCTGATATTTTAATGTTTCAGTGTTGAATCTATTTCTGAATGTTCTTTATCTTATGGTACATAAGGGACACCCCATGTATTCCATAAAGTTTGCTGTATTATTATGAAAACAATTCAATATACTAATCTGACTTTTCAGTAAATATTGAGCTGAGGTTAAACTGAAGATGTACACAAATAACAAGCTTATCACATGGGACCATCATTAGAGTATGACCCAGATCTGATCCAAACATGAAACTTCATATACAATTAATTCTTTGCCAGTGCTTGTGGCTCTCATTCCCTTGAAAGAAAAATAAAAAGTTACTATATAATTTAAAAAAAGATGAAAACAGGGGAGACACTGAAGATATAGGAATAGGATAAACAATTACCCATTGATTTATACACTGTTTAGAGATTAAAGGATAAAACATATTTGATTTGCACAACTCAAGCTTATTTAACTGTCCATAAAAAGTATTATTTGCTTGGCACCATTGAATTTAATAATTAGTTGAGTCTATCATTTTAAGAATACAGCAGTTTTCATGAAAATACAACACCTTGCCTCTTAAAAGGTAGGAGTGCATAGGTTGTGTAAAATGAAATATGTAGCATTTCATTCCTGCCTTGTATGTCATTTTGATAAAATTTCTGCTAAACATTCCCCCCCACCCCCCAAAAAAGAGTACTCATATTTCTTTTGGCATTAGCAACTAGAAGGATGGAATTAACATTTAATGAGATAGAAAACACTAGATGAGAAGGTCTGGATCAGTAAAATATCAAGAGATATCTGTATTAATAGAAACTAGGAGATATTCTGAACTAGTTATGGAAATGTTGATATTAAGGTTATAATATTCCTCCTTGTTGCTATCACTGACAAATCTCCTATAATGTCATCAGCTTCTCTGTTCCTTCGCTCACATTCATATCCTTATTCAGTTCTCTGGATGTTCTCTTGCTGTAACAAAAACTTGGCTCTCCCTGTGGATACTGCTTACCTTGAACCACCACAGGCGTTTGCTGATTTCCACTCTCATCACTCATACAACTGAGCTTGGAGAGGAACTATTGATCTTGCAAACTGTTTGCTTTCATGTAAAAATGTCCAGTAGACTCTTGCATATATAATTCCAGAATTCAAAGTGGTTTAAAAAAATATGAAACTTTATTAAAATAGAAGAAAAATTAGCATAGAAAACAAGATAACATATATGGTGACCAAGCTCTGGGCATTCTGACCGCATGCAGATGAAGAAAATGAAGATCAATTAGAAAAGACAATTGGGCTAGGCAATTGGGTACAGAGAAAATTAGGTAATGGAGAAAACTGAGCATGTGAAGCACTAACTTGTTCTTAAAGGACAAAGTACAATGATAATGGAAGTGAGAGGCTATGAAAGAGTAGAGGACGAATTTATTAAAATAAAGGAACTCAGTGAGCAGAGAGCCCAGTGTACTAGAAATTTAATTTATATCAACATTAAGATCACTAAGAATCATGAGTGTTGCATCCAAGAAAGTGAGTATAACCTCAAAGAGTTAAAATCTATGTAGGTATGACCCAAGGTATCTGTAGGTGATTGCACCAAGGGGGAATTATTGTAATCTGATGTGAAGACTAGATTGAAACCTGTATTAAAACATCTTGTAAGAAGATCTGGGTAGCCATGAGGGGAAAAAAGTCTTTTAGTCTGTCTCCAAGTTCCGTGGTAGGAGTGATGAGGGAGAAAATCAGCAAACACTTGTTCTGTAGGTGGGTAGTGTCCTTGTGGGAGAGCTAGGTTCTTCTTGCAGCAAGAGAACCTCCAGAGACTTGGATAAGGTTGTGAATGGGATGAAAACATCAGAGAAACTGACAAAGTTATGAGAGATTTGACTGTGAATTCCAGAGAGTGCAATGGATAAATTCAACAGGTAAGAAGCAGAGCTAAATAGAATCAGAGAAAGGAATGTTCAGATGTTTGTTGGGGTGAGAGTCTGGGTAACTTCACTGGATGATATATTGCAGGGATAGAATATTTACCAAGTCCAATATTCTAAAATACTTTTCACTTGAAAAGTGAATGTATTCTAAAATACTTTTCACTTGAAAAGTGGATGATATATTGCAGGGATAGAATATTTACCAAGTCCAATATTCTAAAATACTTTTCACTTGAAATGTAATTTGTCTTTTTGCAGCTAAATAAATACTGTCTGCCTTTAAAATAAAGTATCTTGCCTTCTGTGTGTTTTGGGTTTTTTTTAACTCATTAAATAGCATCTCCCTTTTCTAGTTTTTGACATATAATATTAGTACTTAGGTATGGGAACAGTATTATAATTGGATACATACATACCACATACAATGATCAAATCAGAGAAAATAGCATTCCCATCTCTTCCAATATTGTCATTTTTAATTGCTGGGCACTTTAAAACTCTTCTAGTTACATTTTTCTTTGGAAAGTGCACACAACTGACCCCACTTTTACTTTTCTGTCTGAAAAACACTATAAAGATGGACCAGTTATGTTATCAAATGACAACAGGATCATATATCATGGATGAAGAAATTCAGTTAACAAAGCTCTGTAAAATATGACATGTGATCCTGGAACTCTAGTGATTGACAAAAATGTAGTAACAGTACAGCACTAGTTTAGTAACTTGCACTCTTTTTCATGTGCTTGAAGTGTTAAATGTCTTAAAATAAATGATCATATTTGAATCCCACAGCATTCCTGTCATGTAAGCAGAGCCATATCTTCAAAGAAGAAAGCTGATACCCCTAAATATTGAAAGCTTGCTCAAGGTCATTCAGCTAAATATCAAAGCTAGAACTTGAACCAGAGTTCTCAGTCCTCCATCTAGTGCTTTATATGGTAATTGTCTTCATGACCAGGGTTGACTCAGCCTGCTGAACAGTTTTTCCTTCTGCACAAAATACAAAATCTATTTTGTCATAATCATGTTCCCATTCTTTTCAAGTACTGGGGCTTGAACTCAGGGCCTTCACTTTGAGCCACTCTGCCAGCACTTTTTGTGATGGGTATTTCTGAGATACTGTCTGGCAAACTCTGCCTGGTTGGGTTCAAACTGACCCTCCTGATCTCTGCCTCCAGAGTTACAGTGTGAGCCACCAGCACCTGACTCCCATTTTTTAAAGTTTATAAAAAACTTAATATTGCCTATGCATATTTTATACATTTTCCTGAAAACTACTACCTGCTGTATGGGCAGATCAGGTAGATATTATTGAATATTGTAACATGAATAATGTATCAAAAATATGTATTTTAAGTACAAAATTGTAGGTTCAACATCTTCATTCATGTAAATCATACAGAATACTTTATAATGAATAAGATTTTTATATTTTATTACAGATGAATTCTCAGTTATATCTGTGACTGTAGCTGTTTGTTCAATAAATGGCAGGTATCATTATTATTACAATTAGTATTTCTACTCTGCCTTATTTGATGACCTTAAAAACAGTGATGAGATTGGTTGGCAATTTGAATCAGTGAATACGGTCTGTTTATCTCAAACAAATGCTTGCATCCTAATTATTTAAACCTACAATAAGTAATCTAGTAATGCATTGATCGTGTTATATTATTATTACTTTGTGGCTTATGATTCTTATGTGAAATAGGTAACTTAGATAGTAAAAAATAAAATAAAAGTTTACTTAAAGCCTTCCTAAGCAACTGGTATATAAACCTTTAAAATGTTAGAAGAGTTTGGGGAACCAAAGTTGGAACTTTTATACAATGTTTAAAGCCAGACAAATATTTTAGTGAACTGAGTTGCTCAGTCATCTGAAGTTCATAACTTGGTTCAAAACCATTTATTTAGTCAGAAGCTGGTCCTAAACTATGGTTTAATATTTCTGTTATACAATTGCAGCAAAGAAGTGTTACTGATTCTCAGTTTGAGTAAATATATATACCTAAAATAGTAAAATAATTTGAAAGTGATTGGAGGTGATTAATAAAAACCAATGAAAACATATAAAAAAGTAAATGATTACTTTTCAGTAGTCTCAGAATTATATTTTTAAAATATTTTTCCCATGACCAAAATAAGGACCTTTGGTGAAACCTCATGAAACAAAGAAAGAAGGTAATAAATATTAATAGAGCTGTTTACATGGCTCTGTAGCTGAATTTATGCTTGCAACAATACAGGTACACTCTCCAAATTGCTAGCAAGGGGAAAAATGTGCTTTATTAATGTCTACAATTTCAAAATGCTGCTCCAGATTTTACTCAGGAAATTATTGCTTAAAATCATTGGAATGTGTAAGACTATTTTCCATTAGTTTCTGTCGTGTACCTTATTTCAATTACTTTTTCATTTGAAAAATTTCAAGGTCAAGCAGCTAGCTCTTTCATGGTATAACACAGTAAAAATGAAATTACATTAAAAAGTGGAGTTTGGCTAAGATACTAGATAATGCTAAGGTATTAATTCAATTACTGTGCTATCCTAACAATGAAGAATTCTGTAAAATGAAGTTATCTTCTTCATGTTGTTGAAGAGAATAAAATGCAGTTTTTATTATAACATGACTACTGAAGTCAAGTACTTTGTATTATTCACTGTTGTATGCTAAAGACCAAAATCAGCTCACTATCTTTTATGAAATAAGTGTTTAGAAAAAAACCTTTTGAGTTAATTAATGAATATTGTAATAAATCTTGTTTATCCTGTGTTTATAGCATGCAGAGTTATAAGATTGTATTTCCTTTAAATGTTCTGAAGACATTGTCCTAACACATAGGATTCAACACATCTAAAACTTTTCTTCCTCAACTCTTGATTACTGTTAATTCTCTAGTATGATGAATATTACTATGATTCCTTGACACTGTGGTAAAATATTACAAAAATAAAATAGACAGACTGGCCTTTCAAGAGGCTGAGATGATGACTAAATTACACCTCAACACAAAGTAGGGACTTAGTACCCTAGAACCCCCACACTCACCCCCTCCCCCTACCTAATCCCTACTTACTGCCCCTTCCTCCAGCACCAACTCTTTCAATATCTAAGTGTCCACATCTACCCAAACAACCATTAGCCTCCCAAACTCCATAGCTTATAGATAATATCACTAAAGGCTCAATACATATTTTGTAAATAACTGGTCCAGCATTTAATGGATGAATTTGTTACTGCTAATTTATACTGCCTATTCAGGAAAGAGAAATAGCACATCAACCTTGCTAATAATAACCCAGTCATAGCTTAGTAATTGAGTCAAGGGAGAAATAACAAGTGATAAAAATCCCCAATTAGCTACTCAACAACACTCCAGCAGACTACAACAAATGGAAGACAGAATCTCAGAACATGAACACTAAATAGATATTAAAGAAAAAACAGAAAAACTCTTAGAGAAAAGACTCAAAAACTGTGAAGGAAATGCAGAAGAACTCAGCAGATCGATCAAAAGACCAAACCTGTGAATCATGAGCATTGAAGAAAGAGAAGAGGTGCAATCCAAGGGGATATGTAATACATTCAATAAAATAATAGAAAATTTCCCAAATATTAAGAAAAAGTTGTCCATTCAGGTACTGGAATCTTCCTGGACACCAAACAGACTTGACCAAAATAGAACCTCTCCACAACATATTATTATTAAAACAACTAGCACAGAGAACAAAAAAAGAACATTGAAGGCTATAAGAGAGAAAAAACAAATAACATATAAAGATAAATTCATCAAAATGCAGCAGACATCTCAACTGAGACATTAAAATCAAGAAGGTCATGGAGAGAGGTATTTCTTGCAATGAAAGAAAACAATTTCAGTCCTAGGACACTCTAGCTAGCAAAAATATCATTCAAAATTGATGGAGGAATAAAAGTCTTCCAAAGTAAACAGAAACTAAAATAAAATATGACCACCAAGTCACCATTACAGAAGATTCTGAAAGGACTCTTACACACACAAGATGAAAACAAACATAACCATGAAAGGATGGGAAGTATAAAACCTCATGAGAAGGATAGGCAATGACTCAGACAGTAGCATTGACTTGGCTTCTCACACTCAAATCCTTAAACAACAAAAACAACTAAATGGTAAGAATCACACACTCCTTTCAATATCAACACTGAATGTTAATGGACTCAACTCCCTCATCAAAAGGCATACTGAATTAGAAAGGAAGATCCAACAATCTGTTGTTTACACGAGACCCACATTATTTACAGAAATAAGCACTGGCTTTGGGTGAAAGGCTGGAAGATAATTTACTAAGCTAATGGCCCCCTAAAACAAACAGGAGTAGCAGTACTTTTATCAGATAAAGTGAACTTCAAACTTAAATTACTCAAAAGAGATAAAGAAGGTCACTTCATAATAATCAAAGGAGCAATATATCAACAGGAAATAACAGTTATTAACTTACATGCACCCAATGTCAGTGTACCCAACATCATTAAACATACACTAAATGACTTAAAAGCACATACAGATCCCAATACAGTGGTAGTGGGAGACTTTAACATCCCTTTATCAACAATAGATATGTCATCCTGACCAAAAATAAACAAAGAAATCCTACAATTAAATGACACTAGATCTAATGCAACTGCAGATGTCTACAGAGTATTCCATCCTGCAGCAACATAATATAAATTCTTCTCAGTAGCCCATGTGGTTTTTTCCAAAATAGATCATATCTTAGATATAAAAAATGTCTCAACAAATATAAGAAAATTGAAATAACTCCCTGCATTTTATCTGACAAAAATGCAATGAAACTAGAACTCAACAACAAAACCAACAGCAGAAAATACATGAAAAATTGGAAGCTGAACAACACAGTTCTCAATGATCAAGGGTAATAGAAGAAATAAGGGAGAAAATCAAAAACTTCCTGGAAATTAATGACAATGAAAACACAACTTATCAGAACATATGGGATACAGCAAAGGCAGTTATAAGACGAAAGTTAATAGCTATGAGTGTATACATTAAAAACACAGAAAGATCTCAAATATATAACCTAATCCTATATCTCAAACTCTTAGAAAAACAAAAGCAAGTTAAACCCAAAACAAGTAGAAGGAGAGAAATTATAAAAATAATGGCTGAAATCAACTACATAGACTAAAAAAACACATACAAAGAGTAAATGAAAGAAAAAGATTGTACTTTGAAAAAATAAACAAGATTGACAAACCTCTAGCAAGTCTGCCTAAAATGATGAGGGAAAAGACACAAATTAATAAAATTACAAACAAAAAAGGGGAGATAACAAACACCAAGGAAATCCAGGGAATCATCATGGACTACTTTGAGTACCTATATTTAAATAAAATTTAAAATCTAGGGAAAATAGACAAATAGATATGTACAACCATCCAAAACTGAACCAAGAGGATGTTAATCACCTAAACATATCTATAACACACAATGAAATTGAATCAGCAATAAAGAGTTTCCCCCAAAAGAAAAGTCCAGGACCTGATGGATTCTCCAATGAATTCTACCAGATCTTTAAGAAGCACTAATACCAACAGTCCTTACAGTTTTCCATAAAATAGAAAGGGATGGAACACTACCTAACTCATTCTATGAAGCCAGTATTACACTCATCCAAAAACCAGACAAGGACACAGCCAAAAAAAAAAAAAAATAGAACTACAGGCCAATCTCCTTATGAGTAATGATATAAAAATCCTCAATAAAATAATGGCAAGCTGAATCCAATAACATATCAGAAAGATCATATACCATGACCAAGTCGACTTCATCCCAAGGATGCAGGGATGGTTCAACATATGGAAATCACTAAATACAATACAGCATATTAACAGAAGCAAAGACAAAAACTACCTGATCATCTCAATAGATGTGGAAAAAGCCTTTGATAAAATCCAACTATTTCATGATGAAAGCTCTGATGAAACTAGGAATAGAAGGAAAGTACCTCAACATAATGAGGGCTATATATGACAAACCTACATCCAATATTATACTGAATGGGGAAAAGTTGAGTCCATTTCCCCTAAAGTCAGGAATGAGACAAGGGTGCCCATTCTTTCCACTCGTACTCAACACAGTCTTGGAATTCCTAGCCAGAGAAATAAGGCAGGAGGAAGAAATAAAAGCAATACAGATAGGTAAAAAGAAGTCAAACTATTCCTATTCACAGATGACATGATCTTATACCTAAAATATCCAAAAAACTTCACCAAGACACCATGAACAGCTTCAGAAAAGTAGCAGGATACAAAGTCAGCTTACAAAAATCAGTGGTCTTTCTGTACACCAACAATGAACAGATTGAGAAATAATACAGGAAAACAATTTTATTTAAAATAGCCTCAAAAAATCAAATACCTGAGAATAACCTTAACAAAGGATGTTAATGACCTGTATAAGGAAAACTACAAACCACTGAAGTAAGAAATCAATGATGATTACAGAAGATGGAAAGATCTCCCATCCTTGTGGATTGGCAGAATCAACATAGTAAAAGTGGCTGTACTCCTAAAAGAAATTTACATGTTCAATGCAATTCCCATCAAAATCTCAATGACATTCATCACAGAGATTGAAAAATCTACCCTAAAGTCCATTTGACAACACAAAAGACCATGAATTGCCAAGGCAATATTGAGCAAAAAATGCAATGCTGGAGGTATTACAATACCAGACTTCAAACTATACTACAGAGCCATAGCAATAAAAGCAGCATGGTACTGGCACAAAAGCAGATATGAAGACCAGTGGAATAGAATACAGGACCTGATTATGAATCCCACAGCTATGCCCACCTAATTTTTGACAAAGGTGCCAAAAATACAATGGAGAAAAGACAGCCTCTTCAACAAATGTTGCTGGGAAAACTGAATATTTGCCTGCAGAAAACTGAAAATAGATCCATGCCTATCATCCTGTACAAATATCAACTCAAATTAGATTAAGAACCTTAATATCAGACCTGAAATTTGAAGCTAATATAGTAAAGAGCAGGGAATATTCTGGAAGCAAGGGCTTCCTCAGTAGACACAGCTGCTCAGCAACTAAGAGAAAAGCTCAACAAATGGGTCTATGTGAAATTAAGTAGTTTCTGCCCAGCAAAAGAAGCAGTCTCTAAATTGAAGAAGCTGCCCACAGAATAGGAGAAAATCTTTGCTGACTATACATCAAACAAGGAACTAATAACTAGAATATTTAGGGAACTCTAAAAACCTAAACTCCCTCAAAATCAATGAACCAGGGTGGGGGTGAGAGGGAGGGGGTGGGAGGTAGGGAGGAGAAATGTCCCAAACAGTGTATGCACATATGAATAAATGAATAACAATAAAAAAAGGATCTTGTGCCGAAAAAATCAAAAAAGAAAAAACAAAAAAATCAATGAACCAATAAAGAAATGGGCAACACAACTGAACAGAACTTTGGCAAAGGAAGAAGTCCAAATGGGTAAAAAACACATGAAAAAATGCTCACCATCCCTGGCCATAAAGGAAATGCAAATCAAAACCACACTAATATTCTATCTCACACATTAGAATAGCTACTATCAAGAACAGAACCAATGACAAATGTTAGCAAGGATGTAGGGTAAAAGGAAGCCTTATACACTGCTGGTGGGAATGTAGGCTAGTACAAACGCTATCAAGAACACTATGGAGGCTTCTTAAAAAACTAGAAATAGATCTTCCATACAATCCATCAATACCACTTTTAGGGAACATGAGTCAGGTTACAACAAAGGAACCTGCATGACCATGTTTATTGCATCATTATTCATAATAGATAAGCTATTGAAACAGCCAAGATGCCCTACTACTGACAAATGGATTAAGAAAATGTGGTATTTATACCGAATGGAATTTTACTCAGTCACAAAGGAGAATGAAATTTTGTCATTTGCAGCTAAATAGGTGGAATTGGGTAACATAATCTTAAGTGAAGTTAGCCAGGCTCAAAAATCCAAAAGCTGAATGTTCTCACTCACATGCAGATTGTAGACCTAAAAGAAATGCAGCAATATTATGGGACACGGGTCACACTTTAAAGGGAGGCTGTGCAAGGGAGGGATAGGGAGGAAAGGAAAGCAAAAACTTGAATGAGGTTGATGTGCTCACTGTACATGAATGAATATACAAATTTTAATCTTGTCAGGGCCACTATGGGAGGCAGACTAGGGAAGGTGAAGAGGATGAGAAGAGGTGAATCATTTGGAACTATAATACACATATGCATGGTAACAACACAAGGAAATTCCCTGTGAGGTTATCTTTATATCAAAATAGCAAAAAATCATGTTTATTATTTTTTTATGTGTTTTCTTCTACAAAATTGGAGAACTTGAGGGTGGAACAGGTTCTGTGGTGTGTGTGGGGGAGTTTGGCACCAGTGGGAGTGGAGAGGTGGTGGGAGAAAAGAGTAGATGGATGACTATGGTGCAAGCAATGTGTACACACATATGTAAATGCAAAAATGATACCTGTTGAAACCGTTCCAGGAATCAGGGAGAGAGGAATGGGGAAGAGAAGTGGAGGGGAGAATTCAAGTATGATATATTTGATACATTATAATAACCTTTGTAAATGCTGCAATGTACTCACACCTAGCACAACAATAAAAAATAACTAACAAAAAAGAACAAACAAAAAACCCTTATTTTATTTGTTAATGCCAAAGAAGATTTTATTTGTAAAACCTCTATTTTTTATGAGCTGTATAATTCAAGCTGTTAAGAAAGCTTCTAGATAAGATATCTGCATAGGATCAGAACATTCAAAATTGAAGAAGGATTAACTGATGAAGTCTTGCAGAACAAATCTCATGATTCAGATACATTAGGTACCTGGAGTAATAAGAAAGCTAGTGTATCTGATCACTAATGACAGAATCATTGAAAAATTGGAAGAGAGGGCATTCAACTGTGGCAAATGTCATACAGATAAAGTACAATTTGTTTAGTATTTTCTGGTTTCCTGCACTATCTGTGAACCACAAAGTATACATTAGCCATCCAAGAGCCTTTATACTTAAAATCACTTCTCAGTCTATGCTATAGGTGCTGTGAATGCTACTTTGCTCATCCAAAAGGATACATTTTTAGCTTGTTCACTAATTAGCTGCTCACTTTCCATGTCTAAACAGAATGATGCATTACTGACTTATAGCCGTATTTTTCGCATAAAGGAGATAGATAATTGGTAGTATATAAGGACACAGGTAATTAAACATCATGGCTGAATATCCAAGTTGCTTAATTTAGTGGAAATCATTAATGTATAACACTGCTTTAATTGGTATATTTAAAAATTATAAAATTGTGGAATTCAGAGTATTAGTGTTTTGTATCTATTCCCCTGTATGTTTGGCTTTATATTTAATTAGCAGAAGAATAGTTTCTTCTTTGTATTCCTGTAACCAATTTATATTCATGTATTTAGTTTATTAATTTTTTATTTTATTTTTCTCAACAAGTATTTATCAATAAGGGAAGAGTTCTATTTCATATTGAAACTTTCAGGCAAGCATTTTAGATGAACTGAGAAAAGAAGATAAATTTCCTGTTAGTACCTGGAGTGTCTAGAAAAGACATGAGAATAATTAAGTATATACAATATGGTAAGTAGAGTAAAAGGACTTTAAGAAGTTGTAATTCCTGTATTTGCAATCTTTAAAAAAATCTCATCTTAAGAAATAAATTACCTTATGTGTATCTGAGAACCACACTAGTTTAGGAATAATGAAGTGGCTAAGTGTCACAAATGCTGCCACCAATGCCATCAATGGGATGGAAATTTCCCGATTGCTTTCCTTTCCCATGGTACTATAATGGCTTTACCACAGCCATTATTGTCAAGTGCTGTCCCACTGCATCCCTGTTAGCTATCACCACAATATGCCAAACTCAGAAGTCTGCTTCTCCTTCTGAGTCCCTGAAAATAAATTAGGAATCAAATACTTCCCTTAATTAATTGACCCCTTGGGGCAACTATGGAAAGTATGGCCTGTATGTAATCAGGAGAAACCCATTACAAATTGATTAATTCATTCTACTTTATGATCTTTTCAACAGAACATGAATGTATATAATATTGAAGGAAATTTGCCTAAGGTAGCCGGTATTAAAATCTAAATACTTCTTCAAATCCACTCAAATTAGTGTCCCAAACAGAGCATACACTTTTTTTTATTGTTTTATTATTCATATGTGCCTACAAGGCTTGGGTCATTTCTCCCCCCTGCCCTCACCCCCTCCCTTACAACCCAATCCTCCCCCTCCCTCTCCCCCCCACCCCCTCAATACGCAGCAGAAACTATTTTGCCCTTATCTCTAATTTTGTTGAAGAGAGAATATAAGCAATAATAGGAAGGAACAAGTGTTTTTGCTGGTTGAGATAATGATAGACAAACAGGGAGTTGACTCACATTAATTTCCTGTGCGTGTGTGTTACCTTCTAGGCTAATTCTTTTTGATCTAACCTTTTCTCTAGTTCCTGGTCCCCTTTTCCTATTGGCCTCTGTTGCTTTTAAGGTATCTGCTTTAGTTTCTCTGCGTTAAGGGCAACAACTGCTAGCTAATTTTTTAGGTGTCTTACCTATCCTCACCCCTCCCTTGTGTGCTCTCGCTTTTATCATGTGCTCAAAGTCCAATCCCCTTGTTGTGTTTGCCCTTGATCTAAAGTCCGTATATGAGGGAGAACATATGATTTTTGGTCTTTTGGGCCAGGCTAACCTCACTCAGAATGATGTTCTCCAATTGCATCCATTTACCAGCGAATGGTAATATTTCGTTCTTCTTCATGGCTGCATAAAATTCCATTGTGTATAGAAACCACATTTTCTTAATCCATTCGTCAGTGCTGGGACATCTTGGCTGTTTCCATAACTTGGCTATTGTGAATCGTGCCACAATAAACATGGGTGTGCAGGTGCCTCTGGAGTAACCTGTGTCACAGTCCTTTGGGTATATACCCAAGATTGGTATTGCTGGATCAAATGCTAGATCAATGTTTAGCTTTTTAAGTAGCCTCCAAATTTTTTTCCAGAGTGGTTGTACTAGTTTACATTCCCACCAACAGCGTAAGTGGGTTCTTTTTCCCCGCATCCTCGCCAACACCTGTTGTTGGTGGTGTTGCTGATGATGGTTATTCTAACAGGGGTGAGGTGGAATCTTAGTGTGGTTTTAATTTGCATTTCCTTTATTGCAGAGCATATACTTTTTACCTCAAGTTCATTCCTTGCATTTTCAGATTCTTTTCCCCTTCGTCTCCATATATATATATATATATATATATATATATGTATTTATCTATATGTCTATCTATGTATCTATCTATCTATCATTTATCTATCTATCTATCTGTCTATGAGTTTGGGGATAAGAATATGGCTACAAAATCCTCACCACCATCAAAACCATTGGCATATCTAGCATCTCCCCAAATCCTCCTTTATTTATTCTTTTTTATGAAACACATCTTTTAGATCAAAATTTCTGCATATTTTTCTACCTCTATTTAGCTATGTGGCATCATTGACTAGGCACAATTATAGCCCCTTCTTTCTGTCCTTCTAGTGGTCATTTCCTTGGAAGCAGAATGATGTCATTTGGAGTGTTCACTCTGACACTTGCTTGATGATGCATGGAAGACATTTAACTCAGATTTTTAGCTTCCTTACATGTTATTTACACATAGTAATCCTACTTTGCAGTTTTTTGTGAGAATTTAATAAATATCTAGTTCTTAAGCACAATGTCAGCCATCTAGGGTCAGTGTAGCTCTTGTTTTTGAAATGATTATTATTATAAAACTCCTTTTCTACTAAAACCTTGATATTTTCCAGAAATAATGACTTTATAACTTAGATTCAACCAACATCTAGCCTATTTTTTATATCAGCCAGGGTTCTGTTAAGAAAATAGAGATGACACTGATAATTTCCAAAAAGTACTTCTAGGGAAGGAAATGAAATAACATAGGCATATAGAACATATTGCTGTAGGTGTACAAAAGAAACACCTAGGTGATAAAAGCCAGAAGTAGCTCATTCTCCCAGAAAAGAGTTTGTATTTCTTATAACCTAGACTCATTTTTTTCAGATTTTTATATTTTTATTCAAAGTGGAATAAATGGAGGTAAAATTATTTTCATGTCCATAACTTTTTATTGTATCACAATTATTGCATGACCCACATTTCAATTCATTCATTCCTGCTGCTCCCTCAACTGTGAGTCTTATAGGAGAGACAACCTGCTTTATATTATTATTGTATTGGGTACACTGTAACATTTACAAAAGTTATTACAGTATATCATACTTGAATTCATCCCCTCCATCATTCTTATATATCTTCTTTCCCCCATTCCTGGCATAGTTTCAACAAGTCTCATTTTTCAACTTACATACATGTGTATACAATATGTCCACCACATTCACCCTTCTACCCACTCTCTCCGTTTCCTCTCCTCTCTTGCAGGTACCTATCCCCCAGACAGGACCTGTTCTACCCTCCTATTCTCCGTTTTTATAAAGCAAATGACATCATTGTTTGTTTAAGATAGCTATACAGGAAGTTTCCTTGTGACATTTCCATGTGTATATGTATTATAACCTGAGTTTTTCATCCCCTTCATTTTTCTCCTTTCTACCTTAGTCCCCTTTTTATGGTTATTTCAATAGGATTAAAAATTCTGTTTTCATTCTTGTATAAGAAGTACATCAACCAACCTAAAATCTTGAAGGAAGAGCCCAATGGAGGTGAAACTCAGACATTTGAGGAATATCTTCACCTGCTGCTGCTAGTGCATCAATCTGGGTTCTGAGAACACCAAGAGGAGCTTGAAGGCTGATATCAAATGCTGCTATTGCCTTTACGTCTTCCTCTATTATTGGCCAATGCCAGATCCTGAAAGAATGTCAACAAGACAAATAGAAATATAGCTGGCAGAGCTCCAGCCCTAGCCTCACAGTGTTAGATAGGTGATTTAAAGTTGAAAGGCAAGAGGTTAGTGAAAAACATAATTAAATATTTTGCTACTGTGGAACAATGCAAATTTTTCTGCAGATAATAGAAATTCAATGAAATGGCAGTCATCACACTATCTTCTTGCTTAATCAGAGGTAACTATGCTATGGTGTATGAAGATGCTCTTACCCTCTCCCTATAAAAGGGAGACACAAAGTATTCCATGTCTTTCCCATGGGATTTTCTAAAATGTGATAAGATGTTTCTGAAATATCTTTAGGACATCTTCAGCCTACAGTGGAGAAGCTCAGATGTTCATAGACCAAAGGAGATTTCTTTGAAGGGAAGTTTTGGGAGTAGAGGGTGCTCTGAGAAATGTAGCAGGGTACTTTTCCTTTACTCACACCAGTTTGAAAGGTTTTCAAGTGTAAAATTCCTTTCTTCCAAACCTCCAATACAGAACTGCTCCTTTTTACTACTAGTGTAGGACTAGAGTTTTTTTTTGAAGAACTTTGCATGTCTTCTTGTATTGGAGTTCCTGTGACTGCATTTTGCAAGCTGTCCTGAATAATCCTGTAATGGCTGCCTGGAGAGAGAAAGAAAGAGAGAGAGACAGAGACAGAAAGAGAGAGAACCCTATACTTGACTTCCAGATATTTTAGTAGCAAGAACTATGAACTTTCTTAAGGTTTGAGTGAGTGTTGTGGAAAGGCCTCTTTACACTTTTGTTGAAAACATTACTAAATAAATAAATAGTTGAGAAGAAAAAAGGTTTCATAGGGTGAAAGGATACCAATAATTAACAGATAACAACTGAAATATTTATTTTCAGTGGTTAAGAAATTAATATTGAAGTTCTATTTTAGATGATTTGGCCATGAAATATTCTGGACAAAAGAAAAAACAATATTCCCTCTACAACACACATGGAAAAGTGAAAGAAAATATGAAAAATATCCTTGAGCTACAGAGCTGACTTTGTAGAAAAGTAAAAGGAAGCTAGAAACCCAAATGTGTAAATTAAAATTTAGCCCATTGCTTCCTAATGGATGTATCTAGTTTCTAGATAGTACGAGACAGATGGAATGAAATTTAGGAAGAAGAACATCCACATTTTGTGTTAACTGGATATCAGGAATTAGGGAGCCTAATGATTAAGAGAGGGTTGAGTAAGGTGTTATAGTCTCTAGCTTGAGAAAACAGAGATAGCTAATTCAGGAGGCAGGAGTAAAATTTCAGTCCTAGACAAAACTTGATGCCTTTGTGGGACACCTTGTTGATCTGCATGAGAGTATCAAGAACAAAGAGCAGAACTTGGGAGTTACCAATATACATAAACGTGGTGGTGGTAGCTGTGGGGAGAAGCTGAGATACCTAAGGAAGGATGAAATACAGAGAGGATCACATATGGAAGTACCACGAAGAGCAACACTGCTGGGGAGTGAAAGAGGTGCCCAAAATGGGGCTTGTGGAGGGGTTTCTATAGGAGTAGGAAGAAAGTGTCTTAGATTCCAACAGAGAATTGCCTTTCCAGGATAAAATTCTCATGGGTGATGTCAAATGATGCTTAGGGATGAGGCAAAAGCTAGAAGCAAACACTGGATTTAGTAAGAAGAATTTGAAGTTTGTTGTTGAAAGTAGCTTCTCAACCAAAGTGTAGAAGCAGGATTCAATTCTAAGTCCCCTGTTCTTGGTTCTTTTAAATTTCACATTCCTTTCAGAGGGACTTTGTAAGATTCTTACTTTTTAAATTAGAAAATGAAGTCAGGTAGATTTAAACTACTGGCTGAAGGAAGGGTCAGTAAATCAGGACTGAAGGCCAAATTGAGTTTACTCTGTTTTGTTTTGTCTTAAATCTGAGATCTAAAAATGGATTTTACATTTCTAAATGTTACATTTTAATGGCTGTGTAAGTGCCTACATAATCCTTTCATTTTCTGTTTCTACTCTCAGAGTCTAAAGTATTAACTACTGACTATTTACAGAAAAAGTTTGTTGAACTCTGGGTTAGTATTCATGAGGGGAAGTTAAAAAGGTGGGATAAAAGTTTCCTGACTGTTTATTCTACCACTTAAACTAAGAGAACCAACAGAATAAATCAACAATTCTTCTCCAACAAAGAAAACAAAATAAACTGTGAATAATTAACATATTGCTTCAAAAGAAGCAAAATGTGAGCACAGTCTAAGAACAGAAATTTATAAACCTCCTCAGAATGATTTTCTGGATTGATCTTCTGGATTGGTCTTCAATGATTCTGTGAAGTTTAGGAGCCAATAAAATGCTTTAAGTCAAATAAATTATCTAGATGGCATGTTTCTGGCTGAAATGGTATGTTAACTGACTCATATATTGAGGCTGAGGAAATGAAGATTTTGATACAATTTTGATAATTTAAATACAAACTAGTCTTATGTTTGGGGATAAGAAAAGGAAATTAAGGGCTTCAATTTTATTTCATGTATGAAACACTTTAGCATGAAAGGAATGTTTATAAGGGGAATAATGAGGGAGCTCATTATTTGTTAGTTTACTCAGCATATTAAATATTTTTCCAGAGGGAATAATTTCATTACTTGTGATATATATTAAAATCTACCAATATGAAAAATGGAAGAACTAGAGGAGTCATCAGATATATTTTAATTTTTATATAAAGAAACATCATAATGGAATGGCATGGCAGAGGAGAGAAGATCACGTGTTTGAGCTCAAAGTGTCTCAAAGCACGCATTTTATTTGATTTTTAAAAATTTCAACAACCTTTTAACTTAAAAGTATTGCAAGGAAAAAGAATATGATGTTCACAGACTTGGAAGAAAATTACACTGTGAAGAAAATCAAGTAGCTTCAATGTTATCAGATTAGGGCCCATGCAGGATGTCAAACAAAAAAGATGAAGGGAACAACCACTCTTCATTTCTTTGGCTAAACAATAGTAAAGATAATGACCTACAAGTGTAATTTAGAGATAGACTTTTACAGCATGATGAAATAGCATGGGAGGAGGGTGGTAGAGGATATATACCACCTTAACAAGTAGTAGGTGAAGAGGAAACAGAAATTATTGAAATATGGGTTTACTGATACAGCTTGTCTCAACCAAAAGAGAACAATTCAACCAAAAGAGGCCAATTCAACACTAGACTAATTGTTTCTTTCTTTGACCACTTTGCCATTCAGAGCAACTAAATCAAGATTACAATATTTTATTTGTAATATCACTGGTAACTAAATTACGAAGGTAACATTCCTTACAGAGGGAAGATGGAGACATTGGGATTTGGACATTGAGACATTGAAAAAGAATCAGTACACTACTGATCAATCTTTCATCTAATGCTTTTGAGATTTCATGTTTTAACTTTGTACTTTGATGATAGTAATTACTATTCCAAATTCTTAAACAATTAGTAGAAAAATGCCTGTCTCCCAACTTTTATATTACCATTTCACCAGATGAAGGAAGACTTAGGAATGTTAGGCATTTCTAATTTGTAAACTTTGTTTGGTGGTGAACAACTTCACATTATGATGTATTTTCTAGATCAAATTTGGAAGGATTATGTGTGTAGAACTTACCTACAAAAATACTGTGTGTCTTTTGAACAGTGGATAAATTTCTTTCAGGAATGTTGGCAGATTCTTTGGTACCAAAGCTTCAACAAGAGAAATAGTGAAGTATGAATCTTCTTTCTTTATCAAAGCAGAAAAGCCAGATGTTATAACAGGAGCTTTATCTTCACATAGTCTTAGGGTTTTTGTTTTAGTCAAATGTGGCTGCTAAAAAATTTACAATTTTTAAGAAGTTGACAATATGACATTTCATAAAGGAGCTTTTAAAATAGTCAGGCTTTCAAGATGTCAACAGCACATAATGCACTAAATCCAACACATTGAGAAAATTCAGGAGTTTAACATTATTGCACACCATAGGAAAAGAGAAGAGTTGCTAATTCCCTTGATAATATGTTACAAAGTTATAGACAAAACTTCACAGATATCCAATTATGTAACATTCTTACAGACACAAAACTGGATCTTTTTTATCTGCTCAAAGCTAGTCAAATTTAACTTTTCCCAGAGTCTCTAACTTAACACATTTAGTGCTATTTCTTTTGTTTTATAATAGAATAAACAGTGTAATGGGTACTGCAGAGAGGATGCTTTTGGTTTTAGATAAAGTAAGGGTAGAGCTTTTCCTGTTCAAGACTTTCTACTGTATAAAACTTCATAAAATGTCTGCATAGATGTAAAGTGTTTTTTCATTTTCTTTTTATTAAAATTGTATATTCTTGCTTTATCAGCAAGAAAACTGACAAGAAGCAGTTAGAAATGTAAAGAAAATGGGAAAAGAAAAACCAACCTTACAAAGTATAAATTGTTTTTATACATGAAAGAAATTTTCTTTATATTTATAGAGCATAAAATATAGTAATCTTTACTTGAAAATTTTAAACAATAAATACTTGGAGATAACTTTAGTTTCTTAGAAGAGTTGTAAAAAGTAATTCAGTGAATTCCCTTATACATTAATCTAACTTGCCATAATGTTAGCACCTTAATATACCCAAAGAAAGTTTATCAGAGCAGACAGTTAACCTTTATATAGTGCTATTAGCTGAAGTACAGAATTTATTCAGACTTTATTAGCTTTTTCACTAATGTCCCTTTTTAGTTTCAGGATTCAAGTCAACTCCACATTTAGTTGTCATGACTCACCAGTCTTTTTCAATCTCCTACAGTTCCTCAGGTTGTCCTATCTTTAACAACCTCGACATTTCTATAGAGTATTGGTCAATTATTTTGTAGAGTGCTCCTCAGTGGGGCTCATTTATACTTTGACATGCTTAGGCTGAAATGATGCATTATTGGGATGGATATACAGAGGAGCCTTTCTCAGTGCATCATATCTGAAAATAAATGATATTGAATGTCTTTACACTTATCCTTTGGTAAAGTGGTGTCTCCTGAATTCCTAGATATAAAATTGCTATTTTTTGCTTTAGAATTACTAAATGTTTTGGGAGAAATAACTGCAAATCTCTTGATTGAGCCTAAGCTTTTGTCCTCTCATTTTAGAGTTTACCAGTATATTGTCCATGATAATTATTATAGCATTCTAATGAATATTTTCTATTTACCTCTCACTTCTGTATTTAAGTGGAATTCTTCTATTGAGAAGGGGATCCACATGTCTCCCATTTATTAGTATAGGTTATTTAATTATTTCAATATATTTTCAGTCTCAAACATTTCTTGGGTTATATTCCATGCCATAGTTCTTTACTTTGTAGCTCAAATTCAGACTTTGGCCAGTATTGATTTCATCAAATTGCTTCTTGCTTCCCTCCCTCATTCCTCACTTCCTCTTTCCCTCCCTTCCTTCTTCTTTCTCTGCTTCTCTTCTTCCTTTCTCTCTCTCCATTTCTTCCTTTAGAGTATTGTTACATTCTAATACTACAAGGTGCTCCAAACCTAGGAATCAATCAGTGTTTGACCCTAGATTCACTTATTAAAAAACCAATATCAAGATTTAATTTTATTGAAAGTTAAATAAATAAAATGAAAAAATATTTTAAATGAATAAATAAATAAATACGGACTTACTTAAAGTTAAATTGGTTCCTCTTTTTACTTTTTCTTCCAGCACAGTCAATTCCTTGAGCTGATGCAGGCTATATAAGTGGTCCATCACAAAGCTACACTCTCAGACCTAATCTCTGAATTTAATATGAATTTAACCTGATGTTAGGAAGTATTATGTATACTAGACTTGGCTCTAAACAATTGTACATGCCAATTTGAGATGATATAGTTCTCTAAATCAACAAAAGACAAAGCATATTTGAGAGCTAATTTCCGTTTTTTTTCATTTCCTACAAACAGGAATGGAAATTGTTAAATATACATGTATAGCATGGAAATATTATCTTTGGATATTACGTATTATTACTTTGGAAAAATAAAGAATGTGAAAGGAAGATATAGTTATGTTCACATTCTCAAAGTTTTGTCCTTATGAGAGTATTTCCACAGAATTTCTATATTGCATCTTCTTAACTTCCTTCTTTTACCCTCCCGCTCCTAGAAATGACCTTCCCTTAGCATAACCTGTTTTTCATAATACTGCCTATATTTGGATTGTGTCTATCCCTCACATATGAGAAGAAACATACAACCTTTGTCTTTTTGAGCTTGGAATGCTTCACTTCATATGATGCCCTCCAATTGCATCTATTTACCTTCAAAATATATGGTTTCATTCTTCCTTACAGTTGAATAAAACTCCATGTATATTTATACCACATTTTCTTAATCCCTTCATTATTGTAGGGCATCTGGGTTGCTTCTATAGCTTGGCTATTGTGAACAGTGCTGCAGTAAACATTGGTGTGCAAGTGTCTTTATTGTATCTTGACTTAGATTTCTTTGGGTATAACCCTAAGAGTTCTATAGTTTATATAATTTCTACACAAGAATGATTATAAAATTTTTAAACCTGCTGAAATCACCATAAGAAGTGGACTAGGGTAGAAAGGAGAAAAACAGCGACTATGAACCAATTCAAGTTATAACACATATATACATGGAAAAGTCTAAGGAAACTCCCTGTAGCGCTATCTTAAACAAACAAAAGTACCTGTTTTCAAAAATGGAGAACAGGAAGTTAAAACAGGTCCCATCTGGGGGATGGTACTAGTAGGAGGAGAGGGAATATAGGGAAAGGGTGAACAAGGCTGAATGTGGTAGAAATATGTATTTATGTATGAAAATAGAAAAATGAAACCTATTGAAACTATTTCAAGAATGGGGGGAGGGAGATAAAGAAGAATGCTGCAGGAGGTGATTTCAACTATGATATAAGAACTTTGTAAATGTCACAGTGTGCCACCAGTACAACAATAATATAATAAACTAGTTAAAGAATAAAGACATCATGTACAAAAAAGAATAGGTCCATATGCTTCTTCAAAATCCCTACCAGAAAAAAATACACATTCTTTTTTACTGAAATCAAGGTTTATAGAAAATTTGAGCAAAAACTGTCCATAAAGTATATTTTCCCACTCTTGAACACCATTTCACCTAACATCTATCATTGGTGTAGTAGATTTATTATAATGGAACCAGTATTAGTATATTATTATCAAATAAAGTTCACATTTATATTAAGATTCAAAAAATTTCTATACTGCTGGATTACAATAAAATCAGCAGTAATGTAAGTATCTGAGTTTCCAATACTAAGATAAAGAATTTTTCATTCTGTGACTCAAAATACCAATTGTTGAAAGCTCAAAAAAAAGTTTCTTTTTGGAAAAGCATGTTATTTAAAGTGCTTTGGAGGAATATCCAAAGAACAATTTAGCTTTGAAATAGCCAGATATGTAACCCCATAAAATCTACTTGCTGTTCTACTATTTGCAATGAAATACTACTCTAGGTG
Source organism: Castor canadensis (assembly GCF_047511655.1). Taxonomy (NCBI): domain Eukaryota; kingdom Metazoa; phylum Chordata; class Mammalia; order Rodentia; family Castoridae; genus Castor; species Castor canadensis. The sequence goes on along the minus strand of NC_133397.1, from coordinate 87,564,639 downwards.
GAACTGGACATCTCAGTAGTAAAAATAATTGGTTTTACAGCTGTTTGTGAGAATAAATACTGTTTTGTTTCTTCCTTTTAAATAATTTTTATTATCTCATTATTGTTGTACTGGGGGCACATTGTGACATTTACAAAAGTGTTTATAATATATCTTGTTAAATTTACCTCTCTATCATTCTCCTTTATACTCCCTCCCCAAAAAGTCACCATCCACATAAATGTGATATAAGAACATTTTAAACAAAAATGTCAGAAGAAAAATTAAAGGCTTGATTATAATTGATAATTTAGGCAGAGAAAAAAGATACAGCTTTGTCTTTATATAATAATGTCATAAAATTATCTCCAGTAAGAAGTTTAATGCATTTCATATTTTTCATGCAACACTTGCAATTTCAGTGGGAATGTGATGCTCATGAGAAGAGAATGGGAAAATAAATGTAGGCCACCTTTCTTAACAACCATTGAATCAATTGTTCCTCAGTTGAGATTCTTCCTCTCTACTGTATCAGAATCTGACGTTAGTAATTCTAACAGCTCAGCAAGGAAATAACTATTTGACTCCAATTCCACTTAGAGTAGTATTTCATTGCAAATTCACAATAGACAAGCTGCCCCACTATTGAGGCCCCACTATAGATTAAGAAGATGTGGTATTTATATACAATGGAATTTTATTCAGACACAAAGAGAATGAAATTTTGTCATCTGCAGATAAATGGATGGAACTGGAGAACATCACCTTAAGTGAAGTTAGCCAGGCTCAGAAAGCCAAAAGTCATGTATTTTCTCTCATGTGGGAAATATAGACCCAATACAAATGCAAGCAATATTATGAAGAACAAGTTATACTAAGAGAGAGGGATGGCAAAAGAAAGAAGTTAAGAAGATGAATATAGTTGACATATTTCCTATAAGAATGAATATAGAATTTTAAAACTTGTTGAAATTACCATAAGAAGGGGACTAAGGAGGAAAGAAAAAAATAGAGGGATGAAGCAATTCAGATTATAATACTACATACATGGAAATGATACAATGAAAAATTCTGTATAGCTCTCTTGAACAAACAAAAATGCCATTTTTTCTACAAAAAACAGAGAACAGGAAGACAAAACATGTCCTGTCTGGGCAGTGGGCACCAGTTGGAGGAGGGAGGATATAAGGAATGCAGATTGGAAGGTGAATATGGTGGAAATATTCTGTACACCTGTACATAAATGGAAAAATGAGACCTGTTGAAACAATTCTAAGAATGAGAGGATGGAGGATAAAGAAGAAAGATGGAGGGGATAAATTCAACTGTGAGAAATTGTGAGAAATTTTGTAAAGTCACAGTACCTCCAGAACAACAATAATAAAAATAAAGTACAAAAAAGACTAAGCCATGCTTAGTCATAACATGCCACATGTTATGAGCTGAGGTTCTAACTATCTCCCTAGATACAGTGTGACTTACAACAGTGCTTATTTCCAAAGGAATCTTGGAGAAATACAAGAAAAATACAGTAAATGAAATAATACAAGTATGGTTTTCAAGTGTAGAGAGATTTAATGTAAATATGTGTTTGACTTCTTTCCCCTTACTGAAAATAATAAGAATAATTATAAGAATAATCTAATAGTGTGTATTGGCATGAACAGTTCAAACAATTTTCAAGCTAAATTTACAAATAGTCCTTCAGGGTGCTGAGCACAGAGTCTCAATCACATCCTTCTAGCCACACCCCTCCCTCCCTCCATCCCTGCCCCTTGCCCTTTTGCTAACCTGGAGTCTTCTTATCTGTCCTCCCAGTAGTATTTTAGTGCAGAGTCTGTGGGAAGAGATGGTAGAGGGCAAGACAAGAAGGGAAGCTTATTCTCCAACTGTTCTCTTGTCTTCCTACACTCCTGGGCTCATCTTATATGCAGGGTATGAGCACAATTATACTGTCTTCTACCTCATCCAGAGCCCTCATCTTGTCCTATGAGAGACTTCCACTCTAAATCCAATGGTGAAGTGCTTAAGACACCTTTTCTGGAAAAGGAAATGGCTGAAGAATGATTTTGAATTTTCCTTTGAAACATAAGTGATCTTACTGCAAACCATTAGGAATGTATCTAAAAAGTTAGCATTACCATTAAAATGGTCTTGTATTTTCTTACAGAGTGGAAGTAAAAGAAGATAAATAAGAAAGAAAAAGGACTTGGTGTGGCTCAGCGGTAGAGCACCTGCTTAGCAAGCACAAACCCCTAAGTGCAAATCCCAGTACCACACACACACACACATACACACACACACACACACACACACACAAAGTGATAAAAAGAAACAAAAGAGTATGCCCTACTAAAGGACAGGCACAATTGTCATAATTAAATGTGTTGTATATAGGTTAGAATGATCATTTCATATAAAATAAAGAACTTTTATGTTCAAAAAAAGACTAGTCAAACAAAATAGAAATTTTTATGAATTAAATGACTTTGATTTTATACTGTAAATCATCAAAATAAAAACAACTAAATTTAGATATAATAGGATAGTCTTCTGCAACAAAGGCCATACATAAATTATTTAGTTTTGAAGTCACTCAAAGAAATTAACATGGTGTTATAGTTGGATCTGAAACACTCCACAAAGGCTCACAGGTTAAAGGTTTTGAGTCAAGCTGGTGCACTACATGCAGCTGGTGTAAACATTAGGAAATGGAGTCTAGTTGGGCAAGTGGGTCACTTGCCTGTGACTTTGAAGGGTATATTTTTTCTCTGCCCTCTCCTAGCCTCCTTCTTCCTGGCTGCCATGAGATGAGTGGCTTTGCTCTGTCACATGCTCTACACAACAATGTCCAACATTGTCTCAGGCCCAAAGTTATTGGTCAAGTGACCATGGATTAAAACATCTGTAGCAAAGAAGAATAAACCTCTCCTCCTTTATGCTGATTTTCTCAAGTATTTTTCTATAATGATTGAAAATTTGTTAATGCACAGGGCTTGCCAGAGAGGTATGCGTAAGAAACTGTATATTATCAAACTATGTTTCATAGTTTCTCTGTTGACTCTAAGAAATATGGTTAGATTTTAGTGAAGGTATTCTTAATGTGTTATGGCAAGAAACTATGATGAAAACCAGCACTGTAGAAAACATTTAATGATTCTTACTCACAGAAGAAACTAGAGTAAGACAGGAAGATGCAAGAAAGAATAAATCCTTTTGACCAAGTAGACCAGTAAACAAGGAATAGATAAAAAGTAAACACCAGAGGAATAAAAATGACTGGCAACACCATGCACCTATCAATACTAACACTGAATGTCAACAGTCTCAATGCCCCAATCAAAAGACATAGAATAGCAAGCTGGATTAAAAATAACACCCAACTATATGTTGCTGAGAAGAGACTCATCTCACTGAAGAAAATAAATACTGGCTTAGGGTCAAAGGGTGGAAAAATATTTTCAAAGAAAATGGACCCCATAGGCAGGCAAGAGTAACTATACCTACATTTGACAAAGCAGACTTCAGACTAAAATCATCCAGAAGAGACAATGAAGGTCATTTCATATTAATTAAGGTGAAAGTTTGTAGCTATAAGTGCCTACATTAAAAAAGATAGAGACCCTCAAACAACCTAATGATGTACCTTAAGTTTCTAGAAAAACATGAACAAACCAAACCCAGAAACAGCAGATGGAGAAAAATAATAAAGACCAAGGCCAATATCAATGAGATCAAGACCAAAAAGTTGGCTCTTTGAAAAGATTAACAAGATCAACAAACCCTTTGGCAACATGGCAAGAAAGAGCAGGGAAAAGACCCAAATTAATAAAATCAAAGATGAAAAATGGAACATAACAACAAACATACTAAGGAAATCCAGATAATCATTAGGGAATACTTTGAAAACTTATATTCAAGTAATCTGAAAAATGCATAAGAAATGGATAAATTTCCAAATGCACATAATCAACCCAAATTGAACCAAGACCCTATTAACTACCTAAATAGATCTATAACAAGCAATGAGATTGAAGCAATAACGAAGAGTCTCCCTAAAAAAGGAGCCCAGGACTTCATGGATTCACAGCTGAATTCTACCAGACCTTTAAAGAAGAATTAACACCAATACTCCTCAAATTTTCCCAGGAAATAGAAAGGGAAGGAATACTATCAAGCTCATTCTATAAAGCCAGAATTACACACATTCCAAAACCCAATAAAGATGCAACAAAAGAGAATTACAGAGCAATATTCTTAATGAGCATAGATGCAAAAATTCTCAACAAAATTCTGACAAAATGAATTCAACAACACATCACAAAGATCATACCAAATCAGCTTCATTCCAGAGATGCAAGGATGGTTCAACATATGTGAATCTATAAAAGTTATACAGCATATAAACAGAAGCAACAAAATAATCAGGTGCTCATCTCAATAGATGTGGAAAAAGCCTTTGACGAAATTCAACATACTTTCATGATGAAAGCGCTGAAGAAACTAGTTATATAAGGAATGTTCCTCAACAAAATAAAGGGTATGTATGACAAACCTATAGCTAATATTATTCTAAATAGAGAACAACTAAAACCATTCCCACTAAAGTCAGGAGTGACACAGGGATGTCCACTTTTCCCACTCCTATTCAATACAGTTTTAGAATCCCTAGCCAGAGTGATAAGACAAGAGCAAGAAATAAAAGGGATTCAAACAAGGAATGAAGAAAATCAAACTATCCCTATTTGCAGATGATATGATCTTATACCTAAAAGACTCCACAAACTCTACCAAAATCTCTTAGAAATCATAAACTCTTTTGGCAAAGTAGCACAGTATGAAATAAATATACAGGAATTAGCAGCCTTCCTATATATTTGTTCGCACTGAGAAAGAAATCAGAGAAACAATCCCGTTTACAATAGCCTCAAAAAAATAAAATACCCAGGAATACATTTAATAAAGGTAATCAAAGACTCTTTCAATGAAACTATAAATCACTGAAGAGGGAAATCAAAGAAGACATCAGAAGATGAAAAAACCTCTCATGTTCATAATTGGCAAAATCAACATTGTTAATATGGCTATACTACCAAAAGCAATATACATGTTCAATGAAATTCCTCTCAAAATTTAATGAGATTCTTCACGGACATAGAAAAATCAATCCTAAAATTCATATGGAAATACAAAAGACCTTGAACAGCCAAAGCACTTTTGAGCAAAAAGTTCAATGCTGGAGGTATCACAATTCTCAACTTCAAACTATACTACAGAGCCATAGCAATAAAAACAGCATGGTATCAGCACGAAAACAGACATGAAGACCAATGGATTAGAAGACCCAGACATGGACCCTCACAGTTACAGCCAACTGATCTTCAACAAAGGAGCCCAAAGAAACTGATGGAGAGCAGACAGCCTCTTCAAAAAATGTTGCTGGAAAAACTGGATATCCACATGTGGAAAACTGAAACTAGATCCCTGTCCCTCACCCTGCACCAATATCAACTCAAAGTGGATCAGAGACCTTAATATGAGACCTGAAACTTTGAAACAACTACAGGAAGTAGTAGGAAATACACTGAAAACATATAAGCATAGGGAATGACTTCTTAAGTAGAAGTCAAATGGCTCATCATCTAAGAGGAAAAATGAACAAACAGGACTGCATCAAATGAAAAAAGTGTCTGCACAGCAAAAGAAACAGTCACTAGACTTAAGAGACTGCCCACACAATAAGAAAAAAATCTTTGCCAGCTATTCATCTGATCAGTGATTCATATCTAGAACCCACAAGAAACTCAAAAACTCAACCCCCAAAGAAACAGCATCCCAATGAAGAAATGGGAACATGAATTACATAGAGAATTCTCAAAGGAAGAGGTACAAATGGTCAATAAACACATGAAAAAATGTTTGACTTCCCTGGCTACAGAAGAGATGCAAATCAAAACTGCACTAAGATTTCATCTCCTCTTAATTAGAATGGCCATATTCAAGTGCAAAACAACAACAAATGGTGGAGAGGATGTGTTGAAACAGGAATCCTTGTACACTGTTAGTGGGTATGCTAATTTGTACATCTATTATGGAAAGAAGTATGGAGATTCCTCAAAAAGCTAAAGACAGAACTGCCACACAATCCAGTGATAACACTCCTGGGCATATATCCAAAGGAATGTTGACATGATACAATAGAGACACTTACATGATAATGTTTATTGCAGCACTATTCACAATAGCCAAATTATGGAAATTATATATATAATGAAATTTTATTCAGCTATAAGGAAGAATGACACCATGTGGTTTGAAGGTAAATGGATATAATTGAAAGGCATCACATTAAGTGAAATAAGCCAGTTTCAGAAAGACAAAGACTGCATGTTTTCTCTCATATGTAGAAGACAGATAAAAAAGATAAACACAGAAAAATCAAACATGATCATATATAAACTCACATGTAGAATATGTTTGCAATAGTGGAACTACTTTATGGGACTTGGGGAAGGAGGGAAAGAAAAAAGAGAGAACATCAACAATATTGTAAAACATAACATCTGTGAAGGTAGCATATGTAAGAATATATATTGAAAGCTTTGAAAAATGAAGAAAAGGAAGTGGTAAGGGAGAGTAAAGGAAGGGATTGAATGAACGAAAGTAATGTACAATCATAGTGGGGATAAATTGAGAAACCCTTTTGAACATTGACTTAGAAATTAATAATGAAAGACAGGACTATAAAATTGGTATAGTGTGTGAGGGTACTTATAGAAGTGGGGTGGTTGTATAAAGGAGATTAAGTTGAGGGAATATGGTTGATGGACTTCATATATTATATGAAATAGATCAATGAAATCTCTTGAAATTTCTTGAAGTGGGGTGGAGAAGGGGTGGAGGGGAAGAGATAGTAAGGGCAATCTAAACAATGTATAATATAAGCCTATTTAGAATTGTCCCAGGGAATTCCCCCTGTACAATGAATATAAGCTAATAAGATTTTTTTTAAAGAACAAGCAATAGTGAAGTATATGTAGATTTTCATTGGATAGACTTGATCCAAAAATAAAACCATTATTACAAACCAAAATCTGTGAGCATGTTACCTTATCGTTTTTCAATTTGTTTAAGTACATCTTCATGGAGAAAAAAACAAGTATATATGGACAAAAATCACTTAAAATGATGAACTGTATAAAGTTCAATAATAAACTTAAAATAATACAACTGAAAAAAACATGATTATAATTTTTACCTGTTATACTCGTGCTCTTTGGTGTTTGTGAGTGGAGTTGTGCCTTTATACACTTAAATGGGCATTAATGTCACATAATTTTTAATGGAGAGGGATTTATTTGTGTTTTCGAAGATTTGGTCTTCTGCTGATTTAGAATATTAAACTGTAATACAGTCTTTTGAGAAGCTCAAATTTTATTAGTTAACAATACCTTTAACTAATGGCTGAAGTGAATAGCTTTTAAGGTTTTTTCCTTACTCACATGTAAAAACTTGTTAGCATAGTTCACTTCTGCACAAAGATATTAAGAAGTTTGATTCAGAAAGGACTGTTTCAGCTCTGTTTAACAAAACTGTATCCCTGTACAATTCACACTATCTGCAGCCAAAGGGCTTGCTGATTCCTTCCTTCTCAGCAAGACAAGGCTCCTGAGCAAACCAATCACCCCAGATATGGCACCCACAGAATCTCCAATGTAACAGATGAAGCCTATTCTTTATTGACTTCTAAGACATTTACTTTAGCTAGCTATAAATTACCCATACAAAACATTAGGGATTTGTGACCATGTATTGACTACATGAAGTGGTTTGAATTAACTTGAGAAATTGTGTAGGAAAGAAAACCATGTTAACACAGATTCTAAGGAATTACAAATGGGATGCCTGGGGTGTGTTTTATTTTCTCTGCTTGACAATTATCTTTACAGTCTAATATTTTTTCTCCCTTGTGTACATGTATGCTGATGATATAGTGTGATTCCACAGAACAACAGTGATGCCCTAGGGTATCCCCAGCAGCCTGCAGTCTTACTTACTGCCCTGTTTTTATTTTTTTTCTAGAGAAAGTTAATTCAAATAAACCTTGATGCCCAAATCCTAGTCTTCTGTTTCACTTCAAGGGTGCATAAATTTAGCTTCTCAAAATTGATCAACAACTAGATAACATTTCAGAACAGGCTTAGCAAGCTTCCTTTCTGTATTCTGATCTTGCTTTACTTCAAATTTGTTTTAATGCATACTTTCTGATTCATCAGTGCCTATAAAAGTGTCTGTCTGGAAAGAAGTTGTATTACTTACATGTAGTTATATCAGATTTCTCTTTTTTTGGTGGTAGGTGTGGGTGTGGAGGAGTTGGCTACACTCCAGCCTATTTCCTGAGCAGTTGCTGTCCCAGTGCACCTGGTTTGACAGGTGTCTAAGAGTCTCTTAGAGCCTCTTAGGTGCTTGCATTATCCAGCAGCTGTGAAAGCTGATAAAGCCATTGTGAAGTTGAAATCTAGCATGGTCACAGGCAGACTGCCTCCTTACCTGCATCCCTTACCTCAGTGGCTGGCATGAATAGCTGGAGCATCTCACCAAGTCAGAAGGAAAGGCTTGAGAATAGTATCACACCAAAATGAATCCTTGCAATATAGTCTCTGATCATTACTTTAATTATCATAATATATGAGTGTGCAATCTGGTATCAAAAGAACCAACTGAAATTGTCACTTTTATAGAGGAAAAGTAAAATCTGGAAACTCCGAATTATGGAATGATACAAACAGCAGTACTTTTTTCAAGTAAGAAAATGAAAGTTCAGAAAACTTATATAATTACTCAAATTCATAGCATTGCTTTCAGTAACTAAAAAGACAGTATCAAGAGTATAAAGTCACATGATGTTTGTCCTTAATTTTGTTAATGATATTTGGGAGATGCTGGATAAGGAAAGAAATGAGACAGAATTTAAACATTTTGGAAAAACTATGTAATCATTTACCATTTTTTTCTCATCTTATTTGAAAATATTTACACAACATCTTTGTCTTACTGCTTTAAGTGTATCATAGTAAATAACTATGAATGTTTTTGGTCCTTCATTAAAATTCAGAGCACCTATCATTTGTGTGGAATTTATCAAGCTCTATGTAACATTTAAGACAAATTAATAATAACAAAGATACCCTGTGTATCTTAACTTTAAATCTTAAAGACAAAAGAGTTTCTCTCTAAAGTATGAATAAAAGTAAACATTGTTTTAATTTATGCTACTGAATCATTATCACTTATTTTTAATCTAAGTCAAAATCACATTTGGTAAAAAAAATGCCTGGTAAATAATTTTCACCAATGTGACCAATAATATGTAAAACATTATTTTCTTATAGAGTATGCTCATCAGGGAAAAAATATCACAACTTTTGAGATTTAATAAATCTGTGTGCTGCTGAGGAAGAAGACTTGTGGGGAAGTTTTGAGTGTATGTATGTGGATTCCTTACTTTTAAAAAACATATAGTATAAATAATTGTCAACAAAACATCCTGTAACTAAGCCAAGCTCCATTTGAAAGCTAGACACAAAATGCTAAATATTTGAATGAAGAATACGGGTGGGAGACACATATTTGGCTACCTTTATTTCAGCCATCCCTTGGTCTTTTGCTTTCACTCTCTTTTTTTAAGATTTTTTCTCTTCTGGTGCAACTATAACTATAACTGCTTATCAAATAGTTGTGTACTTTGTTCATCCTATGAACTGTCTAAAAATATTCCATTTGTTAAGAGTTCCCTACTATTCCTGTGCACCTTCTGCCCTGCCCAGTGAGCCTTTAGATGTGGAGGTTTTCTCCATCACAATGCACAGAGAAGTGTTCTCCTTCATTTAAGACTTCATTTAATTTGTATCACCTGCATCATAATTATATTATTTGGTAACATAAATATCCCATATCTTATTGCCTTCATCAGATGGAGATTCTGTAAAAATGGAGATCACCTATATAGTTTAATGTACATATACTATTTATGCTAGTATTACACATTGCAGCCACACAAGCCTCCACTGAAAAGTAAATGACAGAGTCAACATAAATATGTAAGCAGAATGCCTCTGAAGACAGTAATATTTTTAGGCTTTATAAATTTTGAGACCTTATAAAAGAGGCCCTTCAACCTTTGTATTGTATATTTTAAGAAGAATATGTATTTCTTCCTCTATTGTTATATTTGTAAAATGTGTAATAAGAAAACATTGTCTTCCATAATGGCAAACAAATAAATAAACCTGGCATTGTCATGATATGATCTAATAGATAATATCTTCAAATATAACTGCTTCTTTCCATTATGAATGCCAATTTGAACTAAACTATCATTCATGTCAGCTAAAATATATGATAATATCTAGAAAATCATGATGTTAAGCAATGAAATCCTTATAAGAGTCTAACCTGATGTTTATAGTTTCCATCTACATTTTTGTTGTTAAGCTAAGAAGAAATGAAAAGACTATATTCATCCTTGAAGTAGATGGAAATTCTGGAAGATTTTGGCAGCTCCAATTTGTCTTACAAAATTTCAGTGACAGCTAAGTGTTTTGATTTTGATGGGTGACATACTCTTTTAACTTCCCTTGAAATATATCCAAAATGTTTTTTCATGGTCTTGGCATTTGATGAAGCTTTGTATGCTTTTTATCTGTATATGCATGTGTTTAATTCTTCCTAGGGATTATATTGATTGTCTAATCTAGTAGCTAATATTCTTGGGTTATATTTGTTTCTATAAGATTCCACATAATGAATGCATATCTAGGGGCTGGGTTTGCACAAATGAAATAGAGCAAAGCTTAATTAGTTCCCCTAACAATTGAGCTATTTTCTTGAATATATTTATAGGTTGTTCTACTAAAAATCTCATAAACATATATGTCCTATATTGTGTTGTGCATAGCATAAGTTGTTAATAATATTTTTACAAGATGAATATAAAAATGTAAATTATGAGAGCCAAGAGGCATTTTCCATGAAAAATTTTAATTGATACATAATATGTTTTGCTACATGTAGACATAGTGATCAAATCAGGTTAATTAGCATATTCATCATCTCATACATTTATCATACTTTCTTGGTAAGGGTATTTAAAAATCTCTTTTCTTGCTGCTTTGAAATATACAATGTATTATTAACTAGTCCCTATAGAGCAATAGTCCATACATCTTGAAAGTGACAAAGTATTATGAGAATATATGCTTTTTTTAGACACTTAAAACAAACTATTCCAGGAATGGGAGGGGGTATAAAGAAGAGAGGTGGATGGGGTGAAAAAAAAATGAAAAACATGAAAGTGTTTGATGTCCCCACTCCAGAGGAACTAATACAGAAATCTTAAAGCCACAGAGATCAACATGAGAAGGGGATCAGGAACCAGTTTAAAGATCAGTTAAAGATGAATCAACTTGGGTGTAACACATTTATACATGAAAGCAATACTAAGAATCTCTCTGTATAGCTATCCTTATCTCAACTAGCAAAAATGCTATTTGTCTTTCTTATTATTGCTTATGTCTTTTTTTCAACAAAATTAGAGATAAGGGCAGAACAGGTTCTACCTGGAAGCGAGGGGGAAGGAGGGAAGGGGAGAGACAGGGGGGAGAAATGACCCAAACAATGTATGCACATGTGAATAAATGAATAAAAATAAATAAAGAAAGAAAATATATGATCAGTCAAAAAACATACTAAAGGGAAAAATATATTTCTAAATGAGTGTTTGATGTTATTAGCATCACACTAATAAGAGTATGAGGATGTCCCTAGAATGTGTTGCATATGCTTGGTTTTGGCTTCTGGACATTGGAAAGCATAGGTATCCAGTGTAGTTTAATATGTGAAGATGGATTCCAGGGTCAATGTTGTAAACATAAAATTGTGTAGGTTGAGAGTTGAGACAGTTCCTATTGTACTACACTTTTTTAGTAGATTTTCCTTACACCTGTGTAGTATGTGCAAGAAGGATTTGCCTTGCATGATAGAGTATTCCTAAACATCATTTGCTATTTTCCCAAATTTCTCATGATGATCCTTCTGTTATAATCAGTTCAATATTTCTTATTATTGTTATTTTCTTTAGCCTATAATTTAGAATATTGTTTAACTTTATTTTTTTTAAATTTTACTCTGATTTTAAAACTAAATAAGCTTTGGGTACAGCGAAAAGATTTAGTAAAAATAATATTTCATCATATGATCAACCTATTCTATGGGCTAAAATTGCATCCCCTCTCACCTCAAAATTCATATGTTGAAGCTTTAACAGTGCCTTAGTCTGTGCCTTAAGTTATCAATTTGTTTGGAAATTAGATCTTTATAGTGTAATTGAAGTAAAATGAGGTCAGCAGGGTGGGTTCTAATCTCATGATTGCTGTTCTTACAAAAAAGGAGAATTTGAGGACAGACCAGCATACTTGGAAAATGTGAACACACAGGTAAACATTTCCATGGTGAGAGGCCTAGAACACACCCTTGTCTCTCAACCTTCAGAGAAAACCAACCTTGACAACACCTTGATTTTGGATTTGCAATTTGTAAAATTATGAGATGATACATTATTATTTTTAAACCTTTCAGTTTGTGGTATTTTATTACAGCAGATCTAATAAACAATTCTTATATTGCCAGTATATTTGGCTATGATTCCTTTGAGTCAATGTATACACATACTCCTATATACACATATATTCTGATAACATGCTGCAAAACACTGTACATGATATTCTTAATTTTTAAATAAGAAGTTGCATTATCACTTTGCATGCAAACTCACAAATTATCAAGGATCTTGGCTCATGGTTACAGAATCGCTTGTAGCATTTCTAGGTATCACATTCAGACTGGAAAATATTTAAACGAGAAGATCTTCCCCCATACATTGTTTTTAGTAAGGAAATCTTTCTCAAAAACCAAAAGCATATTCCTCAGTTTATATTAGCCAGAATTGGGTCACATGCCAATGAATCAACTTACAATGAAAGTAAAGCAAGTCACCATGACAGCGTGGGCCAATCAAATTCCTGCCTTGAATCTTTAATTCTTATTAAAGTCACAGCTACTGCATAACTGAAGAGAATTGGGTATGCCAGAGAAAAGAACTGAAAATGGCTACTAATTAGGCAGTAAATAATATCTGCCAAGCTGGGTACAAAATAAAAAATCTATAATTGTTATCTATCTATCTATCATCTGTCATTTTTCTATCTATGTCATCAAACCATTGAGAGTTCTTTGCATCCATTCAGATGACCAGCTATTTTAGAATTGGAATGGGTGGTAGGAGCATGCAGTGTTGTAATCATGTAGTAAATAAACAGCTGGCAGTGTGTGGGATGTCCTTACTTATTTCTGGACCAAATTCCTGTCCTGAGGCACTACTAAAGCACTGGGTAATGGTTGCTGAATGACCATTCATCCAAAGGAACAAATAATATGTGAATCTGCCTAGGGACACAACCAGCTAAAATTGGTTGGAGTCATGTAATATGCACTGAGCTTGGTCAAGAGAGGAAGTTGGTCATAAGCTTGGACAAAGTATAATTGTCTCAGGACAAAAGAATGGATGAGACTAGGTCACAGTAAAGGAGCTGGATAATATTCCTAACTCAGTTGATTTTTTAAAAATCTTAGACAGTGTGCATTATCCTCCAGTACTTTGTTGCCACAATGTAGCAGTTTCTTTGGTGGTATACAAGATAATAAAAATAACCAAAGGGAGAAAAGCAACTGTGAGAGCAAGAGGGAACTTCAGGCGCCAAGAATTTCATTTTCTCAACATACATTTTAATGCAAGCACTGGGGCACATTATGACCCCCTAGTGGCAGAGAGTTGAGATATCTGGGCTGGCTGACAAAATAGGAGAATTGCAAGACACCTTAATTAAAGTCAGAAGCAAAATTTACAGTCACAAATTTATGAAAATTGGGGTGGCAAAACTCTCTTTATTTCTCTATTTCTATCAGGCTTTCTCTTTTTTCAAAACCACAGGATAGAAATAGAAAGTACTATATTAATAAAAAAGAAAAATGTCTACTTGCCACACACTCATGACATACTAAAATGAATAAGTTTTCACAGTAGGTGACGGATACTTTTAGGAGAATATACCTAGTCAGCACTCAGTGAAATAGATTTAAGGATTAGATATGTCAGAACAGTGTCTATGAAAGGCCCTTTATCTTTTGTAAAAGTAACTCCAAAGCAGGGGTATCCCTAGGAATGTAGTGGTGGGGGTAGCAGCTTGGAAAATAGTTTTATCTTCCAAATTGGTTTTGAGGGCTGCACTGTAGTTTTTGATCAACTAGTTAATTGAGCATTCATCATTAAAACTCCTAAAAAGGGAGGATGGATAGCACAGGGAACCATGCTTAAACTGTGATTTAAATTTTGCCAAGATGTTTGAGGGGAGAATGTAAAGTAGGGAGGAGAAGGCGACACTCAGTTCTGAAACTAGTATTTTCTGGGATATTCCCTAGAACTTTATGATAAATTTCTCTCACAACACTGGATGTCTATACTTATGATTCTCTGAACAATAATATGCCTATGATTTTGGCATTATTAAATGTTATCATTAAGTGCATCAGAGATTATTATCCATTATGGTTGGGCCAATTGCTGCCAGTGGCTGATAAATTGTGCCCAGATCAGACATGCCATCTCCAAGAATTTATTTTTAGTCTTCTGTCCTAGTATGTTCTTTGCCTTGTTCGTCATCTTCCTAGGAGTGCAATGATAACATCTCAACCCTGTATTCATTGATTCTTTATTTGTATATTCCACCTAATTTCAGAAAAGACTTAGGAAAACTAAAGTAATAAATTGCTACATTCTAAACAATATGACTTAGGTTTATGATTTTTAAAAACATACAAAATATTTCATATCACTGGCTGGATATTTTTCAGGCTGTTTTTCATTTCCTTTGTGGATTGCACATCACCTAATTTCTGAGTTTGGACTTCTTTATAGCACGGACAGATCAGATATTAATGTTTTCAGAGCATCAGTCAAAATTCAAAGGGGCTATAGGTCATAGCTGCTTTTTAAAAAGAGCCTTTCTGAAAGTAGAAATCATATTAAAAGTTGCCAAAATTGAGAGGACATATATTCCACATGGTGGGAAAGCCAAAAGGGGCTGTGATGATGACAATTCTTTGCATATGTTTCTACTGATGCTTTTACCTTGCTATATTGGAATTATTTGTGTATATAGCTGTCTTTATTATTGGTCCATGAGGTGAGAGAGAGTACATATCATATCAATTTTATATTCCAGAAGCTCAAGTCAGAGAAATTCTGTCACAGAGTTGTTGTTTAATAAGTATGCATTGAACAAATGAAGAGCAGAAGGAAGAAAATTTGTCCTTTTTGTTCCCTAGGGGAAAGGCATTTTGCCAAAAGGAGAACCATTATTTTTTTAGCAGAGACCCACAACCCAAAACTGTAGGCTGAATGAATGGAGAGCAGTCTCAGCTTGGAGTTTTTCTATAGCAATGAAGCTAAGCTGATATGGTCTCCTTATCTTACTCAATAAGCCAGAACACCTGGATAGTTATGCAATTGACTTTTTTTTCCTCTGAAGACGGTCCTCAATTGGGAGCGGAACTAAGCACAGGTTCTACTTTATCCACTTGCAACCCAGGACAAGTGTGTTGTAATGACTGTCACAGACAGCAGCTCTTTTGTTGAACTCTGCTCTGAATGCTCTGATAGCATTTATGTTGCTACTTGAAGTTATAGTCTCACACTCTGTTTTCATAACAAAAAATCCCCCAGGTAAAAGGGCTAATTAAATATACATGGGTTTTCCCTTTGCCAAAGGACAACCAAATATCACTTCCTTCACATTTGCTTAAGGACAAGAGTATTTCAGCTTCAAAAAGGAAAGTATTTTGTTCTAAAATAAAATATGGCACCTATGAAATCATGTAAGATGTAATTTAAGGAAAACTAGCTCAGTTTTATAACAGGATTTTCTTATCAAGCTCCCTCCAGATGCTGCAGCTATCACTTAGGCCATGCCAATGTCTGACATCATGCCAGTTTGATGCAAGTTGGTTCCACTTGTCACCCTTTCAATTTCCCAGATGGCCTTAATTTTAAAGGGCATATTAGTATTATCATAGCAATCTTAAAGATGTGTCTTGGCTTGACTTTAAGCTCATTTTGTTTCTAAGTCACAGAATATAATGAAATACCACTGAGATAAAAAGGATTTTATTGTCTATATATGACATCAAATGCTCTAATCTCTGACCAAAGAAATTGAAGGTTTTCAAAAAGGTTCTCAGAGATACACTGTAGTGTAGCATCAAAGAGAATGAGAAGCGTTTTATAACACAGTGGCTTAAACAACAGGTAGTGGGGTGCTTGCTTTCCCTTGCACATTTTGAAAATAATCATGCCTTTTGCATGCACAAAAATAGTTATAATGAAAGTCTTTAAAAGCATATAGAACTGTGTGACAAAATAGAAAATCCTGAAAACATGAGAGTATTTTAAATGAAATTATGAAACACTAAAATTATTTGATCTGTCAAATAATGGTAAACCTCAAGCTTTCTTAAATACAGATGTTGACCTCAACATTCTGAGATGCCTTCTACATGGGTGTTCTATTGTTGCCTTAATATCATATTACTAGAGTTTTTGCTAAGGATGTTTATTTAAGGAGAAGAAATATCTCAGAGACTACTAGTCACTAGTAGCACTATTTGACTCTTTTAGTTACCACTGAGGAATCTGTGTATAGTTTAAATATAAAGACTATCAACATTTTTTTGGAGATAGGGTCTAACGATGCAGCCCAAGCTGACCTCCAACAAGTGATCCTTCTGACTCTGCCTTCCAACTGCTTGAATTACAGGTATGCACCTCCATCCCTTGCTAATCAACCTTTTTTAATCCTTTGGCTTGTATCACTTTGGGTTGCTATTATCTCAGAAACTCAGATTTCTTCTTTTTTACATTCTTCAAATTGGGCTAATGATTTCTACTTTAATGATTAGTGTGGAGGCATAAAGTAGACAAGGCCTTAACAGTGTGCAGAGAATGCAGAATGTGGTAAAGACTCCATGGTTGCTGGACCCATTCTCTCCACAGACAGACAACAGACACACACACACACACATACACACACTTAGAAATTTACAGAAGAAAAACCTAATTAACAACTGTTTACATGAGTCTGGCTCATTTTTAGAGTTAATCTAAATTTATTTAAAAATCATTAGAACTGTGAATTGGCTTTATGTAGAAACAAGTATTTGTTGTGGAGAAAATAAGTGGACTGTTTATTTGTATCTTAATTAAAATGAAGTTTCAGAGCTGTAATATCTTCACATCTACAAGTCTCCAGCCCAGAATCAGAACAAGAAGAGTCCCTCAATGTACCAGATCCTGGCATAGGAATAGTACCCACTTCTCTTCGAGCCAGGCAGGGGATGACTGGGTCCAACTGTGAACGAGATCAGTTGCGTGTCAAAGAGTGAGTTATGGAAGAGCCGTGGAATGACTTTTGCATTCCTGAGTTGCACAAGACGCACAAAAGTAAGGTGAAACTTGTTAAAAGAAAGGAAGTACAAAAAGCAATGTGGGGACAATTTTGTTGGTATGTGCTTACCACACTTTCTATATGGAAAAACAGTAGAGGGCTGTACTTAAGGTCTTTGTTCCAGATTCTGGATATGAATTCTGGTTCTGCCTTCTACCTGTGGACTCCTTGGGCAAGTCACCCAATTTCTCTATAACTAGGTTCCTTCCTTCCCTTCTTCCCTCCTTTCCTCCCTCCTTCTTTTTCTTTTCTTTCTTCCTTCCTTCCAGACTGGGAATTGAACTCAGGGCCTCATGCTTGTTAGATAAGCTTTCTACCACTTGAATCACTCACTCACATTTTTTTGCTTTTAGTTGGTTTTTCAAATAAGGTCTCAGGCTAATTTTGCTCCAGTCAGTCTTGGACTTGAGTAGCTGAGATTACAGGCTCAGCTAACTACCCCTGGACCCTGTAACAAAGTTTCTTTAGGTTAAAATGTCAATAGTTACATCATAGGTTTATGATAGCTAAGTAAATTCATAGGCATAAATTTATTGCAATTGTGACTGGTCTGTTGTAAATATTCAAGAGCATATGTTAGAAACTTCCAATGATAGTACATCCACATATTTGCTAGAGAGGAAGGTAGTTTATTTTTAACTTGAACAGAAATAAATCTAAATTGCTTGTACCTATTCCTTTTCTCTTTTCAGTTTGAGACTTGTATTAAAATTTTATGACATTACAGATTAATAAAACTTCATATAATGATCCGTAGTGTCTAAATGACTAGAGTTCATTGAAGACATGACAGAGAGCTTACTTAGGCTGTTGATGTCTCCATTTGATACTTTTGATTCTTTGGACTTCTTTTTAAAATTATTTTATTTTATTAGGATGTATATTTATTATACAGGGGGGATTTGCAGTGACACTTCTGATTAGACTTACATTGTCTGTTCATTACATCACCCTCATCCTCCTCCTTGCCCCATATAAGTATATGAAGTCCATAAACCATATATCTTCACCTTAATCTTCATTCACCCACCCTCCTCCCACTACTACCCCCTGCCACATACTGTACCTATTTTATAGTCCTGTCTTTTGTTATTAATGTATAAGTTGATGTTTGAAGGGGTTTCTCAATAAATGCCCACTGTGGGTACACTTTACATTGGGCCATTTAAGCCCTTCCATTACTCTCCCTTACCCCTTTACCTCCCACCCCCAATTTTTCTACAGCTTTCAATGCACGTCCTTATATCCTCTACCTTCACATCTTATGTGATATTACTGATGATCTATCATTCACTTTTCTTTTCTCTCTTTCCCCAATTTCCATAAAGTAGCTCCACTATTACAAACATTTTCTACATATGGTCATGCTTGTTTTTGTGTATATGTATATCTTTTGGATCTGTCTTCCACATATGAGAGAATACATGCTTCCTTTATCTTTCTGAGCCTGGTCTCAGATAACATGATATCCTCCAGTTTCATCCATTTACCTTCAAACCAAATGTCATTATTCCTTATGGCTGAGTAAAACTTCATTGTGTATATATACCACATCTTCTTGATCCATTCAACAGTTGTAGGGCACCTGGTTGTTTGCAAAGCTTGGCTGTTGGGAATAGTGCCACAATGAACATCAGTGTACAGGTGTCTCTATTGAATCCTGACTTATATTTCTTTGGGTAGATACCCAACAACAGCATCACTGGATCATATGGCAACTCTAGCTTTTTGAGGAATTTCCAAACTGCTTTCCATAGTGGTTGTACTAATTTGCATTCCCACCAACAGTGTATAAGGGTTCCTTTTTTCCTGCATCCTTGCCAGCATTTGTTGTGGTTATTGCCCTTGATGTGGCCATTCTAATTAGGATGAGATGAAATGTAATTATTGTTTTGATTTGCATCTCTTTTACAACCACAGAAGTTGAACACTTATTTGTGTATTAACTGTCCATTTGTACCTCTTCCTTTGAGAATTTCCTGTTTAATTCATGTGCCCATTTCATCATTGGGATGATGAGTTTTTTGAGTTCCTGTGATTCTGGATATTCGTCCCTTTTTGGACTTAGTAACTTTAGAAAAATAGTTATTTGTTTCAGCCTCACCTACACCTTCTGGAAAATGGGAATCGAGGCAGCTGGTTTTTAAGAGGGTATGGTAAACATGGTCAATTGCCCTCATTCAAGCCTCAGAAAGTGATGATTCTAAAGATTGATTTTTCTGGCTTATAAATAGGGCATGATAAATTGCCCTCATTCAAATGTCTGAATGTGATGATTTTGAAGATTAATTTTTCTGTCACACCAACTTTCTGGTACTGTCTTTTGTAGAGGGTCTCCTTAGTTACAGATGCTGATGGCACGATTGATTTTTGTTTAGGATGGTGTTTTGGGACTGAGCGAGGGTGGTCACAGGGTTTGAAAATGTGCCCCATGAAACCCTTGAGGACTGACATCCCTATGCATGAATAAGTTGGATGTATGGGATGCATTTGGTTGTCTGGATCTTCATTGCTTCTGTTTCCAGCTACTGAAAGTATCTATAAACCTGAGTAACTTGCAATTCTCCAAGACTTCATAGGCTTATTTGTTTATATTTAGATTTTATTTTTTAACATATTGAGAGTTCTGAAAAGGAAACAGTAGTTCAAAAAATGGAAACTGTGTTTCCTCCTAGCTTCCAGTGTCCACTGACAACCATCTTCAACTCCCATGGCTATTATTTCATTATTGACACTATTATTCTTAAAAATATGCTCATTCTTAATTTTTCAGAGTTCCAGAATTTGGAATTTAAATTCAGGTTTTAGTACTCTTTTATCATTCATCATATTTAAACATATGTATGTATTTTCATGCTATCTTTGAAATTACTTCCATCTCATTTTTGATTAATTCTATGTTGATAGATTTTCATCATCTAAAAGATGTAACTTGTGTTTTTTATTGCAGAATCAACCTGTGTACTGTTTTCTTTCTTGAAGAACTTAATGGGTTTTTTCAATGGAAAAGTAGAGAGGTGATCACTTCATGTATTCTTACAATATAAGGCCTTCATCAATGTTGATTAATAACTACTTGTTGAATAAATACTGAATGTAAGTCCCTTCTGATATTGGACACCAATGATCACCAAAGTAAGAAAAAGGTCTCTATGCCTAATATTCTTAAAACCTAATGAAAGCCAGGTATGGTGGCTAATGCCCATAATTCCAGCTACTTGAAAGGTGGAGGCAGAACGATCTTGAACTTGATGACAGCCTTGTGAAAGTTAGCAATGCCCTTTCTTAAAATCTAAATGCAAACAAAGGACTAAGGGAATGGCTCAATTGTTAGAACAGTTGGCTGATCTGGTAATACCCAGTACCTCATAAAAGAAAAAAATGATGGTGGCTGAATATACACAAATAAGTGTGACTGAAAATAGAAGACTGGAAAGAGCTTTCTTGAGCTCCTGTTCCTACTGAACATAACTGGAGGTGACTGGAGGTACAGAAAGGACAAACGATAGAACACAGACCTGCATAAAGTTGGGGCCATGTGTGCTGGGCACTAGGAAGGACATGCACAACAGTCTTGTCACTTCTTTTCTCTAACAACTCCTTTTTTACTTCTCTTTTCTCCTCTATTCTTTAAGGCCTTAATTCTAAAGTCTTTCTTTAAAACCTTGCTTCTTTTCTATTCTTTAAAGTCTCTTTCCTACACACACTCTGCCCCATGCTTTAATCTCTCTTGAAGTCTTGGTGCTCACACTTGCAGACAAATAACAGCAGCTGCATCTAAAAACTGGATTAGCATAACTCTTAAAGTCTCAGTCCTTAGACTTGCACTGTCCCATGCACTCTTTATCTTTTCTTTAGCTTAGCTTTTCTAAAGCCTATGTATAAAGTTCTCAGTGCTGAAAGCTGCTCTTGTGGAGAAACACAACAGCAGTGTCAGTGGCAGCCAATCAAAATGCCCAACAAAAAACCTCCATCAAAAAACCTCCCATCAATCCCCCATCAAAAAACCTTGAGTCCTCCTTCAGGGAGTCTTTTATATCCAGTGGTAAATGAGGAGATGGAGCAATAGTTCTTTGGGAGAGGCATGACACTGTAACAGAGAAACCTTAGTTCCTACTTCCCTGAACAGAAACAATTTAGGAAAAGTAGCTGTGCTGCATTTTGCACTCTTCTGTGGCTGGGGCCATGCGAAACTCAGCCTGACAATTGGGCACAACTGTACTTACGTCAAGTTCTCATAGGCTTCTTATAATCTGCTGCCCACAGAAGGTGACGTTATGGGGTGGGGAACTTAACCAAGCAGGATGGGTGCATGGAGAATAAGCACTTGATTCTTAACTGGGGAGCTTCAGAAAATCTTCAAACAACAGGTGGTTATTGCATTTTGAGTGACAGCATGGACATTTACAAGGTAAGGGATCAAGTACATATTTCTTATGTATATGCTACTTTATAGCCTACAAAATTATAGGTATCTCATAGTGCTGTCCATTTTACAAGTGTGGAATGTGAAATACTAAAATGTCTAAGTGATTTTCATAATGTAATAAGCATTAAAAGCAGTTAGAATGGCACAATTGAAAAATACTTCCAAAACCCCATCTCATGATGTTGTAAGGTGTAATCCCCTCTCATGATGTTATGGTTGACAGAGACCTAGAAATGTCAGTTTCACCAAATCTGATTTTGTGTATAGGAACAGAATATTTCTTTGATTCTAAATAACTCCTCCAATGACTCTAAAAATATTTACCACAGTGAATTTAGATGGTCCATAAAAATGCTTCCAAACCTCCCAGATCAGTGAATAATCCAAAATGACATTTTAAGAACATATATTCCAGCCCTCATTAGCACAACACATTTGTATTTATTTTATATGAAAAACTGGGACTAGTGCTAATATATTATTATTTTTAATTGCTCCTTAGGTAACTGGAATTATCCTCTAGAAGTAGAATACACTGTTTAAGAGTAAAATGAGAAATGTAATTATTTTCCTCAAATCACTATCCTCTTCTATTATTAAAATTTTCTACTGGATCACTCACTTCTCTATTTATAACTAATGTAAATTTTTGATATAACAAGGAAAATTGATGTGGAACCATAGGATGACATTGCCATATGATTAAAAGTTAGAAATATCAGATTTTCTAATCATTTCAGCAAGAATGAACACATTTCTCCCAAAGATGGTCACAGAAGAACCTTATCCAACCATAGAATGTCTTCCTGAGCTGACTCTGGATAATTATCATTCCAAGTCTCATGAAAACTCTTGTACGCATGTAAGTTCTATGCTTTAATGACTGAAAAACAATTACAATAAGTTTTATGTGATAACTTTTTTTAAAGCAAATTCTCCATATTCTGAGTGGTTTGATCACTTTCATAAACTGTAGAACTTGTCATCAAAAGAACTCTTGAGGTCATTTAACATAAGAGGCATATGGAATAAAAAGCTCTAGAACAGACTCTTTAAGGTAGAATAAAAAACAGCTCACCATCCCAAGGCATCCCCTGACTTGAACTGTATCAGCTTGGAAAAGTCCTAGATTGGAAACTAGGGAAACCAAATGGTAATCCACACATAACCTTAACTCTATTATTTCTGTTATCTATGTCTCAGATTTCCAACTGAGTTGTTACATGGTTCAGACTATGTGGTATAGATTTTATAGCTTCACAAAACATTCTGTGATTCAAATATGATTATAGTGAGAAGGTGATAATGATGAAGATAATTCAGCCTCAAGATGACTCAGAATGCCTTATCAAAAGGAAAAAAAAGAAAACATACAAACAAACTAGGACTATAGCTTTTTATTGACAGGAGCAAAAGAGATAAATATATAACAAAATGAATTATAAGCAAGTGTCTCAATTTTCTATTTAACTAGTGATCTTTAACCCAAGTCATTTTACTTAGTGTTTATTTGTATTAAATGAGAAATATATTTTATTGAAAAACTAGTTTAAAGAACTTACAATCATATACTGGGGAGTCAGGTCTGAATGTATCCCAGATCAGGGTGAAAGAGAAACAGTTGTTCAAATCCCAGCTTTGTCACATATCTTTGTAATCTTTGACAAATTATTTTAAATCCTGAAGCCTTTATTTTATCATCCATGCAGCTGAAGTTAGCAAGCAGATTTTTTCAGAATCATTAACCACTGCATGCAACAAAATAGCTCTCCCAGTTATTGGTCCATGGTGAATATTCAAACAACCATTCAATCACTTTTATCAGCCTCTGAATTCTCAAATGCATCTTTATTAAATATTCCTTAGAGTATAAATTTCAAAAATGCTGGTACACAATCCTATGAGATTATTCACCCTTCTACTGTTATGGACTGAATTGTACCCCACCAAAAAAACCCAAAACACATGTGCAGTCCTAATCCTTGCTAGCTTGGAATGCTTCCTTATTTAGACATGGGGAATTTTAGAGAGATGATTAAGTTGAAATGAGGTTATTGGTGTGGGCCTTAATTCAAATATGGATTGGTCTCAGAAGAAGAGTAAATTTGATCACAGCATGTATAGAGAGAAGACTGTGTGAAGACACAGTAGAAGATGTTCATCTCCAGATCCAGGAGGAAAACCTGGAACTTTGATCATGAAGTTCTATTCTCCATTAATACAAGAAAATTAATTTTTTAAGGCATCAAATCTATGGAATTTTATTATGACAGACCTTGCAAAGGAATGCACTTATAAAGATGTCCATTCAAATGAAATGTGGGAAATTTTTCATGGCCCAGCGATGGTGGTTGGCCCTGTGCTCACCCCTCCTTACCTTGGCAATGCAGTATTCTTGCTTTTACGTAGCCAGGTTCATTCTTTGACAGACAAGCTCCTGAAGGCTCACTTAAGAAAGAAGTGCCAGAGATTATCACTACCTAGGGCAAAAGATGGAACACTCACAATGATACACCAAAGAGTTAGGTCTGTTGGATGTGTTTTGGGTACATGAAAGGCCAAAACTCTGTCACATAAAGTCAGGGATGGGCATATTGCCCAAACTTAAGGCATTTTCAAATTGGTGTTAGCTGTAAAGTACCTTTAATTTTCTGGACTGTGAGAATTTAGCACAGGCCAGAATTGCTGTTTGCCATTTCCTATGGGGTTGGGCTCAACAGAGAATTCATGTAACCTAAAAATTCATGTAGCCCAAAATACCCATTTTTATAGTGATCAATTTATTGGCAATCTATAATTTACAATGTTGCACACCACTATTTAGATTTAGCTCCAAAATTATTTTATGTCTTTAATGGTGGTCCAGTTTAATTAACTGAATTAATAGTTAGGCCTAATGTTCCTCAATGTGAGTGTGTTTTCATGTAAATTTAACTGGAGATTATTAGAATTTAAATACAAAAATCAACAGAATTACCTTTCACTACGAAGTTGATAGACATGAAAGTTTCTGTACATATATTTCAATTTGCTACACTTTGATAGGATGGAGGGCCAGGTAGGAAAAGTATGTGACATATATTTTTAAAAGGCAACCAGGTATAACTCATCTGGTTATTTGAGCTGACTCTGCTTTCAGAGTTTTATCATTATCATTTAATATCATATAGGATGTTTCCAAATCTGCCGTGCCAGGCACAGATTGTTCCTTTTGAACTTGATGTATATCAAAAGCACTTTGTAGTTAAATATAGAGTTGGGATTTCATAGCCAAACATATCTGCTAGAAAGAATAAAATCTTGCAGACACTAAGCATTTTCTTTTTAGAGTTTGGAAACACCAAAGTATTACCAGTGTGCACTTTCTCTCTCTCTCTTTCCTGCTCTCTTTTTAATTTTATAACACATTATCTATTTAGCTTTTTACACTGTATACCTTGCAATCACATTAGGGAACTTGAGAAATTAATTGATGCAATATCTCAGAAACTTGCTATGTAAATAGGTAGGAAAACTCATTATGGGAAAGATGAATCTGAAATTATTGAATGTAGGTATTATGATTACCTTCCTAAAGCACATTCCAATTGGGGGATGATTTCTTATAACATCCTGTCACTAAAGGATGGAAATCTGTTAATAATAGTGTAATTTTTTTTCCATGAAATGGGACAAATGATTAATACTAGTATAGAGTTGAGAAAAATCATATATGTAGAAATCATTAAAATTCAAATTAATTATAGGGATTTAAAATAAAGAGAAGAAATTAGTGGGTCTCTGTTTCCATACACTGCCACAAAGAATATCAAAACCAGTTCTGGCCATACCTTTAAGTCAAATTGACAGATAATGTCTTTGGATGGGAGACACTTGGAGGTCTATTAAAGAGTATAAATTTGATGTTAAGCATATATGGTTCCTCTTCCTTGTTCTGATGTTTATAAGATGTGTAAACTTGACAAAACTATTCTAATTTTCTCAGACTCTATTTTGTTACCTAATCGTACTATTCTTTTTTATGGAAACTACTAAATAGGATATGTGTAAAAAAGAAATAAATCACTGAGTAAAGTGCCAATCTAAGAGTATGTGCTTACAGAATTCCAGTTATTAATTACTTTTGTCTGACTGGCATTCTAATAGTTACATAGATGCTATTACTGTGGCTATGTGTCATGTTATCTTTTAATTGAAGTGATATTTTGGTAAGGTGATATGAACTGTTCTTCTCAATGTACTTTTTACTCTGAATTTTGGTCATTGTAATAACATATCTGAGAAAAAAAACGTAAGGGAGGAAAGATTTATTTGACTTACAGTTTTAGAGGTTTTAGTCCATCATGGTGGAAGGAGTGGTGGAGCAGGACAGCTTACCTCACAGCACAGAAGCAGAGAGAATACCTGCACTAGTGGACTTCCTTCTTCTTCCCTTTCTATTCCAACTAGGTCTTCAGCCTATGGGATGGTGTTTCCTAACTTTAGGATAGGTTCATCCCTATCAGTTAATCCTCTCAGGAAACAACCTTATGGACACATGAGAAAGTCAAAAAGGCAGATTTGAGTGAATGGATGAAGGACAGGTTTGATAAGATTGAAGGTATTGGGCTGTGTCATCAAAACTCCTGAAACATTCTGCGGAGGATGCCTTCCTATTTTTGCTTGTTTCCTCTTCATTTCCTCATCCTAGCTACCAGTCCATCAAAGCTACTTTGTGAAGATGAATGGCCTGGCTAAAGGAGCAGATTTCAAATACTTCTCCTAGATTAATGCAATTGTAGGGAGAGTTATTTTCTGAAAATTTCTCAGGACATCAGAATTTCACACAACTCACAGATAAATTTTGGCCAACTTGACCTAAAAACACAAAGAAGAAACCCATTTCTGTCAAAACTACCTTCAGAGTTCTTGAGTACAACCTAAGGACCTTTAGAAGTAGGACTTCTACAAGATTTAAAAAAATGTCTAACACTTCTTTCATTCTCTTCTTAGTTCCACAATTATCAGCATTTCAACTGACTGTATGTCAGTAAAAAATAATACACAAAACAGTTTTCAGTTAAGGAATATATAGCACCTTGGGAACAACTGTTTATATGGGATTTTATAAAACATTCTCATTGCGTACTTTCTTATTTATATATTTTTTTATTCATTTATTCACATGTGCATACATTGTTTGGGCCACCTCTCCCCTCCCCCCTACCCCCAACCTCTTCCCCATCCCCCCCTCACTTCCACTTATCTCTAATGTTGTTGAAGAGAAGACATAAGCATTAATAAGAAAGACAAAGCATTTTTTCCTGGTTTAGTTAAGGATATCTAAACAGAGAGATTCCTAGCATTGCATCCATATTCAAATGTGTTACAACCCAAGTTGATTCATCTCTAACTTATCTTTTCGCTGATTCTTGATCCTCTTCTCATATTGACCTCTGTTGCTTTAACGTTTCGGTATTAGTTCCTCTGCAGTGGGGACATCAAACACTTTCGTGTTTTGGGTTTCCTACTTATCCCCATACCTCCCATATGTACTCTCCCCTTCTCACGTGACCTAAGTCCAACAACATTGCTGTATTTGCCCTAGATCTAAAGTCTGCACATGAGGGAAAACATAAGATTTTTGTCTTCTGAGTCTGGCTAACCTCTCTCAGAATGATGTTCTCCAGTTTTATCCATTTACTTGCCAATAATAAGAGTTCATTCTTCTTCATGGCTGAGTAGAATTCCATTGTGTACAAGTACCACATTTTCTTGATCCATTCATCAGTAGTGGGGCATTTTGGTTGTTTCCATAACATGACTATTGTGGGTAGTGCCGCAATAAACATGGGTGTGCAAGTGCCTCTGGAGTAACCTGTGTTGCATTTCTTTGGGTATTCCCCAGGAGTGGGATTGCTGGATCATATAGCAGTTCTATGTTTAGGTTTTTAAGGAGTCTCCAAAATTTTTTCCAGAGTGGTTGTACCAGCTTGTATTCCCACCAGCAGTGGATTAGGGTTCTTTTTTCCCCACATCCTCACCAACACATGTTGTTGGTGGTGTTTTTGATGGTGACTATTCTAACGGGTGAGGTGGAATCTTAGTGTGGTTTTGATTTGCATTTCCTTTATGGCTAGAGATGATGAGCATTTTTTCATGTGTTTTTTGGCCATTTGAATTTCTTTTTTTGAGAAAGTTCTATTAAGTTCAGTTGCCCATTTTTTAATTGGTTCATTGCTTTTAGGAGACTTTAGTTTCTTAAGTTCCCTGTATATTCTGGTTATCAGTCCCTTGTCTGATGTATAGGTGGCAAATATTTTCTCCCACTCTGTGGGTGTTTTCAGTTTAGAAACCATTTCTTTTGTTGTGCAGAAGCTTTTTAATTTTGTGAAGTCCCATTTGTCCATCCTTTCTCTTAGTTACTAGGCTGCTGGGGTTCTATTGAGGAAGTCCTTGCCTTCCAGAGTGTTTCCTGCTCCTTCCTATACTAACTTCAGAGTTTCGGGTCTGATATTAAGGTCCTTGATCTGGCAGCCTGGGGGTGGTGGCCCACCTGTTCTCTCAGTGTATCATGGCATGGAGAAGTCTTCTACAGACTAGGGGTTCAAGGTGCCAATGTTTCAACTCTACCTAATGCTTCACCTCTGTCAAGTGTGACTCCAGCATCTCAGTCAGGTCCTTGATTCACAGAACTCACTATGTCTGTGACTGTGTCCCAGTTGCCACTTTGCATTCCTCTCAGTTCTGTTGTTTATTCAGTTTTTTTTTCTTTTGCCCAGGGGATATCAGTCTGTCCAGGGGATTGTGATGGATAAATCCCAGGGTGGCTGAGGGATACTGCGTGTCGCTTGGGCCTCACCTGTTTGGTCTGCTGAAGGTCTACCAAGCATGTTTGGAGCTGGTGGCTGGTGGGTTGGCAGGTTAGGTGGCAGCAAGCGGTGGTGATGTGGGGGTGGCGGCCCGCCTGTTCTTTCAGTGTATTGTGGTGTGGAGAAGCCTTACATGGGCTAGGGGCTCAGGGTGCCAAAGTTTTAGCTCTTCCTAGTGCTTTGCCTCTGCCAAGCATGGTTCCGTGTCTCAGCCAGGTCCCTGATTCCGTGTCTCAGCCAGGTCCCTGATTCACAGAGCTCACAGTCTGCCACTGTGTCCCAGTTGCCATTTTGGATTCCCTTGTCTTATTTATATTTCTTAAAAGATTTTGGGCCTGATTTAGGCATCAACAAAAATTTTTCCCTGGCTAAGTACATCAAGTAGGCAATTTCATACATGATGTGCTTTTATTCAACATTTACTCTTTTCATATTGTTTATGTTTAAAAATATTCGTATAGAATATCTAGGTAGAATAAAATAATTGAAGTTAAGTCTCTGCTGTAACATTTTATGAAACAATATGCTTCCACATACTTTAGTTCAAATTATGGAATAGTTTAACCCCAATTTCATTTTGAAATATCTGACACCTAAGCATAAGACATTTGCAGTGACAGAGAAAATTACATTCAGAAAGGACCTCAGATATACTTTTGTTCAACAATTTGTAGATCAAGAAACCTTTATAGAGAGGTGAAATGATTTGCCACTCCACAATACAAGGTCAGGTTTAGATCAAGATAATATTCATTGCAGAAATATTAAATGCCAGGAAATATGCTTATATAGATGTTCCTTAACTCATCATAGAGTTACCTCTCAATAAACCCACTGTAAATTAATAATACCCTATGTTGAAGATGCCTTTAAAGATGGTACTTAGTGGTAGAATGCTTGTGTAGCATGCATAAGACCCTCTTGTATCTCCAGTCTTGTGATTAAAAAATAAGCAAAATAAATTTTTGAAAAAATATTCCTTTAGTACATGTAATCTACCAAACATGATAGCTTAGTAACACAGCCTGTGGAGTATGGGTTATTTATCTTCATGATCATGTGGCTGGTTGTCAGCTGTGGTTTGCTACATCCACTCAGCATCTCAGGAGAGGATCTTATACTGGGAAAAGGTCAAAATTTAAAGTATGGTTTCTACTGAATGGGTATTGATTCTGTACCATGGCAAAGTTGAAAATCTTAAGTTGAATCATTGTGAGTGGGGAACTGTCCGGACTGCATTTTTAATCCTATAACAATCTTGAGAAGTGAGCATTTTATCACTATTTCAAAGATAAGGAAGATTAGAGGAATGAGGTGGTCTTCTGTCGTTTGGTTCATTAACAACTAATCAAAATTATATCTAGTTGTCTTTTTGGTATAATAGACAATAAATATTTGTTGGGTTTATTAATGATTATTGGATGGATTTACAAGAAAGTTTCAATGTGTGCCTCACCACACACCATTGCAACTCCGTGTACAATGTTTGTTTTAGTTTATTACATTCACAAATGCTTAATTGACTTGTATCACTAAAACTTAGCACTTTCCACTAAGACTAATATGATTATAATGGCACATGTCTTTGCTGATAAAGAAATGACCTATAATTATTCATTTTTGCATATATGTGTACAAATTCCAGACCCGTCAAAAAATGAAGACTTGACCTAATTAACTTTGATTTATGGTCTAGCTGGGAAATGACCATGTGTGTCATTTTTATTCTTTTTATTCTTACACATTATCCTGAAATGGAGCTAAGCTTGAGTTTAATTGCTCACTTACGTGCCTTTTCTTCTGCTTTAAAAATTAGAATATTAGGACATGATTCAAACAATTTTGGAGAATTTGCAATATACAGTATTGGTAGAAAACACAATCAAATATATTTCTCATTATATTAGTTATAAAATTTATTCAATTTACTGAAAGAATGATCAGATATCATTTCTGAGTATAATATAAATTGTAGGTATTTTTAAAAATCAAACTATTTTGACTGTCTTAATTGTTGGAAACATTGCCAGTTCTATTTGGTAATTAAACCTCTGTACCTAAGGGAAAATGTAATTCTTCTTACTGTTGTACAAAATCTGCCATGCTTACTTTTCATCCTCTTCATAGAGTAGGCATGGAAACATACTAAATCTTCCTGGAAGCCACTACTTCCAATAAGAGAAGTAGTAGCAAAATGGGAAGAGATACAATAATATATTCAGAAGGACACTAAATACCCACCACATCAGAGATCTAATGCTATTTAAGTACAGAACAATTTTGTCTGCTTATTTTGAGAATAGACAAAATAAAATCACATCTTTATATACTGCTCAATATACTTGTACAATGAGACCACCACTTTTTCCTTCCGTTTTGCTTATTAACTTTCATAGGATATAATTCAAAAGAATGAATGATGTAAAAACCTGATTCTGAGTTCTGATGTTAGTTAGAAAAACAATAACAGCAAAACATGAATGTTTGTATTGGAGTCAAAATAACTTGGGTTGTCATGTCAGCATTACTATTTACAAGGTACAAATGCTTAGCCAGTTTTTCCTTTCTTTGAACCCCAGTTTCTTGAACTACAAGATGTGCATATGTTGGCAATGTTTAAATAATAAAGTAGTAAGAAAAAAACCAAATATGCACTTAGCAATTGGTGTATAGTTAGTAGGCACTTTCATATGAGTCATCTCTATTTTGGGCCTTAAAACAACATTGCACAATAAGAATTATAAAGCACAAATTTTTGTGGTTTATCAAATCACTTTGATTCTAATGGTACAATGTAATTGTTAAGGTTGAAAAAGTCAATGATTCAAACTCAGTGCTATTTGATTTAAAATTCCACACTCCTTGTACCATAAAAAGTGTTCACATCACATAAGAAAATACTCAGTGCATGGTTAGTATGCAGCAATTTTCAAATATGAATGGGTACAGAAGCTTTCTTACAGTGAAAGCAAAATTTAGTCTCATTTTTCCTTTTTACTTCAATTTAAAAGTGAAATCCTAGGGATGCGTTCCATTTGCTTGTCTATGTGTGTGAGCAGTGTGAGTAGTTTTTAGTTTACAAGTAAAAGAGATCAATGTGAAAGCACTGAACATTTTCCTTTGATCATAAAATGACCTAGCAGTTCGATTCTCAAGTAACAAATCAATAGGGGGCATGAGAGTACTATACTGTCATTGGTGCTTCTCAGGTTTGGCAACAGTTTTCATGTGGCTTTCTTAAGACATTTAAGATATTACTGCTGGCCTTAATATTTGTAATTGCTTTACTAGAGCTAGTAGCTGAATTTAGTGTATTAATAAAGTGCAGTAAGTTTTTGCAAAGCTAATGAGTCAAGCATTTTGATTAGGAAGGCTTGTATGAGGGAAAGTTAAGAATGGGTACTCAAATGAAAGTAATTAAAATGAGCACAGAGCTGAAAGTGAAAATGTGACACACATAAATGACTCTATTACCAAAAAGATAACAGAATGCTGTTCAGGCATTTATCCTGGAACTCAGTTGGACCACTATTAATTGTCTCATTGTCCTCATACTTTCCAGTAGATGGACTTTTGTCTCTGCTACTTAGAAGAGAAAAAATTTAAAGGAGAGTCTAAAAGTTTGGAGGCTGAATCATTAGTATGCATCATCATTCAAAAAAAAATCCATAGAATACCACTTGTTCTTATTTATGTGATATGATATAGGTAATTATCTATCTTGGAATTTTCTATCAAGTGTTAATGACCAATGCATGTATCAGAAGAAAGTGAAGAGGGAATTTGTACTTGACATGTTCCTTGAATTCCTAAAGAAATTTAAGAGTCCTCAGAGCCTCAGGGCAATCTGTAGAGCTTTGAAAGACAGGAGATGTGAATTACTTCCCTTATGAGTTAAGCAGGATAGAGTAAGGTGAGTAGCCAGGTTTGTGGGTTAAAAGGGGAAGCTGAACTGCAAACAGTGCTGTGTGCTTGCTTTTGATTCTTAACCCACTCCTCCCCTCAAAGGAGACTTGTTGAGTTTTCCTATGCCACATTTCTTTGTCGCCTGTGGCATTATATTAAGGATTTGCCAGCAAGCTCTCTCTTTTTCTCATATTTCTCTGAGAATATCGTAAAGCTGAGTTCCAGACATGTTGATTTTGCATAATAGAATGTCCTTCCTATGTTATATATTATGTTATATATTGGCTAAGTTCTGTAGTCCTAAATTGTAATGTAAAGGATCAGTCTGTGCTCATAAAATCCTAGGTTAGGGTTGCAGGTGTGGCTCCAGCGGGAAGAGTGCTTGCTCTTACGTGTGAAGCCCTGGGTTTAAATGCTAGAACCATCCGCCGGGGGGCGGGGGTGAGATAAAAGCTTCAGATAAAGTAGAACTGCTTGAACATTTTACTTTAATGAGGCAACTATGTGGATGCCTTTGGTGTACTTTTTAATTGATTAAATCCAGGGTTGGTTTAGGACTTCCCATTTACTTGTTTGAAATGGATCATGACTCTGTGAGGGCTTACAGCCCAATCATAAGATTAAGAGGGTTTGTCTGGATGGACTGAGTAAATGATAAGTAATCACCTATTAACACGGTGGTTCAATAACCATCCTTTTTCTCCCTTATTTCTGATTTCCAACCTTGTTCAGCCCTAAAGACTATTTCTGTGTTTGTGGTTTCCTTCTCTATCATCTCACAGATTTGATCTATAGCAACCAAAATTCATCTTCTCAGCCATGTTAGGATTTAGATGTCTAATAATTAAGTTAATGATGAAATATATAAATTGAGAAGGTCAACATCTCCTGATTCGATGAAGGACCTTAATTATACCATTCAGAAAGTCTTAATTTTTGTCACAATTTTCACTTATCAGAATTTCATATGCATTTTCTCAGTGTCATGGAATTAGAATGAAGTTACACCTGCTATTGACAGCAGTTCTTTGGGTTTGTATTTGATAGTGGTATAAATGGACTTTCTCTAATGCGTCAACGCTTGTCTAGTTCATCTTGTAACCAATAGAACTCATTTGGTCAGTATCCATGGAATTGAGCCAGGCTAACTGACCCATATGGCAATTGAACTTGCAATCCTGACTTCATAAACACCATGCTCCTACCAGCTGAGCTAAGAAGCCAAGAAAATCAAATTAGACACTGTACAGAGTTCATAGTTAATTGCATTTTCCTGTTTGGGGCTCTTCATTACAGTCACTTTCACTAATTACCAGCTTCTAAAGAGTATGAATTGAATCAAAGGGGCTGTTGTTCGTTTTGCCCCTTAGGTTGAAGACATAGAATGGAATGCGCTGGTTAAGTTCAGGCAGCAAAATCATAAGCATATATCAGTAAAATCATAGTACAGCATCTAATATTCTTTCCCGAGTCTGAGGTAGCACATTTCAAACCTCCCAAGAGGAAAGCTGTGGCTTCACTGGGCAAAATGCTTTTGGCATCTCTTAGATCCATTTTCTGTGCACCTCCCTTCCAGTTTCTGAATCTTACTTCTGCCTTCAGTTCCTAGTTTTCTTCATGCTAGAATATGCATCTGTGCTTTTATATGAACTCTGGACTGCACACGAAACCTGAATTTTACATGGATTGCATCTGCAGAAATCTGAGTATCATGTCCAAACAACAACAATCTGCCTGTGATTCTTGATAATTAATCCAGTGTTCTACTCATTAAGCAGCAGTATGAATAGGACTTTGTTCTTTCTCTGCCTAAATTGCCAGGCATGTACAATAATAGTTTTACTAAATTTTATTCATTTCAGTTAATCGACATTTTGACACATATGCATTTGTAAATTACCTAGTCATTTACTAGATTAATGTTTTATGATGAGCCATCATGCCAACAAATATTGTGGCTGAAATGTTTAAATAGACTGATTATTTGGATGTATTGTTGGCTTTACTTTATAATGTGTTATTTAAGATGTTATTTGTTGAGGTTGAGAAAAGTTGATTAAAGGCTCAGAGTGATTCTTAATACTATCTTTTAGATTGCATTACTATGTGGATTAAGTTAATTTAGTAGATAATTCAGTAGAATAAACAAGGAATATTATAATTGATCATTATAAATCATCCTAGTATTCAAGTTCTGGAAGAAGACTTTTTGTTTCACTTGTCACTTGAAATAGCAATCATTTTACACATGGGGGAAAAAGAAAGAAGAGAGCAATTTTTATAGAGAGGGAAAAACCTGCCAAATGACTTAGCATCAAAGCTAATGGTTAAAGCTTGGTCTCTAAGTAGTACAGACAAGACTGTGCCCAACTTCCCATGATCGTTGAAGCTCTACCACCTAATGTGACCATTTGAACATAGTATCATTGAGAAGATAATTAAGGTTAAATGACACAATAACGGTGGGACTTTCATTCAATAGGTCTAACATCCTTATAAAAACATCACAAAAGTTGCCATGAGAAGGTGGCTATCTGTAAGCTAGGCAGATTGGCCTCATCAGAATCCAACCCTGATGGCATTCTGATTTTGTACTTCTAGCCTCTTGGGCAGTGAGAAAATTAACCTCTGTTATTTAAGCCACTAAATTTTTGGTATTTTATTATGGCAACCTGTGCTAATATAGCAAGTTTCTGATTCCTTTACGAATATTCTGTGGTTAAAAAAGCACATCTTCTATCGATAACACATATGATTCAATAGTTACAAGAGCTGACCCCCTCATAGCACAGTAACATTAATTTTAAAAGTTGATGGGATGCTGAGCAGGTGTTGGATGGAATGTTGGCTGGTACCCTCTTCTCCCAAGCCTGTCACAGACGTTGTCATAGAGGTGGTACTAGATTGCCTTGGAATTGTCTCCTGTTCAAAGGCACTCTTAAAAATAATTTGTTACTCTATAACCTCATCAGAAACATCCTTTCACTTAGAAAGAGGAGTACACCACCACCATTGTCCAATTTCCATGCACATTTCTTTCTTTTCTTAGTGTTTTAATGCTGTGGATCAAACTCAAGTCTTTGCAATTGTATATGTTAAGTGTCTACCACACCACTGAGCCACTCTCCCAGCATTTCCATGCAAGATCTTTATGGGTTTTTGATCAATGACTAATAAGACCGGCATCTCAAGACTACTGAAAAGTTTTAAAGTGTGAAAATGTAGCTTAATAATTTAACAAAATTTTTATTGTAAGCATAACACAGTTGAATGAAATTGTTTTGTTTTAGGAAAGCTATTTGTGTACATTCTATATTGTTATTTTCCTTTTAGGTCATGAATATCATTTGGGGCATGAAAGAGATACAGTTTTTGTTTTGTTTTGTTTTAGCAATGCTAGAGATCAAACCTGGGGACTTGTACATACTAGGCAAGTACTTTGTCACTAAGCTATATGCTTAGACCAGAGATACAGTTTTGAATAATGAAATTAGACCCATTTGCCTATTCACCTATCTCATTTGGTGAGTGTAATCTTCTTTAATAGTTGTACAAAATAAGTCCTTTGTCTTTAAAATCTTACTTATGAATAAGCTGTCAAAACTAAAGTAGGATTAGAAATGCTGATTTCACATCCCATCATCCCATGCTTAACCTGTTGTGGGGATTTGCTTTTAGTAGAAAACAGTGGATATATAGTAGAAAACTCTGGCACAAAATCCCTAACCCAGAACAGAACGTGATTCCATTCAAACTGCATTAGGAACATCACATATACATGACTAATTTTATTTGGTACTGTCCAGGTATTTGAATCACAGAACACTCTAATTACACTTGTCTTTCGGTTCATAGAAGACACTAAACCTATTTCTAAATGTGGTCTTTGCATCTTATCTCTGTTAAAACACTCATCAATCAGAATATGACCATACAACTTCCTTGTTTTTCAGACCTTAGCTCAAATTGTAACTCTTCAATAAGATCTTTCTTTGTCACCTTGTGCCTAAATAATCTTTCCTTAACCACTGTTTATCTTTACTACCCCATCTTTTTCAAAGCACTTATCTTTATGAATATTTGGAGATTTAGAATAACTTAAATCCTGCTTAGAGAGTAGATTAACTGTCATCATTACATGTACCAAACAGACTGGTATAGGCACCAAGCAGTTAACCAATAAGTTTTATGTTAACTGAAGAGTTAGTCATCTGGCCATACATAGAATAAATTACAAGTGGTAGGTTTTACAAATTTTGACATCTATCATCCTGAACTTTAGAGTAGACACCTATGCAAGGCTCAGCTTTGCTTTCTCAATAGACGTCTTCTAATACCTTTTTCCATAAGGTGTGGGTTCAAGTTGCAAGTCTTTTCTTATAAGTGCTGTTTAAAATAAGATTGAACATTATCTTTGATCCCAAAGATCTTTTCAGTTTGTTTTAAAAGGTCATAATAGTCCTGAAAAAATAATATATGAATACATACATATCTTCTGATGATCAGTTATTTTTTATTTCTATGGTCAAAAAGTAGCTACTGTCAAGTGGAAGGTTTTTCTCTAATTTGGAGTAGATTTGGTTGAGTTTTACTTATGGTTTTATTAACTTGGCTTATTCATTTCCCAGATACTTTTTCAAACTGTCTAATACTTAGCCAGGAAATGGCTTATGCTTTACATAAGAAAAACTCCTGCTCCTAAGGGGATTTCAGACAGCAGAAGACCTAGAACATAAGGAGTAGACAAAAATTAATGTAATTACAAAGTGTTTGATCCCACCAAGAACTAAACTGGGTTGACTAATACACAGCAAAGCTGGAAACCATTTAAGGTGATCAAAACCTGATCTCTGATGAGGTGAATTTTAATTCAAAGATAGAAGAATGAAAAAGAATTTGTAAAAATATGTACAAGAGTAGTGTGGCATGAAGCAACTACTATTTTTAACCCAGTCCATTATTTTCAGAGTATATTACACTGAAAGTCATTTTCAAAACCAACCACTGGAATTGTAATTCTTGCTGTAGTTGATAGGTTTTCTTCTTATGGCTTTTTTCAGAATCAAACACTGAGTAAAAGGGACATTCATTTTTCAGCAATCTGTCAGATAAGTTGCACGCTGGAAACTGGAATCAATTGTAAATCTGACAACATAGTGGAATGTTCAGTTAACTTTAAACTGCCTTTGAGAAAACACAAAGGAGCTCTGAATAGTCTAATCTCTTTTCCCAGAGGCACCTGTGATTTGCTAATTCGCCTCTGAGGAAGTCCTTGCAGATGGAAAGGAGAACATAAGATTCTCAGTAGCTGAAGTAGGTAAGCTGCTGTTTTGCACTTGTTTTCTCTTTATTCATCATTTTGCAAAGAGCAGTTATAAATTGGTCCCTAAAAAGGATGCTTGAGATGTTTTATTCTGCTTGTTTTTGGAATCATTGTGGTCTTTAAACATATATCTGTGTGTGTAAAGATTTGGAGATATAATTATGCTCTAGAATGGTTTCAATATTTAATATGTGAAAACATTTTAAAGGCAAAAAGTCTTTACACTAAAAGTCCTTGCTATTTTGATAGGATTCTATGATATTTGATATATGTATCAGTAATATCTGAAAGTAACTGTTGGTCTTAATGCTCAAAGTAGAAACTGAGACTCTCAGACCTGATGATATTGTAAACAGGTACATACACAAATATGCATGTACATACATAATTCCATGAAAAGAATTCAAAGATGAAAATAATCAGGTTCACTAAGATACTTATTGCTTCCTTCTAAAGATCACAACATCTGGAAGCAGTCCAAATGTCCAACAATTGAAAATGTTCATTATTATTATTAGATTTACTGCTCGATAAGAATGCACACTTTGTTCATTTTACTCAATGAAATATTTTGTCAGACATTAAGTAAAATTGTGGAGAAAATAAAATTGGAAAATACTTAAGCCAAAATGTTAAATTATGTGGAAGAAGAGATAATTATTTAATTTTCCATTTTCTCATAAGTCACTGTTCACTAGGTATCCAACAGTAGTTTCCAATACAGCTTACACAGAGGCAGTTCCCACCTCAAAATTGCTTTCCTTTCTAAATTCCATATCATATTGAATTTTTCTTTGCAAACACCAAACTGAGGATCTAGAAGCCTTGGGGTTGTCTTTGGTGTTATAAAAAATATCTACCATGTACATTCTCCATTCTTATAGGCTAGACTCCAGTTGGCCTGGACTTCATAACTTATCACCAGGAACAGCTACTCCAGTGCCCCTCTTGCCACCTCTGGTTTCTCCCTTCTTTATTAAATATTTTACACTACAATCTATATGACAGCATGTACTTCCTGACAGGTGTTCTTTTCTTTCTTTTTTTTCTCCGGACTGGCTCAAAATTATGAGCCTGCTATAGCCTCTTGGGTGCTTAGGATTACAGGGTCTGTGAAATTTTGGTGGTCCTCCACCATAGATGTGATAAAACCTCAATTCTTTTTCATTACATAAATGGCAATAAGTATGAACTTGTATATTTTCTCTCCAGAAGTCTGTTGAAGATTGTTTTTGGGCAGTACTGGGGTTTAAACTCAGGACTTTACTTGCTAGGCAAACACACTTGAGCCACACTTGTGCTACTTGTACCATAACCCAGAACCTTTTGCTTTCACTATTTTTCAGATAGGGACTTTTATTTTGGTTAGGGCCAAACTTGACTGTGATCTTCCTATGTAGTTGGAATTATAGGTGTATATCGGCATACCAACCCTTCTAGTGACGATTTCAGTAGTTGAAAGTTGAAACTTTTATTTATAAGAGAAGAGGGCTTATCAATTTAGGGTCAGATGCGATATTGAAGATAGGCGATGCAGTTTACCATGTAGAAAGCTTTTGTTGCTTGTACATTTTGGAAAAGGAGAACTGCACAATCTTATGTGTGTACAAATATATGTGAATAAATACAGAGGAAGAGTGTGAAATGATGTTTCATATTATTAATATAGGGTATATGGAAATTGTAACTTGATTTTAAAGTAATATATCTATTTATTTGGTCAATTGTTATGGTGAACATGGTGATTTACTACTATGTTTTACATTTATTCATCATGAAAATATTTTTAATAAGAAGGTATAGATTATAAACATATTTGTAATAATATTTGTGATATTCCTGTCAAATATACATTTTTTTAAACTTATCCTTTTAAAAAAAATTTTTTTATTCATCTATTCACATGTGCATAATGATTTTGGATTAAGGCTGGATAATAAGATAAATTTGTGCTTGCATTCTAGATTGCCCATTTCAGTTCTCCAGAACAGGAAAGAATATTTTGTAGGGAAGATGGTCTATAGAATAAAACATGTATATTTGAGGAATACAACACAGGTTACTCCAGAGGCACCTGCACACCCATGTTTATTGCAGCACTATTCACAATAACCAAGTTATGGAAACAGCCAAGATGCCTCACTTGAGATGAATGGATTAAGAAAGTATGATATTCATATACAATGGAATTTTACTCAGCCATGAAGAAGAATGAAATCTTATCATTTGCAAGTAAATGGATGGAACTGGAGAACATCATTCTGAGTGAGGTTAGCCAGGCTCAGAAGACCAAAAATCATATGTTCTCCCTCATATGCAGACTTTAGATTTAGGACAAATGAAGCACTGTTGTTGGACTTGGGTCACATGCTAAGGGGAGAGCATATATGGGAGGTATGGGGATAGGTAGAAAACCCAAAACATGAAACTATTTGATGTCCCCACTGCAAAGGAACTAATACAAAAACCTTAAAGCAACAGAGGTCAATATAAGAAGGGGATCAGGAGCTAGTGAAAAGGTCAGGTAGAGATGAATCAACTTTGGTTGCAACACATTTGTACATGGAAGCAGTGCTAGGAATCTCTCTGTATAACTATCCTTAACTCAACAAGCAAAAATGCTTTGTCTTTCTTATTATTGCTTATGTCTACTCTTCAACAAAATTAGAAATAAGGGCAGAACCGGTTCTGCCTGGAAGTGAGGGGAGTGGGGGAGAGGGAGAGGGTGGGGAACTGGGGGGAGAAATAGCCCAAACAATGTATGCACATGTGAATAAATGAATAAAATTTTTTTAAAAGGATAACATAAAAAATGTATATTTGACTGGAATATAACTTTAATTATAGCAACTTTTCTCTAGTAGTTAGTAGATACCTAACAAAGGAGGAAAACTAATAACTTTTAAAATGCATAAATTTTATTCATTTGTGACGCATGTTAAAGGAGAGAATGATTTAAAATAGATGGTATTGCCTTATCCTTATCACTGAGAAAAAAATGTCAAGAGATTTTGCCTGCTCAGCATTAGGCATATGGAGCTGGCTATAAATGACTGTGAGTATAGACACAAAAGATAGTCACAATAACCTTCAGACCTCCTTGGAAGTGACAGAAAGAGTTGAAAACTTTAGATTGGATGGTAACTCACATAACCAGAGTTCAAACATTTGCTCCTAGGGAAGCTACAAGCAAGAATTGATTGGGTGCACAGTTATCTTTTGAATCTGCATAAGAATGAAAACATTTAATCAATAGGTTTTGAATAAGTAATTCGTACGTAATTTACTAAAGGAGAAATATTTTGCTTTCATATTCTTTTAGAAAGGTTAAGTATTATCTTTCTTAATCACTTTCAAGAACAGTTAAAATTTTAATTAACAGAATCCTACTTTATTTGGCAAGAATTTTAGCACACATTTAGGAAAAGTGCTCCATTTACCAGTTATTGCTGGACTGTTTTTAGCAAGCATCATGGAGAAAAGAAACAGAAGGTAAAATTACTTTCCAATACATACATCCTTCAACTATTCTTGATATCCTTACTCTATAACTTTTCTTTTGCTTCAACAGTTTTTTCTCTTTTCAGAGCCTGAAATATATCATATATGGTTTTGAGCATAAAATGTTTAATTGAAATACATTTTCTTTAAGATTCCCATTACATGGTTAATGTCATTCTGTGTTTTGTACCATTCCTGAATATTCTATCAACCTTATTTTTTCAAGAATCCATCGATATTTTAAATAACACTAATAGAAAT
Organism: Castor canadensis; assembly: GCF_047511655.1. Classification (NCBI taxonomy): domain Eukaryota; kingdom Metazoa; phylum Chordata; class Mammalia; order Rodentia; family Castoridae; genus Castor; species Castor canadensis. Next base: position 87,522,774 of record NC_133397.1, on the reverse strand, counting down.
GAACTCAAAAATGAAACTAGTCAGCAGAGAACAAAATGCACACTTAACTTTGGGGACTGTATAATACACTATCTATCAGGCTATGTGGTTATTCATCTAAGGGTTTCTCAATTAATACTCTCTCCCGCTAAATGATATCATTGTGTCTTCCTCCTCCATGCTCTATGAATTCAGTCCATTGAGATTCAGTCAAGTATCTATTCCTGAAGGAAGGTTGTCCTCTGTTCAGCCTGCCGAAGTAGGCAAGGTAGTGCTTGCTCCTCTTATTTTCCATAACATCACTGTGTATTTTCACCATTCTGGTCTCACAGTATTGATGCTCACTTACTTGCTACTTTTCTTACAAAGAGGAATTCATGATTTTTATAATATCAAGCACACAATATATATGAAGTGACATTTAGGTAGTCAGATACCCTTTCTTTGTTTATCATATGGTTACTTCTTTCGTTATTCTTTGTAATTTTTTGAATTTGTGGTACACTTTTCCTTCTATTTGAAGAATTTTTACTGTGATATGTCTTTAGTGTGGGTCTAGATGGCAGCATAATTTTCTCAGTTTATTGGAATTTCTTCAGTTTGTCCTCACTTTTTTATTTTATTAGGATATATTCATTTTACAGGGGGGGATTCATAGTGACATTTCTGATTAGACTTATATTGTATATTAGTTATGTCACCCCCACTGCCTCTCCCCCTCAACTCCCTCCCCACTTAAAACAATTATAAGTTTCTTTGTTCAATTTCATATAAGTATATGAAGCCCATCAACCATATACCCTCACCTTAATCTCCTTCATTCACCTTCCTCCCCCACTATTATCCTCTCCACATAACACACTGCACCTGTTTTACAGTCCTGTCTTTCTTTTTCCTTTTTTAAAGAACATTTTTTGCTGGATAAAGAATTCATAGCTAGCAGATTGTTTTGCTTTCCAGAACATTGTAAGCATTAATCTATTATCATTTCTTCTTTATCTATTCTGTTGCAAGGTCAGCTTTTGGTCTTGTTGTCATCTCTGATTATAATGCTTCTTTTTTTTCTCTCACTAATTTTAAGATTTAGAAGGTTAAAACATTTTCTCTCTTCTCTTTAGTCAGTTACATTATGAGGTAATTAAATGACTTGCCTTTCTATTCATACTTCCGGGAGTTCTTAGAGCTACTTATATCTGTATATTTGTGTCTAATATCAGTTAGCAAATTTGGGGCCATTGCCTCAACAAAAATTGCCTTTACCCTATTCTTTATCTCTTCGCTTTCTGTGTCTAACACCATATTTGTGATGAATTTTATAATATTTGTGTACTTCCTATATATTTTCTCTTCATACTTACAATTGAATCTATTGTATGAACTTAGATAGTACAACTCACTATCTTTATCCAACTTCATTCTTAAGCTCAATTACTATAGTATTACAGTTGTAGAATTTCCATTACATTCTTTTATTGATCCTAGTTTTCTGGTAAAAATTTCCATTTTATATTTTTTTCTGAACTCTCCAAATCATAGTTATTTCAAAGTTCATGATGATAATTTCAACATCAATAGCTTCTCTATTACATTTACTTTTGGTCTTATTCCTGGTGTCTTAATCCAGTTTGAGTTGCTAAAATAAAATACCTCATGCTGGGTAACTTGTAAAATTAGGAAGTTTATTTAGCTCATGATAGTGTTGTCTAGATCCTCCAAACAGTGTGGTGCTTGTGTCTTGGCTAGGTCCCCTGGCTGCATCACAGTTGGATGGTTGGAGAAATGCAAAAGGGGACCAAATGCAGAAGAAGCCAAGTACATGGGGTATCACTCTCAGTAGAACTAATCCAGTTCCACAAGACTTGACCCCTTCACATGTTAAAACATTAACCTAGTCACCATCTTCTATTAGACACTGCTTCTTTAGGGTTCCACCACTTCAATATTATGAAACAGGACCAAGTTTACAACACATGGACCTAACCAAACCATTAACACTAATCATGCTTGCCAGCTTTTCTCTGAATTCTAGACTTTTTAAATGAAAAATTGGTGATACTGTTAATGATGACAGCTTCCTATAGAGAGGATTCATCCTGCTTTTTGGCAAAGGCAGAGGAGCAGAACAACTTAATCCAAACAGGATCTTGAATGATTCTAGGCACCGTTGCAGGCTTTGTAGCGATTGCTTTCCCATTGATTTTCCCACCACTCACGTATAGTCACAGGGTATCAAACTGAGAGTGAGGATTTCCTAACATAGCCCCTTATTATTCTAATCAGAAGTACAACTTTTGAGTCTCAAGCATGACAGTCCTGTTCTGTTTCCGTTAATGTCTCTGAATTTTTCTTTTTGTCTTATGCATCTTATTTCATAAATGTCCTGGAAAGGCCAATGCCCAGTGTTGAGTTTAATTCTCTGAGCTTATTTTTCTCTGGGATTTTATGGCTTCATATCCCAGTTATTGGAGCACCATAGACTTGACTTTGCCTCTTTCTGGTTTTGAGATTTGCCAAAAGCTCTGTTATCTACTCTGCATCTTAGTAGACACTTTTTGCTTGGCTTTTGACCTCATGCTTTCTTCTAATAACTAACACATGCCCTGATAGGAAAGAGGCAGGCAGAAAATTCAGATCATTTCAGTGGGCTTCTATAGTTGCTTTAGCAATTTCCAATGCATTCCAACACATTTAAATTTTTTGTAGGTAATTCTACTTTCAAAAACATTTAGTTGAGTACAAACTACTCCATTGCAGCCAGAGGAAAAGGCAGTATTCTGTTTTTTTTTTAATTGCATAATATTTCTATGTTTTGAATTATTTCACCAGTTTTCTTTGTTCAAAATGGAAGGGGTAAATTCAACTATGATATATTGTAAGAAATTTTATAAATATCACAATGTACCCCCAGTTCAACAATAATAAAAATAAACTCCAAAAAATAAATAAAATCAATATAAAAAGAGAAAACAAGAAATTTATACCTTGGTTCTTTCTGATCACCTGACATCTCCAGACAGCTCTCTCCTGTCTAACATAGCTACAATGACTTTAGGAGTCACCTCTTCATATTGTGTGTGAATTGTTTTATCTTTTATTTGAGGTTATTTAGTTTTAACAGCTTCTCTGATTAGTGTATTTACTTTTCCATACATGTATGTAGAATTCTTCCAACATACTCACACCCTACCTGAGCCCTTTCCTTTTCCCCTCTTCTCTCTTGCTGGTATTCACCTGCAAGTAGAACCTGTTTTACACCTCTGTTGTTCACTTTTTGGGGCTAGATTCCACAAATCTAGCATAAATCTAGAGAAATCTAGATATAAATCTAGATAAATCTAGATATAAATCTAGTATAAATCTAGAGAATATATACTATACACATGCAAGAAAATAGAACAATGGAATTTCTTGAAATTGTTCCAGAAAGGGGAGAGGGACTATGAGGGTGACTGATAGAGGGGGGTGAGTTTGATAGGGATAATTTGTAGCATGTATGGAAATATCACAGTGAAAACCCTTTGTTCAACTAATATATGCTAATAAAAATGAAAAAAAAATACAATACTTTTTAGGAAAGTAGCTAATAATTTTTAGGAAAAAAGTCAAAACAGACATTTATATACATTTTGTTAACTTCATTTATATTTATCTATTTTCATTATATGCATGTATACTGTTTATTGTTTAATTAATTTATTGTACCAAATCATTTGGCATTTATTTGGTATGTAGTGAGAGATCTGAACGTAGTTTCTAATAATGAAATTTATTATTAGTTGCTGACTATTGTTGGTTCAGTGTTTTTCTTGCCTGCTGATATGTGATAACTTTTTCACTATTTATTATTTTATAGTAGAGACTATATTTGGGAAATAAAGATATTTTTCTTGTTAATCTGTCTTTTCTTCATTAAGATATTTCATTTATGCATATAGTGTACATTTTTGGAAGAACTGATTGTTTCCTTTATGTTGAAGAAGTTTCATATTTTTAAAAATATAATTTTCCTTGCACCTTAAAATAGAAATCCCAACTTCTTTATTTACCTTGTTTCTGTAACAAAATATTTTGGAAATTTTTTTAGAACTGTATTGAATAAAAACATATATTAAGAATCTCCCAGAATTGACATATTAACAATACCAAATATTCTTTTTTAAGAAGAAAATATTGCTACCATTTTAATAAAGTTTCTTTTAGATATCAAAATAATCTGAGATTTCATTTTGTATTGTTTTTTCTACATATTTTATATGTTTTTGCTACTAATGTCATTCCTTTGACATTGCTTTTTATAAATTGGAATAAGATATTCTAAATAGTTTAAAATATCTATATTTTATTTGTTCATCTTATGTTATTTTGTGTTCAATCCTTACCATTTAAACAAATCAACTAAGAACTTTTAAATTAGACTATAAAATCATTATATATGTAAATAAAATAACATAAAGTGTCACAAGATTATCATAAAATAATGACAATTTTGCCTCTTACTATTTAGCAATATTATTACCTACTTCTGTTTTAGATCCTATTTATAAGCCAAATACTTCTCAAATAATTTAATGATTAAGTGTAATGACTGAATTATTTTTATCATAAATATTCTTTATACAATACCAGATGTGCCTTTCAAAACCAATTAAAATATCTTTCATCAATAAATATTGAAATGGCTTAAGTAAACCTTTAATGTTTTTCAGCTGATGACATTATTGTTTTTTATTATTTATATCTTTATTAAGAACCTTGTGATAAGTTATAACATTTTCTGATGTTTCCCTTAAGTTTAGAAAGACTACTTGATAAGCATAGAAAAACTACTTGATGATGATGATTTTTAAAATACTTTATTGACTGTTACATTCTCTTTTATTATATAAACACAACATGAGTTCTCAGTAAATTTTTAAGTATGCAAGTATCATAAATTATAAGGAAAAGCTTGTAAAGTCAGTCTCCAGAACTTTCTCATCTTATGCAACTGAAACTTCATACTTGTTTTCTAATTTTTGTTCAGCTTTTATATTTTATTCTAAAATATCTTGTGTATAATGTACACATTTTCATGGTATAATTGTTAGTTCTTAGAATCTGTTCTATTTGCTGTACAGGCAGAATTGAGTAAGTTTTAAACTATTCTTGTGTTTTTGAAAAATGTATATAATATTTGTAACTTGCTGTGTGAGGTATATAAGAGAAAGCTCTGTGAAAACAGATCAAGATTTGTAAAATAATCCCTTGATAATATTTTTCAATTTCTTCCCTTATTAGATTTTGTCAAAATTTTCCTTTCTATGGTCAGGCAATTTGAGCAATTTCCTGTTTCACAGAAACTATCCACTTCAATGACAATTGTTTTTTATTGTCAAATGGAATAATATTTCATAAAGTTTTCTATTATGGAGAAATCTGTTTCATCTGAGCAGCATTCATTAGGTCTATTCTAATTTTTTGTCACATGTTTCCCTTTGGGCATTATATTGATTAAAAAAAAAACTAAAACAAAAACTATTCTTACCCTTGTCCAAATAACTTTAATCAAACTGGATGTGAAGGAGAGCTTGAATTGTTCTCAATTCCCTCAGTGAACCCTGGTGTTGACAGAATCTTCTAATATGAAGCTGGAAGTTAGATTCATGTGGTTAGTATCACTAACTTTTCTTGATCCAATAGTATAAGGTTTGAAGTAGATGTCCTTGTTCTGGGGCTTGTTCTTGGAAATACGAAGAAAAATAATAAAAGAACCAAGGCTGATTCATGTCATCTTTGGGGTTTTGTACCAGCAGTATACCGTGACTGAAGAACAGTCAAGTGTGAAGTATAAGTGTAATCATTAGTGTAAAACCTTGTTCTAGATCCTTTTTCTGCTAACAGCAGCTTATTCCCTAATATTGTACATTTTGTGCATCACAAGTGATTTTATTCCCTGTCTCTACTATTTACTTCTGTTAGTATTTTTCATTCAGTGTGGCATTTCTACTATACCTCACTCCATTTGGCTCCTCTATGTTTTCTTCTCTGATTTCTGTCTCTCTGGTCAATCCAACTCTGTTTTGATGTCCACATTCTTTGTTTTCCTCTTAGCTTTGGGATATCAGTATATATAACTGACATTTCTTATTGAGTCACACATGTTCCATGTAGTGAGGCCTGAAGTTTGAGCATTCATGCATCCTAAATCCTATCCATTCAATGTGGGATTTTACTGACAATAATCCAATTAACTGTAGTGTTATTTTTAAAGTTCATTTTGAGAGTTTTTATATAAAATAAAGAATGGATAGGTCCTAGAAGAATGTGTCACTCTCTGGAAGTCTCCTTGTAGAGTTTATGCTTCATCTAGAAATACATTCCTTATTCTGTTTGTATGCTAAAGCTCCTTCTTTAGCAATGCTATAAGGTGTAAAGTAAGTGGAAAGAAGGATACAGAGAAATGAGGAACTATCATGGTCCAACAGCAGATATTTTAACTGACATTTTCTCCTGTTCAGCTAAAATGAGGAAGATAAATGGGGAAAGTTCCTGGGACTAACTTATGTTAGGAAACAAAAATACCATTTAGCAGTAAATAGCAGAAAAAGGAACAAAGGGAAAAAAGAATAAAGGGGAAAAACACTGCTGTAGTAACTGCATTCGTGATCACAGCATAAAAAGCAATCATCGGGTATAAAAGAGAATTTGAGAAAGTGCAAGGAAAGAGTTCAGGAAGAAGAGATTGCAGAAGAGCATTATAACCTCACTTAGTCCCAGGAAATGATCAAATGGAGACAACATCTGCTGACAGAATCATGTCATCTTTTAGGTAAATAAATAACTGTATTGAACATTTAGTACAGAAAGAAGCATAATCCATGCCATTAGCAACAGCTACTGGAACTTTACCACTTGCATCTGACTCTAGATTTTTTGGCTATAATTAAGCAAAAACTTACCCTTACAACTATTTTGGCAGTTCCTCACTTTTAGAAGAGTTATAAGTTGTACAGGATTTTCTAGGCAGTGATGTATTGAAAGAATACAGACAGCTTATAAGAAATGTACCAAAACTTAAAAATGGGTAGTTTGTTTCTGTAAGAAGTTTTGCCAGATATCTAAGATTTTACTAATATGCATGCCAAGTGGAAATAATATGTAACACAGAGAAGAAAACTGCCTGCCTGAGTTTCTTCCTGAGAGGATATGAGGAACTGGGAGATGAACAAGACAGGTAGAATCTAAATCTGACTGGACAGTGCCTTCAGCATTGGGAACAAATGTGGGGATATAAAATATTCATTCATTGAGACAAGAAGGAAATATTGAAAATTATATTTATCAATGCCTCAAGGTAGATATTTCAAAATCAGATTGCCAATTGAAGAAGGAATAAACAATTATATAAGGCAAAATTATTCAGCCTGTAGTGGCCCTATCATTCTAGGCAGTAGCATATAGATGAGGCGGTTGTATTTCAAAGCAATCTGAAAAGTGTCTATTTAGCATAGCTCCACACAGGAAAAGATGGGTCAATCAAGTGACCCATCTTTGTGAATTATGAAACGTTGAACTCAGAGAGCAGGATGGTGGTTATCAATGGCTGGAGACAGGTTGGGGACATCTTGGTCAAAGGATAAATAATTTCTGTTAGATGAGAAAACTAAGTTTAAAAATTGTATATAGAACATGTGACTATAGTAACCAATAATGTAATAATGAGAGTGGAATTGGAGTTCTCAACACACAAGAAAATGCTGAGTATGTGAAGTAATGAATTTAATTATTAAAGCTATGTCATATAACTGCAATCACACAATTTTTGTCATTTTTGTTACTGAATTATTTCACTTAGTAAATGTTACTTAGGTTTATCCATATCATGAATAGTAATAGGAATTCTTTATTAAGGCTGAATGATATTCCCTATATAGAGAAAGAATATTGTATATATACATGCATTTCTTCATCAATTAGCACATTGGTGGGAAAAGAGTCATAAAATTCATATAGAACCACAGTACTCAGTCATCTTGACAAAGAAGAACAAAATTGGAAGTATCACACTTTCTGATTCCTAATTATATTACATTACTAAATTAATTACAATGATGTGGTGCTCACAGAAAGACAGATAAATAGACCAATGGAATGAAATAGCCTAGAAATAGTTCCACACATATGTATTCAACCAATCTCAACCAGGGTGCTAACTCATATGGGGAAAGATAATCTCTTCAACACCTCCCTGTTAGCAATACCCCCATCCCCCCAGGCAGGACCTGTTCCATCCTCCTGTTCTTTGATTTTGTAGAAGAAAAAAGAAAAAAAGAAAAAAAATGACATTTTTGCTTGCTTGAGATAAAAGTAACACAGGGAGTTTCCTTGTGATATTTCTAGGATACATTATTTTTAAAATTAAATTTTCAAAAGATAACTTGATCAAATGTAAAAGAAAACAATATTGGAAATATCTATAAAATGTTAAGTTTTAAAAAAGCACATTAAAATTTTTTTAAATGACATTGTGTTCACAAAAACCATCTACAAGTACATGTCTGGGCAGTAGTATGTTGCTAGAGTTAGCTATGGATTTTACTGTTTAACTGCTGCATTTTTCTTTCCTATTACCTATAGTTTTCAATACATTAAGCTTATATAACAATGAGTTTTTAAATGAGCAAGTATTTATAAGAGGAAAATTAACAAAGAAAATATGGTAATAAATTGAAAATAGCAGATACAGGTTTCTGACCCTCATGGTGCTAACTTGGAAGGCCTATGCCTCACCTTCCAGTCATGCATTTGTCTTTTCTAGGTGTTATGAGCTCTCTAGCCCATGATGTCATGATCTGGAGTGCATGTGTTAATTCTTTTCTAGATAAGTCAAATATTTCAGTACCTGGACTGAGTTAAGTGCTTAACATATATATATATATATATATATATATATATATATATATGCTTCAATAGACGAATGAGCCATTCTTTTCATTAACTTAGTTGGTAGAGAAAGCTGAAGACAGCATTTCAGAACAGGAGAAAACATCAGTAATTTAGGATTAGTAATTAATTTCACTAGTAAAAGGAAAGGCTTTCTTTAGAAGATTTTGTGTTGAAAAATTGTGAGGAAAATAATTTAATAGAAAGGCCCATAAGAAAGCATAGAATTCTAGAAAAATTAGAATGTATCTGAAAACACTCCTCTTATCAGTAAACATCATCAAGTCAAGAAAAATGTGAATAGCCATCTTTAAAAAATACCCAGCATGAATTGAATCTTTTCTCACAATCAAACTTTATATTGCATAAATTTATTTAGTTAAATTTCATTTTTCTTGTGGTTCTTTTTATATCTATCAATGTCTTTAATGTTTCATATAACGAACTGGTGTTCATACATTCATATATACACCTCCCCACGTTCCGCATCAGTTCCTTTTATGTGGCAGAAGGCAATTTCATTTAATGATGGCAATGATGGATAGTTACACATTCTCAATCGATTGCTTCAATACCTGCTTATAATCCTACAATGTTAAAAAGAATCCCTTAACATTTACTCTTGATGCTCTTTAGAAAGCAAATACACTTCTGTTCCTGAATAAAAACTGAGTTTTAAAGATTTAGATAAATTATACTGACTGCTGCCAGTGGTGTCCCCGGCAGTGAATTTAAAAATACATTTAGCATGAAAACAAGGACCAGATGTTATTTTTACAGTCATTGTTCAAATGGCTACAGTGAGCAGCATTTTCCCTAGTGCTCCTTTGACTTCTCATAGAGAAGATGACTTAGGGTTTTTTTATGTCTATGAAAGGATATACAGAGTGGCAATGGTAATGATAATTTAACTCATAATCATATCATAAACTGTCTTTCTGAAGTTGAAAAACATTTCACAAAAATACAAAGAGTTAGTCAATCTAGGACTTGAGAGCCCTAGATTAGTAAATTTCTTCACCTAGTATTGTGGCACAGAGACAAGAGAATTTATATGCCATGTTGTCAAGGAGAAAGTCAAGAGGTGTGGGGCCTGCTTGATACTCCATTACACTCCATTTAGAATAAACAACATGACAGGGACTTACTGGGGATACTCACTCCATGTTTTTAAGAGTTTATCTAGGAAGTATTAAGAACCACTCTACTGGGTCGAGTGTTCGTTAATAGAATAGACTTGAGGATATGAGAGACAATGTCTCCAACACACCAAAGTAACTCAGACAAATAGAACCATGTCATTTTCATTCATTTGTAATTTGTGGCTTAAATAGTGACAGTTTCACCAGATATCCTTCCTCACATGTTTCAAGAAACATCATCAAAGTAGGAGAGAAAAAGATTTCTGATCAGCTTAATTCTTGACAGGTAAAAAGATTCTATAGGAGTATGACTAGTAAAGATTTTTTTCTGAATACAACTTGAGTACTATGTGTTACATACAGAGTAGGTTATTAATTTTTTTACAAAGACAAAATGGTATAGTAAAAAAATCAAAAATACTATTTAAATCTAGTCAAATTAGAATTTGACTTCAGAAACATCTAAGACTTAACTTCTCATTTATAAATTTAAAGTAAAATGACACTAAGTTCCAAGGGTGATATAAGCAATGAATTAGCGATATCTAAATGTAATCTAAATATTTATGCTGTTTGCTAATTTATTGCTTTCTAAATCAGAACCTGCTGATAACAGGTTTTTCACATTACTTCAGATATTGTCCATTAATTATAACATTTATTTCCAACTCTCTATCTCTAGTGCTCATTTCTTCTAAGTGGCCAACCTAGATTACTATGGAAACAAAATGGCCACTTCTTCCACACACTAACATCCTCACCTCAGGAACTTTGCTGGTATGTGCAGTCCTCAGGGCCAGAAGCTGTCTGATGCCCATCCCCACTAAAGCCCCCTTTGTGGGTGTTTCATATGTATTGCACCCCAAATAATGACAATCCTTACCTATGGTTGTGGCTAAATACCCCCATTGTGGCTTTATTACTACCCTGAAATTATAGTTCTTTGAACTGAATATAAGGGTATAAAAGACAATCCTCAAATTTCTCATTACTTAAGACCCAGCAAGAGGAGTAGGCAAGAAAATTTTAGAAGCCTTTCCAGGGTCTAATTAGTTTGACATTTACCCTATGGTGCTGTGGGCCAAAAAAGAACATTCTTCATATAAAAATGCATAAACTCCCAAAGAGAGAGATGAAAACCACATCATATCTTGCTTCGAATACTGCAACGTCCTCCAATAACGGTTTCCGACCTCCACTCTTGCCATTTTGTCATCATTTTCCCACAGAACAATAGCCAGTGTTAGTTAAAAATTTTAAATGATTAGATAATATCAGCCTTTCTATTTAAAATTCTCCTTTGGCTTCCTAGGTAATTTCCTATCCTATTTAATGACCTTGCATGCCCTTTTTTCATGCTTGCTTCACCCCTTTTCTTTGTCACACTCCTCACTTACTAGTCTCAGAATTTCTCCAGCGCCCAGTCCTTTTCCAGATAAAGTTTGCCTATGCTCTTCCCTTCATCTAGAATTTTCTCCACTCTGTTCTGTAGGCTTGTCTTCCTTCATTTCCCATTTTAAATTGAAGTTCCTCTGAGAGCCCTTTTTCAGAAATTTCATACTAAATATGGATTTACTCATTTTATTCTCATCTAGGACTGTACAATTTGAATTTTATCATTTAAAATAATTTAGTACACTGACTTAATGCTCCTCTTTTCCACTTAAATGAAATTCTATGAATAAACAAAAGACTAAATAGTTATTTACAAGATGAATTAATAGTCCCATAAAGTCCCTGGAACTTGAAAACATTTTGTTGATCTCAGGTATTTTTCTTTTCTAGGTGTTCTATGAAACTAACAAATTCACCAAGAGCCAGGGGTAATTGGCATCAATGTTCATCTTTCTGTCTCTTTTCCAACTAATTATCCAATGTCATAGCAACAAGACTGAAGGATATAGATGGCCTTTTTAAGAGGAAGGTGGTTAAGACCACATTATGATTGGAACTTAACCCATCAACAAAATGATACTGCAACAGGCATTATTTAGCAGCTGTAAAACCAATTAAATATAATGGTACCATCTTAGTGAAAATGCCAGGAGTTTATCAAATGGACAGAAGTCCCACATTATAGAGGTAGAATGAAACAGAACACAACATGAGGGCTACTTCTGTTGTTAGATTTCACTTTATTGACTTATATTTGATAACGCTATAAACCAAACTTTCGGCCGAACTGCAGCCAGCATGGCAGCCGAGCGCAAAACCAAACTGTCCAAGAACCTGCTGCGCATGAAGAAGCTAATGCTTCAGATGAATGCTAAGAGCAAACCAGAAGATAAAGACGAAGATGAAACAGTGGAGCTTGATGTGTCCGATGAAGAAATGGCAAGAAGATATGAGACCTTAGTGGGGAAAATTGGAAAAAAGTTTGCCAAGAAGCGGGACCGTGACAACTACGAAGAAGATGAAAATAGAAACATAAAACCAATTAAAGCAAAGAAAATGTTCTTAAAGCCCAAAGATTAAAATAGCTGCCTGAACACAGGGCTTGGGGATGCCTGTGAAAGCAGTAAATTGGGGCTCTGCCTGATGGTGTCCCGGTAGTTGTTAACACTGTAATGTTCATTTGTAAAGAAGCATACAGTTTGGAAACATGCTGTTTTTGAAACAGATGTTGATGGATGTTATACATCCTTTTCCTCATGGTGTTCATCAGTAGTGGAATTTCAGTTCTGATCTTCAAATGTGCCTAGGCACATTTGCCTGAAAATGTCTCACCTCAGAATTTATATGTATGTGTAGTTTTGCAGTCACTGATCTTGAATTGGCTCCTGTACACTAATGCCATTGTTTAAATTGTCCTTATGTTTATATTTTACTTTAAATTACTAATCATGTCAAGCCAATTCATACTTTGATTTTGGAGTCAAAAATCAAATGTCATCAGAATTTTGTATGTAAATTCATGGAGAACAAACCTGCCTCTGGTCTGTAGTATTTGCATTCCACCCCACCAGGTTGACCTCTGTTTATACTGGTATGGTTTTTTTTATTAAAGCATTTAGTTTTCTTTTTCAGTGTTCTATAATAAACATCTCTTTTCACTTAAAAAAATAAATAAATAAAAAATAAACCAAACTTTCATTTTGTCCGCTTTCCTATGTGCCTCTTAATTATTTTAGCAATATTACTATTATGACTAACATTTACTCTATGAGTAGTAAATATATTCATTGTGTACTAAGCATCTATTATATAACATGTTATTTAACATGCTCAACAACATATGAAACTATGAAGCATTTTCTCTGGAAAAATGGCCTCTGAGAACCAATACTATAATATTTCAGTTGCTAGTTCAGAAATCTAGTATTTGGACCCTGGTCCTTTTATCCTCAAACCCTAATATTTGGTAATTTATTTCCTTTAATTATTCTCATGTTGAATTATGAACTATGATAACTAAATGAAAATATACATTTGCATTTTATACTAATTGACATAATCTAGTGATAATTTCACCTTCACTATTATGCAATTTGAGTTCTAATCTCAAAATTTCATAAAATTGAAAAGTTGTGACTTATTCCTTATATTATTGTCTAACTAAAACTTTGTAATTTAAGTATTTCAACATTAATTCATCTGGGATCTTGTAACAAAAATGAACATTTAAGAAACTCTTTATTAGGAAATATGATTACCATCAATTAATTAATTTAAAAAGAAAAGCAAATGAAGCCATTATTACACTCATCCCAAAACCAAAGACATAAAAGAAAAGTGAATGCTAGGCCAATCTCTTTAATGAACTTAGATGCAAAAATTATCTAATATACTATCAAACCCAACTCAACAACATATTACAAAGATCATAAACTAGTTTCATCCCAAAGATGCAGAAATGCATCGCAAATCATTAAATGTAATACAGTATATAGAGCATATTAACAGAAGAAAAGCCAAACACCACTTGATCATCTCAATAGATGCAGAAAAAGCCATTGACAAAATTCAACATCGTTTCATAAAAATTCGGATGAAACTAAGAATTGAAGGAATGTACCTCAACATAATAAAGGCTATATATGACAAGTTTATATAAAATGAGGAAAACCAGAAATCATTTCTTCTAAAGTCAGGAGCAAGACAAGAGTGTCCACTCACTCCACTCTTATTCAACATAGTCATGGAATTTCTAGCCAAAGCAATAGGACAGGAAGAAGAAATAAAAGGAATTCAAACAGGAAAGTAAGAAGTCAAACTATCCCTGTTTGCAGATGATGCTATCGTATATCTAAAAAACCTGAAAAACTCCACCAAAAAACTCCTAGACACCATAAAGAACTTCAGGATACAAAATCAATTTATAAAAATAAGTAGCTTTTCTATGTACCAACAGTGAACAGACTGAGAAAGAATTCCATTCACAATAACCTTTAAAAAACCCCTGGTCATAAACTTAACAAAGAAAATGAAAGACCTTTAAAATGAAAACTATACACTATTGTAGAAAAAAAATCAAAGAAGACTACAGCAGATGAAAAGATCTCAAATGCTCATGGATTGGTAGAATCAATATTGTGAAAGTGGCTATATTACCAAAAGCAATCTACATGTTAAATGCAATTCCCATCAAAATTTCAATGCCCACTTATTACAGAGATTGAAAAAACAGCCCTAGAGCTCATATAGAAACACAGAAGACCTCGAATAGTCAAGGCAATACTAAGCAAAAAGAGCAATGTTGGAGATATCACAATTCCTGACTTCAAACTATATTACATAAGCAAAGCAATAAAAGCAGCATTGTATTGGCATAAAAGCAGACATGAAGACCAATGGAACAGAATAGAAGATGCAGATAAGAATCCACACGGCTATGCTCACCTGATTTTTGACAAAGGCACCAAAAATATACAATAGAGAAAAGACAGCCTTTTCAACAAATGTTGCTGGGAAACTGTACATCTGCATGCAGAAAACTGAAACTAGGTTCATGTTTTTCATCCTGTACAAATATCAACTCAAAGTGGATCAAAGACTTTAATATAAGGCTTGAAACTTTGAAACAACTACAGAAAGTAGTAGGAAATAACTGGAACATATAAGCATAGGCAGTGACTTCCTAAATTGAACACCAATGGCTCAGAAAATAAGAGAAAGGATAAACAAGTGGGACTGCATCAAATTTGAAAGCTTCTGCACAGCAAAAAAAAACAGTCACTAGACTGAAGAGACAGCCCACAGAATGGAAGAAAATCTTTGCCCAGCTATTCTTCTCATTATGGACTAATATACTGAATCTACATGGAACTAATAAAACTCAACCCCTAAGAAATCAACCACCCAATGATGACATGGCACATGAACTGAATAGGAAATTTTCAAAGGAAGAGATAGAAATGGATAATAAATACATGCAAAAGTGCTTAACTTCCTTGGCCACAGAAGAAATGCACATCAAAACCACAATAAAATTTCATCTATTTCCAGTTAGAATGGCTATCATCAAAAACACAAACAACAAGTGTTGGTGAGTTTGAGGCAAACCAGGAACACTTATATGCTGTTGGTGGGGGGAGTGTAAATTAGTGCAACCAATATGGAAAGCAGTATGGAGATTTCTTAAAAAACTAAAACTAGAATGGCCATATGATTCAGGGGCATAAACCTGAAGGAATGTAAATCAGGATACAATAGAGACACTTGCACACCAATGTTTATTGCAGCACTGTTCACAATAGCTAAGCTATGGAAACAATCCAGATGACCTACAACTAATGAATGGATTAACAAAATGTGATATATACATATGTGTTTGTTATATCTGTGTATCTATCTATCTGTCTATCTATATAGATATATACAGACACAATGGAGTTTTATTCAGCCCTAAGGAGGAATGAAACCACATGGTTTGAATGCAAATTGATACAATTGGATAACATCAGGTTAAGTGAAGGAAGACAGGTTCAGGAAGACAAAGGCCACATGCTTTCTTTCATATGTGGAAAATAGATCCAAAAGATAAACATGTACACAAAACAAACATGATCATATACAAACTTATGTATAGAACATGTTAGTAATTGTGCAAGTAGTTTATGGAACTTGGAGCAGGAGGGAAAGGAAAAGAGAATGATTGAGAGTCAACAATATGGAAACATAATATATATGTGCAGGCAGAGGATGTAATGATGTGTATTGAAAGCTGTTGAAATGGGAGCTGAGTGGGAAGGGATAAGGGAAAATAACAGAAAGGGTTGAACTGATAAGACTATACTCACACTGGGAATACTTTGAAAAACCATTTTGAACGTTGACTTAGAGAATTAATACCACAGGATGGGACTGTAAAATAGATACAGAATGTGTGTGGGAGTACTTGAGGGAGTGGGGAAGGTCGATGGAGGGGATGAAGGTGAAGGGGATATGGTTGATGGGCTTCATACACATATATGAAACAGATATATTTCTTGAATTACTTTAAGTGGGGCAGGGAGCAATTTTCAGGAAGGATTGCTGAGGGCTATCTCACCAGTATGCATTATAAGACTATTCAGAATTGTCACAATGAGTTCCCCCTGTACATTAATGTATTCTAATAAAAATGGAAAAAATTAAAATAGATGCAACTGAACAGATAAGAAAGAAAAGCATATGAATAAGTGGAGGAAGATGAATTGGTGGAAAGTAATGATGATGCAGGCCTGAACTGAAGGAATATTTCCATTTATTAGTCCCCAATATAGAGTTAATTTGCATTAATTAAATAAATATATAACTCAGGGTCCTTGAAGAACTGGACGGCTAATTACTTTAGGAAAAAATATCAAATAAAATGTGAAATGAATGACCAAAAAGAAAAAGAAAAAAGAAAAGCAACAGGTAGAATTGCACCATTATGTCACTCCATTTGTTAAAGAATGTAGAATACTTATTCATGAAAATAAAAATTTATGTTTTCTTCCTGTAATACTCTCCACAGCAGTAATTATCATCTGAGAATTTTCTATAACCTATAAAATATATAATTCATTATTCTTTTGTATGTTTCTCCTAAAATTAGAATACAAATAAAATTTCAGATGTACCTGAAATGCAATTTTATATTACATGTTGAAAGCTAAGAAAGCAAAATACTGGGATCAATACTGAGTAAATATATCTTTAAGATAGTATTGTTATAACTTAAGGTTATGTTTTAAAATAATGAATACATATTTAACATTTTCTTTTTGAAATGAGTGTTTCTGAGTTGTTTTGTTTAAAAATTTCTTTATTATTATAAAATCAAAACATTTTATAATAAAAATTGAAACTATATAGAAATACATAAATTCAAACTTTTGTTATGTGTCATTCTTGTCTTTTGAATAGAATCATTGTGAACAGTTTGACCTGCACATATATATATATACATGCAAATACATATAGGTATTGCATATACTTTAAAAGACTGATCCCAACTTGCCAATCATAAGTAGTAGGCTTCCAGGTTACTCACAACTTCTGTCTGACTTGGCTACAAATTGAAGTTTCCAATGATTCTCTTCCAAATTAATTTTCTAGCGCAGTTGACAGAAGTTGGGGTGATGGCTTCCTTTCTGTTGCAGATTATTATAAAGAATATTTTAAATCAACAAAGGAATAGCTATATGAAGAATACATAGTGCAAGCTATGAGGGAAGGTGTATAGCCTTTCACACATTCTCTGCGTGCACCATCCTCTACATGTTCAGTAATCTGGAAAGAAACCCTTCAAATCTTACCTTCTGAGTTTTTATAAGAACTCTATTAGGAAGGCATGATTAACCATTGGTGATCAACTCAATCTTCATCCTCTCCTTCCCAGGGCTCAGGGGACAGAGCTGAAAATCCAGGTCTCTATTCATATGTTGATCCTCTTGGCAATGAGCCACCATCCTGAGGGTATCCAGTATCTTCCAACCTTTAACTATCCATCTTCTCATTAGGATAGAAAATAATATCTGCTTTCAGACTGTCTAAGAGTTTGAGATGTATACCAGGAAATTGGGAGAGACCAAACATACATTTATTCTTATTTCACAATACAATGGGGATATTTCTTGGTTGGCACAAATTAATAGTGCCTGAACCTGGAATATGGGTCAATTCTTCAAATAGTTTCTACTTAACGGAGATGTGGGTGGGAACGATTTTGAGGAATAATATGCATTATACAAAGCAGGTAATTTATAGATTTTTCAAGACTATGTGATGAAGAATATTGCGTAAATTATCACCAATGTATCAGTTTACTGTTTTTTGAAGAACAAAGCTAAAGTTAGACTGTACTAGGTTTTAGAATGAACAGAAAAGCATGTGAAGCATATGAAGTGATTGGAGATTACTTTTTCAAGAATTATAAATTTGAAAGGAAAGAGAAAAATGGTAGTAGGTAGAGGGTTAACTTTAAATTAATATAAGATTATGAATCCAAACAATAGGAAATAAAAAGAAAATGTTTGCTTCATTTGAACTAAAGATTGAGTTTTGTACATTTCAAGAAGTTAGATTGGATTATGATTTGGCCTTGACTTAAGGACTTATGCTCACAAATGTGTGATTTATTCCAATGTTAATAACATTAAAATCTCACTTCATTTTGACTTCAGCATGTACTGAAATAGTATGCTCTATGTTTCCTTCTGTGAGGATGTGATAAGATTGCTTTTCTCAAACATGGAGTATATCTCAGGGTTCTTTACTCAAATACAGATCAAACCCTTGGGTCTGATCCCCAGCAGAGAAAAATACAACTTTAATAGCAGTGATAACAACAACAACAATGTCAAAAAGGATTACTTTTTCTCTCAAAAAATCTTAGGATGATTAAACATGACAATGTGAATAAAATTCTTATCACAATCTTGGCATGTGCTACCTATTCAGCATTTTCTTTTGTCAGACTCATTCTCTGAGTCTTACTGATAACATCAGAGGCTCAACTTAATATCTTTAAAATCTAAAAATAAATTATTCTGTAATTTTAATTCAAAAGCAAAAAAGACATGACAGATACAAGGAATAAATGGCAACTATTCTACCCTAGAAAGGGAATGCTTCCTGCTAGATCTTTTGGTTTGAGATTTTAATTGCCTTCATTGGCTCTAATTCCTTATGACTTGGGCCATGCTCTTATAAAGTCCAATCATCTGTGTTCACGAGTGAGAAAATTATCTGTTTCTTTTAAGACAGACTTTTTGTACCATTTTCTCATGTTCTACATTTTGATCTTGGGCTATTATCTCACGGTGTTTGCCAAGCAACTGATATTTTTGCATATACTTATAAGAAATTAAAATTATATGTTTCTAAAAATTGCATAGTTATGTGTTATGAAGATAATGTCTTGTGATCCTAAGTTAAACACAAAATACTCTTGTTTTTTAACTATCCCTTTTCCCCAAACATTATCAGAAGCATCTTGCATACCAGATGAGTAATGGTCACTGTATATTACTGTATAGTTAACGCGTTCGGGATCATTCTGGTTTGTGCTGTACATCATTCCAGGCAGAATTGTCAGCTTTGTGTTGACAAATGATAAATGATAAATGAGCATTGGAGTCTTATTTTCTATTGTATGTTATTATCACTAGAAGAATGCAAGACCAGCATATCTTGGCTTGCTCACAAGATCCTTTATGGAGATAAAAACTTTACTAGAAAAGCAGGGAGCCTTACACTTCTAACTAAATGGTGAATAATGCAAATCTGCTAATGTTTTGGCTCAATACCACTGAAGTTTAAAGATCTGATTTTCTATATGGACCTCAACTTGATTACTTTAATGATTTTTTATTTTTATAATTCTTGGTCCTTGAAGTGCAACTGGTACAGTGTTTCAAGCAGATTTTGTAAGCAAATATGAGGGTAACAAATGTCAGATGATGCTTCCTTATTGTTGTCTCACATTTTTGCGTGCCTTGTGAGCAAAGCTTTTACTTCTGTTTGTACCTAATATTTTTTCAGGAATTTCTGTACATTGAAGAGTCTTAGAAGATAAAATTATATTTCCTTCTGACCAAATGAAAGATTTGTTCATAACTTTGGAAGACAGAGATGGTGTCTCTCTACATAGCAAATGTAAGGAATTCTTATTGTTCAGTATCATAAAAACAATGTGTCCAGAGGGAGTACAGGATAGGCATGCTAGTGTCTATTTTAAAAAGTAGGGGTTTCCAAAGTGCTGGATTCTTTTCCTTTCCTACAATGCAATTACTACATGCACAGGTGTTTATATAGATCCTTTAATGTCCTTCACGAGGACATGGATGGGGGGATTGAATTAAATTGAAGTTCTTGCTGTTTGCTGTGCTACTAGCAAAGTTTTTGTTTCCGATCCTAGTCTTACTACTTCAGCAAGTTTCTCCCAGAAAACATAGGTAGGTAGAGTTTCTAGATTACACATTGAGAAAAATTGAGAGTCTTTTCAGTTGCTGATAGTATGTATAAGAAAGTGAAGATAATCCTGAGGATTTCAATGGGAAATTGCCTAAGAAAATAAATGCAAAAATAAGAAAAGAAAATCTGTGTTGATTTGCATTTATTTCTATCTCATTTTTGATTTTTAAAAATCTATTTAGCATTAAGTTTCATGAACTATAACATATATTTTATTGCTGATAGAGGAAGAGCAAAATTGATATTTTCAAAAGGGAACTGAAATTTATGGGGCAAATGTTGATATTTCTTTAGAAACCACAATTAATGTGTTTTTGGGAAACTGATTATTCTGAGCAATGTTCATTTCAGAGACATGTAAACAATACTTAGAATAGATTGTGACAAAGGAAATTATTTAAGTTATAGGCAGAGAAATACATTCTAGACCTTTTTGAAGTGAAGTTAGACAGACAACTTACTATAAAGGAAATCTATAATTCTGTACTGTAGCTTTCTTCTAATGAACCATTAACATGTTCCTTTAAGTACGTTAGAAGGATTTAATTTGTTCTTTTATATATATGCAGCAGACTGTGCTACTTGTTTAACCAAGTGTGTGTAGGTAACTCCTTCCAGTCCCTTTATCTCTTTTCAGCAAAACCTGAATTTTATTCAAATAAAGATAAGCGTGCACTTCAATAAGCCATGGTGATTTTATTTCCTTTGCCGTGTTTTGTCTAGAATGAGTATTTGTTGCTATTTCAATGAAACGGAAAGTCTGTGGAGCTTCTTAATATGCTTCTCTGACTCTAAAAGGAGCCATGGAGGCATTTCCTACCTTCCCCCCAGTGTCTTTACATGCTGTGTTGAAGTACAGTATTCATTTGTGATTATGGGAGCTCTTAGCCTTAGGTCCCCATATTGATGCTCGTGATCCAGAGCCATAGGCTGGACGTAATAAGGTGGACACTGGAGTCACTAGTTCTAGGGTTAATTATCTGGGTATGGTGCTATTGGAAATAATTCATTTCTTCATTATTAAAACAGATTATTCATGTCTTTGACATCTCAAATAACCTGTGTGCATGTGTTTGTAGGAGTGTATAAGTGTGTGTTGGGTGGGTGTCTATGAAAACAGAAAATAATTAAGAATTATAGACAGCAGATAAGAATCTGACCTAACTCTGGACAAAAATAAAATTAATGAGGATGTATTTCAGGTATATGAAAGCCTCATCAAATAGAATCTTCATTAGTTTTGCATACTATCAAAGATAATTTCACGTATTAACATGATTAATCTACTGCAAAATAGTTAATAGTATTCAAATTTTTATTTTTATACACTGCAGAATCTTTTCTTGATGAAGAATCTTACCTGCGGATGGGCATGATGACTCACACCTAGATGTCCAGCACTCAAAGAGGCAGATGTAACAGAACCATGAGATTGAGACTAGTTTGGGCTGTATTAGAAAGCCCTGTTTCAAAAAGCAGAGGGGCAGAAAAGGAATCTTACCTCATACCAATATTTAAAATCAATGAAAGAAGGTCTGTATTGATTTGAGTACAGGCACAGGCTACAGAACTGAATTTTCCTGCTTGGTCCACCACGTTTCTTCACTTTGTGCTGCAGTACTAGGGCCCCAAGGAACCCTTATTTGAAACTCTTTATAAAATGAGGACTTATGCCTCAAATTGTGTTGCAAACTTGAGGGAAAATTAAATCATGTATATGAAATGATGAATTGATGCTACTAATATGTGTCCAGTATATCCTCATTAAATACATTTTAATGGTGGTGATAATGTAACTAACATTGCAACTAAAATTTCATTGTGAAAGTGGAAATAAAAATGATGTGTTTTGTTGATTCTAAAACATGTTCTTAATGTGTTGGTTTAATCTTAAAACTAGTCTGCAAATAGATTGTTGCCTACTATTAAATTTTGGATATTAAGAAAAACAGTTTTTAAAACTTTCTACATTTTAATATCAATTCACAATAATCATTTATATTAAACTAGTCTCATTTAGATATAGCATAATCAGTGAGAAAAAGACATAGAGCATTAATGCTAAACAAAATAAAATCAACAAATCAATAAGAACCATACTTTTACCTGTAGCAAACTTCCATTTTTAAACAATCAAAAAAACCTTAAAAATTGATTCCAACCGTAGATAATCAGACTTGCATCTACTCACAGTGAACTATATTAGGTGTCAAAGAAAGAATGAAAACTGCCTAGCACTTAACATTTCTTTTTGCATTGGTTGAAGTTAGCAGCATGATACTCAGTGGAATGCGAAGAGGTGCTACAGAAGTAAGTACGTAAACCTGTACAACTTACAACTGTTTTTCTCTAGTCTTGTATTCAATTTACAATCTTGGGAGAAAAAAATCAATATACTGAGTTCTCTTCTAGCCTCCCCTCCTTTCTGCTAGCCTAATGCCATTATTCTGAGTTTAAGGGTGCCCAGCACCTTAAAGGGTTATCATCTTTAAGGTGATGAGCAGTGGTTCCTTGGAGTCACTGATCCCTGGGCTTGGGCTACATGGTAACCACTTCTTTCTTGAGACCCTAGGAAAACCTAGACAATATCCTAGTTTCTTAGAGCCAAACTTCTCACTACTTTTCACTGAAAAATTACAGATCAACTCTGCTTTCAGCTTTTAGACAAATAAAACATTTGTAAAAGTGAAGAGGGAACATGTGGTATTAGTGTTAAAGATGATATGATGAAGATGAAACAGTTAAGAGATAAATTGTTTATAGACTACCTTCTGCTACAAATCAGTTGTCTATCACTTGGTTCCAGAATCCAAGTTAAGCAGTTATAAATTAGCTCTTTATTCACCCAGAGTTATCTTAAGTTTTTAAAAAATCTGATTTTTTCACAGTTGCCTGAAACCCTCTAATGGCTTCTTTTTATTAATCTTACTTGTAAATTAGACTTATTTTTCACAGCAATAAAGCCTTGTGTGCCTGGGCAGTGGTAGTCCATTTTTATTATTAGCAAATAATACTTGTAAGGGAGATACATTGTCATATTAAATATGTGCTTACAATTTATCTTAATTAGATTCCCTCTCCATCCTTCTCCTATCTCCCACTTCTTAGAACAATTTCAATAGTTTCATTACCTATTTTCATACATGAATACAAAATACAGCCACCATATTCATCCTCCTTCACATTTTCCTATGGCCTCTCCTGGAAAGAACCTGTTTTACCTTCCCATCCCTCATGTCCATTGTGCTAGCCCTGTAGTCACAACCTCTATGACTCCCTAACCTGCTCACTAGGTCACAGCCTCACTCTCATTATCCTTCTACTTTGGTGATTGTGCACTTATTTTCCCCTTCCCAAAAAACACTTCCTAAACTTTTAAAGGATTGCATTCTCATCAACCAATTCTCTGTGCCATCTTCTCAGGAAGCATGAGGTCTTTTTATTTCTCAGATACACTTGTTTAAATTCTTGCTTTTAGATGAGAGGTTTCTGTAATTTTTCCTATTGCACTCATAGTTTCAATGTCATTGTATTACTCTAACAGCTCCCTCTTAATGTTTTGGGATAAGTGCATTTCTTTTCTTAGTTCTAATTTCAGTTCTGTCTGAAACAGGATTATTTTTGCACCAGTATTTATATATTTTGAGTAAAAGGGTGCTTCAGAATACACACTTTTACATGGAAACCTATTATGTCTTCCCTCTCTTCTTTATTTTTGAAAATTGAGTGCAATGAAGAAAGCTGGAACAATATACCTAATATGTAAATATTATTAGCTTCAGAAATATTTGATTGAGTTCATAATTAAAGCCTATATGTATGTATGTCTAAATTTATATATTTAAAATTTTCATTCAAATAATTGCTTTGAAATAATTAAAATCCTGTTCTAAGTTGCTTTATATTTTGACTATGACTTCTATAGTTTTTCAAAATGTTTTTTCTCAAGTTTTAAATAAGTTTACTTCTTGGGAAGAAACAAATGAATACATCCTTTGTCATTTCAGTTAAGTAATTCTGTTTCTTATATATTTTGATCAGCTCCTTATTTATTTTGATTAAATTGTTAACTTTTAGGCAAGCTGTGCAACAATACGCTCCAGAATTATTCTGTAAAATTTTGTCTTATGAAGTTAATTAGCCTGTTTCTGGGATTTAATAGTTTTCTCTGGGGTTCTGCATTGTTTTATTAATGTATACCCATATGGAATATTTGTACAAAAGATGCGTACAGGGAAAAATTTTTAAATAGAGTTTGGACAAGAAATTCCTTATTTTTTTCTCTCACTTGAATCTAATAAAATATATAATTCTAGAGAAAATAGTCTTTCTTCCTTAGGGATTTGTAGTATTTAACAATACTGACAAGCTTTGTAGGTGGCTAATGTTTTTTTCTGAATATTTTTAGGATTTTTTTCTTTATTTTGAATGATGTGGAGTATACAGCAATATTTCTAGCTGTGCATCTCTTTCTCACCTATTGTCTTCTCAATGTGTAGACTTGTCTTTTCTCTGAAATTTGGAAAAGTTTCTCCAAATATTTGTTGATGGTTTCTCACATGTTTCCTTTCTTCTTATTCAAGAAGTCAGTTTTAAGTGATATCCTGTATTCCAAGTTGACCCACATCCCTTAGTTTTCCACACTTCTTTCTTGAGTTTTCTTTTCTTTTTTCAAAACCCCTTTATTATTGTGCTGACTGTGGGTAAATTGTCACATGTACCCCCAGGATACATGTTCTTACAATGTATCAAATATATCATACTTGAATTCATCCTCTCTACTGTTCTCTTTTACCCCTCCCATTCCTGAAGTAGTTTCAGCAGGTATAATTTTTTGCATTTATGTAATGTATATATTTTTTGCACTGTATTCACCCTCTTATCCCCTGTACCCATCACCTCCTGCCTCCCATTGATGCCATCCCTCCTTCTTGGGCAAGGCTTGCTTATTTACACTCCAAAGTTTTATCACAGTGCCTGTATATCAGTTTAAAAATTTTTAACTTTCAATTGTCAATAATGCTCTTCTGAGAACACTCTCAGTCAATTCTTATTTTATAGGTGAATGATCTTTAAAAACATGTTTTTTATTAGTATATATTAATTGTACAGGGGGGATTCATTGTGACAATTCCAAATAGGCTTATATTGTACATTGCTTAGATTATCCCCACCATCTCTCTCTATCAACCCCCTCCCCACCTCACTTAAAGGAATTGCAAGAGGATTCTTTGCTCTATTTCATATAACTATATGAAGTCCATCAACCATAGTCCCTCACCTTAATCTCTTTCATTCACGTCTCTCCTCCCACAAGTATGCCCCCCATACTGTACCTATTTTACAGTCCTGTCTTTCATTATTATTTAAGTAAATGTTTAAAAGAGGTTTGCAGTGTATCTCCACTGTGGGTATACTTTACTTTTGTCTGTTCAACCCCTTCCATTGCTCTCCATTACCCTTTTATCTCTCAATCCCCATTTTTCAACATGTTTCAATACGTATCCTTATATCCTCTATCTTCACAGATGTTATGTTTTAGAATATTGTTGATGCTCTATCATTCCCTTTTCCCTTCCATCTTCCCCTGAGTTCTATGGGGTAGTTCCACCATTACAAACATGTTCTTTGTGTATGTGTTAATCTTTTCGATCCATCTTTCGCATATGAGAGAAACCATGTGGTCTTGGTCTTTCTGAGCCTGGCTTACTTCACTTATTTGATGTCCTCAAGTTGTATCCATTTACTTTCAAACCACATGTTATTAATCCTTATGGCTGTGTGAAACTCCATTGTGCATGTATACCACATTTTCTTGATCCATTCATCAGTTTAGGGCATCTGGGTTGTTTCCATATCTTGGCTATTATGAAGAGTGCTGTGTTGAAAATCAGTGTACAGG
Source organism: Castor canadensis (assembly GCF_047511655.1). Lineage (NCBI taxonomy): Eukaryota > Metazoa > Chordata > Mammalia > Rodentia > Castoridae > Castor > Castor canadensis. Next base: position 87,496,446 of record NC_133397.1, on the reverse strand, counting down.
TGTCTCTATCGTATCCTCACTTATGTTTCCTCAAATATATGCCCAGGAGTGGTATCGCTGGATCATATGGCAGTTCTGTCTTGAGCTTTTTGAGGAATCTCCATACTGCTTTCCATGACTGTACTAATTTGCATTCCCACCAGCAGTGTATAAGGGTTCCTGTTTCGCCACATCCCCACCAGCATTGTTAAAAACATATCTTTGAAGGCACTAGTTACAATCTGTTTGAGTATATTTTTTTCTTGATGCTTCATTTCCTTCTGGTTCACATTGCTTTTTATTTTGAAGATTTTTAATTTCCTTTTTATAATGAGTAGTCCATTTATTAATATAGGTGGCTTTGTGGTCTTCACTTGCCATCCCTTGCCCTTTCTTTTAACATGTGCAGGCTTCTGGGTTGACCCTCACATAATATCTTTTACTTCAGGCAGGCAGGTATTCAGTTCCCTTTTCTCCCAGTTTCGCAAATTAGAAAGCATCTATCCAAGACTGACTTTCTATCCATAAGTCTAAGGATTTCCTGAATAATTAATTTGCTACAGAGGATTTTCTATCTTTAGCCCAGAAACAAATATCACCTTTAAGAGTCTTAAGACACAGAAGGCTTTGTGAGGTTATAGGTCCAGTTTTTTCATAAATCACTACTACATTTTTCCCTCTTCTTTTGCTTTTGAACATCATTTTACCTGTAGACTCTCAGGGATACTCCTTGACTTCTGCCTAGCCATTGGAAGACTTTCATGTACAGTTCATTGTGTTCTAGTATTTCAAGTACTATGATACCAAGTGCATGTTATCCTTGAGAACCTCTTCCAAATCTCTGTTGTTCCTAGTTTGTATCCTTTCCATTGTTAGCACTTTCTTAACTTGTAACTTACTTATGGTTTTTCTCCAGTCACATCAAAGGAACTTGGGTAGAAAGAAAAATTAAACATATGGGCTCTCTCCACTTTCATAAAATATTATTAGAACTATATGTCTTACAAATAAAATTTTATTAGCAAATATCCAGTGGAACATGGGAATCTAATTCCAGAACATTCACTTTTCAAAGCAAAGATTATACAAACTTATCCCAATACACAAAGCAATAAGAATCACAAGTTAATATAAACTTTGAATTCATATCAGGAAATCAGCATTACTCTTCATATTGTAACAGTGAGGTACTCTAGCTAAAGTCTTTGGATATAATTTTTATATAGCATCAAAAGCTAGCTAAATTAAAATGGAAACATTTTCCCATCTCAAATGTATATAAGAGTAGTCTATCTCAAAGACAGAAATGGAAAAATAAAATATTCTTACATACAAAAACGTGGAGAAAGATCTTATTGAAACAAAAGAAGATGACAGAAGTTCATAAATTAATGTCTGGATTTTACACCTGTTTCAATAAAATTTATGATGACATTTTTTACCTTAATATAAAGGTTTTAAAACTATTCTGAGGGATTGAAGAAGTAGGATAATGGAAGAAAGTTTTGATGAGAGAAGAGTAGGGAGGAAATTACTTTTATTTATAAATAATGCATTATATAATGATAACTAACGTGATATTTTCATTAAAAATATAGATAATTGCAATAGTCCAGAAATAGATTGTTTCATTCAAAATGCTTTATTCATTAATACAGAAAAATACAAAATCAGGTGGAAATAAAAACAGTTTTTTCTAATGTATAAGAGAAATAAATCCAAAGGGATCACTGAGATTAACATAAAAACAATGGAATATCAGACAGGTGTTAAAAAAGAATATTTATCAAAGCACTTGTGGGAAAAGCATTTCTATAATTACAAACATAAGAAATTATAAGAAAATGACTATAAATACTTAGTATATTATTGAAACAGAATGATATAGAAAGATATTGAAAATCATTGTAGTAATAAGTTCAATATTATTCATCTCTCAATTAGTCATATTAATGAATATGAAAAATAGATATAAGCACTGAGTATAATAATATAACATACTTTAATAAACTAGAACAGAGAAATATGTAAAATAGGCAATGTAATCTATAATTAAGTAAGTGAAAGCAAAACTAATTAAGAAGAATTTTTTAATTCAATTTACATATTTTTATTTGGGTATTGTTACACACAGTGTCATGTATAGTATTATAAGTAATGCTTTTAGGATTTTGACAATTATATGCCTTTTTCCTATTAATACTGTTGTGTAATAAAAATCTCAACCAAGAGAAAGGACATTGACATTGCTCCAGAAAGTACTTTCATGTCCATTTCTGGCCAATCCCAATCCCTCTTCAGGTATAAAAACCATTTTTTTCTGTGGTCATGGAAGCTTAGTTGGAAACTTACATTAATAGGAATAATATTGTGCTTGAATCATTTTCTGGATTTTTTCTCTCAAAATAATGTTATCAGTATGTCCTTCCATTTAATTTCTGGGTATTATTCTTACTTTATAAGAATACTTTTTATCCATTAATCTGTTGATCATTTTGGCTATTTTGTTCATTATTACAAGTAAGTATGTGATGTACATTTGGGTAAACTCTTTGTGCTTTTTTATTCATTAAAATGGAATTTTTGGTTTCTTGGTGTGGGTTCAACTTTCATGAGACATTGTAACAATGTATTAGGAGTTTTTGTTTCACATCTTCACCAACACTTGATATGCAACACTTTTAAATTTTGGTCATTTTGATAAGTTTCAATTGTATCTCATTGAAAGCTAATTTGCATTTATTTGATGACTAAAACTGTGGAGTGTATTTTCATGTACTTATCAACTATTTCTCCATCATCATTGGAACACATCAGTTAAAATTTTGCCATTTTTAATAGTTTCTTTTTATTTATAGTAGTTATTTGACTGACAGTATGTTTTTTATTCCAGGGTGTTGATTATATTTTGTTTTATTTAATAAGTTCAATTTCTAAAATCAAAATATTTTTAGTATTTTTCAGAATTTTAAGAAACTTATTGTTCCCAACCTTGCAAATAAATTCTTTCATGTTTTCTTCTAGAACCTGTAATCCGTATTGTTGTAATTGCTCCAAAATCATGAGGTAAGGTTGAGATAATGTTTCTTTTTCTTATGTAGATAGCACTTTGTTTCAGGAAAGTTTTGAAAATACCGTATGTTACCTTACAGAAAGTGGAAAATCAATTGACTAAATTTATGTTGTTCTCATAAACTTTTTGGAAAGAAGACACTATGTGTAACCCACACCAGTTACATGTTAAGGAATTTTGCTCTCCTTCTTTGGACAAGTTATTCTGAACTATTTTTATAATTTGAGAACAAAGTTGAAACTCTTTAAAGAAACTAACCAAACCCAAAACCACAATAAAAGCACTATGATTTCACCTGTGATGGCATTGACCTATTGTTTAATTTGAAGAATTTACATGTTACCTAGAGTGATTCTTCCACTCCAAGAACATCATATTTTTCCACTAAGTGGGGGCTTTTGAAATTTCTTTAATCAGTATTTTGTAATTTTAGGTACAGACAATTTGCATATTTTTCATTCAATTTACTTCTACTTGCCCTTTTAAAAGTTGTCTTTATATTGCTTTCTATCTTTTACACTTTTCTTTGAGACATGGTCTTCCTAAGTAGCTCAGATTGGCCTGGAATTCTCTATCCTCCTGCACAGTCTTTCTTTCCTGAGTGATGGAATTATAGGCAATGTAGACCATCATGCTGGCTTTTACTTTCTACACCTTTTAGTATGTATAATAGACACAAAAGACGCATGTTGAAAGTGAGTATCCTTACCTTGTACCTGGTATTAGGTACAGCCATTCAGGGTATCAAGATCCATTGATTTTTAAATGTCGAATGACTTTCATTCTTAGAATAAGCCTACTGGTACTTAAGGTCTTAACCTTTTTATCTTTTGAATATATTTTCATATTAGATTTGCTAACACCTTAATGTTTTTATATCTATGTTTACAAATTATATTGGTTTGTAATTTTCTTGTAGTATACTTTCAAGTTTTAGAATCAAAATTCAGATGGTTCAAAAATTAGCTGGGCAGTATTCCTTTTTCTTCCATTTTGAGAATATTGTATGTAAGGTTGGTACTAATTCTTCTTTTTGCTTTCCTACTTTTTTCTTTTATGTAAATGAGACTGGCCTTGAACTCACTATGCAGCCCAGGTTGACTTGAAACTCCTGATTACTGAGTACTAGGTTAATAGTATGACGTGCATCACCACTGATTTGTTTGATAGAACTTTCTATTGAGGAAAACTAGATGCATAATTTTCTTCATAGGACTCTTTAAATAATTAATTCAGGGCTGGGAGTGTGGCTCAAGCAGTACAGTACATGCTAGCATGCTCGAGGCCTGAAAAAAATATGTAGGCTGGGATAAAGCTCACTGGTAGAGCATGTGCCTAGCACGTACAAGGTCCTAGTTTTCATCCCGAGCATTGCAAAAAATAAAAATAATAAAATAATAATAAAGGGGCTGTGTTCTTGCCTAGCAAGCTTCAGGCCCTGAGTTCAATACCCAGACTGATAAAGAGTGATAGATAGCACAGGTTTATTTATTTATTTAGATTTTCAGCTTTTTCTTGTGTCAGTTTTGGTAGTTGTGTTTCAAGATATTTTCCCATTTTATCTACTACATCAAATTTATGGTGGAAAAATTGCATAATAGCCTGTACTATTATCATCTTAATGTCTATTGGCTATGCAACTTCAGTTCTAAATTTCTGTACTCACTATATAAGAATGAGTATAAATTCTTAAGCTATGTTGCACTTGAGCACTTGAAATATGGTCGGTTTGATTTTTTTAAAACTCAGTTTGATGTCTTAACAAGAATAAAATTATGTCAGTGTCAAGTTAATAATTTGTACATGAATATCTGTGAAATTATTATTCTGTGTATATTGCTTGTACAATGATACAGTGTTACAAGCAGTACTACCTGAGTATACCTTTTTTTCTGAAAAAATGTGAATAGTACAAAATTTAATACCAAATCTGTGGCTCACATTATTCTCCTAGTAAATTAGTTGCTCTGGGAAAATTCATTTGCACATTCAAGAAACATGTATACATGCCTTACCTATCCAAAATAGGGGTTGGGAATAAATCAGTGATCAAAACAAAAATAACTTTAAAGAGACTATATGCAACATTCATGAAAGAAAAGTGTGAGTTAATTGCATATGACATGAGGTATGGAAATAGACAGTTCACTGTGTTTGAATTGCTCTTTACCATAGAATGAAACACAAGGTTGTATCTCTCACTGTGTGCATAAATACATCCACAGGGATAACTTCATATATGTTGTGCTGATGTTTTCGTTTAGATCAAGTATATTAACATGTTTTCAGTTAAAAATAAAAAAATATTTTTCATAGTAATTTTTAAATCTTTATTTCCTATATCTAATATCTGTTTACTGCTTCATTAATTTCTCTTTATTGATTTCTTTTTTATGATGGTGTGTCATATTTTCTAGTTTCATTGCATGTAAGATAATTTTAACGGGGTACACTAGTATTGTGAGTGCTGGATTGTGTTACTTTCCTCTGAGAAATGGTGAGTTTTATAGTAACAGAAAACTAGTGTATAACCCAGTCACCTCAATCTCACAGCAGTTTAGTTTCAAATTGTGTTTGTATTGCCCTACGATACATTCCTTAGTTCTGAGACAAGATGTTTATCTTTCCGACTTTTCACAAAAGTAGCAAGAATCAAATTACATACATTCTTTCAATGTATTGGCATTTGGAATTTCTACTGAACTCTTTCAGCCTTTTGATCTTTCTTTTCCTCTAGGATTCCTTGGGGACTTGCTTCACACACATACGTTTCAGTACCAGAACTTGAAGAAAGTTTATATGAACATGGCAACTTCCCCTCTATGACTTACTAATTACTGGGATTTTCATACCTTATTTCAATATGTTTTGGCAGTTGTTAATTCTAAACTTGGATTCCTTAAATCGGAAAGTTTATAGTATTCTAATTCATGTGGGGACAGAAAAATTTCCACAAATGTTAATCTCACTTACTGCATTTCCTGTTATTTACTCATCAATTTTATTTAATTTTTGCCTTCTTTGGTAACTCTCAAACACCTTCAGCAGTCACCTTACTAAGATTTATTGGTCAAATAGCTGTGGGATGCCTAGAAAGATACAGTGAATCAACTCTTAGTATCACTAACAAATAAGAAACTTAATTTCTATATTTTAGATCTTATTTCACAGAATCATGAATTTCAGCATAGCTTCTTTAAGAGGGTCAAATCTATTTAATCAAATTCCCTTTGTGATGTATATAACTCATTTTAAAATAATAAACACACAGATGTACTATATGTCTAATGCAAAATCATGAAGACTGAAAATATATTAACTTCTCCTAGATAAGTTTGTTTTTCTTCAGAGTCCAGAATCCTGTCATCACTGCTTAGTTGAACTTAAACAGGTGATATTTTAACATTACTGCTAGCACATAAAAGTCACTATCTATATAAATTAATATTTTCAGTACTTAGAAAACAAAATATAGAATTAAGTTTGATGTCATGATTATTGTTACGTAGTAACTCTTACATAATGTCCAATGACAATTTGTTAAAATAAGAAAATTTGATTTCCTAATTGATTTTTTAAGCAATAATGCACATAAGAAAATTACATTAACAAACTACTTTATTAATTACGTTCAACTTGAAGACTTTGGTTGTATTAATGAAAAATAAAGAGATATGAGCATGATGACCTGTGCCTGCAATCCCAGTCACTAGGGAGGCTGAGGCAGGAGGATCATTTGATCCCAGGATTTCATGGTAAGCTTCCATTACAGAGCAAGACCTTGTCTCAATGACACCAGCAACAACAACAAAATGTGGAAAGGGAACATTTCAACTCTAACCCAAACAGTCCTTTATATCTATCTTCAAGGCTTATATCATCCTGTTTTTGTTAGGTTGAAGGAAATATGATATTATGTGATAATCTCTGTTACAAGCATTAAGAAATCAGTGCTCTTCATCCACATTAGATCAGTCAACAGACTGATCCATTTTTCCTTTTGAAATGTTTCTCATACCTGAGGCTCTAATCCAATTCTACCTGCTACTAACTGAATTTATTCTTAAAATGAAATAATTATAATGGTAAAATTACTTTTATCTGATGTCAATCTTACTCTCTCAATCCCTCCATTTTTTTTTTTGACAGTACTAGGTGTTGAGCTGAAAACTTTGTGGTTGCTAGGCACGAGCTCTAATACTTGAGCTATACCCCAGCCCTTTTTATGGTGATTATTTTTGAGATAAAGTCTCACTTTATGCTTTGGCCAGCCTGGTCTTATTTATGCTTCCTCAGAGCTGGTATGACAGACATGCACCACCAAATCTTGCTATTGGTTGAGATAGGGTTTTGAGAACTTTTTGCCCTGGCTGGCCTTGAACAAAGATTTACCCAATCTCTGATTCCCAAGTAGCCAGGATTACAGGTTTGAGGCACTATACCAGGTTTACAGAATTCTTAAAAAGGTGTTCAAATAGTTTTTTTTAACTTTAATAATTAAGTCACTCCCTATTGTGGGCTGAATGTTTATGCCCATCCCAAATTGATATTGTGAAATACTAAGTTATTAGTGTATTAATGGGTGCAGCTTTATAAGACATGCTTAGGTCATAGGTGTAGAGCCCTCATGATTGAAATGAATTCCATTATGAAAGAGACACCAGAAGACTAGTTGGTCCCTTACACTATGTGAAGACACAGCAAAAAGGCACCATGTTTTTTAACAAAGAAAGAAACCCTCATCAGTCACAGAATCCAACATAATGTTAGATTTCTGACTTTAGAAGTACAAGGAATAAATTTCTATGGTTTACATGCTGTCCTGTTTATGATATTTTGTCATATCAGCATGAGTGGACTAAGGCATTTCCCTTCTTAACACATAAGCCTGTGCCTCTTGCACAGTAGAATACTAACACACATCAGGCCATCAGTGAACATATGGTACTGAAATACTTCAGCCCTCAGTGCATGTGCAGATCTTTCTGCTCTACTGCCTGTTCCTGACTTTAGCCCCTCCCCAAACTCCCACCTCCCCCATTGCTCCAGGAATGCTTTGAATTCCCCAGAGATAATGTAGCAGATGTAAGAATATTTGTAAGTATTTATTTTATCTCAATAAGTAGTAATCACATTGTATTAGGCATTATTTAGATGGTTGATGTTAACTAAAATTAAATATACCTAGTTTGAAAATTCTTTACTAAAGCAATTGTATAAAGTTATTATTAATAATTTTTAATAAATAGATTAAATTTTTCTGAGTTTTGGTATTTAACTTTTGTGCCTATTTTAATGATAATGACAATCAAGGATTTAGCAGAAAAACATAATGTGTTTTAGATAATGTATGTTCCAGCCGTAATTGTCTTTATTCATGCTGTTATTCAAGGTTTCATAACAGGCATTTGGACATTGAGATTAAGGGGATATATAGTTTGATTTACATTTATGCTATTGGAAAACAAAATATATGGGATGACTATTAAATACACAAGATATACTATAACAAATAAGACTAATCTTTTCTCTACCTTCAAAAATGCTAAAAATGATATGAGGGGCAAAATCATACAAACACACACACACACACACACACACACACACATATATGGTAGTCTAAGAAGGCAGATTAAATAATAGGTTATACACTTTTTCTACAAAAGATTGAGGTTTAAATACAGACCAAATAAAGGATAACTTGGCTGAGATGACTTTGGAATGTTTATGATTGATAGTAGTAGGCATGAACCAGATGAAGAAAAAAAATTGTCAGTCCTTTCTCAGGATCTTATTTTACATTCTGGAGCTTAGTGTGAGATGAATCTAATGGAGTCTCCTTTTACTTAAAAAAGAAATTGAGACAGGGTGGCCTTGTAACCCAGCCTACCCTTGAATTCTCCATCCTCTTGCCTCAGGCTCCTGAATGCTGGGATGACAGGACTGTGACAAGGCACCAGGCTTTCAGGCTGAGTACTTCTTATCCTCACCTCTCCAAATATGTGTTATCAAATATTGTGAAAATAACTTTCAACAGACAGTTTGCAGCAGCTCAAGTATACCCTCTCAGCAGATTTGATCAAGTGGAAAACAGGATGAGTTCTGGGTCTTGACTATCTGTTTTTCGATCATGCCTTAAACCAAATTTAACTAACATATTCTGCATAAGGTTTTCTTAGACACTAAGACTTTTCTTTTTCATTTTATAACTAAGTTAGAGTCAATGGTTTCCTGTTTAGATAAATGCAAATTTATGAAGTTTATACTTTACTACTATTTATGAAGGGATCTGGTAATAAATCAAATTTGAGAACAAGATGGTTATGAGATCTGTTAGAGAGAAAAAGAAGCCAAAGGATAAGCTCAATAAATGGACTGGAAGAGGAAGGGTAGATGTACTATATCACAGCTGAGATGACCAATGGCTTTGCAAGGCTGGACTGGAACGGGAGCAACTGCCATAGAGCTCAGAAGATTTAACTGTGCTACACTTGAGGAAAGAAGATTTTAAAAAGAAGGGACAGACTTCAAATAATTTGTGCTCCTGAATCTCAGATGTGACTGGCTTGGGCTGTGTGTAATATGAACAAACATAACAAAGTCTTTGAATCCTTGGGTGTTGTGTAGTTGTTCTGAATCCCCTGGTGTTCAGTGTTTCTCTCCACTTGGTGGTAATATTCCAGGAAAAAACTTGACTAAAGACTAGTAGTTGTAGGATGTAAAGTTCAAGGTGGCAAATAATATATTCCTGAATACAGTTAGTCAGAAGTGAGAATAAATTTATGGGAATGCATCAAACTAGGAAATCACATGTAAAGATTCAGAAATACTAACACATTTTCCATTTGAAAAATTATTTCATTATTCATTGAATAATAACTGAAAATTTAATAATTAAAAATTCTTTCAATTATTTCATTGTCATTAACTGTATCAGACTTAATTGACCTTAAGATGCAATAGCACGAGCATGCTCCGTCTCAAACAGACTGACTACAGTTATCTCTGTATACCTATAACCAACATTTATCATTCAATAACATCATATCAAAAACATAAATACTGCACTATAAAAGCTTGAAAAATTAAATTGGAGTTTGAAATGACCTAGCATTTATCAACAGCTTACTTAAAGAGTCTATTTGAGAGACTGGAGGAAAAGACACACTGCCTTTTCATTTTCTTACATTTAAATTCTATCGTTATATCAAGTTGGATCATTGCATAGCAAAGTCAATGGACTGTGTTATCTCTGCCCCCACAGATAAACTTTCACTGAATTATGATTTAACGTGATGCTCTCAGATTGCATACCTTGCTGAAGCTGCCTAAGACTGATGAGATTGTGCTCCCGCACAGGTACTAAAATTGCAGGTAGGGCATGAAACTTGTTCTCCTGAAGAGAAAGTGCTGAATCTAGATGCTAGGTGGTGTTATATTTTATTTATTATTTATTTAGTTAGTTAGTTATTTTTATTTATTTTAGCCTAATCAGGGATGCATTAGAAATTATTATTGGATTCTATAACAAAGATTTTGAGTGCAAGTTGTCTGTATGTTTTTGTGTTTTTGTGTGTTTGAAAACATGTAGTTCAAAATATTATCTATCACTTTACCCTATAATATTTAGTTATTAACACTCATGCTGCAGCAATGATAATTAAATATTATTATGATAATATAAGTTTTTTTCTTAATTGTTTTATGTGGGGCCTAAAATAATAATATAATGGTGACTGTTAATGGCTTTGCAATATAAAATCCACTTTAAAAAGTCAGCGACTAAATGAAAGAAAAATTAAAATGCTAAATTATTTGTGACTGGTACATATGACAAAAAGAGAGGGAAAAATAAGTATGAGCATTTTAGAGAGCAACATAAATGTACATGAAAAAGAATTATCCACAACATTAAGAATGAGAATAGAGAAAAAAGGAAAGAGGGAAAGTATCAAAAAAGAAAACAGAGGATTGAAAACTACTGTCATAAAGACAAGAAGCAAATAAACTTTTAACAAATTCAGGGACTATATTATCCTAGAGCTACAAAGCTTGATGAAATTAGAAGTTTTGTTGTAGCCACATTGGCCTTGATGAACTCTGTTCAAAGGGTATACTGCAGTGACATTCTCTGATGCATTCTGTGTGGGTGTCATTTGCAGTGTGTCTTAAAATTTGTCATTAAAGAGTGATCAGGAAGAACTTCTTAAAGGTCACATTTTTCTACCTCCCAATTTTCCCCACATTCTCACCCAAGAAATGTTTTCTGGAGCAAAACCCTGGTACCTATGCTTTCAGTACTATTTTCAGATGTCTCTTTGGGTGGTTCATGGACAATAGTTTGAGAAATGCTGATTTGTGTTTTATGTTAGTCAAGAGGATAATTGAATTATTAAATTTCCAATTACAGTCAAAGAAAAATACAAATGCTCTATTAAGCATAAAGAGGTTGAAAAGATCCTTTAAGATGGTTTCTGAGACAGCATAACAGAGTGGTTCAGGGAGCAGAATACAAAGAGTCTTCAGGCCTTATTTCTAGTATGTTCTGGCCACAGGATTCTGAACATATCATTTCAATTCAGTGAGCTTTAGCTTCTACTTCATCAAACGAGGATACTAATGCTCAACTTACAGTATTGTTGTAAGAATGAAAGGAAATAAGAAATGGAAATAGTACGCTCCTTGGCACATTGTTAGCATGATTTTCTTCTATATTTTCACCCTAATTATCTTATCTGCCATTGTGTCTAACTTGTAAATCATTTCTAATATTTTTAAGTAAATTATTGATCTCTAGAAGTATGTTACAGTTATTCATTATTTTCTTGATTATTCAATAACAATGCATACAAATTCAATTAGCAAAGTCTATGATGCAGTTGAAATGATTCAAAACTTAAGGTAATATAGAAAATGCTTTCTATCATAATACATCACCAAAACATAAAACCATATATCATAATATCCCCCAAATTACAATACCTGTAATATAGTTGAACTTTAAAAATGCTTTCTGCAGACCAAGGATTTGAAATGGTCCTTGACATAAACAAAAGAGAATGCAAGATCTAGTCTTCATGGAAATAAGCTACTAACAGAGAAAAACACTGTTCATGGGCAGGGATAAGTTTTGGCACTAAATTGTATCTTATCTGCACAAATTATTGTAAAACAGGAAAAGGAACACATGCATACAAAAGCTGTATGATGCTACATTTGGGCATCATTAATATTTTGAGCCACATTGACAGTACTCTACCAAGAATTTCATGCATGTTGAAAGAGGTTCCAGAGAATTTGCCACACAAGCTGACTTCTTTATAGTGACACTAAGAGTTTTGTTAATTTGGCAGTAAGTATGATGCTTCATCAGAATCCACACTTTTTTGGATTTTATTGTACCTGTGGGCATTAGAACATTAGCAGAAATTCAGAAGTAGTGTTGCACTGAATTGTGATATTAATAGTAGAAAACCTCGAATTCCATTGTTTCTTTTAGCATGAATTTATCATTAACTTATTTATTAGCATACAAGCATAGTTTGATTTCAACCTCTTGTCTCTTCAACAATGATACTGTGAAGAAGAGAGAGATTATCATACTCTCTTCTGGCCAACTTAAAGGGGCCAAGCCGGTGCCCTTGTTTTCTGATATAAAGGGCTATCATTGCCCACATGGTGACTTGGAGAGGATTTGAAAAAGATTATCCTTCTCCAAACAGACAGCACCCCTTATGCTTGATTTGGCAAGATGGAATTCAAACTAGAATTTATTCTCATCTTTTCTCCTTGTTGGAATACCCTTACCCAGGTCTCAGCATACATAACACTCTGGGCTGTGCAGGAAAGAATGTCACTGACTGAATGCCCTATGGTTGGGTGGAAGCAGTCTGGGCACTAGTATTTCCTCAGGATTTAGGTTGTCCTAGGTGCATGTTGGCCTGAGCAAGGACATGGTTGGACCAGACTTTCCACAAGCTTCCCACTACACAGCTGCCAGGGCCCACAGCTGCCTGGGCCACAGTTGTTTGTGAGGTCTTTGGCATATTTATGTATTTGGGAGATTAAAACTGTGAATCTATGCCATCTGGAGGACCATTTTTTTGAGTGTTAAATTTCCAAAAGCTCATAAATATAGGCAACTTGTAAGTAGACAAAAGAACATACAGATTTTATGTTCAATTCCCTCCCAATTATCACCTGTACCAGTTGATATCACTTGACTTTTGTCTCTTTCTGTTTTCAGTGTCAATTTCCTAGTTAATGGAGACAGTATGCACAAAAATACTGGATTATGGAGGATTTCAATAATCTTAGATAAGTGAAATTTGTCATCTGTGCAGGACAAACACCAGTGGGGTGGCTTGTGGAATAAAAAGTTGTCTTAGTATAGTTGGAATATTTAAACTCTGCACACTTCAAAGAAAGGAGTAACCCGGATGACTTCTGGAAGGTAACTTCAAAACCTCTGGGATATCCTGCTCAATAAGAGTATATTGGGGTCCCTGCACCACATCTAATGTACATTAGCCATGTACTTATGAGAAAAGATTTTTGGTATGTAGTATCAACTTGATTTCTGGAGGCGCTGGAAACAGTAATTAAATCAACCTAGAGACAGTTCAGCACCTGTGTGGTCAATCCATACCAAAACTCTAGAGACAAAAGTTCAGGTGATCTCCCCTGCTTTGCTATACTCCATAGGTGTTGTTAACACATTGCTAGGGATGTTAGGTGATGTCCAGACAACTCCATGGGGACAGGATAGTTAGAAATCTAGGCCTAGTCTCTCTTGGGCTCTGCTCGATGCATTTTTTGCCTTTGCTGATTGTAGTATTGTTTTGCCATAATAAGCCATAATTGAGAGTATATTAACTTTTCTGATATCTGCAAGACCTTCTGTTGCGTCATAGGGACCACTGAAACACTAATAAGGCACCAATGGTGGTCTTGGTAAACCCTGACATAGTGATAAGGAATTTTTCATCTGTCTTGTATTTGAAGTAATGCCAATGAAAACAAATAAAATGCCTTATTAAGCTGGCAAAAAATATTAACAGTGATTATGGCCAACATTATGCATATGCATAAAAACATTCTGTTAAGTCTTGGTGGGAATGTAAAACTAAGTTTTCTTCTGAAAGTTTTTGCCAGTACCTTTGAAAATTTAGAATTCCTATATTGTTTGGCTGATAATTACTGTGCATGCAGATGGAAGTTTATTTCAGTATTACTATAAAAATTTGGAAGATAGATAAATACCTCTCATTATGGAAATAGTTAATCTATTAACTATTGGAATATATACCATTGGAATGTTAGGAAGCTCTGAAAATCTGGATAAAATTTATGCAATGAATGAGAAGATATTAAGTAAAAAGAGGAAGCTACATAAAAATTTATTCTTTTAAACCCATTATGCTTAAAGAGTCAGACACAGGCATATACAACACATAATTAGGAGAGATTTAAAGTGAGTATTATTTCCAGTGTTGTCTCTGAGAGAAAACTGGGTTTAATATGTAATTCTGAATTTTTTCTTTTATATTATATATTGTTGACCTCCAAATTACTACAAATATTAACTCTGAAATTTAAACTTGTAAACTAAAATAAATAATTTTGGGGTAAAGTCACCACTGTAAATACAGGACAGTTTCCATTGTGCTTCAACAATTTTAAACTGTACTTTGAACAAGGGTAGCTGTTGGCCAAAGTGGACAATTGGCCCCTGGGGTTTGACACAAAGGGCGTGAGGACTGTCCCCAATGCTTCTCTCAGGTTCGTTTTCTAGATTTCAGTTTGTTTAATGAGAGATTAAATTAATCTTCTTCTTCTAATTTTTGGGGATTTCATAATTCTTACCATTGGAATTGTGTAACATGGGAATTAAATATACATAGACTGAACTAATTAATGTTGTATTATGTTCAAACATAATGCAAAACTAAATATATTTAGCTATCAAGTTTTCTGCCATGTGAACTACATGGTTTCTCTTGAGAAAAAAGCATCATAGAACAAGTGCCCAGAGAATAGCTGAAGTGGAAGTTGGTGAAAACCTTGCATTGAATTCTCAAGTCGAATTCTTCCCTGTGTTTAGTTATGCTAATGACATGATGGCTTTGTCAGAATCTCCATTGCTTTGATAATTCATTTTCCTTTTTGCTTAAGTTGATTTAATTGTAATTTTAGTCATCTGCAGTGAAAAGCATCTTATGCAATACATACTTTCTCTTTCCACTCCACTTTTACTTTCTTGTCTGTGCTCAGGTCAACTTCATATGAATCTATGCAACTTGTAGGACAGCACAAAATAATGTTAAATTAATTTATGCCCAAATGCCCCAAGGTGAAAATCCAGGACATATTTCACAAGCATCTGCCATTTATAAAAGTTAACTTTTTATAAGGAGCATATTTGTAATAGTCTAATTTGAGACAGGTGAAGAGGAGGGTTGGCCTCCTCTGAAACCAGGCAGCTGTCTGATTTTTGTGAAAATATGCAAAATTAAATTTGTGGGAAGGTTAAGTGAGGCTGATGATTGCTTATTCTTCATAAAAGTGTTGGGTTTGTTCATTTTTACTACTACCTTGAAAAAGTTCACCCTTTTATTATATTCCCTTTGCCTCCCTCCTGTCTCCCAGGGAATGAAGAAGGATTTATTTTTCAATGTTTTTGAAGTCATCTGAATGCTTTTGTTTTGAGATGCACAATGATCAAAATCTTACTAGCATTAATAAAATCATTGCTTTATTTGTTTAAATTGAGATCATTAAAATAAAATTACACTGATAGCTTTTATATTACATTTAAAGAGATTCTATAATTAAAATAATGCTTTCATTTAAGGTATAGACTCATAACTCACAAGGAGACATTATCGCCTATCCAACAATGCAAAATGTAAACAAATCTCCACTAGAATGCCCACACAATAAAAAAAAAATTGACTTCATTATTTTGTATACTACTAAGTAGTTAATAATACAATTTAATTGGATAATTTAATGTTGTTAACATAATAGGTGACATAAACACCTTAGATCAAATAATAATGTACATTACATATTACAAATTTAAAGTAAAATTAATTTAATTTGCTTTATGGTTATATTATAGAATTGAAATCACTAGATGTGTCCATTTTGGACTCATTAAAAAGATATAAGTAATGGACCTTATTTATGTTGATGTATGCACCTGTTTTCATATATAATATACATATGTATAGTACAGTATATGCAGAGTGACTACAAACATGCCATGTATATAATATGTGTGTGTTGTACATCATAGAATGACCGATGTGCATGAACATCAGTGCTACACAAGTATACAATCATTCCTTGACTCCAGCAGCCAGATACTAGATTAATTAGTAACAAAAATTTACCTGGACCTCTAGTTTCCTGTTTGTTTATTGAGGGTAACTGCAGTTTCCTCAAATCATTTATGATGAAACTGAATCAGGAATACCAAGTGTCTAAAACTATTATTATATCACTCAGTAAACATTGTTTCTCTTCACTATATGCATTGCTCATTTTGGTGCCACAAAACCCTTTTTATTTTGCACACTGTAATTTTGTTCACACTATCCAAAATGAAGAATTAAAAGTTAGTACTTTAGCATTGAGATAAGAAATATAATTTATGTAGCAAATTAAGAATGTAACATATCATTATCTTTTGTTATTACAACGCAATTAAACCAAGTGCTCTGGATGAAGATTTTCAGTAGGATTTTTGATGAAAGAAAAACAGAAGCAGCAATAGGAAATCAGTTTTAAGAGAATGTTACTGTTAGTGAATAGGATAAACCATCTCATTCTTGGTTCTTCGCATGAGTAGATCCTTGTTTAGCTGACCTGTGGGGAGTTAAGGATGGATTTTATCTTGTCAGTTGACTTTACTCTAGCAACTCTCTGTTATCAGATATTTTACATATATACGAATTTGCTTTACTATGTATACTTAGTTGATCTGTGTCTGGGAAATTTCTTGCAAACTTCCTTTTGCCAGTGTAGAGTAACATTTTCCCTGGGTATAAATTTCAAGTACCAGGGAACTGTTGGTGTAATGTTTGTTTAAGAAAAGATTTTTCCCTTCATGTGCTTATCAAGTCAATCCATATGAGTGATCACTTTGCATATTCATACTGCTGATACTTAAATGCATGCTCCTTTAGCATATGCTACCTAAATGGGTTAAGAAAAACATTTCCTCAAGATGGGAACTATTAGCTATGTTGTTATGAATGTTAAAATATTATCTGCAAAGAATATTGGAAACTATTCTTTCCTCTTCAATCTCTTCTATGTATAACCCCAAACTTGACAAATATCTTGCCTCTAAGACCAGTCCTAATTCCATGATGAAACTTGAATTTCCCAGAAATTTTAACATGATTAAATATGTGTAAACATAAACATTTTGAGCAAAAATTACCATCAAGCATGGTGGATCATGCCTGTAATTCCAGCAAGGCAGGAGGCACAAATCAGGAGGATTATACTTTGAAGGCAGTCCTGGCAAAATATTAGCAAGACAACATCTCAAAAATTAAGTGGAGTGTGGTGGTTTATCTCTATTGTCCCAGCTATACCAGAGGCTACAGGTAGGAGGATCGTTGTGAAAGGACAGCCCTAAGCAACAATCCAAGACCCTATCTGAAAAAAAAAAAATCACAAAAGGCTCACAATTAACTAACAGTATATGACCCTGACCTTGAAAATCTCAATCATGCAGAAAACATTCTCAGACTGAGAAATAAATCTGAAAAGTCTCTGGTACTGATAAAAGGTGATGCAATTTACTCTGTGAAAAATTTAGAAATATCCTTAGAGTCTCAAATGGTTTTTGATAATTAACAATTATATGTCTAAAATTGCAATTAATAAGCTAATTTAAATATTAGGGATGTAAAGTAATAATGTCAAGAGAAAGCACATTGACATAAAGGACAGGCAGAATAACTCCATAAAGTCAGGAAAACTGCTCAGCAATGTGGCATCTTTGAATTTAGAGAATAATTAAAATTTTAACTGCAAATCAATTTTTCATTGTAAAACAAATGTCCTCTGGCCTCACTATCTCATCTAATGTCACAAACAATTCATAAACTGCTAGATCTTGATTTTACTAGCTTGATAATCACAGCCAACACACACACACATATACACACACACACAACACACCACATAGACCACACACCACACATAAACACCACACACAACATACACACACACACCACAAACACACAACACACCACAGACACACAACACACACACACCACATACACCACACATACACACACACCACACATACACACACACCACACACACACTACATACACACCACATACATACCACATGCACACACACCACACACATGCAACACACTGTGGTGACAACCTTGTTTACCTGGATTGATGATCTGTTTGTGGCTTTTCTCCACTGGAAAGTTGATGTTTTTCTCCCTTTCTATTCTGCACTTTTTGGAAAAAGATAACATTGCAGAGATCACAGTTACAGTTTGGGGTAGAAGAGGATATGTTCCATATTCTTAGGGGTTCTTAGTAATTGTCCACATAAATTATTTGATATTCTCTTGAACAGGTTATGTTTTGCCTTTTAGTCATTTTTTTTCATAAGTAAATATAGCTATTTATCTTATGTTAGTAGTTATTATCTCATGTTGATATATTTTTTTCTTACCCAAGTTCCACCTTTTGCCATTTGGAAGCTCTTTCAGTTGGTTGCTATGCCCCATCCCATTATTTTGTGTGTGTGTGCTAGGAATTGAACCAGGGCCACATGTGTACTAACCATAGGCTTAAGCTCTACCACTGAGTTACATCCCCAGCCTTTCCTGTATCCCTTGGCTCATAAATGTGTGTGCTTATCTTTGCGTGTGTTTTTGTATTTTATGTTACCATAAATCTATGTCTGTCTCATGGACTATCTTTCATGCTTTAGTCTTAGAATCAGTGGAGAATGCTATTCAAACAAGATGTAGGCACTGGGTTGGTTATTTCTACTGGGATATGGTTGCTTCTAGGTCCTCTCAGTTGACAGACCAGGCAGATATGTGTTACATAAATGTATATACAGGTTGAGTATCCTTAATCTGAAAATCCAAAACACTTCAAAATCTGAAACTTTTGAACACTGACATGACACCACAAGTGGAAAATTGCAACCTGACCTTATATAACAGGTCATAGTCACAATGTAGGGACAATGAAAGTACTGAATAAAATTACATTTAGGATTTCTATAAGTTATATATGAAACACAAATGAATTTTTTATGTTTAATCTTGGTTCCCATTTCCAAGATAATAATTATACATGTATAAATATACAGTAAACAAAAATAAACTCAACCTGCAATTGTGTGTGTGTGTAACTACCTGATTAACCTTAATCCATTGCTACATAGAGTATTTGGCTTTTCATTGCTTCATAAACTCCTGCTGTAACAGTGATAAACTTGACACTTAATTCTCTATCCATTAACTTAATTATTGAATTCCAGTATACATATATAACAGTGTGAAAGTTAACTCGTACTTCTATGGTGAACATCTTTATTAACACAAGTACAATACTTATACACTGCTTCTTCTGTGATTAATCTTAGAAATTTCACTCATTTCTAAAGTCTTTTAGGCCAACACCATTTCTCCCACTCCTTTCACTGAGGTGGTTTGTGCTTAATTTATTTAAAATCACATTCTGTGGGGGGATAAGGGAGGGTGTGGGGACAAAGGGGGAGGGAAATGACCCAAAAATTGTAAGCACATATGAATAAAAGAAAAAAAGTAAATTCACATTCTGCATTCTATCCTGGGATTTGTGACCTCTTAAATAATCTTAAAATGTGCATTCCTTGAAAGGTAAATATAGTCAATGTAGTTTATATACATATATGAAGACAGACATTGAAAACTATTGAAATCATTTTAAGTAGGGGGTGGGGTGAAGAGTCAGAATGATGATGGGGATGAACTTAACCAAGATTCGTTAGAAGCATATATGGAAATGTCACAATAAAATGCCCCATGTAACTATGATATGCTAATAAAATGTTAAAAAAGAAAATAATTTCTAAAATGTATGTTCTTAAAGTTTACTTTATGCTATGAAATTCTACAGGTTGTGACAAATGCTAAATATCACAAATTCACTATTATAGTGTCATTCAGTGTATTTTCACTTCCCTAAAAATTTCCTGTACTGTATTTATTCAATCCTCCCTTTCCTGCCATTCCTAAGTCCCTGGCAATCATTAACCACTTGTTGTCTCAAGTTTTGCCTTTTCCAAATTATCACCTTACTGGACTCATACAGGCTTTATAGGTTTTAAAGACTGACTTCATACTGCAGCATGCACTGAAAAGTTATCTCTTTCTTTTCATCCCTGAGATTTTATTTAATTTTTATTGCTAAATGATATTCTATTATATGGATGTCCCATAATCTATCAACTTACTGAAGGACATCTTGATTGCTCCCAGTTTATAGGGAACATGAATGAAGCTATTGTGAACATCCACATGAAGATTTTTGTGTGACTACATAAAAATCTGATTCAGTTGGGTAAGTAACCTCATAGCATGACCACTAGATTATATGGTGTGTTCATTTTTATAAGAAACCAAATGGTTTCCCAAAGTGACTCTGTCCTTTTATATTCCCACCAGCAATAATGAGAATTCCTGTTGCTCTGAATACTTGCCAAGAGGTGGAATTGTAGGGATCTTAGATTGTTTTCATTCTAGTAGCTATGTAGTGGTACCTCATTGTTTTTTTAATTTGCAACTTCCTAGTGACATATTTTAATGTCATATTGTGTTAAATATCTTTCCATATGCTTATTTTTATCTATATGAAGCGGATTCAGTTTCTGAAAGAAAGCACTGATAGAGGAGCATAATTTCTGGAATATATTCTAGAACTTGCTGTGTGAGGTCATTATGAAAATGCAGATATATTCTCAGTATACTTTTCCACTAAATTAAGACACTATGCAATACTTCAAAAATGGCTACTTAAGTATAAACAATAAAAGTAGTTAAAAACTAATTTTATATGATTTTCTTGAATTTTGTTTTTGATGTGCATGGTTTTTAAAAAATAATATTTAGAATTAATAACTTGCAATATTGTCATATATAAGATAACATCTTATAAATATCCCAAGTGTAATATATATTTTTTCATTTTTGTAGTCATTTTTAAATGTATATGCAATCTAAGTATAGATCATATGAATGAATGAATGAATGAGAAACAATGACTTCATGTATGTATTATAAGGGTAAGATATTTTAATTTTTTAATGTAAATTATTTGGGAGGTCTACTAAAATATTTCTGTGAGTTTTTAAATTCATTCACAACAAATCAGAATTTTATGAGAAGTAGAATGGTTCATGCACTATATTTGAGGGAGGCAGAAATGCAAGCATTCAATGATGTAAATGTTATGAATTTCAAAAAGAACAGAGGGAACAAAATATAATATGTGAGACAGGAAAGTTGCTAAAACAGGTCTGTCCAGGGAGTTTCATAGGATATTCCATTGTCCTTCTATAAAAATGAAGAATGAGTCCAGTCCACTGCTAAGAAATGGGATACTTTTGTATTTCTCAAATATTGGTGAAATGCTAGAACACTCTTTCTTACCGACAGCCATTAATGACTTTAATAAATAGGATACTTTAGTTCAAACAAACACATTATTCCAAATGACAGAAGTGTAAGCATGACTAATTAATGCATTTGCTAATATTTGTTCTCTATGTATGAGAACATTACCCTGAGTTAGAACAAATTGCCTGAACATGAACCTCAGAAAAAACACCCACATCTCTAAGGCCAGGTACTCCATCTCATACTTAATATAATGATGGCTTTTCTGTTTATTTTAAAGATTGAATGCACAAATACTGGTTCAGAATAGCATAATAAATCATAAAAATCTGAATTTAAACATTGTGTTTCTAAGCTCAGAATTACTTTGATGAAACTTATAGCTGGATTTGAAGAGTTCTTTTATTGTATGTACTTGCTACAAGTGCACAGAGAATGAGGGTGATATAAGAAATATTGGTGATTTCACACAAAACCCCAGCAAGTCCTCGGCATTATGCTATAAAGGCAGCTGTGAATGTTGGTAAGTTTTTGGCTCCATAGCACTTTATGTTTGAAATTTGTATAGAAGTGTGAAGAGCAGTTCAAATCATGAATTAGAATATAATCAGATTATTTCATTTTTGGAAGAGATAAAAAAGATGATTTTACTATTTATTCCTCAATAACTTTACTCAAACACTGATGACAATGGTGACAGGATATTTTCTTATTATATCAAATATTTATTTATTCATTTTAAGGTACAAGACAATTTAATTATATTTCTCATCTGTCCTATAGAATTGCTTAGTATGTGCTCGGTATATATTTAAAAGTACACCTCCTCTTTTTTGTATCATTCCAAATTTACTCGTGGGAATATGTATAGTTTGAATAATTTAATAAGAAAACTGATCTATTGAAATAGAGTTGATGGGTATTTTCAAAAATTCAGGAATCTTAGCAAAGTTATAATGATAGAATTAAATCATAGTGTGGACTTATCTTAGAAATTCAGTCTTATGAATATGAAAAATTCATATCTACAAAAATAATTTATTCACAATCTAAAATATCCTTCAGTTTCTACTCCGCATCCAAAGTGGCTCACATGTATACAAAAATTTCTCACAGGTAAAATAATCTACTATCTAAAATATTCCTGAAAAAATTGAGGACGTAACTGGGCTACTCTCAAAATAGCCATTGGAATGTGTATTGGAAAATATTTCACAGAGACATGGTTATGTCTCCTGAATAAAACCATTGATTTTAGTACAAAAGCAGTGGCTAATGTTTCCAGCATTTATTAAGAGATTTCAGATATAATTGTAAAATCTGTAAGTTAAATTTGAAATAAATGTAAAGCATTCTGTCAACTTCAAACAGTTGCAGTAGAACAAAGAGAAAACTGCTTTTCTAACTAATATTTACTGCTTTCTATTACAACAGAAAAAGGCCACTGAAATTGACATTCAGTTGACAAAGACTGCTGGTTTCATTTTCCTCTCAGATCCTTGCTCCACTTCTGCCTTGCACAAATGTCCTTTTCTTACTCTTTTTATCTCTTACAAAGGAGCTTGTTTAGGAGAGTGGGAAAGAGGGGCCCATGCTTTCCCTTGCACACATCCTCTTTTAGATCCAACCCTCAGGGATGAGAAGGAGATGCCATTTCTCCAAGTTTTTCCATCTGGAATGGAAACTGTACTAATATTTCAGGGCATTAGAAGAAATAAAAATTCTTGAAAATGTGTTATCTATAGGATACACTTATAGTAGTTTTCATGGATCTCAACAGGGTTCAGAAATAATCAGCTTATATATGTATTTGCAACATTAAATTATAAACAAATTAAGAGAAGGGTCATGATCATATTCATATTCCTAACATTTAGTATGATATTTGGTATGTGTTAGATTCTTAGAAAAAATTGGGAAGCTAAATTTTGTCCCTTTTCCTCTTCCCTAAGGCAAAGAACATTGGGTCCTAGCACCTACAAGTATATAAAGTAGCCTGGACAGAACAATTTAAAATAACCATGTTGGTGAGTGGGTCTCTCCTAAATTACCCTGTGCAGACAAATGCCAGTATGGCATTAATCCATGCACAAGGTGGGGAAAACTAATACAATGTCGTCTAAATTACATCAGCATAGAGGAGATTAATGATTATTCTTTAAAGTCTGAATCAAAAGGTTGCAATAAAGACAATGCTTCTCATTCACTGTAAATTTATTGAATCAAAAGATTACAATAAAGGCAATATTTCTATTTCAGTATAAATTTGAAACATGGTTCATTATAGAAGGGAACACTCCTCAAGGCTTAGTGACATATAACAAAACAATTTACAATTCAATTAACAATTCAAGTTACCTTTGGCATATTTATAAATGATAAAAGTTTATTTTTGATCAGTATAAAACATTGTACTTTACAAAGGATTTTTCATGTTTTAGCCTCTCTATCCTTCGCACAAACTCTGAAGTTAGCTATTATTAAATTATTTTTATTTTCTAATGTAGAAAAATCAGAGAAATCATGTTTCACTTAGGTGTTACCGGTTCTCCCATACTCTGGCACTTGAAAGTATGCATATGCCATGTCTGTTCACCAGGCTCCACTAAGTGGAATCTTCTACTTTGCTCACTCCTCTTTCCTTACCACATTGCACAATCACCAATCAGCCCAGAAGTAGCTGTTTTTGTTATATGCCGCTGTCGAAGTCTGGTACTACATTCTGTAGTTATACAAAATCAAGGAAAGTCTTCATACTCCAATGCTTCACAGTCCATTAGAAATTTGTTTTGCAAAAGTAATTGCTAAAAGGAAGGAAGGAAAGAAGAGGGAAAGAAGGAAGAAAGGGAAAGAGGAAAGAAAGAAGGGAGGGAGAGAAGGAGGGAAGATAGTAGGAATTAAAAATAATACCTTCTAGTAGGCAGAATAATGGCTTCCCAGAGATGTCTACATTCTAATCTTTGAGATCTAAAAATACGGTATCTTCCATGGTCAAAGATACTTTATAAATGTAATTAACATCCTAGATCTCAGGAGGTGATTATTCTGGTGGGTCAATAAAATCACATAAGTCCTTAAAAGCAGAGACACTTTCTCAAGCATGGTAAGTAAAAGATGAATAGATAGGAGTAAAGTTTAAGTGGAGGTATGTGGGAAAGAGTTAACCTAAGGTTGCTGTTTTTGAAGATGGATCAAAATGCTCATAACCAGGAACTGAGAACAAATTCTAGCAGCTAAAATGGCAAGGAAACAGACTTTCCTCCAAGGATTCTAAAAAGGAACATAGATGTGTTCAATACAAAACCTATCAATTTCAGCCCAGTGAGATCAGGGTTGAACTTCTGACTTACAGAAGTGTAAGATAATACATTTGTATCATTTAACCAAGTAAGTTTATGGCCTTTTGTTACAGCAGCAACAAAAAAGGAATGCATCTTATCTCCATCTGAATGACTCAGAAATATAAAACAGTAAAACCATACAATGGAACTGAAACCTAGACAAGAGAGCCAATTTCTACTACATATAACAGAAACGGATTAAACTTAAAGAAGGACTCACACGTCTAAATCTCAAATGTCTCTTCAGAAAGAAGACCATTACTTTCCCTCCAAATAACTCAAAAACAGTTCTTTATCCCATTTGTTCCCTTGGTATGGAAGTAGATATGATGGAAGTAGCCTCTGTGATACCCAAGAACTATTTCATTCATAGTGTCATTTGTTGCTATAGATCAGGAGATGTCACAGCAATGATGATGTCATGGTTCAAGTGTTCAGAAAGAATGCTTGTGGTAGCAGGAAGCGGTTATGGAGATTCTTCATTGATGCAGGATATGATATTTTTTAATAATCAGAATTAGACCTGAGAACTCAAATTATGGTCCAATTATACTTAATATGAGAGGAGATAGCTGCAGTTCCAACGAAATCATTTTTACTTGAGAATAATATTCCTTGTTTCCTCAATGTTTATTAAAGTAGAAACAATGGTCTAAGACCCAAGCCTCTTACTGTCTGGAAAGGGACATAGTAACACTGAGTTAGAAGTTACTTCAGTAATAAGCATAGGCAATGACTTCATAATAGAAATCAAATGGCTCAGCAATTAAGAGAAAATATTGACAAATGGGACTACAATGAAATTAAAAATCATATGCACAACAAAAGAAATGGGCTCTAAATTGAAGAGGCTGCCTACAGAATGTCAGAATGTATGTCTGACAAAGGATTATTAACCAGAATATACAGGGAGCTCAAAAGTCTAAACTCCCCCCAAATCAGTAACCCAATGAAGAAAGTGCTCTGAATAGAGTTTTTCAAATGAAGAAGTCCAAATGGCAAAAAAAATTTTGAAGAAATATTCAATATCCCTGGCCATAAAGGAAATGCAAGTCAAAACCACATTAAAATTCCACCTCACTCCTGTTAGAATGGCTACCATCAAGAACAGCATCATCAACAAATATTGGTGAGGATGTAGGGAAAAGGAACCCTCACACACTGTGGTGGGAAAGTAAATTAGTACAACCATTATGAAAAACAGTATGGAGGCACCTCAAAAAACTAAAAATAGAACTGCCATATGATCTAACAATTCCACTTCTAGGGATATATCCTAAGGAATGTAAGTCAGGTTACAATAGAGGCACCTGCAGACTCCTGTTTATTACAGCACTGTTCACAATAGTTAAGCTGTGAAAACAGGTGAGATGCCTCACTACTGATGAGTGGATTTAGAAAATATGGCATTTATCTACAATGAAATTTTATTCAGCCACAAAGAAGAATTAAATTTTGTCATTTGCACCTAAATGGATGGACTTGGAAAACATCATCTTAAGTAACGTTGGCAAGGTTCAGAAGGTCAAAAGCCACATGTTTTGTATCATATGTAGAATATAGACCTAATATTATCAAAAACAGTTCACACTAAGAGAAGGTCACATGCGAGAGGGGGAGGGTAAAAGACGGAAGTTAAGAAAGTGAATATGGTTGATGTCCTCTCTATATAAAAACAAATATAGTATTTTTAAATTTTGAAGTCACTATAAGAAGGGGACTAAGAAGAAAGAAGAAAAAAATGAAGAAGATGAAGCAATTTGGGTTACTATATATATTATATATTATATATATACTATATATAATATATAGTATTTATTATATATATACTATATATAATATATAGTATTTATTATATATATACTATATATAATATATAGTATTTATTATATATATACTATATATAATATATAGTATTTATTATATATATACTATATATAATATATAGTATTTATTATATATTCCATTGTGCTAGATCATATCAACTCTCTTATGTCAGATGTTCATTTGTTTATTCTCGTCTCCTTGTTCCTATCCTGCCATTGTATGTTCTTGTCTCTATCACCAAGGTACTAAAAGCTTGCAAAGTATATTTTTTGTAAAGTCACAGGAGCAGACTTACAGGGTAGTGTTCCGGAAGATAGTTCTCCCCATGGGAGCACAAGCAAGGAAGGCAAAGCTATTTTATCTGAATCCCATGTTGCTGGCACAGAGGCTACAGCACTAGCTTCAGAGGCCAGTGATGGTGTCAAAAAAACCTAAAGCAGGATGGCAGCTTAGTTATCATGAAGCATCAATAGCAATATGAAAGATAATAACAAAACCCTCAGCCACTTAGAGGCAACTATAACTTTATATAGGCTCTTGTAGTGATTGCACCACTTTCTGACTGATGCTCCCCATTCCCTTCATCATCCTCGGTTCTATCTCCAGCTCCTGCTTCCTTTAGCTCTCTAACTAAAGCCCTTCCTGCATTCCATGCTTTTTCTTCCTCTCTGCTTCTTATGAGAGTGGTTTCTATTTTCCAACTAAACTTCGACTTATGTGGTATTTTCAGAAGCAATAGACTAAGCAGTAGGCTTGCAAAGATTGGGATCCTGTTTATTAATCTGCTTGTCCTCTTTAAGTTGGGACCTCATTGGCAGTGAAATCTGGGCTATTTCTATTCCATGTCAGCAAATGCAAAATTGCACATGAACTGCTGGAATTAAAGCAAGACTGTGGGGCAGAAAGTGACTTGTTTTTTGGTAATTATGGAAGGACTTTTTATTGCATGGAAAGTGGAATTAATGAACTGCTTTTGATTGCTCTGAAGTGCTCAATTCAGTCAGGAAAAGTGAAACCTCCTGAGTTATTTCAATCTCCCACTGCCCTGCTAAATACACACAAGATGCAGACAGAAGTGCTTCTACAATGCTCCCACCATACCGTCTCTTGTTTTTCTTTCCCTCAGAAGACTCTAAAGAATCAAGATGGCAAATGATCCATGGAAATAGTATTTGTAGGCTTCCAGGTCCCTGCAGTGAGGGGGATGTCATACAAGGCTGAGAGAGAAGCCAAGTGCCAGTATACAAATAACCAGCTCTGTGATTGCATCAATAATGTGTTTAACAATTGATCTTAAAGGTGATCTGTAAACACATCCCAGTTCAAAATGAGAGAATCTCAAAAATAAATCCAACTGTTTCATTTTGGAGTGAAATCTCAGACTCTCAGAGGACTCTCACTCTTTAAGGATAAAGAGAAAATACAAATTCAAAAATAAAACAAGAAAAAAAGTGACCAAGAGATTTTTTGGGACAGGGAAAGGAAAACATAACATACAGGAAATATTATACATCTTCATGATATGTAATATGCAAAACAGAAGAAAATTTCAAGTGATATCTATAAAAGTCAAAGTAAATTTCAAATTGTGTATATAAAAGTCAGGGAAACATGGTAAACTAATAGATCAAAGCAAACTAATAGATCTAGGATTAGATGAAGACAAGACAAAGAGAACCAAACTGAAGCAGGCTACATGGCAGTCCAAATGTAAATGAAGCTTGCAGAGCTCATGAGAAAATGTTTAGATGAAACACAGGTGTTAAGACATTTTTAATGTTGTAATAATAGTAAATAACTGACTTTATCCTATGGCAATCTAAGTTAATGTTGAGGTACATAAGTTTTGAAAACAATAATAGAAAACAGGAAAAGCACAATGAAATTCAAAGAAATAAAGCAGAAAAGATGAGAAAATTGAAATAACAAGATTAAGCAAAATTATTAACTCAGAATTATGCAATAAATGAAAACATTCAGGTGCTAAAGTGACTTTTCATTTTCCTTTATGGGATTATTACAAATAATATGTATACATGAAGCCAAACTGTAATGTTAGTATTTTTCAGATAATATTACAGGTAAGACATCCTAGATATAGACATCTAGTCTGTATTCAAGGCAAAAATGTTGCTTGAATACCTATGGGACAATTTAGAGAGTTTTTCATACTTCTAAAGATGAAAACTTTAGAATAGTTGTATTGTTCTTAACTTTAATGAAGTATGCCATAAGCTAATACTTTAATATTTATTTGAAACTATAATATTTATGTTACATTAGGAAAGATGGTTTTTAAGACAGAGTATCAGAAAATGTAATACATAATAATGGAGAAAAATTAAATAAAACTCACTATGTGCCAACTAGACTTCCATTAGTCTATGTATGCTAACTTACCAAGTCCTTATAGTAATGGCTAACATAAGAAATATTGGGCAGGACATGGTGGTACATGCCTGCAATCCCAGGTACTTGGGAGGAAGAGATTGAGAAAATTTTGGTTTGAGGACAACCCTGGCAAAAAAGTTAGTAGCACTCCATATTAATCAACAAACTGGGTGCAATGATTCGCACCTATAATCCAAGGTACACAGGAGTCACAGGTAGGAGGATCACAGTCTAAGACCAGCCCCAGGAAAAAGTATGAGATGCTATACAAAAAAATAATTAAAGCAGAAAAGAGCTTGGGGCATGATTCAAGTGATAGAGCCCCTGCCTAGCAAGTGTGAGGCCTTGAGTTCAAACCCCAGTACCACCAAAAAAAAAAAAAAAGAAGGAAAAAATTGAGGAGAAAGCTAAGTCAGAGGAAGTCTAAGTAACTTTGCCAAAGTCATAGGAAAAGCCAGTGAGCTGGGATTTGATTATAGGTAAGTTGAGTCACAATTCTGTGCACCTAACTCTACACTGCTGTCTCTCACAATTTGACACTTGCCCATTGGCCCTGTAACCTTAGGTTTATTTAATTTTTAATTTTTTTAATTTTATTATTTTATTCATATGTGCATACAAGGCTTGGGTCATTTCTCCCCCCTGCCCCCACCCCCTCCCTTACCACCCACTCCGTCCCCTTCCTCTCCCCTCCACCCCCTCAATACCCAGCAGAAACTATTTTGCCCTTATTTCTAATTTTGTTGTAGAGAGAGTATAAGCAATAATAGGAAGGAACAAGGGTTTTTGCTGTTTGAGATAAGGATAGCTATACAGGGAGTTGACATACATTAATTTCCTGTGTGTGTGTGTTACCTTCTAGGTTAATTCTTTTTGATCTAACCTTTTCTCTAGTTCCTGGTCCCCTTTTCCTATTGGCCTCAGTTGCTTTTAAGGTATCTGCTTTAGTTTCTCTGCATTGAAGGCAACAAATGCTAGCTAATTTTTTAGGTGTCTTCCCTATCCTCATCCCTCCCTTGTGTGCTAAAGCTTTTATCATGTGCTCAAAGTCCAATCCCATTGTTGTGTTTGCCCTTGATCTAATGTCCACATATGAGGGAGAACATACGATTTGTGGTCTTTTGGGCCAGGCTAACCTCACTCAGAATGGTGTTCTCCAATTCCATCCATTTACCAGCACATGCATTATGAAAATTCAGTAAATTTTATGTGTTTAAAATCTCTCATATCAGTCATTTCTTTTCTCTCATTATTAACTCCTTACTGAGAGAGAACCTACTTAAATCCTCCTATCATTCTTCTTCGTGGCTGCATAAAATTCCATTGTGTATAGATACCATATTTTCTTAACCTTAGGTTTATTAGTCATTTTTATTGTTTCACATAAGGTTATTTACTTTAGTTCAACAATGTTTTTGAGATTTTCTCCTTGACTATTCTGTCAAGTGTATGTCAAGATGACTAAAATTAATGATTAGCAGGTGAAATATTCTCAGGGCTTTTATTTGGCAGTACTGAGGGTTGAACTCACGGCCTCACCCTTGCTAGGCAAGTGCAGACTTTGAACCATGATCCTCTTGATCTCTCCTTCCCACACAGCGAGTAATACAGGCTTATAGTACCACACCAGGCATTTTTCAGGGTTTCAAAACTAATAGAAAACTAATTCAATAAATATTTGTTGAATGATTTTCTAGATACAGTTCTGTATGCTTTTTTTAAAATAATAAAACGAAGACATGAGTATAAGCCTCAAGGGTTTGGAAAATAAAACTGAAAATTTAACAAAGGAAAAGAGATTTTTTGGAGGTGCAGGGGCTAAGACAAAATTATTGTAGGTAGACAGGTGTGATAGGAGGATTTAAGTAGCTTCTCTCTCAGTAAAGAGTTGATAATGAGAGAAAAGAAATGACTGATATGAGAGATTTTAAGGAAATAAAATTTACTGAATTTTCATAATGCACTTGTCACTGTCATGAGAGTTTCTTATGGATTTGATTACTTAATTCTGACAGTACAAAATATTAGCAAGCTACATTGGTTTTGTAAGTAAAGGGAGCCAGGCACCAGCCAGGGGACATAGGTAACCAATGGATCATGATGGAAGTGACTTTAAGTGATTTTAAGACAGATTGCCACTTCTGCTTCTGATCACTTGTGGTGTTGTGCCGAATTGCTAAGCGAGCAAATCAGCTTGACCTTTTGAAGTAAAAGAAGTTATGTGGAAGAAAGGTGAGGTATCTCAGACACAGTCCCCCATCAATGGACAGATGTGAAATTTCCTCTTCAGCCAACCTTCCAACAGTTTGCTTGAGGTCAGTGTTTAAGAATCTTACTCTATGGGAAGGAAAATCAAGCCTAGTATTTAGCATCTGGCACTTTTTGTGTAAAGACAGCAGTCATGGTTAATTTTAAACCATCAGTGTGGTGTGACCTGCTTCGCAGAATTCTTGCAATGAGCAACTCTCTTGAGCAGTTAGGAGCTCATAGAGCCCACCGTTGTCTCCTGTTAAATGCAGCAGCAGGAGTGAGTCCAGCTGAAACCACAAAAGAAACATCTGTGGCAGCTCACAGAAAATCGTGGTTCAAAACTACTAAGTTCTGAAATTGTCTGATGTACACCAAAGACTAAATCAATGGACAACAAAGAGAATGAGACTGACATGTCATCTTGATCATTAGGTTAATGATAATACTAAATGAAAAAAATGTATCTCATGTATAATTTTTCTCAAAAACAGGTAAATGCTAAGAATTTTTATTCTCTCTGAAGTGATATAATCTCTATAAAATTTTAAGTGACTAATAGCCCAAAAAGAAAAAAAATTGGAGAAATCTACCTTTACCACAGGTAATAGAAAATTCTGATAATATCTAAATGTGCATAAAGAATGTTGTACAATCTCTTCACTGTCCTTTTTTCTTGTGTTGCTGGGGAGAGAACCCAGGTCGCATGCATGCTAGTCAAGTGCTTTACCACTCAGCTAAATCCCCAGCCCTTCATTGCACTTCTTTGAGGAAAACATTTCTATATGGGAGAAATGTATGACCTCTATGGGTCTCTGGAATTTATACTGTCATGCAAGAGTTCTTAAAGTCATGCATGGAAAGAAGATTTATATATCTGTTATCTGATTTGGTACCTACCACAATTCTTTTAACTTAATACTAACATTTCTTTTCTCTATGCAAAATAACAGGCTCAGAATGTATATGTAATTTTCCTAAATGGGAGTTAAATGGAAAAAGCAGCATTCAAGTTTTAATCTGAATATACATATCATATCCTTTCCATTCCACTTTGCTGCTAACTAATTAAGTTTTTAAAAAAACACTGACTAAACACATAAATGTTCTTTAAACAAAAGTTTGATTTTAAGTACCTGTTTGTATTTTGAGTACTAGCAAAAGGTGTCCTGGATGCTCACAGTCACATATGCCACAACACCAGCTCATATTACTACCAAACATCTATTATTATTCTATTTGTTATCAGTGAGGAGAGGTATACTAAACAGTTCACAATTGGCCAGAGCCTGTGGGAAGTTAACGGGCAGTTAAAACTATTAGCCATTCTTTTTAAAGAGCTCTGCATATTGATAATGACTGCCATAGGCATTTTTCAGCAGGAGAGAAGAGACCATAGTTGATAATGATAGCTAACAGCAATATTCCCCAATAAAGAAGATGGAACACAGTGATTTTTCTTTACTGGAGCTTCTGAGGTGATCAGATCTATTTAGGCAGCATGGAAAATCAGTTTGGATAGCCTTAACTGCTCCTGTATTATAAATTTCTTTGCCTAATGAGGATGATGAGATTTTATGACAATATTCAGAGAGCATCTACTACCAGTGCAAATTAAAACTCAATTGCTTACAACTAGAGATGATAGTGCTGAGGCTATGAAACTAGGGATGTGGTTAGAAAGAACCCTAGCATAGTAAGTGCTTGTATTAAGTTACCTGTAATACCTTTCCAGTCTGGATGTTCTTTGTTTCTGTTCATGACTGCTAAGAAAGTTTTTAATTTCCTGAATCTGAGTTCTTGTGCTAGAAGGCTGGTAAGAATGGTGAATAAGACAACTCTCTAAACTTCTGAACCTAAGAGAAAGAAAGATGTAACTCAGCTGACAGTTGTGGTGTCTGTATCAAAGATCTTGAAATACTGGTAGTTCTTTTGTGGTAGACTGAAACAGAGGGGAAATTTCACAAGGGACCAGTTCAGACTCCAGAAAAGGTACAGAAATTGGCATAGGAGAAGGAAAAAGCCTAGGGAGGCTTGGTTTTAGGATGTAGTGAAGATTAACAGAATAAAGAGTGTTGAGGGGACAGCTAGGAGAGGCCCTGAAGGGACGGTCCTTAGTTTTATGAATAAACCTATATACAATACATTTGAAATCTTAATCTTTGCTTATACATTCAATCAAAAGATTTGATTATAAAATTAAATTAAGTCATATATATCATCACAGTAATAGAGTTATAATGGAAGACAAGTGTTTATTCTGAAGGTAATATTTAATAAATTAACATGTATTATTACAGTATGATATTAACTGGCAAATGACACTGTGAAAATATTGTTAAAATTTGCCAATATGAAATTCATGCTGTGAGACGTAAATATATATTAAATGTGGTTTTTATTTCAATATGATTATTTAATTGAGATTTTGTGTCATAGGACTATCAAAGCTTCCATATAATTAAGAAAACATTCAAATATATGCTTAAAGATTCCTAGTAGGAAGTAACGCATGGTTTTATTTTATTGTGGAATAAAGAACACAATTTCCAGAAGACACTGGAATTGTCATTTATGATAAAATGTGGCCATTTGAATTACAAGATTTCCAAACATGTACATGTATCTTCAACATTTGGCAAGCTTCTTAGGAGGGACTTGAAGAAGTTTTGATTAAAAATTATCATTGTTTTTCTTATTTGTTGACATACAGTTCTTTTTCTCTATGCAACAACAAACAAATGTGGAACTCTTTCACTGATAGTAAAAGAAGTACCATTAATTTGATGAAGTCATTTTATAATTTCCTCTATATGTATAAAATTGTATTTTTACAATGAGCAAATTTGTATTAGCAAAATTATTATGAAAAATTGTGAAAAGAAAATTATGGAGAGGCAACAAGGTAACCAAAATGTAGAGAGCTGGATTTTTTTTAACACACTACCATGCAGAAAGGGATGGTTAGAGTTCAACTATTTTAGTAAAAATTGATTAAAATATATGGCTTAATTATTATATATTACCCATATAACATATGTAATATATAAAATATGATATTTACTAAGTATAATCTATGGAGTAAAATAAAAAATAACATTAGACATTTTCCTAAAAAACATATACAAATGACTAACAAATCATGAAAAGATTCTCAATATTCTTTGTAATTAGAGAAATATAAATTAAAACCACAATGAAATACTATATTCTACCCATGAGGGTGGCTATAATTTCAAAAAGGAAAATTATAAATGTTGATTTAGAGAAATTGGGACTCATATACATTGCTGGTGGGATTGTAAAATGGTTTGACAGCTATTTTAAGAATTGGAGTGGTTCCTTAAAACATTAAGGATAAAATTGACATATGCCCTGTTATTCCATTTCTAGATATATATCCAAAAGAATTAAAAATAAGCCAGGCACTGGGGGCTTATACCGCTAATCCTAGCTACTCGCGAGGTGAGGCAAAGATCAGGAGGATCATGGTTTGAAGCCAGCGGAGCAAAAACTTAGTGAGACCCTATCTTGAAAAACATCCATCCCTTTGAACATTATTCAGCCATAGAAACAATTATGTACTGTTACATGTTCGTTCTGGCATGATTAGAATTATTTGGTCTTCATCCCTCGAAACTTTTGTTATTTTCTAAATGCTATAGGCCCTTTGATAATACCTGAGTTTTTGCTGATGAGATAATTTAGGATAGGGTCCCTAACTAGCTTTAAGATGGGGCTTGTCATCAGAGAGACCAAGAAATTATGGGACAGGAAGTTTTAACCCTACTCACCTTTAGAAAGGAGAAAGGGTCTGCACATTACTTCTTTAACGTCTTTTGAAATGGTATTTAGAGACATTTCATTTCAGGTTAAAGAATGCATTGAGGGGCTAGAAGCATGAAATCTCTGTATCATACTCCCCTACCACCACCAATACCTTGCCATATGAATCACCTCAATTTTCCTGTTCCTGAACTAGGTCCTTTATAGCAAATGGGAATTAGAAGCTAAGTGTTTTTCCCCATTATTATGGGTCATTCTAACAAGTCATGAAACTTAATGAGGGAGATGAATGAACTTTTGATTTACATCTATTTGGACAGAACTATAGTTAGTCCAGAATTTGTAACTGATGTTTGAATTGGGACATTTTAGGGACTTGGCCCTTAACCTGTGTGATTTTATGCTAAATTTAGGTAGATAGTGTCAGATTTCAATTGTTGAATAACTAGTATCAGAAAATAGGGGAATTAGTGTTGAACAAACTTTCATACATATGAAAATGTGAATGTATCTCCAAAACATTATGTTAAGTGATGCAAAAGTTTGCATATTGTATGCCTCTGTTTGTGTGAAATGTCCTGAGTAGATAAAGCTATGGAGGTTTGTGTTTTCTGGGGTTGGGGACAGGGAGAATAAGAAAAAAGAGCAAAATGGGTAATGGGTTTGAACTCTGAACATGATGGAAATAATTTGGAATTGATAGAAGTGGTAGCCCCACAATCTTGTGAATATAGTTAAGTATTATTTATTTTAAAATGGTTAATTTGGGGTTATAACTTTTTACTTAAAAGTGGGTGCTCATAAATGGTCATTATATCATAAGTATACCCTCAAAATCATCTTAGATTAAAGGATTTTGGAAGAAAACATGGTCCTTTTGTATAAGTTAGAATTTTTTGTTGTTTTGAAGAAAAATTGATGTTCACAAGTGAGCTTTTGGAATGAAATCTAATTTTATGAGTATTTGGTAACTAGACCATTTTTTACTGTCAATACATTAAATATTATGGTCAAAAATAATTCACTAGTAAATTAAGAAATTACAGAAAACATTAAAATATTTTTAAATTATTTATAAGTGTTATTTATAACACTTTGGAGAACCAGTTAATGTGGTGTCCATAGGAAATTATAGAATATTAAATGAAAATATTAGAAAAAAAAGCAAAAAAGTTAATAGCCTAAGCTTCCATCGTAGGATTATAGAAAAGAAAAATCATCAAAGTGCTAATGAGAGTTAAAGTGTGTAACAAATATAAAAACTGAAAACAATAATATAGAAAAAAGAACTTTACAGAAAACCAAAATGCCAACAATATTTTTAAAAATTTATTAAACTATCAAATAATAAGACTGAAAAAAGAAAAACAAGCAAGAAAGCATAAAATTACTATTATCAGAAATATTACTACATACTCTAAAGACAATAAAGACAAATTGAATGCCAGGAGCAGCTTTAAGACAAAAGTTCAAAAATTTCAATGAAATGAATAAACACCTTAGGAAATAAACCTCAGAAAATACATAAAAATAAATGCCCAAATGCCTGAATTGTTCTAAATCCAGTATCACACTTGAATGTTTTCTTCAAAAGATTTTGATAGAATTAAAAACAATAGTAAAATGATATCTGAGTGATTTTAAGAGTGAATTTACTAAAACAACTAAGGAAAAATAATACAGTCTGTGCAAACTTTTGCAGAAAGAAGCAAAAGACAAAGCTAATCCTGATTCATTCATGAAGTCAGATTACAATAGAATTACAAGAAAGACTATTATAAACCAAAGATAATTAATCAAAGGTCACATATGAGAGAGGGAGGGTAAGAGAAGGAAGTTAAGAAAGTGAACATAGTTAATGTCTTGCCTATACAAGAATGAATATAGTATTTTTAAACCTGTTGAAATCACCATAGGAAAGGGACTAAGGTAGAATGAAGAAAAATGGAGATGAATCAAATTGGGCTATAATACATGAATACATGGAAGTGCCACAAGAAAACTCCCTGTGTAGTATCCTGTGTAGCTACCCAAAATGTCATTTTCTTCTTCTCTTTTTCTTATACAAAATCAGAGAATAGGAAGGTGGAACAGGTCCTGCCTGGGGGTATTGGTACTGGTGGGAGGGGGGAGGAGGTGGGGAAATGGTGAAGGAGGGTGAATATAGTGCAAATACTGTATATACATGTGTGTAAATGGAAAAAGGGTATCTGTAGAAACTATTCCAGGAATGGGGGAAGGGAAGTTGAAGGAAGAAGTTGGAAGGGTGAATTCAAGTATGATATATTTGATATATTTTAAGAACTTTTGCAAATGACACAATGTACCCCCACCCAGCACAACAATATAAAAAAGACAGAAAAAGGTTTTAAAAATTTCAAATAGAACCACAAAAGAAAGAAGCTAAACTAAAAGGGTGCACAGTATTTTATCTTAATTACATAGGTTCAAAAACAGGAACATAGGTTCAACCTATGGTGTTTGAGATCAGTATAATAGTTAAAAATAGATGGCATTTAGTGAGTGAATGTGGGCCATAACAGGGTTTTTTCAGGTAATGACAATACTTTTTTTCTTGTCTATAATTGGTGAAAAATCCATCAAAGTATGAAAAATAAAGAAAAATTAGCAAAGAAGAAAAAAATATAACAAAACTATCCCCCTCCTCCCAGAAAAAAAGAAAGGAAAATTTGATAAAAGGAAAGTGGTGGTGACATGTTAAAAGGTCCTGGTAGCATCAAAATGGTTTCAATGATATTTTGGTTTGAATGACTGGGTGATTCATCTTGCCATTCACTGAAATAAAAAAAAAAGTGGAAATTGAAGCCTACGGAAAAGGGATGATGGCATGTTTAATTTTGAACAGACATTATTTTTAGGGGACTATTATAGTATACAGGTCTGACAAGCAAGTGAAAATTCTAGCATGGTTTGAGAAATAAGAAGCTTGTTGTAAAGGACACTTGAAAAGTAACACAAAGGTGTGGAAAAGTAACACAAAGATGTGGAAAAGTAAAGTAGGTGCTGGCAGAGAGAACCACTATGTAGCTTTTAAATTTTTTCTTTCAAATGTGATCAAGATCATCAAATGAAACACTTTAAACAACCAATGAGAATATGCAAAGGCAATTTTAGGGTGGGAGGTAAATGTCTTCTGTTTATGTACATTACATAATTGTCTCTGGAGGTGAGAATTTAATGTAGAGGATGGTAATCTCAAAACATAACATCCTTGGTTCTTGGGAGATAACTATGATTAATGATACAGAAAAGAGAACATACAGAGAAAAATGGCAAATCACATAGAAAGAAGAGTTTTAACACTTTTGGAGAGTAAGTAAAAATCACCATGCTAAGCTTGAAAATTATGGGAAGACTCCAGTGTTTGATCCAATGCTCTTTTCATATAATTGCCTCCTAAGTAAAT
The DNA here is from genome assembly GCF_047511655.1 of Castor canadensis. Lineage (NCBI taxonomy): Eukaryota > Metazoa > Chordata > Mammalia > Rodentia > Castoridae > Castor > Castor canadensis. The sequence goes on along the minus strand of NC_133397.1, from coordinate 87,457,714 downwards.
GTAACAGAAACATATAGCAAATAACATCATATGGGTAGTGTACTAAATGATTTCAATAATTCAACATAAATAAAATATTTAATTTGAGTAAATAAGGGTAGCAAATGAATGATAACAGGCAGTATTTATAAGAATTCTCATTATAGAATTATGAAACTGCAAACTTGACCCTTAATTGTCAATAAAATGTCACAAAGAAATGTTATCCTATGTCCACTAGATGGAGTATGAGGCAACCATTTTAGAAAGTTATGAATACATTTGAAAATGGCATAACATACAATATTAGGTTTAAAAAGTATTATAAAATTAGGTTAAGAGTGCACATATGCTAGGAATAAAATTTGCCAAATTATAGGAACCAAATTATTGATGGTTTCCTCCCCTGAATTTTTATATGTTTTAGTGTGAAAAAATTAATTTTTACCAGAAATATATATGTCTAAGTGTAAAATCATACATTGCTAAGAAGCCATTTTTTGGCAGTAGTGGGTTTTACTCAGGGTTTCATGCTCGCTAGGCAGGTGCTCTATTACTTGAACAGTACTCTGGCCCTTTTTTGCTTTAGCTATTTTTTGGACAGTTTTTTGTGCTTTTGCCAGGGGTCATCCTTAGACTGAGAGCGTTGGAATTACAAACTCATGCACAGCTGATTGGCTCACTAACTTTTTCTTGGGTTGGCTTCAAACTGCATCCTCCCAATTTCTGCCTCCTGAGTAGCTGGGATTATAGATGTGCACCACAATGCCCAGCCCAGAATCAATGAACTTTTTAACAAAATACATTGTTCCTAAATAAAACGCTTCTGAAACTAGCCACTAGGTAAACAAATGCCAAATCCTATGTGTAATGACAAAAGTAAACTTGAAGTTTGTTTCTTGCTTATGTATAATGTATCAATGGCCAGTCATTTAGGATCAAGATTATGGGGCATTGTCATCTTTAATAACAGCATCTAATGTCTTACTGTAAATTATTTCCATTCCAGCTCCTGAGAAAAAGAAATGATCATGGAGCAGAGTTCATAGGAGGGTCTCACTGTACAAGCACTTTTGCAAATTTACTTTAATCTCTGTTTACTATTTCTGTGTCAAAGATCACCTCAACACTCCATGTCATCAGTCTCATGGATTGATTGAGCAGATCACCTGCTCTTCTTCTTTGGCTTCTTCACGTGGTTACCTTCTGCTGATGGACAAGCTGGGACCCGGCTCACCTGGGTTAGCTGGATGACTTCCAGGTAGACTTTCATCCCAGGCTTCTTTGAACATGAACACACCAGGGAAACACCTCAAGAGGATGAAAACAGATTTTCCAACATACCTGCAGCCCTGCTTCAGAGGTCACATGACATTACTTCTTCCACATTCTAATGGGCAAACAAGACTGAAAACCCACTTGAATTCAGAGGTCAGAAATGAATTCTATTTTCTGCTCTGAAGGCTAAAGTCATGTTACAAAGCAATGGAGACATACAAACACAAATCACTAAGAGGCATGGCTGCAACAACTTATCACACATCAGCTAGAACCTAGACAACTGGCTATGTAGAAGCGAGATTGGGAAATAATTTCTAATTCTGTGCCTAGAAAGAGAAAAAATGATCATTTATTTATTTCTTTATTTGACAGTGCTAGGGATTGAATTCAGGGCCTTGTGCTTGGTAAGCAGGCATTATGCTCCTTGAGTTACTCCTTTCATCCTGTTTTTGAGCCTTTGATCCTCCTACTTATGCCTCCCCCTAAGTAGCTAGGATGACAGACATGTGCCACTGCACCAGTCGTTGGATGGGATCGTGTGAACATTTTGCCCAGATTTGTCATGAACCATGATCCTCCCAGTCTCCATCTCCTGAAGAGATTGGACTACCCTGCTTGGCCATCAATTTTAACTTGTCACAGAAAGTCACTTCCACAGTACAGTCTGCAGCAGTTTTCAGCTTTTTTTTCTTGTAAACTGTGTTAAGACTTTAGTAGAACCTGATAAATAGTTATTGATTGTAATTAAGTTTTATTATTAGAGTCAACTTTATTACATTTCCGTATTTCATATTTGCAATTTCAGGACACATTAAACTTGACCATACAATATGATAATTAGTAATGCTAAATAAATTGAAGAAACTCTGTTGAAAGTTGTTCATGGATTGACATGATTTGATTGGTGATGAGGAGCAGGCAAGTGGAGAAAGTGCAGACTGCTCATTAGGCTGTTTATATAATCTAAAAGCACCTAGTTACAGACAGAGGGGGACTGAAATGCAGTTCTTGTTTAATTTGTCAGTCCTTGAGTTTTGTTAGCATTATATACTCCTACAGAGGGTGTGCTTTCTCCTAAAATATCTGTCCAAGTGGGCCAGCTATTTTTAGTTCAGCTACCAATAGGATGCCTTTTTTTTTTTAAGCTTCTGGCATCTAGAGAAGTAACTTTTTCTTCCAGAAATTTAGAAATGTGCCACTTAGGCTGGACGTAGTCTTGGGTGAAGATGTTAAGGATAATATTTGAGTTTCTGATATTAGTCATTCGGTCAAGTTTTACTGCTTTGCTTTCTAAAATGTTGTTTTTAGGACAAAACCATCAGCACAATCAAGTAGCTTACCAGAAATATGGAAGTGTTCAATCAGCACTCAGTCAGAATCTGATTAAATAATCAGGTGATTCATATATGTATTAAAGTTTGAGAAGTACTGCTTTAGAATACAGATAGTGAATGAATGCCTGAGAGTTTGGTAATCAGGGTGTTCCCTTATGTGCTTGTTCAATAGGCTCCCCAGTTTTAGATGAAGTCCAAGGGCTATCTCTTCCCATAGATTCTTGCTATATATGTACAAGGCTGTAAGGATACAAGTATCTTTCCAAAGATGTAAAGCTGTAAAACAGGTAAGATAAAAAGAAGCATGCAGGTTACAATTTGACAGGAATAAAAAGTTAAAAAAATAGTATTGTTCTGTTTTTATTTGAGCAGAGATCAGTGAGAAGAAGAGAAAGTGCAAGTATGATAATTTCCTAGGGGCACCATAAGAAAGAACCAGAATCTGGGTGACTTAAAACAACAGTTCATTCTCATACATTATAGAGGCCAGCAGTCCAGAATTACAGTATTATCAAAGTCATGTTCTCCCTAAAGAATCCAGTGTAAATCTTTTCTTAACTTGTCTAGCTGCTGCTGGGTACTGGCAACCCTTGGTGTTTTTTGGCTTGTAGAATGTATTACTTGAGTTGCATGGCTATCATCATCTCCCTGTCTGTGTACACATTGTCTTCCCTCTAAGCATATCTATTTCCTTATCCAAATTTACCTTTTTAATAACGATAATAGTCGCATTGCCTTTAGGAACTGCCCTAATGTTCTCATCTTAACTAATTGCAGTAATAACAACTCAGTTTCAAATAAGGTCGTATTTGGAGTCACTCAGTTCAAGGATTTCAAATGTATTTTTTGAAGAGATACAATTCAACCTATAACATAGTGAATAAGTAATTATTAGAAATTTAGCTGAGCATAGTGGCACATATCTGCAATGCAAACACTTAGAAGGCAGAGGCCAGAAGTTCTTGAGTTTGAGGACAATCTGGGCTACATAGTGAGACCCTGTCTCAAAGGAAAAAAATACAGAAATTTGTTTTAACTGTATTGTAAGAACTAAAAGCAATAATATAATAGATCACATTACAGTTAAAAAATCAAAGCATGACATTTAAAGTAAGACAAAGGTAGAAAAATTATCATAGGTATGTATGTATAAGAATAAACATAATATTTATAGGAATTGGAACTATGCACAGTTTCCAATATCTGCAAAATGCTTTGGAATATATCACCTGAAGTAAAGGGGTCTACTACAGTGTGCAAAATAATAATCAAATCCTCCCATTTAACATAACTCTGGACAGGCTATTATTTTATTGTTTTATTCTGTCCTTCTGAGATCAGTTGATATAAAGACTGAAAAAGATCTTATTACAAGAATCTAGAAATTTAATGAAGCCATTATAATCACAGCAAGCAAGCATGAATTTAAGAAGGGCATTTGGTTCCTTTTCATTGTTAATCTCTACTACAATAATAGAGGGAAGCCAATTATTAAATGGCCAAAATCTACTGTAATGACACTGCTTTTAAATGGAACCAGAGTTTTTATCATCAGGCAAATCTACTTTCTTTAGAAATATGGCTGGATCTGCCAGGCATGTTGGTACACACCTGTACTCCCAGCTATTAAGAAGCCTAAGGGAGGATGATTAAAAGTTAAAGGGTAGCATGGGGAAAGTTAGCCTGAAATCTATCTCAAAAAAACAAAATTTTTAAAAAGAGATGAGAGAATAGCTTAAGTGATAGAGCATCAAATATAACAGAGGAGGAGTTTTAGAGAAGTGACACCATAAAAGATTCCTGGTACAATTCATCTTTTTGAAAAGGTCAGGAAAGTAAATCCAACCCAACATCAAATAAGAGAAAATAATTATGATCAATACATCGCTTCATGAATAATTCAAGAAATAAAAGTGAAGATGAAGAAGTAGAGTAGCATCCTTACAGGCAATAAAAATATGTCAGAAAGGTATGGCTACAGGTTATATTAAAAGTATATTCAAGAGAAACAAAAATGATGAAAGTTATAAAAATGCATCTAAATCAGATATATATAAATACTCAGAATGTAGACACAAGAATTCAAGAAATATTTGGAAAAGGATAAAAGTAAATATCCCAGAAATGAAGAATAAATGAAAAAGAAAATATGATTAAAAAACCCAAAATGACATGTGAGACTAGAAAGTAAAAGAAGGAGAAGATAAATGTATTGAAAAAAACATCAAGATAAGAAAGTCAGGCAAGGAAGGTACAATTCATTTATACAGTAAGGTTACTGAATTAAAAAAACACAAATAATGAAATAAGTATGTAAATTATACTTTTGAGAAAAATTAATTTTTAAAGGAATATTAAAAATATTTTTAAGTTTTTATTAAACAAAACTTTATATACCTGGGAAAGTAAACTTAGAACAAATGATATTGAGACATATGCTACTGAAATTGATAGTATCAAATGTGCAGTTAAGTGAGTAAAAATAGGCTAATTTACCAATAAGGAAAGAAAAGATTATCATCAATCTTTTTGACAATGGTTTATGTTGGAAAAAGCTAAATAGCATACTAAAATATGCCAGCAGAAAAAAGGTGAGCCAATGATTTTATATCCATCCCTTTCATATGAAAGAAATGTTCAACCTCACTCAGAGTAATAAAAATACAAATAATTCTACCCTGTATGATCACATTTCATATATAGTTTTCAAATATTAAAAAATTTTATAATATAATATACATGTGATAATACATGATAACAGGAATTCTTAAATTTTTCTGGATGAAGTATAAATCATATGACCATGCATAGAAGAATAATATCTATTTATATCTACATGATTGCTGAAATTCCTTTAAGCAACATTCTCCCTTTCAGGAGTTTTACAGATATAATTCCAAGCAAGGAAATGATATATGTAAAATTCAGGCAGTCTAAAAAAACTTAGCAGCATAATACTGGAAATAAATTGTTATCATTAGAGGGGTGGCTAAATAAATCTTGATGTCTTTTCATTCAATTAAAAATATCTTTATTCTTGTGAAGGGTAGCTATTTTATGTAGCTTAATAAAAACAACATGATTAGTATATAGAGTATGCCATATTGTTTATGAAAATGTATAAATGTGTATTTTTTATTTACTTATACATGCAGAACATATTTTTAGATGAATTCAAACTGCCTCTTGTAAATGAGTTAAGGGACTAGGAGATAAGGTGCAAAGAAAAATTTTCACTATAGTGTATATTAGTCCCAAGCTACAATACCACAAAATATCACAAACTAGATCTTATTATGTGTAGTATAAACATCAGAATGTATTTTCTCATAGTTCTGGGAATTGGAAATTCAAGATCACAAAGCCAGCAGGTCTAGTTCCTGGAGAGGCTTCTTTCTTCCATTTGCAAACTGCCTGACTTCTCATTATCTTTACAGGACCTTCCTTCTGTGCAATGTGGAGACCTAGAGAGCTTTGGTGTCTCTTCCTCTTATAAGGACAACAGTTTTATCATAGGATAAAACCTTATGAAATTATGTAACCTTAATTATCTTTTAAAGTCCTATCTTTAATACTGTTATTTTGGGGGCTAGGGCTTCAACATATGATTCTGGAGGGATAAAATTCATTCCATTACATATGTTTTCTTAAATAGTTTGATTTTGAAGCATGTGATGAGTATATGAATGAATAAATGAAATATAAAGCCCAAGCCAATTTACCTAATAACTTTAAGGAAATGAGCTGAAGCTGGACAATATTTTATCAATCATTTAAAGACTGATTTGATTTTCCTTTTTTGAATAGATAGAAAAAATAGCTAAAGTGAAGACACGTCTTAGTAATTAGGTAGAGAGGAACTAAAATTCGGAATAACCATAATTGGAATTCCTGGAAAATAATCTCAAAAACCACATAAAATGGAAAAGTTAAGATTTCAAATGGATCAAAATTCTTGTAAGATTCAAATAAAATACATTAAAAAGTTATGCTTAGTTGCAATAAAAGTTGTATGCAAAAATAACACACACAAATCTACAGTAAAGTGATGATTGTGTTGGCCAAATTATTAAAGTTAACCAAAACTAATATGAATTAGTGATGGGAAAAGGTAATTCATGGAATTATTCTTATCCTAAAGTGGAGGCATTGTGTTTGTCTGAATCCTGACCTTACCTGTAGAGACATTTCATAGTTTCTATGTGAAAATTAAGAGTCATAATTTCAAATTTACATTTCTATAAAGTGTTTCCAGGTAAAAGCTTTATATTAGGGTTTGGATATGGGTTGAGCATTCCCCAGTGGTTCATGTGTTGGGATGTTGGTCTTTAGGGGGATGGTATGGAAAGGTGATAAGGGACCTTTAAAAAGGCCTACACATTTTCTCTTATATGTGGAATATAGACATAATACAAATACAAGAAATTTTATGAGAAAGGTCATGCTAAGGGGAGGTCACTAACAAGAGAGGGAAGGTTAAAAAAGGAATTTAAGAAGGTGAATATGGTTAACGTACTTTCTATACAAAAATAAATAGCCCCTTATGTTGAAATCATCATAAGAAAGGGACTAAGGTAGAAAGGGGAAAAGTAGAGGGAATGAACCAATCCAGTTTATAATGCATGTATACATGAAAATGACAAAAAGAAGCACACTATATAGCTATCTTAGAAGAAACAAAAATATTTATTTTCAAAAATGGTGATCAGTAAGTTAAAATAGGTCCTGTCTCAGAGTTTGGTACCAGTGGGAGAGGGAAGAGGGTATAAGGAAAGGGGATAGGAGGGTGAATGTGGTGGAAATACTATGTACTCATGTATGAAAATGGACAAACAGGAACTGTTGAAACTATTCCAGAAATGGGGGGAGGAGGGATAAAGGAGAATGATGGAGGGGGTGAATTCAACTATGATGTACTGTAAGAACTTTTGTAAATATCACGAGAGGGGGAGCATAAAAGAAGGAAGTTAAGAAGGTGAATATTCTCTATATAAGAATTAATACAGAATGTTTAAAAATATTGAAACCACCATAAGAAAGGGACTAAAGCAGAAAGAAAAGAAATAGAGGAGATGAACCAATTCAAATTATAGTACATGTTTACAAGGAAATTCCCTGTGGAGCTATAGTAAACAAACAAAAATGGTCGTTTTTTTCTTTCTTTAACAAAATCAGAGAGTAAAAGGGCAGAACAGATTCTGCCTCTAGTGGCTGGTACCAGTGGGAGGGGAGAGGAGGTGGGGGAAGGGTATGGGAGGGTGACTATACTGCAAATACTTTGTACATATATATGTAAATGGAAAAATGATGCCTGTTGAAACTATCTGGGAATAGGAGATAGGGAGGATAAAGGAGAATGGTGTAGGGGGTGAAACCAAGATAATATATTTGATATATTTTAAGAGTTTTTTAAATGTCACAATGTACCTACAACCAGCCAAGCACATCTATCTATCTATCTATCTATCTATCTGAAAGAACTGAGGTCTTGCTGGTGAAGTGGCTCAAGTGGTAGAGTGCCTGCTTAGTAAGTACTGTGTTCAGACTCTAGTACTGCTAAAAAGCAAGAAGTGAGGCATAATGACCTAATGGGATGTCCTTGGAGACCTTGGTCTCTGAAATGATTGAGGTATTTCTCATGCCTTGCCTTGGCAGTTCGCTCTGGAAGCTGTTATAAATAACTGTGTTTGATCCTCACCAAGATCTCCTTGGCTTCATGATTGGATATGCAATCACTTCTTCCTCTTGCTTATTTCCAACATGATAGGATGACCTCCACAATTAGTACCTCACTGGAGGCCAATTAAAAGTAGCCACCTGATCTTGGACTTTGAATCTGGAAAAGTGTGTGGTTAATAAATCTCCATTCTTCACAACTGCTTTCATGTGTGAAAGTATTTTGCTGCAGTAATGCAAACTAACTAATACAATCCACAACATAAAACATTATAAATAAAACATATATTCATATATATAAGTTTAAAATGATTGTGCTATATACAATAGTGGAACTTGGAAATGATCCATATGTTACAAAAGAGGTAAAATACATTACATTTTGCAACCCACAATATGCAGTAGTTAATACTCATTCTGAAAATTTTAATGTTGAAATGTTTCTTTATAAAACACACATGACACAGAATTAAATAATATATTCTTGAAGTATGTAAATTTATACAGCTAGGAAGCTACCTCCATTCTATTTAAGTTGACTAATCTGGTGACTTATCAGAATTTACTATTGCTGGGGCACCCTCTCTTTGGACACACCCACCCTCACTCTGGAGACTCTGCTTTGTCACTTTACTCTTTTCTATCTCAATAAATTCTCTCACCTTACATTTAAAAAACAATTTACTATTGCCTGAAATTCATCAATGTCTTTGAAAAGAGTGTTTATCTCTTCATAAGTCTTAATCATTTATTCTAACAATTAAGTTAGAAAACTTGGATTGTTATTTCACCCATTCTGTTTAGCTCTAAGTTCTAAATTTCTAAATTAAAAAAATTCTTTTTACAGTGTTTGCAAAATTATTTAATGTCAACAAATTATTTAATATTTTAATGAACAATTTGCTACATGTTTTGATTGGTTCACTGCACATCAAGGTCACCTCTAAAGCTGACCCTTTAAAGATAGCCCTCTTTAAAACATTCTTAATTCAGTTGTCCTGCATGACAAAAAGATGAGATGAACACAACAAAACCAAGAAAGACATATAATTATGAATGTTGCGATGCAAGAAAAATTTCTTAGTTCATTTTATATTTTTGGTTAGGTGATAAAATCTTAATTTGTCTAAATCAAACTTTTTTCTATTTACAGAGCCTAGAATAGCACATCTCTCAGTCTCTTACTGTCCCTCTAAATACATATATATATAAATATGTCCATTAATAAATAAATAATAGCTAAAAGTTTCCTTTATAGTACAAACTTGTAGCCCTTATTTTTCATGAGAGGAATACTTACGGGTAAATAAAATTCAGTAATACAATATTTTTTTTTAAATGCAGAGAGAATGTTTTGTTCTCTCATCACACAAATAATAACTATGTGAGGTGTAACATTTGATAATCCACTGTTTAACCATTTCACAACTTAAATATTCAAAACTTCATGTATATGTGATACAAATATAAAATGCTTTCTGTCAATTTATGGAATTAATTAACTTGCTCAAGAAAACACAGTTATTTTGAGGTAGAGTTGAAATGCTAAAAGTCATGCTCTTTCAAATATACATTGTCTGTACATCTATTAGTTGGGGATTACCAATTATCAGCAAATGAAATTTGTAATATGGAAGAAAATATATGATGTGAGGATGATTATGAATCATAAATGTGTCTAATCTACAATGTTACAAGAAATAATATGGTATTCCAGGAAAAATAGTACCTGAGATAAATTTTGAAGGATGAATAGGAGCTATCCAGATGTAGAACATAGGAAATTACTTTCTAGAAAGATGAAGAAAGGCAGAGATGTATGAAAATAACATGACTTCTGAGAATAGACACACTGGAGTGGCTTGTGTTCAATAGTTCAACAGTTAAGCAGCTCAAAGATAAATTTGGAATATTGAGTCAATAAATCATCATGAGAATCTCTGAATAATATGCTAAAATTTCTTAATTTTATCTCAAATACCTGATAATACTTGAATGCCTGTAAACAATGTGTTGGTGGAAGCAGTGATTGTGCTAAATGAGAGAGAGCAATATAAATAACTGTCTTCCACAATTTTTCCAGTTCCAAGAAATCCCAACTAAAACATTAGAATAAGTTTCTGTCTTTCTTTTTCTTGGCTCTGAGACTTTCTTACAAGCAGGGGTACTGATTCTGAGAACAGATAAAAATGTTGACAGTGTGTCTAGGTGCTTATTGCTTACACAGTTTTAATCAGATTCCATTGGGGAAGTAACACAGATATGAGACCATAAACCTAGCACCCATTGACTCTGACAATATATTTGTCTATATAGTTTGTCTATTGAATGTTGGGCCAATGGTCTGTATGAAATTTTGAAGTGACTATATTATTAGGAGCACAGCTATATTACCTGAAATATTCCTGTGAATATTAACACTTAATCCACATAATATAAGGGCTAGTTGATGAATATACAGGCCTATTTTGCCTAATTCAAGTTCAAAATATGCATTAGTATAAGAGAAGTGACGGTTACAGTGTTTTAAGTATTTATGTTATTTTTTGAAAAGCAGAAAAAAAAGCTTGAGTCAGAATCATTTTAATAGACTTCATTGTTAGTGTTTATAAGTCAAGATAAATAAAATTATAAATAAGTTTTGAACTCATGAAAAATCCAGATTGCTTTAGGAAATAAAGATTTGGCAGGAGAAATCAAAATTTCACAGAATATATTGTGTCATTTCTAAACTCTTTGCCATGTCACCTGCCATCATTTTTGTCTATTCTTTTCACTCTTTATAGTTGAAGATCTCAGTGTTAGGAATTCTGTTAAAATGGTTATATAAAGGTTAAATAAGTCTTCAGTGATAGGGATTATATAAAGGTATTTGTTCTGAAAAGCTGTCGATTGTTGATTTTTTGTACTGACACTAATTTGATGGTCTGAAAACTAATAGAAAATACAACAGGATTAAAACTTTTAGCTGTATAAATACAGATGTATGTATGTATGTGTATATAATTTTTATTAATAATTTGCTAGTAATGAAAATTTTTTCTTTGATTCCCAATATTGAAAGAGGTGAAAATAAAATGTCAATTTCTTTTCAGATAGACTGCTGTGTGCATATTATATAAAATAGCATGATATGTCTCACATATACTACATATTTATATATACATATATAATATACATACTTAACTGCAGACATTTTTCAGAAAATAATTTCATAAATAAAATTATTACAAACAAATAAATACAGGTATTAAAATTATAGCTTTCTGAATAATTGGAGCATTTGGACTTGAGTAACTTGACTATATTCAAGAAGTCCCAGATTACTTCTTGGAGATCCAAGATGATGACTGGAACACAGCCACAGACCTTCTGACCTCCATTATACAGGGACTTTGACAAGAAGTTGGAGACTTGCTTGAATGAGGTAAAACACCAGGGAGAGCTGAAATATCAGCACTCTGAACTCCTAGATCCTGGGAGGCCTCTCCACCCACCATATACTAAAAGAGTAGCAGGCACTGCACACCAATCCCTACCTCATAGGCCTGCTGAGCTCCTGCTGCATACACCACGGGATCTCCAATCCTCCAGCCTTGCTCTTTTGCCCCACCAGGGCTGTTCCAACCCCAACTCCCACCCCTCAGAACTGGAGGATCTCTGTGGGACCAGCCCTTAAGGCCAAGGATCCACAGACATTTGCAATCTCCTCCAGGCCACACCCCCCCCAGGCCTGCACAGCCCTGCAGGAGCTCCATCTCACTGGGCCCCGCTCCCCAGCCCTGCACGATCTCTGCTTTGCTGGCCAGGCTCCCAAGGCCTGCACAGCCTTGCACGATATTCACTCTGCAAGGCTGTGCCCCTAAGTTCTGCCAAGCCGGGGATACACACACACACATGATGTCTGTTCTGCTCGACAGGGCTCCCCAAGCCTGTTAAGCCAGAGATCCATAGACACTCAAGATCTCCACTCTGCTGACCTGCACCATTCAGGCATGCGAAGCCCATGCTCCAAAGGCCCATTACTTCACCTCAGCTAAAGGCCTCCACCTGAAGGCCCGTGGGACTCCACCCACTGTCCACTTCCCACAGGAAGGCTCCAAACCTACCTAACAGACACACACAGACAAGTCTGGATGCTAAAGAACTAGCATCAGAACAACTAAGACTGCAATTCTACTGCTCCAGAACTGGTGATTTTTAAAAAAAAAAATTTAATTTTTATTTTTTTCCTTCCCTTAAGGGATTTGCTGCCTGGCTTACTGTTTGATCATCCACAATATCTATCATTTTTTTCTCTACTCTATTCCTTTTATCTTTCCATCTCTCTCTCCTTTTTATCCTTCTTTCTTGGTTTTGTTAGTATTAATATTGCTACCTAGCTAATACTACATTACACATAGTTCAGGGATAGAAATATTACCTAGTGGAAATATGAGAAGAAGAAAAAGGGGAGGAAATTATTTCCCCCCAAAAAACAAAGTACTGCAGGATTTAGAGCAAAATGGAGAAAACGGATACCCAGACTCAGACTCCAACAAAACAAAGATGAACTATACCAAGGAACCCAACGAAGCCCACAAGAACACTCTGAAAGAAGAAATCCTACAAGTAATTAATGAGAATTTCATAGAGATGTTACTAGACATGGTCAACCAAAATGTACAGGAGACACTCAAGAAATCCCAAGAGAACAAAAATAAAGAATATGAGAAAATACAAAAACAAATAAATGAAATCACAGAAGCCCTAAATAAACACCAAACTGAAACTGAGACCACCACAAACAGAGAGATAAATGAATTAAGGTAAAAAATTGACAATATTAAAGAGGAAGTAACCCAAGATATAGGAAACCTAGAAAAAGAATGAAACAAAAATATAAAACAAAATGGAAGGCCATTCCAGCAGAATAGAACAAACAGAAGACAGAATCTCAGAACTTAAAGATGAAATGGCAATTAAAGGAAAAACTGAAGAACTATTAAAGAACTCAAGACCTGTGAAAAGTAAATGCAAGAACTCACTGACTCCATCAAAAGACCAAACCTGAGAATCATGGGCATTGAAAAAGGAGAAGAGGTGCAAGCAAAAGGAATGTGTAATATATTCAACAAAATAATAACAGAAAACTTCCCAAATCTAGAGAAAACTATGCCAATTCAGGTACAGGAAGCCTCCAGAACACTGAACAGACCTGACCAAAATAAAATTACCCCATGACATATTATTATTGAAACAACAAGTACAGAGACCAGAGAAAGAATATTGAAAGTTTTAAGAGAGAAAGAAACAAATAACATACAAAGGCAAACCCATCAAAATCACAGCAGACTTCTCAACAGAAACATTAAAAGCAAGAAGACCATGGAGTGTGGTCTTCCAAGCACTGAATGAAAATAACTTCAACCCTAGGATACTCTACCCAGCAAAGCTATCATTCAAAATAGACAGAACAATAAAATCTTCCATGAAAAGCAGAAACTAAAACAATATATGCCCATCAAGCCACCACTACAAAAGATTCTCCAAGGAATTCTGCACACAGAAAATGAAAGCAAACAGAACCATGAAAGGGCAGGCAAAACCAAACCACTGGAGAAGAAAAAACAAGAAAGTAAAGAGTAACACAGATTCACCTACACACAACAAAGACAACTACATGACAGGGATCACCATGTATTTGTCAATACTAACACTGATTGTTAGTGGGCTAAATTCCCCCATCAAGAGACACCGATTGGCAAACTGGATTAAAAAGGAAGATCCAACAATCTGCTGCCATTAGGAGATCCACCTCATAGAAAGAAATAAGCACTGGTTGAGAGGGAAAGGCTGGAAGAGGATTTACCAAGCCAATGGTCCCTGAAAACAGGCAGGGGTAGCAATACTTATCTCAGACAAAGTAGACTTCAAATTTACTTTGATCAAACAAGATAAAGAAGGACACTCCATACTAATAAAGGGGGAAATACACCAAAAGGAAATAACAATTATCAACCTATATGCACCCAACGTCAATGCGTCCAATTTTACCAATCATACTCTGAAGGGCCTAAAAGCACATATAGACCCCAACACAGTGGTAGTGAGAGAACTTAATATCCTCCTCTCGCCAACAGATAGGTCATCCAAACAAAAAAACAATAAGGAAATCCTAGAACTAAATCACACCATAGATGAAATGTACCTAGCTGATGTCTACAGAATATTTCATCCAACTTCTGCACAATACACATTCTTCTCAGTGGCCCATGGAACCTTTTCCAAAATTGATCATATCTTAGGGCACAAATCAAGCCTCAGCAAATATAAGAAAATAGAAATAATCCCATGCATTCTGTCTGACCACATTGCATTAAAACTAGAAATCAACAACAAAAGCAGCAGTAAAAACACACGAACAATTGGAAGCTGAACAACACTTTACTCAACGATGAATGGGTCACTAATGAAATAAAAGACAATATTAAAACGTTCTTGGAAGTTAATGAAAATGAAAACACGACCTACTGGAACCTATCAGACACAGCAAAGGCAGTCCTAAGAGGAAAGTTTATAGCCATGAGTGCACGTTTCAAAAGGACAGAAAGATCTCAAATCAATGACCTAACACTACAGCTGAAACTCCTAGAAAAACAAGAACAAACAAACCCCAAAACAAGCAGAAGGAAAGAAATAATTAAGATAAGGACTGAAATCAATGAAATAGAAACAAAAAAAACCATACAAAGATTCAATGAAACAAAAGCTGGTTCTTTGAAAAAATAAATAAGACTGACAGACCCCTGGCAAACCTAACTAAAATGAGGAGAGAAAAAACCCAAATCAGTAAAATCAGAAATTCAAAAGGAGAGATAACAACAAACACTATGGAAATCCAGGAAATCATCAAAGACTACTTTGAGAGACTATACTCTAATAAATTTGAAAATCTCAAAGAAATGGACAGATTTCTAGAAACTTACAACCACCTATAACTGAACAAAGAGGATATTAATCACATGAATAGATCTATAACACAAAAAGAAATTGAAGCTACCATCAAGAGCCTTCCAAAAAAGAAAAGTCCAGGACCTGATGGATTCACTGCTGAATTCTATCAAATGTTCAAAAAAGAACTAACACCAACCCTCCTTAAACTGTTCCATGAAATAGAATGGGAAGGAAAATTGCCCAACTCATTTTATGAAGCCAATATTACTCTCATCCCAAAACCAGACAAGACACCTCCAAAAAGGAGAACTACTGGCCAATTTCCCTAATGAACATCAATGTAAAAATCCTCAATAAAATAATGGCAAACCAAATCCAACAACACATCAGAAAGATCATCACCATGACCAAGTTGGCTTCATCCCAGGGATGCAGGGGTGGTTCAACATATGCAAATCTATAAATGTAATACAGCACATTAATACAATCAAAGACAAAAACCACTTGATCATCTCAACAGATGCAGAAAAAGCCTTTGACAAGATCCAACACCACTTCATGATGAAAGCTCTAAGAAAATAAGGAATAGAAGGAATGTACCTCAATATTGTAAAGGCTATATATGACAAGCCTATAGCCAACATCATACTTAATGGTGAAAAACTGAAACCATTTCTCCTAAAATCAAGAATGAGACAAAGATGCCCACTCTCCCCATTGCTATTCAACATAGTACTGGAATTTCTAGCCAGAGCAATTAGACAAGAAGAAGAAATAAAAGGAATACAAATAGGTAAAGAAACTGTCAAAATATCCTTATTTTCAGACGATATGATCCTATACCTTAAATACCCAAAAACTCTACACATGGGTACATGAGAGCAATAGTAGGAATCTTTCTGTATAGCTATCCTTAACTCAACTAGCAAAAATGCTTTGGCTTCCTTATTATGCTTATGTCTTTTCTTCAACAAAATCAGTCATAAGGGCAGAACAAGACCTGCCTGAAACTGAGAAGGAGAGAGGGGGAAGGAGGGGAAGGGGGGCAGGGTGGAGAAATGACCCAAACCATGTATGCACATGTGAATAAATAAACAAAACAAAAAAAAAGAAGTCCAAGTGAGAGAAATGATTTGTTAAATACAATTATCGTAACTTTGCATATTTTAAATTGATACTCAGTGATATATATAATCATTTCCATGTGAAATTCAGCAGAATGTCTAGCACATGAAATCTATTCTGCACTTGAAATCTATTCCCAAGGAAAAGATTTGTCAATCAGAATGTTACATAGGACTTTCTTGATTCCACTCATTTTGCAAATTGATCTCTTTCTTCTGCTATGCCATGGTTAACTTTTTTCAAAACATCCTCTCTTATCATGATCGTTTTCTGTATATGTGGTACTGGGGGCCAAACCCAGGATTTTATACCTACTAGACACATGCTATACCACTGAGCTACACCTTAGACCCCCATGATCTTTTTCTCATGTATTTTACTCTGTCATTTGCAATGTCATTTCATCATAAGAATATATGGTCTGTGTGAGCAGGATCCTTTTTGGCAGTTTTGTCCACTGCAATAACTTAATCACTGAGAACAATGCCTAATACATATTAATATTAAAAAAATTGTTGAAAATTCTGTTGCAATTTATGTTTTGTAGGAGGAAACTGCTCCAAAGGTGTTAAGTAGATTATTCAAAGTCAATGGCTAGACTATAAAAATTTCAGAAACACAACCCAGATTTTGTTAACATTTAGAACAGTGTATTTCGTCATTCTAGAACTCTTCCATATGTAATCCTTTGTGACACACACACACACACACACACACACACACACTATATATATATATATATATATATATATATATGTGTACATACATATATGCTTAAATATATATATTTAATTATACCACATAAAATATTGAAAAAGAGCTTTTGTTTAACTTTATATTTTTCAGATATTTTAAAAGGAGTATATTGTAATGATACCACTAAGAACATAATAATTTGATATAACAAAAAGTAAAATTTTGTGTCAAAAGCCTTGTGATGGATCAAAGCTTCCATCATATATACAAGTATATTAGGTTTTTGAGAGAATAATACATCAAAAATATAGAAGTCATCCAATCTTTTATGTATCTATTGATCTATAACTAGATTAATCAAGATATGTATTGATATATGTAATAGGTATATACACTATTCATGTATATGCAAGCAGATTACATATATATAATCATATATGTGCACACATTACATAGAGAGCTAGATATACACTATATATATATGTACACAGAAAGCACATACAGTATCAAAATTATTTTAGTGTTTACTTGAATAAGAATGGAAAATATTATAAAAAGACCATTTCAAGGTAAATTTTTGGTATTCGTTTTCCTTTCAACACTGATTAACATTTGTGCTTACAAAGAAAAGCAAAACCAATACACAAAAACTCTCAATATCTATGTGGGGAATCCATTGGATCTATATTTTTTGACAAGAATGTCCTTTTTGTTTATTTCTATAGTTCAAAGCTAATCAGAGTGAAAAGAAAGCAAAAGTCACCTTTGGAAATAAAGAGAAAGCTAGTTTATTGTCATTTGCCAATGCAATCAGAATACAAAGGACTAATTTGGCTAGCAAGCATCATTCTTGCCTCCAGTGGGTTTTTGATTTATATTTGGAGAATCTCATAGTCTCAGTCTATATTGTACTATGAAGGCTCCATTTCCATGACCACAACAGCAGTCTACAATGTCACCTGGGCCATTGTTTTGCTTTGTGGTGTACACAATATATCTCAAGATCTATGAAGTGACTAAAAAAGAAGTTTCCTATTTACTAATGGATGACAATCAGAAAAGACAAATTTCTAGAAGTATCTAGCAGCCCTCTTTCAACCATGAGAATAGAGAACCAAATTGAATAAAGAGATGTGCAAATCTAAATCCTGCTAACATCTTTTATATCCCTGTTTTTATATCTCATGTAAATTTCTGAATTTGTCAATAAACTGAATTCATTTTATTTCCATTTTGTTTAAGCTAGTTTGGGTAGGATTTTCTGTAACAATCAAAAGAACTCTGATAAAATCCAATAGCCCTGTTATTAAAGATAAATTTCCTGTACTTCACTTCAGAAAAGATGTTCCATTTATTTTTATTTTACTATTGGGGTTTGCTCTTGGTACTTGCACTTGTTCTGTAAACAATTTACCACTTGAGCCATGCTCTCAGCACTTTGGTAGGTTCTCGCATTTGCCCTGGGCAAGCCTTGGGTCAAGATCCTCTTACCTCTGCCCCTAGAGTAGTTAGGATTTTTGTCATACACCACCATGCTCTGCCTCCATTTAGGTTCATAATTACGTTAACAAAATACAAGTACTTCATCTTTGTCCCAGACTGGGTATTGTCTTCAAACTTTCATTTTGTTTAATCAATTTATTATTATAAATTTTATTTTTGACTTAGTATTCATTAATAATATGAAAGGGTTTTACTGTGATAATTCCGTACATGTCTGTGGTATATTTTGAACAAATTTGTTATATTCCTTTTTCTACCACCATTTTTAAACATTATTTGGTTGGCTTCATTATGCTGTCTTAGGACATACACATGTAGCCTACTTGATCCTTTTCCCCCCACAGTAGCTTTTCCTTTCCCCTTTCCTCTCCCACTGATCTCCCAGACAGACCCTGTTTTACCTTCATGCCCTATTGTCATCATCATCACAATCATCATCATCATCATTTTAGGTGTAGGTTCCACAAATAAGCAAGAACATGTGATATTTAGCTTTTTTAACTTGGCTTATCTCACCCAGCATGATGATCTCCAGTTCCATCTACTTTCCTGTTAATGACATGATTTCATTCTTCCTTATGGATGAGTAATATTCCATGGTGTGTGTATGTGTGTGTATCATATTTTCCTTATCTGTTCAGCAGTTGTTTGGCACCTCAGCTGATTCCACAGTTTTGCTTTTTTTTGAGCAGAGCTGCAAATGAATGCATTTGTAGATTCCCCTTGTCACACAAGCATGTGTCAAATAAATTTGGTGGTGAAGGTGATGGCCACAGCATTCTCCATCAGTACTAATGACCACTTGAAGGATTAGTTTTTGGTGAGCAAACATAAAACATTTAAATCAACTTTTTGATCCAGATCTCTGGTTATAAACATTGAGGAAATGAAGATGTGCTTTAGAAGCTGCAGAATCAGTCGATGTGCCTCCTTTCCCTCAAAATCATGCTGTCTTCTCACACTATTTAAGGGCATTAGAGTCTTAAGGACATGACCCAGCTAGGTGTTCAGACAATCATGTACATAAAATTAATGAAGAAATTTCCTGTGAATTTTCTCTGTCCTCTCCCATTTTATGTATTAGCAGTTTCTTTTGACGCCTATAACTCAAATTTTCCTCTTAAAGTCAAGCATTTTGGAAGTCTATATATATATATATATAGACTTCCATAAGACTATGGAACTATATAGACTTTATATATATATATATAAACCATATATATATGGTTTATATTAGTGAATTTTCATGGGTATTAGCATGGGCCATGAACATAATCACCATTTCTTCACCTATGTCAGCAGGTCCGCCTGCAGAGAGAGAGAGATTCCTATGAGGATAGGTATATGGGGGTGGTGGAGGGGAGAGAAAGAGAATTCTGAGCAATTTGAGGGCAACAGCCTATTTCATTCTGTTTAGGGAAGCAGGTAGTTTGCTTCTTTTCTGCTAAAAAAAGTTTAAAGAAAAGGAAAATACTCTTGCTTTGTGGCTTACTTTCCTCACAATAATCCTTTTTAAGCCTAGACTTTTCAATCCCTTTAAATTTTGCCCTTATTTTGACAAAACACTATCAGTTTCCACACTATTCTTTCCACATAATCTGAAAAACATTACAGAATCATCTTGTATGGTCCTTGAGTTTTCAGAGAGTGGCAGAAAAATTTATATTATATGCAATAACTGAACTGGTGAGCTATTCCAAATATGTATGAAAGTGAAGAAAATATTTCTCAAATGTTTCTTTATCTGTTTCAGAAAATGGAATGGTAGACACAAATTGAACTGTTTTAATATCTAAAACTAAATAAAAACACCATTTTGGTGATGTCAGTTTTGTTGAGAGTTTTCATGAATGATATTAAAATTTCACTTGTGACAATTTTTCAAGATACAGAAGAGCGCAATTTATTGTCTTCAAGCCATGTATTTAGGACCAACCTAATAAAATTCCTTAGAATAAATAATAAAAACCAAATGTTGCTGATTATTGTAATACTTCCATAATTTTATAATTTTTACTAAATACATCAATTAGTTTAATTTTTTTAGACAATAGTTAATTAAAACTTTTTAATCAAGCTTTCCTTCTTCTGAACTATTTCAATTTTGAAGCAAGAACCAAATAAATGCACCATCAGTCTTAAGCCTGTATTCATCACACTACCATCACTTTCATAAATCCAATCAGTGAATTTGTGACTGTATTGCCTACACTATAAAAATCTATATGAGATGCTTCATGCTTGTGTCTGCTTAATACTTACAGACTTAAAAATTTATCTGGCACACAAGCAAATAATGACTAAACCACAGGTGAATATTTAGAGATATTAAAATATATATTTACTTGCTACCAAACGTGGTTAGCTCCCTCATGAGTAGAGACAATTAAGTCATTTTAATATTATAACAAGAGTGACATAATAGGTGACCCAAAATAGTTTCCTGGATGCTGGGTAACAGGCACATAACAGAGGAGAACATGCATTTTTCTAATGAGTGAAATATGGGCATTTCAACAACCATTGCTCAAAGTTGCAGTAGAAAGCAAAATGGTTGATTTCAGAGGTTTAGGTACATTTTTTTACTTTTCTCATCTTCCAAATATTAAATAGTAAAATATGAATATTTTTCATTAAAATAGACCTATATATGTGTATGTCAGCTTTTTCATACTGGAAGGATGTTACCTTATTACTTTTAATTCAATAGAAAATCATTTCTGAAAAACTCCAGGTTTTTATCGCCAAAAGTATGATTTATTATATCAAACTTATGTCCAATAAGACACTAAGATTCCTAGATTTTTCCACATAATTTTCCCATAGTAAAGTTTAGATAGATAGATAGATAAATGAAAGATAGATAGATAGATAGATAGATAGATAGATAGATAGATAGATAGATGATAGATAGATAATATGTTTTGGTTTCTAATCTTGACCATATGGGGATAGAGCTATTCTGCTAAGTTCTGCCCTCAAATGGCTCAAGATTAGAAGTTAAAGCCACACTTAGAATATTCTGAATTACAATTGAGTATAATTTCCTAAGCTTCTAAGGAAATGATTCTGAGAAAAAGTTGGATAAAACAAAATTGTTAAACAAGATAGGAAATAGACTTAGTAACTGATATTATAGTCATGTAACTAAAGAAATAAAAGCAATGGTTTCCAAAAAATAGTTGCATTGATAAATTCTTATCACAAATTTTGTGAACTAGAAGAAAAGTCTATAAATAAAGATTAGCAAAAAATGTTACTTCCTAGTATAAATACATCTCTCAGGCTGTTGATTTTTGATGATTTAGTGTTATCTATGCTGTAATGAAATTCAAAGTATTGTATATACAGTACATTTGTATTTTAGTGGCAGAAAAATTTCACTAGGACAACAAAAGAAATAATACTTGCTAGAAATTACATGGAAAAGCAGAAGCAATACAAAATCATCTGTAGAAGGGATTGAGGGGAGACGATATGTTGTGCCTGAGGATCATGACTGATTTTATTTTTTTTATTTTTTTTTTCATTTTTCTTTTATTATTCATATGTGCATACAAGGCTTGGTTCATTTCTCCCCCCTGCCTCCACCCCCTCCCTTGCCACCCATGACTGATTTTATATGGCCAAAGATGTCAGTGTTGGAGCTGCTCCTGCAATCAGAAGGATGAACAAGTTCTTGGTATCTCCTTGCCATTTTCAAAGTTGATGACATAGGTGGAGGCAAACTGTCTTGACAAATCTGCTTGTGAAATTCTTATGTGTGTGTGATTTGTGAAATACCTAGAGAGAAAATATTTTTTCAGGCATAATTTGTACAAGTTGGTGATTTCATGGCTTATTCAGCTGAACTTGATATGGGGAAGGTTTGTAAAGATGTTACTGAGCAACAGAGAGAGGACTAGGCATGAAGGGTTATTGAGGGTTCAGAGCAACCTTCAGATAATGGATGTGAAATTGCTCCAAGAAATTCGGCTGAGTGATATTTTTCTCCAGCTGAGTTCAGTCACTCAGAGGAGAGACTGAAGTAATGACTTAAGGCTGAGGTCAAAGGTGGCTTAGTAGAGGTGTTTTATGTAGTGGTTCCAATAAGAATGGAAAAACAAGAATCTACATCATATGTTAGATCCAGGTGTATGGCCTGTCTTGCGGTCCTTATACTATGATAAAGTAATTATAGTAGAGAACAGGGCAAGGTGACTGGAACTGAAGGAGGTAATAAGCCCCACTAGAGGCTTTTGGCAAAATAACAGGATCTTAGCACTGACATAATACTATCTATTTTAGGTTTCCTGCATGGACAAAATGCAATTGAGAAACTTCACTCACTTAAAATCATCTATTGACCATTCCTCAGCAAATGTTTCCAAGATGTTTCTCAATAGATATTATGGGGTTGTACTTTTGTAAAAGAAAACTATAATTTATGTAACATTTGTGTCTCAGAGTCCCATTTTTGTCAGCTTTCGAAATCAGTCAGCCCATGTGTGAGATTACCTTACTCAGGTGAATTTGTGGAACTGGAAATCACCCAGTTGTGATAGCATAGCTAAACTCCACCAAAATAAAACTACTTGCCCATAATTCATTTTCATTTTCCATAATGTGTTTGTGTTAATGTCATGTGTTATGGTGTTGATATCTGTTTTCCTAAAGAAAATATCACATGCAAATTGATCCAAATTACCCAAAGTAGACTTTCATTTATAAGCTATAGAGGCTACTGGACCTTCTTGCCTCCTTTATTTCACATTTACCACTATATAGAGAGTGTTTATAAGAAGAGGAAATACATGTAGGGAGAATTCTGTGTGATTGATCTGATGACAGGTCAAGATTAGAGTGATGAGGCAAGGCAAGGCCATTGAAGTATTGATGCCCATTCTAGAAACTAGGATGTATAAGGAAAGAATTTTTCAAGTTACAAAAGGCATACATATGTGTTCTGCTTCCTTGATTTCTGGACTTTTAGACTCTAAGACTGTGAAAGGAAAATATTTCAGGTATTTTACAACACCAGTTTTGATACTTTATTATCTCCACCATAATAATTCAACAGAGAAATAAGAATGTCAGTGAAACTATGTATTTCTCTGCCTCTATATACTAATACTTTAGGATCTGTCCTTTTATTGTTATGGTCAAGGCATGACCATAATAATTTATTTGTATTTCATTTTCACCTGAAAGCATTTGTCATGATTATTGTCAGTCCAATGAAATTATTGTAAGTATTAATTGAAGAATAGGAGAGAAGCAATTTGCCTGCTATCTATGCTATGGAGAGAAAGAAGAATTGCTTTAAAACCCTCATAAATTCACAGACACCAAAATGAAAGGAATAAGTAAACAAAAAAGTATAATGGCAGTTACTCAAAGATGAAAAATGTGTATTTTAGTTTTTTGTGTCTGACGTTGTCATTGAATGAAATGCCATTCTTACTGTCTCCTCCTTGTTCTGGAAAGCAGTTTATTGAAGACAATCAATTTTAAAATCAATACTTGTAATTTGTTTTATTTAAAGGACATTATTTCTCATGCCTGAAAGATTTTCTCCTGCCTTATTAGGAAACCAGGACTCATATGTCAATGGCATAAATCATTGCTTTCTTTTTACTTTGTTAAATTTGCCATTTTCATACTTGGCTACATATGCCCACTTCCGTCACCTCATCTGATGTCAGCTGATTTGATGCCACTTGTGCTTTCCATGTTTTCCTCATCTCAAATTCTACATTGAAAGGATTCACACTAAGCCGATTAACTCGAAGGTTTTGGTTGTTGAATCTCTCCCTTTCTAAACTTTAACACTTTTAATTTCTTAAAAAATATTAAAAAGAGTTAAATTGGTAATGGAGTGATACAGTGACTCTTTGATACCATAATCCATTAGATCTATTGAGGCTTTGGATAATGAACACAGATTTACTAATAAAAATTAATAATCAATGAAACATGCATAAAGATATAAACTGTGATTCCCAAGAAAGTTATTGTCTATCCTTGATGTCTGAATCTGATCCACTAAGTATTTAGTAATGTATTATTTTGCCTTTTAATTACATATATCCTAGTCATTTTTTGACATGGGGATTAGAAATTTTTATATCAATAAAATAATTTTCTCCATATAATAAATATAATATCACACACATCTCATACTTTGAGAAGCCTAATTTGAGAAACCATTTCATGACAAGTAAGTTCAATGCCAAGGACCTTCTCTGAGGGCCTGTGCAGTGTCTGGCATTAATTTACTCAAGGAGGGGAAAAAAACAACATTATGAACATGTACTTGGAAGGTCTGGAGAAAGCTAAGTCTCAAATGTTAGTGGAAGAAAATTGATTTATTCAATCAGGACCAGATAATGGAGGAGGTGACATGCAGTGTCAAAATATTTTGAGCTTTACTCTGTAAGCCATTAAAATTTTTGCCATAACTGTGTTTATGAAATTACCCAGGAAATGGAATGCAAAATGTATTGGAAAGTTGAGAAAGAGTCCCACCTAGAATGATGAATCAGCAGGATTTTTCTACAGACCTAGAAATAAAGGTGATAATGAAGCAATGCACAAATCTTCCAAAGAATAAAAGAAAAAAATAACTAAGTATACATCATGAATTGTTCACAAACAGATTCAGTCATTATTCAACTAAATCTCATAGTAATAAGTTTATGATACAATTTTTATCACTGCATTTTTTTAGTCATGAAACTGAGACTCAGAAAAGTCAAAAGAAATTAATAGAAAGGAAATTTGAGTTCATATATTTTTACTGTAAGTAAGTTTTCCTCAAAGGACTGTACCTATTTTTATAAATAAATAAATAAACTATAATATTTCTAAATTTGAGAGGAAGTGTATACTTTAAGATTAAAAATAAAATTCTTGGTTTTCTCTCCTTTTTTTTGTTTTGTTTTTGCATGTGGAATTCTATGCCTCTAATCTAATTAATGTATCTATTAGTTCTTTTATTGGCAAGGTCTCCCTCTGTATGTCAAGCTGGGCCTAAAACTTGCAATCCTCCTGCCTGGTCCTCCTGAGGACTGGTATTACAGGTTTATACCACTGTGTACAGCTCAGTAAAATGTATTTTTATCCACTGGAAAAGATGACATAAAATTTCATAGTCTCAACCCTTTGAAATTATAATTTATTGCAAAGTTCTTCATTTTAGTTCACTGTTAATTTATATTTGGGTAGAACTATTATGAGTATTATTTTTTTCTCTAAAGTGTTGATTTTTGGTGAATTCTTCACATTTTGTGTCTTCAATAAAATTATATAGTGCAATTTTTCTTAATTTTAATGAGGTATGAGATAATTTATATGAGAGATGTTGCTTGTATGCACAAAATATTTTAAATGAGCTTTGTCTATTTTAGTATGTCCTCTTCATTGTATATTCTTTCCTTCATGCTGTAATACAAAACTACATTTCCCAGCATCTCTTGCAATTGTTTTGTATAGAGAACATGAAGCAAATACATCTTCTCAGAATTAAGAATGAAAATGTAAGACTAAGTAAGTCTTGATGGATCTTTTGACAAGAATAATGGAATAGTCACTTGATTTTCTCTGCAGAAGCTTCACAAAGACTTTAGTAACTGTGAATGTAGCAGTGTCAAAAGGGATTTCTCCTGGAACTGTCTTATGGGATGATTGGTAATTCCCACTGGTTACATCTTTTCTGATTGATTACTTAGCTTCTTATGGATTCAAAATTATATTAGCTAACTAATACCTTGAACTAAAACTATGTTTGCATTAATTGTCTAAAGTAAGACTATCAGACTATCTGTAAATAACGCTCATCAGTCAGGTATTGCAATACCTCTAGTTTTGCTCTTTTTGCTCAAAATTTCTTTGCTATTTGAGGTCTATTATTTGTTTCCATGTGAACTTTGTGATTGATTTTTTTATCGCTGTGAAGGGTGTCATTAGAATTTTGATGGGCAATGCATGAACATGTAGATTGCTTTCAGTAGTATAGTCATTTTCACAATTTTGATTCTGTCAATCCATGAGTATGGGAGACCTTTCCATCTGCTGATGTCTTCATTGATTTCCTTATTAAGTGATTTGTAGCTTTCATTGATGAGGTCTTTCACTTCCTTTATTGAATTCATTCCTAGGCACTTTATTTTATTTTAACACTATTGTAGATGGGATTATTTTCCTAAGTTCTTTCTTAGTCTGTTCATTGTTGGTATCTAGAAAAGCTACTGATTTTTGTATACTGATTTGGTATCCTGTGCTATTGCTGAATGTTTTTATGATTTTAAGAGGTTTTTTTTTTTAGCAGAGTTATTAGTGTATTTTAGGTATAAGATCATGTCATCTACAAATGTAGATAATTTGATTTGTTGCTCACCTACTTGAATCCCTTTTATTTTTACCTCCCATCTTATTGATCTGACTAGGAATTCCAAAACTATATTGAATAAAGGTGAGGAGAGTGGACACCCTGGTTTCACTTCTGACTTTCAAGGAAATATTTTCAGTTTTTCCCCATTTAGTATGATGTTGTCTTTACATTTGTCATGCAGAGCTGTTATGTTAAGGTTTGTTCCTTCTATCTCTAGTTTCTTCAGTGATTTTTCATGAAAAGAAGGTGAATTTTGTCAAAGGCTTTTTCTGCATCTATTGAGATGATCATGTGATTTTTGTCCTTGCTTCCTTTTATATGCTATATTATATTTATTGATTTGCATATATTGAAATGTACTCTCAACCCTGGAATGAAACCAACTTGATTGTAGGGCATGATCTTTTTGGTGTTTGCCAGTATTTTATTGATAATTTTTACATATATGTTCATTATAGTTATTGGCCTATTATTCTCTTTTGTTGTTGCTTTTTCTTGGGCTTTGGAATTAGTTAAATACTGGCTTCAGAGAATGAATTTGGTAGTATTCTTTCCCAATTCCTGGAAATGTTTGAGGAGTATTGTTATTAGTTCTTTTTTAAAGGTCTGGTACAATTAAACAGTGAATCCATTGGGTCCTGGGCTTTTCTTTGTTGAGAGATTATTGCTACTTCAATCTCATTGTTCATTATAGAACTACTTAGGTGCTTTATATTATCTTGCTTCAATTTTGGTTTTTAAATACATCCAAAATTTTATCCATTTCTTTATATTTTCTAATTTACTTGAATATAGGTTTACAAAAGTATTATCTAACAATCCAATGAATACCATTGGTTTTTGATGTTATATTCCTTTTACATCCTTAATTTTATTAATTTAGATATTTTCCCTTCTCACTCTAGTCATATTGGCTAAAGTCTCATTGATTTTTATTACTCTTTGATAATAATGAAATTTTTGTTTTGCTGATTCATTGCATAGGTGTTTTTTTATTTGTTTGATTCAATTTCATTGATCTTAGTACTAAATCTCTATTATTTCTCTCCCTTTGCTAGTTTTGGGTTTAGCTTGTTCTTGTTTTTCTAAAAGCTTAGGTTCATCATTAGGTTATTTATTTAACATCTCTGCTTTTTAAATATAGGTATTCATAGCTATGAACTTTCTCCTTAGCACTGCCTTTGTTGCATCACATAAGTTCTGAAAGCTGTGTTTTCATTTCATTAGGTTCCAGGAACTTTTTGATTTCTTCTCTTGTTTTTTCTTGATAACCCACACATCATTCTACAATGTGTTGTTCAGTCTCCATGTGTTTTAGTATTTTCTTTACTTTCTTTTGCTGTTGAATTCTAGTTTTATTATACTGTTATGAGACAGGGAGTTATCTCAACGTTCTTATATTTGTTAAGAGTTTCTTTGTGTCCTAGGATATGATGTATATTGGAGACAGTTCTATGTGATGCTGAGAAGAATGTGAATTTGACATCAACCTGGGGAAGGAGGAAAGACATAACTAAAGATAAAATATACAGAAAAATATCCACAAACATGTAAAAAAATGTATACATTCCAAACCAAGCAGTGACAAACAACATAATAATTCAAAAGTTTCTAATGCTCTTTTGAAGAGGGTTTTTTCCTCCTGTAGACTTTCAGTCCACCAGATGGCAGTGTAATTTGATACCAGTTTCTACAATGGTATCTCTTGACAACCTTGAGTTAGCTTTCCAGGTAGGTAGGGAGTGAGGAAGTATTTGGAGATTTAAATAGGATCACTGATGAAGGTTTGTGGTGTTTGGGTCCTCAACATGCCAGTCCCACACCAGCCCTTCTTGTAGCTTTTCCCTTTCTCAAGTCCCCATTACTTACAGGGTTTTGATGTGCTTAGAATGCAGACTTTTGTCAGAAGTTCTCTCTGGAGGCAGTCTGCAATGGGATGGAATCACAGCACTGCATGTGGCTTCTCTTGTCACATTAGAGACTCTTCAATGGCCTGGTGCTGCTACTGCTACTGCTGCTTGCTGCACTGTGCACACTGGGCAACTTTTCTGATTTGGGACACAATAGGCTTGGGTTCCATGTTCCCTCTGTGGACTGCCACTTCAACTCACCAGATCCTAGCATCCTTTCTACCACAGGTTGTGTCCTGGGCAGCTTCCCTTATAAATATCACAGCTTTTCCTCCAGTCTGCACTTGCTGCTCTTTTTCTAACCTGGCCAAATGAATCCTTGATTTTGGCATTTATGCACATGATTGATAATTTCAAAAATGTTTTGCCTCCAGGACCAACTCTTTACATGGTTCTTGGGATCGAGACTTCAGCTTCCCCTCACCCTTGGGGTTGCTGGGGCTGGATCCACAAACTGTTTCTTAATTTACTCTGTCACTTTTCTGTTTTGCTGTATTTTTCAGCTGTCTTGTTTCTCTTTTGTTGCTCTCAGGGCTCTTCTCTCTTGCTGTCCTATAAGAAGACTCCTTTGTTATCCATACTCTTGCATGGGGTCCTATGGAGAAAGCTTCTAATCCTCTACCATCTTGCTGAGTCACTGTTCCTTCATTTTTAAATTTAAACATCCTAAACACACCTCTCTTAAAATCTCTGTGAATGTTTGAATAAAACTAATTTTAAGTGGAGTGAAAAAAAAACTTAGATGTCATCTCCTGTAAGACATTATTAAGCCAAAATGAAATTTTAATGTTAGTAATAACATAAAAGAATGTGATTGGTTATAGTAGAGGAAAGACGGAATAATCTTTCAGTTTACCAGATAGAAAATTAACATAGTGACATAGTCTTCATATAGACATTATCAAAGAGACATTATCAAGGAGACATTATCAATACATAGAGGGAAGACATTTGATTTTCTTTTACATGAAATATAATAGTCTGTGCATTTACCATGTATAACACACTGTTTGAAGTATGTACATACTGTGGAATGACTTAATCTAGCTAATTTATGTATGCAATATCTCACATAGTTATCATTCTTGGTGGAAAAGCACATATTCATTCTCTTAGCATTTTCTACAATACAATATATTTTTAGCTATTGTCCCTATGTTGTAAAAAATACAATTTATTTCTCCTAACTGTAATTTTGAATACTTTGACCAATGTTTCTCCTTACCAACTACCCCAGCTCCTGATAACTACCAGTCTGGTCTGTATCTCTATGAGATCATTTTTTATCAATATTTGCACAGGGTCATATGATATTTGTCTTTTTGTGAATGGTGTGTTTCACTTAACATCTTTCAGTTTCATACATGTTTTCTCAAATGATAGAATTTTTGCTTTTTAATGGCACATACCAGATAATTGTTTTTCTCTCTAAGCTATGCTTCTTGAGATTGAGGGAGACAATGTAGATAATATAAACTGTCCTTCCTACCATTGTCATTGTGTCTTTCTTATAATTGTCCTGTAACCATGTTCTGTTATTTCTCATCTGTTTTCTTTTGCCCCTGTGAAGGTATTTTCATGAGTGGATAGTTTTTAAATTTATGTTTTGAAGGAGACAAACTTTGGAAAGTCATAATCACCATTATGGCTATCTATCTCCTTCTACAATATGGAAGAATTTTTTCAGTTAGATGCAGTTACTAAAAATATTAGTTATTTTTCTGGATAATGAGGGATTTGTGATAGTCTCAATATTTTAAAATTAGTAATTTTGTGATTCCACATAATTGTCATAAAGATGGCACATAAATTAGTTTTCATTGCTTCATTACAAATTGCCACAGATTTAGTGGCTTGGAATATATAAATTTAGTGTCTGTCTTTTCTGTGGATCAAGAATCAAAGAATCAAAGCATGGCTGATCTGGATCTTCTGCTCAGGGTCACACAAGGTTTCAATCAATGTTTCTTCTGGACTGCATTAACATCTGGAGGCTTGACTAGGGAAGAAACTCTTTTTTTTTCATGATAGTGTTATAGTTATATTTTCATTCCCAAACAATATCATCAGGAACAAATCTCAGTAAAACTTCTTTCTAAAAAACTTCTTTTTAAGAGGTTGTAAAATATGTTATAATTATTGATGTGTAGGAGTCTAAGCTTTGGAATCACAAAACCCTAAGCTTTAAAATCTGGCCTGACATCTTACTACTTACTATTCCTTTGTCAAGATTTTTACCTCTCCTTAGTTTTCTTTTTTATTCATTTATTCACATTTGCATACATTGTTTGGATCATTTCTCCCCCCTACCCCTCTCCCCCATCCTTACTCCCTCTCTACCCAAAAATCTCCTTTTGAGCTCAGTAAGATTTTGTCTCAAGAATGTGGCTCAAGAATTTGGAAAAAAAAACTTGTAGGAACAGTGAAACTGAATATAAACAGAAAAGAGAAAGCAAACAATTGCCATGCCATAGTATGAATTCAAGTATGTTGATAAAAAAATAATAGTAACAGGGAAGATATTGAAGGACAGACCCCAGGAGGTCAAAGAGACACTTCTCCTCCATAGAAAATGCCTGTTTGCATATGAAAGGCATCTCCACCCTCAGGCAATGCAAAACTAGGCTATAAAACCCATTCCCCTCTCTAACCCAAGGATCACTGGTTTCTGGGTTCCCCTGCATTCCCCAATATGCAGTCTTTCTCTTCTCTTTTCTCCAACTAAAATTCTTTACAATTAAAATCTTTCCAACCTCTGCTGTCAGAATCTGTCTGTGCTTTCATTCTCAGAGCAGGCTCAAGAACCCTAAGCACCTGAAATTCCTGTGCATGTCATCCATGCATCATATGCATCATATTTGGCAATACACAAAGGGACCAGTTGTCACCTGAGGTCAGTATAGGTTGTGCCAAACTGGGAAAGACTGCCTAGGAATGTGACCATGAGCATCCAGCACTCCGGTGGAGTCTGTTTTCCAGGAGAGACACCCCACCATGGTGTAGCTATGGTGGAACTCTCAGGTTGACCTTTTCTCCCTCTCTCTCTATCTTGTTAAGGAGGGTTTCTTCCTTGGGAAACTAAGGAAAAGGTCTGAGCCCACTACACCTGTATGGCAGGCAATCTGAGGAAACTCAGAGGCCAGGCAGGGGTTTATACTGCACTGCCAATGCTATGTGGGCGGAACTTGACTTCAGTGCACCAAGGCTTTTTCTTTTTTCCTCTCCTTAAATGCTAACTCTCTCTTTCAAGATCTGACCAGCTTAAGGGGAGATCTGAGAACAGCTGGTGGAAAGGAAAGTTTGTCTTCAAGCCACAAAAGGTGTTCTGACCAGGGCACTCCCCGGTGTCAACGAAAGGCTGGAGATGCAACTTTCTGACCTGCCCCGAGGCCCCAAAGGTGACTAAGTCTTGAACATGTCTAGCCATGTCGATGGCAAACAATCAGATCTCTCCTGCTTTCTTCATGGTTTCCATGGCCCAAGAGTGGAGGTCACCTCTTGCTTCCAGTGCTCCAGTACTGCCTTTGGGTAAGATTGACCTGGACAGCAGGGATGATCAATAATCCCTCATGTGTTGAGTCTGGAAACACTCTTTTTCCCCAACTCTCAGCCTCTCCTTCCCCTTTCCCAAGCAGTTCAGGATGAGTGTTCCCCTCCCCACATTTGCTCTAAATAGCAGTGAGCTTCTCTCTTCAGGGACTTTGGGAAAAATCCCTCCAGGTAGCAGAAAGTGCTAGTCTCCAATTTAGGCTTAACTGTCTTTGTCAGGCATCAGATTAACTGGTTAAACAGGTTCCACAGCCTGCCCTCAGGGAAAGAAAAAAAAAAAAACAAACAGTTAAAAGACAAAAACCACAGGTCTCTGTTTTTGACCCTTACCAGGGCAAAAGCCTCCAGATGCTCTCTCTTTGCTTTCATAGAAAGCATATATGCCTCACAGGATATATAGGGGAACAAAAGTCTACTTCATCAATAATCCCCATCCATGCCTCTAAAGGGTTCCTCCTCTGCCCATGCAAGCCCTCTTGGTTACTTTGATAGAGTTGTTTTTTAATTACAAGCGTTCAGCTGATAGAGGAGAACTAGGTCTACCTGGGTTGCAGGGCAAACAGGCAGGTCAAAATAGATGAGAGATTGGTCAAAGATCATCTCAGGGGGGTGTGCAACTGAGATATCTATCTGTAAATCCTCATGACTCTACCCATGAGTGGCACTGGAAGGAGCAAGGGAGAGTGGGACGCCCTCTCCCACTAGAGTTTCTCCTTATCTGGGGATGCTTAGATAAAAGGAGAAACCTCTGTTAAGGTGACCAATTTTCCCTTGTTTCCCTTTTTAGATGGGAAATCAAGCCTCGAGGATCCAGGAAGGATGCCCCCTTGCCTGCTTATTGAAACACTGGAAAAATCTTGATCCAGAAAGTCTTCAGCAAAAGCAACTCAAGTTTTACTGCACCCAGGCTTGGCCGAAGTATCCTCTGGGAGATGAGAAAAGATGGCCAGAAGGAAGGAGCATTAATTATAATTCCATTCTTCAATTAGATATGTTCTGTAAAAAGGAGGGAAAGTGGACCAAAGTTCCATTTGTTCAATTGTTCTTTTTCCTAAGAAACGACCCAGATTGGCTAAACAAATGCAGGCTAGATACCCAGACCATGGTAACCCTTTGCAAAAAGCCCCCAAACTCCCTTGAACAAAAAAACCCATATAATGCTCCATCAGCTCCCCCTCTTCCCCCTTACCCAGTTATATCACACACTAGACGCTATCCCACAGGACACTACCCCCTCCAGTTAATTCCTGGAGGGGACAGAGCTCATGTTCTTTTTAGAGTGAGTGAACTTAAAGAAATAAAAAATGATTTAGGAAATTACACAGAAAACCCAGATCAGTACATCCAGGCATTTAGAGAAGTCAGCCAAAACTTTGAACTGAGCTGGAAAGATATAATGCTATTGCTATCTCAGACCCTCACTTCTCTGAAGAAACAGTGGGTTCTAGATCAGGCAGTCACAGCTAGAAACAATTATCACTTCCATAAAAGGCCTGTCTCATACCAGGCCCTCACAGGAGGAGGAGGAGGAAGAAGAAATACAAAGACACTGGATACCTAGAAGGGAGCCTCAATTCCAATTCCAGCAGGAGATCAGGCAGTGCCCAGGTATGACGCTAAGTGGGATCCTGAAAATGACAAGGGTGAATGGAGTTGTAACCATTTCATCCACTGCATTCTTGAAGGTCTAAGGAGAGCCAAGGTAAAACCTCCTAATTACTGTCAAGTCACAACTGTACAGCAAGGACCCTTAGAAACTCCAGTAGCTTTCCTACAGAGACTTAAGGATGCCTTACAAAAGCATACCAACACTGTACCAGAGTAACAGGAAGAAGAAATCATCCTAAAAGATAAATTTCTAACACAGTCAGCACCAGATATCCATAAAAAGATTCAGAAATTGGTGGCTGAAGGAAGAAGAGTTCTGGACCAACTGGTCTGTGTAGCCATGTCTGTATACTATAACAGGGACTTAGAAAAAGAAAGAAAGGACCTGGAAAAGGAAAAGAGAAAGGATGAGTGGCAGGAGGCTCTGATCACAGCGCTCAGAGAGGCTCCCTGGGGCAAAGTCCAAACCTGAGGACATGCTTTCAATGTGGACAGGTGGGCCATTTTAGGAGGGAGTGTCCCCAGAGAAAGCTACCTCTGGGACCCTGCACCATTTCTCGGGGAAAACATTAGAAGGCACACTGTCCCTGGTTCTCAGGGGAACTAGGGTCAGAATCTCCCACCCAGTGACATGTCCCAGGGCCTGCCATACAGGCTTCTGTGACCACCATAAAAGCAGAAGAGACCCAAATTAAGCACAAGGTCTGCCTCCTTATCGATACTGGAGCCAGCATCTCAGCTATTCCTTTCTCTTCTGGACCCAGGTCCTTCAAGAAAATTACTGTTCCAGGCATATCAGGCCAGTCTCTCAAATGTTATTTCACTCAGCCTTTAGCCTGCTCCTGGGGAGATTTCCATTCCTCTCACTCCTTTTTAATTGTCCCAGAAACCCCTACTCCTCTACTAGGGTGAGACCTTCTATCCAAATTGGGGATACAGCTACTTTTACCCCCAGGAGAGTACTTTTTCTTGCCCCTATAGAGGAACAAGTAGACCCCAGTGTGGGCAGATGGACACATTGTGGGACAGGCACAAACAGCTGCCCCAGTCCTAATTCATCTCAAGGACCCCTCTTGGTTTCCCCATCAAAAACAATATCCTATAAAGCC
This sequence comes from Castor canadensis, assembly GCF_047511655.1. NCBI lineage: Eukaryota > Metazoa > Chordata > Mammalia > Rodentia > Castoridae > Castor > Castor canadensis. The sequence continues at coordinate 87,422,637 of NC_133397.1, read as the reverse complement.
AGAAGTTAAGGATGGGCTAATTCCCATAATCAAAGACTTAAAGAGACAGGGACTGCTAATAGAATGCTCCAGCCCATATAATACTCTTATGCTTGGTGTTAGGAAGGGACCTAACAAATGGAGGCTAGTCCAGGATCTCTGCCTGATCAATGAAGCAGTAGTGCCTCTCCACCCTGTAGTTCCAAATCCCTATGCGCTTTTAGGCCAAATACCTCCACGTGCTACTTACTACTCTATCCTGGATTTTAAAAATGTCTTCTTTTGCATTCCCTTACACCCTAAAAGTCAACCTATTTTTGCCTTTGAGGACCCCACAAGACAGTCTGGACAAGTCACTTGGACTGTCCTCTCCCACGGATTCAGAGACAGCCCCCACCACTTTGGGGTAGCTCTAACCCAAGACTTGGCAGAGTGGCAATATCCCCAAGCTACTCTGCTACAATATGTAGATGATCTCCTGCTCTGTGGACCAAATAAGCCTATCATTTCATGAGCCACTGAGTCCTTACTAAACTTCTTAGCAGACAGAGGTTATAAAATCTCTAAAGGAAAAGCCCAATTGTGTCAGTCTAGAGTTACATATTTAGGTCTTGTCCTGGAGAAAGAAATGAAGTCTCTAGGAGAAGATAGAATCCATCTGATCCTGATGTTTCCTCTACCTAAAATTCTAAAGCAATTGAGGGCCTTTTTGGGGGTCACAGGATACTGTAGAATTTGGATCCTGGGATATACAGACCTAGCCAGGCCTTTATATCAAATCCTTAAGGAAGCACAGAAGGATACCCAGCCCTATATTGAATGGGATGACAAGTCAAAAAATGCATTCCACAGGTTAAAGAAGGCTCTTATGACAGCTCCTGCCCTGGGTCTCCCAATACAAGACAAGTTTCAATTATATGTCTATGAAAAGGGAGGACTGGCCTTGGGTGTGGTGACTCAGCTCCAGGGCATCACTCCCCAGCCAGTAGGCTACTTAGGCAAAGAATTAGATCAGGTAGCCAAGGGATGGCCAGGATGCTTCACAGCAATGGCCGCAGTAAGCCTTCTAGTGCTTGAAGCTCAGAAACTTATCCTAAACCACCTCCTAATGGTTTATACCCCACAGGACCTAGGGGGAATTTTAAACTCAAAAGGAGAACTTTGGCTATCTGACAGCCATCTACTTAAATATCAGGCCCAGATTCTGGGAGGGACAGAAATAACTGTAAGGACCTATCAGAGCCTAAATCCTGCATCCCTTCTACTAGAGGCAGATGGAAATCCTGAGCACTCATGTGAGGAGGTACTTATGGAAAATTATGCTGCCCAACCTGACTTAACTGATCGGCCCTTAAAAAATCCAGATCTAGAATTATACACTGATGGCTGTTCCTTTGTCAAGAATGGTGTCAGACATGCAGAGTTTGAAGTTGTGACAGAATTTGACATCCTCAAATCAGGTCCTCTTCCTCCTAATACAAGTGCACAATTGGCAGAATTAGTGGCCCTAACAGAGGCCCTAGGACTGTCAAAAGAACAGAGAGTAAACATCTATACAGATTCTAAGTATTCCTTCCTGATCCTGCATGCTCATGCAGCCATTTGGAAGAAAAGAGAAATGCTAACTACAATAGGAACAGCTTCCCATAGAAATAAGGGAGGTTACTTTAATAATTTGAGGGATAACAGCACTAGTTGCAGCCCTTGCTGGAATCAGTTATGGGGTGATTGCCAATCATGTAACTGCAAAAAACCTAACCAAAGTGGTAGAGGACACCTCAGACCAGGTAGGCCTTGCCATTAAGGACACACAAAGCTCTTTGTCGTCCCTTGCCTGTATGGTAATGGACCACCACCTGGCCCTAGATTTTTCTTTTGGCCAAGCAAGGGTGGGTTATGTGCAATTGCCAATACCTCCTGTTGCACATATATAAACACTTCAGGCATTGTAGAGTATTGGACCCCAGCTAGACTGACAGAGGTAACTCCATTTCAAAACTAGGCTCTGTCTTAGAGCTATCCTAAGCCTCACCCTGTGTTACTGGAAAAACCACAAACTTCCTCTGGAATGCACCATCCCGGTCCTGAGCCAATCAAAAATGAACAAGACAGTCCCTTTGTGCAAGACAACTAAACATTTACCCAAATAAGGAATAGGCCTGGCTGCAGTCCTTACAGCTCCAAATAAGGAATAGGCCTGGCTGCATTCCTTACAGCCCAGATGCAGCTAGGGCTAACAAATCCCAATATGCCAAGACTACATTAGCCAAATAACACCCAATCGCATAACTGCTAAGTTGGAAAGCCCCATCCCTTGCTTACCCCTCAATAAAAGCCCTGCCTAATTGCGGTTCGGGGCTCTTTGCACAGATCCACTGCATCAGTGAGGTCAGAGAGCCCAAGCTTAAGCCCGAATAAAGGCTCCCTGTTTTTACATACGACTTTGGACTCCTGAGTGGTCTTTGGGGGTCTTGGGATCTGGTCACAACAAGTGGAATGTGCAGATTACATTCTCCAACAGGCTAAATGGCTCTGGGAGCAATCTTTTGAAACTCAGGTTTCTACTCAGGTATGGGAACAAATAAAATCCTGGTTTCCCTCCAGGACTTGGTTCCTACCCCTTCTTGGGCCTGTAGTTGTCACTATTCTCTTGCTTGTGTTTGGGACTTGCATTTTAAACTTACTTGTCAAGTTTGTTTCTTCTCACCTAGAATCCATCAAACTACAAATACCTCTGGTGGAGAAGAAAAGGACCTACTACCGAGGTCCCCTTGAAAACCCCTCTCCTGGTCAGCCCTGATGCTGTGGGCCCCTTCTTCGCCCCCTGTCAGCAGGAAGCAGTTACTGAACAGACTTCATCATCCCTATCCCTTACAGCAGTTAGGGCAATCACTGATAGGGGGAACTTGAAGGTCAGACCACAGGAGGTCAAGGAGACACTTCTCTTCCCTAGGAAATGCCTGTTTGGATCTGAAAGGCATCTCTGCCCTCAGGTAATGCAAAAATAGGCTATAAAAACCATTCTCCACCCTGACCCATGGGATCACCAGTTTCCTGTTCCCCTAGTTTTCCCCAATATGCAGTCTTTCTCTTCTCTCTTCTTCAACTAAAATTCTCTACAAATAAAATCTTTCCAATGACCTCTGCTGTTAGAGTCTGTCTGTGTTTTCATTCTCTGAGCAGGTTCAAGAACCATGAGAACCTGAAATTCCTGTACGTATCATCCATGCATCAGTATAAGACAATTTCACAGGGGTTTTTTTTGGTAGAGAAAGAGAAAACTGGTGAGTATATTATCCTTCTGGGCATATGTCAGGGTATATAAAATCCTGGCATCTTCACAAGTTCAATTTTAGTCTACATGTATTTTGACAATTAGTGCAGTCCAGATTATTTCTGCTATCAAACTTTGAACACACATTTGCAACTGCTTACTCAGAATTTCCACATGGATGTATAAAAATCTCCAAAATTCTTCTCTTTTTATTATAGTAGTTCAATGTTTCCACTTGTTCCAGTGAAGAAAAGAAACTTAGACTCATCGTAACTCTCTCTCTTTCCCTAACACACGACATTGAAGATTTGAAGAAAATGTGTTACTTCTACTTTCCAAACAGAATTAAAGTTCTATTTTCCTGCTTCTAACATCATGATTCATACTACATTTATCTTTTGCTTAAATTGCAGAAATGGCTTCCTTCTTTCTAAGTGTCTTACAGTCTTTTGTCAGTGCAGGGGCAAGAATGATGCTTCAAAAAACACAATATAAATAAATATATTAACTTGCTCAAGTTCTTGTAAAATATTACTTTACTTGATGCCAAAGCATAAAGGTCTGTTTAATAGTGCACAAAGCTCTAGATGATTTTGCTTCTCCTACTCATCTGACCACCTCCTTCTGTCTTTTCTCTCACTCTCTGCTCTTTCACACTTTCTTTGTTGCTGCTCTTTAACATCAGAGGCAAGATTCTTCCTCCTTACTCTACCTCTTTGCTTTCCCAGACATGTACTCCTCACAAATATCCAAGTGGATATTGTCGTTACTTTTTGCTTAGGTCTTGCCAAAACTTTTCTTTCTCACAAAAATCTGCAAAGGCTACCCTATTGGACAGATAATTGATCTTTGACTAAGTACTTATTGTTCTTGGTTCTTTGGCTCTAATTTTTCCATTTATCATAGTAATTTACTTAAACAGGACTGTTCACAGTATGCCCTGATATTTGTTTGGTACAGACAAGTTAACACCCTATATCTAAAATGTATAACACATAAGACAAGTATAGTTGTCATTTTTGTTCAATTATGTTTATCTGGTGTCTGGAATAATACCTAGCATATGAAAACAATTGACATTTATTAAATTAATGAATTTGGAAATAAAAATCTCTTTTTAGGTACATCATAGTAAACTTACAGAAAACAATGTCTAAAATCATAACTATAGAGAAAGAAAAATGCATTATTTTCAAAATCCTACCCCATTAGAATCAGATCTATTGCTGACCTTTTAATAACAACTAAAAAGCCCAACTACTGTGGTATCTCTTCAGTGAGCTAAGAGCATAGCTAGCAACATGGAATCCTATGCCAGGAGAAAGTAACTTTCAATACCAAGGTGAAATAAAAATATTTTATATAAAACAATCTTGAGGCTAAACAATGGAGTTTCTGAAGGCTATATATAGGGGGAAATAAAATACTAAATATAAATATAATAATATTCTCTATTTTGAATTTTAAATATAGTGGCATTTCCAGATGCATAATAAAATGTTCCTTTAATTTTTTTCCACACTTTACCAGAATTCTCCTCCTCCTTCTCCTTCTTCTTTCTTCTTCTTCTGTTTCTTCTTCTTCCTCTTCTCCTCCTTCTTTTCCTCTTCCTCCTTCTTCTTCATCATCTTCTTCCTCTTTCCTCTTCTTTTCCTGTGCTACAGATTGAATCAAGAACTTTGTGTGTGTTAGACAAGCACTCTATAACTAAGTTATCACCCTAGCCTCTCTAGTTTTTTATTTTCTATTCTTCTCTCTCTCTCTGTCTCTCTGTCTCTCTCACTCTCTCTCTCTCTCTTTCTTTCATTTTGATTATCAAACTCAGGGACAAGTTAGTTTAGTTTTTCTACTTAATGTATATTAAATTTGTCAAAGATACAGAACCTTTCTTTTATCACAAGAATTTCCATGGTCCCTTGTGACTGTCAACCAAGGTTTGGCAGATCTCTTTTTCCAAATTTTTCTGTGGTAGATCAATATGCACAGATTTTCATCTGTTTTATACCAAAACAATATTTATTTTGCCTCTTCTACTACTTCAAGCTGTGTTTTTTGAATTTCTGAGCTGATGCACAAGTTAAAAATAATTATGGAGCATGCACTCCTGCTAGTATTATTTCTGGGTTTACTGCAAATTATGTATACTTGGCTTAAGCATTTCAGTAGCAGTGTGAAATATCTCTTATTATCTTTATTTCTGGACCAGCAGTTTTTCAGTTGAGGCTAGAAAATATCTAGGTAGATGTAGAGAAAAATTGGGGAACGTATAATCTGTAATGCTTGTGCAAGAATGGGGTTAATGATGAGCTAATGGACATTCCAGTAGATATATTGTTCACTATTATGATTGTCAAAGCCAGGAATATACAAAAAGAGTAGGAAAGATTCATCTTATAGTATCTTATTGACCTGATACTATGCTCTATTTATGGAACTTCAGTACTCTAGGGATCATTTGTAGTTTCTCTTCTCAGTTTTATTAGCTTCATATGTAGCTGAAATATCAAGTGAAAACATCTGAGATCACACATAATTTTGGCTGATTATTGTGTAATTTAATTAAGTAATATTCAATTTGAGCAAACACAGAAGTCATAATTACATAAATACCTTTTACAAACTACTCTCTGAAAATAAGAAATTTACAAACATAATATACATAAAATTTATGTTATATAGAAAGTCACATAGATAAAAGAAATAATAGTTTGAATATAACACATGCAAGTAAAGAATTCATATAGATATTTTAAATATAACCTATTCAAATGATTAATTTCAAAATACATATTGCCACATTTTGAAGGTTGAGGAAACCTTTATATTTTATAATTTTTATATTTTAACACATTTTAAAAACTCAAAATTCTATGTGTTGGTAAAATAAGACTGAAGATGCTTGAGATAAAAATTACTATTTCATTGGAGAGTAATTATTGAGCAATTGCTTTAAGAGTAATTCTCTATCATTAACATTGAAGACTGCATCCATTATAACAAAAAAGTACACATAAGAAATTAATAACTTCACAAATTACAATAAGTAAAATACATAGTGTTATTAATAAAAGTTTAGATATAACGCTAGCCTTGGAAGAACCTTGGAAGAATATATGAGTGCCAGAATTTTGATCATGATAGTTTGCGAACATATTTCTACTTAGTACACTTTGGTGTGAGTGTCTGGGCTCTGGTTTCAGATGGATTGCAGATATAAACCTAGAGTCTTCTAGTTGTTAGCACTGTTTGACTCAAAGTACTTCATAATTCACATCCTTAGTATTTTTGTTTGCAAAATGAGAATAATTGTGCCTAATAATATCATAGGGCTTACATTATGAGATACAACAACTATGAAATGCTCAGTGGGCAGTAAAAGAGACAACTATTAGTAATTTTTATTCTTGTTGTTGGTTGTATTTCATCATTTCTATTTGTTAACAACTCCAAGAAGTTTTCTAAAATGAAATGTTTCAGAAACAAATGAAGGTGTGATCTTTGGCAAACAGAAAATATATTTTGCAATTTTCACATGAGATCATAAAGTAATTAAGGTAAGAATTTTATATAATTCATACATATGTATAGTTTTTAGATGTTTATAATCTCATATGAATTAGTCTACAATCTATAAGCATTAATAAGACAACTTGTGTATTCAGAAAAGTAAAGTGAGAAAATAAAGTTAGAAGAGTTAGAATGTAAGAGAAAAAAATGGAAATGATGTTGGGTCTGTTATGAGAAAACATAAGGAAAAAAAAGAGAGCCAAAAGACTATAGGTCACTGGGGAGAAATACTAAGAACATTGCTTTTCGATATTATACATTTCAATGTGTGTCATAGGCTTATGGTCTATGGCATAAAAATATTTTTAGCAGCAAAGGTAATTTTTAACTTACCTGGATTGATTAAGACAATCCAGGTAAGTCTGTGCTTAGTAACAGAGACATTAGTGAATCATTGTAGCCATACTGTTTAATGAAGCACATACAAACTGACTTGTATTTATGAAATCTACCCAATTTAACTGCAAGAAATATTTTTATATCTTACAAATATATGTGAAGATTTAGTATAAATCCTACTGCTTTCTTTATTTTCTTATTAACTTTTTAAGAGACAATTGTGGCAATAAAAATAAACTTGACTTTGAATTGTAGTAATTGTCATCATAAAAATAGTATGAACTTACTAAGATTTATTGAGATTTACTATGCATCAGACACTTTTAAATTCATTTATGCACTTATGGATTATGAAAAATGATGTCATTTTAATAATAAAAATGTTGGATAAAATAATTCCTGTGAAACAGTAGTTCAATATACTATCAGATGTAATGTTTACCCATTTACTCTACCCAAATCAGGAGTACTTAATTGTTTCTATATCTCTGTCTAGAATATTGCTGTCCACATTTTTGATGTCTGACATTGTTACCTTTCTGTTAGTTTATTCAGTGTATCAATTCCCAATGGACTATAATGGCAGTGAGGGAAGATACATCATCCATCCTGTTTATTGCTGTATCAGTGCAGGAGGTACTGGGGATATGGTTGACATTTAATATAAACCTCTGAATAAAAGTACTATCTATTCTCTGATTCATGTCTGTTTGTAACAAAAATAGGTATACTGATTGGTTATTGTTTGTTGCCTCTGCAGGTCTGTCTTCCTTTCTCCTCTATGCCTAAGAAGGTTATTTGAAATGGGCTTCATTGTCCTTTCAGTCCTATTAAAGATGAGAAAACATGAAGTACCATTATTAGATCAGTGTACTGGAGTTGAGTGATGTTGGAGTATTTATTTTTCTTTTTCTCTCCCATTAGGCCATAGGTTTCCAATGGTTATTTTCCTCTATTGAAGACATAACTCTTCTCCAGCAGCCCTCACCCAAAGCCAGTTTCTATTAACACTTTCTTCCCTTTAGGACTAGGTCTAGGATCTAGACTTTTTAGCCTCTGATAGTTCAACATGCAATGGCAATTAATATTGGCTCTGTAATACAATAAAATCAAATAAGTCTATGTATATCTATGACTACAGAATAATATTAATGTAATATGTTACTTATGAAGAATAATAAGGAACCATGAAAATATAAAAATAGAGAATGAATCAGTGACATTTCTTATTTTCCTCTGTAAGTACATAAATACTAGGTAAGGAAAGGAGCTTTTTATAAATTATTTCTTATTAAGAAATGAAAAATTGAAGTAAAAATATCACTTTATGTCCTCCAAAATTAATCAGTCTATTCATAGAGCTGTTCATCAAAATATTTAGCATAACAATCACAAAAAAGACAAGCAGACATTATAAGTCTACTGAAAAAGAAAAGTATGGCCTTTCCAAAAGTACTGAGCACAAATCTAATTAAGCCTTTGGTTCCTGTTGACAATTTTCAGGAAAAACAAAGGTCAAAGGATTATATCTAACTCCATTATAAGCAAAATCCACACTGTGAAAAACTTTACAAGTTATCTTTCTTCTATTTTTTAGTAGATACTCTCTAAGGAAAATAAAGATAAAAGAGTACCTAAAGAATAAATAAGAATAAAAAGATACTGTTTTCAATTGATGAAACTTTGCTACATGCCTAGTGAAGTATATTTGGCCATGAAAGTTTTTTAAAAGTTCAAGAATCAGGATAGTGCTGACTTTTGAGAGAATTAAGGGGATTGAGATTAGGATGAGGAACATGGAAGAAGTTCTAGGTGGCTATCAGTGTTTTCTTTCTTGACTGGGGTGGTGATTTCATACAGTTTTCTTAATTGAATTTAATTTTGCTGTAAGAATATATTGTAGAAATACAAACTAGATAAGAAAATTCTAATTTTATAAGAAAAATATTCATGGAGAATATAGGAAACATTTTGAATTACGTTAAGGAATACATAAGTAAAAAGATATAATATGTGCAAGAGTAAATTGAAGGTTGATTTCTCAATATAAAACAATCCTTAGCAAATTACCAAGATTTTGTGAAAATTGAAAAGTTGGTTCTAAAAAGGCACCATTTTTCTTGTTAGCAAAACATATTATAAGGCTATAATCTTGGTGTACTCTGGTGTTCATGGAAAAATACACTAATACCAAAAAATATTCAGCCAAGAAACAGACACACATTTAAATTGTCAATGAATAGTTTTTTGTATAGCTTAGAAAAAATATCTTTTCAGCAAAAGTTTCTGTAAATATTCTATGTCTGTATGGAAAATTAAAATTGAAAAACTTTTTGCCATCTTTCACAAAATAATCACTTTGAACTAAAGATCTACAGAAAAAATGTCAAAGGAAAAAAATGCGATATCCTTAAAGTAAACTCAAGATTTAAAAGAAAATCAGTGGACTTAATAACATTAAAATTCCTGGGGTTTTTTTTAGCTGTAATGGGGTTTGAACTCAGGGCTTTTTGCTTCCTAAGCAAGTGCTCTACAACATGACCCTTCTATCTCTTTTTGAGATAGGTTATTTTTGAGATAGGGACTCACTTTTTGCCCCATCCAGCTTGAATAAAAATTGTCCTATTTTATGCTTCCAGCCATTACTAACATGACAGAGCATACCCAGCTCTATCTGTTGGGAACTTTATGTCAGGGCTGGCCTGCAATCTACCCAATTTAAGCCTCCCAAGTAATTAGGATTAGAGGCATGAGCCACAGCACCCAGCATAAAGTTCTTTTAACACAAAGAGTTATAAGGCAAATTGACAGAAGGTAAACAGTGAAAAAAATTATAAATTAATATGCCCCTTATAATAAAGTTCCATAAATTAATGAATAAAAATTGAAATAAAACACCCACAGACAAACAGATAAGAATGACAATCCTCAATAGTAAGCATGGAAATGCAAGTTAAAATTTCAATGACATACCATCCCATAACCAAATTATTGACAAGTGTAAAAGTTTGTATGTGAAAAAACTGGGCCACAAAGTCAGAAGAAATTTTTAAGCCACAACTTAGCAAGAGGAAAAAAATCCAGCTATATTAAGTACACTTGCATTCATTTGGGGGTGAGTGGAAACAGAAGACTCATTATGATTGTGGAAATTATTAATCTCATTTCCTCCCCCATTGAAATAAGCAAAAATTAAAAATTCTGACAACACTAAGTAGTAGCAAAGATGTGAAAAGTCAGAATTTTCAGTTATTGATAAGTATGCAATTTGATACAGCAAACTGGAAACAAGTTCACATCATGAAGTAAATTTAAAGAGCTGCTTATTTTATACTTAGCAACTCTCTCCTGGGTACATAACAAATGTGAAACTCACTTGCATGCACTAAGACATGAATATGTTTATGACAGCATTTCTTATAGTAGCAAAACTAGAAACAGCAAAATAAACTTATTTTTGTGTGCTTGTTCTAAGAAATATTATATCGTACCAAAGTAAAACTATAAATATCAACTTAGATTAAAAAACAAAAGATGATATTAAGAGAAAGTATCAGAGAAGATTGCCATATTAAGATGTGAAAAACTACTTAAAAACTACAAGTTATTAAAAACATAAGACCAAACACATATATTTTGTTAAAAATACAGTTATAAAAATAGTATAAAAATTAATAAATTTGAATATTAGATTTCTATATCATATATTTCTTGGGAAAGGATAAGAAGTATAAAGGAAGTAAAAGACTTCAATGTTTATAATAATATGCATCTTAAGTTGAGTAAAAAAGCATTGGCTATTATGATTAAACAATAGATTCAAATATTTTACATGTTATTTAAAAACTATGATGCATTTTATAGTGAAATTTTCTTTAAAAATAGTGCCACAAAATTTTTCCTTATCACTACCCTGACTTAATTCTGACCCAGCAAATAATTATCCAGAATGGATGAAATCCAGATGGAGTTCCTTTATATTTCCATTTAGACATGTAGATGATTTCCTATTACACATGAGTATAAAAATAACATAAATTCATCACCCCCTTTATACACAGTTTATAGTATGTGATTAGTATGTGTATAATACCATTATGCTAAATTCCATTAAATGTGACAGTTGATTTTATCTTGAATTCTTATAATCACCTATTATTTTCCTCACAAAGAAAGACAAGGGATGTCATTGGTTTAGTTTTCAATGGAATAATCTTAGCAATAAATTAAAATAAATAGAAAAATTGAAAACATTAGAAGGAATAGGAGCAGACTCTCCTGTAGTTTACAAAACCTCAGGTAAATTTATTTCTAGGAGCCTGCCTTTATGAACAATTTGATGTTAAATTTGTTTAAAACTCATGGTCATGGTTAGGAGTACTCTATGAGTACTTGCCTAACTTGCCTGGGTTGAATTCCCATCAACACAAAAAATGAAAACAAAAATAAAATTCATGGCCTTGAAAGTAATAATGATTTTTTCATGTGTGTATAGAGATGAAGAACTACTTGCTTACCTGAATTTTGTTTAGTCAAGTATACTCTTTCTCTTCATGTCCAGGACCCATTTCTTTGTGCAGGAACCATCAGATGTATCATTCCCAGATAATTTCATATCTTTCACTGTAAGAAAAAGGTTACAAGCTATTATTTGTGATAATATCTTAGGGTTTGGAACCTGCATGTGTAAAAACAGTATAGAACTTTGTACCTCAGTAGTTCCTGAAACCATTTACCAGATGCATCATGAGTTTTGACACTGATTTATTCATTGGGCTACTGTAATACTAGATGACAATTACTCTTCACAGTTGTTATACATGTCATAATGATTTCAAGACATGCCACATTCAGTATATGTAGAATAATATGAACACTAATTCATCTCTTGGTCATGCAAAAGTTCCATTTGGGAACTTTATATCATAAACTCTATCTTTTTAAAACTCTTCAGGCTTATTAAATACTGCATTTCCTGAGATGTGATCTCTTTCAGTATTAATCACACTGCTATGTATCATAAATTACTACCAGTAAGAGAATGGTCAGGTGTACTGCATATGGTGTGAAGAATGGCCCCACATAAGAAGCATGTGTATCTCTTCAAAGCAAAAAGAGCCTGATGAAAAGTTGCTTGAAGGGCACCTGTCTCAAGGAAAATATTCGTAGCCATCCAGGAACAACTGCATAAAATATCATGTGGAGGCAACAAAAATAGTGAAGTGACTTCACTCAGTGCTATGGAAAGGACATCTAAGATAAAGAATGCTTGCTCCTACTCTCAACATCCAGTGTTTTAGACTGCAGATGGTACCATGTTCCTTTATGGGTGGGTAAGAATTGATGAATGGGCCCAGACACCTATTACAAATACAAGACAGGGAGGTGAACCATTAATAGCCGAGAACCTTGAGCTCTTCCTATGAATAGTATGAATGAGACACACTTTCATGTTAGATTATGTGCAGCTGTTGAAACAAATATCAAGCTACCTTGTGGGTGTGACCTTCTTCTCCAACCATCATGCTAGAACCCAAGTCAAACCATTGGCGTAGACAAACCCAAAAGTCGTGATTACTGGTGATCCTCAGGGCATCCAGTCAACCTAATGCATGACCCAAGGGGAGAAATTGGGACAGGACCCATGATAGTCCCATTTCTTGTGCAGATCCACCTGTCAGTGGGCAACTGTACTGTTCCTGGTTCTTGATTGTGGAAGATTCAGAAAAATTTGATAAGCAAAATCCTGGCAAGTGGGATTTATGTGGAGCTACATTTGGTCTTGCAGTGCCTGGACTTGTCCCATCCCAGGCACTAGCAGTAGATTGAAGAATAATTGGAGCAGGAACTATAAAGCATGACACCCATGAAGATGCTAGCTTTACAGCAGTGTTTCACATGGCCATGTTTAAAGCAGTATTGAATAAGATATTCAAATTTGAAACACATTTCATCAAGTATACCAAGACAATCAGTGAGCTAACCATTTGCATTAAACAGTCTGAAATATTACTTTATATTATATGATATAGTGATTAGGATGTATTTGTGGAAAACCATTTAAATTACACTCATTCTTTAATTAATTGTACCTGCATTTAATATTTGTCATATACTAAGTACTACATTAGGGATACAACATTCTATACCTGCTATAGTAAGACTTTAAGAATCACAAAATATTTATAGTGTTTATTAAATTAATTCAGTTTTAGATTTAATACTAGGGAATAAGCTATAAGAAGGAAAATGTATGCTGTAATTCATTATATTATGTATTTTTGATAATGAAAACATCCATCAATAGCAGAGAATCTCTGGACTCAACTATTTTATAGAGCAATGTGCATTCATTTAAGTTAGGATGATAAAGTATCTGGTAAAAATCACCATGATTATAGCTATAGAAATTTATATTTTCATGAAGATGAGGACTAGTAGGAAATATGAAAATCTGAATAACTGATATTCACAGTGCCTTTCTTTGTTTTTTAAATGCTTGTGGATACTGAAGCTAAGAAAAGGTAAATAAAATGAGTGATTTCCCTTAGTCTCATATGATTCTTTGACTAAGTGGTATTCACCTGTACAATAAATACTGAGGGTTGTCATTTATTCAAACAATCATTTCTTCCATTTTTCATCTTACCACAGTACCTTCTTTTGTAATACATACTTTTATCTACAAACTATTTTATCTTAGAAAATAATTTGTAGAGAATAGAAAGTGAGGGGAGTGCCTCAGATGTTCTGTTTTGTTCATAATAAAAATAGAGAAACCTACTTTTCCTTCTTACTGAGATTTGGATGGCTAGCACTGAGGAAGGAAAGAATAAATTATGGCTAAAATAATATATCTGCTAATGACTTAAGTCCTATGAATAATCAATGAGATGAAAATCAATTATGTAAAAAAAATATCATGTCAGGTCCTGAAAAATGTTATAGAAAAAGTAAAATAACATAATGTAGAAAGTGACAGGGTGAGAAGAAGGTGAAGGCAAAGGAGATCCTCTTTGAAAAAATTAATAGTAGGACTGATCTTGAATGATGAGAGAAAATCCAAGCATGAGAAGATCTCAGGGAAGAAAATTCCATGTAGAAGGAATACCTGTAACTAATTCCATAAAGTTAGGTTTAATCAGATAATACCATTGTTGAACTCTGAAGATATTTTATTATCTAAGTATGATAGGTAGCCATGGATATTTTTAGCAAGGGAATGATTTAGATAGCCCTCTCTGGATAGTTTGAGTGTATGTTTGTGGCGTAGCAGAGATTAAAAGTGGGGATAAAAGTGAATAGGAATGTTGGCTATTGGAGGGTCGAGGTTACATCTGATGGTGTTTTTGACTAGGTGGCAGGTGAAGGAGAGAAAATGCAGTGAATTTATTTTAGAGATGGAATAAATAAGAGACAATACCTTTCTGATTGTTTCTAAATAGGTGAAAACCACACAGATTCTTAAGCTTCTGTACCATTTAGGGGAATAGGGGAACTGAGGATGAAGCAGATCAAATTGTGTGATACTGTTAGGTTAATTTCAAGGAACTAACTAACCATCCAGTGGAAGATTAAATGCCTAATGTGAATTTAGTGTGCAAAAGAAATTGCTAGCTGATGACTACAATAACTATATTTAGTAGTGTACAGAGTATCGCAAAGCATAGAAAAGGTGTACATAAAATAACCTTACCTGCTTCTGTAGTATTATTTTACTATCTCTTACATGGTGCTTATATCACTTTACCTGTTTAATATTTCCACCATTATACTGCATTTCTTATCTTTTTTGTGTACAGAAACTAGCCTGGATCTTGACTTAGAGCAGAAGCTCAGTAAATGTATATAAATGGGTGAAATCTCATTGTAGTCAGAACAATTTTTTTCTCGTTTATTCATATATGCATACATTGTTTGGGCCATTTCCCCCTAACCCGGTGCCCGCCCTGCTTTCAGGCAGAACCTGTTCTGCCCTTATCTCTTAATTTTGTTGAAGAGACAGTATAAACAATAGCATTTTTGCTAGTTGAGATAAGGATAGCTATACAGGGAGATTCTTAGCATTGCTTCCAGGTATAAATGTGTTACATTCTAAGTTGATTTTCATCTCTAGCTGACCTTTTCTCTAGTTCCTGATCCCCTTCTCATACTGATCTCTGTCACTTTAAAGTTTCTGCATTAGTTCCTCTGCATTGAGGACCTCAAATACTATCATGTTTTTTGGGTTTCTTACCTATCCCCATATCTCCCATGTGTGCTCTCACCTTATCATGTGACCCAAGTCCAATAACATTGCTGTATTTGCCCTAGATCTAAAAATGTTCCACATATAGTATGAGAGACATTGAGCAAATGTTTTACTTAGATTCTTCACAAGTTTACTCATAAAAACCTTTAACCATAAAGTTTTTATTTGTATTTTCCTGTGTAGTTTCCATAGTGTAATTTATACTAATCTTCTCTAATTAATATGAAAATACTGATGTATCTAGTTTTATTGTACTGCACAGATTTTTAACAATTTGAAGGTGCATGGCAACTCTGCAACAAGTGCCTTTTGGGGCCATTCATTTTAATGGCATGTGCTCACTTTGTGTGTATTTGTAACACATTTTAGTAATTCTAGCAGCATTTCAAATGTAGCAAAATTCCTCTTGTACAACAAATCCACACTTTCTTTTTTTTCATTTTTTAAAATTTTATTCATATGTGCATACAATGTATGGGTCATTTCATCCTTCTCCCAACCACCTCTCTTATCCCCCCCCCACCACCGCTTCCTCCCTTATCCCCCCAACCTCTCACTGCGAGGCAGAAACTATTTTGCCCTGTTTTGTTGAAGAGAGGGTATAAGCAATAATAGGAAGGACCAAGGGTTTTTGCTGGTTGAGATAAGGATAGCTATACAGGGAGTTGACTCACATTGCTTTCCTGTACATGTGTGTTACTTTCTAAGTTAATTCTTTTCTAACTACCTTTTCTCTAGTTCCTGGTCCCCTTCTCCTATTGGCCTCAGTTGCTTTAAAGTATCTGCTCTAGTTTCTCTGCATTGAGGACAACAAATGCTATCTAGTTTTTTTGGTGTCTTACCTATCCTCATACCTTCCTTGTGTGTTCTCATTTTACCATGTGATCAAAGTCTAATCCCCTTGCTGTGTTTGCCCTTGATCTAATGTCCGCATATGAGGGAGAACATATGATTTTTGGTCTTTTGAGCCAGGGTAACCTCACTCAGAATGATGCTCTCCAGTTCCATCCATTTACCTGCAAATGATAACATTTCATTCTTCTTCATGGCTGCATAAAATTCCATTGTGTATAAATACCACATTTTCTTAATCCATTCATCAGTAGTGGGGCATTGTGGCTGTTTCCATAACTTGGCATTATACTTAATGGTGAAAAACTGAAACCATTCCCTCTAAAATCTGAAATGAGACATGGATACCCACTATCTCCACTCCTATTCAACATAGTACTAGAATTCCTAGCCAGAGCAATTAGGCAAGAAGAAGGAACAAAAGGAATGTGAATAGGTAAAGAAACTGTCAAAATATCCCTATTTGCAGACAATATGATCTTATACCTTAGAGACCCAAAAAACTCTACTCAAAAGCTCCTAGACACCATCAATAGCTATAGCAAGGTAGCAGGATATAAAATCAACATAGAAAAATCATTAGCATTTCTATACACTAATAATGAACAAACTGAGAAAGAATTATGGAAACAATTCCATTTACAATAGCCTCAAAAAAAATCAAATACCTAGGTGTAAACCTAACAAAGGATGTGAATGACCTCTACAAGGAAAACTATAAAATTCTGAAGAAAGAGATTGAGGGAGACTATAGAAAGTGGAGAGATCTCCCATGCTCATGGATTGGTGGAATCAACATAGTAAAAATGTCTATACTCCCAAAAGTAATCTATATGTTTAATGCAATTCCCATCAAAATCCCAATGACATTCATCAAAGAGATTGAAAAATCTACCATTCAATTTATACGGAAACACAAGAGGCCACAAATAGCCAAGGCAATACTCAGTAAAAAGAACAACGCTAGAGGTATCACAATACCCAACTTCAAACTATATTACAAAGCAATAGCAATAAAAACAGCATGGTACTGGCACAAAAACAGACATAAAGACCAGTGGAACAGAATAGAGGATCCAGATATGAAGCTACACAACTATAACCAACTTATCTTTAACAAAAGCACTAAAAATATACTATGGAGAAAAGACAGTCTCTTCAATAAAAAGTGCTGGGAAAGCTGGTTAGCAGTCTGCAAAAAACTGAAACTAGATCCATGTTTATCACCCTATACTAATATTAACTCAAGGATCAAGGATCAAGGATCAAGGATCAAGGACTTTAATATCAGACCCCAAACTCTGAAGTAGGAAATACTCTGGAATTAGTAGGTATAGGTAAGAACTTTCTCAATGAAACCCCAGCAGCAGAGCAACTAAGAGATAGCATAGATAAATGGGACTTCATAAAACTAAAAAGCTTCTGCTCAACAAAAGAAATGGTCTCTAAACTGAACAGAACATCCAGTTACACATCAAACAAAGGACTAATAACCAGAATATATAGTGAACTCAAAAAACTAAATTCTCCCAAAATTAATGGACAAAGAAATGATCAAGTGAACTAAACAGAACTTTCTCAAAAGAAGAAATTCAAATGGCCAAAAAGGAAATGCAAGTTAAAACCACACTAAGATTCCACCTCACCCCTGTTAGAATAGCCATCATTAGCAACACCACCAACAATAGGTGTTGGCGAGGATGCAGGGAAAAAACGAACCCTCTTGCACTGCTGGTGGGAATGCAAACTAGCACAACCACTCTGTAAAAAAATTTGGAGGCTTCTTAAAAATCTAAGCATTGATCTACCATAGGATCCAGCAATACCACTCTTGGCGATATACCCAAAAGACTGTGACACAGGTTACTCCAGAGGCACCTACACACCGATGTGTATTGCAGCACTATTCACACTTTCTTAATGTCCAGTGAAATGAGTGGCAAAAGGAGGGAGAGAAAAAGCTAATGGAGTCGGCATTGTATGCTCGTGAGAGAGTTTCCCATGCTCAGTGTTCATCTGTGTACATTTCTTTAAAAAGTATTACTTTTTAAAGTCACTCACCCATGTGCCCCTATTGGATTGCTGCGTATTTTTTATTTGTATGAGTTCTTACATTTCTTGGTATAATTTCTTTGACCTCTCTAGGTAGTTGTTGCTGTACTTTCTTCATTTTCTTAATGGTTTCATTGGTGAGCAATTATCTTTGTTTCTGCTTTTTAAATGAAATACAATTCATCATCTTTGTAATTTTGAAATTTTAAAAGAATGTGTCAAAGTATTTTTCTTTTTTAGTAAGTATTAGCAGCACTTATAAATTATTTCAAGCTGAAAACTTCTCTCCATGTTTATTTCTGGGAAATTTGTTGAGTATTCTTTTAGTAATTCATTTTATTGAATTTTCTGCTGGCTTTCTTGGGCATGTTGAATGATCCATTATTCTCTATCACTTTTATTTTCTACTCTAATTTCCAATATTTGTTCCTTGTTTAATTGATTTCTTATTCATCCATAATCTTTTCAAAATAAATAATGTATATGCTATATACAATAGATATACAAAAGTTTGAAACTTATTTTTCAGTTGCTCCATTTTTATAACTACTTTTCTACTATAATGAACCACAAATCAAATCTTTTTTGTAAATATTATAGCCTCTATATTATACCTGATTATTTCTTCTTAGAGCATTTAACAGTATTTCAGTTTCCCCAATGTTTGTCACATTTTCTTTTAGTTCATCTTGCTGTTTTTCTTTTAAGTGATTGGTATTCCTCATGTGGTAGAGTTCTTTACACTTTATATGTATTTTAGAAGAGAGGCCTGGTAGTAGGCTTAGGTTTCTTATACAGCTGTGTACATATTGTTTCTCTCTAGGCCACTTGAGTGAATGAAAAACCTGACTGAGAGGCCAATTATAGGTACTGGAAGCCATCTACACGTTTTAATTCATGATAACCAGAATGAAAGCACGTAGGGGCTGGCTATTAGAAAGTGGATCTTCTATGTGTCAGAATTAGCAGATAACATAGGTTTTCTGTATGAAGTCACTTTATAGCTATGTGTGTCAAAGACTTCTTGGCCTTGTAAGAATTTATTTAAAGCTGGATTTCATTATTATCATTCATATGACAATATGAATGTGTGTATGTGTGTGTGACTGTTATGCAGATCAGAATGATCCTGATGCTGGACAAAATAGTTACATCACTAATGGAAGGAGTTTTATTGGATTATATATCAATAAATGGAATTTGATGCTACAATAGCCAAAGTGAGCCTAACTATTGCAGAACTATCTTGGACAAAAAATTTGCATGTGTATATCCAGTATATGCGTGCTGCAAAAACACTCTATAAGGAAATCTGACATGGTATACTTTCATATGAGCATGCAGACTAGTTAATTAGTAGAAAAAATGTCAGGAAGTCATAAATTTTAGTAACAATTCTGAAACCTAGACACTGTATCCTTTGGGCTAATGATGAATGAATCTCTCTAAGCTTAAGAGTCTGCATGTATAAAATAAGAATGACAGTTCCAAAGTATAATTTAAAATTTTATGGTAATTAATCAATAGTAGAAAATTTAATAAGTAGTTAATTTAAAAGACTGAATATTAAAAATTGAAGTTCCCAATTTATATCTGAACTTAATAATTGTGTAATATTGCAATGTCATAAAATATAGTGACTAATAATTCTGAAATTTATACCTTGTCAGCCCCTGAAAAGACCGATTGACCTTGAGCAAGCACATGAACTTCTCTTTTCTCTACTTCCTGGTGTGTATAATAATTCCTTTCCTTTATAAACTCCATGAACTATTGTGAAGCCCAAAATAAGTTCATGTGAAAACAATTATGTAAACTGTTATGAATTATTGCTAACATATCATAAAACAAATACCAAATTACAGATTGTATAACCAACAAAGATATCAGGTGCCCTAGGAGTTCAGAGGAGTGACAAATCTCCAGCCTAAGCTGGCCAGGGAAGGCTCTGTGGAAGAGGATTGAAAGCAAACAAGGATGTACTATCCTCAATCCCATGTTTCAACATAATTTCATTTGCATTCCTTTCATTGCAAAATGTACAGCAAATAAGACAAACTTGAGGGTAAGGGAAAGGGCACCAGAAGATAATAGTTCTGCTTAATGAAATATTATTGTGTCAACACAGAAATGCAGAATGCTCAAACAAATTGTCAGTGTTTCATCTTATATTCAGTATCAGGAGAATTGAATAATCAGGAAAGGCACCAAAATCATGATGTATCAGAATAATTTCTGTTTTATCTCAAATGTTGTTTAATATTAATAAAATAAAACCAAAGCTATAATGAAACATAATAGCTTTATTTCTTTGCATCTTGCCCTTGTCACCTAATTTCAAAGCAAATGATGTTTCAGCATTTCTATGATTTTCAATTATTTATAATCTCCAAATATTCTATTGCTATCTGTACTCAAGGAATTATTGCTCACATTAATTGAACTAACATTTGAAATATTTTCTCTTTATTTTGTGTCACCAACTCAAATTTTACAATTATGGCACTAATAATACTTTTAAAAGAACCTATTACTCTATTTGAATTATCAGTTAAAGCCATTTATTATAAAGCGTTCTGATTATGTTTTCTTAAAGTTTTTTATTTGGTGTTTCTTGTTTCCAGGACAACTCAATGTTTTATTTCTCTTCACAGTTTTTAAATCCTATTTCCTGGTTGAGAAAATAATGATGATCTGCAAAAACATTTGTCTTTTAGCTAATTCCAATGAAGAGGTACTTTCAAAACAATGATCTACAAGGATTCCCGTAGGATTGGATAGAACTTTAGCATTTTCTCATCTTTTTATAGTTTTAGGAAATATATGGGTCCTTTTTAATGTTTTTACTTTAAAAAAATCCAATGAAAATTATCTTCTATTTCCAGGATTATGAAAAATAAATTATCATTAAAAAAATCCCCAGTTAAGTGAAAAAAATGAAGAAAACATGCAATTACAATTCTAACAGTGCTATGCATTCTATTTACCTTATTTATAGTATATTTCCTTCATTCACTATATCTATGATTTTCTGTTTCTAATAAAGTTTTGTATTTGGGGAGAAAACACTTGCATTTTCATACATATTAATTATGTTTCAATTAGGTATCTTTTTTTAAATTTTAGGTCTTTATTTTAGTTAGGACAAGGCATACAGATTCATATAGTCTGAAACTTTATATAAAAGAATAAAACTACATTATTATATGTTATTGTGTAAAACACAATAACATTCAATAACAAGAATTCAAATTATCACAAAAGATATTAATTCTAGAGCCTAGAATTGATCATTTAATAGAAAAAGCATGAGCAATATGCTCTTCACTGTGTGCCCAAGGGACAGTGACTCTGAACTCTGTACTGAGGCTTAGGACACACCTAAGTGATTGTGTTAATTTAATAAGTGATATTTTTGTTGAGTCTGCCCACAGACAGTCAATTTATAGCATTTGTTCCATGAGGGATGGATTCTCTCTGGAAGTGTCAGCATTCTATATATTATTTAATCAACACAAATATTTTAATGGAGAGAAATGATCCTCTTTCTTCAATATCAAAGAATAACACTTTTCTACATTATTTGAATATTATACCCCAGTGGGCACAAATTAAAAAAAAAGAATTAATAATAAAGATCATTACTTCCACAACTGCATTTGTTGTTATATATATTTGAATTGGAAATTTTAATATTATTCCATAATTATGATGATATTAAACTGTTCTGTGATTATAATTTTTAGCCCAGGATTTTATATCAAATATAATAAAAGATTCTTAGTATGAAAAAAATTCTTGTATGTCCCAGCAGACAAAAACCTGAATAATACAGAATTATTCAAATGCTTCTGAGCCTCATCTCAATACCTCATTACACATTTGATTTTAGAGATATCCTTCATTTTCCCACTGTTTTCTGTGCCTGATACTTTGTAACACATAATTAGATTTCTCTTCTCTAATACCTGAAAGTCACCTCTTCTGCTAATCATTTTCAAAGTTCCCTGTGCTCCCTCAGATCACTTGCTAGTAGAAATAATAAATATTAAGTTTCTTCTTACTGGAATAAAGATTACATTATAGTCATTTGGACTGATATATACTTATCATTGTTTCACTTGAGTGTATCAGTCTGATACACTAAGAAAAGCTGGATTTGATTCTCAGATCTGCCTATTGCATGCAATGTGCCTTTGGGAAAACAATTCACATTATTTATGTATAGTACCTTTTTTCTCTGAGATTTTGTCTGATCAGAATATATTCATGTTTGGAGAAAGTAAAGTTAAAACTTTATTCACATGTTAGTTAATATAATCTCATATATATCTGAGAATTTGCATTGAGTTAATTACTTAAAAATCAAAAGCCAAAACTCTGAGCAATGTTTTAATTCATTGTCTGTCAACCAACATGATCTCCTCATTATCTGTTTTACTCTGTGTGATGCATGGGCTGTTTTTGTTTTTATATACTTAAGTTGTATCTTCATTCTTCCATTCACTTTCTATATATTATCATCTACAGAGAGCCAGATCCTTTCTCATTTTGAATATTCTGAAACCAAAGAGAAGAGGTCCACACATTAATGCAGGAGTGAAGAAAAAGACTTCTAGAATATACTGTACTATGTAAGCACATCTCCAGAGAAAGAAAACCTAGCACTTTTTTTTTAATATTCCTAGTTGTAGTAACCACACTTTTTCTCAATGTAATTCCCTACTAAACACATTTTCTCCTGTTTTGTATCCTCTAAATTCTTTCAGATTTTGAAATCATCTTATAACTACAGACACATACACAGTATATCAGGTTCTTTTTATATGGATTGAATGTGCCGTACTCATATAAAAAGCCCTGAAATGTGCCGGGTACTGGTGGCTCATGCCTGAAGTCCTAGGTACTCAGGAGATCAGGAGGATCATGGTTTGAAGTCAGCCTGGACAAATAGTTTGCGAGAACCTATTTTGAAAAAAAACCATCACAAAAAAGGGTTGATAGAGTAGCTCAAGGTGTAGGCTCTGAGTTAAAACCCAAGTACCACACATACAAAAAAAAGTCCTGAAATAAAATTAAAATATTTAATTGCCTTACTGTGTGCTCTCAGATTTAGTAAGGAGTCTAAAATAATTTCGTTTATTTTTTTTGCATCTAATTTAATAAGAAAATCATTTTTTGGGTTATATATTTTATCAGAATGTGTTTGAGGTCAACATAATATGTATGTGTGTGTATAAGAATGGATGGTACAATTGTTTCTATAAGTATTTATAGTATAGCACAATTTTTTTCTATTGAAAAGAAACAAACAACAGTGAACTCAATGCATAAAGGTATGGACCCATGTGGACAGATACTTTAGGCTCTTGAGATGAGGCTTTGAAGATGCATTGGTAAAGATATCACCCACCATGAGCTTATGTTTAACACAGTTTTATTTTATTCAAGGTTACAGATACTGTGAATGTACATTTTGTTTCATATAAACAGCAAATAGAATCTGGCAAACATTTGTGATGGAGAGTTAATATGTACAGGAAAAGAAAAATATATGCAATCAGTATATTTGTAATACAAAGAAAATAAGTGAAACCCTTTGAGCTAAAAATATATTCATATTGGTGCAAGTACTTTGCATATGATAGGTGTTCAAAGTTTGTAGAGTTAACATGTACAAGAATGTTGAATAAATAATCAAGGCAATGAAAAAAAAAACCACTAATATTTTATAGGGCTATTGATACAAATAGATTGCTTCTTTTTTTCAATTTTTCATTTTTCATTTTGGTTTCTGGGAGTAATTTGCATAATGCTTGGAAAATTTTATGTAAAAATTCAACTCTTACAATTTGAATAATATGACTATTATGCATTAAATAGAATACAACTGATAAATCGAAGGCAAGATGGTAGGGATTGAAAAGAAACTTTCTCAATCAGACCTTGTGAATAAGCATCTGCATAACAGAGACTACATTCAGAAAAGCAAGAGGCAGCAAGAGCACTGAGAATTACAAGGGGGACAAAACAGCCAAAAATATGTCAAAACAGAAAGATGACAGAGTAAATTAAGAAACAGTTTACAGCTTCAGTCCTAGTTCCCTCATGGGGAGGAAAAGCTGAAACCTCCACTCCAAGATGAGGCAGGCAGCCTTCATGACAGAATGGCAGACCTAGCTGTAGGAAAAAAACACACTTCCTGAAAATCTTAACCTCACTGTGGTAATTTGATGAGGCACTAACTTCCCAGATGTACAGATCAACATCAGATAAGACATTCTCCATAAATCACAGAGCTGGGGCAAGTTGCCATCTTGAGAGACTGAGGTAATTCGAGGATCTTGAACACAAGGAGCAACTTGAGACATCTGGCTGCAGTGTATGTGAGGTGATGCTGACAAGAGGCTCACAGAAAGGGAGAGGTTTTGACTTGAGGAGAGATGAGAAGTTAGCAGGAACTTGAAAAGGAAAAGGCACAGAGTTGGCAGCTCTGCCACATATACTTTGGAAAATTTCAAAAGTGTGTAGCCTTCACTGGCAAGAGAGCTCAGGAAAGGGAAGCTGCTTGTTAACAGCCTGAAGGTAGGTGAGCTTTCTGACTGTAGAACTCTTGAGATTTAAAAAATTATAGGCTAGGCTTTTCTGTGATTTCAAACCACAGGGTCCATGTAGGAGACTATCACTAGAGGCAGATGTAAAGAGGGAGAGGTTTTGACAGGCAATGTGAGTGGCCCAGCAGATCAGATCTCTTTGCATTTCTACAGGAAGTCTCAGCTTCTCTTCCCCCCATCTACAGAGACTACACAGTCCCCAAACAACTCTACTAGCAACTGCTTTCTTAAGAGAATGGCCCTTGAGTATGTCAACAACTGGTAGTTCAAGCTCTATTCCTCTCCCTCCTCCTCCCTTAACTTCCTAGCCCTGAGGCACCTGCCTACACCTTAGGGTAAGAATTTCTTCTTGCAAAAATGTCCTCATTGGAAAAACCAGCCTGGTAGGCTGACAACATCCAGAAGTGCAACCGCAAACTCCTGAAGCTGTTCCCATAACAACCAGGGCAAGAACACTTCTCTCCAGTTAGAAACATAAACATTTTTTTTACTTAATTTGTTTTTGCTTTTTTTTTTAATAACTTTTGGATTCTTATTGTCAGAACCTTCTATTTTCCTTTTTCTCCTTAGTTTTTGTTTTCCTTTTTTCCAAATCCATCTCTATTTCTTTGTTTTAACTATATAGAACACAAATGATATACTATGAAATATTAGCAACTATAAAACTGTATACATAAATGTATTTGCCTTTTTTTAGGTGCATTACAACAATTCTGTTCTAAGACATATACCCCAAAGAACTGCTTGCATATATGTACCAGGATACATGACCATTCATTTACTTATAAACATTGTACATGATTGCAAAAATCTGAAAAAAGCTGAAATTATCATTGATGAAGAAATAAATGTAATATTGTATTTGAATTATTATCATGAAAATGAATGATCTAGATTTACATAAAGCAGCACAATCAGTAGAGAATAAAAACAGCAAGTCTCAGATTACGAGGTGATACTGGATTGCTGATCCCAAATTGATGAATTTTTGGGTTGAGTCTATTATTTAAGATGCCAGATCAGAAGTTAAGAGTAAAGCAAGTGTATAGTTTATTGGCATGCACAGCAAAGATCCCAGCACGGGAGGGGCTTATAGAAAGCTAAGCTGTAGTATTGCTGGAGTCTAGGAGTGATATAGGGTGCTACCTGACTTAGGTGCAACTATTCTGTATGGAAATTATATTTGTGATTGGTTTGCACCTAGTCAACTTGTCACTGAACATGACCACCTGCCCCTCCCCAGCCTTATTTAACAGAACGTTCTGAAAAGATCTAGTCAACTCATTCTGGCCTTGGTGCTGTCACCTATATCTTGCAGCTGCATTTTATTATTTTCGTTAAAGATTTGTTATTTCTCTAAGAAGACTGTTGTTTCTCATGCTCCATCAGATGTCTGCTACTAAAGTGTCTCCTTCATCCAAAATGGAGTCACCACTGTCATTTGTTCCCCTCATAATATGCTACAATCTATTTTTACATGCATCCAAAAAAAGTATAGAATTTGTTGATGACTATGTAAACCAAAAATGTAAATAAACAAAAAAAATTAAGTGTGCAAGATGGGAAAGGAATAGATAGATGCAATAGTATTACCAATTTCCTGATTCGTAAACTTGAGAGTCTGTTCTTTTATTATTATGTATATTTATACTTTTTAGTATCAAATACTTCATGAGCTATTTAAAATAATCAATATATAAATTCTTAGAAATATTGATAGAAATATTATCTTTGATGAAATAATTTTAGTAGAATAAAAATTGGAAATAGGACAGTAGTTAAGAGAAAATTGATCATGAAATTGTATTTTTTTACTGTAGAAACACTTTAATGTGTAATTTTGAGCATAGGCACGTGGTCAGACATTTGTATTGAGCTAATTTGTAACTTCTGTGTGAAAAACAGACCATAAGTAGATGCAATGAGTGTAGGAAAACAAATTAAGAGTCTATCTCAGATGAGGAATGAAGGAGCTGGAGTAGACATACTCTGGACGTGCTGTGTTTAGATTCTAGATATATTTTACAGTTGATCTGTGCTTGCCAAGTGTAAGAGAAAGATAAAACTTCAAGATTATCAACTGAAATTGGAGAGGAACAAAGATATCATTTACTGAAATGGGGAAGACTAAAAAAGGGGCAGATTTAGGGGATGGAAGTAAAGAGTCTGTTTTTGAACGTTTTAGATTAGTGATGCGTTTTACATGTAGAGGGGAAGTTGAAGTATAAGGGTGTAAATCTGAAAGGAGACATTAGAACACCAGCTATAAATATGTATGACAGACAGGATCTGATATTTACAGCCAAGAGACTGAAGTTGAAATGACTTGGGGACTGAGCCTTGCCAACCCGAGGAGCTTAAGCTCAGCATGTCAGAAAGTACAAACACAAAAAGAAGGCAGTCCTGATGCCCAGTAAGGACAGTATACCTGAAGACAGAAACTGTGTTTGATCAACTGTGTCATATGGGGCTAACCTATCCTACAGGATGAGGCAGAGAACTGATAATAGATGGCACTATAAAAGGAATATAATAATAATAATAATAATAATAATAATAATAATGACAGCACAAGCCTACATAGTACGCCTAATTATTTCAGCTTTTAAACCAGGGCAATCAATTCTAAAATAAAATAACTTCTACATCTCTAGCTTGATAAGCATGTCTTCATAGGTAAGCAGTTAAATACAAAATAAGTAATTATATTTTGCTTAATTATTAAAGATGAGCTACAAATTAGATTACAAAAGAAAAGAAAGCAAGTAGGAAACCATGCTATTTTTTTTTTTGCAAGAATCAATTCTATTCTTGAGAGGAAGGATTTGAGAAGTCAACTTGCCATTTCTACTATGTAAGTGCTCAAGTCCACCATTCAGTTCAGGTTACTGGAGTCAGTCTTTTATGGCAGCAGATTCAAACCCACACATTTTCACATCATCTGTGGTCAAACTCATATTCTTTTAAGAGCAAAAGGAAGAGACATGCAGATGTGTTCGCCAAGGTCTGAACAGTGCTCAGCATGGGAATGAGAGTTTTAGGTCAAGTGCACTCTGGCGGAGATCAGGTAAAGAGGTGGAAGCTTTTGTGTATTCTTTAGTAACACATTTTGAGTCTTGGGAGGAGGAGGTAGCCTTACTGACCTACATATGATTCCCAGTGCAGATAGTCCTCAATGTAAGTAATGATTGGACTTAGGATTTTTTTCAACTTTAGAATGATGCAAAAGTGACAATTCAGGAAGAATCACTATGAAATTTTAAGTTTAGATCTTTTCCCATGCTGAAATATGAAGTAAGACAACTTTTCATTTTGCTGTGCAGT
Source organism: Castor canadensis (assembly GCF_047511655.1). Taxonomy (NCBI): domain Eukaryota; kingdom Metazoa; phylum Chordata; class Mammalia; order Rodentia; family Castoridae; genus Castor; species Castor canadensis. The sequence continues at coordinate 87,394,385 of NC_133397.1, read as the reverse complement.
CTCAGGAAGCTGCAGTCTGCAGTCAGCCACAGAAGCAGGAGGTAGATCACTGATAATTCAGTATCCGATTTTGCTAAACTATGATGATTGGTAGGTAAAGTGTATAAATAACTTTTTGACTTAACAGCATTTTCAACTCAGAATTAGTTTGTTCGAAAAAACCCCATAAAGAGAAGTAAATATTGTTCTGGAACCCCTCAATGTACTTCATGTCAGGATGGTTAAAACTGAGGGTAAGGGGACTGGAGACTTTGAGGCCTTAGAATCCCTTTGTTGTGCTTTTTTCTTTCAAGTCTTTGGAACAGGGAACACATGCAGAAAATAGCAGTCACTAGTTTGCACAGTTTCCAGGAGACATAAATTAAGCTAACTGCTTTTTGTTGTTGCTGTTTATTAAAGAATGTAGATGTGGGAAAAAAATCAATTAGTATTTGTAGATCCTAGTACAAAGTAGATAATCTGGCAGCATTTTAAGGTATTCCTGATACTCAGGACAGAATTAAAACTACTTTCTGAGGGCTGAAATGTCACAAGTGTGTATTTTATTTAAGACTACTTCTCAGATACTTATAGTTTTTGTGACAAGTCAAAGAAATTAGTATTAGTTTGAGGAGATTTATGAGAAGAAAATAATTATAATTTGCTTCACTCAATGGAATTCATAAAACTGCCTTTTATAATTCAGGAATCTCAAATCATTTTTCCCATGCATTTGAAGCTGAATATTATGCAGAAAGTGGGAGTCAAGAAATTATTTAGTGAAACAAATTTAATTATTTTCACTTTATTGCATAAAAATATGTCATCATAATCTATGTGAAATTGATTTTTTGGATGGAGAGGGATTTCCAAGGCATTAAGCGATTTGCTTTTGCTTGTCAGCAACATAATGCAAGAAATCTTTTTCGCATTTGGGCTGGTGCCTCTTGTCTGGTTCACTAGCTTTCATTCAAGTTCATCTATATGCCACAGTTAATATTCTGATCCTTTAGTGAGTATGTATAAATAAGCTGAGACAGAATTTGGTCTGTAAATTCTCAAGATTTAATTGTTTCCATGATATATATAGATTTCTTTCTTCTAATTAATTTCAATTAATATAGAATATAAGACAAACTAGTACATTTCACATACAAATGTATGTGTTGTCACTGCATTATACAGAGGTTTGGAAATTAGTATAATTAGAATTTATGTAAATTATGGCTTAATGGTTGCAAAGATTGAGTATTTAAAATTTGAAACTTTGATTCAGATTTGTTCAAATATCATCTCCCATGTAAATTTCTTTTAATGTCTCCAATTCAGTTGCAGGTATAAAATGCTTCTTCATTCCAGGGAAACTTCATAGACTCCTATTTTAACATCCATCAAGTTTATTGAAATTTTAATATCATTTTCACAACAAAAGCAAGATTCTTTGTGGGCAGGAATAGTAAAGAATTCACTGCATTCTCAGTAAAAAACTACAATAACTAAAGCCAAGTGAGCTTAACTAGAATTCACTGCTTTTGTTATGATCTTCTTCCTCTACCTGTTTACTTGTAAACAGTTCCCCCTTCCTTGTTCCTCCTCTCACCATTTAGCACTATAAGCTTAAATCCTCATATATGTTTATTATACATTCTCTAGTTATCTGTCTTTGCTATACTGGTATCTACATCCTGGTATCTACAGGATGTTTAATTGTGGCCCATCTCATCTGAAATCGACTCTGAAGTGGTCTGCATCCCTCCTCTTCATTTCTCCTGTTCTCTTCACTTTAAGGAGCTACTAGCATGATCACCTCTTACTTTGCCTCCTTGACTTTAGCATCTTTCCCTTCATCTGTCATTTTTCCTAATACTAAGCACTTTTTTCTAAAAGGTATATTTAATTATTTACTCTTCTGTTGCAAAATCTTATCTACTGTTATTCACTATGATTCTCAATCTACAGTTTCAGCCTTGTTTCTCATAACTTTTCTGTTAGCTTACTCACTATTCTCCAAAAATACCGTGAGATTATTTACCTTAACTATTTGTATTCTATCTTGAAAAAATTCTCTCACCTCTTACATTGTCATTCTGTTTTATTATTTTAAAACTTGACAGAAAAAACTGTGAAATACATATGTATTTATCATGTTCTACATATTTGGGAATATGTATATACATATTTCACTTTATTTCGCTTAACATAGCATCTTCCAGATTTATTCATGTTCTATCCATATTGCTGCAAAAGCCACGGTTTCATTTTTATAGCTGAAATTTGTTCTGCTATGTACACATGGCACATGTTCTTTACTCTTAGGTGATAGATATAGGTCCTTTCAAATTTTGGGTTATTGTGACTAATGCTCCAATAAACATGGCAGTATGTCTCTTTAATAGACTGGTTTCACTTTCTTTGGATATGTACCTAATATGGAACTGCTGAAACATATGACAGTCTTTTTTTTTCTTTTTTTTTTGTGTGTGATGCTATTGATCAAATACAAGGCCTTGTATATGTGTGGTAGGCACTCTACTATTTAAATGTATCTACTGCCCTTCTATTTTAATTTTTTGCAGACCCTTCCTAGTGTTTCCCATACTGGCTGTGCTAATTATAATTTTGCTAAGAGTATGTAAGGGTGTCCATTTCTTCACATCTGTGTCAAGATTAAATCCACAAAATCTTGTCCACAGCTATGTTTTCTTCTTTATGGCTTAAGGTCTTATTTATTTCTTTAATCTACTTTGGATTGACTTTTGCCTACACTGAGAGATATGGGTATAATATCATTCTTTTGCATGTAGATATTCAGTTTTCCTAGCACCATTTATTGAAGAGACTGTACTTCCCATGTGTGTTCTTGGCACCTTTGTTGAAAATCAACCAAGCATGGATGTGCATGCCTGTAATCCCTGTAGTTGGGAGGAGGAGGCAGGAGCATCACTGTTTTGAAGCCAGCCCAGGTAAGGATAGTGGTGAGACTCCATCTCAAAAAGGGAGTAAGGTTAAATGGACCAAAGTATATTATATTCACAGCTGATATACATCAAGACACCCCTTCGAACATTCACTTTAGAATTAAAAATGAAGGGCAAGACTGTAAAATAAGTCATGTGAGGTGGAGATGTAAGGTGGGGGAAGGGTGAATGGAGGCTACAAAGGAAGGTGAATATGGTTAATGTAATTTACATACTTATATGAAACAGAAAAATGAAAACTTTTGCAATGGTTTTAAGTTGAGGGGAGGAAGAGGAGAGGGAGAGATGACAGGGTCAAATTTAATTAATGTAAAATGTAAGCATATTCAGAAATGTCAGTACAATGACACACACACAAGTCAATTGTAATCCAAACATGAAGACTTTTCTGCAGTTTTATTTAATCTCAATCTCTTTGAAATGATGTCTTCTTAAATTTTACATCATATTTTGAAATAATCATTTATGTAAACATTTATCATTTGCCTGTACTATGAACTTTCTGAAGAAAAATAAGAGACAACTATTGCATTAGTGGAAGTTGTATTCCGGCATGAGTTGTGGTAATGTTCTCCCACTGCAAACTCTTTCCTTGACTCTCTTCCTGTCCTGTTTTGGCAAGGATCAGGGAAGACTTTAACTCTGTAACAAAGCGGCCGTGTTTGGGACATTGCAAAGGGGAGAAGTAGAGCTTGGTCCTGCTATTTTACCAATTTTCCATAAGCACTTGGTGTTAGTAACACCATTTTGAAAATGGTAACAAAACATTAATGTTGACTGCATTTCCTATCATCTTGACTCATCTGCTGTCACTGTGCAATCACTTTGTACAAAATTATTGAAGAACAGCATTTTCTTGCACCTTATTCTCTTCCTAGAGCTGCTACCCATACTACCCAAATGAGTTCTGCAAACATAATATGATCTGAATGGTATTTGAGATTTTTTGGCCTCTATTTTTTTATCCTTCTGATTTTTGTCATAAATTAGTCACTGATTCATGACATACGGACATTTTTAATTGTGTTTTTCAAGCATAAACAATAGTGTTATATGAACATTTTAATCCTCTTAATCTACACATGTATTTACTAAATTGTCTGCCCCAATTAAATGTATATGATGTTTAGTAAGTATTTTCTTCTTTTACCTTTTGTATAATATTTCAACTTCATTGACCTGGTTTGTAAAACTGCTTCTACTATAAATTTCTTCTCCTTTTGGCTACTGTTTAGTCAAATGCTGGAAAACACAACACATTTACAAATAGGAGGCAAGCAGTGAAACTGTAATATCTATAACTTGGCTTCTACAATTCACATAGAAGAGTTGTTGGAAAATGAATTCTTCTTACAGTTGTAGGCAAAGATTGAGTTTCTGTAAACATCATAAAAAGTAATCAAAGTAAGCAATTTTATACAGAAAAAAAATGTGAATATAACCTCAAAGAAAAGAAAATGAAAATAAATTAAAATATTCATAGTAATCTTCTTTCAATATTAAAATTGTGATTTCGTTCTTTTAAAATTTTTTGTGCTGTGATACTAGGTTTTTGAACTCAGAGCTTTGCTTTTGTTAGGCAAGTGCTCTACCACTTGAGCCACACCAGCTTTTGATGTAATTATTTTTCAGAAAAAGTCTTACATTTATGCTTGGACAAGCCTTTTCTCTACCTCCAAAGCACCTGGGATTACAGCTATTAGAAACTGCTCCTGTTCATTTTCACAATACATATGCATTATTTTTATAACATTTGTTATATTTGAATATGTATTACTTTAAAAACTTTTTATTTTTAATATTTTTTTCTAGTTATTTATTCAATTTTCATTTTTTATTCATCTATTCATATGTGCATACATTGTTTGGGCCATTTCTCCCCCCTTCCCCCCCTCTCTCCCTCCTTCCCCTCTCCATATCCTCCCCCCACTCCCCTCACTTCCAGGCAGAACCTGTTCTGCCCTTTTCTCCAATTTTGTTGAAGAGTAGACATAGCAATAATGAGAAAGACACAGTGTTTTTGCTAGTTGAGATAAGGATAGCTACACAGAGAGATTCCTAGCATTGCTTCTATGCACAAGTGTATTACAACCTGAATTGATTCATCTCTATCTGACCTCTTCATTACTTCCCAGTCACCTTCCCAAATTGACCTCTGTCATTTTAAGGTTACTGTATTAGCTCCTCTGCAATGGGGACATCAAACACTTTCATGTTTTGGGTTTACTACTTATCCCCATTCCTCCTGTATGTGCTCTCCCCTTAGTGAATCATCCAACTCCAAAAACATTGCTGTATTTGCCCTAGATCTAAAGTCCGCATATGAGGGAGAACATACGATTTTTGGTCTTCTGAGCCTGGCTAACCTCACTCAGGATGATGTTCTCCAGTTCCATCCATTTACTTGTGAATGATAAGATTTCATTCTTTGTGGCTGAGTAAAATTCCATTGCACATAAATACCACATTTTCTTAATCCATTCATCAGTAGTTGGACATCTTGGCTGTTTCCATAACTTGGCTATTGTGAATAGCACTGCAATAAACATGGGTGTGCAGCTGTCTCTGGAGTAACCTGTGTCGCATTCCTTTGGGTATATCCCTAGGAGTGGGATTGCTGGATCATATGATAGATCTATGTATGGTTTTTTAAGAAGCCTTCATATTGTTTTCCAGAGTGGTTGCACTAGTTTGCATTCCCACCAGCAGTGTACAAGGGTTCCTTTATCCCCATATCCTCGCTAAAACTCACAAAAATTGTCAATGACATACAGCTTTTTCTGTGTACACTTCACCTAATTCCTATTTGTTCATTTTTTAAAAATTATGGTGAAGTCTGGTATACCCATTTTTTCTTGTATGGACCTTGGTGTCTTGTCTAAGCATTTTTTATCAAGCCTGGAGAAATCACAGACAGAAGGGGAATTCACATTTATTCTTAGGTGCTTCTTGTTAGATTTACCCAAAATGCTTGTTAAGGAAGACTGGAGTACCTGCAGTTGGAAAGTTTCTCTCCCAGTGCTAGCCAAGTTCAGCTGCTGCTGTGGGAAAGATTTGAACTCTACCTAGATAGTTTTATTTGTCTTAAGCATCTAGGTGAATTAAAAACAAACAAAAGCCTTCTTTCTGTGAAGAAAGAGCAGGAAGATATGATATGAGCAGGGACCCATATCATTAGAAACTGTGTTGCCACAATTTGGAAAGTCAGGGTGAGTATGGAATCTCTCAACCTGACTCTGAGTGATACAGCATCATTCATAAGACTGAATCAAGACATCAGAAAATCGCCTCCACTCCCACTCTCCCTACACTAAGATAACATATATTGAGTGCCAGTGAGTATAGGACCAGAGGTTTTGTCTAATAGGGAAATTCTAAATTTGAAGGCACAATAGAAATAGAATAACCTCATGGTCACCCAGTCCATAGGTAGGCAAAAAATCCTGGCAGAAGGATGCTTACTTCTGGACAAACATTTTTGTGTCAGTCTTTACTATTCTACACATCATCTCCAGCTTTCAACCTTCCAAAAAAAAAAACAAATAAAAAAGGGAAAATTTAAAAATGCACTCAAAACATCAAGGGAGAAAATCACATACACACATGTGTGTACAGTATAGAAAACAGATCACCAGGACTAGGCTCAGATGACAGAATTTATAATGAATTTGTTTAAGTTATCTTAAAAGAAAAGGCAGATAACATACTTAAAAAGAGAATCTCAGCAGAGAGGTGGAAACCATAAAATTCTCAGACTATAGTGAGACAAAATTTCTCATCTAGCAGAAATACGAAATGTCCAATATATGAAAATTAAAAGAGCAGGACAGTCTCTCTGTACATATTTGGAGAAACAGGCAGGGATACACAATTAGAAAATTCATTTGGAATGGAGTTTACAATATCTAACAAAACCCTCAACTGTTTCAGTTATTCCAGTTTCTAGGAATTTACTCTGAGGATAAACTTCAAAAAATTAAGGCACATGGATTTAGGCAGCACTCTTTGTAATTGGAAAAATTAGACGCATATGTTGTTTCCAGATTTGCAGGTGGAACATTGAGTAGACTACAGTCTAGCAACCATCACAGAATCTACAACATAAAGGCAATGACAATGACTTATATGAAATGATAGAGTGATTTCAGACTATAGATTACTAATGTTTCCAAGAGACAATGCAAAATGAAAAAATTATTGCATGCTGATATTCATGTAAAAAGAAGGAGAAACAAGAATCTATTTAACTCACTGAATAAAATGAAATAGAGAATATAAAGCAGAAACAAATGAGTATGGTTGTAGGGGCAAGTGAGTATTCAACATAAACGAGTGGAGGAATGGAAACTGGACAAAATGAATTATGGATGACACGTTTCAAAGAATACTTAGTACTTCTAGCAGTTTTGACATAAATCTAGGTTCAAATTTTGTTCACTTAATAAATAAGTAAATTAAATAAATAAGTTGAAATATTAAGTCCAAGAAAATTTTTACTTATTTTTTTCATAAGGAATGATTTGTGGTTTTGTAAGCTTCTTCCTCCTCCTTTCTCTGACTCTCTGTTCAAAGTCTGGTTGAAGAAATAAGAAAATTGGAAATATTGGTGGCTTCTATAATTTGTAACCTAAATTTTTCATGTTCTGACATGACAAATAGAATAAGCACTGGTCTTTGACTTTGGAATTTTAAGTTTAGATTTAAGAAAGTCATAACATTTATAATCTTCAAAGTCCACATTTATAAAAAGAAGATACTGATTCTTCTTCCTTACAGATGTGATTGAAAGATTCATATGATAAGAAATGGACAAAGTAATCTTTTAGAGGACAATACTGATAAATCAACTCTACTTTTGGGAAGGCTTTGGCAAAGGTGTAGCTGAATAATTTAGTATGTAGGCAAGCACTTTAACAAAGAAGACTGAAACCAAACAACAACAACAATCAGCTGTTGACTTTTCATTTTTCTCAATGGCTCCACTTAGTTAATTTTAGACTGATGGCTCAGTAGTCAGGCAACAAAGAGCATATACCACTCATGGTGTAGAATAGGTAGGCTGTTCAATCTTTAGATTCCTAATTGGGGGTTCACATTCTATGGATGCTATATCCTTAGCATGTGGTATGGTAATATTTTCTTAAATTTTGAAGCTTTTTATTTCTCAAGCTTTCTTACATTTCTGAGGCTTCTGCACCATGAACGTGTCATAAGGATAATACCTATGTATCAGAGTAGTAGGAGATTGCTTGACTAAAGTAAGCACATAGAGAATTTTGAATATTATTGAATAAAGTAGCACATAGCTTATCTGATAATGTTTAAATTAATGAACTTGAAAAGAAAAAAATCATAATCTGTTGAATTCAAAGATAAAACATTCATAAAAGTGTATAACAAATCAACCTATTACATTATATAAAGAAAAAAGGAGGGCTGGGTGTGGTAGCATGTGCCTGTAATCTCAGCTACTTGGTAGGCAGAGATCAGGAGGAAAGAGGTTAGAAGACAGCCTGGGTAAGAAATTAGAGACTCCAATTTTAACATAAATGGTATGCATTGTGGTACAACTCAGTAATCCCAGGAAGGTGGGAAGCATGTAAGTAGTAGGACCACAGTCTATTTGAAAATTAAAGCATACAGTCTGGAGCACATAGCTCAAGTGGTAGAGTACATGCTTGAATTCAGACTCCAGTAGCACCAAAAGAAAAAAAAGAAAGAAAAAAGGAAGGGAGAATTTCCTAAAGAATAAATAGTAATAGAGAAAGAACCAACTAAGGAGTTATTTCCAAAAATCTTGAGTTCATATAACAGCGTTCTGCATTCTTAGATGTAGTGTCTGATTTTTCTAGCTTAAATGTAGATACAAATCAATCTTATCTGTGCAGAAACCTAAGCAAAATAATGCCATAGAAGAAATAGAGATATCAAAGGGTAATCCTTACACTAGAATAAAACACACTTAAATAAAGTGTTAAATGATTACAGTTCAATGCATTTAAGTAATAGACAATCCTAATATCCCTGTCTCTGTGTCTGAGGGCAGAGGAAATAGCAAGTCACTTCTTGCTGCCTAGCTTCATTCCTATTTTTCCTTTATAATGTTCTATTAGACATGTTTTTCATTGTCCTTTTCTATATTTGTTGTTTAAATTGTGCAATACATTATCTTTATGTACAGTCACTCTACTGTACAGAAGCTGACAACAACATTCTTCTATATAACTACAGACTGGCCCCACTGTGCCCTTCCCCATCGCCCCTTCCTTCTTCCCATCCTCCCCAGCCTCTGACAAGCACCATTCTACTTTCAATTTCTCTGAGATCAACTTTTCATACTCACATTTATTTTTAATTTAGATGCTTAAATTGTTTATATTTTTTTTTTGAGACAAGGTGTTACTGTGCTCCTAGGCTGGCCTTGAACTGAACAATATTCCTGCCTCAGCCTACTGAGTAGCTGGGATTACAGGCAAGTGCCACTTTGCCAGCTTAATTTTTCTTACTTCTTAAAAGAAGTATTTCATGTGATACAATTTCTCCCTTTCACCTCTTTGGTGATATATTTTCACACACTATGATTTCAAACAACTAACATCTTGCTCATGGTGAATTTTTACAAATGTCATATTTGAGATCCTCTCTGAATAGAATTTAAAAGAATTTGATTGTTTGCTTGTGTTTTTTAAAACTCTATAGCTAGAGATTCCTTAACTCATTTTCTAATTTTGTTATAAATTTCTTTGGATTCTCTTATTATTAACCATATTTACCTTGCATCATTTGAATATTTCAACAGTGAATATAAATGTATTGTAATTTAAATGTAATCTGGTTCATCTAAAAATTATATGGATTAGCAATACTAACATAACATGCTATGGCATGCAAATTTTATGTAAAATTACTATGGAATTACAAGATAGAAGATATTTGGACTTTGGGCATTTAATAGTAATTTTAAAAGATATTGTATGCAATATCTTTTATGATAAATTATGCAACTTTCTACTAGTCTTTTAAATTTTATATGGAATATATCATCATGGGAACTTGGCGTCCATTTTATTAAAATCATATGCAAATATCCATCTGCTCTCCTCCATTAGAGATTTAATTTTAGAGAAATTATTTGTATTCAGTTTCAAATCCTTTAGTGAATAATTTGAAACTCTGAAATAGCTTGAGTAGTGAAGGACAGAATATTTGTCCCATTATTAATGTAGGCAATTTATAAGTGCACATTCCTTTGCACAGATCCATTACAAATAGCTGAAATTTTCATTTCTTATGCCTCTATTGTAATGAAGCAAAAGTGAAAATGCCATGCAAATATATTAATGTATACAAAGTGCAATGTTTAAAAGTAAAAGGTTAAAATGATTTGTTAGCTGAAAATCAAGCTGGCTCAGTGTATCTGATTCCTTTGACTATGTCTGAGAGAAGAGTAAGCATAAATGATGTATTAAATTGACCCAAACTCTGTTGGTGAGCTGCAGACAGAAACAAAAACTTAGAGAAAATCTAGATAAAACATTAGAAGGCAATGTATATTCCTTGGGAAATTAAACGATCGTGATCTTAAGAACATTGGCACATAGTTCATTTCTGGATTTCACTTGTCTTAAATTAAAAATGACAATTTTCATGAAATTAAATGCTGCCTATTAAATGTAAAGGGGCATGATTTTAATATATTTTTGATAGATAAAATGGTAACAGCAATCTTAAAGAATTGAGAGAACTTGAAAGAGAGAATGAGTGAACACTATGTAATATTTAGTGTATTCCAGAGTACATACACACACATGAATTTCTATACACAGCAGGATTTTTTCAAAGAGCAGTGATTATTCTTTGATTATTTCTATCAACCTATGGTATTTTATGATAAATTATATGCTATGATTTATTGGATTTGATAATAGTTGCGTTGCAACAGAGATGCACATTATAATGACTATTTCTATATAATAAAACATAATTCAAAATTTTAAGTTTGTAGTATAAAACTGAACTATGAAGTAGGGCTATAAGAAATGCATTCTATTTTCAGTTTAGTTAACGTTATACCCCCTAAATTTTCTTTCTTCTTTACAGATCACCCTAAATCTCTTATGTAGATAAGAGACATGAACTGAAATCTCGATTTGGCTCTCACTAAGTGTGATAATGTAGAAAGCATTTCTGAATCTCACTGCTCTCATTAATAAAATGTAGATTAAAATATCAATCTACTGGGGGGTGGGGGCATTAGAGAGAGTATTAGGTAAATCTGCATAATTTTTTCATCTTTTTCTTCTCATGTTACTGTACTATATTATTTTTATGGAAACTAAGTATTGTCATAAAAAACCCATTGAGATAAAAAGTACATCTCTCTTCAGTATATTTATCTCAATAATGCTGTATTTATAGCCACTCTTAAGAAGTGCTATCTTTCTATAAAGGCTCTTGGTGGAAACGAAGATGTCCTGACCAAGACATCCATGGCATACAATGAATTTACATCTTCCTGCGCATCCAGTATGTTACTAGCCACATATCAGCTGAAAAAGAACAGAAAAAATATTTCAATTATTTTTTTGGTTTTGATTTAAAAAATCAACATGAGTCAGAACAGGCATTAAAATATGTGTTTATTTTTCTTAATTCAGCATCGTCTTAAATTTTTCTAAGACACATCTTAGTGTTTCACCAGACTTCAGAGATCTGGAAACTGCTATGGTTCTGTGATTTCAACTGTACTCCTGTAGATGAAGCAGAATCCATAATTGTCAAGAGAATGAAATGATTTATTTTGGAGTAAACAGAAGTAATTCAAAATACACATTTTATGACAAGCCTTTGAAGATTTTCTCAGTATATGTATTGTTTATGTTCTCACTGAAAACAAATGATGTGAGGAGATGCTCATGTGATTTAGTGTTATTTAATCATTTTAAAATCTATATAAATAAGAAGATCCACCTTTCAAAACAGAATCATAAACATATACACTTAATTTATTACTTCTGCAGCATACAAAATGCTTCTAAGAAACTAAAAAATGAATTAAAATTTTTAAATAGTTGACTACCACTTTGGAGTACCGTGAAAATTCTGTATATAAAAAAAATCCATGTGCCAAAAGCATTATATTTATTAGTCAAAATAGCTTTGCCATTTAAATTTTTCTCCTATTAGAAGATAAAGTGTGTAAAGAGTTAAAGAATAAAATGATCTTAGATATCTTTACACAATAGCAATAAATGAGGATTCAATCATGAATTCTAAAGAAATAAATTTTATGACATTTGAGCCTAGAAATAGTGTATCCAATGGAAAATAAATGATTATTATAGTGTCTCAATGTGAATAGTTTAAAAGTTCTCAACTTTAAGTCACATGATATTCCAGTGAAAACAACCTGCTCTTACCTCCAGTAGAGTTAAGAAGACCCTTTCTAGCATACCTGATATTTATCATTAAATGGGTTTACTTAAATTAACAGCAATAAGCATATTTTTATTTCATACTTCATGTAATTTTTGAATACTAAATTATATGCATACTTTGTCAAATTAACCCTAACTGAATTTTAACCTGTGATAAAGAAAGCAAGGTTTAGTCACTGGTTTAAACCTTTAATTATAAATGACAATTTGTAAAAGACTCCTTAGGTCACTACCACTTTATTTCTAAGATTTGATTCATTTTTAAAATAAAAAAAAATTATTCCTTCATCATTTGCAGTATATATTGGAGCTAAGATGTTCCAAGAAAGTTTTTAAATCACTTCTGTTAAGTGACTTTCAAAAATTTTGTTGGTGTTTCATTATGAAGAATTCTTTTATATTTTTGATGAAGTCTTTTTAAAAAAGAAATTAAAAATTGCTATCAACTTATGTTCCTGCTCATGTTCCTTTCTATGGGATAGCAATTACTATTTTATTGGTATCTGGCCATACAGACAAAAAAAAGCAGAACTAAGTGTCAAAAATTTCAAATAACTAGCTCACTTATTTTACATATCTAAGTATAGAAGGTTGGAGACCTATTGAAAACATATAAAATGTAGATAATTGAAATGTCCCCTGCAAAAAACTAAATGACTGTTGTTGAATTCTGTGATAGTTACTAAGAAACCATGAGATCATCTGTTACAGACTCAGCCTTAGCAGTTGTAAGGCATTTAGAAACATAGCATTTATTGTATTGCTCATTATAATTAAAATGTGCTTAAAAGCACAACTAAAAAAACTGTCACTTCCAGTATTTGAGTCACAGAGTAATTCACAGGTTCCATATAATCTGTGTCTGTGTTCCAATCTTTGATCTTCTTATTACTGTCAGACTATTAATTAAATTCTCTGCTTTATCCCTGTAAATCATTAAATGGTTTCTTGAAATAAGAATATGATCCCACTTATTTTAAGAAATGATAGCAATTTTCTTTATAAAAATTAATCTCTTTACCAAGATTTAACTAGACATGACTTTCTTATTGTCTCTATTGCCACAGATTCTTTGATGTCAGCATGACCCATGCAATCTGACAATGAGAAGTAACTTTATAGTAGTCTATTCTATTTTGTATCCAGAAATGTTACAGTCCCAATTTCTGCTATTAGAAATATGTCTGCATAAGAATTTGACTGCATGAATTTTATATAGGTAGCCAGCATGTTTCCAATTCCATTTCTAGGTATTTATAGAGAAAAAATGAAAGCTTACGTACACACAAAGATATGTACACAGTTGTTTTATCAGTTTTATATAAAATATCTCAGATTGGAAACTACCCAAAAGGTTACTAATAGGTGAATGAGTGCACATGTTATGATATAGTCATGAAGTGAAGTTCAGAAACACTATTCCATACTGGAAATCAATAAACTACTGATATACCTAGTAACGTGAGCAAATCCCAAGAAAGAAGCCATACTAAGATTGAACTATTGCCTTCCATTCTAATAATTACACTGCATTATTCCATTTTTTAGGAATGTAACTTTTATTAGTGTAAATTAACTATACAAAAGGGTTTCATTGTGACATTTCTATACATGCTTATTTGAATCAAATTCACTCCTCTGTTACTCTTTGTTAGTCCCCCATAACTTTCCTACTTTTAGCGGTTTTTAGGGATTTCACATATTTCATTTATATATAAATATATATAATGTGCATGGTCGTATTCACACCTCATCACCCATTTCTTCTAAAGATAAATTTTAATCTTAACTAACAAACCAACAAATTTTTTTCCTGGTGTTGGGTGCTGTGGCACAAAGAAACCTTTAATGATTATGAATGTGTTCTACATCTTCAGTGTGTTGGAAGTTATATATGGAAACATTGAATTTGTTACAATGTTTGAAATATATACTGAAATTTGTATTTTTTTATGTATTTAAGTTTCACTTTGAAAGGAATATGAGGTTTCAGCGGGCCCCAACCCCCTTGTTGGAGAAACCAGTACCAAACATCCCATGTAGATAAGATATAGAATGTGAGGAATGCAAGATGTGAGGTACGAGCAAGATGTGAGGTACGAACAAGATGTGCGGTACGTGCAAGATGTGAAGTACGTGCAGGATGTGCGCTGCCTGCTTATCTAATGTTGATAACAAAAATATGCACGCCACTGCAGTCTATATAAGACTTCCCCCTAAGAGGCTCAGGGTCTTGCTTTCCTAACCGGTCCTGCGTGTCCGTGTGGGAGCTCGACCCTGGCTAGCCAGTCCAATAAACTCTGCTTTGTTGATTGCATTCACGCCTGGCTCTCTGTCTCTTGGGGGAATAGGATTCCGGGTCCTAACATTTGGAGATTCCACCGAGATTCCATTTTCTCGAGAGACAGAACTTGCCTGCGAGAAAGCAGGGGCAATCCCAAGTCCTAGGCGTTGGGAGGGGATCCCAGACCCTCATTTGGAGGAACTTGAGTGTTCCATTTGGGCCGCGGCGGGGATTCGGCCAATCCCCAGGGAGATTCATTCTGGGAATCTTGCAAGGAGGACCACAGGGTCCTATTGGGAGAGGCTTTCCTCTCATTTGGGCTCGAGCATTTTAGGAACCCTGGCGCCAGGTGAAGAACTAATTGAGCTAGTCGACCGACCACCCGTCAAGTGGACGCCTTTCGGCCTGATATCCCAGTTGGACGGTGAGGAGGTTGAATGGGGTGCGCACCAGTGTGAGAGAAGGACCGGTCCGAGCGAGTGCTGGAGAGTGTTGTGTGTGTGTGGAATTATTGTTGCCTTTACCCTTTTTGTTCTATCTCTCTTGGTGTTTGGGTCTCCTTCCACAATGGGACAGGGACAAACAACCCCAAAGTCTCTGATCCTTTCTCACTTTTCAGAAGTTAAAGAAAGGGCCTTAAATGCAGGTCTGGTCATCAAGAAAGGTAAGTTCGACACCTTTTGTTCTGCAGAGTGGCCCACATTTGGAGTCGGGTGGCCCATTCAAGGTTCCCTCTCCCTAGACCTGATCACTAAGGTTAAAGCAGTCATTTTTCAGCCAGACAATTGAGGCCATCCAGACCAAGTTCCTTACATTTTGGTTTGGGAGGATCTGGTGAGGAACCCTCCCCCTTGGTTAACAGTTTTTCTGACCCACCCCTCCAGTTCGGCCCCCGGGGCTAAAACCCCAGTCACGCCCGCCTTGGTCATAAAGGAGGAGGAAAAATTTCCTCTTCCCACCTTGACCGGTCCTCAAATTAGGGCATCTCCTTCACCATCTCCGATCTTACCAGAGAGTTCCCCCCTTTACCCATCCCTCGCAGGGGCAGAGGAAGATCGGCCGCCTCCATACGTGACTCCCCCTGGCCAAGCCAGTGCCCCGGAGGAGGAAATTTCCTCATCCTCCTCAGCAGGACTGGCAGCAGGAGGAGGAATGGGTCAAAGACTTCGCCCCCGAGGGATCCGGGAAAGGGAGGGGGGAGACGGGCCTTCCTCATCAACACATGGGGAGGAAACTGTCCCTACACTTCTAGTCCGGATGGTAGGCCAAGGGGGACCAGGAGGGGGGCAACAGTTTCAGTACTGGCCCTTCTCCTCCAGTGATCTATATAACTGGAGGACGCAGAACCCGCCCTTTTCTGAAGACCCCAAGTGTCTCATAGATCTCTTGGAGTCCATCATGCATACACACCGTCCCACTTGGGATGACTGTCATCAGCTGCTCAATACTCTTTTTACGACGGAGGAACGAGAGCGCATCCTCAACGAAGCAAGGAAGAACGTCTTGGGGGATAATGGGAGACCCACAACTCTCCAACCGGCCATAGACGAGGCTTTTCCCCTACGCCGCCCTGATTGGGATTTCGGGACCGCAGAAGGTAGGGAGCGTCTTCGGATCTACTGCCAGACTCTTATGGCCGGTCTCCGAGCGGCTGCTAGAAGGCCCACCAATTTTGCAAAAGTAAAAGCAGTCATTCAAGGGGAAAACGAAAGCCCAGCCGGTTTCTTAGAGCGCCTCTATGAGGCATACCGTCAGTACACCCCGATTGACCCTGAGGCGGACCTCCACCGGTCTGCTGTGGTACTCTCATTCATTAATCAGGCAGCCCCAGACATTAGGAGAAAACTCAATAAACAGGAAAACTTAGGGGAGATGACTATAAGGGAAATGCTACAGGTAGCAGAAAAGGTCTTTACCGCTAGGGAAACTCCAGAAGAAAGGGAGGAAAGACAGAGAAAGGAAGACAGGGAGGCCCAGGAGAAATTGAGAAAGGAGGACCGGGAGTTCCAGGCTAAGGAAAACCGAAAGCAACAGAGAGAAATGGCTCGTATTTTCCTAGCGGGTGTCCGGGACCAACCCAGGGGAGGGGGCCACACCAGGACCCCGGATAAGGAACACTGTTTTTACTGTAAGGAAATGGGGCATTGGAAGAGAGAATGTCCTAAGTTAAAGGGAAGAAGAGGGTTTGGAAGGAGACCGGGGGAAAACAGGGAAAGGGAACGAGCAGTAGAGCAGGCCAGAGTCTTCCTAGCCGGAGAAGAGGACTGAAGGAGACGGGGCTCGGACCCCCTCCCCGAGTCCTGGGTAACAATGCATGTGGAGGGGAAGCCAATGGGGTTCATGGTGGATACTGGCGCCCAATATTTGGTTTTAAACAAGGCACATGGACCTTTGAACAAGGCACGAACAAGTGTTGTTCAGGGGGCCACCGGTACGCAGTTATGTACATGGACTACCAAAAGAAAGGTGAACTTAGGAAAACACCAGGTCACACACTCCTTCTTGGTCGTCCCTGAGAGCCCCGCTCCCCTGCTCGGACGGGACCTACTCACCAAAATAGGGGCCCATATCCATTTTGAACCAGATGGAATAATTGTGACTGATCGAGAAGGGAGCCCGATTCATGTCTTGTCCCTATCATTGGCTGACGAGCATCGTCTGTTTGAGAGTCAACAGGAACCAGGAGGGGACATGACTCATTGGGTAAAAAGATTTCCCACGGCCTGGGCGGAGACTGCGGGAACCGGCCTCGCCAAACACCTCCCGCCCGTAGTTATACAATTGAAGGCTTCTGCTCTCCCCATTCGGGTGAAACAGTATCCTATGCCTGAGGAGGCCCGAAGAGGCATAGCCCCTCATATCCACAGACTAATAAAGGAAGGAGTACTGCGGCCTTGTCAGTCTGCCTGGAATACTCCTCTGCTCCCCGTCCGAAAGCCGGGAAGCGGGGACTATAGGCCTGTGCAAGACCTACGAAAGGTAAACGAGCGGACGGAGGACATTCATCCCACCGTTCCGAATCCCTATACCTTGCTCAGCCACCTACCCCCCTCCCGAGTATGGTATACAACCCTTGACTTGAAAGATGCTTTCTTCAGCATTCCATTGTCAGAAATTAGTCAGCCGCTATTTGCTTTCGAATGGCAAGAAGATGGGGGGCAACCCGGACAGCTCACTTGGACCAGATTGCCGCAAGGATTTAAAAACTCTCCCACCCTGTTTAACGAGGCCTTGAGCCAGGACCTGGAATCTTTTCGTCGGAGTCATCCACAAGTCACTCTATTACAGTATGTTGATGACTTACTATTAGCGGCAGAAACCCGAGAGGAGTGCATCAAGGCTACTGAACACCTGCTAACGGAATTAGGTGAGCTGGGGTATCGGGCAGGTGCCAAGAAAACCCACATCTGTAAAAGGTCAGTGACATATTTGGGTTATCGGATTGCAGATGGAGCAAGATGGCTGACTGATGCCATGAAACAGACTATTCTAGCTATCCCATCCCCGACCTCCACTAGGGGAGTGAGAGAATTCCTGGGCTCCGCGGGGTTCTGTAGACTCTGGATTCCAGGATTTGCGGAAATAGCCAGACCCCTGTATGAGGCCACCAAAGAAACTCCGGACTGGAGTTGGGGAGAGAGAGAACAACAGGCTTTTGTTCGGCTAAAAGACGCTCTTTTGCAGGCCCCTGCCTTAGCCTTGCCAGATCCTACAAGACCATTCACTCTGTTTGTAGATGAGAAAAAGGGGGTAGCCAAAGGAGTCTTGACCCAACAGCTAGGTCCCTGGAAGAGACCAGTGGCATACTTTTCCAAGAAATTAGACGCAGTAGCGGCAGGATGGCCCCCCTGCCTCCGCATCATAGCGGCCATTGCCGTGCTGGTGAGAGAAGCCGATAAACTAACCTTTGGACAGGCCCTCTGGGTAACGGCCCCTCACCCGGTGGAGGGAATCCTTAAACAACCCCCTGGGAAATGGATGACAAATGCCAGGCTCACCCACTACCAGGGGCTCTTGTTGGATTCCCCTCGGATCACATTCACAGATCCCGTAATCCTGAACCCTGCCACCTTGTTGCCTAACCCGGAACTGCAGACACCTGTCCATAACTGCAAAGAATTCCTCTCCGAAGTTACACAGGTACGGGCTGACCTAAAGGATACCCCCCTGTCCGACTGCAAATTAAACTGGTACACGGATGGAAGCAGTTTTTTTCAAGATGGAGCCCGAAGGGCAGGGGCAGCTGTAGTTGACCAAGAAGGAAATACGGTATGGAGCAGCGCCCTCCCACCCGGAACATCAGCCCAAAAAGCGGAATTAATTGCCTTGGCAGTGGCCCTGGAGAGGGCAAAAGGAAAGCGAGTCAATATCTACACCGATAGCCGTTATGCTTTCGGTACCATCCATGTCCACAGGGCCATCTATCGCGAAAGAGGATTCCGCACAGCAGAAGGAAAACATCTAAAGAACCTAGCCGAAGTCCAGCGTCTATTAATGGCAGTGGAAAAACCGAAGGCAGTGGCAGTGATGTATGTCCCAGGCCACCAGTCTGCCAAGACGCCGGAAGCTGTCGGTAACAACAGAGCAGATCAAGAAGCAAAGAGAGTAGCAATGGTGAGTCCTCCCATGGAGACAGGGCAACCTTCCACGGTTGCGGCGATAGACGTGCCGGTCCCAGAGCTCCCTCCGCTACCCCCCCCGACCAGAATACTCCAAAGAGGATTTCACTTGGATGAGAGCCCACTCCCCCTTTAGAGACGGGGAAGACGGATGGAAAAGCGACTTGGAAGGCAAGTTAATTCTGCCTGAAAAACTCGGACGATTCCTGTTGACTAACTTACATAAGTCCACCCATTTGGGGCGGAGAAAATTACTAGACTTGTTGACATCTGCGCAGCTCCGATTTCCGAACCAGACCATAGCAGTCCGCCAAATTGTGGAAGATTGTGCCAGCTGCACAATCATGAAACCAGGACGAAGGGAGGGGCACCATACAGGTACTCGGGAACGGGGGAGGGCTCCGGGAAGAAGTTGGGAAGTGGATTTTACTGAGGTAAAACCGGGAAAGTTTGGGTACAAATATTTGCTGGTATTCATAGATACCTTTTCAGGCTGGGTGGAGGCTTTTCCTACAAAGAAGGAGACGAGTCAGGTAGTGGCAAAGGCTTTGCTAGAGGAAATCATACCCAGATATGGGGTGCCCGAGGCAATTGGGTCAGATAACGGTCCGGCTTTTGTTAGTAAGGTCCTGCAGGGACTAGCCCAGACTATGGGGGCCAATTGGAAGCTACATTGTGAATATAACCCCCAGAGCTCAGGGCAAGTAGAAAGGATGAATAGGACACTAAAGGAGACTTTAGCCAAATTGGCCCTGGAGACTGGCGGTGATTGGGTGACGCTCCTTCCCTTGGCCATCTTCCGAGTCCGGAACTCCCCCTATGTCCATGGGCTAACTCCCTTTGAGATCCTGTATGGGGCTCCACCCCCCATCATTCAGAGGACCTTAAGCCCAGAACTAGGTGATCTGGCCCCAAATTACCTGACCATGTTGCAGGCTTTCGCTAAAGTGCAACAACGGATTTGGCCCTTAATTCAAGCATACCACGCTGTTAAGAGGGACCCGGCTCCGGAACATGGCATAGTCCCGGGTGACATGGTATGGGTTAAAAGGCATCAGTCCAAAACCCTAGAGCCTAGATGGAAAGGACCTTATGTTGTACTGTTTACTACCCCTACCGCCCTCAAGGTTGATGGCATCGGACCTTGGATCCACCACTCCCACGTGCGTCGAGCCAATCATCAAAAACAAGAAGGGGTCAAGGAGTGGACTGTACGGCGGCACCCAGACAACCCATTAAAGCTAAAGCTTTTGTGGCCCCGGGAACATGCAGAGCCTTCAGGAGCAGCCACGGATGGGGTGGCTGATCGCTCTGATCTTGCTCAATGCCCAGAGCGGGAGCCTCACAGAAACCAACCCTCACCAGCCCTATAAGCAAACCTGGATACTCACCGATGGGGAGACTCATACCACCCTCAACGAGACTACTCGCACTGCCCCCATAGGAACTTGGTGGCCGGAGCTTCAGTTCTGCTTCAGAGACATCAATCCTGCCTACAAGTCTACTGCCCCGGAGTCAGCCCGACGTTATGGGTTTTATGCCTGCCCCGGCCACAAAAAGAACCAGGAATGTGGGGGGATACAATACTCCTTCTGTAGGTCATGGGCATGTGTCACATCCAATGATAGTGAATGGAAATGGGGGATATCAAAATCAGACCTAGTCAAATTTGCCTTTGTAAATAGGATATTAAGGGGGCACAGAATTCCAATACCCACCCATAAATGCCAGCCCACGGATCTAGATAGAATCAAGGTCACTTTCACTGAAACTGGCAAGAAGGACACCCCTGGGTGGATACAAGGTAAGGTATGGGGACTTGTATTTTATAAATATGGTGGACATGCTGGCTCGACCATAGTGGTCAGATTAAAAATTGAGCCCATAGGGCCACCGTCCACAGCAGTAGGCCCTAATAAGGTACTTAGGCCGCCCAATGTAAAGCCATCTCCCCAACCTTCCACAACTCACCACCTTCCCTCAACCGTAGCTCGGGCTAATGTTACAACTCCAAGACCATCAGAAACCAGCCCTCCCCTGGTGAGGCCCAGTCTCATGACCGCATCTAAAGACCCCCTCTGGGAGCTAGTGGGTGCTGCCTTCCTGACGTTAAACCACACCAACCCTAACATGACTAACTCCTGTTGGTTATGTTATGATGTGAGGCCCCCATTCTATGAGGCAATAGGGCTAAACACCACTCACTTTCCTCATCTGAGGAAAACCCTACTCAATGTTCCTGGGGAGACCGTAAGAGAGGTCTGACCATACAGCAGGTAAGCGGCCAAGGAACCTGCTTAGGAAAAGTGCCAAAGAACAGACGGGACTTATGTACTGTTATTAACGCCAGTTCTACCTGGGGAAATGCTATTAACTGGGTAATTCCAAAGGACAATGGGTGGTGGCTATGCTCGCGGTCCGGACTCACCCCATGCCTATCAACTAAGGTGTTTAACAGCTCTAAAGAATTCTGTGTTATAGTGGTTGTGCTGCCCCGCATCCTCTATCATTCGGAGGAAAGTCTATATTCATACTGGAATATAGGAACAGGTGAGAGAAAGAAGAGAGAGCCTATTTCTACACTAACCATTGCTACCCTACTTAGCCTAGGGGTGGCTGGGGCAGGGACTGGCATAGCCTCCCTGGCTACTCAACATAAAGGGATGTCTTCGCTGCGCGCAGCCATAGACGAAGATATAGAGAGAATAGAAACCTCCATTAGCCACCTAGAAAAATCCCTCACTTCTCTGTCTGAGGTAGTACTTCAAAACTGACGAGGTCTGGACTTGTTGTTCCTCCAAAAAGGGGGACTATGCGTTGCTCTAGGGGAAGAATGTTGTTTTTACGCTGACCATACCGGAGTTGTTCGTGACTCCATGTCTAAACTCCGAAAGAGCCTGGAACAAAGAAAACGAGAAAAAGAGGCAGGGGAAAGCTGGTTCGAGTCTTGGTTTAACCAGTCCCCATGGTTGGCTACCCTTTTATCTGCACTGGCAGGGCCAATAATAATCATCCTACTGCTTGTTACCATAGGACCCTGGATTCTAAACCGACTTATGACTTTTGTCAAAAGTCGAATTAATACTATCCAACTTCTGGTCCTCCGCCAACAATATCAGGCTCTTCATCCTCTTGAGGATGATTCCTCAATTTAGGCCATAAGAAAGGGGGGAATGAAAGGAATATGAGGTTTCAGCGGGCCCCAACCCCCTTGTTGGAGAAACCAGTACCAAACATCCCATGTAGATAAGATATAGAATGTGAGGAATGCAAGATGTGAGGTACGAGCAAGATGTGAGGTACGAACAAGATGTGCAGTACGTGCAAGATGTGAAGTACGTGCAGGATGTGCTCTGCCTGCTTATCTAATGTTGATAACAAAAATATGCACGCCACTGCAGTCTATATAAGACTTCCCCCTAAGAGGCTCAGGGTCTTGCTTTCCTAACCGGTCCTGCGTGTCCGTGTGGGAGCTCGACCCTGGCTAGCCAGTCCAATAAACTCTGCTTTGTTGATTGCATTCACGCCTGGCTCTCTGTCTCTTGGGGGAATAGGATTCCGGGTCCTAACAACTTCAGTAATGTTATTTAAAACACAACAGAATTCTTTTTTAAATGATTAAATATGTAAACTTCTCCCAATTACTATTAATCATTATTCAGTAATTACCATGACCTGCTCTCCTCCTCCTCCTCCTTCTTTATTGTAACACATGTGCTGTTTAGAAGATACATTTTCACTGTTGAATGAAGTTTGTGTAATTTTGAGAGAAATTGTTTGGACTGAATTTTAAGTTTTAATTTCACCAATCTGTTTTAGCCATATGCTTTTCAAATTCAAATTCTTTATTTGACTTATTTATTTGTTGGTTAGAAATAACTTCCCACTACTGTTTCTGAAGAAAAATAGTAATGATGAAAACAGTAATATCAATAAATAATACTCATGACTATGTGCTAAAATATTCTCTTTACATTACTTTTCTTAATCCCAAATCTCAATAGTTTAGAATTTCTTTGGTCTTACTAAATCAATAATGACTTTCATTGGTTTAACCTATTTTGCAATGGATTTTCTGAGTAACTTTGTATAAAGCTAAGAATTATATATCATAAAATCTAAATAGACATCTATTAAATCTACCACATAAAAATTAGCTTTTTACATTATAACATGTAGCAAACATAAAGTTCAGCAATTCCAGCACACATAACCAGAAGTCCCTTACTGCTTTTTAATCTGCTTTAAAGAGATCAGTTCATCCAAAGTACATAGTTCATTGACTTTTATTTTTTGATTGACTTCTGCATTCATCACCACAATTCATCTTAGAATATGTTCATTGTTCTATTCTTTTTCCAGAAAGAAATCCCTTTTTCAATGGAAGGCCTTGAGTTCAACTCCCTGCATCACCAAAAAAAAAAAAAAAATCAAAGATGCCTGAGAACATTTCAGGAATTTACCAGATTCTATACTAATCACAGAATTAAGGTTTGAAGGTTTTTAACTCATTTGAAAGATTTGGCTTTGAGAAGAGAATTCCAGAACACCTTGTAAAACAGAACCAATTTTCTTGGTTCTGCCACTCAGGCACTCAGAAGTTACTATAAGCACAGTCCAAAGTGTTCAGCCACTGCTGAAGCTGACATCAGACCTTGGAATAATCCAGGTGATACTGGTTTCCCAGGCATGCACAATGCAAAGTTTACTGGGTTATGAGAACTTCTACCTAGGTTTCAAAAGAAGTCCTAGGAGGCCAGGACAGGGTTAGTATTCCTGCAGGCAGCCCCATAAGAAGGTGATGCATGAAGTTATTAGGATAAAGCCTAAGCTGCAATGCTCACCATGGGATGGGGGAGATGCCAGAAATGGGAAATGTCATGCCATGCAACACCACAGGCAAAGACTAGAGACAGCCCCAAAAGATAGGCCATGTAGGCTGTGAATGGCAAAGTCTTAGGGGCAGGGTTGCCCATGTTTTTTGGAACACACATTACGCCACGTGCCACCAACACCAGACATAGAGTTATAGGATTTAGTGTTTTTCCTGCTGGATTGGGCCTTGCTTTGACCCAGTTCTTCCTTGCTATTCCCTATTTCTCCCTTTTGGATGTGAGCTATTCTCCTTCACCATGTCCTCCGCACCATGAAGGTGGAGTAAGTTCTGAAATCATAAGCCAAAATAAATACTTCCTATTTAAATTTATTTCTATCAGCTATTTGGTCACAGAGACTCTAAAAGAAACTAACATAACATGTATTAAATGTAAATATATATCATATGTATACCTGTATATGTATATTAGAGTCTGATTTGGTGGTGGGTGGGTGTAGGAATAAATATCGTGTAGAAATTAAATAAGAGAAAAGATACAGAAATTTATTAGAATACAAAAGGTGGAAATTACACCATAGGGAAGTCACAGGAATTTAATGACTTACTAGCTTAGTATTATTTAGATGAAGAGAAAGGACAATGCAGACAAATTTTAGAGAATAGAGAATGATTTTTAGGGCAAATCATTGAGGTTAGATTATATATAATGGGTTTACATAAAGGCTGCTGTTTATCCCATAGAAGACAACATGTCTTGTAAATGGTTCTCTTTGGGATGATAATAGATAATAATGGTGAGTGACAGAAGTCTGTTCAGTCTTTCTTCCTGCAATTTGAGTTTGGTCCATTCTAGTTAATGATATTTCAGTAAGAAGACTGAAGGAAATTGTGTTTTCCTTGAAAGATCAAGTCTGGTAGATAGAGGAAATCTGCAGAAAGTCTTTTTCTGAGACCAGAAGGACCTTGATTCAGAGATGGATTGTAAGGCCCTTTAATTTTCTTTAGGTAAAATTATTCAGTATGGCAAAAAATAAAAGCCACAGCAATGACAGCCAGTGGACAAATTCACAGGCAAAAAGCTCACAATATAGGAGAAGGCCTGCCTACAACAGTGCTTGGACAGTGGTGATCTAGAGATGGCAGGGCTTGTAGAAATGGCACTGAGAATGGGCATGGTAGATGATTGGTTCCTGTACTTTACAGCTTAAAGAAGATAATTTCCTTCACAGAAATGTCTAATCTTGTAGGTTTTCTAGCAGAAGAGGTTTTTTGTTACATGAAACCCTCCAAGGACTCAGTTTTATTCCATCCTGTTGTTATGCCATCCTTTTGAAAAGGGAAGATAACTTATCTTATTATCACGCAGGGTATCTGAGAGTGCTCCTGTGTCTTTTCCTGTGAAGGGAAAAGAAAAACAGAAGAATTCAGCATCTCTTTGTGTCATTTTCTGGGATCAATAGTTATTATTTTCCTCACATTCAGTTAGTCAAAGACTAGTCGTAAAGCTATTTTTGACTACAAGGCAGTTAACAAAAAGGGCTTTCTACTACTAAAAGGAAGGATTAAGGGCAAATACTAGTCTCTTCTCAGACACACAATGGATGCAGTGATACTTAGAAAACATAGAATGGGGGCTAGGGGAATGGCTCAAGGGGTACAGTAATTGCCTAGCAAGTATGAGACCCTGAGTTCAAACCCTAGTGTCTATGAGAGAGAGAGACAGAGAGATAGAGAGAGACAGAGATAGAGACAGAGACCGAGAGAGAACACGGAGGGTCACAATAAGACAGCAGTTGGAAAGTAGAAGAAGAGACAAAAATAGAGACATAAAAAGTTCTATGACTGTGAGTCTGTGAAGATAATGCATCTGATCTTAGAAAAGATTTGGGTAGACTTCCAATGGTCTCTGGCAGAAATCGGAACATATGCATTACACATGGGGACAGGTGAGAGGAACATATGCATTGTATAACAATTATAAAATAATTAATTGGTGATCTTTTTGGCAGAAACTTTATGTTTTAGGTATGACAAAAAGAATATAGGCATTCTTGTGAAAGTAATGTAAAGCTAGAATTAATACTGGAGTAAAAAAGTAAATTATATTAGTAAATAAATTCCAAATTTATAACTGACTCTATATAATGATATTCCAAAGAAAGCAATATTTTAATAGCAATTTTTCAAGAAAATAATAAAATATACAAGAATAAAATTCAAATGTTGTACACATTGGGAATTTTATAGTGATCTTTTGATTTTAAATGCACTGATAATAATTGCAGTAATAACAATTGCTAACAGGTATGTTAATAGCCTTATTTAATTAATTAATCTATTTACTGTGATGAGTATTCAAGCCAGGCCTCTTGCATACTAGACAATTGTTCTACCACTGAGCTTCATCCCCAGCCGCATGTTAGTAATTTTAAAGTATGTTCAGATAGATTGTTTTGCTTCATACTCACTTATAATAATTCTACAAGCACTAACGTTATCCCATTACTTATATAAAGAAGTTGAAGCTTAGAAAGGATAATTATCCTGTGCAGATTCACCCTGCTAGCAGGCAGACAAATCAAAATTAACAAATAGTGTCTGTAGGACCCAGCATATTCACCTTAATGTTGGTAAAATTATTACAACAAAATGCTGTACAGATACAAGTTTTCTAACATTATTGTGTCAAAACAAACTATTCATGTTCTTCTCTAAAGAGCATCCTCGGTTCCCTTTCTTTCAATTCATATTGGGAAAGTTGTCTTGAGATATGAACCTCTGCATTTTAGTTCTTAACTACTTTTCATTTTTCCATAACTTTCTACCAATTTAATCAATGTATTCTTTGCTTCAAGGAGCAGGATCAGCTTTTCCTTTTGTAATTAAACCAATTATTCTTTTCTTTTTTGGTAGGACTCGTGTTCAAAACCATTAATTCATGCTTGTAAGGAAGGTGCTCCACTTCTTGCACCACACCTCCAGTGCATTTTATGGGAGACGGTGGTCTCACAAACTTTTTCCTTAGACTGGTGGTCTTGAACCCTGATCTTCTTGACATCAGCAGTTAGGGTTCCAGATGTGAGCCCTGGTGTCCAGATAAAACAATTATTTTTAAATACATTTAATAAAGAGAGGAGTAATTTTTGGTTTTCTTTTGTATTTTGAATTTCAAATGTCTTTTTTTAAAGAGTAAGATCCAAAATCTTGCTAATTTATACCACAAAATTCAAATAAACCAACCAAACAAAAAAGACAAAATCAATAAACAAAAATACCTACCTAGTTTACAGGGATGATGGAAGAGCAAGGTAAAGTAGTATACCTCCAGCAGTCGTGAGGGTCCTACACTATTCTGTGAAAAGAATAGAAATGTCTCCAGCTTTGCCATGCACATTTATACCTCTAACAGCATCTTTCCATGATCACTTCCTAAAGTATATGAAAAGGCCTGGAAATTTCATCCTTATAAACTCTACTCTCCCCCCATCAGCACCATAGAAAGCTAAGAATTGAAAATATAAAATAATTTGCTTGTTTTATGGAAATGATGATGTGGATGGAGGGATGGCAACACCTGCCTTGGTACAGATGACCAAAGCCTGAATTCAGATTAAAAAATATGGAACCATGTGATGGGGATGATAGATTCTGAATTATTCTGTGTGGTCATGGAGAATTGACTACAAGTCACTCTGTTTGCTTTGTAAATTTCAACAGATACAATGGAGATGAAGCCAAAATTTCAGTACAGTCTGGTGAAACTATTTTTACTTCAAGTCCAGAAATCACTCCCCTGCTGACAAGATGTTCAATAGTTCCCATCCCTTCCTGCATACACACAGAGAAAGAAGAAAATGAGTGGCAAGAACTAAGAATTTGTCTCAGTTAATTCTTGACTTGACTGAAAATGACCTTGATTTACTAGTTTTGAGAGGGTTTCCTCTGCCTGCAATGTAAATGGGAGATTTTGAATTAAGATGAACTCTGTTACAAAGAAGTAAAGCTGAAGTACCAAGTACAAAGTGCTAACTTTAAAGTTTAATTATAAAATTTAAAACTTGTTAAATGTCTACACTCAAATCCTGAGAGTCAAACTTTGCTATTTTGCCCTCACCTAAATATATTACATCAATCAAATAGTATTGATCATTTAAAATTTTTTAAACTGTTATTTTTAATACTTATAACCAGCTATTTCTACAAACTAATTTTATATAGTACATGAATTGCAGATACAGCTATAACTGGAAAGGATAGAGCCAGTGGGGGATTAAAGTTCAAGGTGAATCCCCATTTTTATGTGGCTTCCTGGGACCCCAATTGAAACACCAAATATAAAAATACAAATAGTTCATAATCTGAAAATATATGATCATTTATAACAAAAGCAACTTGTTTTCTAGTCCATAATACTAAATTAAACTTACTTTAAATGTTGATTTCTATATCTATCCAAATATATAACATTAACTTCCTTTTTAAAAAAGTTGACACAAATTTAGTAACTTAAAACAACCTAGATTTGGTATTTTTCAGTTCTGGAGATCAGAAACTCAACAGGGGTCTCACCGAGCTGTCATCAAGGCTTTAGCAGGACTGTGGTCCTTTTGGAGATTCTAAAGGAGAATCAGCTTCCTTGCTCCTTTTAGCTTCTTAGGCGTGGGTACCAGTATTCATTGTCAATCCTTCTCTATCTTGAATGTCCACAACTTCTGCTTCTTTCATTGTATCTTGTCCTCTCACTCTGAATCCCCTGCCTCCATCTCACATTTGGCAGGATTCTTGTCATTATATTGGGCCAGTAGAATAAGGAAGAATCATAGAGAACCTCCCCATCTCAAAATTGTTAACTAATGATCTATACATTTCCATTTGCCTTGTCAGATGATATACTCAGCAGTCCAAGGAAGTGAACATCTTTGTCAATGCTTTATTCTGTCAAAGATACTCATAACATGATTTCTCACTATGTGAAAACATTGTCAGTTTATTTCTTATATGTGTAGCTATCTCAAACAAGGAAAAATGTCAATTTTTTTCTTTTACAAAATTGGGGAAAAGGAGGGAAGAACAAGTCCTGCCTGGGGAGGTTGGTACCAGGGGGAGAGGGGAGAACATGGGGAAAGGGTGTAGGAGAGTGAACATGGTGCAAATTCTGTGTACACATGTATGAAAATGGAAAAATGAGACCTGTTGAAACTATTCCAGGAATGGGGAGGAGGAAGAGGAGGAAAAAAGACAATGATGGAAGAGGTAAATTCAAGTATGATATATCTAATACATTGTAGGAAATGTGTCAATGCCACAATACACCCCAACCCAGCACAAGAACAACAACAAAATTGCCCTAATAGATTTTAGGAAAACAGTTTAAAATTATTATTATACTGAGGATATTTCTTTCATTCCTAGTTTGCTGAAAGTTTCTTGCCACAAATAGATGTTTTGTCAAATATTTTTTTCTGCCTTTATATACATGATCATTATTTTTTAATGTTGAGCCATTTTTTAAAAACTGGTATACATCTTATTTGGTCCTCTGTATAGTTCCTTTTATACATGGTTACATATTACTATGAAATATATTGAATCCTTAATGATATGTATGTGTACATTACATGGAAGGTTCTTTCCTCCCCTTCTCCCTTTCTCTCCTCTCCTCTCCCTCTCCACCTTTCTCCTGTCTCTCCATGCATATTGAGATAAATATCCTGCGAAATAATACTCATCTTTTTAAGAGGGAAATTTAATGATTTTCAGAATGTTTAGAGTCATGTGACAATCAATACTATGTCTTAACACATTTTTAACAGTTTTTGGTTCACAGGAAATTTTAGTGTAAGTGGTTTAAGTACAGAGAGTCCCCCTAGACTGGCAATGTCTACTGTCCAGTTTCTCCTATTATTGACATAGTTAATAATAGTATTTTCATAGTTTTTAAAATTATATTGAGGATGTTTCCTTCATTCCTAGTTTGCTGAAAGTTTTTTGTCACAAATAGATGTCTTGTCAATTTTTTTTTCTGCCTTTATATATATGGTCATTATTTTTTACTGTGGAGACATTTTTTAAAAACTGGTATGTATCTTATTTGGTTCTATGTATAGTTCCTTTTATACATGCTTACATTTGACTTGCTAATATTTTATTGAGAAATTTTATATCTGTTTTCAAAAGAGATACTGGTCTATAATTTTGTTTCCTTGTAATGTCTTTGTATTGGTTTGTTTTAGATTGAATTAGAAAATATTCCCACTGCTTTTATTTTTTGGTATGACTTCTTCTTTAAACAATGTCTTTCATAGAACTCATAGACAGCTGACAGTCTCTGTTTTAGATGCTATTATTCATTGATCCAATTTCTGAAACAGGCAATTATCTATTCAGATGATCCATTTCTCTTTGTGTGAGTTTTGGAAGACAATATCTTTCACAGAATTGGCATATTTCATCTAGGGTGTCAAATTTAGAGGGGTAGTGTTTTTTATTAATTGATCTTTTAACCTCTATAGAATCAGCAGCAATCCTTGAGAGTTTTAACTCTCACAGTGGTCAACATTGTGTTCATTCCAGGAATAAACTAATTATGCTGCTGGTTTTCCTACCTCAGTCCTGGTTGCCACAAAGGTTTCTGTGGATTTTTAAGCTGTTTCCATCTCCCATCTGCCTCTTCAATTTCTGGGGCAGCAGATTTCCCTGTGACCTAACTTTTCTGAATTTTCCTGGAGAGTTACAGATTTTCAGTGTATTCTTTTTATTTTTTATTGTGAGCATCTGAGTGATGACTTCCTAACTCCTCATGTGCTAGACCAAATTTCACATGTCAGTTTGTTTTTATTGCTGAATAACATTCAAACATATGGATACTAGATCTTATAAGATATCTAAGTGTGAACAACTGATGATTTTCATTACGCAATACCCTCTGATTGGAGAAATACTGGAAACTATTCACCATTATGTTTTGCTTGACACATCAGAGTGGATTAGCTTTAAGACACACAGGTTTAATAAATTTTTCATTATATTCACCAGCAGACTAAAAATTCAGAATTTATTGGCCAATACTACAACAAAGAAATGAAAAAAAAAGTAGACTCTTTTCTTGAAGATTCTTAATGGAAAGTAGACTCTATGTCCCACCAATCCTCATCTGTAATGGAATTCCCCAAATATAGCAAAGAAATTCAGATGTTATTTAGCCCAATAAATTTAACTAACTAGTTGTATACATGCTCTTCTACAAACACTTTTATTTTAAAAGCTTCATATTTATCTTCAGGCAAAAATATAAAACCTCAAAGATTAAACTTCAAAGTCTTCAAATGTATTCACTCCTCCCTAAAAGAAAAACTGAAAGCCTCCTGTGCTACTGAAGATCCAATGTGATTTGTGTTGCTAACTGGCTCCACTCTAACTACCAATCTGTTCCAATCCTGTCTTATGTTCTGGTTTTGTGTAATATAAAGCAAAATTTACTGTTGCCAGTGGTTATATAGCATAATGAACAGAAAGAAAAGGCAAGTTATTTATGATGTATGTGTAGCTTACTCTTTATTTTGTGAAGGGGAGGTAAACTGCAACATAGATAATACTGTGGTTAACCAAGTGTTTTCTATTTTTCTTCTTCCTTGGCATATTTTTCTCATGTTGCTTTGTAGTATTGTTTGGATCATAAGCTTATATCCTGACAAGTAGAATATATTAGGAAATACATCCTGTGTATATCAGTTCTGTACATCTATATGTAGATCAGTTCTAGATTCTCAGGCAGTAGGACTTATTCTTTTTCCTATCCTCAGTAAATTTGGGGCTGGCTGCTTAAGATTGCAGTGACATAAGAATAGAAGGATGACATGACGGGTCCCTCAGATTTCGTTTTAGAATAGAATTATCATGAAGAGTCAAGAAACTTCAGTTGAGCAATGACTTCAGTTGAGCAACAAATCACTGGAGGGTCATAAACTAAAAATAGAGTTTTTGGTTTATTTGTTATGAAAGAATTTTTTTTTACTCAGTGAATAAGATCTGCACTATAGTCTTGGTTCTCATATTACTTCTTTAGCATCCAGTCCTGTCTGTATTTCTTAGGGAGATTTAGCGCCCTCTAGTGGCAGCCTGAGCTAGAGCCTGGTGGAGCGGTTATCTGGGAAGCCTGTAGAGCTGAGGCCTGGCTTGACTTGGCCAGATCCCAGCAGGTTGGGGGATGCATCTGTCTCACACCAAGAAAGTGCCTGGCCCTAGGGGTGGGGATCCTGGCCAGGCAGGAATCCGGCCTGGAACTGAGAGGAGGGACAGAGGAGAGAGGGTTGAGGAAGGGGACAGGGAGGATAAATGACACAAACAATCTATGCACATGTGAATAAATGAATAATTAAAATAAAAAAAGATCTACACTATAATACACAAAGCAATCAATAAGTTAAAAAAGTGATGGGATAAACAAAATATACCAGGCAGAGTAAGAGAACTAAAAATTCACTCCACCTTCCATAATGGAAATTATCTATTTCAATCAGATTGCTGACCTCTGGGAGGACTATCAAATCCAGGACAAGTTGTTTATCATTCATGAATTCTAGGCACCTAAAATGAACAGCAGCATGATTCAGGGACCAATGTTACATAGTCTTCATCTTTTCGTCCATGATCTTTTTGTTCTTGTGCCCACTAAATAAGTGCATGTGTGAGCAAAACTAACTGACATTCACAGAGCAGACAATCTTGTTGATATTATAAATTGCCTTCATCCAGTAAGAACTCTGAGAGGACATGTACTTACAGAATATTTACCGTAGTCTCCTGAGCTGTGTGCAGTTGGAAATGCACACATTTATGACTAGATGAATCATCAGCATCAAAATACAAAATAGTAATCAATTGCTAGAATAACAGTTCTGTTCTGTGGGCAATACCTGGTCTCCACCAGGGACAAATAACAAGACAGTGGCTATTTCTCAAAAGGAGGACAATTTATTGCTGAAGAAAAAATGGCTATGCTCCAAAACCACATAACCCCTCTGCTGTGATTGTGATTCTCTTGTTTGGGTTTTCAACAGACCAATACAGTAACTAATCATTCAGACACTCTTTACATTTCCCATTCTGATTCCCTCTCTCAGCCCTTCCTAACTCCTGAAACCTGTCTTATTGTGCCTTTTGACATTCTCTGTTCATTATCAGTGAAACACTCTAAATTCTTAATTGATTTTTTCAAATGCTACTTTTACTTTCTTTCTCCAATGAGAACCTGCTCTCTCTGAGGATGTTATTTACTCTATAGCATTCTAAAGTGGTTTTCTTCCATGCACTTAAATATATATATGCCTAGGACCAAGGCAGAAATCTGGGTTGAGAGAAGAGTGGGCAGAGTGCAGATTTTTTTTGTTTTTTTTGTCATTCTACACATTTCTTTACCCTGATCTCTGACAACTATCCAAATGAATTCTTATATTATCAGTTCTCCACTGGCCTTCATCATTGCAATTATCACCTAATCTCTAAGGCACACCCCCTTCATTGTCATTACAGGATTTCCATCTGTTCATAGTCAATCTTGGCAAACTAGCTTCTGTCTCAATTCTCCACTCCTTTTGCCTCTGAACACTAATTTATTGGAAATGTTAATTTATAAATGTTCTGAGCTGATGCTCCTATCTTTCCAGAACACTTCCTAATTCCTCAACTTTGATACTCTTTGGTAATACAAAAATACATGGTCCACTAATTCTGACATATTTTTATAGTCACTCAAATATCTGATATCTAAATTTCCTAATTAGCCATAACAAATTTCATGGTTAATATTTAATCATTCCTTTGATATGCTTCACCCTTGAACATCTCTTTTCATTTTTTCTATTCTCAAGAAAATTATAATATCACAGAATTTCCCTTGCCTGTTTTATAACTTTGCCGCTAAATCTGAGAACTATTTTAGGACAACAAAGGCGACTTATCTTTTTCTTTTCTTGTCTTTTCTTTCTTTTTAAGAAGTATGACAGGATCTCACTATGTTGCCCTGCCATTGAACTCCTGGATTCTAAAAATCTTCCCACCTCAGCCTCCCTAGTAGCTGGAATTTCAGTACCATATATCACATCATTTATTTTTCTTTTTTTTTTTATATTCATGGGATTGATGAGCTTTATTTGAATGACTGCATAAATATGACTTAATGTCAAGTGGAAAGGGCTAAGACTTATTAAATGATAAAAGTTGAAGCTTCTCTTTAGCCTGTCTTTGAATTTGACTGGCTGATACACTGCTATTAGGCTGACTCACTGCCAGTTTTGACCACACGGCCCGCCTCTCTTCAGTCTCTAGGTGGCTTTTCTCACATTGTTTTCATTTACAACACAGGGCAAGATTTTTATTTGCTCATCCCCACTCCATCAGTGGCAAACCTATGGTCCTTAATTCTCTTGTTTGAATTGTGGCTATTTGCAAACAGTGTACAAATGCGGAACTTAATGTGAACACACAAAGACGCTTATAATTATATGCTGTAACAGTTAACTTCATTTAAATTTTTTCATTAAAGAATCATTTTTCTAATTTCTCCATAAAGCTATAAAAATACCTGTAAAACATAAAATGGCACTTTAGAATCCTGAACTATAAGATACACCTTGTATGATTTATAACTAAGAATAAAATGTTTAATTCTATGAGTGAGAATTTCTGAGTGCTTTCAGTAAGAATTTACTAGAAGGAGCCAGAAAGACTTAAAGATATTCCATTTCAGTCTGGGGGTGCAGCATGGGCAAGGCTCTGGGTTAGAACGCCAGTACCAAAAGAAAAAAGATTTTCTTGTTTTACTCCAACTAACTTTTTGGAAAACTACTAATAGGCACTAATGATGAGATGATGAGATTAACCTGGAAGGCACAGACTTGTATGCTAGGAGTGCTAGGCCTTTGCATCCAACTGATTGAAGCGTTCTTCCCTATTTTCTCTCTTATATTTAAAATAGAAGTACAAATATACATATGGTAAAAAGTACACGGAGATCAGAAAGCTCTAAAATAACAATACCCTTTTCCCATAACATGGCCATTGATGTCTTCAAATCTGGAAGTTGTATGAGTGATTCACAAACAAAGTTGACTTTGGAGTCTTCTCTGTAAATATTTTTCAAGTCTTTGGAACTGTGTTGACAGTCTCCTATAATACCTCTGTTTCAGAGGAAAGTCATACAGTCTTCTCCTCCATGGTGAAAATCCAAAGATAAGATACACACTGTTCCATGCACACACAGTGATGTCCAGGCAGCATCCCAAACACCACTGGATTGAGTCATGGCTCCAGAGAGGCCCAGGTGTCATCCAGAGACGCTGCCCCAAGAACTCAGCTGTCGGAGACAAGGCTCCCTTTGTGAGCCATTCTGTCTTGACCTTGCCCACGGTTGTTTGTCCCAACTTCTCCACCTCCAGCACAAGATGGCGCCGTCCCTGCTTCTCTTCCGGGAGTTTACCTTGCCGCCGGCGCGAACGTGCACCCTATCAGAAGTCCTATAGCAGAACCAGCCAACCAGCCTGCACCTCGTCGTACCCCTCACTCCCTCAGCACATAAATACCCCTGTGTGAACAATAAAATTTTGCAGCTTGATCAGAACCCTTGTCTTGCTGTCTCCTTCGTGTCTCTTGTCCCTTCATTCTTCCCCTTCTAGGTTCGCTACCCACGCTGATGTGTCCTCAGGACGGGACACTCAGCCAAGTCCTTCCTGAATGCCTGGGATCCTCCTGGCCAGCTGCACGTCCCTGGGGAAGAGAGTGACTCGGCCAGCATGTAAGGAGAGGAGGTAGGCGTCCTCAGGTGAACTAGAAATGCTTCTGCTGCCTCTTGAAGGGCCAACAGGGCCTGGGCTTGCCAGCTGAAGTCCACACCACGAGTGAATTTAGTGCATATTTCTCTTGCCAGACGGCCAAGGGCAGCTTCCTTATCAAGAGGTGTGTGCTCTTCTGCAGGTTTCACATCTCCCTAAGCCAGCCAGGTATCACCCGACGGGAAGTGCCTCGCGAGCGCCTCCGCAAGGAGGTGCCGGGGGTCGGGGTCGGAGTTGGGCTCGCGCAGCGCTTCCTCGGGGTTTTCGGCTTGCGCTTCCCTCGGTTTGCGGCCCGCAAGGGTTCCGGCGCTCGGCCCACACAGCTCCAGCTCGGCCCTCTGGGTCTTGGGACGAAAGACCAGGACTGGGAATGGCTGGAGAGCGCCCCAGGAGAATGCCTCGAAGGAACCTGGGCTCAACCACAGTCCGCTCCGCCTTCGGTTCAAGTCTCCCCCCTTTATTTTTCTTAATGTTATTTCTTTCTTCTCTGCCCCCCAACCCACACCCAGGAATAAAATGTACTTATATTCCCGTCGGAAACTAGTCTTACCTTTTTTTAAGTAAATAAAATACATAAAAATCATGACTTTCAAAACACCGTACATCATGTTAAAACAGAACAGCATTCCCTGAGAAACAGGAAACAAGTTCGTCTTTCTATTTATTTACTCAGCGTATTGCTAGATGAAGGAAGGAGAACCTAGATAGATCCTGGCAGATTTCTTGAACTGGGGAGATGGAGATGAGAGTTGGAAGAGACCAAGGTGGCCAGGGTTTGCAGGACCAAATATTGGAGACATGACAAGTACATAGAAAAAGAACTTCACAGATCTGTGGAATAGCCTCATTGACTGTGCAGTGGAACCCTGATTGAATCATAACTATAAGGAAGCTGCCCAACACTGAAAAACAGCCATTTAAAAGAAGCTATGGAAACGTGGCCAAGTGATTACATAAACTGATAATAGTGTGTTCCTAGTGACTGAATTTGAAACCAGTTACTGGTGTTTGGGAATTCCAGATGTTCCTAGATACGCTGCCCAAAATGAGAAAACTGCCCCACATGCAACAAAAGAATCACAGAGAGTAAAAAGATACTATAGAATGATTTATCAGCAAAACATAGTATACCTTGAGGTGTGAAGTGGGCATGTTGGATAAGGGCCAATTATCTAGAGGCTTTTGGGGATTGAGTTTTTGTCTAATACACTGGGATTGCTGAATGGCAAAAAACTGAGGTCCTCCCTCAAATCATTTGGCAACTGTGAATGGGCTGTTCAGGCATGGGAGAGCATGTGTTTATGAGTTTGATTCTGTTTTTTTTTTTCCATTTTCCATTTCAGGTCTAACCTTGTCATGGGGAAAGTGCCTATAAGAAGGATAGAGGATAATTACCATAATCTTTGATCTTAGGTATTTGTTATTATATGACTTGTTGTTCCAGTAGGGGGCCATTAGAGATTTTATGATTCTGCCTACCAGAATGGAAGTAGCCTGGACATTTCCTCATTCCTGTTCATGTCCTGCTAGCTGCTGCTGCTAACAAAACCACATAACTCACAGGACATCAAGTAGAATTCAGAGAAGAGTTTGCTTTGGTATTGAAAAATAATTAGCTCTAAAATCAAGACTTCTCTTGTTCAATCCAACAAGCTCTAACAAAGTTAGAATGCAAAGTATTCATAGTAACTTAAGCACTTTGAGCACAAAGCTGAAGAAGGTAAAAATGCAATGACTAGTATATTAAAAAAATTACTAGTCATGTTAAAAGCAGAAAATTAAGACCAATAATGAAGAGAAAAATTAATCAAAATAAAATCAGATCTATTTAGACATTAAAGATAACAGATGTGAGCATATTAAGTTATTATAACTGAAATTCATATATTCAAAAAGTTAAATAGTGTGATTAAGGCAAAAAGAAGACATAAATCATGATCTCTAAAAATGAAATCACTGTTTCCAAAATGAAAAATAAAACTGTAATACTAGAGGCAGATTAGATACTGCAAATATAAATAGTGAATTGGAAGAAATACCCACGGAAACTATCTGAAATGAATCACCCATAAATATAATTCAAACAAATGAAAAGTACATCACTGAGTTGCTGGACAACTTCAAGGGTCACATGAATAAAGAACATAACAATTTTTTATGCTAACTGCAATATATCATAATAAAAAAATCACTTAGATGTCTAACATTGAATCTTTCATAGGGATACTGACATTTTTCTGGTGCAGAAATTATATGTATGCAAAAATGCTTAAAATCTTTACTGTACACTATTGTATACAGACCAAACTTGACTTTTGATAGCTAATCTTTACAAAGTTAATTTATAGTTCCAAAGTAATCTGTGTGTATTAGAATATTTGAAGAGGAAGTCATGTACAGATTTTAACAATGCTTTCATAATCTTTTAAAACCATTTTCATGACTTTATTTACTTATACACATTTATACAAAAGAAAACTAGCTATATATACATACATCCATACAATTATGTATGCACATTTGTGTACACACACATATATATATACATGTATATTCTATATATACATATATATGTGTATGTATATAGAGAAAGGCAGGCAGGCAGACAGACAGAGATAGAGAGAGAGAGAGAAAGAAAAAGTGAGAGAAACAGAAACTTTCTTTTGTATAAAAATTCATCAATTGCTTGGGTGTAAATGGCAATCCAATATAAAACAAATTTAACCTATATCTTGAACCTAGAAAATGTGATAATTTGAGCAAAGGTTAAAATATTTTGAAAGTTCTGCAATTTTAAATAATTGGCTTCTTATTTGGAAAATCCAAACTAATAAAATGGTATAGGTAAGATACATAATAATTTACTGTATTTTTTTGAGCTACAGTAAATGGTGACTCTCTTGAATTGGTTTAATTTGCCTACCTGTCTTAGTATGGCTAAAGAAAATCTCATTCTTTAATGAAGAGCAGTGTTTGGCTTGACCTCCAAGGACCATATCTGACTCCATCACAAATGCTTAGAAATCTGCAGTCAGTAATAGTAACTGTTTGAGGAACCTATTTAAGTAAATGAATGTAAAATTAATCACTTAAATTTTCTGTCAAATAATGATGTGCTTCTTCAATAAACATATCACTAAGACTATCTTTATCACAAAGTCTTTTGTTCAAGAAGTTAACATTAAGTACAGGAGATATTAACAATTATAGTCACTGTAACAGAAGTAAACAGAGAGAGCTATGGGAATATGGAATTGAGGTTGTCAGACACAATTGGATCTATGTCAACAGAGCTTTAAGATTATTCACATTATGAATGTATGCATGCTAAATTTTAAATTATAAATAATAATTATTCAGTTGGAAAGAGAGAGTAAGATGTTCACAGCAAAGGAAACAGCATAGCATACTAGGGTGGGAAACAGTATATGAATTGTTTTTCAGCAATTATTATACTCTAGCCATTTTAAAACCCCTGGGGAAATAGATGAGATCACAGAGAGTAACTAAGCACACCTGAAAACAGCAACACTGTAGCAACTTGGAAGTAGACATTGGGTGGAAAAATCACCTGGAAACCTGCTGAGAGTAATGTTATGCCATCTTTGCTTGGCCATGTGGCAATACTTCTGAACTATAATGCCAGAACAAAACAAAAATTTGCAAGCAGCATAAACCATGGCACTCAAATACTAATGTATGTGCCTCTTCAAGTACTTTGACATATCTAAGTTAATGGACTGGTATTACCCCTTCTGAACATGCCCTGTTAATTTAGCCCCATTCATTTATCTTACAATTTTCCCTCACCATACTACCCTGTGAATGAAAACTTTTTGTCTTCAGATATGTGCATAGTTTACACTTAGTGTCATCTTATTCTCATCTATGAGAAATTTTGTATGTTCGAGGAGAAAATTAATGGTACGTGCTCATCTCACACATACTAATTTTTATGTGTGAGATGAGCACGTACCATACATCCTTCTTTCCAAGATTTGGGAGAGAGAACATGGGAAATTATCTTCCAAGTATATTTTCAGGTAATTATCTTCATGTGCAACATAAGTGAGAAGGATTTATTGCCAAGATGGCTCTGGTTTTGATTTCTCATTATCCACAATCTTGTGCTGATGGCCCTTACAAATCCTGAGCAAAAATTTGATTCTATTTCCCACTCTTAGACTGATGAGTGGATGCATGCCTTAAATTAACAAAAACAGTAAAAACAAAGTCTTTTGTGGTGTACTTAGGAGTTCTCAATCTCAATAGATCTTCTGTGTGTTTATTTCCCTTTCTTCTTGAGATCACTGTGTAAACAAATTAAAACTGCTGCTAGAAGAAGAGAGATCATGTGTAATAGAGTGAGTTAATCTTAGATGAAGCTATCAGACATCATCTAACCACTAGTCTTCTTGCTAGTTCACTTCAGAAATCTGACCCAAAGTAAACTTTGTAAACAAATAAATATTCATTTGTATGCTATTGAATTCAGATATGATTTGTTTTACAGCATTACAGAGACAACACTGCAGATATTACATTAATAAGTGTGAATTATGTGCAGTAATAAAAATTTGTACCTTTCTCTCTTTACCCTTGGTAAAGTATCCATGCCCACTTTTCTATTAGGCTGCCTAAATATACATAATTGCACAGTGGAGAGCATAGTTAATTGAATTTAAGTGTAAGCACCTGAAATGTTTGTTGAAACATAGAAATGGCTCTGGATTTGGTGCTATTAGTTTAAGAAACACTTTTATCATTGCTTTCTGGGTATTTCACCATTGATATGTAACATTTTTTCTCAATAAAAAGGAAGTCTGCAGGGCTGGAAAAGTGGCACAAGTGATAAAGCACCTGCTCAGCAAGCATGAGGCCCTGTGTCCAACCCTCTCCCCACCAAAAAAAAATAAAGGAAGTCTACAAATAAGAAGAAATGTGCCACCTGCAGAGGCAGGATGTGTTTCTGACTTCATATCTTATTTGGATGCTATACACATATCAAGAGGGTATAAAAAGATTTATTACTCACATAATGAGGATTTCTGGGAAAGCAGGACAGGTACAAAATAGGTACAAAAATAGCATAGACGCTTGGGAGAACAAGAAAAGAAGTTTTCTTTCTGGTGGTTTGGGTTAGGCTGGGCTAGTATTTTCATGTGTGATTTACATTTTCTGCTAGTGCCAAATGAAGGATTATACAGATTTCCTAATCTGCTTGTGCAGATGAGGGGTAGAAGAGCAAAAGGGATGAGAGTTGTAAAAGTGGCCAGCAGTCAAACCACAAAAATGATTTTAGAGTCTTTTTTTTTTTTACTTTGAAAGATTATTTTATTTTCACATTTGTCTGCAATTAGAGTAAATGCATTTCCTGGAATAAAGACAGAACCTTTGGATTTAAACTACCCAACTATAAGATTACATACATAAAACTCAAAATTTTTTTGCATAGTGGATTAAATAATCAAATTAGAATAGTTATACAATCTAGAATAAATGATAATAAAATGTATCACATAAATAAAATAAATTCATATTTAAATTATATATATGTATAAAATAGTATCTTGTGTGTTATAATTCAATTAAGCTTCAATTTCACATAAAGTATAATGACTAAATAACAGTAGTTAATTTAAACTGAAAATGAAAGAGTCAAAAATACCTTAAAAAGAGATATCACTTTCACATTGGTCTACAATACAGTAAACAGATTTTTTGGCATAAAGACACAGACTTTGGAGTTTAAACTATCCCCACTACAAGATTACATCCATAAAACTCCAATTATTATTTCTGCAACAGTGGATTAAATAAGCAAGTTAAAATAGTTATACTGTCCAAATTAAATGAAAATAAAGTAGAATTGAAATAATACATATTTTAGAAAGCGTTTACAGTATCATGACTTTATTCATACTGATTTGCTTCATCATATGCAAAAAGACTTGCATTTAAATCATAAATTTATAAAATACCATCTTGACAATTATAATTCTATTAACCTTCAGTTTGAGGTGAAGTTTTTTTTGAGGTAAAATTTAATGACTAAAAACAGTAGTAATTTAAACTGAAACTGAGACAGAATTCAAAAATATTTTCAAAAGAGATCTTTCTTTTTCTCTGGTCTACAATTATAGTAAATATAATTCTTGGCATGAAGGCAAAGCTGATGGGGTTTAAAATATCCCCACTGCAAGTTACATACGTAAGACTGCAATTAATGTTTATGTAATAGAGGATTAAATAATCAAATTAAAACATTTATGCTATCTAGATTTAAATGAAAATAAAATATACCATCTAAATAAAATATAATGGAAATAATATAATACGATTCATAGTTAAATCATCTACACAATACTATTCTGAGAATTATAATTCTATTAATCTTCAATTAAAGGTAAAGAATAACGAGTAGATAAT
This sequence comes from Castor canadensis, assembly GCF_047511655.1. Classification (NCBI taxonomy): domain Eukaryota; kingdom Metazoa; phylum Chordata; class Mammalia; order Rodentia; family Castoridae; genus Castor; species Castor canadensis. The sequence goes on along the minus strand of NC_133397.1, from coordinate 87,351,994 downwards.
AGCAGGAATTTAAATTGAAAACGAGAGAGCAGTCCAAAGTACTTTGGAAGAAGATGCTAATGTTGCGCCTGGTTTCTTCTCCTGGTTTTAGAAGTTCAGTAGCAGGATGATTTCAAGGTGGAATCGACCTACAAAATACTCACTTCCACTTTGATCATGTGGATACAGTGGGGGACATCCAGCTCTTGGGGGAAGATGACTGGGGAAACCACTCAGTCAACAGACATTTCTCACTGGGTACAGGGACCTTTGACTGTACCTTTGACTTGCTTTCAACAGGCACATTTGAATTGTGTGCAGGAGGAGCTGGGTCAGTAAGTGGTTGTCCTGATGGAGGGACCATCACCCTTTCCTCCTGTTTGCGTGGGGGACACAGGGACCCATTCTCAGGAGGTGCTCCTTGATGGCCAGTCAGCCCATCACAGCTCGAGTCCCCTCTTTCCTTGCCAGTGTGATGCTCCAGTAGATTATCGGGGCTTCTTGAGTCTTTTCCTCCTCCCTGCTGAAGCAAAGGTGGAGGTCTGAGTGGACCTTCCAACACAATAGGAGAGAGGAACACTCTCCTTTCACATGAAGGTTGAGCCACTGGTGAGGGACCACATGGAAAATGTTCCCTGCCACATGCTGCATTTGAAACCCCAAATGCATTTGGATCTTCTAAAAGTTTCAATTCCAACTCCATTTCCATTACCTTTGGTCTGCTGTTGGCGTTGACTTGCCTAAGATACTGCAGCTGTTCTTCAGCATCCCGGGCCTCCAACCAATTAAAGTGAGCTTTCTTCTCATAGGAAATAATCTCCCTTTGGTGATTAAGTTTGGTTCTCTCCAATTTTTCTTCAAGCTCTCTGGCTACCTTTTTATAGGTCTGCAGCTCTGCAGTTTTGTGCCTGATGTTTTCTTTTACTTTGGGCAATTTCTCCTCTGCGTCTCACTGGCGGTGATCCTCGACCATTAATTTCCTGTAGAATTTCATTCCCTCTTCAAACAGTTCAGGAATTATTTTAGCTGTCTGCCAAAGCTTCTCATTCTCAATTTCAAACTGTGCATGTTGAGACTAAAATAACTTGTTCGCTCTGGACATTTTTAATACATTCTGTCAGGTCTTTGCTTGCTCTCTCGACTTCATGCAGCTCAGTGTAAACTTGGTCTCTTTCTTGTTCCAAGGATTTTAAAGAAGCATTTAACTTCACAGCCTTCATCAGGTGCTGCAGAGCTCCTTTGGTCTGAGTATCTAAGTGAGCAGGATTTTCTGGGCCAAGGTTCATCGCTGTGTCCAAGTCACCATCATGTGTTACATGTTCTTCCAGAACAAAGGCTCAGACTTTCAGCTTTCGAATGCCTTCAGTTAGCCACCTGAGGTGATCGTCTTTGTCTTTTAGAATTTGTGCTGCAGATGTTGCAGGCTCTTCAAATGTTACTTTGTGTTCATTAAGGTGACTTACTTGTTCCTTCCACACTTCAGCTTCTTGAAGCAGCTGTTTTCAGCTTTCCTGAAGCTGGAAATTTTCACTCAGAGCCTGAGCTGTTGAGTCCTTAAGATTCGCTTCACTGACTCTAAGTGTTCTTAAGGTTGTTTTGGCTGCAGCTACTTTGGGTTTGAGAGATTTTAGTTCATCTTCTAGGGTCTGTATGGTTTTTGATATTTCCACATTCAAGTCAACTTGTGTACAATGCTTACATTTCTCTTCTAGCAGTTCTGTTTCCAGAAGGAGTACTTCCTCCAGTTTACCCTTGGAGGTGTCCAGCTTTCCACAGGCTGCTTCTCGCTGTTTCTCAACAAGGCTAAGTTTGTCAAGTAGCTCACATTTTTCTTCAATCAGTGTAGAAAACTTTAGAGCAAACTGTTTTTCTCTTCGAGCGTAAAGCCGGCTTCTAACCAATTGAAAACTTCTCCACAAAGACAATGGGATAGGGAAAAGTCCAATAATAGTCACACATATCACTAGTTCCTATGGGAAATCATGGGGTTTTTGCCTCAGTTCTGCAGGGTCTGTTGTCATAACCCTGCAAAATTCCTGCAGGACCAGCCCCAAGTGCATTGGAGGGACAGCTTGGGGCACATCCATACCTTCAAGGCTGCTTTGGCGGTTGCCAAGGCCAGGCTGAGCCTCAAAAGACAGCAAACACTCAAAGTTCTGCCTAGAACACTGACACCAGAGCAGACCACTGCGGAGCTGGGGGTGAGGGGTGCATGGAGTGTTGGGTAACCGCCCCCCAGGGAGATTTACATGGTAGTGGCCAGACCTTGGCCAGGAGTAGACATTGTCTTTCATAAAATGGACAGCGACATCTCTGATGTCCTAAAGCTCATCTAGGAACCCTCACAGATAGAGTCTAAGAAAATACTACGGGGGGTTGGGGCAAAGAAGTTACCATTCTGTATTACTGAATCTGCATGTAGATTTCATTGCAGACAAGTCAGTTTATTCACACCTATCACACCAGTGTTAATTCTCCTTGCACCACAACACAATTCATCTGCTGCCATCAGACTGGTTTCATTGGTACTTCCTCAAAATGCTGAAGAGAGTCTTTCCTTTTCATTATTCTACCTTTCATATGTTCTTCTTGTTTTCACTTTATTAGGATATATCATTGTACAGGGGGGAGTCATTGTGCTAATTCCCAACAGCCTTACATTGTACATTGCTTAGACCACTCTCACCATCTCCCCCACCCTCTCTCCCTACTCAAATCACTTGCAAGAGGTTTCATCGTTCTAGTTCATGTATGTATATGATGTTCATCAACCATATTCCCTCACCTTCACCACCTTCATTCACTCTCCCTTATCCCACAAGTATCTACCCCACACTGTATCTATTTTACAATCCTATCTTAAATTTTGAATTCAGTCAATGTTCAAAGGGGTTTTCTGATGTACCCAGCTGTGAGTATACTTTACTTTGTTCAATTCAACCCAATCTGTATGGTTTCTTTCCTTCCAAATGTATTGAGACTTGTTTTATGATCCAGAATTTGACTCTAGATTAACAATCATCATGAATGATCTCTGTGACCTTGAAAAGAATTTTCCACCCCCACCATTGGGTGGGCTGTTCTCTAAGTTGGATAAACAGCATTGTCAAGTATTTAAAGAATTACCAATTTCTACTTAACAATTCTGAGAAAGGAGTATGAAAATCTCCAACTGCAACTGTGAATTTCTCTATTTTTCCTTTCACTTCTACTAGTTTTTAGTTTGTGTGCTGTGAAGCCCTGCAAATGGGTCCATTTGCATTTAGTTTGTTGCAGTCACTTGACAAATTGATCTTTTCAGTGTTATCAAGTGTCCCTCTTTATCTCATATAATCTGACTGTTTTCTCCTCTGCCATTTACTCTCTGTGATAATAATAAAGCCATTCCAGATTATCTTTGCATGGGACATCATTTCTAGCATTTTACATTTAACCTATCTGTGACTTCATACAGGAAATGGAAGAGAGGCTGTGGCTCTCTCACTTCTTTTTCAATGTGAAAATATCTGCTTTTTAACTATTGTGTTTAGATCATGCATATCTTTGTTGTGTCATCGCATTTAAATATTCCATCTTTTCATCTGTTTTTTGTCTTATCCACCTGTTATATATTCTCTTTGCCATTTTTGGATTCAGTACTTTTAATCATCCCATTTTATATTCATTTTGGCTTATTTCTGTAAGCTCCTCTGCCTTTTTTCTGCTTGGTCTGTAGGTTACAATGTACACCATAAACTCATTGTGTATCTTCAAGTAACATTAAATCATCTCACATACAGCTTACGAATGCTACAATTGTATATTTCTATCACTTTCATTTTCCATTCTTTTTCCTATTTTTGTCATATATTCTATAATATATTGCTTTTCCTTTAATCAATCATCATTAAAGAAATTTAAAGCATGGAGGGAAAGTCTTCTATACTTTACTCTGGATAGCCTGCTTTGTTACTGTGCAGATCTGAATTGCCATCTGGTGTCGTTTTCCTCCTCCCTGATGAAGTTCCTTTAATCCTTTTCATAGTGCGGATGTGCTGCCAGTGAATTCTCTGGCAAACATTCTCGCATAAAGCCTCAGTAAAAGTAAAGGTAGGTGGAATCCTCTGGATCCAGACAACCTGCGTCACCTAAGCAGGAACGCCTACCAGCTGAGCTGGCACAAAACTCAAACTTCCCCTAGAGTCTTTATTACAGTTCACCACTGATATTTTATATGAAGACTAAAACATGCCAAATTTTATGTCATTGAATTTAAAGTATTTCAAGTAAGCTATGATGGTTCCAGATAAGTTCTGCAGCCTAAACTCAGTAAGAAAAGCAAGAAACATTCTAATCAATTCCTTGTTCAAGAATCTAGCATTTTGAATTCTGAGAATTGAAATGAATGTCTAGATCATTAAGGAGATATTCGATTCTAGACAGGATGAAGCATACCCTGATGAGGTCTTGTAAATAGCTATAGACACATGTGTGAACTATTTCAGGTCTCTGCAAGGCGGGAGATTCTTAGGTTTCTTTATTCCTTCAAAGAGGGCAATATTGCTAAGAAATAAGCTGTTGTCATTGGCTGACCACCAAGACAGAATAGAGGGAGAAGTGATATTTAAGGAGTAAGTAATGCCAAAATGAAGTCAGTCTATTAGAAGAGAGAAAGTTAATAAAATTTTATTCCTGAGAGATGTTCAATTAAATTAAATTTGACTTAAGGCAACCTCCATACCTTGAATTCATTTGTAGCCAGATACAATCTTAGTATGCACATGAACTGAAAGACTAGGAGTGTATTTTGATACAAATGTCTAAGACTAGGCAGTCATAGCCATTCAGTCAATCAGGGCTTCCAGTGGCAAACACCATGTCCATAAATGGAAAACACTAAGCTACAGCAGTTAAGCTGTTTCCATACCTTACTTCTGTGTGTCTATAAGTTGTGTCCACATGGAAAGTTGAATTCTTTAAACATCGATTGGCTCAGTATAGTACCTCATTTATGAATCATCCTTTGTTCAAGTAAACTACATTAATTAACTAAATTTGATTTGAGTAAACTAAATTTGATTTGTCTAAGCTTCTTCTTTTAAGAGTGATCATATTAATAGAAAACATGCAAGTGTATTAAACATAGCTAAATATGTTAGGATATTAATATATTTACTCTGACTTAAAAAATTACACAATATGTCTATATATCAAAAGAAAACATTAGTCCATTAATTTTTAAATCTTTTGTTTGTGTATATCTGTTAAAATAAAATTAAACTAAAAAACATGTGGAGAAACAAGAATAAAATAAAGACATATATAATATTTATTCCCTGCCAATAATGGTTACCAGGTATGTGTAATTAAAGAATAAAAGATAGATAAATAAGGACTAAGAAATAACCAGAAAAGACACATGGGACAAAAATATATTTAACAATTATCAGAATGAATAAGACACAGACATAAAATTCCAGAAAGAGAGCATAGAAAAATGGAAATCAGTGAAATGAAATTTGCTTTCCACAATTTCTTTTGGAACATGGGCATAAAATGTGCTATTTATAGTCACTTCATATTTTGTTTGAATGTTTGCTTATTGCATGAATCAAAAGCAATGCTACCAAAAATTATAATCCATGGCCATTTTATTTTAAAAATTAATATACAGAGATTTACATAGACTAATACAAGTAGTTAATTATAAAGAATTTTTAATTTTTAAATTTTCTAAATATCAAGGTTAAAATAGACTAATTTTTTAGGATAATTTTATATATATAGTGAAATATTCAGATCATGTCATAAAATATAAACTAAGGTATAGGATATTATTTACTTTAAATATGAACATATATAATAACTAGCATAAATGAATAAAACATACTACATTATTTTTCAACAGCTTTATGGAGATATAATTAATGTAATACACAATTTACCCATTTAAATTGTATTCTTCAATGATTTTTATTATATGCACAGAGTTCTTCAAAGACCACTGTATTCTAATTTTAAAACATTTCTTGTCCTCTAAGTGAAGTTTTTTACTCCAATTACAAGATATTCTTTTCTTTCTATCTTTTTTCTTCTAACATAGTGCTTTGAGCTCTATGCATGATGTTTTATACATTACTAATTTATTTTTTACTTTTGCTGTTAGCACTCCAGTTTCCTATCAACAGATATTTCACTTGTTTCTAATTTACTGCTTCAATAAATCCTCATGTACATTTTGTTCCTTTAAGTTGTAGTGATTTAGTATTTGTTTTGCTTGCACAGATATATTTTTGTGTCTCTTTAGTGAATACCTACTTAGGGAATTGCTGGGTTATGGTTTGCCTTTATTTCTGATTTTATAAGAAACTGACAGTTTCCTAAAATGGTAACACCATTTTACATTTTTATGTCTAGAAGTGATCTTACTGCTCCTCCTTGCTAGTGCAATGTATTGCTACTAGAATTCTACATTCTAGAATGCCAGTGTACTGCTACTAGAATGTTAACCATTCTAGTGGTTTAAAAGATATTTGGGGTTAAAACAATAATGAGATACTCCTACACATCTTTAAGAATAGATAAAATCTAGAGCACTAACAGAACTAAACATTTGGCAAGGAAGTAAAATAGGAACTCTCATTTCTGTTGGGAATGAAAAATGGGATATTCACTTTGAAAGACAGTTTGCTTACTTATGAGAGCAAATATGCTGTTCCTTATGATTTAGCAATTGCTCACCTTAGTATTTACCAGGATCTGAAAACTCATGTTTACACTAAACCCAAGCACATGTGTTTCACAATTGCCAAACCTTGGGAGTAACCTTAGTTCTTCAGTAAGCCAGTGTATAAATCAATTGTTCTATGTCCACAAAATAAAAAATTATTTTCTAAAAGTAAATGAGCCAGCAAACCATAAAATGAAATGGATAAATCACAAATACATATTATTAAGTGAAAGAAACAAATCTGAAAAGGATACATACCATATGATTCTACATCTATGACATGAAAAGGCAAAAAACATGGAGATAAAACAAATTCAGTGATTATCAGGAATGAGGTGAGTAAGGACAGATAGAATGAATAGCATAAAGCAGAGGACTTTTAGGGGAGTAAAATATACTTTGTAATACTCTAAAGGTGGCTAGACATTTGTATAAGCCCATGAATGAAGAATACCAAGGATGAACCTAATATAAATTGACATTGGGCGATAAAGATATGTCAATGTAAGTTTACCAATTTTAATAAATATATCATTCTGATTCAGGATGCTAAAATGGTGTTAGCTGTGCATTTTTTAGTAGGGGAAGAATTTTACGAAACTTCAATTTTTGTGTGAACCTTCATTGCTCTAAAAATAAAGGCTAAAAACATGACAATTTTTAAAAGTCATATGAATAATGATGAAGAAAACTGATTTGCAAATCACCCTATAAGAACAAAATTAAGAAATTTGGAGATAATATGACAAAGAAGAACTTTTGAAGTCACTGAAAAGTATCCACAAGCAGATAGAAGCCTGGCGGTAATCTTCGAAAGATGACAAAGGATAAAATTTACATCTGGTATCTGTGTTGATTAACACCATGTCCCAATGTACAGCACATAACAACAGTCTTGCATGCTTCATGTGGGAGAGAATAGAGTTTAGGGATATAAAAATAGATAAAAATTATGAAATAACCTCTAGACACAAGATTGCCATAGAACAACAGAAATAACCGGGGGTAAAATTTGTGTATACTTATCCCAAATTCTTCATTGATAGCATGAAAGTCGAGAGGGTACCTCAAAGTTTTCCTCTCAGTAAAGTAGAAAGAAATCAGATAAAAATCTATTCTTGAGAACCTCATTGTGTAAGCTTCTCAAGTTTGACTTTGTTGATTGTGCATTTGTGAATCTATTAGCAGATTTGGGAGCAGAAAGCTGAAGGATTAGGCAATCCTAGATCTGTCAGAGGATCAACAACACGGATAGGAGAGAAGCTGGAAATTTAGAGGAAACCATAGAAGTAAGTCAACCACAGATAGGGTGAGGTCTAAGTTTTCACTATAAACTGTCAAATTACCCCTTGGAAAGAACTGAAAAGTATCACATTACAGGGGAAATGGACTTCTTTTTATGAGTCAAGACAAGTTAATTGTGTACTATAATTAGAATATAATATAATACAAAGTTAATGCAATGAGTTTTCAACAGTATTCATTTGTGATTCAAAACTTACTAAAAAAGCAAAGAAAAAGGAAAATGTGACACATGTAACTTACAAGCTTATTTATGGGCACTTGGTTGCCAACTGATAGATTTTTAGGGCATCCTGGGGGCTCTGCCTGTATAAATGGATTAATCCACTGACACACTCAAAATCTTTATAGATTATTAGGAGATGGTGGAATTGTGGAAGGTGGGGCTGGGATGAAGGAAGTAGGTCACTTTGGGTGTATCTTGGGGGATCTATTTTGATCTGATTCCTTCCTGTTTCTGCTCCTCTTCTTTCTGTCTTCCATGAAGTGAGCATCTTTCTCCTCTACACACTTGAGATACCATAATGTTCTGCCACACAGAATATCCTTGACTCTCAGAAACATAGAGCCAAAACTGTTCACTAAATTGTGTGAAACCATAAGATAAATCATTCCTCTCTTATGTTGTTTATGTCAAGTGCTTTGTCATAGCAATGAGTTGGGTCCTTGCTGTGACAACTTGACCAAGTGGAAGGAATTTGGAAAGGCCTAGAGACATGGATTAGAGAAGACCTAGAATGGTGTAAGCAGAGTTCAGTGGGTGATTCAGAACACCAGATAGAAATATAGACATTAAAGACTATGTTCCAAGAATGCTTTTCTTTCTGGTATGATCAGATTCTCATGTAGACATTGCTAAAAATATTTTTGTAGCTCAATATTTTCCTTTACTTTTCATTGTTAAATAATTGCCTAAGTCTGAACAAATGCAAATTTTGTAATAAGATACACTGATAGTATAGCATGAAAGGCAATGAATTCTTTTGTTTTCTAATTTAACAAATACATTTTAAGTGCAATGAGATGCTAAGCCATTTAATCCTTATAACAAATTTATAAGGCAATATATGGTTATTATGCCACTCTAAAGATGTGACTATATAATATCTTTAGATGTAGGTTAGCAAAATGTTCTGTGCATAGATAGGTATAGGAAAATAGCCAATAGAGGGCGGGAGCTATGCTCATATAGTTTCACATGGAAATGAAAACTATCAGAAACTTGATTAAATTTCACTTGGGTTACATTACAGCAAAGAATGTGTCTACATATGTCAGTGATCTGAAACTGAATGAGGCTGGACTTAAAAATAATGGAATAATCATTTTGGTGGAGGAAAATTCAAGAGAATTACATAGCATTATTTCAATATGTGTTCATATTCCTTTGTCTATTGATGAAAATTTAAGGATGATTTTATGATTTATGTTTTATGAGTTAATAAAACTATTTGGATCTCTTAAATATCAAATGTTGTCTCAATTTTACAACTAGAAGGATTAAGCCCAAACTTAGTTAACATTCAAAACTAAGATTTAATCTCCTTTTCCTTCATGCAGACTGCCTTCTCTTTGCCTTGCTCCCTCATGTGCCCATAGGTTGGCTGTAGGATGTGAGGTTGAAGTAAAGGAAATTTCTGGTCTGAGATGATTGGCTGGGTGTGCCTAAAAGTGGTAAAAATTCATGTGGTTTTTAGATGTGCTTGTGGGATGACAACTGCAACATTTGGATTATAATTTCTGTGAATGAACAGTTTATTTTCTGCTTTGGCTGGTCTTTCAGAGTCCTGTCTTGGCTTCTGCTTATAATTTTTTCACTACATGAAAATGTTTATGATCTTTTAGTCATTCTGTTGGCAGAAAACTGAACAGCTCTGGGTTACTTTTTTTGTTACCACTGGAAATCAAACCCAAGGCATCATGAATTATACACAAGTCAAACCTCCAGCCCAAGTATTTGAAAATGTTTAAGAAACATTTTCTAGCAAGCATAGCTGACTACCAGTGGAACTATTTTCAGAGCATGCTTTGAGTTTTATCTACCATCAATGTTATAGCTCCCTGATGACTGAGCTTAAAAATAGCCTTTAGTTACTCTTCTTCATTTACCTAAAAGATTGGCTGAATTGTAAAAGTAAAAGTGTCTTTAAATAACCTTTGTATATTGAGGCCACTATGTAAGACCTAGAATAAAGGATGATTTACAAGAGTACCATCAACACAGGTTCTTCACATACGCAAGTAAGAGTGAGATCACATATAGTTAACAGAATCAGGAACATTTTTCTAGAGATGGTTTATGTGGTGGTCCTTGCAACATGATAAGTAAATGGCACTATGGGGTAGATTTTCTATGTTAAATTAGTAGCATACACAACATCATATAGAAGAAAAAATGTAGAAAACTAGTAAGGAACAGTAAACACTCTGATTCTCTAGCCCAGACAAACATAATTGGAAATGGACTTGGAAGTGAATAGTTGGACAATGGTCTGAAAGTTATTTATTTTTTAAACAAATGAAGTGAAGAACAATGTGAGAAATGGAAGAGAAAGTAATTTGGACAGGTAATTGAACAATGTTGTCTTTTTAGGGGACCTCTGGAGTTTATTGATTCTTCATATTTAGCAAAAAGATCAGAGAAAAATTGAGAAGAAAGAGAAAAAGCCCACAGGAAGATCTTAAACTATATAACACACTGGTAAGATTTTTATTTCACTTCTGCCACACCCAGGTCACTGAAAATGTTCATTATTAAGAAGTGTTCAAGAGTAACATCTCCACAAAAGTATAGGGGAAATTTTAATTATATCAACAGTTATGGAAATTGTCTCCCTTTTTAATACAGACATTTAGAAAAAAGAAATATTTACATGAATTTACTTAAAATTTTCTTAAAGTAGAAAGTTTCTGGGGTGTGAAATTTCTAACTATACCTGTGAGGGCTATTGTGTTTTCTGGTCTCATTCTTTAAGGCACACCTCCTTTTCCTCACCATTCTTCTGTATAGCATACTATGAATTGTATTTGCTATTGTACCTACATGCATGTGATATAAATATCAGTGTGTGTTGGGGTAAGATATTTAAACAAAAATCAGTGTGGAAACAATGATTCTGTGTCCTCTGTGTATTCATGAACTGTGTCCATTGTTTCTTGACACAGGTTGTTGTTTGATACTCCACATTTTACCCTTGCATTCTTCTTAAAGTTAACACATAGAAACAAACATTTGGCTCCACAATGCCACCTACATGGCTTGTTTGTCTGAAACCTTGTTTCCCACCAGGCCTCAAGTATTTATGGTTTTTGAAACTATACTTCAGTGAATCCTTAAAATCTTTCTCTTGTCCTTTCTTCCCCAAGCAATAGCTATAAGAAGCATCTTTATTCCTGGTGATGTGCTAAGACTGCCTATTGTAGAAACCCTGTCTTTGAGAAACTCTTAAAAGTTTCACAAGCTATTCTAATTTGACAGTAGAGACATATCCATAGAATTGTTTGATGCTAGTCAGAGTTAGTTCTTAAGCAGGTAATAAAACATAGATTGCTTTTAAGCAGAAAATTAAGAGATATTTACTAAAAGTTAACTCTAATGAATAAAGAATAATTAATCAAGATTATTAAAAGTGCACTGCATGTGGGTACAGTTTTTTTTTTTTTTGGTCTTTAAGGTATAAGATCATGTCATTTGTGAATAGGGATAGTTTGACTACTTCTTTACCTATTTGTATTCCTTTCATTTCTTCTGCTTGCCTTACTGCTCTGGCTAGGAAGTCCAAGACTATGTTGAATTGGAGTGGGGAGGATGGGCATCCTTGTCTCATTCCTGACTTTCAGGGAAATGGTTTCAGTTTTTCCCCATTAATTAAGATGTTGGTTATAGGATTGTCATATATAGCCTTTGTAATGTGCAGGTACATTCCTTCTATTCCTAGTTTCCTCAGAACTTTTATCATGAAATGGTTTTGAATCTTATTGAAGGCTTTTTCTGTATCTATTGAGGTAATCAAGTGATACCTGTTGAAACTGTTCCAGAAATTGGGGGAGGGGTGGTTAAAGAGAGTAGTGGAGGGGGTGAATTCAAGTATGATATATTTGATACATTGTAAGAACTTTTGTAAATACTCCAATGAACTCCCACTCAACACAATAATAATAATAAAAGAAAAAGAATGTAAGTGGTACAAAAATGCACTGATTTTTAAAGCAACATTTCTCAAAATTCCTGAGTTATGACACAGACTTTTTTGCCCTGTTTGACTGCTTATTTGTCACTAGTTGGTTTCCTTCCTGTACATAATATCAGAGAGTTGGTGAACTTGAAGAGTGTCTGTCACCTTAAGGTGGCACTGATTTTGGTCACAGAGCTGTAAGCTGGGAAAGAAGAGTCTAATCAGTGAGGCAAGTGTGAGTTTAAAGCTTGTGTCAATATACTTGCCATTTTTAAAAATTGTCCTTGCTTCAGGCAGAAGCTGATGTGGAACTCCCGTTAGGAAACCACTCTTTATCAGGATGGAGTCCTCGATCTTTTGCTGTGGATACAAGCCACAATTTTGGTTGAAAACTAATAAAAAATGTCATAGTCTTGAAATTGTACTTATCTGGAAGACCTTCCTAACCATCAAGGATTTCAGAATAAATATACTGATGTTTTCTTTATTTCCAGCCTGAGTAAAACAAAAATAGAAAACAAAACAACATCAAAACTCTACATAGCTGCTTTAAGTGCTATTGCCTCCTGAAACTCAGGAACAGTTTTGAAAGAAACTTCTAAGAGGGTTATGAGGGGCTTATTTGAGTTCTGTGAATGTCTTAAACATAGGTGAAATTTGGGGTGAAGATTTATTTCTATCACTTCTTGAGGGTAATTCCATAATATTTATATTTTCAAAGACTATATCAATGAAATTTAGATATCAAAGAATATTCTCCTTTCTCTCTCTCTTTCTCTTTCTCACACACCCACACACATCCACGCATACACTTATACACAAACAGATGCATACACACTATTCACACAGCTTTAAATATATACACAAATATGTATAAATATATGCATTTATATGAATCTGTCTATCCATTTACTATCATTTATCTATCTATCTAATCATCCTCTTATCTGTACATTATCTATCTACCAATCATCAGTCTATATCAGTATCAACCATTTTAATTCACCTATTGAGCATTACTATGTGCCACAACTGGGTGAGAGCTTTCTATTCCTTCTCAAAGTGTTAAGATTTGGATATGTGATGACCCCCAAAGATTCATGTTTTGAAGGCTTGATCCTCAATGTAGCAGTGTTCAGAGGAGAGGCCTTGATAGGTGATCAGTCTTAACTTCATTAATTGGATTAATCCATTGATCAATTCATAGCTGAAAGAGCTATTAGGAGATATGGCCTACTTGGAGTAGATAGGTCACTTGAAAGGTGAAGAGGTCCTTTTCTCTCTTTCTCTCTCTCTCTCTCTCTCTCTCTCTCTCTATCTATCTATCTATCTCTCTCTCTCTCTCCCTCTCTCTCTCTCTCCTTAACTGACTGACATGAAGTATGCAGTTTTTCTCTGCTATACCTTTCCACCATGATCTTCTTGCCCTGTCACAGGCCTGAAATTAGTGGAGCCAATTCACTGTGAATAGAAAACTCTGAAATTATAGCCAAAATAAAACTTTCCTCCTTTAAGTTGATTTATTCAGATATTTTCATGCAGCAATGGAAAGCAGAGTAACACCAAAAATAAATTGCCAAAATAATCCTGAGCTATATATTTTATGTTCTGTATATGTGGAAAACTTCACCTTCATGGAAACTGATCTCAGAAGATTTTATTATTTGTTCACTCTTATGTAGCATGTACATGCTAAATTTCCATTACTGAAAAATATATACTTATACCATTTTTAAAACAAGGTATGTGAAGTTATGATTTCAGCTAATGCCATAGATATAAAATGTTCAAAAAAAGCAAAGTTCACTTGAAACACATAAATACATAAACTAATCAAAATGATACAAATCTTTTTCTAAATTTATGACCTCACACATTTAACACTAGCAAAAAGTCTTTGCTTGGTCAAATTTTCAGATTACAAAAATTTCTCCTAGGCCTATCTGGGTACTACCTTGTAAAATCCAGTTTTAACAAGAACTCTGCTGAGTCAGTTTATCAAGAACACACCCTAGCCAGGCACAATGGCTCAAGGCTCTAATCCTAGCTACTTGGCAGACAGAGATACAAAGGATCAGTTTGAGGCCAGTCCCAGCAAAACATTCATGAGACCCCATCTCAACCAACGGCTGAGTGCTGTGGTGGCACAGGCCTGTCATCTCAGCTATTCATGAAAGGACAAATAGAAGGACCATCATGGTCCAGTCCAGCCCAGACATAAAGCAAGACCCTGTCTCAAAAATAACAAACACAAAGGACCTGGAGGTGCCTCAAGTGGTAGAGGACTTGCCTAGCAAGTGCAAGGCCCTCCCAATACTTTCCTTAAAACACAAAAACAGGGGTGGGCACTGTGGCTCATTCCTGTAATCCTAGCTACTCAGGAGGCACTGATCAGGAGGATCTCAGTTCGAAAACAGCCCAGGCAAATAGTTCACAAGACCCTATCTTGAAAATTCCCATTACAAAAAGTGCCGTCACCATGGCTCAAGGTGAATGCCCTGAGTTCAAGCCCCGGTGCCTCAAAAATAATAAATAAAACAAAGCTTGCATTTATATCTAATCACTCTCTGAACAACCTCCTTTTTCTCCACCATCCTTCTGGTTATATCTGAATATCCTGGCTTGTCTTCAGTTAGAATTCTGTTTAGTAGGTTTAGCCAGAATCCCCCTTACTCATCATGCTTTCTCTTAGTAATTTTCCATTCTGTGGCCCCCACCCTCCTGTAAATTTCCATGTGCCTATTCCATTGGGAATTAAGCTCAATCTCTCTTCCCCACTGTGAAATCCTCTTGTAGTGATCTCCACACCTATGGCAATGGTTCTGTGTAAAGTTTGCCTATCATGCCTAAATAAGTATTGAATAATTTCTTCCTTGTCAATATATATAAATTTATGAGTACAGTACAGTGCCTTTATCTTCTGATGTGTTTTTACTTTTATTTAATAATCATCACTTGTTGATCATTTAATATGAGTTAAGCACTGGGTAAATCACACATATATTCACTTAACTAATCTATGAATAATGACAAAGATTCTCTCCTTAACCAAACACTAGTGAGGCTTCTCTGAATCTTCTTCTCAACTAGGTGTCAAGCTACACCTATAAAAACTACAGACCAGCACAAGAAATTTGTGTCTCTTCCCCAAAACATACATACATTATTTTTTATTTTAACAGCATAAAAGCTACATCCCTGTGGCAACACAGTTCCTTTTTGGTTCCTGTCTAGAAAAGTTTAAAGATGTCAAAATAACACAGTTTTTTCCAATCAATACATGATTATAAGACAAAGACCTCCTTTCTTGAAGCACATACTATAATGGATCTTTAGTTGTTAATTCTTCCTCTGAGTTATACAGGTAACTTCTACATCTTAGGAGTATCTTTCTGAAGGATGTCAGAGATATTCTTTGAAATGTAACCACCAGGAAAGAAAGGGACATCTTAACCTAACTTTGATAATTGCTAGCTAGCAGACACAACTATCCTAATTACATTTACACTGACCAAAACTTTGGAAATTTTCACTTCTTTGTCTTTATTGAGTCCCTTTTCTTTCTTCCTCTATTCCTTCATTCTTCCTATAAAACATTCAGTCCCTTCTGTACAAACTGAAGTTGAGTTCAATTCATGCTGGATCTTCTTCCTTATTGCAGTAATTTATTATTGATTAAACTTCTCCTTACAATTTCAGTGTTTGACTTTCATTATATTTGATAACTGCCTTGTCTTTTATTTTTTAATAATCAATAAAATGTCCTACAGAATTTAAAGTCTCAGAGAAAGGTAGTAGTATTCTCATTTCACAGATGAGAAAAATAATTAAGAATTTGCCCACAGTCACACAGTTAGTAAGTGGTAAAGTTGGAACCTAGGAATGGCTATTTGCATAATGCAAACTGGAAGATTAGGTCAAGAGAGACGTTCAACCTAATGAGTGAAATCACAGACCATGGGCATAAGGCTGAAAGTTTCTGTTCTGATAATTTCTCCTGTTTATTGAGCTTAAGAAACCTGGGCAAGTTGCTTAACTGTTTTGCTTCCATTTCATTGTATTTAAAATGATAATATAGATAATGTTAAAAGGGTAAAAGATGGTGGATTAAAAGCATCCACTGTTTTGACCCCATGAATGTTAAGAGTCAGGTAACACAGGATAGACTATATTCTGAAGAAAGAAAAAGAGGAAGAACATCAGATTTCATGAAAGAGATTGCAGGACAGTAAAAAAGCACAAAGAAACTGAGGTGATAGGGAAATATCAAAGAGTTCCCAGCCTGTCCACAGTTCCCTGGGAAGGGGAAGCTGAAGATTCATTCATGAGGTAAGCCAGCAAGCCCAGGTGGCAGACTGGCAAATCCTGCTGCAAGATAAGCCCATGCCTTCTGCAAGGCTTAAACCCAGTGCAGAGATTTGGTGAGACCGTAACTATTCCAGTGTGGAAGGTACTAATCAGATGAAAAGGGTACTTAAAAAAAATTTTTTTTGCTCTCCTTATTCAAAAAGCTTTAGCAAGATGCTGTCTTAAAATATATCTTATTATTTGAGACTGAGATACTCTGGGGCATGAAAACCAGGAGGGGTCACAGCTCAGAGAGTCTTGGAACACACTGCCACAGTGTTTGGGTTGAGAGACATCCATGAAAGGTGGTCAGGGAGAAGGAGAAGATCTGACATGGTGGTTAGAGGTTCCGCCCTCTCTGATAAGGAACAAGTCACATTGCCTGAGGAGAATCACAGTGGAAACAAAGCACCAAGGCTGTAGCTGGCGTAATATTTGGCCTTCAGGGCATGCCTTCTGTCTGCATGTATTGGCTGTTAGGTTGCTCTGATCTCTGAAATAACACCATCTGAATCTCATGATATCAAAATTCTCCTCTCTTTGTCAAGGAAGTGAACTACTGGGCTGAGTCTGAAATCACTGAAGACCACCTCCAAAAAGTACATTCTGGTAGGTTCTTGCTCCCAAGTGGATCTAAGGGCTGCAGTCCAGGACTGACAAATCTTTGATTTTTCACAGCATCCTTCTCCCTACAGTGAGGAGAAATGCTGAAAAGTTTCTGAAGACATTGAGTCCTACAACTGGAACCTGCAGTCTGGTATATGTTAGCTTCTAGGCTATACTAGGGCACTATGTCCTTACTTTCCAAGTAACATGACTTTCATAGCCTTCTCCTTTCCCCAGAAAAGTGAACTGCTAGGAACTGCATGAAAGTACTGAGGTCCATCACTGGGAACTGCATCCCAGCATGTATTAACTTCCAGGCCAGTTGGAGGGTTCCAAACCACATGACTTCTACAGTTTGCTCCTTCTACAGGCAGGTGAACTGCTGGGCAAGGTCTGAAAGCATTGAGATCTACATCCTGGAACTGCATCCCAGAATGTATTTACTGCCAGGCAGGACAGAGTGTCCAGAGTCAAGTCTCTCTGAGTTACAAGATTTCCACAGCTTCTTCCTCGTCATAGGGATGTGAATTCCTGGACTGAGTATATAAACACTGGAACTGCCAGTGAGAGAGACTAGGTCCCACAGTTCTCTACAAGCCAATGAAGAATCAGTGCACATTCTGGAATCACCCTGAGGCTTGGATGCCTGATGCCCTTGGAGACACAAACTCTGGGGGCAAAAGCACAGAGCTTGTATAACAAGTGGAAACCTGTGTACCCCACAGGCTATGAAATTCCCTGCAGACAACAGCAGCTCCAAGGACACAAAGAACATTATCTTTTACAGTGAAAAGAGATTTTTATAGTGAAATGGAAAACTGACATAAGAGATTCCTGATAGTTTACTTCTACCTGAATAGTGATGAACTCAGTCCCAGGCTCTGAGTGCTAGGCTACTGAACCATACTCTTAGTCCACTGTTAAGAAACAGCACCTTAGCCTGTCCTGTCCTGTCTGAATTCTGAGACTATTTCAAAAGTATATAGGTCATAAGGATTTTGAAATAATAGGGAGAAGGTATAGCTCAGTGGTAAGGCACTTGCCTAGAATGCACAAGCCCTAAGTTCCACTCCCAGTACCACCAAAGAGAAGTTTGGCCTCAGATATGCAATTTCAACAAAGAAATACAAAAAGTACAAAAAAAGGCCACATCACTATTCCAAAATTCAACAACTTTACAGCAACAAACATTAATGACAGTGATGTGAATGAAATCTCAAAGAATTAGAAAACAATGATTATAAAAATTACCCATAAAATTAAAGATGACACAAATTAATGCTGTAATGAATTCCAAGAAAACTCTTAAAAAGAGCTGAATAAAGTAAAGACGATGCAGAACATGAAAGAGAGAGTCAAGGCATAGAAATTCTGAAAAAAATATCAAATTGAAAACCTAGAAATGAAAAGCTCAATAAGTGACATTAAAAGAAAAAAAATAGTTGAAAGTCTCTTTAGTACACTAGATGAAATTGATCACTGGATATCAGGGCTTGAAGAAAAAGTATTTCAAAAATACAGATGAAGACAGTGACAAAAAGAAAAAACTAAAGAGTAATAGTAGAACATACAAGAACTCTGGAACATCACTAAAAGACCAAATCTGTAAATCATGAGCATAGAAAGATAAGTGGTTCAAGCTAAAGGCATTAAAAACATATTCAATAGAATAATAGTAGAAAAAAATCTCAAATCTTGAGACAGAGATAGTCAATCAGCTACAGGAGCATTTTATGACTCTGGGAAGACCAGCAAATGACATTCACAACTCATATTATAGTTAAAACATTAGGCATACACAATAAGGAAAGAGATATTGAAAGCTACGAGAGAGAAATATCAAGTCACCTATAAAGAAAACCCATAAGAATAACATTAGATTCCTCGACAGAAACTTTAAAAGCCAAGAAGACATGGGAGGGCACATTTCTTTTTCTTTTTTTTTTTTTTTGATTTTAAAACTTATTTTAAAATTAATTTATTAGTTTTTTTATTCATATGTGCATACAATGTTTGGGTCATTTCTCCCACCTCCTCCCACCCTCTCCCTTACTACCCACCCCATTCCTTACCTCTCTCCCCCACCCCCTCGATACCTGGCAGAAACTATTTGCCCTTATCTCTAATTTGGTTGAAGAGAGAGTATAAGCAATAATAGGAAGGAACAAGGGTTTTTGCTTGCTGAGATAAGGATAGCTATATAGGCAGTTGACTCACATTGATTTCCTGTGCATGTGTATTACCTTCTAGTTTAATTCTTGATCTAAACTTTTCTCTAGTTCCTGGTCCCCTTCTCCTATTGGCCTCAGTTGCTTTTAAGGTATCTGCTTTAGTTTCTCTGCATTGAGGGCAACAAATGCTATCTAGTTTTTTAGGTGTCTTACCAGTCCTCATATCTCCCTTGTGTGCTCTCGCTTTTATCTTGTGATCAAAGTCCAAACACCTTGTAGTGTTTACCCTTGATCTAATGTCCTCATATGAAGGAGAACATAAGATTTTTGGT
The DNA here is from genome assembly GCF_047511655.1 of Castor canadensis. NCBI lineage: Eukaryota > Metazoa > Chordata > Mammalia > Rodentia > Castoridae > Castor > Castor canadensis. The sequence continues at coordinate 87,332,373 of NC_133397.1, read as the reverse complement.
CTTTTGGGCCAGGCTAACCTCACTCAGAATGATGTTCTCCAATTCCATCCATTTACCAGCGAATGATAACATTTTGTTCTTCTTCATGGCTATATAAAATTCCATTGTGTATAGATACCACATTTTCTTGATCCATTCATCAGTAGTGGGACATCTTGGCTATTGTGAATAGTGCTGCAATAAACATGGGTGTGCAGGTGCCTCTGGAGTAACCTGTGCCACAGTCTTTTGGGTAGATCCCCAAGAGTGGTATTGCTGGATCAAATGGTAGATCAATGTCTAGCTTTTTAAGTAGCCTCCAAATTTTTTTCCAGAGTGGTTGTACTAGTTTACGTTCCCACCAACAGTGTAAGAAGGTTTGGGAAGGCACATTTGAACTCCTGAAAGAAAATAACTCCCAATTTAAGTTAGTTTACCCAACAAAGTTAGCCTTTGTAATTGAAGAAAGAATAAAAATCTTCCATGATAATACTAAAGTGATTTATCACCACTAAATGAACAGTGTAGAAGATACTTAAAGGAATCCTACAAACATAAGAGTAAGAGAAACACAACCATGAAAATATGGGAAAGAATAAATACCACTAAATCAGTAGATAAGCAATGAGTAGTAAGAAAGCATCGAGTACCATGAAATCAATAAAATGATAAGAATTACTACATACATTTCTATAATATGTCTGAATTTCAAATCAAAAGACTCAGACTGGCAGAATAGATTAAAAAACAAGACTTCACAATTCGTTGCCTATAATAAACATAACTCACCGGCAAAGCAACCATAGTCTTAGAGTGAAAGTATGGAAAAAGATTTTGCAACCAAATGGAAACCAAAAGCAATCAGGAGTGCCTATATTTATACCTGACAAAACAGAATTCAAACAGAAATAAATTAGAAGAGATGAAGAATGTCACTTCACATTGACAAAAGGAGCAATAAACTGTAAGGAGATAATAATTGCAAACATACATGAGCCAAAAGTTGAAGCACAATTTCACAAAGCAAACACTGCTCACATAAAAACACAGATCGACTCCCAGCACAATAATTGTGGGTGTCTTTAATGCCCCCTTTTACAAATAGGTCATCCATGAAAAAAATTTATATATTCCAAAAGTTCATAATAAAACAACACTACAGATGAAATGGACTTAATAGACATCTACAGAATATTAACCCAAAAGCAGAAGAATACACATTCTCATCAGTATCCCACAGAACTTTCTCCACAATTGACATCTTAGGACACAATGCAAATCATAACAAACACAAGACAACTGAAATACTTTTCCTGTATTTTATCAAACTACTATGGAAAGAAACTAGAAATCAATAATACGAGAAATTACATAAAATATCTAAACATATGGAGATGGAACAATTCACTTTTGAAGGATCAGAAGATAATCAAAAAAAGTAAATTAAAGGGTAGAAACAAAAAAAATTCCTAAAATTAAACAAAAATGAAAACACAACTTACCAGAAGCTTTGGGACATAGTAAAGACAGAAGGTAGTGTGAGAGGTAAGTTTATAGCTATGTGTTCCTTCATTTAAAAAGTTAGAGAGATTCCAAATGAACAATATTATGACTCACCTCAAGCTCATCAAAAACAAGATCAAGCCAACACAAAAGTAGTATACGGAAAAAAGCACTAAAGATCCAGGCACAAATTAGCAAAATGGAAAGAAAAAGAACAATATGAAGAACCAAAGTCACAGAATGTTGGTTCTGTGAAAGATAAACAAGATTGACAAAACTTTAGTACAAATAACCAAAAGAAAGAGAGGGGGAAGACTCAAATTAATAAAATTAAGCATAGTAAAGTAAGTATCAAAATAAACACCAATGAAATTGAGAGGATCCTTAAAGAATACTTCAAAAACATATTGCAATAAATTGGAAAATCTAGAAGAAATGGATAAATTTCTAAGTACCAAAACTGAACCAGGAAGACATTAACCACATCAATAAAAAGCAATGAAATTGAAACAGTATTAGTCTCCCAACAAAGAAAAGTCCAGGATCACCAGACCTTTAAAAAGACCTTATGCCAAAGTTCCTCAAACTATTCCATAAAATAGTAAGAGAAGGAAGGGAACCCAACTCATTATGTGAAGTAAATACAATCCTGATAAAAAAATCAAATAAAGAAAATTACCAACCAATTTCCTTGGTGAGCATAAACACAAAAATTCTCATTAAAATATCTGCAAACCAGCTGCAACAACACATTAAAAAGATCATACAGTATGATTGGAGTTGGTTCTCTCTAGGGATCCAAAAATGATTCAACATATCCAAATCTATAATCCTAATACAACACATAAACAGAAAAAAAGGGCAAAACACACATGTTCATCTCAATAGATGCAGAAAACATTTTTGATAAACTTCAATTCCCCTTTATGATAAAAACCTTGAGCAAACTAGGAATGGAAGGAAAGTATTTCAATGTAATAAAGGGTACATATGCTAAACTTAAAGTCACAACTGTAGTAATCAGGGAAATACTAAAACCATTTCCTTAAAAGTTAGGAATTAGTAAAGTGTGTCCAGACTCTCACTCTTACTCAATATAGTTCCTGAAATTTTGGCCACAGCATTGAGGCAAGAAAAAAAAAATAAAAGTGATAACGGATAAGAAAGAAGATAAATTATCTCTATTTGCAGATGACATACTCCTATGTTTAAAAGACCCTAAAGACCCCATGAGAAAACTCTTAGATCTTTTAAAAATGTTTGTATTAGTATGTAATGGTTATATAAGGGGTTTCATTGTGACATTTCCACATTTTCATATATTGTAGACTGGTTTGGTTAATCACATCCATTATACTCCCTTTCTTAAAATGACTTCAAGAAGGTTAAATGTTCCATGAAACTTTTTAGATTTCTAAAAAATCTTTTAGATTTCCTAAATACTTTCAGTAATGAAGCAGGACACAAAATCAACATATACTATGATTAAACAGGCTGATAAAGACATGATATAAGTATCACATTCATATTAACTTGAAAAAAAATTAAATCTAAAAACTTAAATTAAATTTAACAGAGGAGGTAAAAGACCTCTGAATGAAAACTCTAAAATAGTAAAGAAAGAAATCGAAGAAGACACTAGAAGTTGGAAAGATCTTCCTTTTGATGTTCATGGATTGACAAGATTGATATTGTGAAAATGGTGATACTACCAAAAGCAATCTGCTGATTCAGTGTAATCTCCATAAAATTCTGAAAAATTTTAAAGAAATAGAAAATCAATCCTCAAATTCATATGCAAACACAGAAAACCCTGAATATCCAAAGCAATCTTGAGCAAAAATAGCAATGCTGAAAGTATTAGAGTACATGACTTTAAATTATACTATAAAGCCATAAGTAACAAAAACATGATGGTACTGGCACAAAAGTAAGTATTTAAACCAATGAAATAAAATAAAATGTCCAATAATAGGCCCACACAATGCCATTTGATTGTCAACAAAAGCACCAAAAATATGCGTTGTGGAAAAAACAGCATCTTCAATAAATGGTGTTGGAAAAACTAAAGACTTAAAGTAGAAAACTAAAACTAGACCCCTATCTCTCATTCTGTACCAATCTAATTCAAAATGAATCTAAGATCTATATGTATACCAGAAACTTTAAAACTACTTGAGGAAAACATAGGGAAGACCCTTGAAGGTATAGACAAAGGTAATTCTTTTCTGAACAGGACACCAATTGCCTAGGAAGTTAGAGCAAATATTGACAAATGGCATTACATCACCAAATATTAAATACCAAATGGACAAAAATTCAATTAGTAAATGGGCAAATAAAATGAACAGATAATTCTCAAAAGAAGAATTACAAATGGCCAATAAATATGTGAAGAAATATTCAACATCTTTAGAGAAAAAGGAAATGCAAATAAAAATAACACAGAAGTTTCATCTCACCCCAGTCAGAATGAAAATTGTCAAGAAAACCAACAATAACAGCCAGTGAAGATGTGGGGAAGAAGGAACCCTTATAAACTGTCAGTGGGAATTTATATTAGTGCTACCACTACCACAATCAGTGTGGTGGTTTCTCAAAAATCTAAAAATAGAAGTACAATACCACTCTTGGGCATGTATCCAATAAGTAAATTGCATAGAAACAAAAATGCATGGAACTGAATATCCAGTTAAGTGAAATAAGCTACACATAGAAAGACAAATATAACATCTTTTCTCTCATATGTGTAATCTAGGCTGTGAGATGGGAGGATTTGATCCTAACTGGCAAATTTTAAACTGCAAATGCTTGGAGTTATTAATTATGTACACTTGTTTTTTTCATGAATTGTAATGTTCTGGAATAACAAAACTAATTCTAATGATGGTTAAATTTAACAAAAAAATCTTTAGCCTCATCTTAAAACATCCACTGATCTCTCTCACTTATTGGTGATAGTCAATGTTTTGGAACATAAAAACAAAGATGCACACAATTGCACAGTTTTCATAAAGGTCTATTTCATTATTGGTGAGTAGTGCATTTAACAGTTAAACACATTTAAATAATGTATAGGTGAATGCACAACCACAGCATCTGTAACTAGATAACCAATTCCACTAGAAACCAGCTAACAAGTAACTGTCTAAACATTGAAAGCACAGCTCTTGTTTAGATTTTCCTTTGCTTTGAGCATTTTCTTAAGAGAGAAAAAAAATCCTTCTGGTCACAGTGGAAATATATTAAGGTCAAATCTTCTGATATTCATTTCTAGCGATTTCTTTCAGCTGGATTAAGCCTCAAATTACAGGGCAAGCCCAAATTTGAAGCCTCCAGCATTAATGCCCTACCAGAGCAGACAGTGTCAGCTTCACACGAGGCTTCAGAGAATTAGTGGAGCCCACTCCAATTCAACTAGAGCTGTTAACCTTTGCAGAAATGGAAGCAGTGCGATCCAACTGATATTTAGTTGCAATGTCAAAACGAATGCAGTCAGTACCTGATGTCCAAGAAAGGTTTATTGAAGTAACAAGATCTTCACATACTTTCCGATAAATTGATTCTCCAAATTCTGTCCCATCATTGACACTAATGTGTAGCTGAAGGTCTCCAGTCCTGTAGACCACTGTACAGTTATTTCTGGTCAGCTTTGATTTGGTACTACTCTGTCTGTAGTTGGTGCTGCTTGGATCTCTTAGGGTCGGACTGGAGCTGCCACGTCTGGAGAGTGAGATGAAGGAAACACTGTCTCGCTGCAACCAAGGGTGTGAATTTAATCAAAATAAATTGTAGATATGTATAGAAATATCATAATGAAGCACCTTTATACAACTAATACACACTAATGAAGAACAGCCTTATCACTCCATAGTGAGGCAATGAGACAATTAATCTGGACATCATCCCAGTTCTGAGCTGTGAGCTGAGGTCTCTGGAATTTATGCTCTTTGAAGTTTAATATAGGAAGTAGCCATTTGAGGAGAATTGTGTTGTAGGAACAAAGAAAAAGAATCTCAGTTTTTCCATTTCCAAACAAACTGGAAATTCGGGACTTGGATAGTAGAGAGACAACACGTGATAGAAAAGTCTTTGAACATTCATCAGGTAAGGCATAGCAGAATGTAGGTCAGGATGAAGTGTTTATTTTCTTAGTTTCCCCTATTCTAGTCCATCATGCAATATTCTACAGAAAAACTGAATGTTTTCCCTGATGGGGTAGAAGCAGGAGAGACAAATAAACAATGGAGAAATAAATAGAATAACTTGTGTCTCAGAGATTGAATGAAGATCTTCTCCCTAAATCACAAATGTTCTGGCAGTGGTATCTGAGGACATTTTGAGTGGCTTTGTGTAAAAGAACACTGAGGCTCTTGAGCTTGGAAGAGAAACAATCACTACAGCTGAACCCAGGTTCCGCATGTTTCCTTGGCTTTCAAGAAACTATGGCCATGTGACACTTGTGGTAAATGAACATGTGAAAGTCTCACTGAAACTTACGGGTCCTGTATTATGTAGAGCAAACCAGGTACTGAGTCTTGCAGAGATTCAGATGTTGACATAAGGAAAGAAATATTGTGGGTTATTATAACTGACAAAAGTCAAAAATACATTACCAGGATGAAGTCAGAGGAAGTGGACAACTAATGTTTATTGTGTTGTTTCAATTTTACAGTTTCTTCAATAATCTTTGCAATTATTCTGAAATATAGGATCTCTTGTGCTATATATGAAGAAAATAAACTCAGCAACATGAGTCTAAAGATGAAGTTGAGCTAATATCAAAACCAGGCTTCTGTAACAAGTTAGACTTCATTTGAATCACAAAGTAAGTTCATAGGTGTGTGGGAACTGACCTTAGTCCACATTCTTCTTAGGGAAATCTGACCATACTTCCATGATTCAATATTGGAACCACCTATGGAACAGATTATTATGCCTAAATCCAAGCCTCCCGAATTTAATGAACAGACATCAAGGCTTGGGAATCTGTATTTTATTAGCACCTCAGGTGATTAATTCTTCCTGCATGTTGAAGTTTTAATGCTGCACATTTTTTAAACTGTAGAAATTTTATCTGAAGTACAAAAATACATGACAAGAATTAAAATTTACCAAGATTTTATGTTCTTCAAAAAGCAGATCCTAGTTTTTTTAAAAACTAAAATAATATTTCTACACCACAGGGTTTACTATCAAGAATTTAAATTTTAACATGCAGAAAATATTTAAAGGAGGCCAAAACCTATAAAATTTTGGTCACTACTATAACTCCTTTTGCTTCCATAAGATTTTGAGATGTGTTGCACCATGACTATCTATTAGCTTTTAGAACTTTTGCAGGCCTAGTTTGGAATGATTAAAAGTAGTTTTTACCTGAGGAAAAAATGCACCTTTAATACATGTGATATATTCACAAAAAATTCATTAAATTAAACTTTTTACATTATCTCAGCTGTAGAAACTTGCCCCTGTACTTGATCAATAAATCTGTTATTTAAAAATTAAATTAATGATCATCTTTTCATTTTATCCACAAACCATCATTCTGATTAATAATTAGTATCTCACATCTCCCTCTCCAGTATCACTTTTTATTTGCCTCTGCCATTATCAAATCCTGTGTGTAATTATGTTTATAGCCACTTACTCCCACTGGATTCCTAAGCTATTCTTTATATTAGGAATGTTTCTCACAGAGAAAGAGAAGAGGATAATGAACACATGTCTCTAGATCCAGTAAATTGTTTCAAATATGACTATTATGTGAAAACACTTCTGTTTTATTATAAGTTGATGAGTAGATATTTTATATAACCAGTAACTTTAGAATAATAGAGGAAATAAGTCATACACAAATTATACTTAACATTTATTAATATCTCTTTATTATTACAATTATATGAGATACTTGTGAGTAAGTCTAATAGGAGTCAAGTGGAGAAAAAGTGCTGTTACTTTAATTCAGTGAAAGAGGAGAGTCACAGATAAAATATTGGTTATATTTGACAAGTACAGAAGAGGACAAAGGTTATTTTATAGGGAAAAAACCTTTTATAACTAAAGCATAGAGGTGAATAATTACATGAGCTATCATGTTTTATGTAGCTGGAACATTGTGGGAGAGAAAAAAGAGTGGAAGACGTGGTAAAGAATGCAGGTCGGAGCCAAGTTATAGAGTAAGTTTCTCAGAGATTAGAATCTTATTCTGCAGAACACAGTTGTCAGTAATTAAGCACTACAGACTCTTTCGCCATGATAAACATATTCCATATATTAAATAATGTTCTCAAACTTAAAATATCTTCTTTCTGTTAATCAAGGACCTTTGAAATTAATCTTTTTCCTTCTCTCAGAATAAATGGAAAATAAGTGTGTTTTGGGGGAAATGTGTAAAGCCTTTTCTCATTTTGAGTTAGGTGGGTATTCTAACTTTATTACATTTATAAAAACTATCCAATAAGTATTATAAACATACAAGGTATGGAATCTATTTTAATTGATAAAATCAATTGTAATACTGGTTAAAACTTGAGGGGCCAGAAAGATCAATTGGTTTCTAAAAACATCAAGTACTTAGTGCCAGTGCTGAGATTTGAGCTAAAACCTTTTGACACCTAATTTTAGATTAATTTTTCTGCTTATGTTTTCAAGCATGTTCATTAAAACCACTAACTTAGACAACCTGGATGAAGATCAATTTGCCTTTTTAAAAGGCTGTACTATGTTGTTAATGTGGTTTATTACCATGAAGAATAACTAACAAGGTTAATGAAGTTCTGCCAAGTAGATTTGATTGCCAAAAGTAAAAATTATTAGTGCTAAATTAATGGCTTACATAAACGTGCATCTTTGAAAGACTTTTGATGTCAATTAAAATAAGTATTACTTATTTAATTTTGTTTACATTTCCAGTTAAAAATGGAAATTATTCATTCATAACTTGAATCGGTTTTCATGGCTTTTGCCCATTTTTAGAAATTTTAAAATTAGTGAATTTTATAAAATGCATTTTACGCCTTAGAAATATTGAGGAAGCAAAATCTTTATTCTAAGAAACTGAACAAATATATCAATGCCTGGAAACTTTATTCTTACAACAGTCGCATACCATGACAAGAATTTATAGAATGTGTAAAGCTAAGAAATCTTCATTAACAGAATTATAATTATTTTGTCAGCACTGGAGCTGGGAACTCAGAGCCTCAAACTTGCTAGACAAGTAATTTACCAGTTGAACTACAAACCCAGTCCTTTTTGCTTCAGCTATTTTTCAGATAAGGTCTCATACTTTCTTCGGGCTAGCCTTGCACAGCAATCCTCCTATATATTCTTCCCAAATATCTGGAATTGCAGGCATGAACCTCTGTGCCCTGCAGAGTTATACAATAGTTTCTGGAGAGTAAGAAAGCCATGTTGTAAGCAGTCATTCATGACTCAAGGTGAAGATGCATCTGTACCCTCAGGAGCTAATCTTTAATTTGTCAAATGCTTGCATCCTTGTCAAAAGTTTAACTTCCCTATTTCAAAACATCTGACTGATAGTGTACCCTCTGGAGCATCTAGATTAGTAATAATAACAACAGTGAATACTAACATCTGTTTTAAAAGTTCCCACATTCCTTGGAAACAGTTTAAACATTGCTAACCAGTAAACAGAAATTGTATTTTCATAAGACATAGCTACTGAAGCCATGTTTAATGAAATTTAATCAATAAGTAGCAATGATTCACCTCAGTGAATAGGCTTTTGCATGCCAGTCAATCAATGAGGACTTCTCACTTCTAAAAGTCAAGCAATTAAAAATGAATTATCTTATGAATGCTAGCCACTCAGCACCAATTTTATTTATTACAAGTAATGTCACACCATATACCTATAACATTTTACCAATGCTTGGATTGCATGCTTTCAAAAATTCTACAAAAATCAGTACTCTTCTCTGTGTGTCACCAACTAAACTTAACTATATTAAACAGTATATTTAGGATTGTATTTTTATTTTACATATTGAATAAGGATTTCATCCTCTGACAGTTCTGGAAAGTATATCAATATCATGGAAGACTTTTGCTGGTAGCTTCTTAGTGGACCCTTGAACTGAACCAGTGAACATTATGTACACTGGGCTGTTTGCATCCAAATTCCACTTGCATTTAAGGTTTTGATTGGGAGAGTTAGAATCAACAATTTGAGTTCTCTCTTCTTGTTCTAGATTTTTTAAACTAATATGTCATTAAAACGAAGGCTTTGTATAAAATAATTTAATCTTTTCATGATTTGTTCCTCATTGTATTAAAAAATATGACTCCTTTCTGTTATGTATCATTGCTTATGAAATTATCTGGTTAGAATTTTAGTGTAGTAAATTCCAATTTATTTAGTCAATTAGTTTGTTAGTTCATTCATTCATTAGTAAGTTCAATATTAGTTATCTTTGTGGAACTGTAGATCAAACCCAGGGCCTCCTGCATGTTAGGTGAGCAGTCTACCACTGAGCTGCATCCTCAGCCCAATCATTAGTTTTTGATGTTCTGTGATGCATAGTTTCTCTATATGTGAAATGAGAGTAGTATTCCTTACATAATGAGTGAGTTTCAAGATTTAAGTGACATAACCACAGGAAAGCATGTGAAATATTAGTTAGTAATAATTATTTGTGAAATTTGAGCAATATCCACATTTTATGTAGCAGCAAATTTTAGTCACATGTGTCTCTAATGTGCTGCTATATCCTTGTTCTCACCCTCTATCTACAGCTCCAGGCAAGGTTACCAAATCCTCCTTTCATTTTTAGTTTTTTGTTAGAATGTTTACACATAAAAATTGACCACAGTTTTATTTGTCATTTTTATTTTTTGATAATATTGTTCTTCCTTCCATATTATTTTTCACATTTCACATAGTATATATAGTTATAACATTAAAATTTACGTAAAGAAAAACAAATATTTGCAGGAATCTAGACTTGGGGCATAAAAATAAGCTTACTAGTTAAAAATGAAAACTGCAGAACAGGTGGCGGAAATTTTATCACCAAAGTCCTCCACAGGTTTTTCTCATGACTAAAATATGGTCTTTACTGAAAGAGTAAAAACTCCCACATATATAGTCATTGTTACTTTTGATGAGTAATTTTATTGTTGAATGCTATGAGATTAAATAAAGATTAAAAATAGATTAGTCTAATTTAAGTCAAATATACTTATATTTATCTTAAAGTATATCTTAGCTAGTACCATTTTCTTTAAAATATTTCTGATTTGTGTATTTTGCCAATAAAGTAAAAAGGAATCATCTTATATAAAGATTCATGCATCATATTAAATTTGAAGATTTATGTATGGAAATATTTATCTTTAAGAAAAATGCTCAGATATTATGAAACAAAATTTCAGAAATTCCAAAATATTTCTGTTGTCAGAAAATGAGAATGGATATTATAGATTTTCAAATATATATCAGCACTGGAAACTGGATTCATGACTATTTCAGAGAAAGTAAACATTAAGGAATATGAATAATCATTTTTATTTATTGCATTTTACCAGTACTATTCTGAATGATTTTTATCCTAATTACATGTATTATCAATGATGAATTTCAAGGAAAAGTTTCTCCAAGTCATTTTCCAAACTAGCAAGTAGATGGCATTATATTACTGTTCTTAATACATATTTCTAAGGTAAAATTTAAAATAAAATAATTCATCAAGACATTTTACTTTTAAACTCATAAAGTGAATAAATAAATCTGTTCTTATTCAATAATCTAATCATATGTGTATGGACCTGAATCTAAAATCACTGCAATTCTGAAAATTTTGTTGAAATCATTGCTTTGTTAATTGAAACTAATTACTTAAAGAAAACTAGTTATCATGGCAAGTAAAATTCTTAACATGAAATCAAATTATCTTTATTTTGTGACATTTAGGTCTCTATAAAGTCTTCCAGTTTTTATGAAATACTAATTTACACCACAATGTGATATTCTATTCCCAAACCTCAGCAAATAAACAAACCAATTAAAACAAGAAAAGCAAGCAGAAACAATATCCATCTCCAAAAAGCAAACATTTTAAACCATAATCACATTATTTTAAAAACAGTCATAAGGTAGGAAGGCACCAAAAGAGCCTAGGAATCCATATTAGCTCCTTCCAATATACACAGGCAAAGAAGGAACAACTGGGCAAACCTCGCTAAAATTAATATACATTTAGGTGCCTATGTGTTATGCCTGCTCTTAAGATAACCAACAGCATATTCTTGACCATAGTCATCAGAGAAATGGCAATCTACCAGATTTGACATCTTGCTTTTAATACTAGGACAATTTAAAAAATACCAAAAAGAGAGCTGGATATATTTTCTCATGGCTATAATCCCAGCAATCTGGAAGGTGGAGTGTGAGTTCTCAGTTCTAGGCGAGCATGAACAAAATGTGAGCAAGACCGCATTTCAACCAAGAATCCAGGTGTTGTTCTTGTCTTTAATCCCTACATAGGAGCTACATGAGAGGTGTAGGTAGGAAGATTGTGGTCTAAGGCCAGCCCTAGGCAAGAATGTGAGACCCTATCTGCAAAAATAACCAAAGCAAAGAAGGGCTGGGGGCATGGCTCAAGTGGAAGATCACCTGCCTAGAAAACATGAGGCCCAGACTTCAAAACTCCAGTACCACAAAAAAAGACAAAAAATATATTCTATCATTACTAGCAACAGGTATTTCCAACAATAAAAATTCTTTAAAATAAAAGAAGATAAACAAATGATATGGACCTCTGAGTTTGCTGATGGCCTAAAGAAGAGGGCCATTGAAAATGCAAATTTAAGTCCTCCTTCCTTGCTAAAATTTTGCACCACTCAACAGTTTGAAAGTTTGTCCATTTTTGCTTCTTTTTTTTTTTCTGGAAAGGAAGTCAGTGACAAATACTGTAAAGATTTGAAAAAAATTAAGAATTTTTTCCTTTGAATTACAAAGGAAACAAAGCATAGACTAAGTTAGATAAATAACGCAAATTCTGGCAACATATCCTATCAAAATGTTAACAGGATTTACATGTTTATTTATGTGTGTCTATTTATTTATTTGCCTAAGTGTATGTGTGTGTAAATTCATCTTTATCTATGTAAATGGAAATTGTTTTTATATAATTCAAATAGAAAATCTAAATAGTTTAAAATATTCATACTCAAATTAGTATACACTACAGGAAACGAATGTTTAAAATGTGTAAAAACATTTTATTGAGAAAAATTGAATCTGTAGTGTCAAAAGTATTCTTTGACAATTTTATACATAGATATCCATTCTGTTAAGTATTTTGTTAAATTTAATGAATTTCAGAAAAGAAAGACATTATTCTTCAGGCACTCAAACAAACAATAACTGCAGTTGATCAGTGTGTATTACATCTATGTATGTTGGGATGTACCACTAGTAACTAGCTAGTGCTACATTTCAATGTCCAAACAGCATGGCATCTGATGAGAGACATTTGGGAATGGCCACATGACCATGGAATTTACTGCTTGCCCAGAAAACAGCTAATAGTGTGGGAAATTAAAAAACACAATTAAGGAGAAAGACAGTCAGTGGAATGCAGCTCCCAGATTAATTGTGGCAGTGGAGATTTGTCACACTACCAGCTCCTCCTTTTTAAGATGCACCCTGGGAACCAGAACCTCTTTATAACAGCCATTCTTCAGCATGGGATGGAGAAGGAAGGTGGACTGTGGTGATTATGGACATGTGTCTCAGAAGTCATACTGCATGGCCCAGAATTGGCTGATTGCCTCTGGTTCTGTACTTAGAATTTACTCCCAGGTTGGCTGAGAAGACTTGTTTTCCCATGGATGGCTTGCAAATAATGACTAGGACTGATAGAAATTGGAAGTTAGGACTATTTCTTTGAGATTGTGGAATTTTTCTAATGGCTGACATTGGCTTGAGAATTCTCTCTTTTTTTATTTTATTATTCATATGTGCATACAAGGCTTGGGTCATTTCTCCCCCCTGCCCCCACCCCCTCTTTTACCACCCACTCCACCCCCTCCCTCTCCCCCCACCCCCTCAATACCCAGCAGAAACTATTTTGCCCTTATCTCTAATTTTGTTGTAGAGAGAGTATAAGCCATAATAGGAAGGAACAAGGGTTTTTGCTAGTTGAGATAAGGATAGCTATACCGGGAGTTGACTCATATTAATTTCCTGTGCATGTGTGTTACCTTCTAGGTTAATTCTTTTTGATCTCACCTTTTCTCTTGTTCCTGGTATCCTTTTCCTATTGGCCTCAGTTGCTTTTAAGGTATCTGCTTTAGTTTCTCTGTGTTAAGGGCAACAAATGCTAGCTAATTTTTTAGTTGTCTTACCTATCCTCACTCCTCCCTTGTGTGCTCTTGCTTTTATCATGTGCCAAGGTCCAATCCAATTCTCTTTAACTTGACCATCAACTTTCTTCCAGTTGTCTCTCAGACTAAGATTCTTCCTACTCAACCTTTCTTCCTTCTTTCATCCTTCATGGGACTCCATTTAAATAAATCTCTTGCAATGTAATAGTACCTTGGTGTGTGTGGTTTTGGATCACACACTTGGACAAAAATGGCACTGTTTCAAATTGACCAATATCTGAGTTCTCAGAGACAATAAAGCAATGTTGGCAAGGTTTTCATTTTTGAATTATTTAAATATGTATATATGCATGTGCATTTATGTACATTTCTCAAATTAAATGAGCTGTAAAATAAATGAACTTCACCAGAGAAAATGAAATGTCCAGCATCCATTCAAGTAACTGATCAAAATAAAGAAGTCAGAAAATTAAGTTTGATAATTTGCCTTCAATGAATACAACTATACAACAAAATTTGAAATTACCAGATATAACTATGTCTTATATATAATATATATATGATACATGTTATGTATATGTCATATACACCATTTATACATGTACTACAAAGTTAATAAAAGTACCATGTGTGTGTATATATATATATCACAAACTTACTGTAAAAATATTAATAAGATTAAGAACCTTAGAAGAACTCATTTTTACATTTCCTTTATTTTTATATAGTCACTAAGTACATAAAATTGCTACAGAAAATTTGAAAGGAACACATTAATAGTTTTAGAAAATGACTCAAAACTCTGGTTGATTAAATTGAGACTAAATCCTCAATGTATTTGGTAATGCAATGATGGTGATTATCTTCAGATAATTATTACAGTTTTAGTTCTTGCAATATGTGGCTAATGATTAAAATTTTCTATAGCTGTATCAACAAGATACTTCTAAAATTCAAAAATTAATACATATATTATAAATAAACTCAGAATATATTTCTGGAATTCCAGTGAGCAACAAAGACCCACTTAATGAAATTTAATGATACTTCTTTGCACTGATCAGATTCTGTCCCTTGTGTATCAACTTTGCCAACTCGATGATAAAGAAATGTAGAATTTTCAGTCTTTGCGTTTATGCCTTTGTACACTAAGAGTATGTTTGTTGATTGAATTTATGGATAAATAAAAATCTGTCCTTCTATAGACCCAAAGTAATATTTTGAGCAGTGTCTATAAAGAAGACACACTTCCTTACATTTATTCATAAAAGAAAAGCAATGAGATTATTTAGAATCAAGAAAATCTAAATAACTTTTAAACAAAAAGCAGAACTAAGATTATATTACAAATTAGCCCTACTTATTATACATTTAGTAGTAGAACACAAGAGTATATACCAAACAAATTTTGCTTCTAAAACACATTATTATTATTGCCCACCAGCATTAATGATTATTCAGGAGAGATAGAAAAGAAAACAGTTCATCTCAGCTGAAGAAATACAAACTCACTCTTTATTCTACCAATACTGATACAAGAACCATCTATCCTAATTTCTATTCCAATTCTTATGGTATTCAGACAGTAAGCTTTTTTATTTTCTTCATTTTCATGAGTAATAATATGCTTATGATATTTGTTCTCATTATAGCCTTTATAGTAGGTTTTTAAATTACAAGGTTTTAATTGTATTAACCCTCTCTATAATGTAAATTGTAATTTAAAATATGAAAATGAAGGTTGTTGAGACTATTTGTTTGACTTCTTCAATTTCTGTTCAATAGACTGATTACTATCTGTGGAAAATCAGAGTTGTTAAACTTGGTCAATCATTTGGGATAAACCACCATCTCACTGGAAATAATGAAGATAGAAAACCAGAGGTGATTTCTTTTTTGCAGTAATAGAAATAAGGAGCTCATCTGATGTTCATTTCATTGATGGGAGTATTGTTTCACAAAGCTATAATTTATTATTACATTGCTTAGTGATTGAACTACCAATTTCTCACTTTAGAGGGAGACAAATGTAGGTGAATGTGTTGTAGATGTAGGATAGACAGGATCAAATACTATTACAAAGATAGAATGTGTTATCTTGTTACTAGAAATTCACTTTGATAAAGGAACTTGTTATGGGTCTGGAATCTGTGCAAGAAGCAAATAGGAGGAGATTCCAAGATGGTGGCTAGAGGGAGGAAGCAGAAAGTGTGCCTCATAAAGTAAAACCTTGGAGAGATGCTGGAGATAAACCTTACAGGAAAAAAAACCGAGAAGAGGCAAAACTTTGACTCCTCCACACCTCCAGCCTGTGCATAGCATCTCTACTTCACGTTAAATGGAGAAACCAGGAAAGCTCCCATGCCCCAACAAATTGGCAGCACCCAGATGGCTTGGGAAGATGCAGACCACAAGGTGAGCTAAGCGGCACTCAGTACTCCCACAGACAATCATGGGCCAGATCAGCATAGCACCCTGGACAGATCGACCCCCCACCAAGGGAAAAAAAGAAAAGAAAAACTGAATAATAAGGAATAACAACAAAAAAGACATGTAGCAAACAGAGCGGGGCACCCTGAGTGCCAAAGAAGTGGGGAGGGGAAATCCCTCACAACAAGCTGGCTGGGGAAGGAAGGAGTGGAGGCACATGCCCAGCAACCAGAAGTGGGAAAGCTTGTAAAATTTCTGGTGGGAGGAAAACTCCACAGGACAGGGGGAAAGACGCACTTCCCATGTGAACTGTAAATAAACATGCAGGTCTGAGAAAGCTGGTGCAGTGTCACCTCCCCCAGTGTGCTTGGAAAGGGGAAAGCTTGAAGCAAGGATGGTCATGCCCAGGAGAACTCTAAGTAAGCAAAGCCTGAGGGGCTAGGTTAGTGTTAAGCTCATTCTTGAGATTTGCATAAATAAAGCCTCCAGCAACAGCAGACTGACAGCAGCAGGCAGGTAAGCCACAGCCTCAGATAGCCATTCACAGAACTGTCTCCAGACTCTTTTTTTTCTTTCTTCCTTTGATGAGACAACAACTGAACTACACCTGCATGCTGAGAACTACTGAAACTATATTGCATTTGAACTTGGGGCACTTTGTAGTGTTTTATTTTGTTTTGTGGTTTTTTTTAAATTTTTTTCCCCTTTGAAAAGACAATGACCAAACTACAGAACTACTTCTGAGACACCATCTCCAGGATCGGAGGCTGAGGAATTAACACCAAAATAATTAAGACTGAAACTTTATTGTCTTTGAACTTGGAGATTTTTTTTCATTTATTTATTTTTTATTTTTTTATTCATTTAATTTTATTTATTTTTTATTTCCAAACCTCCCTCTGTCTCTCTAATGCCTGTTAAGCTTCCTGTGGATTAGTACACTATCTCTCCCTGTTTATATCCTTGAAACATTTTTTGTTTGTTTTGTTTTTTCTACTTGTTTGTTTATTTGTTTTTCCCTTTTTCTTTAACTTCTTTGCTTTCCATCTCCTCTCAACCTTCCATTCTAAATATCACCATTGTTATTATTACAAGCTAGAAAATACTTAATTGCATACACTACAGGGACTATAACAACACCAAGGGCAATGACGGGAAGAAAAAAAAACCAGGGAAAACAGTTTAACCACAGCAAAAAATTAGTACAGGAACAAGAGGGAATTGAAGAAAACAGATACTTAGATCAAACTCCAACAAAATGAAGATAAACTATGTCAAAGAACCCAATGAAGCCCACAAGAACAATCTAAAAGAATAAATACTACAGGTAATCCATGATAATTTTATAGAGATGATACTGGATATTATCAACCAAAATGTACAGGAGACACTCAAGAAATTCCAAGACAACAAAAATAGAGAATGTGAAAAAGCACAAAAAGAAATAAAAGAAACCATAGAAGCACTCCATAAACACCAAAGTGAAACAAAGAACATGATTAATAGAGACATAAATGAACTTAGGACAAAAATAGACAACATTAAAGAGGAAGAGACTCAGGATATGGAAAACATCAGAAAAAAGAACAAACAGAATTGCAAAACAAAATGGAAGGCCAGTCCAGAAGAATAGAACAAACAGAAGACAGAATCTCAGAACTCAAAGATGAAATGGTTATTAAAGGAGAAACTGAAGAACTATTAGTTAAACAACTCAAGAACTGTGAAAAGAAAATGGAAGAACTCACTGACTCCATCAAAAGACCAAACCTGAGAATCATGGGGATTGAAGAAGGAAAAAGGGTGCAAACAAAGGGAATGCATAATATATTCAACAAAATAATAACACAATATTTCCCAAATCTAGAGAAATCTATTCCCATAGGGATGGAAGAAGCCTCCAGAACAACAAACAGACCAGATCAAAATAGAACTTCCCCAAGGCATATCATCATTAAAACAAGTACAGAAACAATAGAAAGAATATTGAAGGCTGTAAGAGAGAAAAAACAAATAACATACAAAGGTAAACCCATCAAAAACACAGCACACTTCTTAACAGAAACATTAAAAGCAAGAAGAGCTTAGGTTGAGATCTTCCGTGCACTGAATGAAAATAACTTCAACCCCCGGATACTCTATCCAACAAAACTATCATTCAAAATAGATGGAGCAATAAAAGTCTTCCATGATTAGCAGAAACTAAAACAATATGTGAGCACAAAGCCACCACTAAAAAGATTCTTCAAGGGATTCTGCACTCAGAAAGTGAAACCCAAAATAACCACGAAAGCGCAGGCAGCACCAAACTATAGGAAAAAAAAAAGCAAGAAAGTAGACAGTAACCTCAACTTAGGTACACACAATCAAACCTTCAAACAACTAAGACAACTAAATGACAAAAATCACCACATACCTATCAGTATTAACACTTAATGTTAATGGACTTAATTCCCCTATCAAAAGGCACTGTTTGACAAAATGGATTAAAAACGAAGATCCAAGAATTTGATGCTAACAGGAGATCCATCACAGACAGAAATAAGCATAGGCTTAGTTCGAAAGGCTGGAAGAAGATTTACCAAGCCAATGGCCACCGAAAACAGGCAGGAGTAGCAATACTTATCTCTGACAAAGTAGACTTCAAACCTACATTGATCAAACGAGATAAAGAAGGACATTCCATACTAATAAAAGGGGAAATAGACCAAAAGATAATAACAATTATCAACCTATATGCACCCAATGTCAACACACACAATTTCATCAAACACACACTGAAGGACCTAAAAGCATATATTAACTCCAACACTTTGGCCCTGAAAGACATTAACACCCCATTATCATCAATAAATAGGTCATCTAAACAAAAAGTGAATAAAGAAATCCTAGATCTACAATAGATCAAATGGACCTACTTGATGTCTATCATCCAACTTCTACACAATATACATTCTTCTCAGCAGCCCATGGGACCTTTTCCAAAATAGATCATATCCTAGGGCACAAAGCAAGCCTCAGCAAATATAAGAAAATAGAAATTATACCATGCATTATATCTGATCACAATGCAATAAAACTAGAACTAAACAAAAAAAGTAAAGACAAAAAACATGCAAGCAGCTAGAAACTGAATAACTCATTGCTTAATGAACAATGGGTCACTGATGAAATAAAAGAGGTAATTAAAAAGTTCCTGGAAGTCAATGAAAATGAAAACACAACCTACCAGAACCAATGGGACACAGTAAAGACAGTCCTGAGAGCAAAGTTTATAGCCATGAGTGCATATATGCAAGACTGAAAGATCCCAAATCAATGACCTAATGATACATCTCAAACTCCTAGAAAAACAAGAACAAGCAAATCCCAAAACAAATAGAAGGAGAGACAAAATAAAAATAAGAGCTGAAATCAATGAAATAGAAACCAAAAAAACCATACAAAGAATTAATGAAACAAAAAGTTGGTTCTTTGAAAAAATAAATAAGATTGACAGACCCCTGTCAAACTGGACTAAAAATGAAGAGAGAAAAAACCCAAATTAGTAGAATCAGGAATGCAAAAGTGGAGATAACAGCAAACACCATCAAAGTCCAGGAAATCATCAAAGACTACTTCAAGATCCTATATTCAAATAAATTAGAAAATCTTAAAGAAATGGACAGATTTCTTGATATATATGATCATCCAAAACTGAACCAAGAGGATATTAATAAAATGAATAGATCTATTACACAAAATGAAATTGAAGCAGCAATCAAGAGTCTCCCCAAAAAGAAAAGTCCAGAACCTGATTGATGGATTCTCTGCTGAATTGTATCACACTTTTAAAGAAGAACTGACACCAACCCTCCTTAAACTGTTCCATGGTATAGAAAGAGAAGGAAAACTTCCTAACCCATTTTATGAAGCCAGTATTACACTTATTCCAAAACCAGGCAACCACACATCCAAAAAGGAGAACTATAGGCCAATCTCCTTAATGAACATTGATGCAAAAATCCTCAACAAAATAATGGAAAACCGAATTCAACAACACATCAAAAAGATTATTCACCATGACCAAGTAGGCTTCATCCCAGAAATGCAGGGGTGGTTCAACAGATGAAAATCAATAAACATAATAAACCACATTAACAGAAGCAAAGACAAAAACCACTTGATCATCTCAATAGATGCAGAAAAAGCCTTTGATAAGATCCAACACCATTTCATGATAAAAGCTCTAAGAAAACTAGGAATAGAAGGAAAGTACCTCAACATTATAAGAGCTATATATGACAAACCTACAGCCAGCATTATACTTAATGGAGAAAAACTGAAACCATTCTCTCTAAAATCAGGAACTAGACAAGGATGCCCACTATCTCCACTCCTATTCAACATAGTACTGGAATTCCTAGCCAGAGAAATTAGGCAGGAAGAAGGAATAAAAGAAATACAAATGAGTAAAGAAACTGTCAAAATATCCCTGTTTGCAGATGACATGATCCTATACCTTAAAGACCCAAAAAACTCTACTCAAAAGCTCCTAGACACCATCAATAGGTATAGCAAGGTAGCAGGATATAAAATCAACATGGAAAAATCATTAGCATTTCTATATACTAATAATGAACAAACTGAGAATGAATATATGAAAACAATTCCATTTACAATAGCCTCAAAAAAATCAAATACCTAGGTGTAAACCTAACAAAGGATGTGAATGACCTCTACAAGGAAAACTATAAACTTCTGAAGAAAGAGATTGAGGAAAACTATAGAAAGTAGAGAGATCTCCCATGCTCATGGATTGGTAGAATCAACATAGTAAAAATGTCTATACTCCCAAAAGTTATCTACAGGTTTAATGCAATTCCCATCAAAATTCCAATGATATTCATTAAAGAAATTGAAAAATCTGCCATTACATTTATATGGAAACACAAGAGGCCACAAATAGCCAAGGCAATACTCAGTCAAAAGAACAATGCTGGAGGAATCATGATACCCAACTTCAAATTATATTACAAAGCAATAACAATAAAAACAGCATGGTACTGGCACAAAAACAGACATGTAGACCAGTGGAACAGAATAGAGGACCCAGACATGAAGCCACACAACTATAACTAACTTGTCTTTGACAAAGGCACTAAAAATATATGATGGAGAAAAGACAGCCTCTTCAACAAAAACTGCTAGGAAAACGGGCTAGCAGTCTGCAAAAAACTGAAACTAGATCCATGTATATCACCCTATATCAATATTAACTCAAAATAGATCAAGGATCTTAATATCAGACCCTAGACTCTAAAGTTGATACAGGAAAGAGTAGGAAATACTCTGGAATTCATAGGCATGGGTAAGAACTTTCTCAATGGAACCCCAACAGCACAGCAACTAAGAGATAACATAGATAAATGGGACATCATAAAACTAAAAATGTTTTGCTCAACAAAAGAAATGGTCTCTAAACCGAAGAGAACACCCACAGAGTGGGAGAAAATATTTGCCAGCTACACATCAGACAAAGGGCTGATAACCAGAATATAGAGGAAACTCAAAAAACTAAATTCTCGCAAAATTAATGAACCAATAAAGAAATGGGCAAGTGAACTAAACAGAACTGTCTCAAAAGAAGAAATTGAAATGGCCAAAAAAACACATGAAAAAATGCTCACCATCTCTAGCAATAAAGGAAATGGAAATTAAAACCACACATTCCAACTCACCCCTGTTAGAATAGCCATCATTAGCAACACCACTAACAAGAAATGTTGGTGAGGGTGTGGGGAAAAAGGAACCCTCTTACACTGCTGGTGGGAAACCACTCTGGAAAAAAATTTGGAGGCTACTTAAAAATCTAAACATTGATCTACCATATGATCCAGCAATACCACTCTTGGGGATACACCCAAAAGACTGTGACACAGGTTACTCCAGAGGCACTTACACACCCATGTTTATTGCGGCACTATTCACAATATCCTAATTATGGATACAGCCAAGATGCCCCACTACTGATGAATGGATCAAGAAAATGTGATGTTTATACACAATGGGATTTTATGCAACCATGAAGAAGAATGAAATGTTATCATTTGCTGGTAAATGGATGGAATTGGAGAACATCATTCTGAGTGAAGCTAGCCTGGCCCAAAAGACCAAAAGTCATATGTTCTCCCTCATATGCAGACATTAAATCAAGGGCAAACACAACAAGGGGATTGGACTTTGATCACATAATAAAGCGAGAGCACACAAGGGAGGTATGAGGATATGTAAGACACCTAAAAAACTAGATATCATTTGTTGCCCTCAACTCAGAGAAACTAAAGCAGATACCTTAAAGCAACTGAGGCCAATAGGAGAAGGGGACCAGGAACTAGAGAAATGGTTAGATCAAAAGAATTAACCTAGAAGGTAACACACATGCACAGGAAATCAATGTGAGTCAACTCCCTGTATAGCTATCCTTATTTCAACTAGCAAAAACCCTTGGTCCTTCCTATTATTGCTTATACTCTCTCTTCAACAAAATTAGAGATAAGGGCAAAATAGTTTGTGCTCGGTATTGAGGGGGAGGGGGTGAGAGGGAGGGGCAGGGGGGGAAGGGAGGGGATGGGGGAAGGGGGGAGAAATGACCCAAACATTGTATGTACATATGAATAAAAAAAAAGAAAAAAAGAAGCAAATAAGAAAAGTGAAGGAAGGAACTCCTTTGTTTGAAAAAGTTTATCAGATTTTATTGATTTAAATTCTATACCAGACTTTCTTAGATATATTCTAGGATAATAATTTTTTTGAAACTGATGAGTAAATCAAAGCATGAAATTTTGTAAGATTTCCTAATCCATAAAACTTTTAAAAATTTCATTCATTTACTTCAAATAGAGTCATTTTTAGTAGTCACAATTCTTGTAAGAAAAGCATATCCACTGCTCACAAAAATCCAGCGTGTAATGTATATTCTCATAAACAAACATATATAAAATAACTTCAAACAACCACAAGTTCCAATAAAGGAAAGAGTAGTATTATGAAACAGGCAAACTTGATTAAGATGTTTGTTAACAACGAGGAATGAAAGTAAGCCTTCAAATTTACATGCTTTGACATTTGAGATAATACCTAAATAATTAATAGTAATATATTTTAAAAATCTTGTGTACTGACTGCTTTTTTTTCATTTATTCACATGTGCATACATTGTTTGAGATAAAACTCTTTTCAGTTCACTGAAATTCTATGGGCCCATTCCTTATTCACAATGTGAATACATTTGTTTATCTACTTAATGTAAGGCATATAATTAACACCCACAAGTAGAATTTTGAAAAGAATTAGATAAAAAGAATCATATCTTAAAACATTTTATAAATTAATTGGTATTTCAAGGCACAGTGTGAACAGAGTGAAATTCAGTATTAACAATTTTGGTCATAAATCCACATTTAAGATAGTTTCCATGGGGAGTTAAGCACCTTATCAGATCTAAATACATATATGTTTCAACCTTATTTTGTGCCTGAAGCACTTATGCTAGGGTTGCAGTTGATGTCGGGTCACTGTTTTCTGTTTGTTCACTTATGCTTATATTTTTAGATATATTTAATCTGTGCTTTATTTGAAGGAATGCTTCTTATTCCTATACCAATTTTGGGAGAGTTCATTTAATTAAAACTTAAAGTTACACTTTCCAAATTCATTTGACCAGGCACAAGGAAATCCTTGATGCATTAAACACAGGTTGAAAGACCAGGAATAAAGAGATTGCTGCCACCCAGTCTCCTTCCCCTAGAACTTCACCTGTGCTTCTATACTGCACATGACCCACATGGCATGTGGGGTCTCAGACAAAAACCAAAGTTTACTGTTTACCAGTAAAATATACTTTAATAATTTTTAATGCAACCAGAATATAAAGGCCAAAGTCTAGGGCCTTTAAATACAGTTAGAATAGATTTTATGTTTTTATAAAAAGTATTTTTTTCTTCATGAAGGATCCTTCCCTTTTATACATCCATATGGGAGCTGAATATTTCTTCAGCTGAGCTAAAAGCCTCATTAGATAGTATTACACTAGTCTTACAGTGGAAATATTCTGGACAAAAATAAAATATTGAGTGGGATCCTGGTAAACTATGACTAATTTGACATATCACATTTTTTGCAATTCTAGGATAGTGATGTACAGCTTTAAAGAAAGAAAAGCAGAGAATGGAAAAGTCATTTAAAAAATTTAGCTGAGGAAGATGTATATTGTTCGCAGTTTTCCCAACTCCAGTCTTGATAAAGTGGTTCTGACAGAAGTAAAGGGAACGAAGGAAATGAACTGTAGATTGGACAGGGATGAATTTAAGCTAACAACAGTTATTACCTTGAGACATTTAATAATTTGTAAATTCAGCATAAAGAAGAAATCAGATGCTTCTGTGTGTATAAAAAAATAAAAATTTTAAAACTTCTCTGCTGATTTTTGGTACCATACAAGAATAATCTTCTTTTAGGCTTTATTTTCACATTGTTTCACCAGCTTTATAGTCATTACTTGGTAGGTAAAGCTCCTTTTCCCATAATGATTAACAGAATCAATGCAATGTTTATTTTCATTTTTTAGATTGAATTTTATGCAATTGACAGATTTTGTGGATAGCACTAACTTGCATTCTCCAGGGCTCTCTTTGTGTTTCTGTGTATTTATGGGTAATACATCTGCTGCATTGTGCAGCTCCTCTCAGAATCATTTTTGGTTTTGGCTCAGGTAAAGGGTGAAAGGAAGACAACTTACAAAACAAAAATGAAATCACTGCCAGGCTGCAGCTCTGAATGAGACTTGGGGGCTCTTTCTGTACTTTGAAGCAGCATATGTCAAACTTGTGATGAATCAAATTTTTTATATTCAGAATCAGAATCCACTCAGCTGACAGAGCTGAAGTCAGAGCCTGGGGGGTTACAGTGTAAAATTACATTCTGTATTGAAATATTGAACATTTCCATTGGAAGTTCTTTTGTCAAAAATAATTGCCTCATTTTGAGTTGAATTCTCGGGCAGGTACTCAGAAAACCTGAGTTCTTTTTCAGAATAAAAGACAAAGAAAATGTGATGTGACCTTTCTTTCCTTTGACAAATTGTCTCTGAAAGTACATCTACCTGTCAGTTTGCCTACCCAAGTTGCAATGTAACCACTCTTCACTGCTTAATGATTGAAATAGGGGTAGAAAAGAAAGCCCCATATATATATATATATATATATATATATACTTTATTATATAAAATGATCTTTCAAATACAGTTCTGTGTCTAACTGTAATGTTTTGCCTGAGGAGATTAAAAGGAAGATTTTGTTTTTCAAGTCTTCCATCTTTTCAAAGATAATCCATCCAAAGATATTTGTGACAAAATTTACCTGACAGTGTGATGTGTGTGGCTGCATTATGGTCCACTCATCATTTTCTTAGGCTCTTTTCCATGAGATTTTTGAAAAGTGTATAATGAAATTGGAATTTTTCATGCGAATTATAAAAAGACATGCACTTTAAAATAGCTTTATTATAATGCTTCTATAAAATTCACAAGTTATTTTTATTTGCTGTTTGTGTTTGATAGAAATATGCCTGTGATTTCAAGAAAAATTAACTCTTGCCTTCACATTTAAAGAAATAACTTTACCTTCAAGTAATTTTTTTAATTTATGAATTAGAACTGTTCTAAATCCTAATTCTAGAATTATAATAAATATGTTCACATTAGTTCTTCTGAACTATGAGCACTTACTCTTAAAGCTAACAAAAAACCCAAAATTTTAAGTTATAGTGGATGCCTGCACTTAGGGACTGAATAATGTTCTATCCAAAACTCATACGCTGAAACCTTAATCTCCAAGATGACAGTGTTTGGAGGTAGAGCTTTTAAGAGGTTCTAAGTTTAATGTGAGGTCTTGAGGTAGGAGTCTCTATGAAAGAAAGAGACACCTGTAATCAATCCCAGCAATCAGAAGGCTGAGGAGGAGGACTGAAAATTCCAGGTTCACCTAGGATACACAGCTAGATTTTGAAAAAGCAAACAAACAAACATGAAAACACATAGAAAAGGCCATTTATAACCCCTAGCAGCCAAAAACAGGGCTTTTGCCAAGAACCATCTGCTGGCAGCTTGACCTTGGACTTACATCTTCAGAAGTGAGAGAAGTAAGTGCCCGTTGCTTTGATTTGTGCCCACAACACCCAAGTCTATGGAATTTTGTTATAGCTGCCTAAATAGTCTAACAAATAAGCCAAAGAAATCAATTCTTTTTGAGAATGTAGCAAACATGTGTCCTAATTTGAACATCATTTAAAAACGTAATGGAAACATTCCAGGGAAGTTATTAAAATGTGCGTGTGCATGGGATTGTTAGGTAAAATTTTGAGCAATTTAGAAATTACACATAAAGGCACATTATCAAAGTATGTGAAAAGAATTATATTTTCTTGTTAGTTATCCCATATTAGATTGCAAATTGCAATGGATTAAAAAAAGTTTTCAGTTGGGTGTAGTGGCACAAACCTGCAATCCCAGCACCCAGGAGAAAGAGGCAGGAGGATCATGAGTTTGAGACCAGCTTTGTCTATGTAGCAATAGCAATACTGTCTCAGTAAATAGGATACAAAATCCAAAGCAAGACTACCTTCCAATGTTTCTAAAATATTAATCCTTGCCCTTATGTGAATATTATTCTAATTTAGATGTTATAGATTAGTAGGGCAAACACATGTATGAAAATGATAAGAACATGTGTATAAAAAGATTTCAATATATGATAATGCATAATGCATTGTAGCAGACAGAAGTTCTTTTACATTGAAACAGATAATTGCTGTTTTTATTTTTTATTGGCATATATTAAATGGTACATAGTAAGGGGTTTCATCATGACACCTCCATTTATGCATATAATGCATGTTAATCTTATTCACCCCCTCTATTACTCTTTATTACCCACTTCCTGCTTCCACTTTTCACCTTTTATCTCCTTAATAGTCCTCCGTTTACTTTTGTGACCTTGGTTGTTTGTTTTATTTTTGCCCCTAGCTTCCACGAATGAGAGAAAATATGCAATACTTTGTCTGTGAGACTAACTTATTTCACTTAACCTGATGATCTCCAGTTCCATCTATTTTTTCAGTACACAGCATAATTTCAGTCTTCTTAATGGCTGTGCTAAACATCATTGTATATATAAACCATATTTTCTTTATTCATTCATCAATTGATGGGCACCTAAGCTGATTCCATAATCTGTCTATTGTGAGTTGTGCTGTGATAAAGAAAGGTATGCAGGAATCCCCATAGTAAGCTGACTTTGATTCTTTGGTATAGTTGGAGCATATGCAAGTCTATTTTTAGTTTTTTTAGGAACCTCCATAATGATTTTCATAGTGACTGCACTCATTTACATTCCCACCAGCAATTTTTTTCTTGATAATAGCCATTCTTACAGAGTGAGATGGAATCCCAGTATAGTTTTGATTTGCATTTTTCTGACTGTTAAGGATGTTGAACATTTTTCATGTGTTCATTATCCATTTGTGCATCTTAATTTAAAAATCATGTTGAGTTCATTAGCTTACTATATTAATTGTTATTTTGGTGGTTAATTTTTTGAGCTCTTTATATATTCTGGATATTAGTCCCTTGTTGGATGAATGTTTGGCAAATACATTTTTCCCATTCTGTTGACTGTCTTTTCATTCTGTTTATTGTTTCTTTTGCTTTGCAGAAACTTTATAATTTGATGTAAATTCATTTCAAAGAAATCTTACATCAATCACTACATGTAATCAAAATAGTTAATACTGTTTTTGTAGATAAACTCTAATTTTTCTAGCTATTTGGAGGAAAATTTTATTAAATTGAAGAAGTTTCTTTTTTTCTTTTTTTATTGTTTTTAATTTATTCTTATGTGTATACATTGTTTGTGCCACCTCTTCTGCCTGCCCCCCCACACCTTGTCCTCTTCCCACCTCTTCACTTCTAGGCAAATCCTGTTCTGCTCTCTTGTTCTCCAATTTTGTTGAAGAGAAAATATAAGAGACCATAAGAAGACATAGTATTTTTGACAGTTTGCATAAAAATAGCTATACAGAGAGATTCCTAGTGTTACCTCCATGCACATGTGTATTACAATATTTCTTTTTAATATGCATATATGTGCATATCTATATATGTCACTATTATCCTCTTAAAAATATTTTATTATACAAACAGGAAAAACTCTCCCTATAAAACAATCATCTTATTTTTATTATCTTCTAGTAATCTAAGTAAATAATAATCACATGACTAATGTATACATATTTTAAATTCGTATTAAATTTCTATTGGTTTCTTTATTTCTACAAAACAATTATTTTAGAGAAAATTTGTCTAACATTTATTAAAGCAATGTCTGTGACAACCAGTATATTTATTTTATAAAAAAAATTTAAGAATCCTATTTTTCTTTAAAAGTTAATAAATCTGTGGCAACTAGTAAGCTTGAATTGCTAAAGATATAGTGGGCCAAATGTTAAATGTCAAAATCTGGGACTTAAATTTAAGTGCTTTCTTTCCCCCCCCAAATGTTAAAGAAGTCTCTTTATAGAATTTTCACAAAAGAGGTAACCTAAATTGACAGGAAATGTGAAATGAAATCCATTTCATTTTTACATTTTAATAGACACAAGTTATATATTGACTCAAATACTAATTTTTTATTATTATTGTTATAGCTTTTGTTTTTGCTATATTTTGCATATCAGATTTTAGACATTGTTATAAACTTTGGTTTCTTTTACTAAAGAAACCAAAGTTAAAAGCAGAGACACCAGCACTGCTTTTCATGTCTTGGGATTTATGTCACCTATATATTTCAAAATTACTTTTACTAGCTGCAGAGGATTCCTTTTGTTTTACTACGTAGTAATGATAGGATTGCAGCACAACCATGACAGGAAGGACAAGTTATATGGGCCATAATAAAAATGACTTGATAGTGGCCATTAAAAACAACAAAACAAAATAGTGAACATGCACTCACACAGAAAACCAAAGCAGCATCCAGTATTTAAAACTCATTCAGCTCCACTTCTTTTTAGTTAGTAACTATCATTTTTGTAATCCTTCAAATAATAACAGTATTCAGATGATTTCCACTAATATTGAAAATGAAGTGAATTGAGTCCTAGAAATTTGGCAATATATAGTGACACTATATATTTATATCCTAGGAAAAGAACAATAGAGCAGTTAGCTTACAACAATTTTAAAAGGAATAGCTAATGCAGCTATATGCTTTGATGCCACTGCCTTTAGAAACTATAGAAAGAACTCATGAAAGTAGAGATTATAGCAAGAGATTAT
Source organism: Castor canadensis (assembly GCF_047511655.1). NCBI lineage: Eukaryota > Metazoa > Chordata > Mammalia > Rodentia > Castoridae > Castor > Castor canadensis. The sequence continues at coordinate 87,302,735 of NC_133397.1, read as the reverse complement.
AAATGGCAAGAAAGAAATGTGAAAAATTAAAGATCAAATTTGACTTGATCTGAAGCATCTTTCAATAATGCAAAAAATAACAATGATTCTAGTAACTTGACTAATAATCAATAATTCTTATTTAAAATATATTTCCAAGTTATACTTCATCACATCACCCACAGTTATTTAACATATTTAATAATAATTATAAAGAGAATTGATGGTATTTGAGGTTTCTAGAGTGCTTTTCTTCTTTACTGTTTGCCTTCACATGGAAAGTACATTGCATCTTAAGGACTTTTTTTGCTTATATAGTTTTGAATCTCTAACACCTTATACATGTGCAGGCACACAATAGGTAGTCATATATTTTACTTAAATAATTAACAAATAAATTGATTACATAAAATTCCCAGAACAGGCTGCACCTGAAAATATAGGAAAGTTGTCCAACTGTGTTTAATGTAAGAAAATAATTTTAAGAATTTTGCTTTTTTTCTTCAATATAATCTGAAATCAAAACATACACAGCAGATAACTTTTTAGGTACTAATTTTTTCATCTTGCTTAAGTGCATTTCTCTTCTTTTTTTCAAGCAAGACACAATTATTTTCATTTTCTTCTTATGTTCAGGCAATTAATAGGTCTGTAATACCTTGCTTTGAGGTGGTTTGTGATAGGGATTTCTGGCTTTTTACTTGTAAAAACAAAATCCAAATGGGACAGGGAAACAATTTGAGGGGTGAGAAGAGAAAGTGAAAGTGGAGAAAGAGATAGCAACCATAATATCATGGGTCCCTATCAGGAATGAAGGTTTATTACTTATTTCTGCTCTACTGATACCTTCAGGAATCAATTCAGTCAAAGTAAATGATCTGACTCAATGCTGCTATTCTTCTGAACTGTCTTTGCAGCTCCAGCATCATAGTCTTTAACAGGGCTTTGTTTGAGGTTGCTTAGTTTGTCTCCTTGCAGATAATTTTTTCTTCTCTTCCCTTCCAGAAAAATTTAATCATTAGTTTTCTTTAATATACCTCTTGCATGCTTAACTCCAGTCTGGACAGTTTCCTGGGAAACTTGGAAATATTAATTCAGGATAATTCTCAGAAATAAAACACTTCTATGGGATTTTGAACTAGATCACACAACTCCCAGCTGGAAACGAGGATTTAATAACTGTGAGGTGGAGCATAGGGAGCTCTTGGTCCAAAGTAGCAGTGTAACTGTTAAAACTTTCACCTGTGATAAACAGAAATCATGTAATTGGTGGGAAGCACAAATTGTGCAATATAGCAGGCTTTGGAGAATTATAGGGGAAATCATAGCATTAAGTAAAGTAGAATTGTTTAGCTTGATTGCTATGGAAAAATATAACAAAAGACTGAGAGTGATCATTTGGCAACTAATGCTATCAGTAAAAGTGAAATTTGGTAACCCTCTCTGGTATTGAACAAAAACGATCTCATCTCTAAGATAAGAAGGTAGAGAAAGTTCATGTTTAATTAAAAGCATAACTGACCTCTAAACAATGATACAGGATTCAACAGCCAGAAATGAATTGTGGGAGACAATGCAGAAACAATGGTAGGAAAGTTATATAATAGTACAAATACCATGACCCATGTTGATTGTGGTGGACAGAACAAGGGCAGCCACAGATGGTCTTAACCTATAATTTGTTAGGCTGTCTGGAAATGAGGAACTAAATGTACAGACAATAAGACTGCTAATAAGCTAACCTTTAAATTCAGAGGTCATTCTAAATCCTCCTGGTAGGTACAATGTAATTACAAGAGACCTTACAATTTGAAGAAAAGAGATAGATGGCAGCAGGTGAAGAACTTAGACAGTGTTGTTGCTGGCCTTGAGGCTAGAAGAAGTACTGCAAGCAAATCTTGAAAGCTGAAAAGGCAAGAAAATTTTTCATTAGAGCCTCCAGAAAGAAGACAACCTTGCTAAACACTTGATATGTTCCTAATAAGACCCTTATCAGACTTATGACCACCAGAATTGTAAGATAACAAATATGTGTTATCCTAAGTCACCACAGTCTTTTCTTTTTCTAAGCAGCATTAGGAAACTAATACACCCTACCAAGTATGCCAAAGTTACTGTGGCAAAATGAAATCAAAGACTTGGAGCAATAACTTACAGGAATATACTATATAATGTTAAAAAAAGAAAAAAGCCAAACATGAAATATCATGATCCATACAAAACTTAAAGGATACACATTTACCAAATCAAAATAGAATGTGTTGTTGAGGAAATAGCAATTTCATTAAGAAGTTCACTGATTTTTTTTTTTAGGTTTTGCTTTATGTTCTTAAAAAAAAGAGTCAAAGAAAGAACTAAATTGCCTAAGAACTGTGATCAAGTGTTATCATTTGGGAAAAAAATTGGGTTGTGTGTTTAGAAATCAGGTAGACTCAATTATTTTAATGAGAAGCAACAACACAGTGGCAATTTAATTTGCTGAAGTTATTGAATTCCCAATAGGACACAATGTTCCTAAGGGTAAGATAAATGAGCACCCAGTATCCTCTATAATCAAACAACTCAAGAAAGAAGTCAGTCAACCAATCAGTCAATCAATAAGGGGTGGATGATCAGGAAAGGCAGGTAAAAAGATAGCTGTAATTACCTGTACAATTTCCAGAACTGAGCCAGTTTTGGGAAATTCCTATTCCTGAAGCAGAAGTATGAATGGTCGGCCATGGCAAGTGTCCACAGTGATTATTCCCGAGTTCTTTCTCAAAAAAATTTATCAATATTTTACTTGGATACCTATGCACTGAGAAAACAGGCAGCAATATATATCAAAAACCATTGGTTGAAAACCTAAGCTAACATTGATAACCAGAGACTTAACATTTCATTGTGGCCTCCTAGTTAGAATGGGATAGTAATAAATTGTGCTTGGCCTATGTCCAGCTCACAGTGGATGCAAAGGCTCTGAGGCCACACCCACTGGTCATTTCCCCAGGTACTAAATGTGTAATTCAAACTAACATATTTAATACGGACATGATTCCCACATTTAGCATTTGCTATATGTGAAGTGAGAGATATCATTGTTTGGAAGGCCAAGTGACAGTCTTGTTCTCCTGTAATGTAATACAGTAAATATAAATATATGGCAGAATAAGGGCTGCTAATGTATAAGCTAAGGAATGCAAGTGAAGGGTCATTTTATCTTCAGCCAATTCACCAGCTTGGCCTTAAAACCAGCTTAATTAGAGGATGACAATGGACTCCTGTAATCTCAAACACGTAGTAGACCCAGTTGTGCATGTTATGTCAGATGATTGAAATCTATAGACGAGATTAACATGGTCTTGCATGCAAGGTATTGAGGCACTTATCGGGCAAACATGTTCCTATCATCCTTGTAAAAGGTAGGGAAATAATTTGTATTCATTTGAATTAGAAGCAGTCATTTGAAAAGGTCAAGGTTATACATTTTACCCTTCCATTAGGGCTACGATAACTCTTCTTTTCTTCTGTTATAAGATAGTCTAAAAGATATGGAGCAACTAGACACCCTGCACGATGTCATATGGGCCACTAGAACAATGCCATTAAGCTAACAATGTCATTAACTTAGATGAAAGACCAATGGTTAGTGAATTAGTGGCCTCTTTGGAAATATGGCATTAAGGATGGGAAATAAATCACAGGGTCATTTTGGGGTCTATGACATCAGTATTAGTGTTAGTGCAGTGTCTTATCTCATATGATATCTCATATAAAGTAAAAGATGTACTATTTATCTTGCTGTGAAGTTGCACAATGCCTACTTATCCTCTCTGGGTTCTGGAGGCAGGATGTACCATACCACCAAGACTGTTCTGAATCACAGGCTGGAAGCCTGCAGCTTTGAATTGAGCTTATGGCAAGAATACTTCTTATAGCCTGTTCAGATTCTGATACAAATTACTGATACTTATGCCAATATGACACAACATGACCCTTATGGTAGCAAGTATCAATGAAAGAATTACATAGAAGTGCACTAGAATTCTGGAGTAAAGTCAGGTTGTGCGTACTGTAGAACTGTACAACTTTCAAGATAACTATTACTATCTTTCTGAACCTTTGTGAAAATAGAGCACTTAAACATGGTCTACCCACAAGATGCTATGAGGTCAAGCTGCCCATGCAAGTTACAGTTTAACAATCCATTGTTATAGTAACAGTTTAACAATCCATTGTTAGATAAAAGTGATATATTCTGGGCATTACCTAACTGGATTCAGTCACACATATTGCACACATACGCTGCATGTGTGGGTGGCCCAGCAAATTCATGTCAATCTTGACCACTGCACTGTGCCTCTGTGGTCACTCTCTGAATGGGCTCACATTGATGTTATGTGGAGGTTCCCTTGTTCCAAGCGTATGTAAGAGAAAGAATTCAGATCTTGGTCATGAGTGTGTTACTTTGGTGTATGGGATTACCTTGAAATACTGTGACAAGAGATCTTCAGAATGGAGAAAACTGTGAGTGTTGCCTAGTTACCATCTTCAAAGAGGAAGAAAATCTGAATTTAGAGCATGCATAGAACCATAATTGTGGTGAATGTCTTGGCTAACTGCACAAGGAGAGTTTTCAAGATTGAAGACCCATAGGAGTAGAGATGTATGAATGGTTTTTTATTTCTTGTTGCAATAATAGAATTTAATAGGGATGGGTAGCAGAAGCTAATACTGTAATTTAAATAAATTATGAATTAAGTTAATTTAGTATACCTTACAGGAAGGAGTTTTAGAAAGTTTTTCCTGGTTTGGAAAGGATTATTTGTATAAAAGAAAGAAGAAATAGCAGATGATTAATTCATCATTCCCTTTTAGATACTGTATCATGAGCATCTAGTATGGGGAACATATAAAAGGCATTTAGCATATATTTTCTAAAATACTGATTGAAGAACATGGACCTACAAAATATAGTAATAAGTAGAAGTACATAGCTAAAATGATGTGAAATTATGAAAAAGTATTATCACATGTTCAGATGAGTATTAAAATGATGTTTAACTGGGAGTATGTAAACGAAAAAACTAAAACATGTTAAAAGTTACTATCAGAAATATAAAATTTCTTCATTAAAACACAGTTATTGATAGTATTCACCTTATGGAGTTTTGGACATAATTAAATTTGTGATATCATCTATATGCATCTAAGCTTACTGGTAGTCTTTTAGTAGTATAAAAGTTAGCAATTTAATTAATGATAAAATTGTTGCAAATCAATATAATTCTTGTAGAAGAAAAAAAAAACAGTTTCAAAGGTTGTTTTCTGTATTTGCCAATACAAGCAGTATGTTTTCATTGGATGAGGAAAAATGATGAAATGATGTATCACTTGACTATCACTATTTAAAAATTAAGTGAAAAGCACCCAACAAAAACAAATGTTGTCAAAGATGCAGGGAAAAAGAACCCTCATACACTGCTGGTGGGAATGTAAATTAGTTCAACTGCTATGGAGAAGTGTGAGCATCTGGATTTGAAATCAGAGGAAAGAGCCTAAAACATTCATTGAACTGATTTGTTTTAGTATTTTCATTTTTTCAATTTTTAAGTTATTATTACCAATCTCCCTCTTCTACCCTGCCCAAATATAAATTTGCTTAGCCCTCCCTTGTCCCACTTTCCTTCCATTCCCCCATTTTTTCTTTTTTCTTTTCTTTTCCTTTCTTTTCTTTCCCCTCTTCCCCTCTCCTCCTTTCCTTCCTACTCCTTCCCTCTCCACACACTGTGCCTACTTCCTCCATACTCATCTCTCACTGAACAGTCTATCATACCAACTTTATACATTACCACCATCATTCCTATCACACTTCAATTCTTGACAATTACATTCTTCCCACCCCCAATGACTCAACTACACCTTTACACACATTAGGACCTTACTTCTTTATAACCACCATACCTCAGAATACCTTCTCCCCCTTGCCCCACAACCCCTCCCTGCTTCCTCTTCTAGCACCATTTTTTAATTACCTAAGTATCTATCTCAATCCAAACAAGTATTATCTTTCTAGTACCCACTATTAATAGGTAATATCACTGATGGATTCCTTATATATTATGTAAATAATTGGTTTGGGATTGAGTTTGTGAATTTGTTATTGCTAAGTTGTACCACCATGTTAGGGAACAGAAATATTATAAAAATGAGCTAACAATTAAGCTACTTAGAGGATAGAAATTAAGTCAAGGGAAAGATAACAGGTGATTGAAACCCCTAGCTAACTAATCAACAACACACACACAAAACATAAAATAGAAACATGGGGAGAAAAAAAAAGGCAGGGGAACTTAACTCCTCAGAAGACTAACAATAACATAATAGAGGACTTGGAGGAAAGTGAAAGGGATGAATCTCCAATTGCTCACCACAGAGGAATGATCATAGTAATGTTCAATAAACTTAAAGAGGAGCTTAAAGAGACAATGCCAGAAAACTCAATGAATATCAGGGAATATGGACAAAAACCTCAAGAAGAAACAGAAACAAATGAATGAACTCAGAGAAGATTTCATCAAACTTCAAAATGGAGCTAAGGAAATTACATAAAAAAGAGATATATGATAATAGAAGATGTCACAAGATATAAAAGTGAAGTAAAACAAAGATATGGAAAGTCTCAGAAAAAAGAATCAAGCAGAAATCCTGGAAATAAAAAGTCCCTAAATAAAATAAATATGGAAAAAGTGGAAGGCAGAATTTCAGGACTCAAACACAAAATATATACTAAAGAGAAAACAGAAGAATTCTTAGGCAAGAGACTCACAAACTATGCAAGAACTCTGTAACTACATTAAAAGACCAAACCTGCAAATCAAGGCTGTGACACAAAAGAGTGCAAGCCAAAAACATAGGAAATATATTTAACAAAGTTATAGCAGAAAATTTCCCAAATCTTTAGAAAGTGATGCCCATTTAGTTACAGGAGGCCTTTGGGACACCAAGCAGACTCAATCAAAATAGAACTGCTCTGCATCATATTATCAATAAAAGAACTAGCACAGAGAACAAGGAAAGAATATTAAAGGCAGTTAGAGAGAAAAATCAAATAACATATAAAGGTAAACCCATCAAAATAACAGCAGATTTCTCAACAGAAACCTTAAAAGAATGAAGCACATAGAGTGAGATGTTTTGAGCACTGAAAGAAAATGATTTTAATTCTTGGATACTCTACTCAGTAAAGATGTCATTCAAAATTGAAGGATGAATAAAAATCTTCCAGGATAAACAGAACAAATGCAATGCATAACCATTAAACCAACACTGAAGAATATTCTGAAGGAATCCTATGCACAGAAGATGAAAACAAACAAAGCCATATAAGGATGGGAATTATTAAATCTCAAGAGAAAAATAGGTAAGTAATCAGAGAGTAGAATAGAATTAGCTACACACACACAAACCCTCACAGAACCAAGAAATCACCACATACCTCCAGCATGAACACTGAATGTTAATGGATTCAATTCTCTCATCAAAAGACACTGATTGGCAATCTGGATTTAGAAGGAAGACCCAACAATCTGTTGTTTCCACCTTACAGACAGAAACAAACACTGCCTTATGATGAAAGGATGGAAAAAGTTTGGTATGTATATATATATATTTATATGTATATATGTATCAGATAAAGTATACTTCAAACCTAAATCAGTCAGAAGAGACAAAGTGGGCCACTTCACCACTTCATACTACTAAAAGACCAATATATCAAGAAGAAATAAAAATTGTTAACTTATATGCACATAATGTTGGGGCACCCAACTTCATTAAACATACACTACCGACTTACAAACACAGATAGACCCCAAAATAGTGGTGGTGGGAGACTTCAATACTCCTGTATGATCACCAAATAAGTCACCCAGACAAAAAGTCAATAAAGAAACTCTAGAATTGAATGACACCATAGATCTAATGGAGCTGACAGAGGTCTACATTGTATTCCATCCTGCAACAGAACAATATACATTCTTTTCAGCAGACCACGGAACTTTCTCCAAAATAGACTATATTTAAGACTTCCTTCATAAAGGAAGTCTTAAAAGTAAAAGAAAATTGAAATAACCCCCTGCATACTGTCTTGATCACAATGCAATAAAGCTAGAATTCAATAACAAAAGAAACAGTAGAAAACACTCAAAAAACTGGAAGCTGAACAACACATTTCTCCAGGATCAGTGGTTCATTGAAGAAATAAGGGAGAAAATCAAAAAGTTCCTAGAATTTAGTAAGAATGAAAGCACAATCTATCAGAACCTATGGGACACAGCAGAGGCAGTTCTATGGGGAAAGTTTATATCCATGACTGCAATATTAAAAACACAGAAATATCTCAAAAATCAACCTAATGCTACATTAAATGCTTAGAAAAACAAGAACAAGCTAAACCCAAAACTAGCAGAAGGAGAGAAATAATAAAAATGAAGGCCCAAATTAATAAAATAGACACAAGAAAATTACACAATGAATCAATGAAACAAAAAGCTGGTTCTTTGTAAAGATAAATAAGATCAACAAACCCCTCACAAATCTGACTAAAATGAGGAGGGAAAAGACCCAAATTAATAGAAGAAGAAATGAAAAGGAGGAGATAACAAAAACCAAGGAAACCAGGGAATCATCAGTGACCACTTTGAAAACCTATATTCAAATAAATTGGAGAATCTTGAAGAAATAGACAAATTTCTAGACACATATGACCATCCTAAATTAAACACAGAGAATATTAATCACCTAAAGAGATTTATAACATGCAAGGAAATTGAAGCAGCAGTAAAGAGCCTCCTGAAAATGAAAAGTCCAGGACCTGATGGATTCACCACTGAATTCTCCCAGACCATTAAAAACAAACTAATACCAACACTTCTTAAACGTTTCTAATAAAAAGAAAGAGAAGGAAAACTGCCAAAATCATTTTATGAAGCCAGTATTACAATCATCTCAAAACTGGATAATTACACAACAAAGGAAAAAGGGAATTACTGGCCAATCTCTTGAGTAAACATAGATGCAAAAATCCTCAATAAAATATTAGCAAACTGAATTCAACAGCATACCAAAAATACCATACACCATGATGTTGATTTCATCCCAGGGATGCAGGGATGGTTTAACATATGCAAATCATTAAATGTAATGCAACATAATAACAGAAGCAAAGAAAAAAAAACCACGTGATCATCTGAATAAATGCAGAGAATGTCATTGAGAAAATTCAACATTCCTTCATGATAAAAGTTCTGATGAAACTAGGAAAAGAAGCATTGTACCTCAACATAACAAAGGCTATATATGATAAGTCTATAGACAACATCACACTAAATGGGGAAAAATTGAAATTATTGCTCATAAAATCAGGAATGAGACAAGAGTGTAGATTGTCTCCACTCCCATTCAACATAGTCTTGGAATTCCTAGCCACAGCAATAAAATAGGAAGGAGAAATAAAAGGAATACAAATTGGAAAAGAATAGTCAAACTATTCCTATTTGTAGAAAATAAGATCTTATATCTAAAAGACTCCCCCAAAAAAACTCCACCAAAAGACTTCTAGACACGATAAACAGCTTCAACAAAGTATCAGGAAACAAAATCAATTGACAAAAATAAGTGTCCTTTCTATACAACAACAATGAATAGATTGAGAAAGAATATAGGAAGACAATTACATTTATAATAGCTTCAAAAAATACCTAGGAATAAACTTAACAAAGATGTGAAAGACCTCTACAAGGAAAACTATAAACCACTAAAGAAATAAATCAAAGAAGACTACAGAATATGAAAGATCTCAGATGTGCATGGACTGGTAGAATCATAGTGAAAGTGGCTCTATTACCAAAAGCGATCTACATATTCAGTGCAATACCCATCAAAATTACAATGACATTCATTACAGAGGTTGGAAAATCAACCATAAAGTTTGTTTTGAAACACAAAAGACATGGAAACATGGAGTAAAAAGAACCACACTGGACCTATCAAATATTATATTTCAAACTATACCACAGAGCCATAGCCATAAAAATAGCATGGTGCTGTCACAAAACCAAACATGATGACTAGTGGAACAGCACAGAAACCCAGATATGAATCCACACAGCTATATACACTTAGTTTTTGACAAAGGCACCAAAAACATGTGATGGAGAAAAGACAGCGTCTTCAACAAATGTTGCTGGGAAAAGTGGTTATCTCCCTGTAGAAAACTGAAACTAGATCCATGCCTATCATCCTACACTAGTATCATGTCAAAGTGAATTAAGGACCCTAATATCAGACCTGAAACCTTGAAATTAGGTACAGGAAAGAGCAAGGAATACTCTGGAAGCAATTGGTATAGGCAAATTTTAAAAGATTCTGCACAGCAAAAGAAATGTTCTTTAAATTGAAGAGACCACCCTCAGAGTGGGAGGAAATATTTGCTAGCTATACATATATTCTGATAACCAGAATATACAGGGAGCTCAAAAACTAAAATCCCCAAAAATCAATGAACCAATAAAGAAGTGGGTAACTGAACTAAATAGAACTTTTTCAAAGGAAGAAGCCCTAAAGGTCAAAAAAACACAGGAAAAAAATGCTTGCTATTCCTGGCCATAAAGAAAATGCAAATCAAAACCACACTAAGATTCTACCTCATACTTCTTAGAATTGCTACTATCAAAAACACCACCACCAACAAATGTTGGTGAGGAACCCTCATACACTGCTGGTGGGAATGCAAACTAGTAAAACCACTCTTGAAAACAATATGGAGGTTTCTTAAAAAACTAAACATAGATCTGCCATATAATCCAGCAATACCACTACTAGGGATATACCCAAAGAAATGAGACTCAGGTTATTACAATGGCACCTGCACACCCATGTTTATTGCAGCACTGTTCACAATAGCCTAGTTATGGATACAGCCAAGATGCCTCACCACTGATGAATGGATTTTTAAAATGTGGTATTTATATACAATGGATTTTTATTCAGCCTTAAAGAAGAACGAAATTTGGCATTTGCAAGTAAATGGATGGACCTGGAAAACATCATCTTAAGTGAAGTTAGTCAGGTCCAGAGGCCAAAACTCACATGTTCTCCCTCATATGCAGATTATAGACCTGAAACAAATGCAGTAATTTTATTGGACATGGGTCACACACTAAGGGGAGAACACACACAGGAGGACTAGGGAAAGGGAAGGAAACCTGAAATTTGAATGGGGTTGATGTGCTCACTGTGTAGGAGAGAATATAGTAATCTTAAACTGGCAGAGGCCACTATGGGAAGGAGACCAGGAAGGAGTGAAGACGTCTGGTAGAGATGAACTAATGTGGGTTGTAATACACATGCGCATGGAAGCAATAGCTAGAAACTTCTCTGTATAGCTTTTTAAAAATCAAACTAAATGCTTTTTTTCTTGTTATCTCTTATATTTTCTCTTCAATAAAATCAGAGAACATGAGAGCAGAACAGGTTGTGCCCAGAAGCAGGGGGTGGAGGAGTGGGGGGAGGTGGCCTGAATAATGTATACACATGTAAGCAAAAGTAAAAATGAAAAAATTTAAAAAAAGAAAAATCTAAGTATCCCCCCTTTTGCTGATGTCTGCTTTTGCTTATGTAAATGCCTAGATGGGTTTGCTGGCATGACCAGGGTGACCTTCATTAATACTTGAATATGCTGTGGCAGACACAGACAAAAATATTTTTTCTTTAGAAAAATAGAGATAAATGGCATATTTGAAAGACCTTCATTTTGAAGGACTTATACTTATTTTTTCTTTATTTTATATTCAGTAGTAACTATACATATTTATATTTATTTTTATCCAATGATGGGGATTAAATTCAGGGCTTCTCACATGCTAAGGCAAGTGTTCTACCACTGACCTAACATGCCCAGATCCATATTTTTATTTAAATACAAATTGTATGGTCTCTGACTTCAGGAAGTTGAATTTAATTAATTTATGATGGTTGGAAGTCCATAAACATTTAGTAGATAATATACTTCAAATTTTGAATTTTGGCTAAGGACATAAGTTAAGGGAATCTTTGTCATGCTGGACACCAGCACCAAACTACATGTAGCTCTTCAGCCATGTGATCAAATTTGAAGCCAGTCTACTGTGCTGCTCTGCTATGAGGATTGGCAGGCTCAGTTTATTGAATGCATTTCCAATTTATATTTTCAACCTCTAACTGGGTTATTGGAATGTAACCTCATCACAAGCTAAGGATCACCTGAATAAATATATGTATATGCCACCAATTTAAAACATATTTTCATAGTTAAAGTGAAAACAGAAAAGGACAAAATATAGTCTTAAAGCATCAGTGTATCAATTCATATCAATCTGTGTAACAAATGTTTTGAAGAAGAATTTCTCTATTTAGGACAAAAAATTATCTTCTTAAAATGAAGACCATATCTGCATCTTCAACTGCTCTTTCACTGAAAAATATCACAAAATGAAAACAAAACAGAAAAACTGTGTAGGAAGACGGTATGTTAAGATTTTACAACAATAGACCTGATAAGAGAAAAATACAGAATTAAGATTGTATATACTTGGTTTCCCTGATTTACTATTATCCTTAAAGATCTAGATCTAAGAGTTCTTATAAATTACTAAAAACAGTTGAGTGCTCAAAAATATAAGTACTAGTAGTTACTAAAATTTTAAAATATATGCTATTACAGCATTTCCAAAGTAGTAAATCAATTCTTTTTATATAAGATATTTTTATTGGACTTCCTACTACACCCTATGATGAATGAAAGAGAAGGAATCTTTACTCCAGTTGATTTGGCAACTTCTCTTAAACAAGCTGAGAGTTTGTTTCTATCACAGCTTCCTTTGTTCTCAATCTTATATTTCACAGCATTTGAACTAATAAACTTCTTTTGAAGCACGCTATTGTTCATAAGCAAACAGGTTTTTTCTTCTTCTTTTTCTGCCATACTTGGGATTGCTAGAATTTTGCACTTGCTAGGCAGGTTCTCTACCCATTGAGCCATATACCCAGTACTATTTGTTTTGGTTGTATTTGAGGTAGGGTCTTGCTTATGCCTGGGCAGGCATGGATTGTATCTTCTTGCTTATGTTTCCTGCATTTCTAGGATTATAGGCACTCACAATCACACCCAGATTTTTATTGGTTGAGAAGGGATCTCACTAACTTTTTGCTGGGCTGACCTCATATCACAATCTTCCTGATCTCCATCTTTTGAGTAGTTAGGATTAGAGGCTTTGGCCACAGTGCCCAAAATCCAACCAGGATTTTATGAACAATGACTCATTATCATTGCTTTAATTGCAATGAGAATGTGCTTGTTTTAAAGTCATTTTAAAATTCACATTAATTTGAGGAAAACTTACTTACACTGTTTAAGAATTAGGTGTGGTTGAGAATTATATTTGAAAGCATAAAAATAATAATAATTTTTTGATCTTTGGTATGTGAAATGTCCTTGTTCTGGAAGGGAGAACACAAAGACACACTTCAGTCTTTTGCTGACTTCAAGATATTAGGGGTAAATGCTAATGATCTCAACTTCAGAGCAAGTAAGAAGCCTGAAAAAGAATGAGGAGGTTGGGACACAAGGATTTAGCTTGACTGCTTGGAGAGGAATCCCAGCTACAAATGATTGATGCTCCTGTGCCTGAGTTGGCTAAGCTTAGGAAAGCCTTCAGAAGCCAAGTCAGACGACTTTAATAAGACAAGACAGATAGGAGGTAGCTATCTTAAATTAGCTTAGTAGTATTGATATATAACTTCACTAAACAAATATTTATTTTGTCATTACCAATTACCAGCTACTATGATGATTGTTAGGGAGCTGATGGAGAATAAAACAATACTGCCCTTTCCTTGGGCAGCTTATCTTCCAGTACAAAGCAAGATGGTTCCAGAATGTGCTTTATAAATTCTGTAGATAGGATGAGTTATCAGTGATCTTTGAGAATCAACTAGTGAAGGGAATTACTGAGGGGAAAACATCAAAGAATATTTTAAAAAGTGAAAAATAATAAGGGATAAAAATGCTTAGTTACTAAAACAATCAAGAGGTCATTATGGCTGGCATATATTTGATTACTGATACTTTCAGCTACACAAAGAGAGATTAGCAGAAACCAGTGGTAAGAGGATCTTATGAGTCCTGTGATAACTTTAGATTCAATTTAAAGAGCAAGGGAGAAAAATGGAGTGATCACCAAAGGTTTTTCTTTTTAAAAGAAATTCACAATTTTGTATATCAAGAATAATTCCTCAAATCTTACATGAAGGAAAAATTTTAGGGAACGGTGACTGGAATTTTAACCAGTTGGGACCAATTAGGAGATTAATTCATTAATGATATCATACCTTGCCAAGTTAGGGCCATAGGGGTGAAGAGAAGTATAAAGAACTTGAGATGTTTGGAATAAACCTGATGGACATAACAAATGACACACAGGCTTCAGAAAAAGAAGACTTAAGGAAGATTCCTAGATTTGTAAATGTAGGATTGCTGTAGCAGTTAACATTCATGCTTTGGAATATTTTGGTTTAAAATTTTGATTAGATAATTGTTAAGTAGTAACACATACCAGTCTGAAATAGGTATAGAATAATTTATTTATCTGTTTGTTTTAATTCTTTTTTATTCTGCTTTAGTTTCCTTTGAAAATTATCCTCTATCATACCATAAGAGACAATAAATGCATAGAAAAGGAAGATATTTTCCATCTTTAAACTGGAAGATTAAGATTATGAGGGCACCTCAAGGAATAGTAATTAAAAGTTGCAGAAATATTATCTTGAAACATACTGGAGAAGACATGACATATCAAACAAGTTACCTAGTTACAGTATCATTATTACAGATCACTACATTTGTTCATTTATCTACTTTCTAAACAATGATCAAAATTCAATTAATACTTATTTGCATTTATCCCACCTTCAAGAGAAAGAAACAATTGCTCTCTTTTTCTCTCACTATGCTCCATGTGTATTCTAATATATGATTCAATTAGTTGAACATTTTAGTTTCTAATTGTACAAAATTATAACCTCTTTGAGATAGTGATAACATATTATTTTTCTTTGTATTTCTTTTATTAGCTTTGACACATCCTGGTAAATAATTGATTACTGAATAACTGAATGGATGAATAAATGAGTGAATTAATGAGGCAGCACTGCGGTATAGTGAAGACAGGTTATGCTCCAAAGCAGTGACCATCCTGAATCTGCTCTGGTAGGACTTACGGCATTTATGCCTGGTGAGAAATAAACAACTTGAGAAAATGAAATGTCTGTAAACAATGGAAAACTGAAAATCCGATAAGTTCAATTATATTATTTTTTACTACAGCATTTGTAAACACGCGTAGCTTTCTCAAAGTGTAAGAGAGGAACTATATGTTTCCAATGCACACATATCACACAAGCAAAAATTGTGTTTTTCATTTCTAATAAAACAGAATAAAGATAAATTAATTTACTACAAAACCCCTAACTGCTAATGGAACTGGATTCAGCTTGTCAGACTAGCATACATTTTTCATTTTAGACAAAAAAGAAACATGAGAAACCAAATTGGAATCAATACGATGCTTTGTAAGCATGAAATTAGAACAAGATAAGTAAGTTCTATGATTCAACAAATAAAGAATATAAAACTAGGATAGAGTGATATTTCACTTTATTGTGATACACATATACAAGTAACTGGTATTTTAAAGGTGTGATCATTGAGTTAGAGAAGACTGTAGCTGAACATTCCTTAACTGTCATTCCTAATATTTAACTTTTATTCATGGTACTCAGTTCTTTGTTCTCCAAATCCTGGCAACAATTACCCACTGCCTGAATGCAAAGCCTCTTATTTTATCTATACAACACTGAAACAAGTGAATTCTTTCAGAAATACAGAAGGAAAAACAGGCTGACACATAGTCTTAATTGAGTGGAAGAGATGCTGAGGCATACTTATCTTCTACAATACACGTGATTCATGTTATTTTACAGGTTAGATGTAGCTTTGAATGTATTGAAATTAGAAAATATTTACTCCCTTTTGTGGCACCTATCATGAACCAATACTGTGCCAGTTTCTAAGAACAAATAAATAAATGAATAAGGTAGATATGTAAACAATTCTAAGTGCAAAGCGTAAAAATAGAGAAATTTAAAGTATAAACAGGATCTGGAGGCAGCATTACGGACATAGTAAGTGAGTAAAAGTGGAAAAGTGGAAGCTTAACTTTCTAAATAAAGTTGCATTAAATTGGAATGTGAAAATAGAAATGGCTTGGGTTAATAGATTGATGGTATGAGTTTTCCAACAGATGGAAGAGCATATGCACTGATTCTAAAGATGTTCAAGTCATAAACAATACACAATTGAGCACATAACATAATTCCATAAATTTACCTCACTAATATTATTTCAAAAGACCAGCATTTAGAAAGACAGCTTTTGCTTATTTTCTGTTAGTTAACTTAATTTTATAACAGATATATTTTCATCAATAAAGCAGCAATAGTTATTTATCACTTAATGACAGGGATATGTCTTCTTTGTGTGACTGTCATTGGATGTACTAGAGAAGATAGCTACAACATCATCAGCTATTATTATTTCAATAGACCGCCTGGTCTATGTGGTCTGTTATTGACAGAAATATCATATGTGGCATGTGAGAGTATACTATTAGAATATAAATGTTTCAAATGTTTACATATCTTTAGGAAGCTGTCATAGTATCAAAATTACACCATCTAATAAAATCTAGTCTAATAAAATGTAACAAAGGGAGGTAACTGATTTTTGATCATCACAATGATCTTGATGATGACTCAGAAAATCAAACTTTCTCTGAATCAGAAGTGACTCAGGAATAATGTTTGAAGTGCTGAAATACTATAGTCATCATTTTAAAATGTGTAATTTTTTTATTCATTTATTCACATGTGCATACATTGTTTGGGTCATTTCTCCCCCCTGTTCCCTATCCCTACCCTCTTCCCCCCTCCTCTCCCTCACTTCCAGGCAGAAGCTATTCTGCCCTTATCTCTAATTTTGTTGAAGAGAAGACATAGGCATAATAAAGAAGACAACTCTCCTTGAGTTAAGGAGAGCTATACAAAGAGATTCCTAACATTGCTTCCATGTACAAATGTGTTACAACCCAAGTTGATTCATATCTAATTGATCTTTACACTGGTTCCAGATCTTCCTCTTATGTTGACGTCTATCACTTTAAGGTTTTTCTATTAGTTCTTCTGGAGTGGGGACATCAAACGCTTTCATGTTTTGGGTTTACTACCTATCCCCACACCTTGCTCTCCCTTTGTCATGTGATCCAAGTCCAACAACATTGCCGTATTTGCCCTAGATCTAAAGTCCAAATATGAGGGAGAACATACAATTTTTGGTCTTTAGAGTCTGGGTAACCTTGCAGAGAATGATGTTCTTTAGCTCCATCCATTTAATTGCAAATGATAAGATTTCACTCTTCTTCATTGCTGAGTAAAATTCCTTTGTGTATAAATATCACATTTTCTTGATTCATTCACCAGTAGTGGGGCATCTTGGCTGTTTCCATAACTTGGCTATTTTGAATAGTGCTGCAAGAAACATGGGTTTGCAGGTGTCTTTGGAGTAACCTGTGTTGAAGTCCTCTGAGTATTTCCCCAGGAGTGGAATTGCTGGATCATATGGCAGATCTATGTTTAGATTTTTAAGAAGCCTCCAAATTTTTTTCCAGAGTGGTTGCACCAGCTTGCATTCCCACCAGCAGTGTACCAGGGATCCTTTTTCTCCACATCCTCACCAACACCTGTTGTTGGTGGTGTTTTTGATGAAGGCTATTCTAACAGGTGGTTTTGATTTGCATTTCCTTTATGGCTAGAGATGATGAGCATTTTTTCATGTGTTTTTGGTCATTTGAATTTCTTCTTTTGAGAAAATTCTGTTTAGTTCTGTTGCCCATTTCTTTATTGTTCATTGATTTTTTTGGGGAGTTCAGTTTCTTAAGTTCCCTGTATATTTTGGTTATCAGTCATTTGATGTATAGCTAGCAAATATTTTCTCCCACTCTGTGGGTGGTCTCTTCAATTTAGAGACCATTTCTTTTGTTGTGCAGAAGCTTTTTAATTATATGAAGTCCAATTTTTCATTCTTTCTCTTAGTTGCTGGGATGCTGGGGTTCTATTGAGGAAGTTCTTGCTTACCTATTACTTCCAGAGTGTTTCCTTCTCCTTTCTTTACTAACTTCAGAGTTTTGTGTCTGATGTTAAGGTCCTTGATCCATTTTGAGTTGATACTAGTTCAGGGTTAAAATGTTTAATTTTAAGTTGGAATTTTTGTTCATGTTTTAAGGGAAAATATTTGTGATGGTGGTCTAAGTTGTTTGTTTTTAGGCTCCTGTGTAATTTTATTTTTAACTGTAGCTGCTGTGAAACGTAATATAGCATCTAAAGTAAATGCAATTCATGTCTACCAAAAACCTGCAGTGTTGTAGAGAGTCTACATTCTGCAAAATATTTGAAGTAAACAGAAGATGGCAAATAAGATGGAAGTTTCTTAAAGGACTTGGTTCATTGAAACCTCTTCTTGATAACTATTTCTGAGAAAAAGTAGCATGGAATTTTCCAATTTTATCCTTATAAAATTTTATATTACAACGTGAAACATAAGGCTATTTATTCATATATCTAATTTTCATAGGCTTTCAGGCTTTATAGGAAGTCAGCAACTTGATTATTTCTGATGTCCTGGTATATAGAGAAATATATGACAATATTTAGGGTAAATTTATTACATGTCTAATAGACCAAAGTGAACTGAAATATATGTGCAGGATAGTCATTTCAAAATGCAAAATTTGCACTGGTGACTTAAGGAACAACTTTACAGAGTATTCATTTATAGCTCCTATAGTTTTATATAGTAAAAGATATGTTAATAAATATTTTTATTAGTCTCTTAGAATAAACACCTTAAATTGAATGTTGGCTACAACATGTTCCTCCAGACTATGCAAAGGTGTGGCATAAGTCTGTAAAGATAGGGATGAAAGATGGAAATTAAGGGAAAAGAATCACTCCACTCCTCAAAAGATTGTCAGTACCCAGAATTTCAGTAACTTTAAAAGAATAGTACTTTATAAATAGACATATTAATTAGAATTAAAATTAAAATTAAAATAGCTTAATCTTTCTTTGCTATCTTAAATAAAGCTTACAATTTTGTCAGGGGAAAACAGTGTAAGGAAAATGAAGATGTTAGCTTCAAAAGAGAATTTATAAAGAAGAAATTCCTTGTGGGCTGGAGGTGAAATGGCCACATGATTTCATTATAATGGACTTTTCCACAAGGAAAAGACCATGATAGGCATTACCAAAGAGGGTGAGCCTATGGATGCTTAAGAGGACACAGTGGGCTAAAATCTGAAGGCCACAGGTCAATTGCTGAGAAGCTCAGTAAAAGTAATTGTACTATTTCAGAGAAGAAAGTTTAGAAAGCCTTTAAATTATTATATTAAGGTTATAATGTACATATCCTTTGTCTTAGAAATTTCAATTTGTATTTCACACATTTTTTCTCAGTGTAATTTGATTCAAAAAATTATTTTTATTTATTACCAACCTGGCAGCATGGAACAAGAAAAATATGTAAGATCAAGTAAGACTTTTTGCTTTAAGAGAGGGGATAAAGGGGAGTCATGGAGGGGGTGAATTCAACTATGATATAGTTGATACATTGCAAGAAACTTTGTAATAATACCACATAAAAAGTTTCTATTAAAAAGACAAAATAATCCCTTAAATAATAAACCATTTTGCTGGGTCAGTTACGACATTGGGTTAGTTTTCATAAAGATAGCAAAAAGTGTAAAGTAAACTAGATGATCTGCATTTAAAAAGTAAGCTAGCAAAAATCTTTTAGCTTCTATTTTGTTTGGATCAGTCCTGATCTATGCTCAGGAAACAAAATGCTGGCCAACTGTTGTTGCTATTGTTTCTTAATTATTATATGTTGAAGGACCAGATGGGTGATTAAGGACACCCATTATTTCCCCACATCTCTATGAATCTAAAATAATACCTCAGATATGTGGCTTTAAAGAGAGGGCATAGCTTAGAAAGGTAGGAGAGGGTAGGTGGAAAGAGTAGACAGATACCAGCAGAAATCCAGAGGTATCAAAATGTTTATGTATACAAAATAGAAAAGACCCTAACATAGAGTAGCACTAGGTAAAATGGTAGGGGGATGCAAAATCTCCCCCAATGTGGCTTCAACCATAAGAGAAGTGGAAAGTCCCCCTCTGAGGAACCCTAGGCACACAGAATGCATTGTGCAAAAAATTAAGTTTAAACCTTGAGATCTGCATGTTGACAGCACTGATTTCCCCTGGCCTCTGAAAGCCTGTTTTTTTTTTATTGTTGTACTGGGAGTACATTGTGACATTGCAAAAATTCCTACAATACATTGTAGCTGAATTCACTCCCTCCATCATTCTCCTTTATCCTCCCTTCCCCAATTCCTGGAATAGCTTCAACAGATCTCATTTTTCCATTTCCATATATGTGTACCTATTATTTCCACCATATTCACCCTCATACACTCTTTCCATATGTCTTCCCCCCTCCCACTAGCATCTATCCCCCAGACAGGACCTGTTTTGTCTTCTTGTTCTGTTTTTGTAAAAAAAAAAAAATGACATTTTTGTTTAAGATAGCTCTACGGGGTGTTTCATTGTGACATTTCATGCATATATGCATTATAGCCCCACTGTTTCATCCCTTCTATTTTTCTCCTTTCTACCTTAGTCCATTTCTTATGGTTACTTCAACAAGTTTAAAAATTCTATATTCATTTTTGTATAGGAAGTACATCAACCATATTCATCTTCTTAATTTCCTTCTTTTACCATCCCTCTCCTGTTATTGACCTCCCCTTAGCATAAGCTGTTTTTTATAATATTGCTTCTATTTCTATTGTGTCTATCTCCCACATATGAGAAGAAACATATGAGAGAAACCTAAAGGTGTTTGGGTTTCTGAGTTTGGCTTACTTAACTTAACACAGCCTTCCAATTGCATCCATTACCTTCAAACCACATGTTTCATTCTTCCTTATGCTTATGTCTGAATAAAACTCCATTATACACACACACACACACACACACACACACATTTGTATGTATTTCACATTTTCTGAATGCATTCCACAGTTGTAGGGCATCTGGGTTTTGTCCATACTTGGTTATTGTGAGCAGTGCTGCAATAAACATCAGTGTACAAGTGTCTTTATTGTGTCTCAACTTACATTCCTTCAGGTATATTCCTGGGAGGATCAGATGACAGTTCTATTTTTAGTTTTCTGAGAAGCTTCCACACTGTTTTCCATACTGGTTGTAATAATTTATAGCAGTGTATGAGGGATTCCTTTTTCCCCACATCCACGCCAACATCCATTGTTGTTTGTGTTCTTAATGACAGCCATTCTAATAGAAATGAGGCAAAATCTTAACATGATTTTGAGTCACATTTCCTTTCTGGCCAGGGATATTGGGCATTTTTGCATGTGTTTTTTGGGCACTTGGGCTCCTTCCTTTGTAAATGCTCTGTTCAGTTCATTTGCCCATTTCTTCATTGGATCATTGAATTTTTGAGAGTTTAGTTTTTTTGAGCTCCCTGTGTATTTTTGTTATTAATCCATTGTCAGATATATTGTGGGACAAGATTTTCTCCAATTCTGTTGGCTGCCTCTTCAATCTGATGATCATTTATTTTGTTGTGCAAAAGCTTTTTAGTTTCATGCAGTCCCAGTCTATTCTCTTAGTTGCTGAGCCATTTGAATTCTACTTAGAAAGTTATTGCCTATGTCCATTAGTTACAGTACATTCCCTGCACTTTTTTTGTGCTAACTTCAAAGTTTCATGTCTTATGTTATGATCCTTAATCCACTTTGAATTGATATTGCACAGAGTGAAAAACATGCATTTCATTTCAGCTTTCTATATGCAAATCCAATTTCCCCAGAAACATTTGTTGAAAAGGCTGTCTTTTCTCCATAGTACATTTTTGGTGCCTTTGTCAAAATCAGGTCATTGTAGACACATGGATTTGTATCTGGGTCTTTTATTCTGCTCCAGTGATCTTCATGTCTGTTTTTTGTGCTGGTACCATGGGGTTTTTTTATTGATATGGCTCTGTGATAAAATTTGAAATCAGGTATTTTGATCCTTCTACATTCCACTTTTTGCTCAGAATTGCTTGGCTCTTGGATGTCTTTTGTGCTTCCAAATGAAATTTAGGGTTGATTTTTCAATCTCTGTGATGAATGTCAATGGAATTTTGATGGAAACTGCTTTGAACGTATTGATTGCTTTTTGTAATATAACCATTATCACTATGTTGATTCTACCAATCCATGAACATGGAAGATCTTTCCATTTTCTGCAGTTTTCTTCTATTTCTTTCTTCAATGGTTTGTAGTTGTCCTTGTGTGGCAGGAAGGCAGGGAGAGGGAAGGGAGGTAATGAGAAACAAAGAGGGAGATAATGAGTGCAACAGTGAAATAAAAAAAAATGGATTTCAGAAATGACACATAGCACCTGGGGTAAGACCAGAGAAGCTTCATCTCACCCCAGAAGTTAAAATGGCCAATGACAAGCTGTACTTCCCCATTTTTGTAAACAACTTGAAATGGTATATAAGGAAAGCCCCCCTTGTTCTCTGGGCTCAACCTTTCGACTTGAGTCTGCTGAGTTGCTGCCAGCTTGCTTAATAAACTTGCTTCTTGAAATCTTTGGTGCCCTGTCTCTCTGTCTGAGCTGTCCTATAACATTTCTAGGGTGCTTAACTGGGATTTGGAGGGTGGTGTTTTCACCTCTTGTCACTGGCCCAGCATCCTCAGCCTGTCAGGAGGGCCACCCCTGCCAACACTACTGGACTTGTTGATCCAAGGAGAGGGAGCATCTCTCCTAGTGAACTGAGGAGGTGTGTTCCTGTCGCACAAAGGAACCCAGAAAGGCTTGAGAACCAACATGGGAGCCCTGCCCATCAGACTGGTAAGTACTAAAGCTGGTTTTGAATTCAGGCCTGCCTCAGGGGGACAGAATGGGAGTCTGATTAACTCCCAGCAAGATACCTTAGTAATACCCTTTTGGGTAAAACCATGTCTCTAAAGTTTAGGGAGTGGGGTGAAAGTACTATACTGTGTGAAAGTGTGTGAGAGTGTGAGCCTGAGACACAGCCCAGTGCAAAGCAAATGTGGATTCCCAATCTGTGGGTCTTTGGCAAACTCATTAAGTCCATGGTAACTCCTGACAGGGCCTCTGGTCCAGGGCTTATACAGACTCACTATGGCTAAGAGATCCCTAAATCCCTACTAGGGGAGCATCCTGAGACAGGTGAAACAAGTGGTGATGTTTTTTCCCTGTCAGAGAAGAGGAACCCTTATCTCCTCTCCACAGACCTCATCCCTTCCATCTTTGTCTCTGTCTTGACATTTGGTAATGAAAGGAGTGGGGAAGGTCAGAGTAAGAACAACTCCTTAGCGTGCTGGCTTAAGAACTTTAAAAGGGAATATTATGGAGTCAAGTTGACTCTTGAGAAGCTTAGGACATTCTGTGAAATAGACTGGCTTGCTTTTGGCATAGGATGGCCCTCAGAGGGGTTATTATATAAGGTCATAGTCAATAGAGTTTTTAAAGTGATTGTAGGGGAGCCTGGACACCCAGATCATTTTCTTTATATTGACTGCTGGCAGGACACAAGTCCTCAGCTAACCTACCTAAAATCCTTCCTAGAGAAAGCATGTAGGGTCATGGTAGCCAGGGTGGCAGTGGCTTCCAAGTGCAGGGAAAAATGTAAAAATCTAGAAAAACACATATCATTGGAGGACCCTGAGGAAACTCCATCCTCTTATGTACCACTGTACTCATCTCCTTCTGCTCCTTCACCTCCACCATCAGAAGGGGAAACAACATCAGACAGGGAAGCCCCAGCAGCAAATACATCTGCATAAGGCCAGGAGTCCTTAAAACTGCAGCAACCCCACCTTCCTCAGGCCCTATAAACCTCATGCTCACTCTGAGCCCACCAGTCCCCACTCTGCAGCAACTTGTGAGATTGGCCCCTAGTTTCAACCAGGAACATTTGAACAGTCTCACTATGGGCCTAGCCTCTCCCCCAGAACCCACTGCCCTGCAGATGCCCCTGAGGGAGGTCCAGGGCCCAATTTATTATGAATAGAATGGTCAGATACAAGGAGGAAGGCAGACATTAATCTACCAGCATTTTACCACCACAGACTTCCTAAATTGGACCCACCACATACCTCCTCCTTCATGAAAAAGCCTCAGGCTCTGGTTGACCTAATGTAGTCCATCATCCAAACTCATAAACCCACCTGGACAGAGTGCTCACAACTTCTTCTGACCCTTTTTAATACTGAGGAGTGACACAGTATAATCTTAGCAGCTCTAAATTGGCTGGAAGATAATGCCCCTGCAGGCACTTTAAATACCCAAGCCTATGCTCAGGGTCAGTTCCCCAAGGAGGGCCACCATTAGGACCCTAATGATGACCCAGATTATCAGCAGCTTGAACAGTATCAGGAGATATGAAGGAAGGAGGGAACAAGTCCATAAACATGAATGAGACAAAAGAAGTCCTCCAAGGGCCAGATGAGAGCCCCAGCCAGTTTTATGAGTGGCTATGTGAAGACTTCTACCCAGAGGTGGCCAAAAACCAGAAGATGATTAATGCAGCACTTGTCAGCCAGGCACAGGGGGACATTGGGCAAAAATTATAAAAGCTTGAGGGGTTTGCTAGTATGAACATCAACCAGCCTCGGGAGGTGGCCACAAAAGTCTTTGTCAATTGAGATCAGGAGGTCAAATGGGAGGCCAATAGAAAGATGAAAAGGAAGGTGACCTCCTTACTGAGGCTCTAGCCAAACAGTCGGGCAGCCCCTGGCATGCAGGCCATAGCAGAGGAAGAGGTAATCACCATGGATGGTGGTCAGCTACCCTGGAATGGCCTTATCTTAGAGAAAAGCTAAGGTGTGACTAGTGTGCCTACTGTCATCAGGAAGGACACTGAGAAAATGAATGCCCCAACAGCCCACGGACCTCCAAATGTCCCCAGACCAGAGGCAGAGGCCAAATTGTTGAAGGAAAGTATCAGCCTGCTTGGGGAGAGTAGCCCCTGGGAGGAAGATATCATTGGGCTGGCTACTTTTGAGGATTATAAAGAGGACTAGTCTGGACCAGGCTCCATTCTTCTGGGCCTCTAGGAGCCTGTGGTCCAAATGAAGGTATGAGGCTGTCCTGTTGACCTACTGGTGAACACTGGCATGACCCATTCTGCTGTAACGCAACGTTAGGGCCTTCTCTGACAAAGAAATGCAACCATTGTCAGGGACATAAGAGACCAGACTCCCCACCCCTTTCTCATATTTAGAAAATGCAATATCGAAATGCATGAAGTAAGGCATGAGCTCCTCTGCCTTCCTGATTGCCTTGTGGTCTTGATGGGTATAACTTTTTATACTGATGACATGGCAGCCTTAAAGCTGAGAGGGCCTGAAGCCAAGATTCTAACTCTCACATTGCACAGGAGAAAGAATGGCAACTCTGTGCCTCAAAGAGACACTCCTGAGATGCTTGAGCTTCCCTTTAAGATTCCAAGAGTATAGGCTGAGGACAAACCCCCCAGACTGGCTTAGAACATACCTCCTGTGGTAGTAGAATTAAAGCTGGGAGCTATTTTTATTAGCCAGAGCCAATATTACATTCCTTGCAAGACCCAAATTGAGATCCAAAAGCATCTTGACAGACTACTTCCATGCAGTCAACTCATTTACTGTTACTTTACACCCTGTGGTCCCAACCCATGCATACTTCTAGGTCTTATCCCAGCAAAGGCAAAGTTATTTACCTGCCTGGACCTTAAGGATGCTTTTTTCCGCATCTGCCTGCCCCACAGATCGAAACTGTCTTTACCTTCCAATAGGAAAGTCCTAATACTGGAGAGGGACAATTGAGTTGAACTTGGTTGGCACAAGTCTTCAAAACCTTTCCCAGTATCTTTGGGTCTGCCCTTGCATCTAAGCTAAAGGCCTTCTTGGCCTAGCAGCGTGGCTGCACACTCCTCCAGTATGTAAATGACCTTCTGTTGGCTGGACCCACTCAGGCCAGGATATTATCAAATACCTTGGGTTTCACCTGTCACAAGAACAACATAGACTGGGCCCTTAGAGGAAATAGGTCATCTATTCCATTTTGGTTCCCAGGACCCATCAACAGATTAGAGAATTTCTAGGGGGCTACAGGTTTCTGCCAGATCTGGATCCACAATTACTCTCTCTTGACAAAACCCCTTTATGAAGCCACAAAGGGGGGAGAATGAAAACCCATGATATGGGGAGGGGAACAAAAAAGGCCTTTAAAAAAATTAAGCAGCACTCACAAACACCCTTACTCTGGGCCTGCCAGATGTGATGAAATCCATCTTCCCATATGTACACAAGAGACAGAGGACAGCTTCAGGAGTCTTGACCCAGCTGCTGCATTCCTGGCACAACCCAGAAGCCTTTTTATCAAAGCAACTTGATGCAGTTTCCTGAGGTTAGCCATCCTGCTTGTGAGCTCTGGTGGTCACTGTCATCTTGGTAGTTAAAGCAGACAAACTTACTTTGGAACAAGAAATCACAGTCTTAGTTCCCCACTCTGTTTTAAAGAATGGACAAGAAATTCTGGAATTGCTAGAAGCTGTATGGGCACCTAAGTGATTAGCAGTCATGCACTACCAAGGGCACCAGAAGAGGGAGTCAACAGCTGTTCATGGAAACCAAAAAGCTGAAAGGCAATCCAAGCAAGCAGCCCTCACAGGAGGACAACCCTCAGATTCACTGACAGCTGCCTTTTTCCCCTGTCCTTTATCTGAATGGGACCCATTATATACATCACAAGAACAGGCTTAGTTTGAGAAGGAAGGAGGAAGTTTCCTGCCAAGTGGGTGGTGGAAGCTTGCTGATGGCCATATTGCAGTTCCAGAATCCCTAGCTCCCACATGTGTCGAACAGTTCCATGAAGGAACTCACTCAGGATGAGCACTCTGAAGACCACCTTGGCCCAGCATTTTTATGTCCCCAAGCTCTCCAGCATAAGTAAGAGAGTGTGTGAAAGGTTCAGTCTGTGTGCCAAAAACAATCCCCAACAAGGGCCAAGGGCACCATCCCAAGTGCAAAATGTTGGAGGAACTCCTTTTGAAAACCTGATTTTGGCCTTTACCGAGATGCCATGGGCCAGAGGATGTAAACATTTGCTGGTGTTTGTCTGCACCTTCTCAGGATGGGTGGAAGCCTTCCCTACTTGGACAAAGAAAGCCTGGGAAGTGGCCATATGCCTGTTAAAGGAAATCATCCCTCATTTAGGAATACTTGTGTCTATTGGATTGGACAATGGACTGGCCTTTTTGGCTGAGATGGTATAGTTGGCAGCTAAGGGCTTAGGAATATCTTGGAAGATACACAAGGCTTAGTGCCCCCAAAGTTCAGGGAAAGTAGATCATATGAACAGGACTCAAAAATTTCAATCAGGAAAACTATGCCAGGAAATCTACCTACAATGGGATCAGTTACTGCCCATAGCCTTGCTCAGGATTAGGTCTAGCCCCATCAAAAGTATGGGTCTCTCTCCTTTCAAAAATCTTTTTGGGAGCCCATCATCTTTAGTCAAGGGCTTGCAAGGGGGCCTTAAGCAAATGGGTGACCTCAGCCTGATACAGAAGATGCAGGCCCTCAGATTGACTCTCTCTAAAATCAATGACTGGATAAGAGAGAGACTCTCTGTTAGCCTGACAACTCCTACACAGACTTGTAAACCAGGGGATGCTGTTTGGGTAAAGGAATGGGATGTTCAGCTGCTACAGCCGCACTGGAAGGGCCCTTATGTCCTTTTTTTATCCACCCCCACCACAGTTAAGATAACAGAGATCATTTCCTGGATCTACCATAGCAGAGTAGCTCATTGCTCTCACACAGGCACTCCAGATCACTGCAGGAAGGCAGAACCCTGCTTCCAGCAGACAACAGGAGACAAAAAATGACAAGATGTCAGCCCTGCTCTAGTCACTCTACAAGCTAGGCTACACACAGTAGAAGCTTGAGGAGTCACCCATCTCACCTTTGAGGATGAGTTCCTTCCATGTTTTCTTCTTGCTAATCTTGGTCAGCTCTCTACTTGGGGAGCCCCAGGCCTTGTACTATGACTCATGTATGCACACTAGCTGAGCAGGAGGTGTGGTTAGAAAAATTCTAGTTTTCCATACTTATAATTATTGTGCAGGCACAGTTGTTAGGTCATGCATCCACAATCATACTGTCACGGGAACTATGAGGGAAACAAAGTCACTGAGACCATTTTTACAGGAAGCAGGGAGTTTATTATGCTCACAGACTCAGGAGAGATAATTTCTTAAACCCCTGAGCCACAATTTGTGTCAGGAGCTGGGTTAAATACTTACAGAGTTTGCCTCCACCCCCTATAGAATGAGGACACAGTCACTGGAAACTGCAGAGCTAGCTGGAAGTGGGCAATTTTGTAGAGCTAGCAGAAAGCTGCTTGTAGAGTGGGAAACCAAGGTGAATACTAGACACAGTAATTCCCAGGAAAATAGCCAAGCTGTCTGCAGCATTCCTCCCCTTGATGCTTTGACATTTTATTCATCAAAATGCACCATCTCCTTCTTTTTTAGTGATGGGATTTACTCTTTGGTAACCATGTAATAGATATAATTGTGTGGCCATTTTTCATTTTACTATGATATTTATCAGGGTCAATATGTGCCACATGACCAGTGGCAGCAAGCATGGGAGTATAAGACAGCCCAACAACATAATTAATACAGTTTCTAACATTGTTTTATCCTCCTATTATACAGAACCATCCTCGAAGCAAATCATCTGGATTTTACCCTTTCCAAGTCTGAACTGGAACATGAGTAATAGTTTTCATTTTATCTGATTTTATCTGTGATCTCTTTTATTATTTTTCCCATATAATGACATTTTTAATCCAAATAGTACAGAAGCACAACTCACAGGATAAGAAGTTTAGGGTTAAAAAAGGAACCCAGAATTGAAGCAACCAAAAATAATACCACATTCTGTTAGCAATAGAAAAATAGAAAACTGCCAGAGAAAGCCTTTTCATCTGGCTTTATCCCACTGGGGGAGTTACTGTTATTTCTATTGGCCAGAGCAAAGCAAGGATACAATTCCAAGAATAGAGATAGGCAAGGGATGGCAGAACTTAAGTATCACTACAGAACATTAACTATGAGAAACAATATTCCATTAATTGTCTGTTTAGTTGATTCCTCAAGCTTCTGCAATGCATTGACTAGTCAGCGTCCACTTTGTGACTTGGGCAAGGCTGAAGATTCCCTCCTAAGGGTCAGTTTGAGTGGGTTGTTGGAGTTCAGTTGTCTCTTCCATTCAGGAGCTGCTTTCTTTACTCAGGTGTGCTGGATCCACGGGGTGATTTTTCTCACCTTGATTACTGTAGGAGTAGTCAGGATCACCAAATAGCGTTCCCTCCACTGAGGCTGGAGAGGCTGGAGATTTTACTCTTTCATCCAAGCCTGGTCACCTGTCTTAAAGGAATGCACATCAGTGGTTGAGCTGATAGGGAGTTTTTCTCAAACGTGGTGGTATAGGTCATTGAGCACTTCGCCCAAACTGCACATCTGTTGGAGCAAGGTTAGATTTTCTATTTTTTTAAAAAATCTCTCTTAGTGCCTTTTACTAGTGGGGGTGACCTTTCAAAGAGAATCTCATAGGGCAAGAACCCAGTTTGTTTGGTGGGGCTGCACCTGACCCTAAGTAAAGCTAATGACAAGATCTGTTCCCAAGTAAGGTGAGTCTCCTGACAGAGTTTACTAATCTGAGTTTTTAGTGTCCAATTCATCCTCTCAACCTTGCCTGAACTCTGAGGCCAGTATGCTGTGTGAAGGTTTCAGGGTATTTTTAGTCCTTTTGTCAGTTATTTAACAACTTCTGCCACAAAAACTGGTCCATTGTTTGATCCAATGGAGATGGGGATCCCATACCTGGGAATCATTTCCTTTAATAAGGCACAGACCACTTCTTGGGCCCATTCTGTTCAGGTGAGGAAAATCTTTATCTACCCAGAAAAGATGCACACAATCACCAGAAGGTATTTGTCTTTTCTCCTGAAGTGATCAGTCCCCTTTTTTTTATATGTATAGCGCCATGTACATGAAGAGTGGTAAAAGCATACTTAGAGTGTGTATATACAATAACAGTCCTTTTAGTTGCCAGTTATATGGTGCATGTCAACACAATGAGCTCTGCCTTTTGTGCCAACATATCTGGAGCCAGTGCCTGAGCTTCTAAGACTGAGTCCAAAGTTACTACTGTATACCCAGTGTATCTTGTTTCCTCTATGAGGAACCTGTTCTCATCTGTGAAGTGTTTGTGGTCAGGCTGAACTAGGGGTTGGTCACAGAGATCATAGTGGCTTGAGAAGACCTCATTAATCTCCTCCACAGAGTTATGGTCTGGGGGGTCCTGCAGCCAATGGAACAAGGGTTGCAGGTTTAAAGTCCAGACAACTTCCAACTTTATTTGTGGATTTTCAAAAAGCACACTCTGGTATCTGACCATCCTGGCATTTGTCAACCAATATTGCTTTCTATATTCCATTAAAGTGGCAACAGATTGTGGGACCTGGACAGTTATTTCCCCTCCCAACATTAGCTTTTTGTTGTCTCTGATACTAGCAAGGCTGTGGCTGTGAGAGCCCACAGGCAGGGAGGCTATCCCCTTTCCATTGAGTCCCAATTTCTTGGAAAGATAAGCCATCAACTGATGCCATGAGCCCAGGTATTGGGTCAGTTCTCCAACTGTTCTGCCACTTCTCTTATGCACATAGAGAAAAAAGGCTTCTTCACATCTGGAAGTCCCAGGGCAGGGGCACTGACTAATGACTCCTTGATGGTACAGGAAGCCTGCTGTTGTTTAGACTTCCAGGTTAGGGGTTCCCTTTTGCTGCCCTTTGTGGCTCTATACAAAGTCTTTGCTAGCAATGAGAAATTAGGGAGCCAAATCCAGCAGAACCCAGCTGCTCTTAAAAACTCATGGACCTGTCTTCTTGTGGTTGGGGTTGGGATGGAGCAGACAGCTTGCTTTTATTCTGTCCCAAGGTTCTGCTGGCCTTGGGATATGTGGAATCTCAAGTATTTAGCTTACTCCTGGCAGGTTTGAGCCTTTTTCTGGGATACTTTGTATCGAGTCTCCCATTGGAGATGGAGTAAAAGTTCTGTCCCTTTAAAACTGTCCTGGTGGTTAGTTGCTGTGAGAAGGTGGTTGAAATAGGGTGCAGCCAGCTTTCTCTGTTGGGTATGCTTGCAAATCCCAGGCAGTTTTAAAGATAGTTGGGGAATTTTGAAGCCCTGTGGAAGACAGATCCTGGTTAACTGCTGGTGCCCTCCTAACTGGGGTTCCTCCCATTGGAAAACAAAGATGGGCTGGCTCACAGGACCAACTGGATGCAGAAGAATTAGTCTTTTAAGTCCAAACATGAGAACCAGCTTGCTTTGGCTGGTATCAGGGTCAACAAAGTGTATGGGTTTGGAACTACTAGGTTCAAAGTCACTGTTGCTTGATTGACTGCTCAGAGATCGTGTGCTGGGTGGTAATCATTTGTGCATGGCTTCTGGACTGCCAGTAATGGGGTATTCCAGGCAGATTGGCAAGGTCTTAAGAGTTCATAGCCAATTGTCCTCAAAACACTTCTTAAGCCAGGGAAGACGATGAGCTGCCAATGACTGCCATATGTCTATCTAGGGGAACTGGTCAGGGTGACCTGGTGACCCTGTCCCTGACTGATACATCCTACAAATGGTTTCTCAATATGGAGATCCCTCAGAAGGCCATCCCACTTTAAAGAACAAGGAATCTATATGACAGAATTTTTAAAGATCTTGGGGTGTGAGCTTCACCCTGCAATCACCTGTATATTTTTTTATGTTTATAAAGAGTGTTTAAAAATTAGACCACATGCAGATCTGAACTGTGAAGAATATGCTCTCAGGCTATAACAAAACATAAAACCACCATTTAATAAACTTTAAATTAGCACCTCGACCTAGGGCAAGGTAGCACATCAAAGAGGAACTAAGTTAAAAACACTTCTGATGTTTAACATACAACACAAGTTATATGTCCCTATCCTTCTTTAAAATTGGCAAGCATGCATTTTAAAAGAGTCAGTTTACTGTGGTTCCCACCCATATTGAGAGAAAGCACAAGAGGATCACGAAGTTTGGAAATGAGATGGGGGGAGACAGACAATTTTCACTTCGTCCATCCCCAGCCATTCTCCTCCTGGAGATATATTAGATGCCTCTTAGTTGTAGCAAGTCCGTATAAGCCCCAGACCAGTACCCCCAAGGGGGATGCTGTAGACCAAATGAAAATGTCCCTGGCCTCTGGGCATGAACTCTGCACACTGTCTAGTAACTGAAGTCATACTTTATTCATGCTTTCAGTTACACAACACATATTCATCTAACCCAACAAACCTAATCTGCAAGGTATTGCACCTTCCTCCTGAACAATCACAAAAAACAAAGAACCAGATTGAGGAGGGGGAATGATCAAGCACCTCTCCTGTTCTCTCATGGACCGGCCTATTCAGATGGACCTGGGTCCCACCTGTTCCAGCAGCATGAAAATTTCCTGGTTCCTGAGGTCTCTACCCAGGTTCTGTTTGCGTGTATAGACCTGAGACCTCGGACTCCATGGGAGGCGTCCCTAGTTGTCTGGACTGTGTCCAGAGGCACACCTTGGCAGGGTCCTGTCCCCAAGAATCAGGCCACCTGATAGCATGGGAGGCAAAAATGCCAACTTTGGTCTCTCACATTTCCAACCAATGCACCAGAAATGTTGCAGAAATGATGAGGGAAACAAAGTCACCAAGATCATTTTTATAGGAAGCAGGGAGTTTATTATGGTAGCAGACTAAGGGGAAACAATTTCTCAAAGCACTAAGCCCTGGTCAGTGTCAGGACCTAGGTTAAATACTCACAGATTTTCCCCCTCACCCCACTAGAGAATGCAGTCACAGTTACAGGAAACATTGCAGAGCTAGCTGGAGGGTTGCAATTTTACAGAGCTAGCAGAAAGCTGCTTGTAGACTGAGTGGGGAAACCAAGGTGAATACTAGACACAGTAAAACCCAGGAAAATAGCCAAACTGGCTCCAACAATATCACCTACTCAGTGTGCTCTCTTGGTAGTCAGTATATATGTTTTAACCCCATCTATCCCCCTGGGGAGCAATGGCTGGAGTTCCAAAGCTTCACCAGCACTGGGGAGCTTATTAGCCAGACCCAGGTTTACAACCCTGAAAGGCCACTATCTATGGACTTTGATGTGTGTGTAATAATAGCTAAAAACTCTGTCTATTGAACTCAGGATATTGGAAACACCTGCAGAGGCCTAGCCTGGGAGAAAACTTACACGTCGAATGATAAGCATATGTGCCAGAGAGACATCTGCTCACATAATGATGCTGTGAAAATACAAAACCCTAGATCAAGATTATGCTTTTTGACTCAGAAAAGGGTTCAAGCATTAAAGAGGGGAATGTGGCAGGAAGGCAGGGAGGGGGAAGGGAGATAATTAGAGACAATGAGGAAGATAATGAGAGATAATGAGTACAACAGTGAAACAAACAAACAAACAAACAAAACAGATTTGAGGAAGGTCAAGTAGCACCTGGGATAAGACCAGAGAAGGGTCACCTTGCCCCAGAGGTTAAAATGGCCAATGACAAGCTGTACCCACACATACACATTTCTGTAAACCTCTCTCAATGGTGTATAAGGAAAGCCCCCTTTGTTCTCAGGGCTCAGCCTTTGGACTTGAGTCTGGTGAGTCACTGCCAGCTTGCTTAACGAATTTGCTTCCCAAAACTTTTGGTGCCCTGTCTCTCTGTCTGAGCCATCCTACAACATGTGTAGAGGTCTCTCACTTCCATTATTAAGTTTTATCCTACTTATTTTATTTTTCTTGAAGTCATTGTAAATGGAATTTTTTTCCTATATTCATTCAGTCTCAGTCTTCATTGCAGAAAGGGCACTGATTTTTGTGAATTGATTTTGTGTCCTGCTGCTTTGCTGAAGCTGTTTATGATGTCCAGGAGTTTTTTTCTTTTCTGTGGCGTTCTTTGGGTCTTTAAGTTTAAGATCATGTCATCAGTAAATAGGGATAGCTTGACTTCTTCCTTTCCTACTGGTATTTCTTTTATTTCTTCTTCTTGTCTTATTGCTCTAGCTAGGAATTTCAAGACTATAAGACTGTTGAATGAGAGTAGAGAGAGAGAACACCTTTGTCTTATTCCCAATTTTTTGAGAAATAGTTTCAGTTTTTCCCCTAAAAAAAATTAAAAAGTGAATGCACATATTATATATTTATTATATACTTATTTTACAAATAAAATAATATATAATATATTACAATTTATATAATATAAATAACATATATATATACATAGTCCCAATTTCTTTCTTAAAGGAGAGGAGTAGGTTTCTTCTGAGTTCAGCACGTGCTCTGGGCATTTCCCTTCAGTTTCTAACCAGGGTGCTGTCCCTTTTTAGGGTTGATATGCTGGCCTGTGTGGCACTTGATTGTGTACCTCTCTATCGGTCAGGTTTGTGGGGGAATCCATTCAGAGTGTTTAAGCCCAGTCTCCTTGGGGAGATGGGAAATCAGGGTCAGCTTCTGGGGTATGTGTGTTCTCTGAAGTGGTCCTATGTGGAGCTGATGTGTGAACAGTGGCTAGCTCTTTCTGCCCACAGAACAAGTCTGTGATCTGGAAGTGAAGTTTTTGATTGAATGCTTTTCTCTCGGAAAGCTGTTCGTTTCAGCTCACTTCCAGTTTCTTCAAGGTGGTTGAACGTGTTGTTACTTTCCTCAGGTTGCAGCCAAATCATCCTTCACCCATGCAGGCCAGATTAGTTCAGTACCTCATAGAGAAAATTGCAGGTGGGCCAGCTGAACCTCACCACATGGATTGGAATTTTCCCTCCCTTTCTTAGACCACCACCTGTGTCCAAGAGATGTGCAATCTGCCAGTAAGCTCTGCTGGACTATGTGGTTTTCTACAGAGAAGATGGTGAAGCATGCTTACCTGGAATGGTTGCACTTTCCCTCTGTGGTATCAGAGGTCAGCAGCCCTGGTCATAGTCAGGTATGCAGGCACAGTCAGCGGTTCTGCATCCATGAACCTTGGTAGGTTCAGGACAATCCAACACTTTTACAACTTGTTCTGTAGTTCTTTGCATTGAGTTTTTGATCTTCTGAGAGAGGAAACAAAAGAAAAGCAATACAGAAGAAACTACTCTTCAGTGGGCTGGTGAAGCAGTTGCCTGCTGACCCACAGTGTCTGGTCTTCCTGGGCTGTTATGTGCTTTGAAAAGTGAATTTTAAGGTCAGTCGTTGTGTATTATGTGCCCCATATATATTGGTTGCATCTTACTTGGTGAAAAAGCCACATTATCCAAACCTTGCAGCCATGAATCTGAAGTTTTCTTTCAGATTTGTGACAGCTCAGAGAGCCAGGCTTTATTGGATATACACCATCTTGGTATCCCCCTCAAATATATAAACTGTTGATCCACTTAAAGCTCTTAGACAAACAAATACAAGCCAGACTCAAAAGTAGATGGAGGAGATGGAAAAAATAAGAAAACTCTTGGCAAAAATTAAGTAAATGGAGAAACTGAAAAATTCTTTTGAAAAACACAAAGAATCAATTAAACAAAAAGTTGGTTCTTTGAAAATGTAAATGACATTGGAAAACATTTAGCCAAACTTATTTTAAAAAACTTAAGGCAGGCACTGTGGCTCATGCTTGCAAGCCTAGCTCCTTGGGAGGCTGAGGTTGGGAGTATCATGGTTCCAGGTCAGCCTGGGCAAAAATGTTCATGAGACCCCTATCTTAACAGAAATATACTGGCCATAGTGGTCTGTGCATGTCATCCCAGCAACAGTGGGAAGCATAATGTAGAAGAATTGTGGTCCGAGCCAATCTAAGCAAAAGATGAGTCTTTTCTGAAAAATAACCAGAGTAAAGGGCTGGAGCATGACTCAACTGGTACTTCATCTGCTGAGCAAGCGCAAAGTCCTGAGTTCTAACCTCAGAATATCAAAAAAGAAAAAAAAAAAAACAAAGAAAAAGGGAGAAAATCCAAATTAATAGAATTACAGACTAAAAACAACTTATCACAGTAAACACTAAAATTCAGAGGATTATTAATGAATTTTTTGGAAACTTCTATAATAATGAACTAGAAAACCTAGGAGAAATGGATGAATTAATAGGTACATATGACTGGAAATGCAAATCTTTGGATCTTTGGAGGCTACTGAGCCAGAGGCTGTGGAAGCTGTGGAGTCTGAGCAATGTGATGAGGCCACCATCCCTTGTCTTTTTCTCTCTCCTGCTGTGCCCTGTCTCAAAAATAACTTGTTCACTCTAAAGATAGGGGAAAAATAGTAGCCATTCTCTCCTCACACCCTCTTTTTCTCATAGCTATTTGGTCTGTGAGGAAGCCTGTGAGTGTGTGTGGTGGGTGGTGGGGGTGCTCTCTGCCTTTGGGAGTGTTCCCATGCATCCCTTCTACACCTGGGCTGCTGTGATGAGAGGTGAGAACACTGCCATGTCCTGTGTCTCCAAGGTCCTCTGCACCAAAGGACTCACAAGAGAGCAACAGCCCCAGACACTCAGCCAGATTCTGCAGGAGCCACGACCAGCACATTAAAAATAGCACTGGTTCCCAGAAAAGCCATGCAAGGAAGCAGGTTACCTTTATATTTGCATCAACCATGAAATGGATCCTCAGACTGGACAGGCAGCCTAGTGTATTGGACTGAGCAGTCAGGAACTGTTCAGTCTTTTCCCAAGTGAACTCACACTCTGGTTGACCCCTACAAAATGTCCTATAGAATCAGAGAATGGCTTCATCTGTGTGCTGTATGAAGCCACACCAGCAAAAGGCAACACTCAAAACAGTAGAAACCTGCAAATGGTAAACAGTAGAATGCCCTTTAGGGAGGAAATTACCTTGGGCAGAACAAGTCCTTTCAAAAACTATAATATGATGACTGTATCAGATTAAGATAGAGTCTGTGGATGGATCATCTTATAATGGATGGATAAATTTGATTTTTCTTTTGGGTAGGATCCTCTTGGGGATGGATTATAGAATTTAATCCATGTCACAGCTATGAAGATATGGCACAAAATTGAATGGTAAAAAATTTTTTAAGTAACAGTGCTATAGTTTGGACAGTGTCTGTCAATGGTTTAATAGCCTGTGATTCCAATAAAATGATCACTTTGTTTTCTAGGGAGCAAAGTCCTAGGGTGATTTCAGTTTCTCCCAGACATTATATGTAATTTTTTACATCGGTCCCTTTAGGGAAAATCTGTATGTCAAAGAACCTGTCTCTGCAGTAGTTCTTAGAAAGGAATTTGCACTATTACACTTGAAATTGTTACTTGAAATCAGTAACCTTTTTGTCAGCTCAGTAGAGAGCTCAACATTTTAAACATGGGAGCATTGCAAATTTTACCACAAGAATTTACCTAGCACTTAATCATGTATAAATGTACATAAAAACAAATGAATAAACATGACCTGGGGAAATGGTCAGAGCTCCTATTGTGTTTTTCACTTTGAAAGTAGCAAGTAACCAGAATCTGTCTTGGCAACAGACTTTTAAAAAGACACTGTATCAAAAAATTTTTTTAAATGAGAAAAATGTGAATTCACCAACTGCTGGATGAAATGCTCTGTAAATAACTTTTAAATCCATTTGATCTACAGTATAGGTGAACTCCAATATTTCTTTGTTAATTTTTCTCTGGATAATGTGTCTATTTATGAAAGAGAGGTGTTGGGGTCCTTAAATATTGTTGTGTTGGAGTCAATCTCTCCTTTTATATATAAAGTTTGCTTTATATAATTGGGTGCTCCACACGGGGGTAAATATGCTTATAATTGTCATTTCATCTATTGAATTGACCCCATTATCAATATATATTGTCCGTCTTTGTCTTATTTTTACAGTTTTTGTTACTGAAAATCTGTTTTTTCAGAGAAAAGAATAGCTACTGCTGCCTGGTTTGGATTTCTGTTTGAAAGGAATATATTTTTCCAATCCTTTAGCCTTTTCTTTGTGTGTTTTTAACCAGTTAACTTGAGTTCTTTTGTAAGAAACATATAATTAAATCTATTTTTTATCCATTTTTTAAAAAAGATGTTGTATAAACTGTGGTGTTAGTACCAGCCAGCTCTCTGTACATTTGCTAGCTTGTAGTTTACTAACAGTCAGTAAACTTATTTTTAGAAAGTGGAGGTTTGGTTTGTAACTTTCCTTGTACTTAATTGGGTGGAAGTCTTTTCCACAAATCACCATCTATTTTGTGGAATTTGTTAATCATTTTTATTTGGTAAATATTGAACTGGTATAAATTTGTACAGTTCATATATATTGATTGTGGCAAATTTGTACAGATTTCTATATTTTGGATGAGAAATTTTTCTTCTCACTATAGCAAATTGTTTCTTATCTTGGGATTTAAAAGCATTAGTCAGGAGGCTATACACCACTTACACAGATTTATAACAATCAATGAAATTGATGCACTTATAAAAAATCTTCCAACCAAGAAAAGCCCACCATCAAATAGATTTACTGTTGAATTCTACCAGACTTACAAAGAAGAACTAACACTAAGGCTCATCAATCTATTCTACAAAATAGTAAAGGAAGTAACAGTACCAATTGCATTCTAACAAGCAAGTATTGCCCCAATACCTCAACTGTGTAAGAACACAACAAAAAAAAGAAACTTATAGGCCAATTTCCTTAATGAATACAAACATAAAAAAATGATTCAATACTTACAAACAAAATTCAACATGACCATATTTATTTCATTCCAGTGATGCAAAGATGGTTCAACATATGCACATCAATAAACATCATAGAGCATATAAATAAAACTGAGGAGAAAAGTCACATGATCATCTCAATAGGTGTAAACCATGCCTTTGACAAAATTCAATATACCTGTGTGATGAAAGTCTGATAAAATTAAGAA
Source organism: Castor canadensis (assembly GCF_047511655.1). NCBI lineage: Eukaryota > Metazoa > Chordata > Mammalia > Rodentia > Castoridae > Castor > Castor canadensis. The sequence goes on along the minus strand of NC_133397.1, from coordinate 87,263,503 downwards.
TATGAAAAACTTACCTCACCAGGATACAAATTACATATTACAAACCTATAGTTGAATTTATACTCAATGGGGAAAAACTGAAAGCATTACTTCTAAAATCAGGAATGAGTCAAACATTTCCACCCTCTCAAATCTTATTCCTAATAAAATTTAAATTTACCCATTGCAATAAGGCAAGATCAAGAAATAAAAAGAATAGAAATAGAAAAGTAAGAAGTTAAAATTTCCCTATTTGCAGATGACATAATTCTATACTTGAAAGACTCTAAAAATTTCAAAAGAAAAATATTAAACATTTTCAGCGAGGTAGAAAGACACCAGTATCCATTCCATACACTAATAAAGAACATGGTGAAGAAGAAATCTGGGAAACACTGCCATTGATAATAGCTTCAAAAAATAACACACATAACAATAAACATAATTGAAGAATAGAAAGGCCTCAACCATCAAAACTGTAAAACATTGAGGAAAGAAATTGAAGAAGACATGAGAAGATGGAAACACCTTCCATGCTCATGGATCAGCAGAATTAAAAATGTGAAATGGCTACACTATGGAAAGCAATGTATAGATTCAATGTGATCCCTATAAAAGTTCCAATGTTATTCTTCACACCACACACACACACACACACACACACACACACACACACAAACACAATCCTAAAGGAAACATAAAAGATCTTAAATAGCAAAAGAAATTACTCTACAAAGCTATAGTAAAAACAAACTAATGAACTAACTAGCTAACTAACTAACTAACTAACATGGTACTGGCACAAAAACAGACATGCAGACTAAAAGAATACAAGTTATCATAAATAAACCCATACAATTGCAGGTATGTAATTTTTGGTAAACATGCCAAAAACTTAATGTTGGAAAGAGTACAGGCTCTTCAACAAATGGTGTTTGGAAAACTGAATATCCACATATAGAAGACTTAAACTAGACCCCTAACATTCACCCTGTACAAAATAAACTAAAAATAGATCAAAGACTTCAATATAAGACCCAAACAATACTAGATGACAATACAGAGAAAATACATGAAGATATAGTGATAGGCAATGATTTTCTGAATAGGACTTCAAAAGCTCAAGAAATAAGACCAAGAATTAGCAAATGGGATTGCATCAAATTAAAAAGCCATTTTCTGTGCATCAAAAAAGTGCATTTACCAGAGTGGAGAATCAGCCTTTAGAATGGAAGAAAGTCTTTGCCAGTGTAGGCCACATTGCTATTACAAAAATTACTGTTGTACACATTAATAGATCTTGACACATACTCCACTGTAGATGCTTGATTTACATTACCCATAGTGCTGCAGAAATTCTGCTAAAGACATCTCACATTTCAATAAATCTAAAATTTTCACTTTATCACTTAAGTTGTGCACAGTGCATGCTTTTTTTTTTTTTTTGGACTTGTAAGGACTACCATAACTTTTACCTTGCTTTTAGGGACACGATTTGATTTTGGGAAAGCATGCTTTCCCAAAACTAAGGACAGGCAAGTAACTCAGCTGAACACACACAATTTAAACACAACTGAGGATCACACAGGATGACTGAGAGCTACTCTGTATCAAATGAGCTGTGTAATGCATGTGAAGGAATTCCTAATTTTGTTTTGGATATTTCTTTTGATTATTTATTGATTGATTGATCAGACTTATTCAAAATCATAATAAACCTGCCAATAAGGCAGTCCTACTGTACTGTATATATGGAACATTTTGTTATTGTATTTGTTAACTAAAGGATTTGTTTGAAGTACTTTAGACCAGGGATTTGGAAAAGTGAAAACTCCAGAGATATGAGTCAGCTTTCTTAACAGTCACCAGAAGACTAAAAAATGTTCTGACATATTTTCAAAATATAAAGAACAATTATAAGAGCATGAGAAGAATATCCCTAGTTCCAGTTGATATGTCATTGAAGTAGGTCTGGACAGGGTATGAATTAAGGGCTAAACTTGACTTCTAGCAGAAGTAAATGCAAACACTATTTCACTTTTCTTACCCATCATCATAACCTTCCAATTATTAGTCTGCAAAAAGATAGATCAAAAATTAGGTTCTCATTTCCACAAATGAAAAAAATCTAAAGGTTTAATATCCCTATTATCCAGAATAAATAGTGATATATCAAGATGCTAATGTCCTGGCTTCTATTTATAGACTTCTGAGATTTTTTTTCTCAAGCCCCCTAAAAGATATGCTGCTTATACAGGACTAGTGTGGTGTTACACCTTTATGTGACATTGACTCAAGGAAGCTGAGTGCCTGAAAATATCTGGGAACAAAAAGAGGGAACAGAGACTCATAATGACAAGGGGAGGGATATTGCTTAATGAGGGAGGGTGGAACAACTTATAAGACGCATCTGAAACAAAACCAAACCACTATACCTTCCCATTATTTTGCCTAATTATGAAAAGGGGCATTTGTAGCAGATCTTATATAAGGAAAAAATTTCCTAATATCTATTCAAAATCCTAGGCTTGCAAATTGTATTTTGGAAAGTGTTCAGAGAGAATAACTCTCTAGTGCTGCAACTGATCAGATTTATCTACCCTTGCTTTCCCTTGCTGCACAGAAGCAGAACAGAGGAACAAGATGAGATAGAGTTCTAAAAAAGTAACCAATTAATGATTTTCATAAGTAAGTAGGGTCATGTAGCCCCTGATGGAGCCACCGTATCTGCCACCTAACATGGGAGCATTGATAAAATCTAATCTAACACCATAGATTCATTTATAGAGACACAGTGAATTCCAGTAAACATATCTTTGATAGACAGATATTCAGAAAGCCTGAAGATAGGAGACACAGAGAATGATCAGGAGACACAGAGAGGAACTGTAGAGTGCACTGCACATTGGAAGAAGCAAAAGAAATAACAATGGATCAATGACTAGCACACTTTTTCCTGGACATGTTAATTCTCAGTATTTGTGTCAATTTCAAACTGGGGAGATCTGTAAGTTAAAAGGACAGGGAATAAGAGACAAGGAAGAAATGGACATTGAGCTTATTTTCTAGTATTTTGAAAATGAAGGAAAGAAGAAGATAAGACAACTAATGAGACTAAAAGGACATAAAATTATATTGTTTACACATTTTAACCTATTTTACTGGGGAATGTTTATATCATAAAGACTTGTTTGTTAAAAAATAGAAGAAACCAGTAATATTGTATCATAGTTTATAACAGAATAAAAACTAAATGCCTTTTAAATGTATAACATCTTCTGGAGTTCAACAGGTCTATTATCAGGGTCCTAGCATCTGATGAGGGCCTTCTTACCATGTCATCCATGGGGAAATGTAGAAGAGCAAAAGGGCATATGGGAGATACAGTAAGAGACAAAGGGAGATATACTCCTTCTTTCATCAGGAAACCACTCTACTGATGATTAGCTCACTCTTGAGATAACATTAATCACTCTCAGATCTAACCACCTTTTAAAAGTCTTCATTCTCAACCCAGTGTGCATGGGGAATTAAGTTTCTTACACACAAATTAGGGGGATATAGTTAAACAAATATGCATAACAAAGTGCATTTGATATTTCCCTAAATAGTTTTGCTTGGATAACTCTAAAGCCTTTGAGCAAAATAGCTCATCTTTCTGAAGAACAGTGTGGAGTATCATAGACTGAAATCTCTGAGAGACCAGTTCAAGGCTAAGTAATGTCCAAAACTGATGAAGTCCCCATTGAGGACAAGCAAATGTTAAAAATTATTTAATGTCTCTCTTTAGATAAGTTCATAACATGACAAAATAATTAAATACAAATAACCCATGAAAACAATCAGTTTTAGACAATGAAATTCAATTTTGTATATATGAAATATGCAATGTTTTCTGAATATCCAGAGCTGCAGGTTCAACCCAGCCAAACTTTCCATTCGAGATTCAGTATTCATCAACTGATGTGTGATATGAAACTGTGTACAGAAAGAAAACTGGAAAAGACTCAGCACACAGTGTTAGGGAAAGAAATTCTTAAAGTTGGCAAGATAAAGAGGTATCTGGTATGTATACTAAGAAGCCAGCAGATTCCTAAGAATAATGCATTCCAAGGGATAAGGAATCAAGATGGTAAAGAGGCAGAAAATTTCTGAGAGATTTTAGTAAAGGAATAAAAGAAACAAGGTAGCTCATGGGGAAAACATAGACTAAAGAAAATGCTTCTGAATAAAAAAGTCATGAACAGGCTTAAACAGCAAATGATGAAACAAATTGAGAGAAAAAAAGATAATTCAAATAGTCTTAATTGCTTTACATTCCTCTCCCTCTTTGCCACGCAAGCTTAGGTATTTTGCACATGTAAATCAACCCTCACAACAATCTGTAAAGGCAGTAACACTACCTTTATGGTAAAGTCCAGGGGATAGCGGCTCAGAAAACTAAAGGAGGTTCCACAGGTTGAGTGACAGAAAGATCATTTTGATAGTATTTGAACCTAGAGCCAATATGCTTTTCAGTGCTTCACAGCGAGTCAGAACTGATGATGTAAAGAATATATAAAGACCTAAGTTCTAAGGTAAGGAAAATGTTGTTCTTTCATTCAGTAACTAGTTAAAATCTTTTCTCAACATAACTCTTCCATATATTTCAGTTGTCTTCTCCAGCTTTGTACTTATTTTCAACTTCAAATACAATTATCAACCAATTTATTCATGGTTGTTTATTTAGATAGTACACAGAGAAGTTAACTTAGTAGCTGGGTCTGCATCTGAGATAATTCTTATGGAGCAAAACATACCCTCTTTATATTCTAAAGCCGTAGAACTCTGTTGTACTCCATCTGGGAGTTAGTGTACCATTAAAGAAAGAGATCACCACCACAAACAAATGCTGGTGAGGATGTAGGTGAAAAAGGAATCCTCATACACTGCTGGTGGGAATGTAAGCTAGTACAACCACTTTGGAAAACATTATGGAGACTCCTTACAAAAGTAAATATAGACCTGCCATATGATCCAGCAACACCACTTGTTGGGGCTGGGAATCTAAAGACAGAGAGACAAGTCAGTGCCCCCTACCCTTCATGGGAGCATTGTGAGCTCTACATCCAGAGAAGGTGACATTTGGTCTCCCAAATCTGCCACAGGGTTGATAAACAAGGTGCTCTTAAGATTGTTTCATCCAGATAAGGGACAAACAGGCCAGCTTATTGAAGGGTTATTACAAAAGCTGATGTGCACACAAATCCATGACCAACAGAAGATACCACCTAACCCTTTCCCTAACCTGGAATTAAAGCATTCATAAAAAGTCTCAACTTCCACTGCAGCAGTGAGCTACTGGATTCTGGGCTCCACTGTGCTACTTTAGCTGCAGTTTTTTCTATCCCTAATAAATTTATCTGTGTGTGCACTATTTGTGTCTCGTGAGTTTATTACTAAGCCCAGTACAGACAAAAACCCTTGGAGCAATCCCTCTCAACATTCCTGGTGACCATGAAGGGATCCCCCCAAGACAAAGGTTAATACTAAGAACCCCTAACTTTAGGCAGGGTCTGCCTGGGTGTGACCATGAGTGTCTGACATCCCCATGGATTCCCTTATGGGGAGAGACCCCTTGTCACAAACTCTGTCAAAGGCAGAACTCCCTGCATGCCTCCCCCTCTTTCCTTTCCTCTTCTCTTCACTTTTCTAGGGACCTTCCCTGACCATAGGCTGCCTCTTGTCAGTCCAAGCTCACTAAGGCTTATTGACAAACTCTAAAGCATTCCTTCTTGGAGTGCAATGAATCAAGCCTGCCCAGGGTTTATATGGGACTGCCTACTGCCACATGAGCAGCTGAGAGAGATAATTAAACATCAGACCTTTCTTTCTATGATGGGCTAGACTTTCTGTCCTTGCCAGAAATGGTGGGCATACTTCTGTGACATATGGCCCCACACACTTCCTCCTTGGTCCTACCACCTTGTTCTTTGTCTTTGTCCACCTTCCTCTCCCTTTGTTTATTGTGATCCTAGCTTTCTTTGGGGAACTCATCCCCTAGTTTCTTATGACTTCCTTAATTTACCTCAGATCTTGTTTGTCATGCCCCTTGGTCCCCAAAAAGTGCTAATGTCATTTTCCTGGAACAGCCTAAAGAAATGGGCTTTGCTATGTCTCCAGACCTCTTATTTGAACTTCTTACACTTTCTGCCTCAGGATAGAGAAAGTTTTCCCCAAATGCTGGCACTGGTCATCCCTTTGTGAAACTATGATTGTCCTGGGTCTCCCTCCAAGCACCCTTTTATAACTTTACAGGCAATTTTTGAAGTATGCTACCCCTTTATTCAAGAGATAGCCTTCTACTTGGCTGCCTATTTCTGGTGGAGACACCTTAAATACTGAGGATATAAGAATCCTAAATGTTTTCACTGTGTCAGTAGAGTGGTTGCAGTCCTACCAGTTTTTCCATTCCCTTCAGTCCCTAGCAGAGGGAAATCATGGGACAGGGATGCCTGTTCTTGCTGAGTCAGCCCTAATTTGGGACACAGATGAAAGGGGAGCCTTACAACATTTTCTGTTGTTCTTCTAGATGGGACCTGCACCCTCCAGTCTTCTGGCCTCAGTACCCAAGCGGTCTTTGCTGGCCTGTCTTCTGAAACATTGGAAATATCTTGACCCTCATAATCTTAAGAGAAAAACCATCATCTTTCTTTATACTTTCTCTGTACCCAAAGGGCTCCTTAATTTATAATAACATACTCCAACTAGATCTTTTCTATAAGTGGGAGGAAAACTGGGCTGAAATCCCTATGTACAGCTTTTTTTCATCTCTGGGATCATCTGGAATGGCTCCATGACTGCCATCTAGACATTCAAAGCTTGGCCATGCTCTGTAATCCCCAAAACAGCACAGGGTGAGACCAGCAATTAGCAGTTCAATGCCAATCTCCCAAGGAAACCAAGGCACCCCTATCCACCAAACCCTCTGTCCCACCCTCTGAGCCACCCCAATATTAGGGACCACCTCATGGATGTTTCCCCATCCAACAGGCAGTAGCGGGAAAGAGACAAGTCTATGCCCCCTTCCAATTATCAGATCTAAAGGAGATAAAAAAGGATTTGGGCAGTTATGCAGACAATCCTGACCAATATATCCAGGTTTTTATTACTGTGATCCAAACCTTTGAATTGGAATGGATGGATATCATATTCCCACTAGACCAAACCCTTTCCTCCTTAGAAAAATAATGGGTCCTGACCCAGGCCAACCAAGTGGGAGATGAGTTCTACTTACAGCATGCTCCAATACCCATAGCACCAGGGAATGAAGGGATAGAAATTCCCATGCCCACAGAACACAAGTGGTCCCTTTGGTGGACCCCCAACTGGGATAAAAATGTGGAAGATATTAATGGATTAGATGCCACTCTACCCATTTGATAGTGGAAGGACTAAAAGAGGCCAAGGTTAAGCCTCTAAATGATCCCCAGGTAACTGCAGTACAACAAAGCCCTGATGAGAACCCCTTTACCTTTCTACAGCATCTTAAGGACACTATCCCAAAACACACCTAAATGGACCCAGAGACACAGGTGTGAGAGGTTCTCCTTATTAATAAATTTCTACCTCAGTCAGCCCCAGATATCTGCAGAAAATACCAAAAATTGGTGGCTGAAGTTGAAAAGTCATTGGACAAAATAATTCAACTACCCACATCTATACACTATAATCAGGACCTCACTAAAAAGAGAGAAAAGGATAAAGAACATCATGACCTACTCACAGTTTGCAAGGAGTACCCCCTCCCCACAGGGACTTGCATCCCATGTTTGCTACCACTGTGGAAAGGAGTGGCACTTCCGCAGGAAATGTCCAAAAGGGAGACAGCCCCAGCCCCCACTGGGACCTTGCTTCATCTGCTAGGGTAATCACTAGAGGTCTAAATGCCCCTGTCTCCAGGAAGAAGGTGGGATTCCACCTCTTATGGATTGATGGGTGCTGGGGCTTCCTGTCCAGCTCTACTTCTTGACATCAATGTTGAGGAGCCTTGGGTAGCCATAACAGTGGAGAAGCGAAAGGTCATCTTTCTCCACAGTGGAGCCCATTTCTCTGTCTTACCATTTTTCTCTTGGTTCTTGTTCCAATGACAACATTATTGTTTGGGGCATATTTGGCCAGCCCCTAGAGCACTATTTCACTGGTTTCTCTGGCCTGCTCTTGGGGGGACCTCCAACTTCTGTCACTCTTTTTTCATAGTCCCTGAGACTCCAGCACCATTGAAGGATTTACTGTCTCAACTAAAGGCATAAATTTTGTTACCCCAGGGGACTATCTCTGTTGCTCCCTTCTTCAGGAACAAGTACATCCTATGGTATGGACTAATGGAGTGACTGTAGAGTAAGCAAAAATGGCCCTTGGGGTTCAAATAAGACTTAGAGACCCCTCACAGTTTCCACATCAAAAGCAGCATTCCTTAAAGCCCAAAGGATGACAAGGCCTCTTACCCATTATTAGTTCCCTGTAAAAGCAGGGATTACTAATCAGTTGCTCAAGCCCCTACAATACTCCTACACTTGCTGTCCAAAAAGGACCAGATGAATTGAGAATTGTTCAAGATCTCCAATCCATTAATAAGGCAGTCATTCCTCTCCACCCTATTGGTCCCAACTCCTATACTCTATTGGCTCAAATACCCTCAAAAGCTCAATATTACCTGGTATTTGACCTAAGGATTCTTTCTTCTGCATTCCCCTACATCCTGATAGTCAGCCTCTCTTTGCCTCTGAAGACCCTACAAACCCCTAATTGACCTAGACAGTTCTGCCTCAAGGGTTTAAAGACAGTCCTCAACGTTTTGAACAGGCCCTAACCAGAGACTTATTAGATTGGCACCACCCAGAGGTCACCCTTCTTCAATACGTTGATGACCTACTTTTCTGCGGAGCCACAGAGACACTCATCTGTAAAGAGTCTGAGTACCTTTTAAACTTTCTGGCCTCCTGGGGTTACAAAGTCTCCGAGGAAAAGGCCCAATTATGCTTTCCTAGGTCACCTATCTGGGCATGGTCTTAAAGTGACAAACTTGCTTCCTGAGTCCAGAACACATTGACCCAATCTTCCATTACCCACTGCTCCAGACAATGAGGCAACTTAGAACTCTTTTGAGAGTTACAGGATTTTGCAGAATCTTGATTCCTGTATGCAGCTCTTGCCAGACCCTTATATCAGCTCTTTAAGGATGCCCAGTGGAATTCCTAATCTCTCTTTGAATGGGACCCTGAGAGTGTAAAGGCCTTCCAAACCCTCAAATGGTCACTCCAAATGGCTCCAGCATTGAGTCTGCCCACCCACAACTGCTTCCAGTTCTATGTTTATGAAAAGGGGGATGGCCCTTGCAGTACTAACCCAGCTATGAGGGCCCATGTCCCAACCAGTGGGATACCTGAGCAGAGACAGACAATGTAGTTTAAGTATGACCTGGGTGCCTAAGGGCCTTTGTGGCCATCTGCCTCTTGATCCTAGATGCCCAAAAATTGATTCTTGGATATCCCTTGAACATATATATGCCTCATGGTCTAGGCGGGCTCCTAACATCCAAATGAGGAATGGGGTTATCAGGTAGCAGGCTGCTTAAATATCAGGCACAATTATTAGAATGCCCAGAAGAAGGCACCTGAGTGTGCTCTGCCCTAAATCCAGCATCGTTCCTCCCTACTGAGGGGGACCCACTCACTCATTCCTGTGAGAAGGTACTAGCCAAATGATATTCAGCTAGGCATGGCCTCCTTGACCAACTGCTCCTGGACCCAGACCTCAGTCTTTCTACGGATGGTAGTTCATTCGTCCAGGAGGGAACAAGGTGAGCAGGGCAACTGTGGTGTCTCTCACCAAGACCCTATGGGCTGAGCTCTGCCTCCTTCCACTAGTGCCCAATTGGCTGAGCTGATTGCTCTCACCAAAGCATTACAACTATCTTGAGGGAAAATTGTCAACATGTATACCGACTCTAACTATGATCTTACATGCTCATACAGTGCTCTGCAAAGAACCACAGATTCCTTGCAGATTGTTAACTACTGAAGGGTCATGTATTAAACACTCTCGGGAGATCTTAGACCTCTTAGAGGCAGCTTTAGTTCCAAGACAAGTAACAGCAATCCACTGTCTTGGTCATCAGTGGTCAGAGAACCAGGTCACTAAGGGTAATCAGAGCACTGACATGGCAGCAAAGGAGGCGGACTGAAAACCTATGTCCAGGGTCCCCTCTGCTGGGAACAATCTTTCCTTCTTCCTGAATGCCCCCAGAACTCACCTACTGAGCATTCACAGGCTTTTGAAGGAGGAAATCACTTAGATTATACAGGATGGTGGATAACTCCTGAGGACAAATTATTTCTTCCACAGAGTAGCCAATGGAAAGTTCTAAAAATCCTACATCAAACCTATCACCTAGGGGTCCATAAGACACTCTCCTTGACAAGACAGTTATTTGTGGGGATAAAGCTCAGAGATACCCTTCAGGATATTATTAGAGGATATGAAATCTGTCAGCAGAACAACCCCCACAACACTGCCCTACCTGTCCCTGGAACACAGAGGTGGGGCACATATAGAGGGGAGGACTGGCAGCTTCATCCACTTGCCAGGAGGCCTAACCTCTAGAATGCTTCTGGTTCTGGTAGACACCTTTACTAGATGGATTGAAGCGTTCTTCTGCTCTTCTTAAAAGGCCCGAGAGGTAATTAAAATTCTAATTAATGAAATTATCCCTAGATTTTGACTTCCCTAGACTCTCCAAAATGACAATAGGCTGGTCTTCTGAGCCAAAGTCTCTCAGGGAGTCTCTAAGGCTTTGGGAATCAAATACCATCTCCACTGTGCCTGGAGACCCTAATCCTCAGACAAGGTTGAGGGGGCCAATGGACTACTCAAGAGACACCTGTCTAAGTTGACTCAAGAAACTCACCTTCCCTGGCAAAGATTACTACTTCTAACCTTCATCTGACTTAGAAATACCCCAAATAAAATGGGTCTTACTCCCTTTGAAGCTTTGTGTGGGAGACCCTTCCTCCAAAAAGATCTAATCTTGGACTCCAAAATAGCAAACCTGGTCTCTCATATCACTCGACTAGCCAAGTTATAACAAATCCTCTCTGAGGAAGGGAGGGTGAAGCCCTAAGGTCTCTCCCTGGCTACCTCTGTCAAGAGATTAGTCCTCATCAAGTTTTCCCATGATCCTCAGGGTCTCTCTGAAGCACCTTAGGGAGGGCCATACCCAGTCTTGTTATCTACCCCCACATGAATTAAGATTGCTGGACTGGATTCCTGGATTCACATCTGAGCCAAACATTGGACACCTGAGCCTGGCAAGCCCACCACAAAACCACATCCAGCTCCACCAGCCTACTCCTGTAGACCAGTGGAAGACCTCAAATATCTTCAAGAGGACCACATCAGACATGTAACTTATGGGCTGTTTTTGTTCTTGTCCACTTTATCCTGAGTGTTGGTTTGTGTGTGACCTCTCTCCCTGAATGGACATGCCTCCTGCAAATAGCCTAAATTGGTGGGTATCTCATCCTGTGTGCTCTGCTTCTTGTATTCTCCTCACTCTTGTAGCCTGCACCTTGTCTATAAGTTATGCCCCCATGATGGCAGTTACACTGATGCTATGTGTGGTTGTTCCATCAGAAACTCTTGTTGTTTAAGAAATGGTCAACTGTACGGGAAGGCCCTAGGTACAGGCTTCATTGGCATGTACAGCCTTTCCCAGTGCCCTGGGAGAGCAGGCTAATGAAGCTGATTGCCACCAGAGAAGACAGGGGGAGGAATTATAAAGACAAAAGAGAGTGTATTGAGCAAAGTCTAGACACTAGTTGACAAGTCACATGAAGAACATGTAAATTATGTATGTCAAAGACCCACCTCTCACCCCCCTCCCAGAAAAAGAATAAGACTCTTATGGCCTCAGTCACTTGGGGATCTAGATCCCTGGCCATATGAGCAACTCAATTCCACCCATCACCTTTTAAACTCTACAAACCCCACTTTAGCTGAGGATTGCAGGCTTTGCTCTCTCCAAGCCTCCCACAGGTATCGATTATCCCCAGGGACTCACTTGAGGCCTTGCCAGGTAATTATTGGAACTTCCTCTGGTGAGACCCAATATCACCAATATAAAACTAACCCATCCTGCTCCCCAGTGCCTTCAAAGCTTACAGGGGTCAATTCCACTGGGGGAATTTCCTAAGAGCTTTTGTGTTAATATCACACAGTCAAGGAATAACACTCAATGCCTTATTTTGCTTGTGAAAACCACCAAGTATGCTTGCCTACTTCCTGGTTGGAAGGGAATCTATTCTAAGGCTCTCTTAACCCCACAAATTGACATCATTTGTGGTAGCCAGTCTCTTCCTATTTCTCTGGCAGCCTACACTCGATCAAAGAGAGCCATTCAGATCCTTCCCTATTAATAGCCATGGGGATCACGGCTGGAATAGGTGTTGACATCAAGGGCAACTCCTCGTCAGTCCGCATTTATCAAATACCATCAGAAGAAATTTCTGATGACATAGAACAAGTCATACAGTCCTTAGAGACTTTACAAGACAAGTAAATTCATTTGCATTGGTCGTGCTTCAAAATAGATGCACACTTGACCTATTAACTGCTTAAAATGGTGGAATATGCCTTTTCCTAGACAAAGATTGTTGCTTTTAAAATAAAAAATCTGGGATGGTCAGAGACATAGACTGACAGTTAAGACAACACATTAAAAAAGGAGACAGGAATAGCTAATTCATGGTCCTTCTGGAACAATATATGGATCTGGACTCCTTGAGCACTACCTCTGGCTGGCCCCCTCTTTATGCTTCTTCTGGTACTCCTATTCAGGCCTTGCATAATAAATGCTCTCCCCATGTTCATATTTCAACATATCATATTCCAATGGATCAGACTCCAGGTCTTAGTCAAAGAATACTCACCTCTGCCTATGCATAAGTCCTCCGTCCAGTTCTATTGGGGGCCTCTGGAAACCACACAGGTCAACCCCTGAGATTAGTACTACTACACCTACCCTTCCTCCTCCTTTGCCACTGTCAGCAGGAAGCAGATAGACTGGTCATCTCCCCTCTCCCCAACAGAAATTAAGTGTTTGTCTCAGAGGTGGAACTTGTTGGGTCTGGGAATCTAAAGACAGAGAAGCAAGTCAGTGCCCCCATCCCTCATGGGAAGACTGTGAGCTCTACATTCTGAGAAGACATGTGGTCTCACAAATCTGCCACAGGATTGAAAAACAGGATGCTCTTAAGATTGTTTTGCCCTGATAAAGGGCAAACAGACCAGTTTATGGGGGAGTTATTATGAGAGCTCATGCGTGTGAATCCACTACCAGCGGGAAGATCCCACCTAACCCATACTCTAGCCTGAAGTTAAAGAGTCTATAAAAAGTTTCAACTTCCACTGCAGCAGGAAGCTACTGGTTTCCAGGCTCCACTGCGCTACTTTAGCTGCAACCTTTTCTATCCCTAATAAATCTACCTGTGTGTGTACTCTTTGTGTCTCATGAGCTTATTCTTAAAACCAGTGAAGACAAGAACCCTCAGAGGACCCCACCCCCCCAACAAACTCCAAGGGATATACCCAAAGGAATGAGACTCAAATTATTACAAAATCCCATGCACAGCCATGTTTATTGCAGCACTATTTACAATAGCCAAGCTATGGAAATAACCAAGATGCCCCACAACTGATGAATGGACCAAGAAAATGTGGTATTTCTACACAATGGAATTTTACTTAGCCACAAAGAAGAATGAAATTTTATCATTCACAAGTGAATGGATGGAACTAGAGAACATCGTCTTGAGCAAAGTTAGCCAGGTTCAGAAGGCCAAAAATTGAATGTTCTCCCTCATATGTGGATTACAGACCCAAAACAAGTGCAGTAATATTAATGGATATGGGTCACACACTAAGGGGAGAATGCACACGGGAAAAGTAGGGAAAGGAAAAGAAACCTAAAGCTTGAATGTGATTGATGTGCTCCTTGTTGAGGAGTGAAAAAAGTAATCTTAAATTAGTAGAGGCCACTATGGGAAGGGGACCAGAAAGGAGTGAAGAGGTATGGTAAGAGATGAACCAGTGTGAATTTCAATACACAAGAGCATGGAAGCAACACCAGGAATCTCTGTGTGTAGCTATATCCCAAACTAGCAAAAATGATATGTCTTTATTATTATCTCTTATGTTTTCTCTTCAACAAAATCGGAGAAGAGGGTGGAACAGGTTAGGTCTGGAAGTGTGGAGTTGCGGGTAGGGGGAACTGGGGGTGGGGGAAAGGTGGCAAAAACAATTGTATACACATGTATGCAAATGTAAAACTGATAAAATAAAAAAAAGAAAAAGTGGGATTTCTAATTCACACTATAATACAATGTATATGGTAGACAATGATTAATAAAGTAAACATACTACATAAATTATTCCTTACCTTTGTGTGTTGGTTATATTATAGTTTACTTATTGTACAGTTATGTCAATCATATCAAGGGATTCATGGTAAATAGGTAACAAGAAGGTAATCTACTTTATAATATTAAATGGACAAATGTATATAAATTGGCTATTAAATGGTAAACTGTGTTTTTAAACTGAGTTCTGCAGGGAAATAATAGTAAGTACCTGTCCATGACCAAAGGCTTTACTTCAAAATAGAACAGAAGAATTAAAATTTTGTGGGTAGGATATTTATCCATAGTTATTATTCAACAACTGACATTTTGTGACCTCATAAAAATACTAACATCCTTTTTCCCTTCATATGCAACCCCAGAAAAAATTAAACTTGCCCCAATCATAATTTCTATGGGCATATAATACCCTGCTTATACTTTAACCCTATTTCATCAAAGAAACTTCATATTTTTCACTAAATGACACTGAAATTCACAACCAATCCCTGGTGAAGTTTTACTTTTTTATTTTTAGCATTGCAGTTATTTGGTACAACTGACCCACAAAATACAAATATCATAGAAAATAGAGTTCCCAAATGATGTGCTGCATTAATGCTCACCAAGAATAATGTGTTACCTAGAATTTTCTCATAAAATACTCCAACTGGATGTGAAACAATGTAGTTTTTCTACTTTTCTTTTTTTAAAAAATCAAATAATGCAGACCCAATGTTCTGGTAATGTGAATTTTTCTCTATGGCAACTTTTACAATGCTGACATTGTCTAATGAACAAGTATGTACTTCAAAGCTTGGTGTTCTCCACTCAAAGATGTGCTCATTTTCATGTCCAGAACCTATGAACATGGTACATTTCATATTTAACATGAATTTGTAAATATGATCAAGGATATTAAAAGAGGAGGTTATCCTGGATTAGCTAATGTGTCTACCCTAATCACAAGTGACCTTAGAGGTTGAAGAGGGAGAAAGAGAGTTAAGCTAGACAAAAGGAGACATGGCAGTGGAAACAGAGTGATAATGGTGCAGTTACTAGAAGTGGGCCAGGAGCCAAGGGAAGAGATTCTTCCTTAGAGCCTCAGAAAGACTGCAAATCTGTTGGCACCTTGATTCTGATCTACAAAGACCCAATTTTGACTTTTGACTATATATGTCTATAGACATATATAGTTTGGTTTTATGTAAGTATTATATAAGTTTTATGTAAGTTTTCTAAGTATATATAGTTTTATTTGTTAATTTATTGTAACTGGTACATGAAAAGATAAATTTTGTACATGTTCTGGGATTCCATATGATGTCTTGATACATGTGTATCACATTTTATAAAGTTTAAGTCATTAAACTTTATTTCTTCAAGAATCTATCATTTCTTTATGGAGAAAACATTCGAAATGCTTTTTTCAGCTTTTTGAAATGTACAGTATGTTATTGTTGTCTATAGTGACGCTACTCTGCAATAGCACACGAAAACCTCTTGCTCCTATCTAATTTTAACTTAATACCCACTGATCAACCTGTCCTCATCTCTCTCTCCTCCCTTCCCTCTCGAGCCAGTGGTAACAACATTATCTACCGTCAACTTCTATGAGATCAATTTACATATAAGTCAGATCATGCATACTTGTTATTCTGCTCCTGACTTATTTCAATTAATATAATAATTTCCACTCCCATTTATGTTGTCACAAATGTTCGGATTTTATTCTTTTTATTGCCAAATAGTATTCTATACTGCATATATGCCACTTTTTCTTCATTCATTCATCAATTGATGGACACTTATGTTGGTTCCATTTCTTAGCTACAATGTCTCTTTGACATATTGATTTAATTTCCTTTGAGTATATACTTAGTGATTTTATTGCTGGATCATATTGATAGTTCTATTTTGATTTTTTGAGGAAATTGCACACTATTTTCCACAATGTCTGTAGTAATATATATTTGTACCAACTGTGTGCAGGATTCCCTTTTCAAAATCCCTATCTTTGCCAGCACTTGATATGTCTTTTCGAGATTAGCCATTCTTACTGGGGTGAGGTGATATGTAATTGTGGATTTGATTTGCATTTCCCTGATGACTAGTGATGCTGAACATTTTTTCATATGTCTATTTGCCATGGATGAATGGAAAAAAGAAGTGTAATATATATACATTTAGTATTATGTAATATATATTTAATTTTATTTAGCTATAAAAAAAGAATGCAGTTTTCTCATTTGTGAAAGCATGAAAGGAACTGGAGATCACTGTCATGTGAAAACATTGAGACACAAAAAGCGAAATACCACCTTTCACACTCATGTGTGGAATCTAAAAAAAAAAACCATCTCATTATTTTTGAGAGTATAATGTTGGTTACCAGAAGCCAGGGAACATAAGGAGGAAGGAAGGATGGGAAAAGGTTGACTGATTGGGAACTAAGTAAATTGCTGTTAGACAGGAGAAAGAAGCTCTGAGGTGTTCCTGCATGGTAGAGTGGCTATAGAAAACAGTAATGTACTCTACACTTGGAAAAATTAGAAGAAAGGATTTTGAAAGTTTTCATCATAAAGAAATGGTAAATATTTTAGGAGGTAAATATGTTTAACATGATTTAAATATTGCACAATGTATACATGTATTATACATTTTATGTAGTCACATTAATATGAACAACTTTTGTGTTTTATGTATTCATTGAAATAGATATAGTAGATACAACATGGAAATTTTTAGCTAAAAAGTTAAAATAAAAAATAAGCAAACAAAAAAAAGATAACAAATATCCATCATATGAAGTTAACAGTGATGTAAAAAATACATTTCAAGGTCTTAAAAAATAAAATATCTGAAACATTTGAATATGAAAACTTTGTATTTTATGATTTGTTAATCTTTCCTGGATGCACATAAATGATTTGAACATTCTAATTTTGGCACTGGTCATTATAATATTTTCTGTCCATTTTATAATGCTCACAGAACAACTTGTGTTTATATGTTTTTTAACTCCACCACATTGAAAAGCCTTGAGATAAGGCACTGTTCTATTTAGGTTTACATTCTTATTATAACACAGCACATTGTTTTAAGCACTTCAAGACACTATTAACAAATGAATTAAAACATGGCTCAAAATTCTTAACACAATATATGTCAATGTACAAAACACAAAATAGCCTGCTTCCCAGTCTTGAGGTATTTTTAAAGTTTGACCTAGATCTTTAGCAAAAGTCTTGACTCTGGAAGCAGTAGGGGGAGGATTTGGTTGCTGAGGCTAGCTCTCTACTAATGAAAATTTAAGTATAAGTTTTATAGCCCTTAATTTTATTCTTGTTTTCTTTTATATTCTTTAAGCCTTTAAGCCAAATAATGTTACAGATTTTTCTCCTTTGTCCTCAAAACTATAGCAATATTTGGTTTAATTTTTTGATCATCTTAAAATGGGTTCACCCAATGCAAGGGATTTATTAATGGAAATCCTTTAAATAAAAATATAAAATTACAACTTGATAGGAAAGTTAAGTGTCAATATTTTACAATATTGTTTTAGGACAAATAAACTTCAGTAAGCATTTATCCAGTAATCACAGCTTAAACATCTTCTCACAGAATGTTCCTTGACTACATGCATTTTCTTTTAAATTATACTTATTTATATATGTACTTATTTATTTTGCATTTTTATATATACATTCTTTATAAGATGCTAATTTCAAATCTGTGCCTACAAAATGCACTCATCAATAGATCTGTTGATATTATTAAATAGGATGATTTTTAAAAAATCAATTCCAAATAGCTGGTTTACTAATATATAGTTTATTGGGTTTTTATAACTCAAAATATAAAACCCCAAATTAATTGATTAATTCCAGAAATTAGTGTGGTTTTAATCAACTTTAAATAGTCTTTGATTTATATATATATAAATAATATGTTTTTCTAGACCATTTTTCTGTGTACTAAAACTTAAAAACTTGTGTCTATTTATTTTAACCAGTTCATGCTATCTCTTTAGTAAAATTGCCTCAGTGTCTTCATTTTTGTTATAAATTTTTGCTTAAATAATTTTGCTGTACTTTATTTTTTTATCTCTTACAGAAAGAGGTTAACGATTATATATATATATATATATATATATATTTGATGTCAGAAATATGATAGATATCTATTAAGCATTGTCTAAAATTTCCCTTTCAAAACAATATAATTGCATCTCCTGATTTTTCTCAAACATCTTATGGTTTGCAATCTTTTAATCATTTGACAAATTTTCACCTGCCTGTAAATTTCCCCATTTTTTGCATGTTCAAAACTCATTCCTGTAGTTTTCAGTACTACAAAAGGCTGTACTCTAGGATTAAGGCTGAACTGAAACAAACAAGGTCTTGCCTCAACTGTAGTTTAGCTTTCACACAACTAGGTGATCCTAAGAAACCCAGTTCTACTAGGGATTGAACTCAGGACATTGCATATGCTAGGCAAGGGCTCTAGTACTTGAACTCTGCCCCCAGTTCTTTCATTTCTATTTCCTTTTTGAGATAAGGTCTCCCTAACTTTGTCCAGATTGGCTTTAATCCTTTTACCTCTGCCTCTTCAATAACCAGAATTATGCATGGCTCTTACACCTGGCTCTCTTTTTTTTATGCAGAGAAATGGAACTGCTTATGTCAGCAAGTAATTGTCAGTAGTAGATGGTGATTAGGGAAGATTTATCAGAATATAATACTATGAAGTTAAAATTTCAATAAGCAAATATTTATAAAAAATACAAACACACAATAAAAAGTACTAGAACACTTCAGGAGTATTACCATGAATTGGATAGCAGAAGTGTCAGAAAGTAGAAAAAGAATGATAAGGAGTCAAGATATTGCTTTTATCAGACACGGATATTAAATTATTAATTAATTAATATTATAGTCATGGTTTTAAAAGGAAAAATGGAAAGTGTTAGCAAAGTGCTAGGAATTAAAAATGTTAACAGGCAAAAAGAAAAAATAATTATATGTAATTACTGAAAATTATAAAACTGAGAGAAAACTTGAAGTTAATAAATGATTGGATATATTTAACTGCAAATTAAATACAGATAAAGAATAGAGAAATGATAATAAGGTAAAATTTAGGGAAAAAAATCCACAAATAAATCAGAGATTCAAAATAATGAAAAATATATGTGGAAGGATAAAATACTTTGAGAAGACACTCAGTATGTCTAAAATATTTTAAAGTAGATTTCCAGAAAGAATGGAGAAGGGAAATAGGAGTGAGGACTGATGATAATCTGACTGATGAAAGACTTCATTTTGAACATTCAAAAGCAAAAACACACCTCAATGAGTGAATATTGAAAATCCATTGTGAATATTAAGAAAGTTACATTAAAATGTAGCAAAAATCCAAAGTGCACAGAATTTATAAAATAATCTATAGAAACAAGTAGTATTTTCAAAGAGGCAATGAATATATTGACAGTTTTTAAAATGCTACTCAGAATATAAATAGGTATATTTTTCAAAATATAGAATACCCATATCCAAGGTGGAAATCTAGATCTATTAAAAAGGTTTCTTTGGCAAACAGTAAATGAGAGATTGCCTCAAAAATATACTCACATATATATACTCACAAAAATATACTCACAAATATATACTCACATAAATATTGTTAGAGGCTTAGGTAGGAGGATCAAAGTACAAGGCTAGCCTAGAGGAAAATTGTGAGACCTTATCCAAAAAAAATTCAAGCCAAAAATGTCTGTAGGAATGGCTGAAACTGTAGAGGCCTCTACCTAGCAAACATCAGTAATGCCAAAAAATAAAAACAGTGTAAAAGAGTTCAATAGCAATTCCACCACTATAGACCACAATTTCTCCATCTTTTGAGTTTCTTTATAATGCAAAGAACCAAGAGTATTTAGAAAAATAAGAAATTTTAAGACTAGGCCAGAAAAAATTGAGAGAAGAGACTGCAATATCTCTAATTCCTGAAAGCACAGAAATGCTCAGGGAATAATTAGGAGATACCCAAAAGACACAGAAAACAATTTAAGGATTTCTCAGTGGTCCATCCTGAGCAACGTAAATATCAATTTAAATAATGGTTGAAAAAACAGGAGAACATTAATTGTTATTGACATAAATAAAGCTTTTTCTTACACTACAGTGCACATTAGTAGTTTAGAAGAAAAGAGTGAATTTAAAAAAATCATCCATGATGTTGATGGCTAGCTCAGATATATAACAGCAACAATGCAGTAAGTACTGGTTGAAAGTAGGCTAAGATGAATAGCTGTTTCCACTTACCTTTACACATAGGTGATTAATTACAAAGGAAAATGTAGTAATTACAGCAGAGAAACCTGGATAACACCACTTTAATCAGATGATCAGAAGATTATATTTAAAGTACAGAGGTGAATTACAAATAATGGGATAAAGGGAAATTGGGAACTGATAAAATGTAATTCTTACCAAATGTTTGATTCAAATCTAAAAATGAGGAAATATTTTATAAACACAAATGAGAAACCTTTTACAAATTAATTATACTATCATTTTTAAAGTTTCCTAGTCATCAAAAACAAAGAAATTCTCTGAAACTCCTCTTAGTTGATGTATATTAATAAGCATGGCAACAAAATTAATGTGTGAACTTTGAATCGTTTTTCTGTAACAATAAAACATGAAGCAGGTTTGTGACTCATATAATACTATTTTTCCAATGTTAACTTTTTTTTTTAGTTTCACTGTAGTTGCTTGAAAGAATATCCTTGGTTTTAGAATTTGTACTCTAAAATATAAAGATGTTCTTCAATCCTTACCTTTCACATGGCTAGGGGAAAAAATAATAAAACTTTGTGTTTCTTTTTTACTCTTTTTACAACCTTTTAAAAGTTTCTAATTATTTTCTAAAAGTTGAAAAGGGCAGCCCGACAGGAAGATGATAGCATATAAAATGAGTAGAAAATTGTATAGACAAATAACATGAGTCTTACAGAATCAGTTCTTCAGGAGAATGAAGGTGGACATGGTAACAGTTTCCTCTAGTCCTAACTACTTAGAATGATTGCTTGAGACTTGGAGTTTGAAATCCCTCCTCTCAAGTGAGATCCCCATATCAAAAATAGAAAGTGGGGCAGGGGATTTGGTGGGAAGAAGACAGGTGTGTAAGTCAGTGGTAGTTGTAAGGCCCTTGGTTCAATCTCCATCACCAAAAAGTGAATTAAAATAAAATATAAAAATAAAAGAATGAAGATATGGTGGTCTGAAACTAGAAAGAAGGTTCCCTGATGACAGGTCCTAAACTTGAGATATGTGGAAGGTAATAAAAAGAAAGTCATTATAAAGAAAGGCCCTAGGGAAAATGTAATTGACTTAGGCAAGCCTGATGTCAGTGACTATAAGACAGTAAAAGGAGACTACAGTGAAGAGAATAAATTATGGCATCTGTATTAATTATAAAATAGATTTGCAAAGGTAACCTAGAAAAATTGTGGAGGGAGAAAAGCAGTACATTGTTAATCTAAGACAGGGAAAGCGTGGGAGGCTATAAAGATGAGAACTACTGTGGAAAAGAGAATTAGAAAAGGTACATGTACTACAATATGAAAATTCTCCAAGATGTTTTATGTTGTGGATATAGCTGTTCCTAAGGTAGCAAGAAAATTAATCTTCATACACTCTCAATGAGTGTTTGGAAATCTCAAATCCCTCAGACTCCAGCTGTTTAGGGAAGACTGCATTTTCATGGCTATTGAATCAATATAATTTTGAGAGAGTCTTGCTTTTTCACCATTGGTTACTATTGATTTGTATTTGGGTGCTGAGGCAGGGGGATAAAGTATTGCCCACAGGACATCAAACACACAAAAGCGATTTTATACTTAAAACTGATGTGCATGCTGCCATGGAACATCAAGAACACCTCTGATTTAGTTCTAAGTAATTGGTAGATAAATGACAGAAACTACAGCATTTGTTTCATGTCAAACTCCTGGTTAAAACACAGTGACTCCTTTGACAGCTATAAAGTAATTTTCTACCACTCCTTATTGTTTACTCTGCCAAGGAATAGACATGTCTTCATGGAAACTCACAAATTATTGCTTATCTATAAAATTTAAAGCCACTTTCCTTTTTCCTTGATACCTGAAGTAGACTTAATTGCTTATTTATTTATATTCCTACTATGCTTTGCAAATGGTTGTATTATAGAATAGATGGTTTAGTCATTTAACTCTAAGAAGACTCTTTTTAACTGGGGTAATGTGTATTTATATTTATCTCTTCCAACTCTATCACAGAGCCAAGATAATCCCAATAAATTGCTAATTTTGGAATCTAATCTTTTTTTGCCTTTGCCACTGCTCCTTCAATCAAAATATACTACTCTTGATAGGAGCAATAATATATTGCACATCTATATTATTATTATTATTATTATTAAATTAGATGAGTTTTCCCCTTCATCTGGAAATTACATTTGTTCCTACTCCATCCACCAGTTTTCTTAAGAATCTGTTAAGTTATTTTGCACCTTTCTCCTAATAACTTTGTTGTCACAGGTGTCAGGGTAACCCAAGCTAACCCACAGAATCTCTTTTCAGGGATTTTTCCATTTGGAACCAAAGCCATCAAGCCAGCTTCTTTCTTAGGAGTTCAAATCATAACATACAAATTAAGGAGATACTAGCTCTTGCAATGAGAAACATGATAATCTTCACTGAAAAAAACTATAGTTAATCAGCACAGAGAAATATTACCTACAAATGGAGGGAAAGTCTGAGACTCTATATATTCATTCCAGATTTCATTTTTTCCTAAGCTTCTGTAACTGTGGTCCTATCTTTTGGCTTCAGGAAATTACCCAGAATTCTTCCCCTATATTATTTATTCTATTTTTTGAGTAGCAAATGTAATCCAAAGAATTCCAATTTTATACTGAATAAATTTGATAGTTAGAAATACTTGGAAATATATTGGGTTGTTTCCTGAGTCTACAGACACATTCTTTCTAGTTTCACTTCTTCCTTTGCTTAGAAACCCATTTTATTTAATCTGTTTATAAAATATTTGCTATAAAAATTTCACAAAAGTCAGGTGCCAGTGGCTCATGACTGTAATCCTAGCAACTCAGTAGGCAGCAGTCAGGGGAATTGGCAGCTCAATGTCAGCCCAGGCAAATAGTTCAAGAGAACATGTCTCCAAAAAAAAAAAAAAAATCCAACACACACACACACAAAGGGCTAGTGGAATGGCTCAAGGTGAAGGCACCGAGTTCAAGCCCCAGTACTGCAAAAAAAAAAAAATTCACAAGCGTTTTCAGAGGTTATTTCACATAATATGATCCTTTAAGGTAATAAAAAGATAGTTTTAAATGCATATGCTCTTCCATTGTTTGGTACTATGGGAAGAATCTAAACTATTAGCAAAAGTGCCAATGTGAAATACAAGATACATCAATTTCTTGTCATACATTTTTGTGATAAATTTAATCATGTTAGAATAATTATAGCATTTTACTGAGTGTGATTTCATAAAAATGAAGTAAAAATATCTAGATACACAGAATTAGAAAGTAGTGAAAAAATAATTTACTTGAGTAACAAATTAGGGAGCTAATATATGTGAGTGTAAACAAATTCAAGAAAAGAGGACACTTCATTGGAGCAAATTTAAAAAATGCATATTTTTATTGCTACTAGTAGATAAATTCTTTGCAAGTTTTCAAATCCTTTATATGTAGATATTATCACTTTATGCCATATGGTTTTATATATCTCATACTCTGTAAATTTTGAAGGACTTTATATTAACATTACCTCATGGAAACCTGAGATTTCAGTCCAAGGTCAGCTGGTTGTATAGCTTTGAGCCTTAGATGTGCAGAAGAGGTGGCCAGAAAGTAAAGAGTGAGCAAGAGAAATAGGCCAGAAACAAAAAATGTCATTCAAAGGCAAGCCCCGATTGACTTCCTTCTTCCTATTTGGCCCTACATTGTAATAAACCATTCAGATATAAACTCATGAAGGATTAACCTCTTATGAGGTTTGCACCTTCATGATCCAGTCACTCCTACAAGTCTTCAATACATGAGTCTTTGGGGGTCATTTCATATCGAATCCACAAAACTTAAAGCATGCACACTTTACAATAGCATTCTAAAACAATGGCATAAATCTTTGAGTATGAATTCACCAACTTCTAATAATAGATCACCATAATATTTTCCTTAATTGTGTAGAAATTTATGAAAGTGTTTGTATTGCATAACAATTGCCAACCAGGGAAGTTGAATCCTGAAATGTACTAAAAACTCATAATTTAAAGAGGGAAATCCATTAATCCCAATGTGCTGAGTCAAATTTATAAAGAGAGAAAAGTGTAGTACTCTACATAAACATTACAGATAGCACTACACCTCACCCAAGCCACAGTAAGAAGAATTCCAGAAAATGTAAAAAGTGAAAAAAGTGCCTCTGAGCCTTTTTAAAGCCTGGAAGTTGTGGGGGGGGGAGAGGGGGGAAGGACACAGAGAGGAGAAATGACCCAAACAGTGTACACACGTGAATAAATGAATAATAAAAAATTTTTTTAAAGAATTCTTTGCTCATCTAGGAACATTTTCTCCTCTATTCCAGAAAAGAAAGAAAAGAAAAGTGTTTCCCTCATTTTTGAAAGATCAAGGTAAAGAAAAAGCTGTGTAAGAAACTATTACAGACTTTGGGCATGCTTGGTAGGAGCTGCGGTTATAAAAAGTTATAAAATTTGTAGCTGTCTTTGTAATACCCCCAACATATGCTGCTAACAGAACAAAAAGTGGTGAATTTGTCCTCAATATATGATTTCTCAATTTGTGTTTGCATGTGTATGGTGGAAGGAGAAGAAGTGGGAACTCCTGGCCAATTATCATCTATAAATTTTAAAAGTAGAATTCTGTAAGAGTGGCTAATTCTCCCAGGAAAACCTGATAAAACAGTGATGTAGTAATTCACAGACAAATGCCCAGTGCCTTATTCAATGACTTGAAGTCTGTCATGGTTGAATTTCAAAGAGCAAAAACAGAGAGAGGAGAGGACTTATTCATATGTCACTTTATAGTGGAAAGTATTATGTATGATTTCAAAGCTCATATAATGAATGGTAAGACCTTTGGAATGGGAAATAAGAGATGCTGAGTAATCTAAATTCAAGTATATTTCATTCTCTCAGTCACTCTGTAATATGATTTCTTAACTCACCTAAGGATCTTTCTATAGCTAGGAAAATGCAGAAAAGTCTATAAACTTAAAATATTATGACCAATATGACTGGATGGCTGGTATGATTGATAGGGTATTTTTTGTTAAATTAATTGTATATTTTGGAATAAAATAACTATTTCAAAAATATCCGAAAGTGTTTTGAAATAAACACTTTTTTGGGGGGGTGAAAGAACAGAGACTTTATTACCAACCCGTGTGGCCAACACGTCCATGTCCGCTCTCCTATATGTCAAGTCCCCCAGGTCCCAGACCCTCTTATGAGTTGCTATGAGGTGACGGAGCACATGTGGGGATAATAATGCATGGAGAGGATGGGGAAGTAATTTCTGGTACAAGATCATTACATTTCAAGGTCAGTGGGAGGATTGGGTTGGATGGTCATCAAAGGTTAAGACTCACAGGACAATGGAGTTACCAGGGAGGGCAAAGCCCCCTACACCAAAGGGCTAGGGGTAGCCCTAGCCCCACCGCCCAAGCCAGGGAGGGGCCAGGGGCAGCACTACTGGGAAGAACACGCTCAGTCTTCTTCTGTTCAAAGTTTGCCTTCACGGAGAAGATCCCAAGAGTCTGGGCATTGTTCAGCAAGGATCTGGAGGCTTGGGTCATGCAGCCCTGAATGCTCAATGTGGCTGAGAACCCACCTCCATTGAGGTTAATGTCACCGGTTTAACAACGAGTAGTGCCCTTAGGGCAGGTGAGCAATCTGGAGCTCTGGAAGCAGGACCCAGAGAACTGCACGCAGGCAGGACACCAATCTGGAGCTCTGGAAGCAGGACCCAGAGAACTGCACGCAGGCAGGACACCAATCTGGAGCTCTGGAAGCAGGACCCAGAGAACTGCACGCAGGCAGGACACTGCATGTCTCCTGGAGCAGGGGCAGCTGGCCGAGGGAGGGAGGTGAGCAGCACACTGCTGCTGCTGGCTGAGTTGCAGAAGTCTGAAGAGCAGAACCGGGTATAGGAGGCCTCCAGCATTCCAGAAGGCTGGGAGTGTATGGAGACAGCCTGGGAATTTTTTTGCCCAACTCTGCTGCAGCCTTTGCTCCCCACTATGAGTAATTTTTACCCTACGTCTATGAGCAGCACCGTCTCCTGACACACCTCCCCAGCATCGCACGTCTGCTGTCCATGTGCAGTCCCTTCAACTGGGTCTTGAGCCAGGCTGCTGCTGAACATCAACAGGATCCCTCGGTAGCATGACACAGCATCTGCATTAAGATTGCAGTTCTCACTCACATCCATGACACCAATTTTCTGGGTCCCGTTAAGCAGGTTGCATCCTGGCTGGAGCATGCAGCCCTGCACCCTCAGATTGGAGGTGATCCTCCTCCTCTGAACTTGAGGACTCCATTGTAGCAGTGAGTGTGCCCAGCTGGGCAGATCTGCTTTGGTGTGTCCTCAGGACAGCCACCTCTAGCAAAGCAGATGGGGCAGCGCAGGGTCCCTGGGACTGTGGCAGGGGGCGGGGCCCAGAGAGGGACTGTGCTAGACAGGCCATTGCAGAAGTCTCCAAGGCGGCACACACGGGTGTAGGAGACGATGGAGAGCCCAGGGCCCACCCTGTGCTCAGTGACACTGGTCTTTTGGTCCTCTGCGGTGGTACAGCCCTTGGTGAGCACCAAGTATACCTGGGGTCCATTCTCCATGATCATCAGCGTGTCTTGGCACCCTTCGCCGACCTCACAGGTTTTCTTGCCAGAGGTCCACTGGAGGGGCAGCTCGGATATATTCCGCACGGACTCAAGTGTCCCCCACTGGCATTCCAGAGCCTGTTCAGCTGCTTTAAGATTGCAGTTCTCACTCACATCCATGATGCCAATTTTCTGGGTTCCATTAAGCAGGTTGCATTCTGGCTGGGGCATGCAGGCCTGCACCCTCAGATTGGAGGCAATCCCCACTCCCCTGAGCTTGAGGACTCCATCATAGCAATGAGTGTGCCCAGCTGGGCAGATCTGCTCTGGAGCGTTATTTCTTAAGAAATACAAGCAAAATTCTTCATTATGAACTTAAGTCAATGTGAAATTCCATGACCTCTTTGTATATATACATTAGGCTGATAGCTATTTACATTTATATATAGATATCACATACAACATATATGCAATATACAACATATGTATGCATGTATGTGTATATATGCTTATATAATATTTATATTAAATATTCATTCATACATAATATATATAATACCTATATAAATATAAATCCATCTGCACTATAAATATAATGTATATGTGTGTGCGTATTAGGTTGAGAAGTGATGCTGAATAGTGACTGGATAAACCAAGCACAACATTCACACATAGACTGCTACTCCATTCAAAGTTACTAATAAAGGACTGAAACAAATTGAGCTACAACAAGAGTGAGGATGTCCATATACCACTGAATTATTGTTGGTGTTGTAATCCAAGACTTGCTGAATGACTATTTTTAGTTACTTTCATACTTTTCGTACTTAAAACTGTATTCAAATGTCATGTTCATAGTTGAAAATATTATGTATCTTTTCAATGGTGAGAAAATGGTAAGATCTTTGGAATTGGAAACAAGAGATGTTGAATAATCTGATTTCAAAATGTATTCCATTACATCAGTCATTTTGTAATAAAATTTCCTAATTAATTTAGGCATCCTTCTATAGCAAGGAAAATGCAGGAAGTCTGCAAACTTAAAACATGATAGTGTGATTAGATGACTGGTATGATTAATATGGGTTTTGTGAAATAATTGTATATTCTGGATTACAATAGCTATTTCAACATATCCAAAAGTATTTTGGAATAAAAATAAGGTAATAAGAAACACCAACAATGTACTTCATCACAATAAAGCTTAATATTTCTCTGGAAGATTATATTGGTTTCATGTTGCTGCTCTA
The DNA here is from genome assembly GCF_047511655.1 of Castor canadensis. Lineage (NCBI taxonomy): Eukaryota > Metazoa > Chordata > Mammalia > Rodentia > Castoridae > Castor > Castor canadensis. Next base: position 87,234,925 of record NC_133397.1, on the reverse strand, counting down.
AAAAAATACTGTGAATTAGCAGCTTAAAATAAAACAAATATAACATTTTATAAGTCTTCAAGTCAGTTCTGTAAAGTCTTAAAAACCTAAAACTAAGATTATTGAAGCACTGTGTTCCTTATTGGAGGCTCTAGTATAGAATCCATTTCCACATTTTTAAAGAACATACATGCTCCTTGTTTCTCCTATTTCTCCATCTGCATCAGTAACTGAGAATCTCCTATCTCAATACTTGTTTCTCCTGACTCCTTCCACTTTTAAACGTCCTTGTAATTATTTTGTCAGCCGATTAGTAACCTTAAATTCATCTACACCCTTAATCTCTGTTTTTGATACAATTTAGCACATCTATACATTCTTGCAATTAGGGGATGGGGACATCTTTGAGAGTGTAATTGTTCTGCATATAACAAGTATCTTTTCCAATCTTTTTCTCGACCTTATCTACAAAAAATGAGAAACTGCAATGTCAGTTATTTCATCATTTCCAATGCTAAATGTTAAAACTCATAACTCCAAATCAATATCTTCTATCATTAAATATTAATATCTCTAATTTAGCTCCTCTGATATATTGTTGTGAATATCAGCAATTCTTAAGAAAATCACAGGCCCAAAGCTCAAAGATGACAATCAATCATTTACTTGATAATAGAGAAAATTTGTAGAAATTGTAGTTCACATCACATGTTTTCTTGGGTCTTAATCTTGTTTCTCCTTCATTATTGTATCTAACTTCTGTATTACTGATCATATCAACTAATGTTTTCTAAATTCATTCTCGTTTTTTCTATTCATTTTAATGCATTCAAAAAGAGAGACACTTTCATACTAGTGTGAAATATACAGTTATACTAATACATGATTCCACTCTTTGAGTGGAAATATCAAATGTTCAGTATATTGCCTAGCCTTAAGGACTGAATAAATGTGTTTTATTCTTAAAGTTGTGGGGGTTTTTTTGAATTTTTGAAGTATTTTTTGTCTCCCCTTTGTTATTGTACATTGTAGCATTTGCAAAGGTTCTTATAATATATCTAATATATCATATTTGAATTTCCCCTCTCCACCTCTTTCTATTTAATATAATAGAACAGTGATTTCTCAGCTAGTATTACCATGTAGCACATAGCATTTATAATCTTATGAATAGGAAATTGACTTTTATTTTACATTGTGAGTTTATGCAAAATTATACATTCTTATAATTAAAATTCTTTACAATGTACATGTAAGAAACACAATAGTGTGCTATGGGTATTGGTAAAACAGTGATGTGTAGGGAATATTTGAAGCTGGCTGGAGAATAAGTTGAAATTTACATAGTATACTACATCTGTGAAAAGAATACTATACCAGAGAGTAGACTGAAAATAGAAATTTGAATGAAGGTGAGATTTGTGTGTATTGTATAGCATTCATTAAAAAGCTCCAGGTAGACAAAAATTGAAAGTATGCATACTCATTTTGGAACTAACTATTGAAAAAAGAGTAATGCCATATATCCATATGACAAAGTCAACACACTTAAACATAAAATTCAATGGTAAATAGTTCCTAAGCATAAGTGTGTTGGTCAACAAATTATTCCTGTGTATTTTAAATAAAGTATAATTTCCTAAAAATTATTGTGAATTTCTTTTGTAACTATAATATAATACCATTGGATGTTATTGAAAAAATGAATGTAATTTGTATATTAAGCTTTTAAACTTCCTTCTTTTACCATCCACCCTCTCATATGTGACCTCCCTTAGCATGACCTGTTTTTTATAGTATTGCTGTATTTGTACTAGGTCTATATTCCACATATGAGAGAGATCAGATGACTTTTTGCCTTCCACACCTGGTTAACTTCACTTAAGACAATGTTTTCCAGTTCCATCCATTTACCTACAAATGACAAAATTTCATTCTTTCTGGTTGAATAAAATTCCATTTTATATATATATATGTAATTGTGATATATATGTAAACATGATATATTTATATATATATGTACATATATATATATATATATATATATATATATATATATATACCACATTTTCTTCATCCGTTCATCAGTAGTGGGCATAATAGAGGAGAGGAACCAAATCGGGTTATAATACACATAAACATGGAACTGCCACAAGGAAACTCTCTGTGTAGCTATCTTAAAGAAATAAAATGTCATTTTCTTCTTCTTCTTCTTGTCTTATACAAAATCAGAAAACAGTACGTTGAAGTTGGTCCTGCCTGAGGGGTTGGTACCAGTGGGAGAGGGGAGGAAATGGTGAAAGAGGGTGATATGATGCAAATGTAATGGACATATGAATGAAAATGGCAAAATAATACATGTTGAAACTATTCCAGGAATGAGGAGAAGAGGGATGAAGGAGAGTGGTGGAGGTGGTGAATTCAAGTACAATATATTTGACATGTTTTAAGAACTTTTGCAAATGCCACAATGTATTACCCAGCATAACAATTTTTAAAAATGGAAAATTTAGAAAATAATGATGGGAGAGTGAATTGAGTAGAATAATTGAAATAATGTAAGCTTCACACTTATCCATTGAATGGCTATTTATATTAGGTTTAATGTATACCATGTACAGTTGCAGTATGTAAAATAAGTAAAAACTGAATAACTACATTGAATTTTAAAAGATAGGAATATTTAATTATAGTACAAAATGATACTATACATAAATATTTGACATAAATTTACAAAAAATTCCATATTTATCAAATTATACACAGAAATAATATTGTCAGGCAATAATAATTATACTAAACACTGTGATATGGGGTATTATCTTTATTTATATATCTTTTAATTACTGTTAGGACAGAATAGCATAAAAAGGAATCATGTATTCAAATTATTATATTTCTAGATAAAAAAATGATGATGATGATAACGTAAAATGAATGTGAAAGGGAGACAGTCTGAGGGGCGATAAAAGGAGGGTAAAGGAAAGGGTACTGTGGGAGGGAAGGACCAATTATACTACATGTGTGTATATATACATATATATATATGTTCAAAGACACCTAATGAGACTTACCAAATGCTGTGCCAAAAGGTGGCAAAGAGGGAGAAGGAATAGGAATATAATGGAGAAGATGAATTTGTGCTAAGTTCACTGGGCACATAGGTAGAAATATCAGAATAAAGCTCTCTTATTACTAATGTGTACTAATTCAGATTATAATAAATATGTGTATACAAAATAAAATAACTTTTAAGTAAAGTTTTTCAAAAGTAGAATATGATGTCTTGGTAGATTTTGAGTTTTCATCACTCTATGTATTTATTGGTAAGATCACTTGGTAAAAAGAATGTATAGAAAATAAAATCATCATGCCATATCTGGACTAAATGGCTTTAAATGTGACCCATGAAATCTAACTATAATTTGCTTATTGAATGTGAAATTCATATACATTTTATTTCAGAAATCTAAAATTCTGTCTATTGTACTCTTGTTATTGCACTTTTTCTGCTCATCTGTGAAAATAGAATTTGCTGTGTTTCTAGCTTCAAAGTATTATCATCTTTTGCAATATCTTGCATCACATTTTCATAAGGCAGTTAATGGCTACATTTAAAATTTTTAACAATGCAATTTTCAATGATAGAATAAAATTTCATCTCTGATGGTATTTGGTTATCCATGAAATATTATAAAATGTGCATATGTTGATAGCAATGGGAATGTTTAGTGTGCCTCTTGTTGACATGAAATAGTATGACATATAGTAGTTTATTCCATCTATTTCTGAATAGTTTCACATTTTACTATAATCCATAAAATAAATCTTTAGGGAAATCCATGTGCTGCACTGAATTGTACCATCACTTAACTTTAGTGGAGTTGCTTTATTGAGATATCATTCTTTTATACTTCACATGTTTAAGTGATATGTATTTAAATTGTGTATATTTCAAATAATGCTAAAAAAAAACTAAAATACAATTCTCTCCAAGCAGCACCTAAGTTTGATCCAAATTTTGTAATACTATTTTAATCAATAAGATCTTTTTATTCATATGATAAATTTTACAATAAACTAAGGTGTAAACTAGTTATTTTATAATAAGCTAAGCTTTTAATTACAAATTCCATTAAATTACAAATTCCATTAAAATGTACTTGGTTCTTAAAAAATTGAGTACCTCAATGAAAATATTTTATACCTTGACATTGTCAATAGGATGGGCTACATTTATTATTAATTTTATTCAGACATATTTTGAGTTATAGTCATTAAAATATATGGAGTATATGCATGTTTAATAAAAGTAAGAAATAACTGTGGTCCCTAAAGTAGCACATTTTCTATGCTTTTCTTTCTTGCTGGACTATTGTTCTATAAAAATCAAGGATAAATGATCAGTTCATGGACTATTTAGTTACATTATATTTTGCATTTCATAATCATCCCAAGTCAGATGTGTTTATGATAATTATTATAGCTTATATAACTTTTGAATTTCTGTGGAGGTTGAAAAGTGGAGTTAAGTTAGGAAAAATAAATTGCCTACTATAAAACGTCACCTTATGCAGATTAAAAATGGAATAAAAATGAAACAAGTGAGTTTTAAAAAATAGTTCTAAAAGGAAATGAGATACAAGGAGAAGAGGGAATATTCCTTTAAAAATTCATTTAACCATGGGTATTCATTGGTATGACTGCTAGACAGATATACTGTATGGAGATACCTATGGGACCTGAATAGAAATATATCTTTATATTAACTCAGATTCTAACTTGAATTAATTTCATTACATATTATATACCCTAATTTATACTTACATTACATTTGGAGTCAGAACAGCAATTTAACTTGTAGGAATTTAATTATATTTGATAATATATTCACTTTTCATTATTGTGCTAGTGGTTCTAACAATGCAGACTCAATGGTGCTTTCAGGGAGACAGTCAGAAAATTTTTCTGAAAAGCATCATGTTCTTGTGCACCATTCCTGGGTCTTCCTTCATCTTTCTCTCCTTCCTCCCTCCTTTCCTTCTTTCCTCCCTTCTTTCCTCCCTCCCTCCCTTCCTTCCTTCTTGACTGCCTGCTTTCCTTCTTTTCTTCCTGCTTGCCTTACAAATCTCACTGATACAGCAATAATGTGACATTTTAAATACTACATGTGAAATGTATCTCCATGAAAAGAAATTTTATACATGAAAAAAATATCATCACAGATGGGTATTAATAGGTGAAGTTTTGCAATTGATTTTGATATAGGAAACACCAACTTTGAATCCTAACTGAACAAAAATGTTGTTTCCTTCAAAAAATTCCCCTGTGCTCACTAGCAGAACTGCATTTCAAAAATTTTACTCAATTACTGTTATTGTTGCTGTTGTTATGGGTATAGAATTCATATGTTGCATTCCTAGAAGTCCAGTGTGCTGTATTTGATGTAGGGCCTTTAAGGAGGAAATTATCATTAAACACTGTCATAGGTTGGGGCTGAAATTCAGTTGGATTGGTGACCTTATAAGATGCAGAAGAAACATGAAGGGCTGTGTGTGTGCTCACAAAGGAAAAGGTCATGTAAAGATGAACGCAAGGGAAAACAGCCATCTGCAAGCAAAGGGAGAGGCTTCAGAAGAATCCCAACCTGCAAGAACCTTTCCTTACAGTTTCAAGCTTCCAGAACTGTTGAAATAAACATTTATATTATTTAACCACCCGGTCAATAATATTTTGTTATGAAGTCTGTGTATGTGTGGTTGTTGTTTTGTGTGCTGGCGTTTGACTTAGATGTGGCAAACACTTAAACACGTCCAGCCCTTTTGCTTTTCTCTTCAGTAATTTTTCAGATGAAGTTTTGTGCTATTTGCCTGAGTCAGCCTTATGCCACAATCCTACTAGCTACGCATCTACATAGCTAGGATCACAGGCATGTGCACTATGTCCTGCTTGTTTGTTGAGCAGAGATCTTGGTAAGTTTGTGTCTGGTCTGGCCTCAAACGGCGTTCCTACCAATCTGTACCTTCTGAGTACCTGTAACAATCAGTTCTGACTAACGCATTTTTGGTTTTGGATTGTAACAATAAAACTTGTGTGGAAATTCTTTTTATTGTAATTGGTCTAAGTAAATACATAACCCTCTTAATTTTAGCACTTGGCTCAGAAAGCCTAAAACTTTTACACCTGGACATTAACAAAATAAGCTTACAACCTTTTTCCCTAAAGATCTACTTCTCCGGCGGAGCTCGGCGCCAAAGAGGAAGGGGTCGCCCAGGCTCCCGCACCTCCAGTTGGGGGGTGCCGCAGGCGCTGCGAGGCCGACGTCCAGGCCCCAGTGTGAGTGGACGTGGTCTCCGGGAAGCAAGTCCAGCTGTGGTGGGAGGCGACATGAGTGGTGGGAGGCGACATGAGTGCCGCGGGGCTGCTGGTTTCTACCCCGAGGAGGACGAGGAGCTGGAAAGCGCCGGGGATCACAAACGCAGCTGTCGGGGCCGCGAGTCGGACGAAGACACTGAGGATGCAAGTGAGACAGCTCTGGCAAAGCACGATGAAGAAGATTATGTGGAAATGAAGGAACAGATGTACCAGGACAAACTGGCTTCTCTCAAGAGACAGCTACAAACAACTGCAGGAAGGTACATTACAGGAATATCAGAAGAGAATAAAAAAGTTGGATCAGCAGTACAAAGAGAGGATCCGAAATGCAGAACTGTTCCTCCAGCTGGAAACTGAACAAGTGGAAAGAAATTACATTAAAGAGAAGAAAGCAGCAGTGAAAGAATTTGAAGACAAGAAGGTCGAGCTAAAAGAGAACCTGATTGCTGAGCTAGAAGAAAAGAAGAAAGTGATTGAAAATGAAAAGCAAACAATGGAACTGACTGGAGATTCTATGGAAGTGAAACCCATCATGACCAGAAAGTTGCGGAGGCGACCAAATGATCCTGTCCCCATCCCAGACAAGAGGAGAAAACCTGCTCCTGCTCAGCTAAACTATTTCTTAACAGATGAGCAGATCATGGAGGATCTAAGAACATTAAATAAGCTGAAGTCACCCAAGAGACCAGCATCCCCATCCTCCCCCCGAACACCTTCCTGCCACGCCCACAGAGTCTCCGGCCCAGAGGTTCGAGGCTAGGATAGAAAACGGCAAACTATACTACTATAAAAGATGGTACCACAAGAGGCAGGCCATCTATTTGGATTCAAAGGACAACCAGAAATTGAGCTGTGTGATCAGCTCAGTCGGAGCCAATGAGATCTGGGTGAGGAAGACCAATGACAGCACCAAGATGAGGATCTACCTAGCCCAGTTTCAGCGTGGGATCTTTGTGATCCGCCGGCGATCAGCGGCTTGACTTTCTACAGCTTTCCTCCTCCCCTGACCCTTTTTCTGGAGTGGTTTTTATTTTTGTTTTGTTTTCTTAATAGAAAATTCTTAACTTACCGGCAGTAGCTGCTTGGCCTTGGAATGGAGAACACTGTTGTGGATTCTGCAAGGCATGTTTGTGGCTGACACTTCCATCTTTGTGTCACTCTTTCCTGCCTCCACTTCCTCCAGACATCAGTCACCATGAGACTCTTACTTTCTGGAGTATGGAGGTTTGATTTCCTTTTATTTCTTTATTTTGTGCATATATTTTGTTTCTTTTTTTAAACTCCTTTGAGTTTGAAGGGGTGACTCTTTTTATTAATTACCTTTAGGTCTTTCTGCCATGAGGACTGAGCAGGAAATGCTCTGTATGATGCATTTCCATGTTTGAAGCGGATCACATACCTGCTTCCCTTGTCGAGCCACATTCACTGTTTCCCCAGAAGCTTGGGGCAGAGGTCTTAGCAGAAGGAGATTAATTCTCCTGGCTCTCAGCCTTCTCGGAGAAATAAATGCTTTGTGTAACATCTGGTGCATGCCATCCATTCCACTGGCTGAACGGTGGAAATGTTTGCCAGGGAGACTGTGCAGCAAAGTAAATGGGGCTGGGGGAGGTGACATTTCATATTCCTTACATGCTGAAGTTCTCATATTTTAAATGTTATTTTATGCCAGTGATTTACTCCAACACATTTATTCTTGCTCAGGCTGGAACAAGAAGTGGTAATTTCCAAAGTTGTCATTTGTAGTTCCTTTCTCTCTCCAGATCTGGGTTATCTCTTGTGAATGGGCCCTGGGTGAGGTTGATAGTGCAGTGATCACTGATCTGTAGACTCAGGCATGTCACTTCTCCTGCTGATCCTGTTGCTACACGCTGGCCATTCCATGCCAGGAAACCTTGTTGTCAGGCACAGCCCCTCAGGGATCCAGCCTGCATTGGAGAGAAGGAAAGCTTTGCTGTGGTTGCTGCCAGACCTGTACTTTTCCTAACGAATGCCCACAAAACAGCCTGCTCTGTGTCCCCACTCCTCCCTTAGCCCCTAATTGGAGAAAGTATTCACCGGGTGATGGCCTTCTCTATCTTCTAGGTACCATCTTGAGCTGTGTAAAGAATTTGGGGTTAGAACAGCTGTTACCATCTGTCTCCTTGGATTCTGTTGGTGTAAGTAGCCCACTGTATGTAGGTGGCTGGCAAGTAAATCTTCTAAGCTCTGGCTTGCACAGAGATCACCCCTTCCAACTCAGAGGAAAGATTTGTACAGATCCATTTTTGTTTACTTTATACCCATTTTTGTCATTTTTTTTTGTGTCAGAGTCTTATTTAGAAAAAGGATAAATGATGCTGTTTATCAAAAAAAATCTACTTCTCTACATTAAACTTTCATAAGTGTTCATCTGTTGTTTTAAAATGGCTTTTTCTACGATGTACTTTCTTCTGTTGCTATTTTTATATTTATTCTATCATTCTTATTAATAGAAAGAGGTTTCTGTAAAAAGACAACATATTTTATTTTCTTCTCCCTATATGGGCATGAACCTGTTTCTAACAAGGGTTTAATAAATGAGTATTAATTTATGATGGCAGGGAGGGAAATAAACACTGACCCTTCCAAACATGGATTTTTTCCAGAATTACTTATTTCAGAAATTGGTCTGATTACTACTCAGTTTCCTAAGCCAGAAATCAAGGGACCAATTTCTATCATTCCAGTATTTCTATCATATATCAAACAGAAGAATTTCAACAAGTGCTGTCAATGTTATCACTTTTAATATCATCACAATGACCTGGATCATCTTGATTTCTTATAAATTACTACACTGCCAGTTCTTTGTCTTCCTGGCTCCATCATCCTCTATACTGTCAATGTTTTAATGACAACTAGAAGGAAGGACTTTTCAAAATAGGAATGGTTATCCCACTTGCTTGCTCCAAAGATTTCAAAGACTTTGCCCCACTCTTTGGTTAAAGAGTTTTAATCTCTTATTTTGGTAGATGTGTTATTTACAAACATATTGCTTCTGGTCTTGGGAAATAAACCAAACTGAAAACTGTGTGTAATGGAGTGTTGATATGGGAAAATTAAATATGATTAAGAAATAAAAATATTCCCTGTGACTGTAGACTTTAAATTGTGATCAAATTGGTTTTGGCTCATAGATGATTTCATTTACTTTTCTAAAACTTCTGCATAAACGTTATCAGATATAGAAATGAGTAATATGAATCAGTAGAGAAGGCAAAACATTTAAGCAAGCACATATTGTGTTTTACTGCATATTAAATAAATCTCTTAACATTCCTACTCTCATCTTTATTCAGGACTTGTTTTATAATCTTAGTGATATAACAAACCAAACTATGCTTTATTTTTAATGTCAATAATATAGATTCATAGAAATTATAAATATGAAAATGAATTTTCATTTTGATGCATTGTATTTCTAAAAAAACTTAAGGAATTTTTTCATATGTACTAAATATTAATGAATTTCTGGCATAGCTAATTATGGAATGAGCTTAAATAGGAAAAAATATCAGAAGAAAATTAGATGGAATGTTGCCTATATTCCATACATAGATTTTTACTTTAATAAACTAGGGAGGAGCAAAACAAAACAACAGAGAAAGAAAGACAATAAGAGAGAGAGAGAGAGAGAGAGAGAGAGAGAGAGAGAGAGAGAAAGCAAGAAGCAGCAAAGGAAGAATGATGGGCAGTAACTAATGAATTTAAGAGAAAGACAGCACATGTTGGCCTTTAAAGATGAAATAAAGAAAAAGAAACTAAGACCTCGTAGTTCCCTTGTGCTGAGTTCAAGTGTTTTTGTCAATTTGGGGTCCTATCTAATAACAGGAGTTAAATAACATAAACTGATTTCTTGCTATTCTGAAATCTGAAAGTCCAACACCAAGGCTGCAGCAGAACCTGTGTTTAGTGAGGAACAGCTTTCTGATTTGCAGATGACTGCTTTTTCGTTGTATCCTCATGTTCTGTAAAGAGACCTGAGAGCTGGAAATGGGCTTTCTACTCTTTATCTTAGCATTTAAGCTAGCATATATTAGTTATACAGTGGGTTTTATTATCACAATTTTAAATATGCTTGCAATGTTTGTTGGTGAGATTCACCCTCTACATCATTCTCCTTCCCCCTTCCCCTCTAGTTAAAATAATTTCAACAAGTTTCGCTGTTCTACTTTCATACAAATATATAATTCTACCAATTTACCCTTCTTTACACTCTCCATTTACTCTACTACTTCCCATCAGTACCCACTCCCTAACAAGACCTGTTTTACATTTTTGTCTTTCATTTTCAAGTGTAGATTTATTAGTCAAGGAAGTCTCACCCATGAATATGCTGTACTTTGATCAGATTAAATCCTTCAATTACTCTCCCTTACCATTCCCCCAATGCCTTATTAATCAACAACTTTCAGTGTGTTTTGCCATGACATCTTCCGATACGGATAAAATGTATTTCAATATTATTCACTCTGTATCATTCCTTTTTTCTCTCCTCCCTCTTCCTAGTTCCCTCAAACAGTTCCAGTTCCACTATTACAGACAAGATAAAATGTACATTATATATATATATGTACATATGGTGCATATATACATAATGTATATATGTGGTTTTATTTGTGTGTATGTTTAACTTCTGGATCTATCTTCCACATGTAAGAATCAGCTTAGGTTGGGTCTTTTCTGTCAAAGGATTTAGAACCACAACTGTTACAGTGTAAGTTTCACTTACTTGTTTCCCATATGCTCACTTCACAGACTCTGCTTAACCTAATAAATGTTTCTATTAAGAAAAAAGGTTTATTTTCCTTAGCCAGACAAGTTCCTCTTTCCACTTGATGTCCTGGTGCCAGAGCTGATAACCTAAGACAATTATTGCTTCCCTAAAGTTTTAAACTTCTCGGCCTCCAAAGCCCCTCTTCAACCTGTCCCTACCAAACTGTGTAGACTATGAACCCAAAACCTGTCTGGTCCATGCCAGGGGCAGCATTGTGTTAGAGATAAACCCAAGCAGACTTTCCACCCTGTGTGATTATCTCCCAGACTCTTTGTCGGTTACACACCCTTCTGCCGAAGTAAATCTTGTCTTGCCAGTGGCTTCTGAGTTGTGTCATCTCTATTATGATACCCCAATATCTTAAAGATATTTATAATAATGTGGGGGCTCACCCGTGACTTTCACATTGCCCAGGGCCCCATGGATACCCCTTCCTCAGGACTGATGTGTCCCACCACCTTACCATGGTGGCCCTAGAGCTGGGAAAATCCCCTATCTATGGGGCCAAGAAAGAACTCGAAATTGAAAGTCAATTGGCAACACAAGGAAAAGTGCCAGCCCAAGCAAGCACCATGGTGGAACAGGTAACTCTATGGATAGACCAAGGTAGGAAAGTCTAGTACTGCTTTGGTGGCCAGAAGATCCCAGAGGCTGTGTGAGTGTGGCTGGGACTTGTTTCAGACACAAAGCATGTGCCAACTCCAGATTCAAAACACTGATAGCCCACGAGGGAGCTGGTGGAAGACAGAGGAAGCACTTTGAATAGAATATAAGAAACCTCCAATACATGAAGGGGGGTGTTGAATATTCTCCCAAGGATAACAGCCAAGATTTCAGGGTGGGAAATAAAAATTGACTTTAAGAAAGAGGACCTCCCAAGAAATTAGACTCACCTTCTTCTATTCCTCCAGATAGGCTCCTTGGTCTCATGTTACTATATTGGGTAGAAAATCCTAGGATAAAAGATAAAAAGAAACAGAATATAAGTAAATACTGCTCTTCCATTTGGACACAAGAGCCAATCTTAAGATCTTCTAATTTCTGGCCTAACTTCAGTTCCAATGAAGACTGGATTTGCCAATTACTCATAGAATATGTAAATCATAAAATCCTAGTAAGCCAGGAAAAATAGATTTTGGCCTCTGCTCTGGAAGGGACCTGTGACTTTGTTCCTTCTTAAAGTGCCATAGACTAAAAACCCTAAATTGGAAGAGAAAGAAAGCAACTGGGAGTTCCTTGATTGCCTTTCTTCCCCTTATGGACCTGAGGGCCTTGCCCCCAAACCTTCTCCATCCACAAGGCCAGGGAGCTCACAGGCAAATTTACTCAGGTGGGAAGAGGGATAGAGAAGGAGGGACCTTAGGGAATGGCAGCAGTATTGGTCCTTCAAATACCAGGCACTTCTTTCTCCAGACTGAGAAGAGAATTGGAGTACTGAAACAGGATACCAAAAACTTTCCCTTCCCTCTGAGTGAATATTAATTTCAGGCCCTATACTGTCTCTGGTGGTTCCCTTAGTAGGTAGAGGAATTGAGTTTGCTAATGCCCTCTCACTAACTTAGAGGTGAGACATTTAAAAAGAGAACTGAGGTCCCTGCTAGAAGATCCACACTGGGTGATGGATCAACTTGAACAATTTCTTGGCTCACAGGTTTGGGCTGAACTAATGTGAGCATCTTGTTCTCTGGGAAGGAAAGGGGAATGATAAGGAGGACAGCTATGGTGGCTTGGGAATGCAAGCACCCTCCAGGTCCAAATGCCCTCACCACAGATACAAAGATTTCCAATCAGGATCCCCAATGGGATAATAATGATACCACTCAGTGAGGTTAAGTCTCAGAGACTTAATTATAAAGGGAATCTAGGAGGTAGTTCCCCAATCTCAAAATATATTCATGACCTTTGATGTCCAAAAGAGCAAAAAGGAAGGTCCAGCAAATTTTTAAATAGGCTAAAGGAGCAGACAAGAAAATACTCAGGACTAAATGTGGAGGACCCTCTAGGTCAGGCCATGTTAAAATGTCATTTTATAACAAATAGCTGGCCTGACATAGGAAAAAAGTTACAAAAATTGTAAAACTGGAAAGACAAAAATATATAAGAATTGCTGAGGGAAGCCCAAAAGATTTATGTAAGAAGATGTGAGGAAAAACAAAAATAAAAGGCTAAGATAATGCTGTCTCTCCACCATAGAGCTCGTGATACAGGTAAAGCAGACCTATAGGTCCAGGGACAGCAAGCTTCCCAAAGAAGACACTAGAAAGGGCAACACCTTGAGGGGGAAAGGGAGAAATAAATGTTATAAATGTGATAAAGTGGGACATTTCAAGAAAGAATGCCCAAATTGGAAAAAGGGTGAATAGGTGATAAACTTTATGTCATTTGATGAAGACTAGAGGTGTCAGAGACACTTTTATTTTAAGGAATCCTGCAAAGAGTCCTTACCACTCCAGTGCTACCTCTGTCCTCTCCTGAAAATCCATTTCACCTATTTGTAGCTGTTGGTAAGGGAACAGGCTTAAGGGTCCTAATGCAGGACCCTGGAAGACAAAGAGAGCCAGTTGCTACCTCTCTAAGATCTTAGATTAAATATATTCAGTCAGTTGCAACTATTGTTCTTCTGAAGGAGGAGAGCAGAAAATTGACAACCTGATTGTAAGCACACCTCATCAAGTTAGGGCAGTCCTTTTCCAGAAAGTAGGGAGATGGTTAACTGACTCAAGGACTTTAAAATAGGAGGCCATCATGTTGGAAAGGAATATCTGATACTCACCTCAGATGATTGCCTAAACCCAGCTCAATTCTTAGAAGGAAGGCAGTCCTTAAGTCCATTCAATGTTTCTGTCTAGACCTGACAGAATACCAGACCAATGTGAGACAAGAACTATAAGGCACTCACTTTGAAATAGGTGATAACTTCTTTGTGGATAGTTCTTCTTAAGATATTGAAGAAAAGAAACTTGAATAAATGATTCAGTATAGATGGAACTCACTGTAATTGAATTAGGCTGACTACCTAATAATCACTTAGCTCAAACTTGTGAATTATTTGCATTTAATCAGGCCCTAAAACTTTGGAGTAAAGGGAAGAAACTATCTATATATACTCCAAATATACATTTGGAGTAGTACATGTTTAAAAAAATTTAGACTGAATGTGTTTTGATTATCAGTATATGAAAAGATAATGTTCCCAAGGAACTTATCATTCAAGACCTAAAAAATTTAATAAAATCTGTAGAAATAGCAGTAACTCATATACTGGGACATCAAAAAGTGGACAGTATGGAGGCCCAAGCAAATAGGATGGAAGATGAGGCTGCTAAAAAGACTGCCTTGAAATTCACTGTACCCATTTTTCCATCTTACTCTGGTCATACCTACCTCTTCTATAACACCAAAGTTTTATGTTTGAGGGAAAAAAATGATTATCAGAACTGGGGACTTCCAAACCTCCAGAGCAAAAATGGATTTTACCTGATGGCAGAGAAATGCCTCCTAAACCAATAATCAGAGAAATAATTTCTCATCTATATAAAGGAAGTCACTGAGGACCTCAGGCTATGTGTGATGTAATCTTAATAAAATGTTGCTGTATAGGAATTTATACCATATATAAACAAGTAACTGATAGTTGCCAGACCTGTAGAAAGGTCAATAAGCAAGTTTCTAAAAGAACAGCTCCCAGGAGGAAGGAGCCCAGGATTAAGACCACTTCAAAGTGTTCAGTTTGATTCTACCAAAATGCCCAAGGTTGTGCAACTAAGATATCTCATGGTAATAGTATATCATTTGGCTAAATGGGTGGAGGTGATTCCATTGTCCAGTGCCACTGCCCATAATGTGACAAAGGTATTATTGGAATCCATAATTCCAAGATTTGAATTAGTGGAAAATATAGACTAGGACATGGGAGTCATTTCATGTCCACCATCATTAAAGATCTTACTTAAGCTCTAGATATGTTTTAGAAATATCACACTCCCTGGCACCACCACCCTCTGAAAAGGTAGAAAGAATGAGTCAAGCCCTCAAGAGATAAGTAACCAAACTAATACTAGAGACCAAACTTCCATGGAACAAATGCCTTCCTACAGCACTTCTTCCTACAGCCCCTAAGAAAGACATTGGCCTGTTCTCATATGGGTTACCTTATTTAGCAGATCCTCAGATCCCCTCACTATGGAGACAAAGGACAAATTTCTCAATAACTGCATACTGGATCTCTCCTCAACTCAACTTTCTCTTCGGTTGCAAGGTCTTTTAGCCCAGACTCCTCTTGAATTCCCAGCTCACTCTTACAAACCTGGAGTCTATGTCCTGATAAAAACATGAAAGAAATGAAAACTTGAGCTGATCTAGAAAGGATGCCATCAATTTCTATGACTGAGACAACTCACTGAACAGAAGAATGGGCTTGGACCCATTATACCAGAACCAAGAACTCCTGATCCTTGCCAAGGAGAACAATGGATGGCCAATCCAAATGTGACTCTGTGAAACTGACCATAAAAAGGCTATTAGAGGCTGCCTGGTAATTTTAGGTGCTATCTTCTGTGCTCAGGCTACACTACATGTATCCTACCAAGATTACAAAAGGCTCCTTGCTATCCAAGATAAGATGCACCCTATAAATTTTGTTACAAATATTGCTAAAGATCTTAACCCCCAGGTTATCTGCTTGTATGCCTGTGTAGCCCTGCTATGGGGGGATTTAAGATATCCTAGCCAATTATCTCAAAAGGACAAATATTTGTGTCCAGAAGGGGAGATCTCAACTAGTGGGTGAGGCCCTTGTCTGGATTGGGATGGTGTTTGGTGGCCTACCCAATCTCAGGAACAGACTTCTCACTCCAACACACCTATCCCTTTGAGTGACCTAGTGTGTCTAAAACCGATGTCTGACTAAAGGTATCCCACCCCCAAATTGCTCACATCTACAATGTAATCCTCTCCTGCTGACCATCTTTAACCCAAAGGCTGCTTGGGAGAATCCACAAGTTTTGCCCTACATTTACGAAATAGGGATCTCAATCTCTGGATTTGATTTCATAGGCAGACTCAAAATCCAAATCAGAGGCCCTTCTTAATCCTCTGCATTCTAAACCTACCTTACCAACCTTACTCCAGAAGAAGATAATGGGGAAAAGTCACTAAATAATTCTGGAAAGGTTCATTTAACAATAGTTATGGACTTAAGACAAACCTTAGAGATAGAGACTGGATACAGAGAGACTAATGCCTGGTTGGAATGGGAAAAATATTGTGAATGTGCCTTAAATAAAATCAACTGCTACGCTTGTGCTGCACCTCAACTGGAGAATCAGGTGGTCCTATACCCAGTAGGATAGAGCTCAGACCCTAATGGTGTGGCATGCAGGATATCTCTTTACCAGGATTTTGCCTGGGGAAATGAGTCCTACAAGAACTTATTATTACAGTTTCCAGAGGTAAAAGATCCAAGAGAGAGCCCCCTTGAACTATCAGGCCCCATCCCCTGACACCAATTTTACCTTGTGTATATCTAGGTATGGGGAGTTGTTGATGTTCATAGGTAACCTGACAAGCTGTAATGGGGGTCTATACTTCAATGAGATTAGCATCTGAAATTCAGTGGTCAAAGCCTGAGCAGATATCTGGTGGTACTGTGAAGGGCCTTTGCTTGAGATCCTCCTGAAAAACTGGAGTAGAAATTGTGTTTGGTTCAACTGACTGTCCCTTTCACCCTGGCATTTCAACAACCCAGCCAGTCTAAAAGGGAACTCAAGTCTTGAAATAAAGGCAGCACAGATGGGACAATTTCACATGGGTTATATGACCCACACATTTGTATATATGCCATTGGAGTCCCCAGAGGAGACCCCAATAAACACAAAGGTAAAAGTCAAATAGCAGCAGTCTTTGAATCAGTACTATTCTGGTGGTCCACAATTAATAAAAATGTTGATTGTATCAATTATATCTATTATAACCAACAGAGATTTGTAACTGCACTAGAGATGCCATCAAGGGAATAGCAGAGCAATTAGATGCCACAAGCCGAATGGCATGGGAGAATAGATTAGCCCTAGACATGACGTTAGCAGAATAAGGAGGAATTTTTGTAAACATAGGAGGTCAATTTTGTACTTTCATTCCAAAGAATACTGCCCCCAATGGCACCATCATGAAGGCCTTACATGGATTGACTACTTTTGCCAATGAATACACAGAAAATTCTGGAGTAGGTGACTCATTTAATAGCTTGAAACAATGGTTTGGAAAATGGAAAAACATGAGGGTATCCACTTTCACTTCCCTGATTATTATATTAGAAGTAATGACCACAGTAGAGGGCTGTATCATTCCATGTAAGAAAGGGCTCATCAAAAAATTAAGACTGCACTAACCAAACAGACTCCCATCTCTTATCTGAACAATCTCCTCTTATTAGACACAGCTGAACAAAGTAAGTCAATTAATGCTAGTTAAATTTTTTAAAATGTTAAAAAAATAAAAAGGTAACTGGTAAGAATCAGCTTCACTTGGGTCTTTTCTGTGAAAGGATTTAATCAGTAACCACTGCTGTTCAAATGTTAGTCTCACTAACTCATTTCTTATGTGCTTAACTCATGGACTCTGCTTAACCTGATAAAAGGTTCTATTAAGAACAAAGCATTGTTTTAGTCAAGCAAGTTCCTCTTTCCAGTAGATGCCCTGATTCCAGAGCTGATAATCTAAGACACTTATTTCTTCCCTGATCTTTTAAAGTTCTTTATCTCCAAAGGCCCCTTCCCTGACCTGTCCCTTTTCCAATTAGTCAACCATGCAGACTGTGAACTCCAAACCTGTCCGATCCAGGTGAGAGGCAGCATTGTGTTAGAGATAAAACCCAAGGAGACTTTGTGCCCAGTGTGCTTGATTCCTGGGCTCTGTGTTGGGTGCACACCCTTCTGTAGATGTAAATCTTGCCTTGTCTAATCACTTCTGAGTTATGTCCTCTCTCTCTCAACACCTCAATATCTTAAAGATACTTCTAACACATATATGAGAGAAAACATGCAAACTTTGTCTTTGTGAACCTGAATTACTTCACTTAACAAGATGATTTCCAATTCCACCCATTTACCTGCAGACAAAATATTTTCATTCTTCTTAGTTCTTTGTTAACCATTTGTAGGACATCTGGGCTGTTTCCATATAGCTTGGCTACTGTGAATAGTGCTGCAATAAACATGTGTGTGTGTGTCTCTGTTTTATACTGGCTTACATTCCTTTGGATTTCTTGTAAGGACACCAATTATATTCATGGGGCCTCCACACTTGTGACCTATTTACCCCCTAAACACCTTGAAGCACCTATATTTTGGGGAAACATGAACACTGAATGCATTATAATTTTAATCTCACAAACATTAGTTTGCATTGCAGAATTGAGGCGTTATCATTGTTCTAACATCCTGCCAGTTAATATAACTCTGTTCTCAAAAGGCACAAGCTGTGAATGACAAATTATGTGGCTACACAGGTTGCATTGCACTCAAAAATCAGTAAAGTAAGTCATAACTTACTCTCAATTTACAATGGCCACAAAATGCATAGTTGTTTTTCTCTAATTTCTGTTTAAATTCTTAAAACCAAAATGTTGAGGGAGGAAGCAGTTTTTTTCTCAATTACATTGATGTTCACAATTGTATATTATAAATATACCTACTTGAAACTTAAACACTCCGGATGTATCTTCAAATTTAAATGATTATTAGCAGGCATTTTTAAAGCATTACAATTGTGATCCCTGTATTTTCCAAAAGCACTTTACTTTTCTGTAATCTCAAATGAAAAGTCAACCAAAATGTGATTAAACAAAAGGTATTTTTATACCTCAGTCAGTCTAGCCACTCTTTCCAATTTGAATTATTGATAGTTTTGAAAATGGGTGGTAGTGTTGATTTATTACTGCAGAAAGCAACTACCACATTATTAAAAGAGGGATTATTACAGAACATAGCTAATAATCATGGATATGCGAGAGGAGAAGAGGCTTTGGCCATCCTGGATGAGGCAAAAACCGTATTTCACATTTCATGAGTTGGTCTGTCTTTGGAGCTAGGAAGATATCTGCACTGTGTTTCTACCAATTTTTGGAAACTAAAATAGAATGTGCCACAAAAAATAGCACTAAAATTTCATTAGGCTTTGCCAGCTCTACCTTCCTATTTCAATTGCAAGAATTATTCTCTTATAATTTATAACAGGCATGAAAATAAAAACATTAAAATAAATTTGAAAATTATTTTCTGATAGCTCTATCAATTGTATTTTTTAAACATTTTCATGTAGTTTTTTTAAAAATCAACTTGTTATCTTCTTCAGGGTACAAATTTCTCAGGAATAGGTCCTAATTGGGAATGGGTATAGACAAAATGAAAATTAAATTACTAGGTTTATAGTAGATCAAAGGAAGCAAAGACCTGATTTGCATTATGTGGATGTCAGTTTAAAATAATTAAATGATTATAGCTCTTTCAATGAGATAAAGTATTTTTATTTTGTTGTTGAGCTCTTAACTTTTTACTTTATACTAGATATTAAATTATACCATAATTTTACTTTCAGAAAGACAAATATAGCTTCCACATTATCATACATCTTTGAATCTTTCACTGTTGCCTATCATTCTTTCAATGTATGACATTCCTTCTTAAAAACTTTACAATTAAAAATCAGTGTGGACCTTGGTATGTGAATTGACAGAATTTTCATTGAAAACCACCTCAAGAGAGGATCCAAGATGGCTACTAGAGAGAGGAAGCAGACAGTGTGTGCTGCTCCATAAATCAAAAATCTTGCTGAGACACTGGAGTCACACATGGCAGAAAAAACTACCAAGAATAAGCAAAACTCCAACACCCCAGGCTCCCAGCCCATATAAAGCTTCTCCATGCCACATTACACTGAGAAAACAGGAGGGCTTCTGCACTACCAGACGCTGGATTGAAACCTTCTTAGGAGATGGAGACCAACAGGTGAGCAAATAAGTAGTATGCTGTAATCCCACAGCCACCACTGGGATAAACCAGCATATCCTCCTGGACAAGACTGACCCCTGTCCCACAAAAAACAAAACAAAAAAACAACTGAATAAACAAGGAACTGAAAAGGACATGCAGCAGAGAGGGCAGGGTGCTTTGAGTGCACCAGAGAAGGGGGGAGGAGCAAGGAGCTGAACTCCATGCACACTTTCAGCAAACAAAGCCTGCAAAAGTAGCCTGCTGACAAGCTTCTCCACCAGAGAAGGGAGGAGGGGACGCTCTCCACACAAACTTTCGGTAAACAGAACCTGCAAAAGTAGACACTGACAAGCCTCTCCACTGGAGAAAGGGGGAGAGGCAGCTCTCTGTACAAACTTTCATTAAACAAAGCCTGCAAAAGTAGCTGGCTGACAGTAGGCAGCAGATGAGCTGCTGCCTGAAATAGGGCAGAGAGTGGTTCACAAAGCTGTCTCCTGACCCAACCACCTGATGAGACTACGACAGAGCTACTGCTTAAATACCAATGCAAGGACAGGATGCTGAAGGAATAACACCAGAACTACCAACACTGAAACTTCATTGTTCCTGACCTTGGAATTTTTTTCTCTCTTTCCCTCTAAGTGCTTGTCTTGTTCACTATTGGTTAGTCCACCATCTCTCCCTGTTGATTTCTTTGGTTCTTTATTTTTCTCTATTTTTTTATTCTTTATTTTTCTTTTCTTTCATTGTCTTTTTTCTTTCTCTCTTGGTTTCATTAGTTTTACTGTTGTAAGTTAGCTAATACTAAATTACACAGAGAACAGGGACAGAAACAGCACCAACTGGAAGGATGGGAATTAAAAAAGGGATGGAAACCATTTTCTTCCCAAAAGTAAGTTAGTACAGGATATAGAAGGAAATGAAGAAAATAGATATCTAGTTCCAGACCCCAACCAAACAATCATTGATTATCCCAAGGAACCCAACGAACCTCACAAAAACACCCTGAAAGAAGAAATCCTTCAAGAAATCACTGAGAATTTCATGGAGATGCTACTAGACAAGGTCATCCAGAATATATAGAAGACACTCAAGAAATTCCAAGCCAATAAAAATAAAGAATATGAGAAGACACAAAAACAAAGTAGTGAACTTATAGGAGCCTTAAATAAATATCAAATTGAAACAGAGAACACCATAAAAAGACATACAAATAAATTAAGGATGAAAATTGACAATATTAAAGAGGAAGTGACTGATGATATGGAAAACTTCAGAAAAAAATTAAACATAAATACAAAACACAATGGAAGGCCACTCCAGCAGACTAGAACAAGCAGAAGACAGAATCTCAGAACTTGAAGATGAAATGGAAATTAATGGAAAACCTGGAGAACTATTACACAAACAACTCAAAACATGTGAAAGGAATATACAAGAAT
This sequence comes from Castor canadensis, assembly GCF_047511655.1. NCBI lineage: Eukaryota > Metazoa > Chordata > Mammalia > Rodentia > Castoridae > Castor > Castor canadensis. The sequence goes on along the minus strand of NC_133397.1, from coordinate 87,213,344 downwards.
TCACTGACTCCATCAAAAGACCAAACCTGAGAATCATGGGCATTGAAGAAGGAGAAGAAGTGCAAGCAAAAGGAATCAATAATATATTCAACAAAATAATAACAGAAAACTCCCCAAATTTAGAGAAACTGTGCTCATTCAGGTACAGGAAGCCTCCAGTTCACCAAACAGACTTGACCAAAATAGAACTACTCCACAACATATTATCATTAAAACAACAAGCATAGAAAATAGAGACAGAATTAGAGACAAATAACATACAAAGATAAACCCATCAAAATCATAGCAGATTTCTCAACAGAAACCTTAAAGGCAAGAAGAACATGGAGTGAGGTATTCCAGGCAATGAATTAAAATAACTTCAACCTAGGATACTCTACCCAGCAAAACTATCATTCAAAATAGATGGAACATAATAGTCTTCCATGATAAGCAGAAACTAAAAGAATATATGACCACCAAGCCACCACTACAAAAGATTCTTCAAAGAATACTGCAAACAGAAAATGAAAGCATACAAAACCATGAAAGGACATGCAGCACCAAACCACATGAGAAGAAAAGGCAAGAAAGTAGAGAATAACATTGATGTAGCTGCACACAATCAAACCCTTGAACAACAAAGAAAACTAAATAACAGGAATCACCTCATACCTATCAATACTAACATTGAATGTTAATGGACTTAAATCCCCCTTGAAAAGACACTGTTTGGCAAACTGGATTAAAGAGGAAGATTCAGCAATCTATTGCTTACAGGAGACCCAACTTATCAACAGAAACAAGCACTGGCTTAGGTGATAGGCTGGAAGAAGATTTACCAAGTCAATGGCCCCCAAAACAAGCAGGAGTAGCAATACTTACATCAGACAAAGTAGAATTCAAACCTACATGGATCAAATGAGATAAAGAAGGACATTTCATACTAACAAAAGGGGTAATACACCAAAAGGAAATAAAAATTTTCAACCTATGTGCACCCAAAGTCAATACAAACAATTTCATCAAACATACTCTGAAAGATCTAAAAGCATATATAAACTCCAAAACAGTGGTAGTGGGAGACTTTAATACTCCCCTATCACCAATAGACAGGTCATCCAAACAAAAAATCAATAAAGAAATCCTAGATCTAAATCACACCATAGATCAAATGGACCTAGCCGATGTCTACAGAATATTTCATCCAACTTCTGCAGAATAAACATTCTTCTCAGCAGCTCATGGAACCTTCTCCAAAACTGATCGTATCTTAAGGCACAAAGCAAACCTCAGAAAATATATGAAAATAGAAATAACCCCAACCATGCTATCTGATCAAAATGCATTAAAATTAGAAATAATCAAAAAAATGCAAAGAGTTGGAAGCTGAAGAACACATTCCTCAATGATCAATGGGTCATTGATGAAATAAAAGAGGAAATTAAAAGTTTCCTGGAAGTTAATGAAAATGAAAGCACAATCTACTGGAACCTCTGGGACACAGCAAAGGCAATCTTAAGAGGAACATTTATAGTCATGAGTGCATATATTAAAAGGACAGAAAGATCTCAAATCAATGAACTAATGCTACCTCTCAAACTCCTAGAAAAACAAGAACAAGCAAATCACAAACAAACTGAAGCAGAGAAATAATAAAACAAGGGACAAAATCAATGAAATAGAAACAACAACAACAAAAAAACATACAAAGAATCAATGAAACAAAAAGTTGTTTCTTTGAAAAAATAAATAAGATTGACAGACCCCTGGCAAACCTGACTAAAACAAGGAGAGAGAAAACCCAAATCAATAAAATCAGAAAGGCAAAAGGGGAGATAAGAATAAACATGGTGGAAATCATCAGAGACTACTTTGAGAACATATATTTTAATAAATTTGAAAATCTTGAAGAAATGGCAGATTTCTAGGTACTGATGACCATCCAAAATTTAACCAAGAGGATATGAATCACCTAAATAGGTCTATAACATAAAATGAAATTGAAGTAGAAATAGAGTCTCCCAAAAACCAGAAATCCAGGACCTGATGGATTCTCTGCTGAATTCTATTAGACTTTTAAAGAAGAAATAATATTAACCCTCCTTAAACTGTTCCACAAAATAGAAAGGGAAGGAACACTGTCTCACTCATTTTATGAAGCCAGTATTATACTCATCTCAAAACCAGACATAGGCAACTTCATAAAGGAGAAGTATAGGTCAATCTTCCTTAAAGTATATTAATGCAGAAATCCTCAATATAATAATGGTAAACTGAGTCCAACATCACATCAGAAAGATCATTTACCACAACCAAGTCGGCTTCATCACAGGGATGCAGGGGTGGTTCATCATATGCAAATCTAAAAATGTAATACAACACATCAGTAGAAACAAAGACAAAAAACACTTGATCATCTCAATAGACGCAGAAAAAGCCTTCAACAAGATCCAACACCACTTCATGATAAAAGCTCTAAGAAAACTAGGAAGAGAAGGAAAGTACCTCAACATTGTAAAGGCTGTACATGACAAACCTATAGTCAATATCATACTTAATGGTGAAAAATTGAAACCATTTAATCTAAAATCAGGAATGAGACAGGGTGCCCACTATCTCCACTCCTATTTAACATAGTACTGGAATTCCTAGCCAGAGAAATTAGATAAGAAGGAGAAATAAAATGAATACAAATAGGTAAAGAAACTGTCCAAATATCTCTGTTTGTTACAATAGGATCCTATACCTTAAAGACCCAAAAAACTCTACCTCAAAACTCCTAGACACCATAAACAGCTACAGCAAGGTGGCAGGGTACAAAATCAAACATGACAAAATGCTTACCATCTCTAGCCTTAAAGGAAGTGCAAATCCAAACCACACTAAGATTCCACTTCACCCCTGTTAGAATAGCCATCATCAAAAACATCACCAACAACAGGTGTTGGCAAGGATGTGGGGAAAAGTGAACCCTCATACACTGCTGGTGGAAATGCAAGCTAGTGCATCCACTCTGGAAAAAAATTTGGAGGCTTCTTAAAAATCTAAACATAGACCTGCGATATGATCCAGCAATTCCACTCCTAGGGATATACCCCAAGAAATGCAACACTGGTTACTCCAAAGGCACCTGTACAACCATGTTTATTTCAGCACTATTCACAATAGCCAAGTTATGGAAATAACCAAGGTGCCCCACTACAGATGAGTAGATCAATAAAACATGGTATTTATACACAATGGAGTTTTACTCCGCCATGAAGGAGAATGAAATTTTATCATTTACAAGTAAATGGATGGAACTGGAGAACATCATTCTGAGCAACAATAGCCAGGCTCAAAAGACCAAAAATCATATACGGACTTTAGATCAAGAGCAAATACAGAAATGTGGTTGGACTTGGGTCCCATGATAAGGTAGAGGACACTGGATGTATGGGGATAGGTAAGAAACCAAAAATGTGATAGTATTTGAAAGTGACAGAGGTCAACATGAAAAGGGAATCAGGAACCAATGTAAAGGTCAGTTAGAGATGAATCAACTTGGGATGTAACACATTTGTACATGGAAGCCATGCTAGGAATCTCTCTGTAGAGCTATCCTTATCTCATATACCAAAAATCATTTGTCTCTTATTACTCCTTATACTTTCTCTTCAACAAAATTAGAGATAATGGCAAAACAGTCTCTGCCTGGAAGTGAGGAGGGATGGGGCAGAGAGGGAGGGGGCAGGGGCCATGGCACAAACAATGTATGCACAGATAAATAAACAACAAAAAAAGAAAACCACTTCAAATTTGTTTCACTTTTTATATTAATTTATTATCTCATGAGATGGAAACCTAGATCTAAGAGATTGCAGGCATAATTGTTTCAAATATTAAAGTCCTGCTTCAAGTGTACATCTGCCTCCAGTTGACACTCTCAGCCTGAACTTCAGCTCTGAACAGCTTTTCTGTGCTATGGATAAATGTTCCCTTGCTCACCAGCAACAGTAGAATGAAAAGTCTTTTCCAGTCATAAACATGTACATATTTATATGTTTAAAAATTACCTCATAATTAAAATTATAGTTAAATATTAGTTTAAAAATTTTGGTGGTAATGGGGTTTGAACTCAGGGCCTTATCCTTACTAGGTAAATATTCTAACACTGAGTCATGTCCTCAGCCCTTTTTGCTTTCAGATTATTTTTTCACATAGGGTTTTGTGGTTTAACTCAGGGTTAACCTTAGACTGTGATCCTTCCACGTAGCTGAAATGACAGGCATATGTCACCTTTCCTGACTTATTGATTGAGATGAGGTCTTGATAACATTTTCCCCTGGGCTGGACTCAAAGCACGATCCTCTCAATTTCTGCTTCTCAAGTAGCTGGAATTTACAGGTATAAACCACTATGCTTGGTATAAAATTTTTAATATGTAGAGCATGCTACATCAAACTCAAGTTCTATATGGATGCATTTAAACAATATTGTCTATACTTGAAATACAATCACAATTATATAGTGATTTATATTTTGCATGATAATTCAAAAGTGATTGTGGCAAAGTCAGGAAAACGTATCATTTTTTTCTTCACAATTAAAATTGCTTTTTTTTCCTCCTTTATTGTTGTGCTGGGTGGACTACATTTTGGCATGTATGCAGGTTCTTTATCAAATATTATCATATTTGAATTCTTCCCCTCTACTGTTCTCCTTTATCCCCTCCTCCCCCAATTCATGGAATAGTTTCAACAGATATCATTTTTGCATTTACATACATGTGTACTCATTTTTTTCACTGTATTCACCCTCCTATCCTTTTTCCAGGTCACCCTGCTCTGCCTCCCACTGGTGTCAGCCCTCCACCATGGGCACAATCTGACTCCAACTTTTTAGAAGAAGAAAGATAAAAAGGAAAACATGACATTTTAGCTTGTTTGAGATAAAGGTAGCTACACAGGGAGTTTGCTTGTGGTATTTCCATGTATTATAACCCCAACTTGTTTATCTCGGCTAATTTTCTTCATTTTACCTTAGTCCCTTTCTTATGGTAGTTCCAGCCAATGTAAGATTTCTAAATTCATTCTTGTATAGTGATTGTATCACCCCCTATTCAAGTTCTTAGTTTCCCTTAGTTTTCCTTGCATGACCTCCTCTTAGTGAGACCAGTGTTTCATAATATTGGTGCACTTGTATTAAGTGTATATTCCACATATGAGAGAGAACATGAAGTTTTTGGACTTTTGAGTCTGGTTAACTTCGCTTAAGATGATGTTCTCAAGTTCCGTCCATTTACCTGCAAATTACAAAATTTCATTCTTCGTTATGACTGAGTAAAATTCCATTGTAAATAAATACCACAATTTCTTAATCCATTCATCAGTAATGGGGCATATTGACTATTGTAAATAGTGCTAGAATAAACATGGGTATGCAGGTGACCTTGTTGTAAGCTGACTCACATTCCTTTGAATATATCCTTAGGATTGGTATTGCTGGATCATGTGCCGGATCTATTTTTAGTTTTTTAAGAAGCCTCCCTATTATTTTCCATAGTGGCTGTACTAGCTTACATTGCTACCAGCACTTTATGAGGGTTCCTTTTTCCCTTGCATCTTGGCCAACTTTTGTTGTTGTTTGTGTTTTTGGTGATTGCTATTCTAACAGAGTGAGGTGGAATCTTGATGTGGTTTTGATTTGCATTTCCTTTATGGCCAGGGGTGGTAAGCATTTCTTCATCTGTTTATTAAGCCATTTGGACTTCTTCCTTCAAAAAGACTCTTCTCAGTCTATTGGCCCATTTCTTCATTGGGTCATTGGTTTTTGGGGAGTTTAGTTTTTTGAGTTCTCTGTACATTCTGGTTATCAGTTCCTTCTCCAATATATATCTGACAAGATTTTCTGTTGATTGTCTCTTCAATTTAGAGACCATTTCTTTTGTTGTGCAGAAGCTTTTTAATTTCATGTAGTCCCATTTGTCGATCCTTTTTCTTAGTTGATGAGCTGCTTGCATTCTATTGAGGAAGTCCTTGCCTATGCCTGTTGCTTCCCATGTATTCCCTGCTTTTTCTTGTACTAGCTTCAAGGTTTCAGGTCTGATATTAAGGTCCTTAATTCACTTTGACTTGATACTTGTACAGGGTGACAAACATGGATCTAGTTTCAGTTTTCTGAATGCAGATATCCAGTTTTCATAGCAACACTTGATGTAGAGGCTGTCTTTTCTCCAAATGTTTTTGGCACATTTGTCAAAAATTAGCTGGACATAGCTGTGTGGATTCATATCTGGGTCCTGTATGCTGTACCACTGGTCTTCATATCTGTTTTTGTGCCAATACCTTGCTGTTTTTATTACTATGGCTCTGTAGTATAGTTTGAAATAGGGCACTGTGATGCCTCCAGCATTGCTGTTTTTGCTGAGTATTGCCTTAGCTACTTGTGGTCTTTTGTGCTTCCAAATGAACTTTAGGGTTGATTTTTCAGTCTCTGTGATGAATGTCATTGGGATTTTTGTGGGAATTATATTGAACATGTTGATTGCTTGTGGTAGTACAGAATTTTTACTATGTTGTTTCCATCAATATATGAGCATGGGAGATCTTTCCATCTTCTGTAATCTTCTTTGATCTTTTTTCTTTTAAAGGTTTGTAGTTTCCTTTTAGAGGTCATTCACATCCTTTGTTAAGCTTCACAGTGATGATTGTTAAATGAAGTAAAAATAAGTTGCTATGGTAAGTCTGTTTTTGTTTGTTTGTGTGTTTTTTGAGACACAGTCTTGCTATTGTGTGCACACTGACCTTTGACTGGCAATCATTCTGCCTCAGCCTCCCAAGTGTTGGGATTATATGGGTCAACCACTGTGCCCAAAGTGAAAGGGACATTTTTAGCATACTCAAGAGGATCAGTTTGTAAATTTAAGACTAAAATGTTGGTAAAATTCTAGTAATAATGTGGTCTCTAACATTCATTTTATTGATGTGGAAAAATATTGCTATATAAATTAGGTAAAATGTGGGCCATGTGTGGTGGCTCACAACTTTAGTTTTAGCTACTCAGCAGACTATGATTGGGAGGATCACAGTTTTAGGCAAGCTCAGGAAAAAAGTTAGGGAGACCTCACCTCATCCAACAAGTCAGGTATGGTGTAAATGTCTGTAATTCCAGGTAGGGGGGACACATTAGTGTGACGATCACTCAGAGGCTGGCCTGAGCAAAAAATGTGAGACCCTATCTGAAAAATAACTAATAGCAAAAACAACTGGAGTTCTGCCTCAATTGTCTAAATACATGCCTAGCAAGCACAATTTCTTGAGTTTACGGCCAAACATAAATAAAAAATTGAACAAGGTAAAATGCAAGCTGCAAAGAATTCATAAACTCTAGTATTTTCACAAATATTTATTTAAAAATGAGGATCTAGATTTGATGTTTGTAAATGTGAAAACATAATGTAAATATATTGGAAAATATTAGTTAAATTATAAAAAGAAAAAAGTCATTGAAGTTGACTATCTTATGCTACATATCATACAATAATAGCCTGTGCACATAGAATAGTTGCAATTATTTTATTTTTTCATGCTTTCATTTTCTCAAAAAAGTTCATAATTTTTATATAATTGCAAGACATAAAATTGCTAAGAGCTCCAATGAGAAAAAAATCTAATATCTATGATGTTATATTGATTCATGTTAAAAATACTTTATTTGCCATAATATGAAAACATAGCTAAATCAAAATTACACCTAATTTATCTCCACAACTTTTCTTGTAAGATTTGGAATTTTTCATAAATGTTAAAAGTGAACTTTTCATTAATAATTCAAGAGTTATTATTGTCTTCTGTTGCCTTTTGCTAGAAGCATAAGTACAAGAAGAACTGTGGAGAGAGACTTTAAAGGTCAGTTGAATTTTTCTTTACAGTGACACAGTACATTAATATCTTAAAGAAAAATTGACCCTGTGTCCTGAAACACATGGTAAATACTATAATGCAAATGAAGAATTTTGAAATCATGGAACCCCACAAAAATTTGAGTTATTGCACTAATTTCAATTTTAATGTGCTCTACAAAGTTATGATTATTAAATATTTTATGTCTACAGACATTTTATTAAATGATAAAGTAGAATACTCAGAAACAGCCAAGGTTTATTACACAGTCAAGACACTCCAAGGCATGTTATTATCCACTCAAAATTATTTATTTTTTTCAACATTTTTGTACTTGCAAAATATAAGATCCGTACATTTTATAACATTAAAAATGGGGAAAAACATTTTTAAAGGAGCTTAGATGTATGTTAGTTAACATTTACTTACTCCACAATGTGTCTGCCTAAAAGATGCTGATCAGTTTTTTTCAAACAGTAATGTAGGAACAAACTTTTGTAAAAACTTCAGTGTAGCTATTTTGCAGAGATTCTATAATTATGTAAGTTATAAGTACCTTGAAAAGAAAATTCCTAGATTCAAATCTTGGCTCCCCATTAACCACAAGTTCAAACTTGTCCAAGTCATGTCTTTTAGTTTCTCCATCCTTAAAATAGGATAGAAGTTGTGCTTACCTCATATGATTATTGGGGAGATAAAAATGATTAATCTCAGGCACAAAGAACACCATGGGAAATTACTCACCATCAGTAGTGTCACTGCTGTTATTTCTCACAATAACTCTCTCTCTACCACTACTATTAGCAATTCTAAAGTTGGTATCATTGGAATTTTAATTGAAATGAAAGCTCAATAACTTCTAATAGTCATCTGCAGAATATTAATTACAATTCTTTAGTCATGAAATCACTCTTACTGCATAATTGTAATATTCTGTTGTTTAGTGGAAGAGAATAAACACTAGAATGTGGAAGCATTCATTTTTACATGATATTATGGAAAACTGTTAATCATATTATTGAATTTTTATAACAATTCTGAGTGGTAATTCTTTTTATGCATATTTTGAAAATGCCAAGACTGAGTTGAATCCTATAAATGTACTATAGAGCCACCTCTGCTTTCTGTACACAAAAGAAGCAGTCATTTGCCCATGTTTTTATAACTAAGCCACTTTTTAGACTTAGCAAAACCTATTCCCATGTGTTTATTTTTCTGGTGTTTTAGTAATGCTAACCTATCACAGTGTCTTTAGGAGAAGACTTAGCAATATACAGAGTGTTGACAGCCCTGGTTTGGTAAATCACGGGATTTTTATGAGCGTCCAAGGAAGAATTTGTGGAAATGCTTGGTGAACTATGAGACCAGATCCCCCTGGATGCTGCATAGCTTTGAAACTGTTATGGCAGCACTTAACAAAGATAAACATCTGCATCTTCTTTCTTTGCTTGTTTTTGTTTTTGGTATTAGGGATTTAACACACAACCTTTGCATACTAGCCAGGAGCCATACATCCAGTCCCTGAAGAACTTTGAAAAAGTCAAGCTGCTAGGTCTACATACTGAAGGTAAGGCACAGTTAGCTTTTTCTTTTCACTTCTTTATAACATATTGGTCAATGCATTTGTTTTCTCTTCGAGATCATAGTGTGCTAAATATTACATTTGATTGGAGTCCTTATTTTAAATATAATAACATAAACATGTTAAGATGGTCTTTGAAAGTTTACTTGTGTCTTAGAATTTGTATATAGTGATAATCCCTCATGTAAATTCATTTTGGAATTTACTTTTTATAAACCCTATTACTAATTTCTATCAGAAAAAAATATTTATTTAAAAAGGAATATGCTCACTTGAACTTTATGTAATCCTTATCTACCTCCTTTGATTATCTTTTATTTTTAATAAATGATAATGGTTATAATGAAACTAGTGGTTGGCAAATTCATGATTATGGAATTAGTAGCCACAAAAACTAACAATTTCTAAACATAACATGTCAGTCAGTCTGTTCAATACTTGCAATATGCTACCTGATCTTCACAACACTATGCATTGAATTTCTATAGAATTGTTTATAGATTACAAAATTGAAGTTTCAAAAGCTTATATGTCTTCAAAGGTTATAAATCTCTTGAAAGAAATAATTGTGAATTCTTTACCATTGTATCCTTGCTTGTGGCTCCTCCTCTTCCTCCTTATCCTTTTCTTCCTCTCAATAATCATAAAACATAAATAATTCTTACTATGTACTAGACACTATTCTATGAGCACTGAACATAATATTTTTTTTAAACCTTAAAGGCCTATAAGGTCATAACTATTATTATCATACAAATTTTACAGCTTAGAACACTGAGGCAGAGGAAGGCTAAGATTTTTTCCAAGGGCAGGCAACTTGAAAGGGGCAAAAATAGTACTTAAATCCAGAGTTTAGTTTCATAGCCTGTATTTTCTTTGACTAAAATATTTGTTTCAGGTATACATTCCACAAATGAAGTGTTTATTATCTTATTTGAATTTCACTGCAGTTCTGTGGTCAGGAAAACTCTAATATTCTCAAAACTAAAGATAAAATTAATCAGGCTCAAAGATTTTAAGTGTCCCACCCCAGGTTATGCCATAGGAAAATATATAAAAGGCTTCTAGAAACAGAAAACTTAAGTATAATTCTAGTCCTCTTTCAAATATATCATCCTAAATTAAGAGTATAGAATATGATTGAAGAAGTAAAGTCTATGCTTAATTATGTATCCTAATTCAAAAAATGATTGTCATAAAATTAAAACATGTATCCAAATAGGTGTATTTATTATTAAATCACCATGGAGGGTATGAACAGAAATGTATACAAAAGAGGAAAATACTGAATGATTTTACAAAAGCTTGCTAAACTAACTGCCAAGTGTTTCAATGGCTCAGTAGAAATTTTATACACCGTGAGCATGGTTCATCTTCAGTGTCCAATCACATGTGTAACTCCTATTGTGTCTACTGCATATTCCTTAGTTTCTTGCTTTAAATGGCCATTTTAAAAGTCATTACACTAGTAGGAATATGTTGAGAAAATTCATAAGCTGGGAACTAATATAATTTTTGCTTACTTTGTTTTTTTTCCTTGAACATGAATAAATGGGAGGCTATATTAGTAATAGTCATGTCTTTATTGGTCTTATGTAATCTTCAGAGATTCAATTCCAGAATAATGATCTTCACCAACTTTCCACAGCTCTGGAACATCAATTTCTTCACTTAAACATAAGGAAGGTGGTGATCTGATTACTTAGTTGTCACTAGAATCAAATGAGGTATTTAAAAGAAAGCACTCCATAAAATGCAAAGAAATGCTTACATATAAAAATGAATTTCTGTAAGTCATATAAGAAGTTCTTAAAAATTTTTAGGAGTTTTATATTTGATTTTCTTCCCCATTTAAATGATATATATTTTGTGTATCTAGAATTCTATTATAAACTAGATAAATAAAGGTTAAGAAGTTATAATGGTTTAGAGTTTGTTTAATTCTCTTTTCTACAAGAAATAATGGTATGAAATCTGCTTTCTGAGACTTTCTGAACCTACTTACTCATTTTCAACTCTGTTCTTTTTGTTGTTTTGTGGTTCTTCACGATTTCCCTGAGTAGGGAGTTCATGATCCTGAATATGGGTAAACTCCTGATTCTGATCCTGAACCTCAATCAACTAATTCAGATTCCATTCATGATCACAAAATAGAACAACAGAAGACCCATCATGTTGATTTGTGGATTCAGGGAGGGTAAATGCCCAATTCAAATGTAAATAATTGATGCTTACAAACAAGTTGCTACATAAGTAAATCTTTTGAGCTCTACTCTGCTGAAGTTTCTGGGTATGTTTTATCACCCACACTCTTCTTTACTTCTTCACCATTCTGTGTCATACTGGATTAGTTTACATTTAAAACCTAAGTCTCATACTTTCTTATTAGCAACTAGCCTAATTCAATCTGGCATATTTCACCAGCAAAATTTGCTTTAATATATTGAATTATTTCAACCTTTATGTTTTACTGGGGATTTACACATTAAAAACTAATTTTTCTAACTTTCTTGAAGAAACTTTCTTCTACTTGGTTTATGAAAAATCTGTTCTATTTTTCTAGTCTCCATATCTGATTGTCTCTTCTTCCTTTTGTTTCTCCTCCTCCCCCTCCACTACCTTCTTTTCCTTCTTGTCCTTGTTCTTCTTGCTTTCCTTCTCCTGCTCCTTCTTTTCCTCCACCTCCTCTTCCTCTTCCCCTCTGCCTTCTTCCTCCTCCTCCTCTTCTCCTCCTCCTCTTCTCCTACTCCTCTTGTGCTCTTCTCCTTCTCCTCTTCCTCCTCCTCCTCCTCCTCCTCCTCCTCCTCCTCCTCCTCCTCCTCCTCCTCCTCCTCCTCCTCCTCCTCCTCCTTCTTCTTCTTCTTCTTCTTCTTCTTCTTCTTCTTCTTCTTCTTCTTCTTCTTCTTCTTCTTCTTCTTCTTTCTCCTTCTCCCTCTCCTTCTCCTTCTTCCCCACTCTTTAACTTAAAATGTTTACCTTGACAATCTTGAACAAGTTCATTCTCTGGTTTGTTATACTCTGAGGCTCTTAAATCTGTATCTCCAGTCATGGTGCAATCTCAGGTTCCCCACAAATATATAAACAACCTAGTATAGATATCCTTCCTTTCTCACAGATATGTGAAAGTAAACCAGCTAAATGTGAATTGTATTGATCTTCACTATTGCTGTAAAATCTTACGGTACTATAAAATATCAAGTTACTTAATCAGAAACTGAGGAAGACATTTAGAATACTCTAGCAATTTTTATGCCCCTTCAGATCTACTTATCATTAAAATCTGCATATTCAACCAAATGTAATGACCACCTCCACAGTTCCAACTTCTGATCTCATGTACCTTGGATATTAGTATCTAATATATATACATATACACACACATATATACATATATTATATATGTATATATTATATATGCATGGATATTATTGTGTATATGCATACATATATACACACTATAATATGTTAATAATCCTTTAATTGTATATTAATTTTATTATATATTAAACTGTTTATGATACATAAAAACATATTAATACTATATTAATATATTAATAACATTGTGTAATAATTAAGATTATATTATTATGTAAGGCCACGTGGAGAGAAATACCCCATCAAAAGCTCTTCCCAATTGCAAACAAGTTATGTGTACTAAAATGCAAATTGAGTTATTTTATTTTTCTGCATAAAATCATCCAGTAATCTTTGTTAAATATAAAATCAATCATCTACTTATGAAAAATAAAACAAGGAAACCTCTTGCAGTTGCTTGAAGTGGCCAAGTAGGAGGTTGAGGGTGAGTGATGGTGAGGGTGATCTAAGCAATGTACGCTATAAGGCTACTTGGAAATATCACAATGAATCCCCGCCCCCAAACAATGACTATATCTTAAAACATTTTAAAAAATAATCATAAACATCTAAAAATGAAATAAAGTTTCATATGATTTACTTCTCTTACCTTTGCAAGCTTTACCCCATTGTTTTCTATAAAATCTAAAAGTATAGCAATGTTTGAATATGTCTATGTTTACAACATAGCATAATGTATTTCGCCTTCTAGTCTATATATATATTTGAATTTCATAGAATGTATTCCTCCCTTAACCACTTTATGCACATCAAGATTTAGTTCAATAACAGTTCTAGAGTGAAATGTTCAGAAGCTATATCAACATAGAATTATCTTTTACATAAGGACTTTCTTTTTGGTCAATTAAACTATTATTATAATTTTGGTCAGTTCCACAAGCAATCTGTTTCTTATTTTTGACTATACTGGAGTTGAAGTCAGATTTTGCACTTGCTAGAGAAGCACTCGACTACTTTAACCACACCTCCAGCCCCGTATGCAGTCTTATATTAGATGCTTTTGCTTAGTTTGTCATTGTTATTCTCTACTATCTATGCTGAAACATCACCTTAATTCCCCACTTAGACCTAACTCTCAATTCTTATCCCAGGTATTCAACCTGGATTATTATAGTCATTGCTTTTACTTTGTTTTCTCTTACTTAGGCTGGCATATATTCCCTGTCTGTACTTGTTTTCAGAGTAGATAATACCTAGCACAACCAACCTAAGACCTGTGCTGTATTTCTAGTCCATACTTGCTCTTGCAACATGAATTATTAGTGGACTTGACAAATGCTAATTTACAGGCATACAAAATATATACAACAAAATAATAGGAGGAAGCTTCTAACATCTTTAGATTGAAACAGCCATTCAGGTATAGGACACTTTTAGGACCCCAAACAGAGAAGAGTAGAAAGGAACAATTACAAGACACATTATAGGTAAAATATGAAGTGTGTAGAACAAGGAAAGAAAAGTGAAAGCTGTAAGATTGCAGCCACAAGTCATATATAAGGCAACACCATGAGGATAACAGTATATTTTTCAACAGAAACCTTAAAAGAAATGAGTGCATGGAATAATATATTTCAAGGGTTGAAAGAAAATAACTGGAAAGGTAGGCTATTCAGCAAACTGTCATTCATAACTTAAGGAAAAGTAAAACCCTTTCCTTTAAACAAAAACAGAAGCAATCAATATTAATAAATAAGCACTGCAGAAGATATTCAAAGGAACCCTACACACAGAATAGGAAGATAAATGTAACCACCAATATATGGGAAAACGTAAAACTCACCAGATAAGTAGATAACAAATGAAGAATAGAAAAGAATCAAATACTAAGAAAACAACAAAATGGCAGGGAATACCACATACCTTTCATTGTTAACACTGAATTACAGTCTGAATTCTGCAATTAAAAGATGTAGAATGCTGTGTTGTATTAAAAAGTAAGACCCTCTTATACTTTTTTTCTGATTGACCATTTTTTAATATTGAGGGGATCAGGGTTTCTTGGACAGTGATAAATTAGTTCAGGCTCAGGAGAAGGGGACAGATAGCTGACAGCTAAGTCAAATGTGCTTATTGTTTAAGTCTAAAACTATAAACATTTTTATAAAGCAGAATACGAAGAGAATAAAAGTCAGAAGATACCCAGTTAAATAAACAGTGTAGGGGAACCCACCTAAAATAACTCCATGAGCACAGACTACTAAAACAATGATTAGAGGTACCAAAAATTGTCATTTTTGTCTCTACTTAAAGAGAAGGCCTTGTCCAAAAATTATGAGTTTGCCTTCTGTCAGAAGTCCCTGCAAGGGCCTGAATGTCTAGTAGATGTGCGTAAGAACACTTCTTCTAAACTTGTTGGCTTTAGTAACTTTTACAAAGTCGGGCACAGATGACTCCATCTGAATTGTGACAGCTTTTCCTTCTTGTCTCCAAATTGTCTCTGAACACTTTGCTATGAAGATTTTGTCAGTTAACCATTTTGGTTAATGGAAGTCCCCCATCACCAGGAATAGCTTTTTCCTGGATGTTCTGCTTTGATCCCAGATCAGAGGGGAAGCATCAGGTAGGTCAGGTGTGTGTTAGTGCCAATTAAGACTCATTTGGCCAGATTATAAGCAACAAAAGAAATTTAGAAATGGGCTTACCTGGCATCCATTTTTAATTCTGTATGGCCATATAGATGATGTCCTAATATCTCAAAAAATGCTGAAGCATGTCAATGGACAGCTGTTAAAAATTTCACGAGGAAAATACAAAAGGTCAATGAAAGCAAATATTTAAAATGCTGACTCAATTGACAAATAAATACGTGTTAGAGTTATTTTGGTGGGTTTGTTTATAAACATTTATGAGAAGGCCCCATACTGTGAATGACAAGGCAGAGTAGCCATTGTTAAAACACTGAAAATCAGCATTTTAGGAAGATAATTATGACTGGCAGAATTATAACAACAACACTAAGTGCTACTTGCTACAATTAAGAATACAGGCATACAAGCCTGTAAAGTCTAGCATTACTAACAGTTTTAGAGAAGATCATATGGCAAAAGGTTTCTTCCTAAACTTTGTATTTTAGGTTTATATATTTCAGGAGTATAAATATATTACAAAGGAGTCAGTAACAATTAACATCACAGCTACACAGATGTCATAGATACATATTAATTTAGCTTTCTTCCTTGGAGTAAAATATAGAATTTTTGACTAGGTAAGACAGTGTACAACACTGATTAAATCAAAACTTTAGATGTCTTATAAGTTAGGAGGACAGTGCCCGTGATTCTAAATAGCCTTATTTCTTAATGTACAAATATATTTTATCTGTACAGTAACACTTATTAAGACAAATAATTGTAGTCCAGATTTTAACTAGCAGGATTGTCTTAATGACACTTTTTTCTGAATGTTACTGATTACACTGACTCCTTTCTTGGGACTTTAAGTAAAACCTTGGCATCTTTGCCTCCATTTTGTACTTACTGTCCTTTGTTCTGAACCATTCACTTTTACAATCATCTTGAAATCAAGGAAGGACATGAATGATCAATAATATCTTTATAACAAGAGACTGAAACTTACTGTAAGGAACAGTGGAGACTTGTAGAACAGACCACCTCTTCAAATGAGAATGACTACCTATAATGATGAGGCTGCACCCTGGAGCAGAAATAACCATCTCATAGGAATCAGATTGCTCCCCTAAGTGATGACAGTGATAACATCTTCTCCAGAATCCCCTGTCAGAATCCTCTAATTCACATATTGTCAACCAGAACACACCTGGGACTGGGCCTGTTTAGCTATGTATACTTTTTCCCTTGCCTCCAGTTTTTTGTTTGTTTGGTTTTTTTTGTCTACATAAACCTATACCCCATGTCTATACTTCAAAAATCCCTTGGCTTCCTGTCTCATGCTGATAACCAGTGGCCCATGTGTATTTAATTGAATGTCTCACTTTAACTCCCAAAGGCTACATTCCTTTATACAGGTAGTCACTCAAAACCATATCAACAATGTACCCATACAACCAGTCTGGGATTGTTCATGATGTTCCTTGAGACTTCAGGAACATTTTGCCAATCTCCAACATCAAACAAGGGAGACCTGTGGATAATGGTCTTTCTGGACTAAGTGAATGCTATGGTTCTTCCCTCTGCTGGGAACCCTTCTTTTTTTTTCCTTGTTCTGAAGACTATTGGACTTTGTCTTTTTCAAACACTTTATTGCTTTGTTTCCCAGAGGCTCCAGACTTTCACCTAGCACACTACCCAAAAGCAGATCAAATCAATCCTGTTCTTCCAACAGGCCACTATAGCTGCCTAGAACAAGAAGAACCTGCCAATACCCCCCTCCCTTTAAGAGACCTTAATGTCCCACCTTAACCAGAAGTAGCTAAATGAAATTTTGAATTTCATTGTCCCTTTTCATGCACACACACACACACACACACACACATTTATGCATGTAAAGACAGGCAATGTTAGGGTGAATGTTAGAGTGAACATAGGGCCTCCATGTTAGGAATAGATCCTTCTCCCTCACAGGTGGCTTACTGGAAACTCTTGACTGAGCCCTAAAGAAAACAAGCATCCTCCTTTAGCCATTTACTTGAAAATCCCCACCTTGCCCCAAAGAATGGTATTATATCAGGAGAATCAGAGGGTCAATTCAAGGTTTCCCCACCTTCCTTACCCAGTGACCTTCTTGGGACTTCCCCAACTAACATCTTATATCTACCCTAAGTCTATAAGCAGCAGTAGGCTTTTAACTCTTTTCCTGGAGAACCCCACTGTGGGTTAGTTCTCACCAATAAAGCCAGTAATAATGTTAAAAAAAAAAGACAAATATGAACTTAACTCTTTTTGCTGGCAAGAAACACATCTTATTGTCAAAAATAAAAATTGGCTTAGGGTGAAAGGGTAGAAAAATATTTTCTAAGACATTGGACCCTGAAGGAAGGGTTCAATTTTGGATTAAGTGGAGTTAATCCAAAAATTATTCAGAAGACCCAAAGACAGTCACTTCATATTATTAAAGGGAATAATCCATCAAGAGGAAATGACAGTTGTTAACATATATGTGTCAGATATCAGTGCACCCAAGTTCATTAAATGAGCACTACTGGAATTAAAAGGACAGATGGACCTCAATACAATGACAGTGGGAGACTGCATTATCCTACTGTCACCAATAGATAGGTCATCTACAAACAAAAAAGTCAATAAAGAGACTTCTAGACCAATGGACATAACGGGCCCTGCATAGTATTTTATCCACCAGTTGCACAATAGACATTCCTCTCAGCAGCACATGGAGCTTACTCCAAGATAAATCATAGTTTAGAACATGTTGAAATTATTTCCAAATATAAGAAAATTGAAATAACTCCCTATATATTACTAAACCATACCAGAATAAAACTAGAACTCAAGAAACCACAGAAATATTCAAACACATGGAGACTAAACAACATTGCTGAATCACCAGTGGGTTGTTAAAGAAATAAATGAAGGAATTTCCTAGAATTTAATGAAAATAAAAACACAACCTACCAGTATCTTTGAAATATGCCAAAGAGAGTGGTAAGTGGAGTACTGATAAGTAAGAGTACTTACATCATACAAACACAAATCTCAAATAGAGAGCATAATGATGTATCTCAAACTCCTAGAAAATCAAGAACAAGCCAAAACCTATATTTGTAGATGAAAATGAAATAAAGATAAGGGCAAATGTTAATGCAATAGAGTCAAAAATAAAAACCATACAAAGAATCAATAAAAGAAAAGTTGATCCTTTAAAAAGATTTTAAAAACGATTGATAAACCCTTAGCCAATATGACTAAAAGGAGGAGGAAAAAGTTCCAAACTAATAAAATCAGAGATGAAAAGGGGATGTTATGACAAATACCAATTAAATCCAGAGAATCATGAGGTAATACTTTGAAAATCTATACTCAAACAACAGGTAAATTTCTAGATGACATGAGATTGAAGCAGTAAGTCTCCCTACTAAGGAAAGCCTAGGACCTGAAGGATTAACTGCCAAATCTACCAGATCTTAAGAAAAACTAAAATCAATACTTGTCAAATTTTTCCACTAAATAGAAAGGAAAGTAATACTGTATCCTATGAAGGCATTCATTCCAAAACTGGATAAGAACACAATTTTTAAAAAGACAATTATAGGCTCATCTCTCTAATCAACATATACATAAAATTTCTCCATAAGTACCTGCAAACAGTATTCTACATCACAATAAAAGATCATACACCGCAGCGCCGCTCCGCGCTGCCCGGGCGGGTGGGGGACCTGCTGCTGGGAGATGCGGAGGCCGCCGCGCACCTCACGGCGACGCGGGAGCTCCGGGAGCCGCTGCGCGCAGATGAGGACACTGAGTTTGAGAGAAGTTGAGTGATTTGCCTGCCTAAGCTTGCAAAACTGATAGTTCTGCCCCAGAGACAACAAGTATGAATACCACAGACAACGGTGTCAACTGTCTATGTGCGATATGTGGGGACAGAGCAACGGGAAAACACTATGGGGCGTCGAGCTGTGATGGGTGCAAGGGTTTCTTCAGACGCAGCATACGCAAAAGTCACGTTTATTCCTGCAGGTTCAGTCGCCAATGTGTTGTTGACAAGGACAAAAGAAATCAATGTAGATACTGTCGATTAAGAAAATGTTTTAGAGCAGGAATGAAAAAAGAAGCTGTGCAAAATGAACGTGATAGAATAAGCACCAGAAGCACGTATGATGGTAGCAACATCCCGTCCATTAATACGCTGGCCCAAGCTGAAAATCGGTCTCGCCAGATCTCAGTGTCAAGCCCTGGGGCAAGCACTGACATAAACGTTAAGAAAATTGCAAGTATTGGTGATGTCTGTGAATCTATGAAGCAGCAGCTCTTAGTCTTGGTGGAATGGGCAAAATATATTCCTGCCTTCTGTGAGTTACCATTGGATGACCAGGTGGCCCTGTTGAGAGCTCACGCAGGAGAACACTTGCTGCTTGGAGCTACAAAGAGATCCATGATGTATAAAGATATTTTGCTTTTGGGAAACAACTACGTGATTCACCGTAACAGCTGCGAAGTTGAGATCAGCCGTGTGGCCAATCGGGTTCTAGGTGAGCTGGTTCGACCATTTCAGGAAATCCAGATTGATGACAATGAATACGCTTGTTTGAAGGCAATTGTATTTTTTGACCCAGATGCTAAAGGCCTAAGTGACCCAGTAAAGATTAAGAACATGAGATTCCAAGTGCAGATCAGCTTGGAGGACTACATCAACGATCAGCAGTACGACTCCCGAGGAAGGTTTGGGGAGCTTCTGCTTCTTCTGCCTACGCTGCAGAGCATCACCTGGCAAATGATCGAGCAAATACAGTTCGTTAAACTTTTCGGCATGGTCAAAATTGACAACCTACTTCAGGAAATGTTACTGGGTGGTGCTTCCAATGAGGCCAGCCATCTCCATCATCCAATGCACCCACATTTATCTCAAGATCCACTAACTGGACAAACTATACTTTTAGGTCCCATGTCAACACTGGTGCATATAGACCAGATCTAGCCAGCTGCAGTTTTGCATTCTGCTTTCTATGAAACCAGGATTTTTCCAAACTCCATTAGAATGTGGACTCAAAGAAAACAATAGAGGTGATGCTGAGAAGGCAGAACTTCCCCCAGCAGTGATGAATCCAATGTCCTGGGTACGCTTGAAGACAGAAGCGAGGAGATGGATGGATGAAGAGGAAATGAAATAGAAGAGGTACACATCTCTGGATTGAATCATGAAATCTGTGCAATGGATCTTGGCTTCAGAAGAGCTCAAGGCAGAAGTTTCCACGAGGTCTTCTATGCCCCTCTGGTCATATAACCAGTCTGTCTAACCCATCATGGTAGTTAAAGTCATCAGTAACTAAACTAGCTCTGGCGGTTGGGAGTCACAAAGGAAGCTTTAGATTTTAGATAGAACATCACAAATTACATTGTACTTTCTATGGTTATTAGTAAAAACCAAACATCCAGACTTTTTAGAGACAAAAAGCGAGCTTTCTGAGGTTATCTATAGATATACTGCTCACACAGAGTGTCTAGCCAGTAAAGAAAAACAAAATGAGAAGAAGTAGAACATCACGATTTTACAGTCCCTAATGAATGAATGGATCTAAGCATTTCACATTACAGCTGTCAAGATCAACAAAAGAGAAAGATTATTTTGTGCCTGCTGAGGAAAAAGTGTATACACAAAGGAATCAGTTATGAGAATGAACAATTCCTCAGAGCCAGTGTTAATATTCAGGACATACATAGGACCAGAGAGCATGCAACTGGGAATATGCAACATACAGCAAATTTAGACTGGCAAATTCAGGTCAAATATTGGTAGGTTCTTTAAGGTACTTTGACTTGTAAGTTGTTCACCTGAAAAAAAAAACTGTATAGAAAGGAAAGAGATGGAGCAAGGATTCTACCAATTTTTTTGTGGTACTGAGATTTGAAATCAGAGCCTCATGCTTGCTATACCTTCTGCTTGAGTCTATGAATTAAAAAAAAAACCTAAAAGACATATCAAATTAAAATTTTTGTGAGACTGCAAAAAAAAAAAAAAGATCATACACCATGATCAATGTGATCCAGTAGGTGTAATTCCTTGGATTTAAGGATTGTTTGACATATGTAAATTAATAAATGTATTACGGCCCATATACGGAATTTAGGATGAAAACCACACGATCATTCCAATTAATGCAGAAAAAGATTTGACAAAATCCAACATCCTTTAAGATGTTGGATTAAAATCTTTGAAGAAACTAGGAATCCTTTAAGATGTTGGATTTAAAATCTTTGAAGAAACTAGGAATACAAGGAGTGTGTCTAAACATAATAAAGCTACATATGACAAAACTATAGCCAATATCTTACTACATAGGGAAAAATTAAAATAATTTCTTCTGAAGTCAGGACTGAGACAAGGGTATACAGCCTCCTCATCCTTAGTCAATATAGGACAGGAATCCCTGGCTAGAGAAATAAGAAAAAATTTTTTTTAAAATTTAAATAGGGAAGGAAGAAGTCAGATTATCCCTATTCACAGATGCTATGATCATATACTTAAAAGGTCCAAAGATTCCACCAAGAAAAACCTAACTCTGATAAGCACTGTCAGCAAAGAAGCAGGCTAAAAATCAGTAGCTTTTTTGTATATCAACAGTTAACAGGCTGACAAAAAAAATCAGGAAAACAATTCTATTCAGAAGAGACTTAAAAAAAAATAGACCAAGGAAGTGAAAGCTCTCTCCAATGAATAAGTAAAACCTTGAAGAAATAAATTGATGAAATCACTAGATGGACAGAACTCCCTTGTTTATGAATTGAAAGAATTAATATCATGAAAATGGCTATACTGCTGAAAGTAATATACAGATTCTATGAAACAGCTCATCAAAATCTCAATTTCATTATTTGCAGAAATAGAAAAATCAATCTTAAAATCCATATGAAAGCATAAAAGATCCCAAGTTGCAGTAGTGCTACTGAGCAATAAGAGCAGAGCTGGAGGTAATATCGACTTTAAATTATATTACAGAGGCATAGTAGCAAACCTAGCATGGTACTGGCACAAAAACAGTCATGTAGACCAATGTAACAGAATAGAAGACCCCAAGATAAAACCACACAATGACAGCCATCTGATCTTTGACAAAACAGCCAAAAACATTTATTGGATTAAAGAGAGCTTTTCAACAAATTGTTCACGGAAAACTGGCTATCTAAATGGAGAAGACTGACACTGGACCCCTGTCTCCCACCCTATACAAAAATCAACTTCACATGGATCAAAGATCTTACTGTTAGACATGAAACTTTGAAATTGCTACTGAAAAAAATAGGGAAAACTAGAAGATATATGCATTGGTAATTATTTCAATAGGACTTCAATTTCAATTACCAGAGTAAGAATTAACAAATGGGACTGCATTAAAGAAACAATTATCAGATTCAAGAGAAAACACAGAGAATGGTAGAAAATCTTCACCAGCTATTCAACAAATAAGGGACTTTTATTTTTATTATTAAGGAAATCTATATTAAAATTACACTAAGATTCCACTTCACCTCTGTCAGATTGGGAATCATCAAGAAAATAAACAAATTCTGGCAAAGACATGAGGAAAAATGGATCCTTATACACTGTCATTGGGAATATAAATTAGTGCAACCAGTGTGAAAATCACTATGCTATTTCCTCAAAAAAACCTACCTTATAAACCCTCCATACCACTCTTGGGTACATATCAAAAGGAGTCTAAGTCAATATACAAGATAGATCCCTGCATTCCCATGTTTACAGCAGCCCTGCTCACAAGAGCCACATTGGGATCTGCCAAGGTGACCAACCTCTGAAGAATGGATAAGAAAAATATGGTATATATTCCATTTTATTTATAAGTATATATATGCATATCTAAAATTAACTGTTACTCAACCATAAAGGTATGAAATTATGTCACTTGCAGGAAAATGGATGAAACTGAGATCAACGTGCTGTACAAGATAAACCAAACAGAAAAAGCCAAATTTCACACGTTCTTGCTCATTTGTGGAATTTAGACCTAAAGTGATGAAGATGATGATGATGGGGCATGAGTGTAAATGGGGAACTGTCTAAAGGGTATTAGTGGTAACGCGGAGGGTTAAAGGAATGGATCGTGAGGGGTAAAGAGAATGGAAGTATGCTGCATATTTACAAATGAAGTTGGCATTATGAAACCCATCAAAGACTATGAAAGTGGATGGAGGGAGAGAAGGGAGTGGAAATACAATGGAAGGGGCAAACTTGTTCAAAGTACACTGTCTGCATGTACAGAATTATCACAATGAAATCTCTCGGGTGGGCCGCAGGAGCTTGTCCTAGAAACCTTAACTGGGGTACAGCAACAGATGCCAGAAAAGACAGACAAACAGAAGACCAAGCATGCATAAAGCTGGGGCCAGGTAGGCTTGTGTGCTCAGATGGAGACACACCAGCCTCTCCACCTCCAGTGCGTTTATTATACACAGTAACAACATAAGGCAGAGAGGCAGTTCATGGGGGAGAGGGCATGACACCATGATTCTTGGAAACAGGAGGAACCTGTGACAGCTTGTCTCCAAATGTAAACATTAAAGGAAAAAACAGCTATACTGCATCTTGCGCACAAGATAAATTTTCAAGCTTTAGATCCAGACCACCAATGTTATATCTTAAATAAATCTAAGCTGTTTAGCCCTTTTTAACCATTTAATGTGATTCAATTTATGTGCAATGAATTATATATATTTAAATTGTACATTTTCTCCTATTTTTGAAATATTTATAATGTAACAATCTATCATCATATTCAAAGTAGTATTTCTATCTTCTCTTACAGTTTTTTGTAGCCTTAGCAATACATCTTTCTAGCTCAAGTTTATTAATATTTGTGTTATCACTGATTAGTTTTCATGTTCTAGAAATTTATGAAAATTAAATAACATCATATGTAAACTTTCCTCTTTGTTATTGTTTATTTAGTAATGAATTATTTGGGGATTTTTTCATGTGGTATGCAGTAAAACTTTTTCTTATTATTGTTGAGTAGTATTCCATTATGTGAATATACCACAATTTACTGATTTTTTTCTTGACATGTATACTGTTTAAAGTGCTTAGATATTATAGTTTCTATAAATGTGCATGAATAAATTTTTGTTTACTATGTGATCTCACTTTTCATAGAGTTAATTGGCAAATTTGCTTTCAATACCTGTTGGTCTATGTCCCAGTACCTGGTACTGTTTGTAGATGGCCAGAGTTCAAATCAAGAATTTTCCAATAGTATATCTATACCATCTGCAAAGTGAGATCTGCATCTCTCTTTAGGGATAAAATATAATTTAAATGATTGTTATAAGCAAAAATGATGAAGTATGAAGTATAAATTATAGTAAAGAAATCTTCAAAATTACATTATTATCATTATAAATTTTATAGCATAAATGAAGTATATGAAGTATAAAAGGTGGGAAATAAGTCTGAATATATTTATCTATCTTTTCAGTACTGGAGTTTTCAGGGCCTTGTTTTTGCTAAGCAAGCACTCTACCACTTGAGCTATGCCCCTAGCTCTTTGTTTTTTATTTGTGTGTGTGTGTGTGTGTGTGTGTGTGTGTGTGATAGGATCTTAAGCTAAATGTCTGGGATGTACTCAAACTTGAGACCTGTTTTGTCTCCTTCTTCCATGAAGCTAGTGACTTTACTTTTAAATGAAAATAGTTACAAGGAAAACCCTCAGTGAATTAGTTTATACAATTAAGGAAGAACTGCTCTGAAATGAAAAAAAATTGATTTGGTTCATCTCTCTTAGTTTTATAAACTAATGCGCAGTTTGTAAAGTCTATTAGTGAAATTGAAAACACTTAGCATCATATGTATAACATTAGTTGGTACATCAAATGGATCTAATTTTCTACTTGAAACTGTTTTGTGGGTGTATATCTAATGCTTTTCTCTTATATTGTAAAAGTGATTATTAATTTTATTGTTACTCTCATGAAGATATTCACAATTGTAATTTATCTTTCTGATATGGTTTAACTCATTAGTATTCATTATGAAAATCACAACAAATAATTAACTTTCCTAGGGCTATATTGAAATTGATACGTAGTATTGTGTACTTGGTGGATGGCAAAGTTCCTTTTTTTTCATTTTTTTTTATTCATTTATTCACATGTGCATACATTGTTCGGGTCATTTCTACCCCCTGCTCCTGCCACCACCCTCTCCCCTCCAGCCTCCTTACTTCAGTTTAAATGCTGACCTTTATATTATTGTGATAATTGCAAAAGTCTTTCTTCTTTATTTCTTTTGGGAAAAGCATGCCATTACCTCTGTGTTGGGCAATTTCTTTTTAATCCATATGTTTCTATGAATAGAGCTTAGCACTATAATTTGAGATCACACTTGATTTGTGGTGAAATATCTATTTAAGTAAGAGTGAATGTGATATATTGGAAAAGTCTGTTTAAACAAATTGTGTTCATTCTTGCACCTTGGCAAGGAAAGGCCTCTTGAATAATTTACAAGACTTCTATTGTGTAACTAAGCCGCTTGGTTTTTTCAGTAACTTGAACAAAGACATTGAATAACTCTGTCTAAATCATGAGATTTCTATCTCATAAAGAAAGCATTAACTTTGATAGATACAATGAGAAATAATGCAGGGAGATGAAAGTAAGCAGAAGAAGTGAGAGATGTGTGAGAAGGGAAGAAAGAAAAGAAATATAAGTTCTCTGAGGAGAAGAGTTAAAAAGAATAAAAAAGAAAACATGTTTTAAACTGAGACCACAAATAACATAAAATAGTAAATATTAAAAATTATAAATTATAAAAATATGAAATGAAGAGCGGAAAGGGAGAAACTGTGGTTTATTTAATCTCTATGTTCCCCAAACATTATTACAACTATGTTTCTTACCTCTGCCTCTTACATTCACATGTTAGCACAGAATAAAAATGGCTTTGAGTACAGAGCATATAAATTAAACACAAATAATATGTTTAGGAAAATGGCGAATTAATAGGGCAGATTAACAACAGTGTCCAGGGGCTATCTGTATGTTTCCACAATGATTACAATTAGAAGAAAGTAAACAAGAGAAACAAAAATAGCATTATCTTTTAAGATAGATATTTTGTGTTTTGTGGTTTTCTAGATCATCTCTAACTC
Source organism: Castor canadensis (assembly GCF_047511655.1). Classification (NCBI taxonomy): domain Eukaryota; kingdom Metazoa; phylum Chordata; class Mammalia; order Rodentia; family Castoridae; genus Castor; species Castor canadensis. Next base: position 87,186,763 of record NC_133397.1, on the reverse strand, counting down.
CTCATAAACACAACAATGTTCAGATGAACCACCTCAAACATGCACCTTTATGGATATGTGCATGATATTCTCTGGAGTAGGAATTTGTACAGATAAATGATACTACATGCAATTTACTTAATTATTGAGAGAGATATCTTCAACCTGCACTAAAACCAGTCATGCAGTTTGCTCTGAATCACCACACTTCTTGAAAAATTTGACATTATCATTTTATTTATTCAACATTTAATTATCAAGACCTAGGTCCCAGCCAGTAGTACAGTTCCTAAGCAATAGTGAAATAATTCTAATTTCTGCAACACTAGCAAAGTGTTTAAAAATAGTATCTTCTAGTTGCTATGATATTCATTTTCCTAGTTACCAGTGAAATTGAACATGACTTTTTAATACTAATTTCCAGTAGATTTTTGTGTGTGTGTGTGTGATTTTCTGGTTTGTATTTGCTTTGTTTCTCTATTAGAGTTTCCTACCTTTATATTTTAGCTATTTAGAAATGTTCACCAGAAATACCAGGCATTTTAAAGATAAATTAGCAATTTATTTTAAAATGTAGTTGCACAACTACCTGTACAGTTGTCTTTACTCAGTAAATATAATGTTGCAAGGTAAGAATGATAGGGGGATAGAAAAACTCATTCAAGGATCAGTGTTCAGAAATATAAACTTGAGTCAGAAAGTCTTCAGACACTGTACTGCAGTACGAAAGTTTTAACTTGCTACTCTCAAATTAGAAATGCTTGAAGTGTTCAACATCCTTAGCTGTAAAAGAAATGCAAATCAAAACTATGACAGACATCATCTTTCTACACTCAGAATGGCAAACATCAACAAGACAAACAAGAAGAAATCTTGGAGAGGATGCAGGGAGGGGAGCAGATGGAAACCTTACACATCATTGTTGGGAGTATAAAGTAGTGCTTTCCACTATGGAAATCTGTATGGAGGGCCTCCAAAAAACTAAAAATATCTACCACATGATCCTGCTATACCACTGTTTTCATATGCCCTAAGGAATGTATGTCAGCATGTAATAGAGAGACCTGCATGCCCATGCTGACTATTCTCCATAGTCGAGCTGTGGAATCAGTCTGGGTGTACAACACCATGTTAATAGGTAAAGAAGAATAAAATTATGTAATTTACAGGAAAATGGATGGACCATCATGTTAAATGAAATAAGTCAGACTCAGAAAAGACAAACACCACATGCTTTCTCTCATATGCAGAATATAGACCATATAAATGGCATGGACATAAAAGGAGGACTATTTTGGGAGGGGACCGGCAGGAGGAAAGAGGGGGAAATGAGGAAGTGGGGGAAGAATATGATTGAAGTACATAGCATGCACAAATGGAAAGAACATAATGAAACACATTTCAAAAATTTGCAAGAAAATATTTTAAAAGGAGGGTTTGAAAGTGGGGTAGAAGAACAAGTGATAATCATAAAGTGCATTATATTCATGTATGGAAATAAAACAATGAAACCTTCACTTTTTATAATAATTAATAACAATAATAAATCTTAAGACAAATTATTTTTAAGATTCCAGGTAACTTTATATGGAAGGCCTAAATCACTAGCATACCTACTCCCTTAGCGTCTGTACCACAAAATAGTTTTGTAAAAACGGAAATGCACATTTGATTTTACACGAATCTTCCTTGTGCCTAGGAACACTCCTGATCTCTTGTCCATTTGTAAATATTTGCTTTTATACATGACAAAAAATTATTTGTTCCATAAAATCTTTGCAAACATGTGCTGCCTCTTCTACTTCCTCTTCCTTCCCTGTACAACTATCCTTATGAATATTGAACCACCCCACACACCTTATTTTTATTTGAACAGCCCTAGTCCCTCTACTAAAATGAGGGATAATTTAAGACATGGACAGTTTCACTCATCTTCATATCATCAGTTCCAAGCAAATGGTGTCAGATACCAGTCGGTTCTACACATGTATTTTGTGAATGAACTAAAAGAAGCCACTGTGTAACATACCAGGGACTACTACACACAGAAATAAAATTTATCTCCAAATCATCTTTCAAAGAAAGTGCATTTGAAGCTCTCACCAACACCCATATAGTACCCTCACATCTAAATTATTCATACACAGGAAGAAAGCCTGCTTCACAAATAGCTATAAAGTAGAATACAAAATGGTACAAAGATATTCAGGGGTTCAGAGATGTGATATATGAACACAAGACTCAGGTTATCAGTCCAAAACAGATAGTGTCACAGCTTCAAGGGTCTAACAAGGTAGCCACTGGTCATGTGGGATTTTTTATTTTAATTAATAATTTTATTCAAATTTAATCAATTTATGGATAAAAGTTCAGCTCCTTGGTCACACTAGCCATATTCAAATGCCCACTAGTCATATGTAGCTATGAGTTATCACACTGGACAGTGCAGATGCGAGTCTTGGTCATCATCACAGATATTCCACTGGCTGGTGTTTCTTCAAAAAATTCTCCCATGGCTGCTGGGCAGAACTTGGGCTCTTATTCAGTAATCTGGTTCTATACATGCTACAAGAACCTACCAAAAAAGAAGTCATGCAATTTCATGTTAAAGATTATGTAATAATAAGTTAGCCTGGATGGAGCAGGTATTTAAATATAACTAACTCCTAAAACAATAACTTTTAAAAGTTAAAGTTAGAGGAACTAATACAGAAAACTTAAAACGACAGGTTATCATGAGCAGGGGATCAGGAACCAAGGTAAAGATCAGTTAGAATTAAATCAACATGGGTCATAACACATGGGTACATGAAAGCAGTAGTAGGAATCTTTCTGTATAGCTATCTTTAACTCAACTAGCAAAAATGCTTTGTCTTCATTATTATGCATACGTCCTTTCTTCAACAAAATCAGTGAAAAGGGCAGAACTGGACCTGCCTGAAACTGAGGAGGGAAGGGAGGGAAGGGTAGAGAAGGGGGGCAGGGTGGAGAAATGACCCAAACAATGTATGCACAGGTAAATTAAGAAACAAAAATAAATAAAATAAAAGTTAAAATTAATTTTTTTCATCCGTGCTTTTCAGTTTATAGTTAAGCTTTTAAGTCTTCAAATAATGTGATCATGTTTTGGATGATTCTTGGCTAGATTCATTCTAATACATTTGTGACCCTTAGTCAAATTGAAATTTTTTTCAAATAAGTTTCTGCTAGCATACAAAATACTACATTTATATTTACCTTGCATGCTGTGACATTGCTAAACTAACTTCCTCTAGTACCTGTGTTCTTGTTTTTCTTTTTTAATAATTGTGTAAATAGGAACTGAAGCCAGAGTTTTTAATTGCCAGAGTGTTTGCCTAACAAGCAAAATAAAATCATGTGAGGAAAAAATAATACAATCTGTACCTACAATTGATCATAAATATTTCTTGCTGCTCTTCATCCTTTTCATTACTTTTCTCATCATGTTTAAATGGTTATGACTTCCAGTGCAGTGCTGAACACATGATGAAAGGAAACATCCTTGCTGTGATCCCCATCTTAGGGGGAAAGGAGATTAACATTTCACCATGAGGAGTAATTTTAACTGTAAGTTTTTCATTGAAGTCCTCTATTCCACAAAGGAAGGTTTCTTTCACAACTACAGGACTTCATCAGTAGTGACTGATGTCTCCAATGAAAATGTGCTTCGATACTTCATACTGTTATTTTACTGAGTCACAATATATTTTAAATATAAAATCAACCTTTAAATCCTGACATGAAGGTCATTTGGTTATGGCGTATTATTTCCATAAATTAACAGAACTGAAATGTCAGCATTTTTGCTACTATCTTCATGGAGAACATCCATCTGTAACTTGTTGATTTTCAGTCTCTAAGGTTGTGTTGGCCTCCGTTACCAAGTTAGGTGATATGTATCCTACAAGAGCACACATGAGGACTGCAGGTATGGCTCAAGTGGCAGAATGCCTGCTTTACAAGTTCAAACCCCTGAGTTCAAATACCAGTCCCACCAAAAAATACAATAAAATAAGAACACAAGTGAGAATGTTCTTGTTTTACTTAACGTTAGACTGAATTCTGTAGACTAATCATCTGTTTGAGTTTAATTTTCAGAGGAAGCATTTCATAATACCTGAATTTTCTTACATAGATATAGAACTATGATAAAATTTTATTTCTTTTTTTCAGTTTGCTCTAAAGTTGATTTTTTTTGGGGGGACTGATACTGGGGTTTGAATTCAGGGCCTCACGCTTACTAAGCAGGCGCTCTAGCTCTTGAGTCATTCTTCCAGCCCCAAAATTGTATTCTTGATGTACCTTTCCCATTTTATTTAAGTTGACAAATTTATTTATAAAAACTTTTCATAATTTTTTTTTAAATTTTCAAATGTGTGAGATTTGCAGTGCTGGTCTCTCTTTCATTATTTCTATTTTTCTTAATGGTTAATATTTCCTTTGCATTTCTTCCTCCTTTTATCTCTTTTGTATTTAATTAAATTTCTGATTTGTTTTTATTAGTTCCTTTTTCTACTTACCTCTGGTTCATTTAGCTATTCTTTTTGTATTTATTAAATGGTAAATTTTAAATATTTGCTTTGTAGATCTTCTGTTTTATATAAACATTTAAAGGTAAAAATTTTCCTACCAAGAACACTTAACATCAAAATTTTCAGTATGCTATATTTTATTAATTTAAAAACTTGTTTTTATTTTTTCTGACTCATAAGTTATTTACAGAATCAAATCAAATGATTTCCTTTTTTGATTAATTTGGTGTTCATTTTGTGGTTCTAAAAAATTTATCCCAGTCAATAAAAAGTATCTGCAATTTTTAGTTGTTTGATTAATTTTCAGGCATGGTGGCATCCACCTATAATGCCAGCACTCTTGGGAGGTGGAGGCAGAAGGATGGTAAGTCAGAGACCAGCGTTGGGTGTATAGCAAGTTGCAGATAGTACGTACTATATAGTGAGGACTTATCTCAAAAATTAAACAAGCAAACAAGACTAAAATTCATTAAGGTTTGTTTTGTAATCTAGCATCATATTTGTTTTGGTGATTGAGCCAACTGAATTTTAAAATATTGTGCATTCTGCAATTGTTTAGTTTTGTGGTCTGTTACTCAATTAATCAAAATGTTTCACATTTTTGTTTAGATCTTCTGTGTTTTCCTGTATTTATTTTTTACTCTTAAAATACTTATTGAATGAAATGGGAAGTTTCTTTTTTATTGGAAAATTGCCTTACATAAGTGCATAGAAACACAATTGACTCACTATTATTATTTCTCTCTGAAAGATATCATTCTCTGAAAAAAGTCAATATATTATAATAATTTGGTTTAACTCTTCTATCTACTTAGATCTTTGATATTCTCAGAATTTATTTAAAACAATGTCATAAGATGAAAATAATAACTTGAGAAACGTTAAGCTTAAGGGAGAAACATTGTTCAAAAAAATCACTTTGTTTTCTTTGTCCTTTTTTTCCCCCTGTACTTTTTATAGTTCTATCGAATTCTAAGACAAAGTTACTATAATTTTATATAATTGAAGAATTTGCTGTTTTTCTATTTCTTTCTGTTGGTGCTTTCCTTAAGAGTCTTCATCATTTTTACAATGCATGTTCTTTTATGATTATCTGACCTTGTTTACATATTTATCATTTTGTTGTTATGACAAGCTTTTATATGTCTTTGGTGAAACTCTTTCACTTGAAGGTTATTTCACCTAAAACCAATATTGCTAATAAAGTATTCAGAAATTGCCAATAATTCTGAGTCTTTGAGAGAATCAGGAGAAGCCTTTTTTCAGTCATTTTAGATGCAAGCTTAAAAACATGTATTACTATTATTTGGTATTTAGAACCACTACCATAAGTAGTATCAATGTTCTCTGAAGGATACAAAATACAGATAAATATCTTTTAACATAGTCTGCATTGTTCTTAGTATTTCTTAGTCATCTTGTTCTACAAACAACATTTAATTTCTTTCTATTATGTTATTGTTACACTGAGGTTACATAGTGACATTTACAAAAGTTCTTAAAATATATCATAGTTGAATTCACACACTCACACACACATTATTCTCCTTTATCCTCTGCTGTCCGTATTCCTGGAAGTCTCATTTTTCCATTTTTATACTATTTTTACCACATTCACCCTTTCCTTATATTCACTTCGCTCTCACTGGTACCAATGCCCAGACAGGCCTGTTTTACCTTCTTGTTCTCTGTTTTTGAAAAAGGCATTTTTGTTTGTTTGCATTTTAAACATAGAAATGCAAATGTGAAGTGTTTCATTGCCCAGGTTATCCCTCACTTTCCCTCTGCCTGTGATGCTGATGGGTGAATTTCCTGCAGGTAACATGTCTCTCAATGAATATTTGAATTTGTAGGATTTCCCAAGAGAATTCATTTACTTACATAGACAGCAAAATGTTTTATTTTAAATGCAAAACTGGATTAAACTTTGGTTTTAATTTCAAAATTTAGAACAGCATAACTGCCTTTTCACTTGCTTAGACTTTTGAAACTCTTGGAAATATATGATCTTTAATTTTTTTTTGGCTTATCTTTAAATACTATGATCTTATTTTAGAAAAATAGATATAACACTAATAAATACATTCTTATAGGTGTGTATGATGAAAAATTATGAAATGGGTCATTTATACTTAAACATATATAAAAACAAAATATTCTCCACTCAAAATATTTATGTAACAATGGATTCAATATCCAAAAACATAGTCTAAGAAAAAACTGTCAAAAATTAAAATTTAAGGCTGGACGTGTAGCTCAGAGGTAGAGCACTTTCTCAGTATTTGCAAGGCTCAGGGTCTGATTCCAAGCACTGAAAAAAACTTTAAAAACAGAAATAATAAAAACTTCTTGCTAGAAATGGTAGTCAATGCTTACAATTCTATACTCAGAAACTGAGGCAGGAGGCACAGACTTTGAGACCAACGAGGGCAACATAGTGAGACTGTGTCAAATTTAAGTAGCTCTCATCTCCTTAAAGAAGACCAAAGAATCTTCTTACAGTATTGACATAGTTCAATATTATACTTTCTTTTTTTAAACTATCTAAGTCATTTATTCTTACAATAGTGATACAGTTCAATATTATACTTTTTTTTAATATCTAAGTAAGCACTTTATATATAGGGAAAATAAACAATTTCTAATTCTTAGAAAATGATAAACAGAAATCTCAGGAGCTATAACTGAGATACCTGAGTCATTTACTAAAATACATCAAATAGTATGTGATTTTCACATGCATTAAATAAACAACTACTTTTAGTCAATGTGCAAAATTTTACAAACCAAAGAAAAATAGAAATACATCTTGTCTAGTTTTCTTCTGAGATTGCTTTCATTGCTTTCCTTATATATAGGGGAACAATCACTCCTTTATTTATCTAATAGAAATGAGTACTTCTTTCTGGCTTTAGTGTGATTTTGGTAATGATTTTTAGAAAAATAATTTTCATGGGCATCGAAGAAGGAGAAGAGGTGCAAGCAAAGGGAATGCGTAATCTATTCAACAAAATAATAATGGAAATTTCCCTAATCTAGAGAAAGATATTTCCATACAGACGCAAGAGGCCTCCAGGACACCAAACAGATTATATCAAAATAGAACTACTCCACAACATATCATCATTAAAACAAGAAGTTCAGAAACTAAGGAAAGAATATTGAAGGCTGTAAGAGAGAAAAAACAAGTAACATACAAAGGTAAACCCATCAAAATCACAGCAGAGTTCTCAACAGAAACATTGAAAGCAAGAAGAGCTTGGGGTGAGATCTTCCGGGCACTGAATGAAAATAACTTCAACCCCAGGATACTCTACCCAGCAAACTATCATTCAAAATAGATGGAGCAATAAAAGTCTTCCATGATAAGCAGAAACTAAAACAATATGTGACCACAAAGCCACCACTACAAAAGATTCTGCAAGGGATTCTGCACAAAGAAAGTGAAACCCAACTTAACCATGAAAAGACAGGCAGCACCAAACCACAGGAAAAGAAAAAGCAAGGAAGTAGAGAGTAACCTCAACTTAGGTACACACACCTTCAAACAACTAAGACAACTAAATGACAGGAATCACCACATACCTATCAGTACTAACAATTAATGTTAACGGACTTAATTCACCCATCAAAAGGCACCGCTTGACGAAATGGATTAAAAAGGAAGATCCAACAATTTGTTGATTACAGGAGACCCATCTCAATGACAGAAATAAGCATAGGCTAAGGATGAAAAGCTGGAAGAAGATTTACCAAGCCAATGGCCCCCCAAAACAGGCAGGAGTAGCAATACTTATCTCTGACAAAGTAGACTTCAAACCTACATTGATCAAACGAGATAAAGAAGGACATTCCATACTAATAAAAGGGGAAATAGACCAAAAGGAAATAATAATTATCAACCTGTATGCACCCAATGTCAATGCACCCAATGTCAATGCACCCAATTTCATCAAACATACCCTAAAAGACCTAAAAACATATATAAACACCAACACAGTGGTTGTGGGAGACTTTAACACCTCATTGTCATCAATAGATAGGTCATCCAAACAAAAAATCAATAAAGAAATCCAAGATCTAAAATATGCAATAGATCAAATGGGCCTAGTTGATGTCTACAGAACATTTCATCCAACTTCTACACAATATACATTCTTCTCAGCAGCCCATGGAACCTTCTCACAATAGATCATATCCTAGGGCACAAAGCAAGACTCAGTAACTATAAGAAAATAAAAATTATACCATGCATACTATCTGATCACAACAAAGTAAAAGTAGAACTCAACAACAAAAGTAAAGACAAAAAACATGCAAACAGCTGGAAACTAAATAACTCATTACTTAATGAAAAATGGATCATTGATGAAATAAAAGAGGAACTTAAAAAGTTCCTGGAAGTTAATGAAAATGAAAACACAACCTACCAGAACCTATGGGACACAACAAACGCAGTCCTGAGAGGAAAGTTTGTAGCTATGAGTGCATATATTAAAAAGACTGAAAGATCCCAAATCAATGACCTAATGATACATCACAAACTCCTAGAAAAACAAGAACAAGCAAATCCCAAAACAAATAGAAGGAGAAAAATAATAAAAATAAGAGCTGAAATCAATGAAATAGAAACCAAAAGAACCATACAAAGAATTAATGAAACAAAAAGTTGGTTCTTTGAAAAAATAAACAAGATTGATAGACCCCTGGCAAACCTGACTAAAATGAGGAGAGAAAAAACCCAAATTAGTAGAATCAGGAATGCAAAAGGGGAGATAACAACAAACCCCATGGAAGTCCAGGAAATCATCAGAGACTACTTTGAGAACCTATATTCAAATAAATTTGAAAATTTTAAAGAAATGGACAGATTTCTAGATACATATGATCATCCAAAACTGAACCAAGAGGAATTTAATCACCTGAATAGATCTATAACACAAAATGAAATTGAAGCAGCAATCAAGAGTCTCCCCAAAAAGAAAAGTCCAGGACCTGATGAATTCCCTGCTGAATTCTATCAGACCTTTAAAGAAGAACTGATTCCAACCCTCCTTAAATTGTTCCATGAAATAGAAAGAAAAGGAAAACTGCCAAACACATTTTATGAAGTCAGTATTACACTTATCCCAAAACCAGGCAAAGACACCTCCAAAAAGGAGAACTATAGAAAAATCTCCTTAAAGAACATTGAAGCAAAAATCCTCAACAAAATAATGGCAAACCGAATTCAAAAACACATCAAAAAGATCATTCACCATGACCAAGTAGGCTTCATCCCAGGGATGCGGGGGTGGTTCAACATATGAAAATCAATAAATGTAATAAAACACATTAACAGACGCAAAGACAAAAACCACTTGATCATCTCAAGAGATGCAGAAAAAGCCTTTGATAAGATCAAACACCATTTCATGATAAAAGCTCTAAGAAAACTAGGGATAGAAGAAAAGTACCTCAACATTATAAAAGGTATATATGACAAACGTACAGCCAGCATTATACTTAATGGAGAAAAACTGAAACCATTCCCTCTAAAATCAGGAACCAGACAAGGATGCCCACTATCTCCGCTCCTATTCAACATAGTACTGGAATTCCTAGCCAGAGCAATTAGGCAAGAAGAAGGAATAAAAGGAATACAAATAGGTAAAGAAACTGTCAAAATATCCCTATTTGCAGACGACATGATCCTATACCTTAAAGACCCAAAAAACTCTACTCAGAAGCTTCTAGACATCATCAATAGCTATAGCAAGGTAGCAGGATATAAAATCAACATAGAAAAATCATTAGCATTTCTATACACTAACAATGAGCAAATGGAAAAAGAATATATGAAAACAATTCCATTTACAATAGCCTCAAAAAAAATCAAATACCTAGGTGTAAACCTAACAAAAGATGTGAAAGACCTCTACAAGGAAAACTATACACTTCTGAAGAAAGAGATTGAGGAAGACTATAGAAAGTGGAGAGATCTCCTCCCATGCTCATGGATTGGTAGAATCAACATAGTAAAAATGTCTATACTCCCAAAAGTAATCTACATGTTTAATGCAATTCCCATCAAAATTCCAATGACATTCATTAAAGAGATTGAAAAATCTACTGTGAAATTTATATGGAAACACAAGAGGCCACAAATAGCCAAGGCAATACTCAGTCAAAAGAACAATGCAGGAGGTATCACAATACCTGACTTCAAACTATATTACAAAGCAATAATGATAAAAACAGCATGGTACTGGCACAAAAACAGACATGAAGAGCAGTGGAAAAGAATAGAGGACCCAGATATGAAGCCACACAACTATAACCAACTTGTCTTTGACAAAGGAGCTAAAAATATACAATGGAGAAATAGCAGCCTCTTCAACAAAAACTGCTGGGAAAACTGGTTAGCAGTCTGCAAAAAACTGAAACTAGATCCATTTATTCACCCTATACCAAGATTAACTCAAAATGGATCAAGGATCTTAATATCAGACCACAAACTCTAAAGTTCATACAGGAAAGAGTAGGAATTACTCTGGAGTTAGGAGGTATAGGTAAGAACTTTCTCAACGAAACCCCAGCAGCACAGCAACTAAGAGATAGCATAGATAAATGGCACCCCATAAAGCTAAAAGGCTTCTGTTCATCTAAAGAAATGGTCTCTAAAGTGAAAAGAACACCCACAGAGTGGGAGAAAATATTTGCCAACTATACTTCAGAGAAAGGACTGATAACCAGAATATATAGTGAACTTAAAAAACTAAATTCTCCCAAAACTAATGAACCAATAAAGAAATGGGCAAGTGAACTAAACAGAACTTTCTCAAAAGAAGAAATTCAAATGGCCATAAAACACATGAAAAAATGCTCACCATCCCTAGCAATAAAGGAATTGCAAATTAAAACCACGCTAAGATTCTACCTCACCTCTGTCAGAATAGCCATCCTCAGCAACACCACCACCAACAGGTGTTGGCGAGCATGTGGGGAAAAAGGAACCCTCATACACTGTTGGTGGGAATGTAAACTAGTACAACCACTCTGGAAAAAATTTTGGAGGCTACTTAAAAAGCTAGACATTGATCTACCATTTGATTCAGTAGTACCACTCTTGGGGATATACCCAAAAGACTGTGACACAGGTTACTCCAGAGGCGCCTGCACATCCATGTTTATTGCGGCACTATTCACAATAGCCAAGTTATGGAAACAGCCAAGATGCCCCACCACTGACAAATGGATTAAGAAAATGTGATATCAATACACAATGGAATTTTATGAAGCCATGAAGGAGAACGAAATGTTATCATTCGCTGGTAAATAGATGGAATTGGAGAACATCTTTCTGAGTGAGGTTAGCCTGGCCCAAAAGACCAAAAGTCATATGTTCTCCCTCATATGTGGACATTAGATCAAGGGCAAACACAACAATGGGATTGGACTTTGAGCACATGATAAAAGCGAGAGCACACAAGGGAGGGGTGAGGATAGGTAAGACACCTAAAAAACTAGCTAGCATTTGTTGCCCTTAACGCAGAGAAACTAAAGCAGATACCTTAAAAGCAAGTGAGGCCAATAGGAAAAGGGGACCAGGAACTAGAGAAAAGGGTAGATCAAAAAGAATTAACATAAAAGGTAGCACACACGCACAGGATATCAATGTGAGTCAATGCCCTGTATAGCTATCCTTATCTCAACCAGCAAAAACCCTTGTTCTTTCCTATTATTGCTTATACTCTCTCTACAACAAAATTAGAAATAAGGGCAAAATAGTTTCTGCTGGGTATTGAGGGGGTGGGGGGAGTGGGAGGGGGTGGAGTGGGTGGTAAGGGAGGGAGTGGGGGCAGGGGTGAGAAATGACCCAAGCCTTGTATGCACATATGAATAATAAAAGATAAATAAATAAGTAAATAAATACATCAAATTGTATGTGTTTTTCACGTGTTAAATAAACAACTACTTTTAGTCAATGTGCAAAATTTTGCAAACCAAAGAAAAATAGAAATACATCTTGTCTAGTTTTCTTCTGAGATTATTTTCAATCTCAGAAGAACAACCACTCCTTTATTTATCTAATAGAAATGAGTACTTCTTTCTGGCTTTACTGTGATTTTGGTAATGATTTTTAGAAAAATAATTCTCAGTTCCTTGGTTTATTAATTGAACTAATTATTTTGTGGAATAAATTAATCTACAAAGGGATTTTTATTGTTATTTCTACACACCAACTGTATATTAAAGTTTCTTTTCTCCCACACCCTCACCAACTATTCTTTTTTTTCTCTTAGTGACATTCATTCTAACTGGAGTGAGATAGAATTTCAATGTTTTTCAGTACTGGGCTTGAACTCAGGGCCTACACCTTAAGGTACTCCATCAGCTCTATTTTTGTGAAGGGTTTTTCGAGATAGGGTCTCATGGAACTATGTGTGTGGGCTGGCTTTGAACCACAATCCTCCTGATCTCTGCCTCTTTAGTAGTTAAGATTACATGTAGGAGTCACTGGCACCTGGCTCAATGTCATTTTTATTTTCATTTCTTTATGCCTAAGGATGTTGAACATTTCTTCAGTTATTTTTTGGCCATCTGTACTTCTTTGCTAACTGCCCATTCAATTTTTTTGTCCATGTATTAACTGGGTTATATGTTCTTTTGGTGTTTAATTTTTTGAGCTCTTTATATATTCTGGAAAATAATCTTTTATCTGATGAAAAGCTTACACAGATTTTCTCCCTTTCTGGCATTGTTTCTTCATTCTGGTAATTTTTGTCTTTGACATGAAGAAGCTTTTTAATTTGATGCAACTCCATTTGTCAGTAATTAAATTAATAATTAAGTTGCTTTCATATATATGCCTTTATATTGTGCATATCCATTCTGGTTATATTATAAAGTCCTCAGTGGTTCTTGTTATATTCTATGTAAGGAAAAATGCTGTTCACGAAGAAAGCTCACAAGAAAAGTCTCATGTCCAAGAGCAAGGTTTAATGGCATGCTCGAACTGCCAGGCTGGACAGGAAAAGATGGCGCAGCGCTGACTCTGGGCTAGGTGTGGCTTTTATAGAAGAGGGAGCTTGAGGAAGTTAGCGCATGCACAGGAGTTGCTGGTCATGGTAGCGCAAGCTGGTAATCAATGAGGCAAAGAAGTGAGGCCTGAGGATAAAATGGCCACCAATTCACAAAATGGTGACATTATTACTCTATCATTCCCCCATTTTTCCTTTAATAATGATGAAGGTAGGTGCTAAGGATCAGGAATTGGGGTGAAACATTGGCCTCTTAGCTGCTTCCTGCTCGCAGGAGGTGTTATATGGGGCAAGATTCTCAGACTCCTATGGCCATAGTGGCATCCTGGTAGGGGTCCTCACAGCAGTCCTCCAGATGGTTTTGGAGAGGCTGATATCCCTGGAGGTACAAGTGGTTAAATTTTTTATTAGAAATAGCAGACATGTGGTGTAAGAGAAATCTTTGTACTGTTTTTATAATACAAGGGAGGAAGCTTAAGAATAAGAGAGCAAGGAAGATAGGCACTAGGATGGGCATTAGCCAGGAGAACCACTGTGAAATATTGTTCCCTAAAAGATTCCAAGAGTTCTCCAACTCCCTTCTCCATTTTTTTGACTGTTCCTTGAGGGGTGCTGCCACTGGAGGATCCCATTTAGCTTGACAGCAGCGGGTGTTGTGAGAATGACCAGATGAGGGCCAGTCCACTTAAGTCCTAATGGAGAGGGTTGAAGATCCTTTAAGAGAACAAGATCCCCTGGTTTAACAGAAATTGTTATGGTGTGGGGCAGGTTCAGATCTGCATGTTCTCTGAGAAGTTCCCTGAGAAGGTTAAGATAATGTAGATAGTTAGCCAGAGGAGCAAGGTCTGTTGGAGGCAAGTTTCCTAAGAGAAATGGGCAGCCATACATTATTTCAAAGGGGCTCAAGAAGGAAGGGCTATGCGGGGTGGTCCAGTATGGGGGAGTTTTTTCATTGGCCATGGATTTGCAGGCTTTCTCAGGTCAACTGGTTTTGTTTGTACCATTATTGGGGGAAGTGAAACAGTCCTGAGAGCATTTATTATTTAAGACCCAAATAGAAATATTAGAAGGAGCATTAAAAGGTTATCTGCTAAAGGCTGCACAACTAGGGATCCAGATTCTGCAAAATCCTGTAACACCCAGGAAAGCTCTAAGCTGCTTTATGTTATGGAGGAAAGGGGAAATGGAAGATTAGGTTGATTCGCTCATGACTCAGAGAGTGAGTCTGTCCTTTAAGAATACACCTAGGTAGGTGACCTGTGGGAGGCAGGGGCTGACTTTCAGGATTTAGGTTAAATGTAACACTCTTGGATAAAAGAGAGCTTTAGCTCATTATTTTATATAAATTTACATTTTTAACTTTGTAAATGTTTGTACCATATCTAGATAAAGTATAGACATAACACTTTTAAAAGGTGGTCATTTAAGATACATGAGCAAATACATAAATAAACTCTGATTTAGTAGTGCTTAAAGCTTGACAAGATCAGAGAAAACACAAATAATTTCTTCAATAAAATCTTTCTCTGTAACAGTTTTTGTAGATGTTACTTGGAGCAGATCACTATTAAGATAACCTTGTTATTTTATAGACATAAATAATTTGATTTTAGTTTGACATAACCCTAAAAATCTTTTAGGCAATTCTTAGTCAATTTTAACTTAATCACACACTGAAGATTTTTAGCATACACTTTTGAAACTTACTCAAACCTTCATATAGTATACTTAACCGTTTGATGGTTTGTTCTTATCCCTCCTATATAAAACAATCTTTAGGACAAACCCTTCTTTACAAAATCCTTTCTCATCCAAAAAAATCATTCCTTTTTCTTTTAACTTCTCAAGAAATACATTCAGTACGTGTCTATATTCTTTCCAGTTGTTTACTTTGTAACTTGTATTTTAAAATTAACTTTTATAAGAATTTTAAGTTTATTATTGGGGATGGAGCAACTAATTTGTAGCCCTTGGTTTTTTTAAGTAATCATAATATAGGCATAAGTCCTTATGTCCCTCAGGCTTGAGGGGATATTGCTTTGGGTGTGGAAACAGTGAGGGAATTTTGAGTTTTACTTGAATGGGGAGGGCCATCCTGGCTCACCCTATACTCATCTCATCAGTCCACACTGTGGAATCTCTTTGTTCCTGAAGGAGGGGGAAGCAGAGTTAGCTTCCTGAGGGGGAGAGGAATTTGAGCTTTTAGTTGCAATAGTAAATCCCATCCCAGCAGCCTGTCACTGTTTATTATTGTAGAAACTATACTGAAAAATGACTAGGATGGTTCTTTCTCCCTCTCTCTCTGTCTCTTTCTTTCTCTCTCTCTCTCTCTCTCTCTCTCTCTCTCTCTCACACACACACACACAGAAACACACACACATTCAATATATTATATCTAAAATGTGATAGAAGAACATTTAACATGAGATATACCCTGTTAACAAATTTTAAATGTGCAGTACAGTGTTGTTAACTATGAGCATAAAGTATAGTAGATGTCTAGAAATTACTCATCTTGTATAACTGAAACTTTGTGCTTTTTGAGTAGAAAATACCCTGGCAACCTTCCACTTTATGTCTGTCAGCTTGAGATTTTTAGATACTGTTATAAGCAGAATTGTGCACTATGTCCTCTTCTGGGACTGACCTGTGTCAGTCTTCATAATGTCTGCCAGGTCCTTCATATTGCTACATGCAAAGTTAATACTATATAACTCAGGAAAATTCAGTGTTCATCTCATCCCTTATGTTCCCAGTCTCACTGTTGTAAGGTCTAACTTCTAACTACTTACTCTAGTATTTATTTTCTTGTTTTTAGATTAATTTTGTAGGCAGCCACCTTATAATTTTTCAATTTTAGAGAAACATTTAGATCCTTTACCCTAACACACCACACTAGCAACTCCCACTTAACCACTTAGCAGTAACACACTTTCTGATCAAGTCAACAATGACTTTTGAGGTATAATATTTAAATAGTGTATCATAATTATTTTTCTTTGGTTACTTATTTTCTTTGCATGCCATGATTTGGTTTTCATTAAGATAATAATTGCTTTATTTTCATCTGTACTGATTTCCAAACATAAATACTTATTCTATTGACTCATAATTAAATTAAATAATTTTTGTTTTATTACTTGCTTTCCACAAAAGTGTAATTTACTGTGGTTATTTTATCCTTTCACCCTGAATTCTGGTTTCTTGTTTCCTTTTACTAAGGCTCCTTCTTCACACTGCTTCACACTCCTTGTCATCTATATAATACTCTTGATTTATATAAACTTTTTTAATAATAGGGGAAATATACTATTTCTTCATTGGGTATTAACCACATGATGTATTCATTGATGTGCTTATTGAACTTTTTCTTGATATCAATGTTGTTTCCTGGTTTGAACTTTTGATGGAAATGAAATGTCCTCTAATAGCTTATTAGGAAAGGGTGCTGACAATTTTTTTTTTTGGTGTAGGGGATCAAACAATTGCCTTGTGAATTCTAGACAAGCACTCTGCAACTGACCTACATCTTCAAGCCAAATGTTTATATCTAAGGAAATATATCCTTATATCTGAGTAGTACATTTACATGGATCTTTTGTAAAAATTGTTTCCTCATAATTAACAAATTTAACATCTAACATTGTTGCTCAAAAGACATCTGTCACTGACATTTCCTTTATGACTTGTGTTTTGCTTTTCTTTTAGTTAATAATTGTCCCTTATTATATCTTTTTTATTTCTTTGAATGCGCCATTCTTTATTGAAGTTTTTAGGATCTTCTCCATTTATTTTTTATTTATCTTCTGAACACCAGATTTATGCTTTCAAGTTGAAACTTCCTATTCTCCAGGTCTGGGAATTTTTGTTGCATTACTTCTTCCATAATTCCCTGCAATTCTCAATGATCACTTTCTTCATAGAGAGATTTTCTGTACTTGAAATTTCTACTCATTACCTTCATTACTTATTTTTGGTCCTTTGCCCCAGATTACTTAGTTTTTTGACTATATCATATGCAGATGTTCTACTTTTTATGGATGTAATACATGCAATATTTCTATCAAAAGATAGTAATTATAGTACTGTTTACTTTACTGATTGAAATACTTTTTTACATTATGAGTTGTCAGTGTTCTCCTAGAAAGCCTTATCTGTCTATTTCACTTTCCAATGCTTCCATTAGAAATTTTCCTAAAGTGTAACCTCATCCCTTCCACTGTGAAAATGAGTAAATAGATATTAAAAGAGTGTATTTCAAGACAAAGACTTGTCTACTCTAGGATAAATTAACAGCAACCTAACATTTTTATTAGGTGAACCTAATAAAACACAGATATCTGGAGATCTTGTGCTTGTTCTAAGATTCAAATTAAAAAAATCTGAATTATATTTATATAAATGTGTTAAACTGAAGAATTTGGAAATGGGATTGGGGTTCCAGCCACTCAATCTGTAGAATAGTGTAATCCTGTTTCTGAATTTGATGACCTTTTTGTTCAGTTTCACAGATCTCCACATGTGAGGCCTCTGATCAATTCAAGCCACATCTTTCAGAATTTTAAAAATCTGTCATCTGTGATCATATTTAAATAGTTTGTCATTGGGACTATCTATATTTAAAAATTCCATTATCCTAATGTTAGTGGGAATTTCAAAAGGAATAGCTTATGTGTCAACAGGCCATATTTAGTTCAATGTTCTTAGTAAGTAAATATTAACATTTCTTTTCAATTCATAATCTACTGTTTTAAAAACATCATTATTCTTGTTGTTTTCCAGTTCCAAAGGCTTTATTGGTAAATATGGTTTAGAAAAATTCACCCTATTGCTCTGGTCAGTGAAATGAACAGCTGGGTCCAGGGACCCATCAGGAGTTGCTGAGAGGGACCACTGTTTTGTCCACTTTTAATCATATAACCAGTCATGAGCACAAACCTTGTGGTCAACCAATTCTTCAGGCTTAAACCATAAGCTGGTTTCTTTTTCAGCACTTTATATATAATCATTGTCATGATTATATATAATAACCTTTGTTAATACAGAAGTCACCATGAATATGCTTGCCTTAGAATCTGCTGGATTGGTTTCCCCAAGCACAACTTGGCCTGTCTTCATCATATTGACCCTGCTCAGATCATGACCACCATGGGCCCTGATTTCATGTGCTTTACCAACCCAGGGTAGAAGGGACAGTCTTTCAGTTCAAGGAAGTGATGCTTCAGGTGTTCCTCAGAGGCCTGGAGGAAATTGATGCCCACCAGGTAGAATCCCTTCAGCTCAAAGTTCTTATGGATCTCACCCACCAGGCCACACCTGGCTTCATGGCAATGAAGGTGAGCTCAAGGTTGGGCATGTGCTGAGGGTAATGTAGAAATCTCATTATTCTTGATAGGTCTGTAATCATGATATTTACGTACACATTCTTTTTTCTTTCTGAATATTATCTCTTTGCAACTGGCAAAGGATTATGTTAATAGAACCTAAAAACCCTTAAATTTTAGTTTAATGACATATTTATTTAATATAATTTACTATTATAGATGTGAATGCTCTTTTAGAGTTGATTTTCCAGTCATCATGTTAAGTATTATAATCAGAATTTATTTGTATAAGTATCACATAGTATGTTTTTATATATGCATATGCAGTTATAAAATATATTACTTCTCTGTTTCTGTAAATATAGGGGACAGTTGCTATTTCAAAGCATTTTAACTAGAAAAAGTTGAACACTTAAAACTATATTTCTCAGAGGAAGAAGAGAGGGAGGAGGAGGGAGGTGGCGGCACTGTGGTGGAGGAGCAGGAGCAGGAGGGGGATGGAGAGGAGAAGGCTCCTGGGTGGCATGGGGCTCTGCTCCTCCAGGCGCTGCCCAGCCCCCTGTCAGTCATGGCTGAAACCCCGCAGGATGAAGAAGCCTGTGTGGGTACCAACAATCAAAGCTACATCTGTGATACAGGACACTGCTGTGGACGGTCTCAGTGCTGCAACTACTACTATGAACTCTGGTGGTTCTGGCTGGTGTGGACCATCATCATCATCTTGAGCTGTTGCTGTGTCTGCCACCACCGCAGAGCCAAGCACTGCCTTCAGGCACAACAGCGGCAACATGAAATCAACTTGATTGCCTACCGGGAAGCCCACAATTACTCAGCGCTGCCGTTTTATTTCAGGTTTTTGTCAAACTATTTACTAACTCTTTATGAGGAAGTGGTGAACCGACCTCCAACTCCTCCCCCACCATACAGTGCCTTCCAGCTACAACAGCAGCAACAGCAGCTGCCTCCTCAGTGTGGCCCCTGCAGGTGTCAGCCCTCCAGGAGCCGATCCCACACAGACCTCCCAGGGTGCACAGAGCAGCCCCTTATCTGGGCCCAGCAGAAGCATCATAAGACTCCCGAGCATCACTGACCCTCAGCCCTCTGATGTGCCAGCTGACTGAACAGCCACCAAAGCCCCTGGAATGGAGCCCAGTGGCTCAGTGGCCAGCCTGGGGGAGCTGAACCCAGGGGCTTTCCTGGAAAAGATTCAGAATGTAAGGAGGAGCTGCTGAAAGATTCCAGCTCTGAGCATGGTAGCATATTCCCTGACAGCAAAGACAAAACACCTGGCAGACATGTCGCTTCACAGGTGACTCCGGCATTGAAGTGTGTGTGTGCAACCGGGGCCACCATGGTGATGACCTTAAAGAGTTCAACACACTCATCGATGATGCTCTGGATAGGTCCCTGGACTTCTGTGACAGCTGCCACGTGCGGCCTCCTGTTGATAAGGAGGAAGAATTCTGCCAGCCCTCTGAGGAGCAGGCTCGAGAGCTTGGGCACCCCCATCTGCCACAGCTGCCTGCCTGCCTGCTGCTGAACACCATCAATGAACAGGACTCACCAAACTCCCAGAGCAGCAGCTCCCCCAGCTAGGGCAGGCCTGCCTGTGCCCAGGAACTTGGCAACAATCAAGGGAGGGAAGACTCATAGAGAAGCATTAAGTGACTTTCAGAAGTGGTGCAGCCACTTTGTTCTCTTTATGTTTGTTTTTTTTTTTCTTCTCCTCTCCCATATTTTCTACATGTCCAGGTACAGTTTGGGGTGTGGATGCCTTTCCCCCACAAAAGTGCAGTGTTGTGGAGGACTTAGAAGTTGGTTCTGTGACTCATTCCTCATTCCCCATTCTCATCCCTTTCTTCTCCCATTTCAAGTCATTTCTCACCTTCCTGCTTGGGTCAGAGAGATGTGTGTTTTAAAAGCCCCTCAAGGAGGGGAACTGGGATTGTACCCTGGGATGATTCTTGGTGATGGAGTGGATTTATACTCTGCTTTTAGTTTAAGAGAATTTTGCTGTGTCTAAGTCCAGGAAGTAGCTTGTCCTTGTTCTGGGTGAAGAAGGAAATCTTCAGGGTCCTGGGCATTGTCACTGTGGCTGCCAGTGTTTGTAGAGCTGGCTTTGGGCTAATTGTGTGAGACAGGTTAATAACCCTTATTAACCTTGCTGCTCTCTCAAATTCCAGGTGACTAGAGCAGTGCACCTCTGTGCATCCTCCAGTGGCCCTGTCCCAGCAGCTCTGACTGACTATAGGCTGGTTCAGGTGTAGAAGATTATGCTGCCTACTTTTGTTTTTCTCTTAAAAACAAATAACATTAGCCAGCTGGAGGAAAGAAGAATGCTACCAGTGAGCAGGCAGGAATTCTCTTCTAGACAATGGAATTTTGTGGCTCTTTCCCAAGTTGGCCAGAAGAGAATGTGCCAGCCTGAGTGTTGGTGGTTCTGGGCCTTCTGTGAGCAGGATGCCCTAGACCTGGTGGAGGATAGAGGTATAGCTTCTTGCATATCTGCCCTTTGACCTGTGCCCACAGGTGACCAGTGTCCTCATCCATCCTCAGCATGGCCTTTGGGTCTTCATGTCTTTTTGTTCTCTGGGAACAGATGGACTAAGGAAACTGGGGGTCTTTGGAAAGGAAGTCCCACAGCCTGGCTCTTTCACAGTATTTTCTCTTCAATTCTGAGTAAGTCTTTTGTTGTTTGTTTGTTTGTTTTAAACTAACTACTTGGAAGAAATACCTTATCTGTGATTCTCATGTCCTATCCCTGCCACTACTGGAGTGGATGACTCACTTTCCTGTAGCTTATGTAGAGTCTTGGGGGCCCAGGCAGGAGGTAAGGGTCACCTCCAGCAGACCCACAGGATCCCTGTCACTGTTTGGCCTCCAAGAACCAGTAGAGCTTTCACAGGAAAACTTTGAAAGGACAACACAAGCCGCTGAAACTTAACATTCCCTGCCCAGCCCTGTTCATATGAAGAGTTTGGTTCTTTACCAGCTCTTGAACAATGATATTCAGACTAGGTATTGATATTATGGTAAGAAAGGAAAAGAGAGAGAGAGAGAGGAATATATATGTATGTATGCATGTATGTGTGTATGTATATATATATATACATACACACATACATATACACACACAAAAACAGAAAAATCCAAGGGTGTGAGGTGAATGGCTGTCTACATTTGGATGCCACAAAACCAAAAATCTATGTTGAACAAAGTGAAGTCTGTACATGATGTCTTTGGATGACATGCGTGTGTGTGTGTGTGTGTTAGTGTTATGTGTGTGTGTCGCAAGCCCTGTGTTCCTGTGAAATACTTTGAATGGCAGCCATTCTGCTCATGCTAGCCATATGTCTGGAGCACAAATGGCCCTCTCAAGGTAATTTATTTTACACACTACTGTTTACTAAACAAGTGTCTGACTGTGTACTTGGGTATGTTCAGCAGCATTGTCGACAGCAGCGCCTATCATTTGCCAGAGATGCTGTGTTCACTCTACTCATCACTGCGATTTGCACATTGCTCTGTGGACACTCAGAGACCTGTGTTCTTCCCTGTACATGGAAACATGCTACAAACCATCTGCCTCCTTCTGCTGCTTCTTGCCCTCTATATCAGCCCCCAGGGGTGCATCCACAACCACTCGGGATAGAGGTGAAGGTGGAATTTCAGGCAGAATCTTGATTGAAGCTTCAATGACAAACTTGGACTGGCTGTGGTCCAGACATTGCCCTGCCTGGGATTGCCAGGAGGTGTTGACAGACTCTGTGCCATAGTGCTCACTTTCCTCTGCTGAGGTCTGGTGGGCTCCAGCAGGCTGGTTTGTGGCCAGAGGGGCCTGAGTGCAGCAGCAGCCCTCACTTTTCCTGCCACCTTCTTTTTTTAATCCCAAACTAGTCATTGAAGTGTCTCAAAAGAGAACAGGTTTTACCAAAATATATCCTTCTTCAGTTAACTGATCAAATGGATGAGTTTTGACCCTTTCAAGTTTCTTTCCCCAGTTAGAGGTGGGACTGGCCTGAGTGTTGACTGTTGGCTTCACTGCAGCATCCTACCCTGAAGGTCTGAAGAGAAGAAAATGCAACAGTGAAGCTGGGCTTGATAGCCAAGTCAGTCTGGTCACTGCTGCTCAGAGAGAGCTGGAAATGGGGAATTGAAGGAAGAATGAGGGAGACTTGATTGGGTCCGGTGTACCAGGTGGATGAGAAGGAAGGGGTTGGTGAGGGGTTTGCTGCTATGATTGGAAGATTTGCAGATGCTAGCACATTCCTGTGGGAAGCACATCACCATTTGTCAGTTATTGTGAATATGTGTATTTTAAGCAATAAGATTCAGCTGGTCAGACTTTTCTGGGCAGTCGTGGTGACGCATTTCCTGTGCCGTGATTGTTCTGAAGACAGAGTGGCTCTAACCACTGTGAGCAGCCCAAATAAAAATCCCAAAAATTCTACTGCAAAATAAATAAATAAATAAATAAAATAACACTATGTTTCTCTTTAGAATGTTTACTTATTTTCTTAAATAATGCATATGACATTTTTTAAAACATGTATATTCATTGCTGTTTGTAAATTTTTAAATGATTCCATAAAATAAGAAAGAACATCATTGTCCAAAAGAGAAATACACACCCCTTTAGTGCCACAAGAAAATCTGGTGTTAATAGACAATTGGACATTGAAGTATACTGCTATCTTGTTGTTTTCTGTAATTACAGGAACATATGAATTTGAGATTTTAAAAAATGCCATTTTGAAGCTTGTTCTTGTAGCAAACAGGCATAAAACAACTAAACCATGTGTGATCCATGACTTACATGTTTTGAACCATGTTTAGAAATATACTGCTTTTCAAACTTTTCACTTCATCCATTCATTAAGAGTTGATTGAGCAACTACATATATTAAATACTCTAACAACAGACCATGAGAACATAGGCATAAAACTGACACTGACTTGAGAATTCACATTCAATGGCAATTCAATGGGATAAATATGCAAGCAAATAAAAATTTTAATATCCATTGTACCAAATGCTATCTAAGTGCAAAAATTATGATGTGGAAAAGAGATGATTGGTTTTGGTTTGTGAGAGTTGGAAAGCCTTATAGAGCAGGCAGCATTGAGCTGCATAAGTGAATATATGTTGAAATGTATCTGATGGAGAAGAAGGGAGAAGAGATTCTAAGCTGTGGAGTACATAAGCACAGGTGTATCAAATAAACTGCAAGCTTGAGTTTGCACAGCCACAGCCACTCATGTGGGCAAGATGCAGTAGAGCTGTATTTCCTAAGATGTTTATGTTCAGAGAGAAGTAGTCACAGGTTCTTCCTGTTCCTGAGAATTACAATCTCACTCTTCCTCCCCCGAGAACTGCTGCTCCAACTCGTTTTGCCACTGTTTATAATAAACTCACTGGAGGTGGAGGCCGCAATTGTGTGACTCCATCTGAGCACCCAGTCTACCTGGCTCCAGCTCAGTGCATGTTTGGTCTTCTGTCTGTTATCCTTTCTGCATCTCCTGTTGCCCTCAGTTAGGTTTCTTGGACAAGTTTATGCAGGACATGAGACTAAGCAAAATGTGTACAGGCTGTGCAAATTACTGAATGATTGAAAAATGCTGTCATAGTTGAGATATCAGAAGAGGTCCAGTGTGATTAACAGCAGGGTAGATGAAATAAAAAATGTTAGATGTAGGTGACAAAAGTATGGTAAATTAGCAAATACCAATTATATGCTGAAATTAACAAGATTCACCAGAATTTTTATATTTCATGCTGCTAAATCAAAATTATTTTTTCACTCATTCATTTTCAATTCACCCAATAAATATTCCTTGTTGTTTTAGTAGCTTTTCCACTAAGAATATCATTACTTCTCGTGTGTGATAAGGATAGAAATCAACTGTCTATGCTTTTATTCAACTTTATATTACAAGCAGATTAACTTAGTAATATAGTAGAACACAGACAAGAATGATGAAGGAGGAGGACTTGGTGTGGGAAGAACAAAGCAGGAGGTTACCATAATCTCTCCTGTAAGAGAATTGGAATACCTGAGCTAAAGTGAAGGCAATGTGCATGTTATGGATGAATTCTATTTTAAATAGTCTATTGTGGCTTAATCAACAGGAATTCTTGGTCATTTGGACATAAAGTAAGGTCATTTGAGATAATTTGGGGTTATTGAAGTTTTAACTTGAGGTGACTTCACATACAAACTCTAAAATCTTTCTGATTAGTATATAAAATCCACTTTATACAATTGATAAGGCACTCTTGGTATATATATATTTGTTTTAAAATATATATATTTATATTTATAAGAGTAGTCTTATATATTTATATATGTAAGATTACTCTTAGTCACTTTGGTTCAAATTTAAAGTGACACCTGCAAAGATGAGGGTCAATTTATTGCTTCGGCAAGAATCCAGCTTTTCCTGGTAAAAGTAACCAGATGTATATATGAGTGTGAGCTAGCAGAAATAATTTGGTAAAATACAAAACAAGCCTTTCATTTTTTATGGAAGATTGACTCCTCAGTAGTATTCATAAAGTTCCCAAGTCATTTTCAGTTGATATATAAAGATAATTGTTCAAAAAAATTTTTAAATAGAAAAGAACATAGAAAAGGCAATTAAATTGTCAAAATGATTTTTAAGAAAAATAAATGATATGTAACATAGTTTTCTGAATATATATCAGATTTAAATTCATCCTTCAACTGTACAGATGGTGAGTTACTTAGTCCTCAATATCTTAAAATTTATGGAGTATGCTTTGATATTCATATACTAAGTCTCTTAATGGAAACTTCCTTATGTCCATACATTAGGCTAAAGAAGCTTCAAAATTTAGAACTTGAAGGACACTAAAGGTCATTTGGTCTGATCCATTAATTTTGCAGATCTGAAAACAGGACACCAGAAGAACTAAAAGTCTAAAACTGAAAAGACTGACTTTCCGAAGGAAAGTTCTTCTTTTAGAATAAACCTGGGACTGGACACTAATGTCCTGATTTCCTGTCCTTTACTCTCCATGATCCCACAGATTAATAGTAAAGTTTTCCAAAAAATATTTATGACATTTCCACTCCAAACCAGATTTCATTTAAGAATACAAAACATTTCATCTTGCATTTGATAAGTCTCATTAAAGATGAAACTAACAGTGAATTCTTCATCTTTTCAAATGTGATACATCTTTTGTCACATCCAAGACAGTTCAAAATTACTTACGCAGTGTAATTTGATATGGTAATATTCTAAGTAACACCAATTTCCCATGTTTTCCTCTTTTCTTTATCACTTACTGTTCTTAATAGTCAGTACTTATTCACTTGCTGAAGCCCATCTACAAAAAAAGATGGTGAATGAGGACATAGGCAGGTTGTAGTTAATTTTGACAAGTTATATTCTGTTGCCTGGGACTGGCACCATTGCTGCCTCAAAATGAAACCTGCTACACACCAATATCTCTAATATATTCAGATGCAAGAACATCAACATGATATTAAAAAATCAAGTCCTGTGAGATACAAAATTAATTATATATAATGGCCATATGTTATGTATTCCAGATATACAAAAAATTTAAGACACATTTAAAAATAAACTGAGGTAATCTACCAATCAACAAACTAAAGAAGAAAAATCACATAATCATATCAGTAGATGCAGAAAAAATTCACAAAATTTACTATACATGTCTTTTTTTCTACTTTCATTCTATTTATATTACAAACCTTTGGCAATATTTCATTAAATATCAGTGCCTAGTTGTATTGCTGTTTTGAGAGAATGGAATGTCTTAAACATTTTCATTTTGGAAAGAGTTATCAGTGGGCAAAATATGATCTACTTTGCTTAGATGAACAAATAAGTGGCAAGAGGAAATCGGGAAGTTTTTTCGAATGTGTATCTCTTGTGGATACCCAGATATAAATGCAGAAAGCAATCTTTCAAAGTCCTGGTGTCCCAGAGGTCTGTACATTCAGAGCTTTAGTTGTTGTTTAAGAAATGTATAAGCACTGAAGGCAGACTAGAGAATTGGTGACATAATACTACTTTTTATGTAATATTATATTTTAATTAACCAAATAGCTCTTTAATGGTAAATCAAAACTATCCATTTAAGTTAATTTAATATTCTTGGAATGTAATTACCTCTTCCTTAAGACAATTTGATAGGTAATTCAAAAGAAAAACCATGAACATTTAATGGTTTTACAATTCAATTTGTATGTTTGTATATATTCCTTTAATTTCATAAAATTATAAAGAAACCTGCTCCGTGGAAGAGAACAGGGTGTTTAGGAGGCAGTACATAAGATCAAGGGGAAGGTTTAGGCAACTGTTTTATTGGGGTTTCTATGAAGCAGGCCAGACAGGGCAGAGAGCAGTTTAGGACTGAATCATTCCAAGGAATTTGGGACCATAATGATAGTCTCTTTTTGCCAAGCAAAGTACTGGGCTCTGAGATGGTTGAGACAGAGGAATGAGCCAGAGAGAGGACATATGGCCCTAGATAGGTTCGGTTTTCCCAGATAAGTCTTTTCCTCTCTTTGAGATTTGGGTGGCTGGGGGAGGAGCAATCTCTTCTCAGGCAGATAGAATTTTAAGATGTAAAAACATCATAATATACTGAAACTTGAAGGATATTTATATGACAAGTGATCTCTTGCAAAGGTCTTGGATTTTAGCAAAACCTTGTTATAGTGGGGTTTGAATCACATGATAAAGTAAATAGCATATATTGCTGTTGACAGGTAGTATTTTAAATAGAATATTAGGTTCTGATTCAATATAAAGTGGTGACTATATTTTTTCTCATGCTTATACTTTCAAAGTAAACCTCTGCTTCTTTGAGAATATTATTCCATATAGTATTTCATAGTCACATATCATAACAATTCAAAAAGCTTATGGGTAGCAGAATTTAGGTCCAACAAATAACTTGTCCTGAGTTTGAAGGTGGTTAATAAACTTTGTATCTGAGAAAAACATTGAATTTTATTTCTAACAATTTAAACATAGATCAAATAAGGTTGGATTTAAGTCAATATAGGTCACAGCAGAATCTGAAATGATAATATATTATGTATGTCAGTGGTAGCATTTCTCTGAGAAATCTCTTTAAATATCTGAAAAATCCATTTTAAGGATGACAGTACCTTTCAGAACTAAACATATAATCACTGTTTATTGAGTTGTCAATGTTTTATGTGTCAATAAGCTACTTGCCAAAACAAAGCTGAAAAAATCGTAATAACAGACTAGCATGAGATGAGACATGAAAATAAGATTTCTTGTTTAGGAGTCTCAATTGGCATATCATTAAATGAGATCATTAGTAGTCCATATTTATATAAATTGATATATGTATAATTATAATTTTGTTTCATATACATATGTGTTCAAAACTTACTTTATTCTAATGTTTGGTTTAGATTTTAGTGATTTTTTTTTAGCTTAACTCATTTTGGACAATCTAAAGGTGTCAACTATCAGTTTCTAAGAAAAGGGTGTTATTTTAATAAAGGTATTTAAGTCCTTTATTTATTTAATTAACAAATATTGTAAGCATTATGATATGGTATCCCAGGATATCATAGAGCAGTGCATATAATAGCAATAACACCACATTCTTTCAAGAACCATACACGTTGTTTAACAGGCAGATATAAACACACATACACATGCAAATATGCATACACATACATGACAGGTAGAATTAAGTAGTAGGAGAAGAAACAAAACAAGGTAAATGATGGCCAGTGATGATGGGCCTATTTTATGTTAAATGATTCTTGAATAGTTTTCCAAAAAGTGGCTAAAGCTTGAAGCAAGAATATTCTGCTGTGTCCAAGGGACAGCAAACTAAGCCTGTGTAAGGGCAATAGATATGGTAGTGATTTGTTGGTAGTGGTAAGACTGACATGAATTCTAAGAAAGGATGGATGCTTCTGGAAAACTTAAGCAGCATGATTAAACAATATTTATATATATACACATATATATAATGTCAAGGCATAAACATATACATATACACTTTATTTTAAATAGTTCTGTACTATATGAAAATTTGTGCTGATAATACAGAGAATGCAGATGTACTCTCTTATTGTTAATAACTTACTTTAGTATGGTACATTTGTTATAATTAGTGAACTGATATTGATGCATAAAATGGTTACATTAATATAACTAAATTCCATAATTTATCTAAGATCTCATCTGTATACCACATTGCATTTGGTCTGCATGTTTCTATTTCTTTTGGCACCTCTTGGCTTTAGCAATTCCCACATACTCATTGCTTTCATGCTTTGGACAGTTTTGATGAATATTGAATATTGGTCAAGTATTTTGTAGAATGTCCTTGATTTTTAATTTGTCTTTTTTCCCCTGATTCTCAGAATACCCTTATGAGTTTCTTATTTTTCTTATTTTTTTTTGAGAAAGTTCTTAGAGCAAAAGTGACATTTTCATTCATATAGAAAATACATACTATAAACATGATTAATCACTATTGATGTTGACCTTGGCCACCTGGCTGGCATAGGGTTTGTCAGGTTTCTTTGTTATATTAGTATATTTTTTTCCCTTTTGGCTATTGTACTCTTAGAAATTAGTCTGTAAGGGAAGCGCTCACTGAAGATATAGGACTCCCTGTACACAATATCTACATCAATTTTTCTGGAATTTTTCTAGACGTGGTTTTACTTAATATCCTAGATTTACTTATTGATCCAAACATTTATTTAGATTAACATGAACTCAAAGCTACCTATTTTAAACTTTGGGTTAAGGTCCAATATTTATTTGTTTTTCTCATAGTTTTCTAAGTATTGATACTGGAATTTCTTTCAGTTAGTTCCTGTCTTCCGTCAATATATTCCTATGTTTCTATGTTTAAATTCATGTTTGTTGGTGGTGTTGATTTTGTTGCTATTGTGCATTTGTTACTTTCTAATACTACAAGATACTACAAGATACTCTAAGTTAATCTTCTGTTTCCTCCTCTAGTTCTACAGTTAGTCATTTCCCCTAATACTTCTGTTTCTTTTAATTGGAACATTTTATGAAAACCTATTCCTGAGCCAGTCACAAGTGGCATATGCCTGCAATCTTAACTGAGATCAGGAAGATCATGGTTTGAGACCAGGCTGAGGAAATAGTTCATGAGACCCCCACTTCAAAAACAACCAGAGCAAATGGACTGGAGGTTTGGCTCAAGTGGTAGAGCATCTGCTTTGCAGGCATGAAGCCCTGAGTTCAAACTCCAGGCCCACAAAAAATAAATAAATAAAAACCCTAGACCTAGAAGCTGCATATATTCCCTGTTGCTGAAGCATCAACTCAAATATTTATATTTGTATTTACATATCTATCTATCTATCTACCTGTCTATCTATATATATATTACAATGAGTTAGATTAGAACTTTAGGGGAACACTTGAAGATGGCAGCTAGAGGGAGGAAGCAGAAAGTGTGCCTCCTATAGTGAAATCTTGGAGAGATGCTGGAGACACACCTGCAGGCAAAACCACCAAAAAGAGGGAAAACTTTGACCCCTCCACACCTCCAGCCGGTACAGAGCATCTTCACTTCACATTAAATGGAGAAATCAGGAGGGCCCCTGGGCCACCAGTCACCCATGCTCAGATGGCTTAGGAAGATGCAGACAAGGTGAGCTTAGCAGTACTGCAGTACTCCCACAGACAACATTGGGCCAGAGCAGCATAGCCCCCTGGACAGACTGACTTCCACCCGGGGAAAAAAGAGAAACTGAGTAATAAGCAATAAAAACAATAAAGACACATGGGAAAGAAGGTGGGACACACTGAACACCAAAGATTGGGGGAAGGGAATCCTTCCTGAAACTGTAAATAAACAAGCCGGGCAGGCCAGAGAGGCTCCGGTGGGAGCGGGGGCATGCGCTCAGCAACTAGGAACAGGAAAGCTTGTGAGAGTGGTGAAGGGAAGAAAACTCCACAGGAGAGGAGGGAAGACCCACTTCCCATGTGAGCTGTAAACAAACATGGCGGCTGGCAGGAGCAGCAGCACCGCCCAGTAATCACGAGCAGGAAAGTTTGTAAAAGTGGCAGTGGGAGGAAAACTCCACAGGAGAGAGGGAAAACCCACTTACCACGTGAACTGTAAACAAACACACAAGCCTGAGAAAGCGGGTGCACTGTCACCTCCCCCAGTGTGCTTGGAAAGGGGAAAGCTTGTAGCAGAGGCTCGCACATAGGAGAACTCTAAGTAAACAAAGCCTGCAGGGCCAGGTGATAGCTAAGCTCAACCTTGAGATATGCATAAATAACGCCTCCAGCAACAGCAGGCTGATAGCAGTGGGCAGGCAAGCAACAGCCACAGATACCATTCACTGAACTGTCTCCAGACTTTTTTTTTTCTCTCTCCCTACCTTTGATAAGGAAACAACCGAACTACACCTGCATGCTGAAAAACTTACTGAAACTGTATTGCATTTGAACTTGGGACACTTTGTGGGGTTTTTTGTTTTTTGTTTTTTATTTTTTTTGTGTGCAGTTTTGTTCTACTTTACACATCCCCTTTGATGAGACAACTACTGAACAACATCCGAGGCACCATCTCCAGGATTGGAGACTGAAATGTACACCAAAATTATTAAGACTGAAAGTTCATTCCATTTGAACTTGGAGAGTTTTTTTTTTATTTTCTATTTTTCATTTTGTTTTATTTTATTTATATATATATATATATTACTTTAATTTACTTATTTTTTATTTTTATTCTTCTTTATTCTTTTTATTTTTTATTTTAAATCCTCTCTCTGTCTCTCTAAGGCTGGATCAGCTTACTGTAAATTAGTACACTAACACTCCTTGTTTATACCTTTGAAACTTTGTTTGATTCCTTGTTTTGTTTTTTCCTACCTGTCTGTTTGTTTTTCCCTTTTCTCTAACTTCTTGCTTTCCATCTCTTCTCACCCTTCCATTCTAAATATTACCATTGTTATTATTACAAGCTAGAAAACACTTAATTGCACACAGTACAGGGACAGTAACAATACCAAGGACAATGACAGGAAGACAGAAAAAAAAGGGAAGCCAGTTTCCCCACAGTGAAAAATTAGTACAGGAACCAGAGGGAAATGAAGAAAACAGATACTCAGATGCAGACTCTAACAAAATGAAGATAAACTATGCCAAAGAACCCAATGAAGCCCACAAGAATAATGTAAAAGAAGACATACTACAGGTACTCAATGAGAATTTTATAGAGAAGATACTGGATAGGGTCAACCAAAATGTATGGAGACACTCAAGAAATTCCAAGACAACAAAAATAGAGAATTTGAGAAAGCAAAAGAAGAAATGAAGGAAACAATAGAAGCACTGTATAAACACCAAAGTGAAACAGAGAACATGATGAATAAACAGATAAATGAATGCAGGACAAAAATAGACAACATTAAAGAGGCAACCACCCAGGATATGGAAAACCTCACAAAAAAGAACGAAACAGAACTGCAAAACAAAACGGAAGGCCAATCCAGCAGAATAGAACAAACGGAAGACAGAATCTCAGAACTTGAAAATGAAATGGAAATTAAAGGAAAAACCAAAGAACTATTAATTAAACAACTCAAGACCTGTGAAAAGAAAATGCAAGAACTCACCGACTCCATCAAAAGACCAAACTTGAGAATCATGGGCATTGAAGAAAGAGAAGAGGTGCAAGCGGAGGGAATGTGTAATATATTCAACAAAATAATAATGGAAAATTTCCCAAATTTAAAGAAAGATATTCCCATACAGATGCAAGAGGCCTCCAGGACACCAAACAGACCAGATCAAAATAGAACTACCCCACGACATATCATCATTGAAACAACAAGTTCAGAAACTAGGGAAAGAATATTGAAGGCTGTAAGAGAGAAAAAACAAATAACATACAAAGGTAAACCCATCAAAATCACAGCAGACTTCTCAACAGAAGCATTAAAAGCAAGAAGAGCATGGGGTGACATCTTCTGGGCACTGAATGAAAATAACTTCAACCTTAGGATACTCTACCCAGCAAAACTATCATTCAAAATAGATGGAGCAATAAAAGTCTTCCATGATAAGCAGAAACTAAAACAATATGTGACCACAAAGCCACCACTACAAAAGACTCTGCAAGGAATTCTGCACACAGAGAGTGAAATCCAACTTAACCATGAAAAGACAGGCAGCACCAAACCACAGGAAAAGAAAAAGCAAGACAGTAGAGAGTAAACTCAACTTAGGTACACACAATTAAACCTTCAAACAACTAAGACAACTAAATGACAGGAATCACCACATACTTATCAGTACTAACACGTAATGTTAACGGACTTAATTCACCCATCAAAAGGCACCTCTTGATGAAATGGATTAAAAAGAAAGATCCAGCAATTTGTTCCTTACAGGAGACCCATCTCAATGACAGAAATAAGCATAGGCTTAGGATGAAAGGCTGGAAGGAGATTTACCAAGCCAATGGCCCCCAAAAACAGGCAGGAGTATCAATACTTATCTCTGACAAAGTAGACTTCAAACCCACATTGATCAAACGAGATAAAGAAGGACATTCCATACTAAGAAAAGGGGAAGTAGACCAAAACGAAATAATAATCATCAATCTGTATGCACCCAATGTCAACTCACCCAATTTCATCAAACATACCCTGAAAGACCTAAAAGCATATATTAATGCCAACACAGTGGTTGTGAGAGACTTTAACCACCCCATTATCGTCAATAGATAGGTCATCCAAACAAAAAAATCAATAAACATATCCAAGATCTAAAATATACAATAGATTAAATGGATTTACTTGATGTCTA
This sequence comes from Castor canadensis, assembly GCF_047511655.1. Classification (NCBI taxonomy): domain Eukaryota; kingdom Metazoa; phylum Chordata; class Mammalia; order Rodentia; family Castoridae; genus Castor; species Castor canadensis. The sequence goes on along the minus strand of NC_133397.1, from coordinate 87,153,019 downwards.
CAGAACATTTCATCCAACTTCTACACAATATACATTCTTCTCAGCAGCCCATGGAACCTTCTCCAAAATAGATCATATCCTAGGGCACAAAGCAAGCCTCAGCAAATATAAGAAAATAAAAATTATACCGTGCATAGTATCTGATCACAATGCAGTAACAGTAGAACTCAACAACAAAAGTAAAGACAAAAAAAATGCAAACAGCTGGAAACTAAATAACTCACTACTTAATGAACAATGGATCATTGATGAAATAAAAGAGGAAATTAAAAAGTACCTGGAAGTCAATGAAAATGAAAACACAACCTACTGGAGCCTATGGGACACAGCTAAGGGAGTCCTGAGAGGAAAGTTTATAGCCATGAGTGCATATATTAAAAATACTGAAAGATCTGAAATCAATGACCTAATGATACATCTCAAACTCCTAGAAAATCAAGAACAAGCAAATCCCAAAGAAATAGAAGGAGAGAAATACTAAAAATAAGATCTGAAATCAACAAAATAGAAACCAAATAAAACCACACAAGGAATTAATGAAACAAAAAGTTGATTCTTTGAAAAAATAAACAAGATTGATAGACCCCTGGCAAACCTGACTAAAATGAAGAGAGAAAAAACCCAAATTAGTATAATCAGGAATGCAAAAGGGGAGATAACAACAAACACCATGGAAGTCCAGGAAATCATCAGAGACTACTTCGAGAACCTACATTCAAATAAATTTGAAAATCTTACAGAAATGGACAGATTTCTAGATACATATGATCATCCAAAACTGAACCAGCCAGCCTTATACTTAATGGAGAAAACCTGAAACCATTCCCTCTAAAATAAGGAAACAGACAAGTATGCCCACTATCTCCACTCCTATACAACAAAGTACTGGAATTCCTAGCCAGAGCAGTTAGGCAAGAAGAAGGAATAAAGGGCATACAAATAGGTAAAGAAACTGTCAAAATATCCCTATTTGCAGATGACATGATCCTATACCTTAAAGACCTGAAAAACTCTACTCAGAAGCTTCTAGACATCATCAATAGCTACAGCAAGGTAGCAGGATATAAAATCAACATAGAAAGGTCATTAGCATTTCTATACACTAACAATGAGCAAACTGAAAAAGAATATATGAAAACAATTCCATTTACAATAGCCTCAAAAAAAATCAAATACCTGGGTATAAACCTAACAAAAGATGTGAAAGATCTCTACAAGGAAAACTATACACTTCTGAAGAAAGAGACTGAGGAAGACTATAGAAAGTGGAGAGATCTCCCATGCTCATGGATTGGTAGAATCAACATAGTAAAAATGCCTATATTCCCAAAAGTAATCTACATGTTTAATGCAATTCCCATCAAAATTCCAATGACATTCATTAAAGAGATTGAAAAATCTACTGTGAAATTTATATGGAAACACAAGAGGCCACAAATAGCCAAGGCAATACTCAGTCAAAAGAACAATGCTGGAGGTATCACGATACCTGACTTCAAACTATATTACAAAGCAATAATGATAAAAACAGCATGGTACTGGCACAAAACCAGACATGAAGAGCAGTGGAAAAGAATAGAGGACCCAGATATGAAGCCACACAACTATAACCAACTTGCCTTTGACAAAGGAGCTAATAATATAAGATGGAGAAACAGCATCCTCTTCAACAAAAACTGCTGGGAAAACTGGTTAGCTGTCTGCAAAAACCTGAAACTAGGTCCATATATATCACCCTATACCAATTTTAACTCAAAATCGATCAAAGATCTTAATATCAGACCACAAACTCTAAAGTTGATACAGGAAAGAGTAGGAACTACTCTGGAGTTAGTAGGTATAGGTAAGAACTTTCTCAACGAAACCCCAGCAGCACAGCAACTAAGAGATAGCATAGATAAATGGGACAGCATAAAACTAAAAAGCTTCTGTTCATCAAAAGAAATGGTCTCTAAACTGAAAAGAACACCTACATAGTGGGAGAAAATATTTGCCAACTACACATCAGACAAAGGACTGATAACCAGAATATATAGGGAACTTAAAAAACTAAATTCTCCCAAAACTAATGAACCAATAAAGAAATGGGCAAGTGAACTAAAGAGAACTCTCTCAAAAGAAGAAATTCAAATGGCCAAAAAACACATGAAAAAATGCTCACCATCTCTAGCAATAAAGGAAATGCAAATTAAAACCACACTAAGATACCACCTCACCCCTGTTAGAATAGCCATCATTAGCAACACCACCAACAACAGGTGTTGGCGAGGATGTGGGGAAAAAGGAACCCTATTACACTCTTGGTGGGAATGTAAACTAGTACAACCACTCTGGAAAAAAATTTGGAGGCTACTTAAAAAGTTAAACATTGATCTACCATTTGATCCAGCAATACCACTCTTGGGGATATACCCAAAAGACTGTGACACAGGTTACTCCAGAGGCACCTGCACACTCATGTTTATTGTGGCACTAATCACAATAGCCAAGTTATGAAAACAGCCAAGATACCTCACCACTGACGAATGGGTTAAGAAAATGTGGTATCTATACACAATGGAATTTTATGCAGCCATGAAGAAGAATGAAATGTTATCATTCGCTGGTAAATGGATGGAATTGGAGAACATCATTCTGAGTGAGGTTAGCCTGGCCCAAAAGACCAAAAATCGTATGTTCTCCCTCGTATGCAGACATTAGATCAAGGGCAAACACAACAAGGGGATTGGACTTTGAGCACATGATATAAGCAAGAGCACACAAGGAAGGGGTGAGGATAGGTAAGATACCTAAAAAATTAGCTAGCATTTGTTGCCCTTAACGCAGAGAAACTAAAGCAGATACCTTAAAAGCAAGTGAGGCCAATAGGAAAAGGGGAACAGGAACTAGAGAAAAGGGTAGATCAAAAAGAATTAACCTAGAAGGTAACACACACACACAGGAAATTAATGTGAGTCAACTCCCTGTTTGGCTATCCTTATCTCAACCAGCAAAAACACTTCTAACTTCCTATTATTGCTTATATTCTCTCTTCAACAAAATTAGAGATAAGGGAAAAATAATTTCTGCTGGGTATTGAGGGGGTGGGTGGTAGGGGAGGGAGTTGGGGCAGGTGGGAGAAATGACCCAAGCCTTGTATGCACATATGAATAATAAAACAATAAAAATAAATAAATAAAAAGAACTTTAGGAATCCAAACAATTACCACATAAACATTCTGGCCTTTTCTATGCTTATCTTGAAACAAGCTCAATCATCCATTTTGTATAAATGTCCAACAGTATACCTGCAGAGTTGTTTAGAATTTACTGTTCCCCTAGGGAAAGAACTTTATCAACTAGAGTACAGTGTTATATAGCCTAAATTGTGCTGTTTTTGTCAAGTTTTCTCTTATTACCAAATATACTGTGGTCAATAAGAGTTTTCCCCCAAGCTTTTCAGAAAAAATGTGTCACACATTTATATTACAGTGAATAAATTTTGTCACATCAAGCCCATCATCCTTGAATGTCCTAGCCTACTAAATGACATTTAAAATTTTTGCACACATTGTAGTTAATGACTTATGTTTAAGATTCTTTGATATGTAGCAAATATATAAGTGAAGATGTCTATTATTACAGTATTATTCAGTATAGTTTCATCATATTTATCTCTAAACTTCGTTTAAATAAAACCTTCATGCAAATATTGTTTATCATCTATCAGATTTCTTTTTCTCTAATATGATATAAATGGAATTGCATACTATAAACCCTTTTGTGGTAACTATCTCTCTTTGTGTTACCTTGGGATATTTTTCCCCATCTTTGTACTTTTAAGGAATCTTAAGTATTGAAATTTAAAGTGTGTTTCATGTACACAGTAAGTAGTTGAGTCTTGTTTCTTCTTTTGTTAATCACTTCTAAAAGTCTCTTTTAATTGGGATATTTATAGCACTGACACTCGATTTTTGAGCTGAGGATTAAATTTAGGGCTTCCCACATGCTAAGCATACTAGTAATGAGACTATTCCAGGAATGGAAGAGAGAGCAGTATGAAGGAGAATAGTGGAGGGGGTACATTTTAGTATGATATATTTGATATATTGCAAGAACCTTTGTAAATGCCACAGTGTACTTCCACCAAGCACAACAATTTTAAAAAAAAGTTTTAAAAAGTAAATAATAATATAGTTAGAGCAAGGGAGGGGATAATTAAGTGACTTCCTCCACCCTCAACCAGTGATATTTTTCTGCTGTTTCTTTGTCAGAATCTGGTGAAATTACTAGAAATAAGGTTCAAATTGTACTGGGCCTTCTGTAAAATTCTGGATTCTAGAGATTTTTCATTTTCAATTTTATCTATATTCAGCCTGCAAATTTTGTTAAAATTAACAATATAGATTTTTTAAAAAGAGGTCTTCAGACTGTTTTCCATCATGGTTGTGCTAATTTACATTCTCATCAACAGTGCTTGAAATTTCCTTTTTCCCCACATCCTCCCCAACAGTTGTTATTGTTTGTATTCTTAATAATAGCTATTTTAACAAGAGTGAGGTAGAATCTTAAGGTGATTTTGGTTTGCATTTCCTTTATGACTAGGCATATTGAGAATTTCTTCATTTTTTTTTGGCCATTTGGACTTTTTTCTTTGGAAAATCTCTTTTTAGTTCATTTGCCCATTTCTAATGATCCAGCAATACCATTCCTAGGGATATACTTGAAGGAATGTAAGTCAGGTTACAATAAAGACACCTGTATACCCATGTTTGTTTCAGCATTATTCACAGTAGCCAAGCTACAGAAAGAGTCAAGATGCCCCACATCTGATGAATGATTTAGAAAATGTGGTGTTTATATACAGAGGAATTTTATGCATCATTAAGAAGAATGAACTTATGTTGTTTGCAGGTAAGTAGATGAAACTGGAAGACTTTAGGTTAAGTGAAATTAGCCAGGGTCAGAAAGACAACAGTGCATGTTTTCTCTCATATGTGGAATATAGATCCAATACAAATACAAGCAATATTGTATATACAGAGCATAAATCCACAAATGTGACTGGTAAAGAAGACCAAGGAAGAAAGAAAGGAAGGTAAGAAAAATAGCAAACAATAAGAAAATACACCACATTTGTATAGGAATGAAACACAAGGAAACACACCGAAAATTATAAAACAAAGCAGTATAGAGGGAAAAAGGCAAGGAAGGGCAGTAGTGAGGGCTTACATTGACTTAAACACAATGCATGTGTAGGGATAATAACAGGGCAAAAGTCCCAGTGAATAATAGACACCTAAACAATGAAGGATGAAAATGAAAAACAGGTCATGCTCAAGGGGTGTCACTAATAGGAGGGGTGGGGGTAAAAGAAGATTAATGTGGTTCATGTACATTCTATACAAGAATAAATATAGAATTTAAAACCTGTTGAAATCACTATAAGAAGGAAACTAAGGTAGAAAAGAGAAAAATGGAAGGGATGAACCAATTTGGGATACATACATGGAAATGTCATAATGGAACTTGGGATGCACACACACACACACACACACACACGCATATGTATATGTCAGTAGGAAACTCCCTGTATATCTATCTTAAATAAACAAAAATGCCACTTTTCAAAAACAGAGGACAGGAATGTAAAACAGGTCCTGTCTAGGTTGGTACCAATGGGAGGGCAGGAGATATAAAGAAAGGGTGTAGGAGGGGGAATATGGTGGAGATATTATGTACTTATGTCTGAAAATGGAAAAACGAGACTGTTAAAATGGGGGGTGGGGGATAAAAGAAAATGATGGAAGGGTGAATTTAACTAAGATATATTGTAAGAACTTTTGCAAATCTTACTATGTACCCATAGTACAACAAGAATATGAAAATCTTAAAAAGGAACAAAAAAGAAAAGATATTTTTAAGCCTCCTGAAGTTAGGCAATTAACATTTTATTGGGTTTTATTCCAACAAACAATTATGGCTTGAATTTTTTTTTTTACTTTGTTCAGGTTTACCTTTCTGGTAAGGACATTAATGAAGACTTTCATGTTTCTTACATTTTGAATTAAAAACAATGTGTTACATGCTGGTTTGAAGAGTTGCAGGCCAGTGATGAAGGTCCTTGCCTTCACAGGCCAGGGAACTGGCTCAGGAGGCAGCTGAATGATGAGCCAAAGCCGACATAGAAAGTAGGGTTTATTAGAGAGAAAGAAAAGGCTACAGCTAGAGCATGCAGCAGAGCTCAGAAACTGGTAGATTGCTGCCCATGTGAAGGCTGGGGTTTTTATGAACGTTTTAACTCTGGGTTGGGTAAGTTGTTTGCATTGTCTATGGATTCCAGGCTTTCTTAGATGAACTGGTCTGTTTGCCCCTTATTGGGGGAGGGGAAACGATCTTGAGAGCATTTTACTCATCAGCCCTGTGGCAGATCTATCAGACCCTGTATCTCCTCTTTAGGATGCAGGAATGCAGGTTAATAACACCTTCTCAGGATGCAGGCATGAAGTGCTCTCCATGGGGGAATGGGATACTCACTCATCTGCCTTACATCTCCAGACCCAACAAAAGGCTTTAATTTTATTTTAAGGGCTGCACATATATAAAACAAATTATTAAGTACTGATATGAAAACAAGGATGCTGTTTGTAGGTTTCACTAATCACAATGATTTGGCATATGTGTTAGGTAAGAAATATTTTCATTTGGCTGTATTTCAGAGGAAAGAGAGAGAAAAATGACAGGCAGAAAGACAGGTGGAGATAACAAATGTGATAAACAATAGATGATACATAGATAGATAGATAGATAGATAGATAGACAGACAGATGTTGGTCAAAGATGACACTCAGTTTTTAATCTGATCAGGACAGAGTAGGCTTGCCATTTTTTCATTAGGAGAACAGAGAAGACAAAGGATTGGGTGGTGGAAGAAACAAAAAAAGACCAAGAGAAGGCAAAGATGATTTAAAAAGAATCTACTGTCAAGTAAATGCTGAAGTAAATGGCATAACCTGAAATAATAAATTAAATGTGTAGGAATATAAAGGGAGTTTGGAAAGAGAAATACTTTATTGCATTTTGTTTAAAAATAATTCTCACACTACATGAAATTCATCATTACTTCATAATATGGATGAAGTACAAAAGTAATTAAATTCGGATAGACAAATGCCTGGGAGCGAGGCTTATCTTGCTAGTCTTCAGTTCAGCAAATAATCACTTAAAGTATATTTCCTCTTAGGGTTCCTCTAAAGTTATAAGTTTTAAAAAGTAATTATTTCTCAGCACAGACAGGTTATGTTAAATACTACTTAGAAATTCCATGTACAGAAAACAGTCTACCTTTATGGAAAATATTAGGTACATGTTTGATTACAGAATTTAGAGCTCATTTAGAAGCAATTTATTATTTTGTGTAGTTCCAACCCAAATAATTTATATTTTATATCATGTAACCTGTAAATTTAAAGACTAGATAGTTGTATATTTCTTGTTCCAGATATTTTCCCTTATATTGAGTGTAATCTTTTTGTTGGAAAAACAGAATAATTTGCACTAATTTAGTTAAAATCCTAATACCAAGGGAAACATAGAAAAAAAGAGATGACGAACAATCAACCTCAGGATTTAACTGAAACAAGTGACCTGAATGCCATGTGTTTTTCTCTTTTCCTTTCTCTTTCCTTGTCTTTCTCTGTGTCCTTGGCAATAATCCTTTCTGCCTTTATTCAGATGTTTTCAGTTCTCCAATTAACATGACAAAGAGTCTTACTCCTATCTGAGAAAAAAAAATACCAGCCAGAGAGTAGCTATTTTCCTGCAGTCCCTGGCCACAATCTGTAGAAGACAGTACAGCAAGTCCCATTTGGGCAAGAATTTAGTCCCTGAAACAATCATTAAGAATCTTAATTTAGAAGGAAACACACAAGTACAGGACAGCAATGCAAGTCAACTTCCTGTATACCTATCCTTATCTCAACTAGCAAAAACCCTTGGTCCTTCCTATTATTGCTTATACTCTCTCTTCAACAAAATCAGAGAAAAGGGCAAAATAGTTTCTGCCTGGTAGTGAGGCGGATGGAGGGGGAGAAAGGGAGGAAGGGAGCGGGCAGGTGAAAGGGGGGAGAAATGACCCAAACATTGTGTGCACATATGAATAAAAGGAAAAAAAAGGAATCTTTAGTTTGGTAGTACTGATCTCCTTTTAATCACTACCTTGGACAGAAGCAATTGAAAGGATTATTTCTAAGAAAGCACGGGTGATATTTCTAAACTGATTTGGATGATGACAGGGATACATGTATGGAAGACTTGGGCTAGCAAAGCATTCACTGTAATATTCTTTTGTAATGTAAGTAAAAATGAAAGATGAATTATATTAAAATTAAAACAAGCATTTTCAAATTTTACTAGAAATGATAACGAACCTGAAATACAAATTTATGGATTGCTAAAATGAGAGAAGATGTACATGCCCATTTCCAGTTAGCCAAAGGCATATGACAAGATGGACAAGAGTTTCCGTAGCAGTAACTTAAAAAACAACAACAAAGAGAAAAACAAAAGACACACGTCCTTTTCTTTCAAAGTCATCTAAGAGTGTGGTCATCTCTGATTACAGACTGGAATAATCTGAATGAAAAAAGCACAAATATTTAGGGGGAGACAAACACATTAAAATGTATTTTGAAAAAATCTGGAAAAAAAGATTAACATTTTCTATTAAATACGTTGTCCTGCTTCTTAATGTGGGAATTAAGCATTAAAGTTTAATTTACTATCTGTGTGTATGTGACTGTAAGAACACGCACACACACACACAGGAGACTAGACAAATATTTAGAACTCATAGCATCCGTCCATTTACACTTTCACTCAAGAAGTCTTAACCTAAGTTGTCTATAGGGGAGAGGACGGGGAAAGGATTTGGGTTTAGAGAAAAGTATCTTTTTCTTTCTTTCTTTCTTTCTTTCTTTCTTTCTTTCTTTCTTTCTTTCTTTCTTTCTTTCTTTTTCTTTCTTTCTTTCCTTCCTTCCTTCTTTCTTTATCTTCTCTTCCTTCCTTCCATCCTTTTTTCCCTTCCTCCCTCCTTCCTCCCTTCTTCCCTTCTTTCCTCCCTTCCTCCCTTTCTCCTCCCTTCTGCCATTCCTTCCTTCCTTCCTTCCTTCCTTTATTTCTTCTTTCTTATTTTGCTGGGGGTACATTGTAACATCTACAAAAAGGTTTTATTGTTTAACAAATATATCTTACTTGAATTCACCCCTTCCATCATTCTCCTTTATACCTCCTTCCCCCGTTCCTGGAATGGTTTCAACAGGTATGTATAAATCTTGCAACTTTAACATGATTATTTGACTTAGTAAGGCCCTTGTAAGGAATGTTGGTTTATATTACTACTTATACTATAACATTTGTTTATGTGTCAAATTTCAAGTCTTCCCTTAGTAGCACTTATTTCCACAGATTTCCTTCTTCACTAATTTGTTCTAGGACCATTACCATTTCCCCTTTAATGCACAGAGCTATCTCAATGTCTGAGCAATTTTCATACAAAACTCTGAAGTTGCATGTGAACAAAGGCATACTTGTCATCATTTGGATAAGAACATTTTTTATATTACAGATCTTTTAAAGTTTCCCTCCCTGGGATCCAAGCAACCACTTCTGACTACCTTTTGACTTTATGCAACTGTATTGCAGTGACATATTGTAAGTAGTTTTAAAACATAATTAACCACATTTAGCTTTGTGGAAGGTACTTGTTTTCTGATATAATAATCCAAATGAAATGAACCATGCATTGTAGTTATAAAAGGTCATCAACCCCAGCTATTGTATTGGCATTTTCTATCTGCAACCATAAAGCAATCTAAGAAATAATAAGACAAAACAAAACAATAACAAAATCACAAAATATTATTATTAAGTGACTTTTTCCTGCCTGAGGCAGAACACAATCATGTATCCTAAGGAAAATATAATGTCATAAATCCTCACCTTCCTTTATAAAACCAATCAATTTGGGAGTTAACATTTAGTAGATTCTTTCTTATTGCAATTTTAGCATATCAGAAAAGTTTTCTTTTATATATATATATATGTATACGTACATTTCATTTCTTTGTAATACTTACATTACACATTCATATAACTTTAAACACATACTGTGCTGTGTATTCTGCAATGTTTGGCCATTTATGAGCCCAACTCATTAACTCATTTATGATGGACTATCAAACATATTAGTATTGTGCTCTTTGTGAAAATTAATCTGTTCCTTTAGATATTAGTTCATAAAAAGATTTTAAATTAGAATATTATTCTTTTTTTCCTCTCATCTATCTGTATATCTAGGTATGTATGTATTTATCATCATCTTCTTGTCTTTGGGCAGTACTGGGGTTTAACTTCAGAGACTTGTGCTTGCTAGGCAAGTGCTCTACCACTTGAGCCACAGTTCAATTCATTTTGGTTTTTATTAGTTTATTTTTTAGTCACAGTCTGGCATTTTTGCAGCAGACATCTGACATCCTCTTACCTTTTCTTTCCCAGTAGTTGGGAGTCACCATGCCTGGGTTCTTTTTTAAATATGATCTCAGTTTTTGCCTGGGCTGGCTTAGAATCACAATTCTCCTATCTTTGCCTCTAAGTAGCTGAGATTAAGGTGTGTACCACCATACCCAGCTTCTGTATCTCCTTTATCATAAACCAAGAGAGAAGATAATATGGAAGTCTAACTTTGATTTTTGCAGAAGTAGCACTTGTAATTTAAAATGATTATTTTATGTCATCTACAAGATGTAAACATGAGATTTTCTTCTCTTAAAGAAAACTATAAAAGAGAGGGAATAAAGGAGAATAATGGAGGGGTGAACTCAAGTATGATATAGTTGATATTTTGTAAGAACATTTGTAAATGCCACAATGTACCGCCACCCAGGACAGCAATAAAAAAGAAGAAAAATATGTTTATTTATTGATTGGAATACTAAGTTTCTTTGAGTTCTGAATAAAATTAGTGTGACTTCTTTTTTTTTCTTTCCTAGTTGGAAGGGTGTCTCCCTGAAGGACTCTATATCAAGATTATTGAACACATGGTGGCTTCTATTAACTGTATTTGGCAACATTTCCTCAATTAAACAGCAGACATAAGCTGTTTAGTTTGAACATCTATGCCATTTTGGTATAGTCATCAGTTCTTCCTGTGTAGTTCTACCTACTACTTTCATACATCTCCACAAAGCACTCACAGCATTCTTATTCTCTGATTTGGCCTCAGAAGACTTACCTTTGAATACTGAATACACAAAAATTTTTTCTCTAATGGACCTAAAATCATGCTCTACACTAATCCTGGGATGTTAAGTCACCCTAAAAATAAATCACAGCCTCCTCTTATGCCCAGCTGAAAGATGTGTCCAGATAGAATGTTCTTGTGGGGAGGAAGTCCTGTCTCTACCCTTACCTTGCAGCATTGCTCTTATCACCAACACGTCACATTCTGTCCTCTACAATAGGCAGTGTACTATGTCTGCTTCATTACTCTGCTGTGATCTCTCTAAATTCAGATTTAAAACTCACAAAACTTGCCTTTCCACAAATTCTCCTGGAAAAAACATGAATTCTTAATTTTGTGAAACTGTAGAAATAAAAAGCAAGAGACTAGAGTAAACAATATGAAATGATTTTTCTAATGATAAATTGGAACAAAATTCAGATTGCTTGAAAATCAACCCACAGAACTACCTGTATAATCACTGTTCTGTATCTATTTCCCCATGCCCTTTTCAGATTTGGATTCCATTTCCAATAAATACTAATAATTCTCATTTCCAGTAAAAATGTTTTTAAAAGGTATATGTAAGGGTTATTGACTTCAGTGTCAACTTATCATGTCTACTGAATCAGAAAAACAGTAAAAATTAAAAATCTACTTGACAGATTCTCAAGTCTCCCCAGAAAAAAATTGCCATGAAAAATTATACAAAAAGTTTATTGTTGCACCATGAAGTCTCAGAAAAATAAATAAGTACTGTAGAATTTGGCTTATCTAAGAGCCTTGGCTTCATTCTGAGTATCTTCCCTTCCCTTCTGTATGATAATGTCTCCCTTTAAAGAGATAGCTTTTGTGAAAATGAAGTTGGTCAATTACACTGCACTTTTCTAGACTGACAATTGTAAACACATAAAGAAATCTAATGGCTAACAATTTGGAAAAGAGATATTACATAAATTTAGTTTTACTTAAAATTTATGTTCGTAGTTTTGCTTTGTATGGAAAAATCTCACGTGTTCCTTCTTGAGTAAAAATGATTGGCTCATTGAAATTTTACAAAGAAAAAAAAACTAATGATGGTTCTCTGGATTTGGGCTTTTGGAATGTTGCACTTATAAATATGATTATAAAACTAATAATTAAATAAAATATTTAACTATAGGTTGTATGTATAAAAGTATGACATAATGAATATAAATATTTACGTCGTATTACTGTATGTTATATACTTATTTCTGTTGTACGTACATATTTAGAATGATATTTACTATAAGCGCTTATACTACTTACATATTTATGTTCCTGTATTAGTCCTATTGTCAATCTGTTGGCAATTATAAACCTTTGAGTTGAGGGAGGGAGGTATTATTCCCTGCTTTAGGTGAAGAAACTGTGTTAAAGGGCAATGCCACATTCCTGTTCACATTCCGGTAAGCTGGGTCTGTGGACCTGGATCAGCTATTCTTGGTGCTGTCCAGTATATATTTTTCCTACGTCGCCCTGGGTTTACTTAAGAAATAATTACTGTGGATATTTTCTTCATCTGGATCCTTCTGAAATCCTATGAAAAGTATTTTCCAGAGTCTCTTCTAAGTGCTGTAATTCTGTTAACTGATTTAATCCTTCCAACAACAGTATAGAAAAAAATTCCATTTAATTTTGATTCCTAAAACCTTGTCATTCCTCACAACAGTCATGTGAAAAAGAGCATTTAATTTTTCCCATTTTGGAGGTGAGTACACTGAGACATAGAGGCTGAAATAGCATTTTAAATTAGGCAGATCAACTGCTGTGTCCTAAGCTTCATGTCACTATGTAAAAGCCCTGTGAACTTGCATAGGTTATTTTTCTCCAGACTGCATTTGATCAAAGTTGTCCTAGATCTTACCAAGATTCAAGAGGAGAAGTAATAGATGTCATCTATCTGTGAAAGGAAAAATGAAGTATTTGTGGCCATCTTTAATCTACCACAAGCATCTTAAAATGTGTGATTTACCTGCTTTCAGTCATTTCTATACACATATATATATATATATATATATATGTATATGTATATAATAGCCTACCTGTATTCATCAATGATAAAAATCATTTAATATAGAAGTCTTATTTTCAGGATTTTTAAACATTCAATGAATGTATATTCATATATTATGTCATTGTTACTACTGTTATATGTTTTAATTTTTTTACTATTTCTCTATAATCTGCAGTCTAAATATTGAGAAATTTTAAAGTAATTTCCATAATAAGTACCCCAAGAATTAGAATAACTGAATTGAATAATATTCAGCAATGAATGTCTTTAATTTGTCCTGGAAATATTTAAAGGTAAAAATTAAAACTCAAAGTACAGAAAATATCTTTTTCCTAACTAATTCAAAGATTTCTTTAAATCCATCTCACTGACACTGTCGAAAATATGTAGAACACCTTCATAAACAGAGCAGTTTGCAGAAACAGAATATTAAAAATTTCCACTTTCAAGCAATAAAAAAGTTCAAGTTCTTCTAGAAGCATTTGCTCTGTTTTCCTTTATTATTATGCTGGGTGGGGGTACATTGTGGCATATACAGAGGTTCTTAAAATATATCAAATGTATCACCCCCTCCACCACTCTCCTTTATTCCCTCCCCCCAACCTATTTCCTGGAACAGTTTCAACAGGTATCATTTTCATATTTACATACATGAGTACACATTCTTTGCATTGTATTCACCCTCCTACCTGCTTTCCCTACCACCACATTCCCCTCCCACCCATGCCAATCCCCACCAACACAAAACCTGTTCCACCCTCCTGTTCTACAATTTCGTAGAAGAAAAAAATATGGTAGATAAAAAGAAAAATATGATGTTTTTGCTAGTTTGAGATAAAGGTAGATACACAGGGAGTTTCCTTATGTTGTTTCCATGCATATATGTATTAAAACCCAAACTGGTTCATCTCTTCTAGTCCTCTTGTGTTTGATGTGACTTCTGTATAGGAATGAATATAGAATTATTTAGTTTTGCCAACACCTGTGCAAATAGTTTTATTAGTAGAATCGCTAAAGAAGAATATACCCATGTTTTAAGTTCTAAACCCTGGACAGTAACAAACAAAAAGAGAATTCTCTGCAGAATAATGCGGATTGATATATGCCTATGAATATGTAATCAATTATTATTTAAATATGGACATAAAATGGAACAATGCTAAATCAGCATAAGGAAGGCATAAGTACAACAGAAAAATTAATTCTATAACAATCTTAGCCTCTTATCATACCTCTTTATCCAAATGTTAGTAATATGAAGACAACTCTTTCTATAATTAAAAATGATAGATACTCTTTTTGTTTTAACAGGGAGGAATTATTTGCTTTGGTTCATGGTTTCAGAGTATTCAGTCCATAGTTGCTTGGTCCTATGAACTTTGGCAGAATATCACGGCTCTTAGAGCATGTGACAGAGGCTGATATTCACTTCTGGGAAGACAGGAAATAGTGAGAGAGCAGCTACAAGAAGAGACAAGGTCAAGACACAGCATGAAGTGTTGCTCTCCACTGACCTACGTCCACCAGGTATGCCCCATGTCCTATAATTTCTAGAACTTCCCAAAGTAGCACCAATAGCTGGGGAGCAAGCATGTAAAATGTGAGCCTGTAGGGAACATTTTGTATTCCAGGGATAATATTCTGTCTTTGGCCCCCTAAGGCTCATGGCCATTTCTTACTGCAAAAAATGCATTAATTCCTTCTTAAACCAAGTGTCCTCATTCATTGCTATTCATGCCATCTGTAGCAACTATTAGGACATCATTAAACTCTTTGAAATTCTTTGCACTAAATAGGGTGCCATCAGGTATTTTGAGAAATTAGACTTCCTTTTGTTCAAAACTGTATTTACTGAGTTGTACCAGATCTCTGGATCTTCAATTCAGGGATAGAAACCATTATTAGTCTCAAAAAGACGTAATATTAATTTTACATTCAGGGCAACTAGCAAAGAGTGTAAGGTCATGAATTTCCTTGATATCACTTTTTTGTGTTTATAAGTATTAAAAGTTAAAGTATGGATACTTTGTAAATCGGTAGAGAGACAAAAATGTAAATATATCATGATAACTACCCAGCTTTGTTTGTTCATTCTATATTTTGATATCTATTTTTGTTTTCTTAACTGACATTGCAAATTTTCTTTATAAGGATCTTAGTTAAAAGGACCTATGCTCTTGATTTATAAAATAATATTTAACTGGTTTTATAGAAAGTAGCAAAACTATTATTACAAATTTTATCTTTATATGGAAATCAGGTTGGAGTTGGATAACATGAAGAACAATATGATAGATTTCTGACATGGCTAGTTAGATTTACAATTATGTGATTGGGAAAATTGTTCTAATTATTCATAAAGAAGACAAAATGTGGTATATTTTATACAGAATTTTCTTTCTCATATAAATTTAATTAATATTGGTTAATAAAAATAAAATTTCAAAAGTTATGTTTCCTAATTTGCTTATGACTCTGTACCTTTCATGTCCTGTATAAATTCTTCAACATCTGAACCAAAAGAATTTTCTAAGCCAGTCACCAAATTTAAGTCAGTCCTTATTTTCAAGTTTGTTTTTAGATCTTTTTTAGAGCCTATATACTTACTTGAGCTCTGTCCCCAATAATACATAAGTTGAAATGTTCAAAGTTTTGACAGTTTTCTTCTTTAGGAGCTCTTATTTCTTTTGTGCTTTTGTGGAATCACTGATTTTTAAGTGGAGTTCAATACAATAATCACTCAGAGATACTTTACACTGTTCACTTCATAGTTACTTCCATTGTACAATTACCTTATTATATTTTAAAGATAACTATCTGATACTGAGGTTTTAATCCTTCAGGCAGAATAATTAATGGGTAACTTTCCAAGATTTGTACTGACTAAAATTAATCTACATTACCTAGAATAAAGTTAGTTCTCTGGTCACTCAAACACTGAAATAGTTAAAGTCATGTTTCACTAGGCTTTAAAATATTATTTAATTTCATGTTTACTTTAAGCCTCTGGCAGTGTTATCTGTTGGAATGGATTAAATAAAAAAAAACAAAATGTAAAGGAATAATACAAGTTTTAAAAATGTGGAAACTTCCAGTGTGAGACTTCAAAGCCATTTTTTTTGTTCACTTATAGGCTAATGATAGGAAGGGAGAAACTGGCAAAGGACTCTTCATCTTTTATAGTAAAGCAAATACATTTTTAAAGTGAGTTTGCTATGTGTTAGTACCTGGCAAAGAATATTGATGGTTCTTTCCTGTTCTGTCCATTAAAATATTTTAGTTTGAAGTACATGTTGAATCTTTAAGATTACAAAATTGGAAACTAGACTTGAAACATAATTTTGTTAGCATAAGTGTATGTGAATTCTTTTTAAATTACTTGAAAATAAAGTATTTAATTTTTGATAATATATCCAGATAAAAACAAGCAGAATTTTTTAAAAATTAAATTTTATATATTCAATTTTGCTCAGTAGAGAGGTATGAAATACCAAGTATTTTTATTCATAATCATTTTTAATAAATTCTAATTTTGTAAGTCTCAATCTTTTACAATGAGAGAAAATTGTAATTAGAAGTGATGAGGCAATGCAATATATCAAATTTGCTTCCCACTAAAGATATTATAGTAATTGGTTCAGGCTTAGACATGATCTATTTCATCTGAGCAAGTATCACATTTATAAGTCATTCTGTATAGATTTTAAAGTGATGATGTGTTTGTAAGGCCAAGTTGAAAATATGGATGGTGTTCTGTAACATAACAAATGTATCTAAGCTATGAGAATGTACCTAAGGCCAATTCCTCAAGTTGATAGTTTTCTCACAGCATATTCCCACTCATAACACCTTTGTTCCACAGCTATATAATTGGTTTAACAGAATAGGTGATATTATCATGCAAAGTATTGTGCAGTAACCTATGGATCAGAATTATCTATGAATTCTGTGTCAAAGTTGCTCTAGGTATGCCAAAATTAGAAAAATATTTGTGAATCATTGGCTATTCAACTTACAACAGTAGAAAATTCTGCCAATGTATTGTTAAAAATGGATGGTGGTGATACAAGAGAGCCCTGAGTGGCTTTCAGTATGAAAGCTAATACATTTTATATTTGCATTTCTGCTAGGAAAATCCCTAACTAGGCTGCAAAAGGGGTTAATAAATTTGAGTTGAGAAAGAAATTTGTTATTTCCCTCATATTCAGTCCTGTGATTACAATGTTTAATATTCATTAGTAAAGTCAGTAAAATTTCCTTGAATTGTTTGGTTGTATGACAACCTAAATTTGTTCTTAAAAATATTTTGACAATGCTGATGCCCAACTCCATGAGTAATTAAATTATCAATCTACTATGTATATACTTTGATAAATATCTTACAATCATGAACCAAGAAGTCCACTCCAATCTGTCAAATAGGCAAAAACATAGAATTCCCCTTTTTAATGCACAATCAACTATAATTATACTTCAGGTGGATACAATTTTGTGAATAAATTGTTTAATGAAATATAATGCTATGCTTTTCACCTGATGAATACATGATTTCTACAGAACTTGAGTTGGTTCTTAAACAATTTATATGAAATAAAAAGATCAATGTTAGTGTTATAATGAACTAAGAGCATTCTATATGCTAGGTAAAAATAAATTTTTATTGTAACAGTTTAATATGTTTCAATATAGTAGACATTTTGCATCTTTTTAGATAAAGAAATTAAACACAGTTACTTTGATAAATTGTCTAATAAATTTTATATCAGTAAAGTGTTGTATATACTTCACTATATGTCATGATTACTATGTGTAGACTGCTGAAGGACTTTTGAATGCTTGGCTCTGAGTCCACTCTCAGTAAAGACAATAAATCCTTCAAACATTTACTCTTGTCTCTACTCATTAATATCAGTGCTTGTGACCCTACCATCTACCTTCTATCACAGTTAACTATTGTGACCTTTCTTCCGACACGAATCTTAACCCTTTCAATGTGTGCACTCTAAGGACTTCACCACTATCTTTAATGTAAAGGTCTCTCTAGTACATGTTTCCTTTGAATGGCTCTTTATTGAGAAAACCATTTAAGTTGTGTCTCTTCAATCATATTTTGAAGGTAGGTTTTTGGCCTCTTTTTGCATGGTTCTCCATTATCTCCATAGAAAGTAGCAAGAGTGTTAATCACAATATTTTTAAAGAAATCTTTCAAAGTTTCCTAATGTTCTTGTAGTTGTTCTTTGTTGACATCTTCCACAACTACTAACCATCATAAGTGCTGTAATGGACTGCTATTTCCTCTACCTCCAGATCCTGCTGTGTTCTTGGATCACTTTCCATTGCCAGAAAAATATTCCATCAAGTTCTTAATCCAATAAATTCCTGAACATGCTTATTTTTTCTGATCTTCTCCATTATATTTCATTCAGCATCTTGATCTCTGAGACAACACCTACACCTACACCTTGATCTCTGTCAACACTTATGAGCAATCGAATTCCATCATTATTCATTCAATAATTGCATTGTGATCAAACATTTGACTACTCATTCCTCTGTGATCTCTTTTCAACCTGACTTCACATTATGTTACAGAGTCATTGGAGCAAAAACAGCATGATACTGGCACAAAAACAAACATGTAGACCAAGAAGATATAATGAAAGACCCAGAAATAAACCCACATAGCTACCATCATCTGATTGTCAGCAAAAGTGCTAAGAAAAAGACAGCCTATTCAACAAATGGTGGTGGGAAAACTGAATCTGGATATCCATATGTTGAATAGTGAAACTAAACTCCATGCCTCACCCTGTACAAAAATCAATTCAAGCTGGCCACTAGTGGCTTATCCCTGTAATTCCAGCTACTTGGGAGGCTGAGATTGGGAGGATCATGGTTCAAGGCCATCCTGAGCAAGTAGTTCACCTCCAAAATAACCAGAGCACGAAATGAGCTAGAGGTGTTGCTTTGCAAGCATAAAACCCTCAGTTCGAAAGCCAGTTATGCCAAAAAAAAAAAATCAATTCAAAATAAATAAACTACCTTAATGCAAGAATCAAAACCTTGAAAGTACTATAAGAAAGCATAGCTAAAAACTTGAAGGTATAGCACAGGAAATGACATTCTGAGTAGGATTCCAATTGCACAGAAAACAAGAGCAAGAATTGAGAAATGAGATTGCACCAAACTGAAAAGCTTATGCACATCGGAGAAAATAATTATCACAATGAAAAGACAACCTGCATAGTGCAGAAAATGTTTGCCAGCTCTTCTGATGATGATTCTGACAGGGGATTAACTCCAGAACATATAAAGAGAGCTCAAAACATTAAACACCAAAAGAACAAATAATCTGATTTATAAATGGGCAAATTAATTAAACAAGCACTTCTTTAAAAAAGTACATCTGAGCAATAAACACTTGAAGAAATGTTCAAAATCCTCAGCCACAAAGTGCAATTTGAAATTACATTCAGATTCTATCTCACCCCAGTTTGAATGGCTATCATGAAGAAAACAATCAACCCAACAAAGGCTATAGAGGATGTAAGGGTAGGGAGCAGAATTTTACACTTTTAGTGTCAATGTGAATTAGTATAGCCACTATGGAAATCAATATAGGGGTTCCTCAAAAACCTTAAAACTAGAACTATCATATGATACTGCTGCACCATTTGGGGCATATCCACAGTAGTAACTAAAAGAGTGTAAGTTAGCATCCAATAGGGACACCTGCACTCCCATGTTTATACCAGCCCTGTTCACAATAGCCAAGCATGGAATCAACCTAAGTGCCTGCCATCCAATGAATGGATAAAGAAAATGTGATATGTATACACAATGGTTTATTATTTAGCCATAAAGAAAGATACAATTGGGCTCAGCCTTTCTGAGACCCCTCCTATGTGGGGGCTTTTCTTCTCTTTTCTTCTTAGTTAAATAAACTTCTACCCATTCACTGCAAAAAAGGATGAAATTATATCACTTGTAGGAAAATGGATCGAACTGGAAATCTTCATGTTAAATGAAATAAACAGAGTCAGAAATACAAATGTTGTGCTTTCTTTCTCATATGTAAAATCACCATCAACAAAGAAAAATTATATGGATATAAATGTGGAATTGTTTGTGGGGACTGACCAGAGAAAGGGGTGAGGACAAAAAGAGTATGAGAGGGGGTAAGTGTCATTGAAATACTTCATATACGTGTATGAAAACAGAATAATGAAACATTAAAATGACTTAAAAGGGGACAGAGAGAGAGGAGGAAATAAGAAACTAACAGAGGAGTGAATTTGATCAAAGTATATGGAAATGTTACAATGAAATCCATTTGTGCATTTAATATATGCTAAAAAATAAAAAAACAAAAAGTAGAAAATAAAGGTTACAAATAATTTGAAAATATCATTAATTATTTTAAATGAAAGAAAATAAAACAGTATATTCTCAAACAAAAAATGAGGAACAGAAATGATTAGAAATGAGATAGATATGTGAAGTTCAATAAATAAGGACTGACTAAATCTCAGAAATATTTTTTAACAAAATACATTTTAGAAGTAAATTTTAACAGAAAAATGAACAAAATATACACCAAAACAAGCTTAGTAAACGAACTATAAAATAGAAAAACACATTGATCTTAATAAAACTTGAAAAGAAAACACATGATTTGAAAGAAGTTGATAAATGAAAAGCAAATGGAAGAAGATAATATACACATTTGGGCATTTGGGCTTCCTACAAAGAAAATATACTCTAGAGGTCAGGGAAAGGATTTAACTCTTAGAAAAAAGTGTTCCTGGAACAGAGATGTATATTTTACATTTTGAATGTACATACTGTGAAACTGAATGTTCAACATGTATTTCTTTTTTGGTGTTTTTTTTAATTCATTTATTCACATGTGCATACATTGTTCGGGTCATTTCTCCCCCACTGCCCTCATCTCCCACCCTCTCTCCCCTTCCCCACTCAGTTCCAGGCAGGTTCTGTTCTGCCTTTATCATTAGTTTTGTTGACAAAAAGAGACAAGCTTTATAAGGAGGACAAAGTGTTTCTGCCAGTTGGGTTAAGGATAGCTATCCAGAAATATTCTTAACATTGTTTTTGTGTACAAGTGTAAATTACTTGATTGAATGCAAGTTCTTAACTTAGTTCCTGTCCTCTTCATATGTACTGATACTATATTTATGATCACTGGTTTATACTGAAATTTTACATTTTCTAGAATGTATACCTATAAATGAATATCTTTCCATTTTTAGTAGCTGCTATTAAATGACAACTATAATAACTTTGGGCTATGTTTAATTATACAAGAAGCAAAATTTCTTCATGAGATTGAGATTGATTTGGTTTCTCTAAAATAGTCAAAAGAAATTAAAATCTGAGTCGTGTACTAATTTGGAAAGATCTGTTGTCTTAAACTTTCATGTTCTTATTCAAACACTTGCATTTTTTAAAGGAATTTGGTGATTTCACATGAATTGGGGACATAATCTGTTTGCCTTTTAATTAGTTTGTTCAATTTGCTGAGCCTGCTCTTTTGTCTTTGTTTCCTAATTATGACAGAGAATGTGAAACAGATGCAGATGAAGGATGACCTAGTTGAAAATTCAGCAACCATGCCTGTAAGCTTTGTAGAATAATGTCAACATTAAGGAAATGTCAGTTCAAGAGGATTCCAAGGGGCAATTGCAGTCATTAATATGGATTGGTGTCAAATTTTCAAGCATTTACCATATTCATTAAATGACCTAGTATTTCAAAATGTTAATGAAAAGAGGGTGGATAGGAAGGAAAGGTTTTAGAGTTTTCTAAAACAAACATCCTTAGGGATCTTATCTAAATTTCAGAATTACTGTAAATAAATATTTATTAGCGCACTTTCTCTTGTATATAGGCAATAGGTGTAACCATAGTTAGATGTCTAAAAATTATTAGGTGAGATTACATATCATAATTCAAAATCTATATGCTTTTATTATCCCTAAGACATTATTCTGTTCACAGACCATATTATTTATTAATGTGCTAATTTACTAAAACTTTGGAAATGATCACAATAAATGCTTCCATTGACCTACAGAACATATCAAATGTATATTCTAAGGTCCTTATGCTAACTATATGTACATTAAATTTGAGCAATGCAAATTGAAATTCCCATGAAACAATGATTCTACAAAATAAGCTTTACAAATCTCCCATTTTATACATACCCCAAAGAGAAGGAGGGCAAGAAAAGAAATCCAAATTGCTCCAGGCACTGGTGACTTATGCCTATAATCCTAGCAGCTCAGGAGGCAGCCCTGGAAAGTAGCTCATTAGATCCTACCTGAAAAACACCCATCACAAAAAAGGGGCTGGTGTAATAGCTGGAGGTGCAGGCCCTGAGTTCAAGCCCCAGTATTTCAAAAAAAATTCAAATTGCTTATGAAACTAAAAGAAACTGTAGCAATTTGTTGACTAAATGATGAGAGTCAATAGTTCAAACCAGTCAAACTATGCATAAAAAAGCAAGATGTTTAAAAGAAAGATCATTTACAAATGGTATTTAAAAAACATACTGTCTGGATAAAAATAAATAAATAAATAAAATCTCCAACCATTAAAACCCCGTTGGAGGGACCCTTTGTTGTATCTTGTCTACTCATACTGCAGTTAAAGTAGCAGAGATTGCTCCTTGGATCCACCAGTGGAGTCAAGCCAGCTTTTCTTGAGTGGGAGTACATCCCTCATCTAGCTTCACCATGTAGGATCACCCTCCAGAACCTAGCACCCTTCCTTGGCAGAACTCTGTTTCCCAGGAAACAACAGGGGATCAAGAATGGCGGGACAACAGCCCTGCTCTAGGTACTCCCAGAAGCTGACTATACACAAGGCAGAAGCTTAAGGAGTCAATGCTCCAAGGGGACAAATGGGTTGTTTTTCACATCAGTTATCTCACTGTAATGCATTGTCACCCCTTGTCTGTATCTGCTGCTGTAGTTCTCACCCTTGCCTTCACCATAGGCTTGGCAGAAACCACCCTCGCTGATTATCTCTTTTTGGGAAGGATGCCTAATTACTGTTTATTGTTACTGATCTGTTTTCCCTTCCTGGCCCCAGAACTCTCCTCCTCTGACCTATGTGTGCATACTACTCAAGCAGGAAGTGTTGTTACTAGGACTTTGCTATTCCATACTTACTATTCCTGTGCAGGCTCTGTCATAGGGTCACGTTCTCACAAGTCATAGACAAAGGTGGGTGTGGAGGTACAGGCTGTGGCTATGGGGGCCTAGCTTGGAAAAAAACCTATATGTCCAATAAAAAGTATATGTAAAAGAGAGACAACTCTTGACCATGTGATGAAATAGGTTCTTATTATTGTCCTCATTGGAGTGG
This sequence comes from Castor canadensis, assembly GCF_047511655.1. Taxonomy (NCBI): domain Eukaryota; kingdom Metazoa; phylum Chordata; class Mammalia; order Rodentia; family Castoridae; genus Castor; species Castor canadensis. The sequence goes on along the minus strand of NC_133397.1, from coordinate 87,129,332 downwards.
TATTTCATGGGCTACATAAAAAAGACAAAATATGCATCTCTCCTTCACAAGGGGAAAGCTGCCCCTAACTGCACCCATGGCAACTGTAACCCTGTAAGTTTCACTGTACTTAAGCCACCTGATTAAACATGGGGGAAAGTAGTTAGTATAAAAGTAGATAAAAAGGGTATTGACCCTGAAAGTCTGGTACACCTCAAATTAATAACTGTTATGCATGAGAGTTCCTCATAACACTTTTTTCACTCCTTTTTTAAGGAGATGAGGACTGAATTTTCCATCTCTACCAAAGCTAAAAACTTGTTATCTCTCATTGGCTGAGTCTATAGCCCAGACACTGAATGTCACTTCATGCTATGTTTGTGGGGGTACCAACATGGGAGATCACTGGGGTTGGGAAAAAGATGACAAATGGCCTCCTGAGTGAATCATCCAATACTATGGTCCTGCCACCTGGGCAAAAGATGGTCCTGGGGCTATTGCACCCCTGTATATATCTTCAACTACATCATTAGGCTGCAGGTTGTCACTAAAATTATAACTAATGAAACTGCAAGAGCCCTCAATTTGCTGACAAAACAAAGCACTATGGTGCATAATGCCAACTGTCAGAACCGCTTGGCTTTAGACTATTTGCTGCCTTCTGAGGGAGGATTTTTTAAAAAAATTTAACCTGAACAACTGCTGCTTACAGATTAATGATAATAAAAAGGTTGTAAAAGAGATCACAGACAGAATGAGAAAGCTTGCCCATGTCCCCATCCAGACTTGGAGAAGATGGGGCCCCAATGACTTGTTTGGAGGATGGTCTTCTGCATTAGGTAGATTCAAAACTCTGACAGGGGCAATGGGTCTATCCTAGGTGCATACTTAATATTGCCCTGCCTGGTTTCCCTCGTGCTGTGGCTTATCAAGACTATTATAAAGGCCAATAAATAAGAAAAACGGCTGCACACGAAATGATGGTATAAAAATACAAACCCCTAAATTAAGATGATGCTCTTTCACCCTAGCTAGATCTGAGCATCAAAGGGGGGAATAATGTAGCAAGGAAGAGGATGAGAAGAAAAGAGTCTAGGCCTGAGTCCTGATAAAATAGCAGGGAGGTAGGGATGGCATAGCAGAGAGATAAAACCTGAGACGTCTAAATATGAGGAAGGTCATGTAGGTAGCACTGGGGAAGGGAAAAGTAACATAGCACTAGGATAAAGTAGCCAATAAAATTAAATATAACCATATATGGATTTGACCTTGCTTTTTGCTTCTGTAACATTCTTGAAAGTGTATATAAGGTGAGACTCCTTTGTACTTGGGGCTCAGCCTTTGGACATGAGTCTGTTGAGTCTGTGCTGGTACAATAAAAGGTTGCTTCCTGCTTAAAAAATAGTATAAGTAAAATAAAATCCTGTACTTCTTATGTTTGTTGGAATAGGGAAAGAAGGAAATATAAATGAAGACTGTTTTGCTTTTTATTGTTTATTCATTTATTCATAAGTGCATACATTGTTTGGGCCATCTCTCACCCCTGCCCCCCAGTTCTTCCCTCTCCCCCTCACACCCCCAGCTTCCAGGCATAACCTGGAAGAGAAGACATAAGAGATAATAAAAAAGATACAGCATTTTTGCTAGCTTGAGATAAAGGTAGCTATACAGAGAAATTCCTAGCATTGCTTCCATGCACAAGTGTATTACAGCCCAAATTGATTCATCTCTACCAAACCTCTTCACTACTTCCCGGTCACTTTCCCCAAATGACCTCTATCATTTTAAGGATACTATATTTGCTCCTCTACAGTGGGGACATCAAACACTTTCAAGTTTTGTGTTTCTTACATTTCCCTATTCCTCCTGTATGCACTTTTCCCTTATCATGTGACCCATGTCCAATAATATTACTGTATTTGTTTTAGGTCTGAAATCTGCATATGAGGGAGAACATGTGATTTTTGGCCTTCTGAGCCTGGCTAACTTTTCTTAAGATGATGTTCTCCTGCTCCACCCATTTACTTGCAAATGACAAAATTTCATTCATCTTTGTGGCTGAGTAAAATTCCATTGTGTATAAATACCATATTTTCTTAATCCATTCATTGGTAGTAGGGCATCTGGACTGTTTCCATAACTTGGCTATTGTGAGTAGTGCTGCTACAAATATGGGTGTGCAGGTGCCTTTGGAATAACCTGAGTCACATTCCTTTGGGTATATCCCTGGGAGTGGTATTGCTGGGTCATATGGCAGATCTATGTTTAATTTTTTAAGAAGACTCCATATGATTTTCAAAAGTGGTTGTACTAGCTTACATTCCCACCAGCAGTGTATGAGGGTTTGTTTTTCCCCACATCGTCCCCAACATTCATTGTTGGTGGTGTTTTTGATGATAGCTTTTCTAACAAAAGTGAGGTGGAAACTTAGTATGGTTTTGATCTGCATTTCCTTTACAGCCAGGGATGGTGAGTATTTTCTCATGTGTTTTTTGGCCAATAAATGAAGATTTTTAATAGGAAAGCTGTATGATGCAATGACAAAAGAGAATTATGAATAGTTAGTTTTTGCATTTTCGGAATAAAGAATGATAATAGCATTAATAGCACTTCAATATAATTCCAATTCAAATGTAACCAATTACAGTTCATTAAATTATTCTAAACCTCGGTTTGGGCATATACAAGTAGATTTCTATGAGCATGAAATTAAATAATCAATGTAAAGCATCAGGCAAACCAAATAGTGCATATTGCTTCAAATAATAAGAGTTCAGGTAAATGTTGCTTAGGGTTTTTTCCTTTTTTCTATTATAACCCATTTATTCAAAGTATGAGAAAAATAAAAATTATAGTTATATCAACTATTTCAGCAATGATTATAATCACAGTCAACCCCTTTCCTACTATCTGTATTCTTAAAGTTATAACACAAACAAATTACTGCTGCAATTATAGTAATTAGTAAGTGAAATAATGCCCATTAAAACAGTGCAAAACCAAAGCAGCATAGATACAAATGAGGTAAAGGTAATTTAAAATATATATTAGTCCTATAAAATGACACTCCAAAATATCAGGAAGTTAACATTGTATAGTCTTTATTTTCCACTGAATTCCAGATATGAGTGGTAAGAGTTTATACCCTGATACATACATTTATAAAATTATATATATTTATGTATTTGGTGACTCAGGAGATTAGAATAATGTTACATTTATATTTGACTTTCAAGATTTTCCTGAAACTCATCCTCAAATTAGCAAGAACTGTGAATTGCAAAGATAGTAATCATGAGCTGATATGGTCAATTTTGTTAGAATATGCCTTAGAAGAATCTTTCATCCCTTCTGTCTGTACTATGGTGGCCAAGGGCAAGTCTTTTAGTGATAACTAAGTGCAAGGGAGACTGACACCAGAGTAAAATTGTTTTTTTCAACCTATTAAATCAGTGGTGCCTAAGAAATAGTGAAAGGTAAGAACACAATTAACATAACACAAACAGTTTTTAACATATGGTTATGTATGTGATATATTATCATGTCTTATAAAATATGATGGACAATATAATTTATACATATATGTATTTATTGCAAATCAAGGAGTGTCTGTCAGTGGATGTTGTTATTTACACTGCATACGTAGTGTTGAATCTAAACACAAAATTTTTTGAAAGATTCACATTTTGGATTGATGCATAGGTACAGGATATTTTGGGGGTTTAAATTAATAATCACTGTAACCTTTCAATATTAATGACAATTTCTTAGGTGTGTGGGAAGGAACAGAAAGTTTGGACACAAAAAAGTAATTTTGCTGGTCTTGAAATCAGATGTCTCATTTCAACTACAAGAACATTTTAAATATTCTTTGGTCTGAGATATCCATCTAAGAAATCAAAGCAATACTTTAAAGTTAATAAAGAATGAAAGTTACTCTTTTGAAAAATCAAACATATCTAATTTATCTGAGATATTTAACCATTATACTCTTTTGCTCAAAATCTTTTGTACCAAAGTACATGAGATTATTTTAGTAGCAAATAGAATTCTCAATCCAAAAATAAATTCTATAAACATCGAAAAAAAGTTTCACTCTGTGTAAATATTTTCCATTAAATTTACAATTAATATGATTTTTTGATATCTTACATTAACTAATTTTAGAAATTCTTCAATTTAAGAAAAGCACTCAACAATGCAATTCAATAAAGAGATATGATATGATTCAAAACCTAAAAATAATTAAGGAATTTATCAGACTCTGTTAAAAATGGAAAAAAATCATAAAGTTATTCTAGTAAGTGCTTTTAGGTTTTTTTAGTAACTTAGGAGTAAATAATACCATATATGTATGAATTTCCTTCATTATTTTTAATTTATATTTTATTCTTTTCTTCTTTATTATACTGAGTGGGGGTACATTGTGGCATTTACAAAGATTCTTACTTGAATTCATCCCCTCCATTGCTCTCCTTCATCTGCCCTCCCCCAATTCCTGGGACAGTTCCAACAGGAACAGTTTTGGATTTACATACATGTGTATACATTATTTGCATTGTATTCATTCTCTTAACACTTTCTCCACCACCTCTCCCTTCCCACTGGTGTCAACCTCATTTCCCACCAACCTGTTCTGCCCTCTGATTCTCCTATTTTGCAGAACAAAACCCATAAAAGATAAAAAGAGAAACATGACATTTTTGCTAGTTTGATATAAAGAGCTACACAGGGAGTCTTCTTGTGTTGCTTCCTTGTGTATATGTATTACAACCCCAATTGGTTCATCTCTACTAGTCCTCTTCACTCCTCCCTAGTCCACTTCCCATGGTGGCTCTGGCCAGTTTAAGATCTGTATATTTATTCCTGTACAGTGAGCATATCAAGTACATTCAAGTGTTTGGTTTCCTTCCCTTCCCTATCGCTCCAGTGCAGGCAGCCTGTCTGAGTGTGACCTGTGTCCCATAATATTGCTGCATTTGTTTTAGGTCTATAATCTGCATATGAGAGAAAACATTTGGCTTTTGTACTTCTGAGTCTGATTAACTTCACTTAAGTTCAGTTCCATCCATTTACCTGCGAATGACAAAACTTCATTCTTCTTTGTAGCTGAGTAAAATTCTATTGTGTATAAATACCAAATTTTCTTAATCCATTCATCGTTAGTGGGGCATCTTGCCTGTTTCCATTGCATAGCTACTGTGAATAGTGCTGCAATAAATATGAGTGTGCAGGTGTTTTTTATTATAACCTGACTCACAGTCCTTCAGGTATATCCCTAGGAGTGGTATTGCTGGATTGTGTGGCAGATCTATTTTTAGTTATTATTGAGCCTTCATATTATTTACCATAGTGGTTGTACTAGCTTACATTCCCACCAGCAGTGTATGAGGGTTCCTTTTTCAGGCATTCTCACCAACTTTTGTTGTTCTTCGTGTTCTCAATGACAGCCATTCTAACAAGGGTGAGGTGGAATCTTAGTGTGATTTTCGCTTGCATTTCCTTTATGGCCAGGGATGGTAAGCATTTTTTCATGTGTTTTTAGACATTTGGACTTCTTCCTTTGAAAGGTTCTTTTCAGTTCAGTTGCCCATTTCTTTATTGGGTCATTGATTTTGGGGGAGTTTACTTTCTTGAGCTCCCTGTATATTCTGGTTATCAGTCTTTTGTCTGGTGTATAACAAGCAAAGGTTTTCTCCCATTCTGTGGGTGGTCGCCTTAATTTAGAGACCATTTCTTTAGTTGTGCAGAAGCTTTTCAATTTCATGTAGTCTTATTTGTCAATCCCTTCTCTTAGTTGCTGAGCTGCTTGAGTTCTACTGAGGAAGTCCTACCTATGTCTATTGCTTCTCCTATATTCCCTGCTCTTTCACATACTAGCTTCAAGGTTTCATGTCTGATATTAAAGTCCTTAATCCACTTTGAATTAATACTTGAACAGGGTGACAAACTTGGATCTACTTTCAATTTTCTGCATGCAGTTATCCAGTTTCCCTAGCAACATTTGTTAAGGAAGGCTGTTTGCTTCTCCATTGTATATTTCTGGCACCTTTGTCAAAAATTAGGTGGGTGTAACTGCATGGATTCATATCTGAGTCCTCTATTCTGTTCCACTGGTCTTCATATCTGTTTTTGTGCCAGTACCCCCCCATGCTGTTTTTATTGCTATGGCTCTGTAGTACAGTTTGAAGTGGGGTATTGTGATATCTCCAGTGTTGCACTTTTTTGCTCAGCATTGCCTTGGCTACTCAGTCTTTTTGCAAATTGCATAGTCCCAAGTGTTACATTGGTTCCTAAACTTCCTGAACTATCATATTAAACTTTGTAGAAGTCTTTGTAAATGACCCTTAACTTGCAATTTTTATACATAAAAATGTATGCATATGTGTATATTTATATGTACATGTACATATGTGGCATGTGGTTTGAACTCAAGGCCTTGCTTTTTGTTGGCAAGTGCTGTATCACTTGAGCCACACCCCAGCCCTTTTGCTTTAGTTTGCTTTTAGAGAAGATCTAAGTTTTTGCCCAGTTGGTTTCAAACCACATTCCTCCTATCTCAACCTAAAACCTTGCACTAGCATGCTTGACTATAAATTCATCTTTAAATTTTCCAGTGTGTATTATATACTTCTTTCAAGAAAATTGACAAAGCTGTAGCCAGACTGCTAGCCAAGAAAAAGAGAAGAGTCTCAAGTTACTAAAATCAGTAATGAAAGAGTGATCATAACTACTTATCTTATAGAAACAGAAAGGATTATAAGGTAAAAAATTGAACAACATATGAACAAATGTGAGAATTCACATATATATGTAAGCATATTTTTGCAAACTTTGCTATAGAAAGTTTACATTTGGCTGCCTGTAGCTACATGCATTTCTGATTCAATTAACAACAATTAGTTTCTGTAATTTATAATCAAAGGCATCAAAGAATTACTAAATCCTTATTAGAAAGTAAAATAGTTTACTAATTTCTTTAAAGATATAGGAAGTGCCATTTGTGGTTAGCCGATGCTTGGTCTCCCAAATCTAAAATTTTTTCAGAATTTCTTGGATTTGAGAAATAGCATAGTATCATATTTGAAGATACCCTCATATTCCTAAAATCAGGATTCCTGGAAGGCAGAACCTGTATTGTGATTTAACAGTAGCTTTAGGTATCTTTAATGTAGTGCTTAAATATAAAATGACTAATGAGAGCTTCAATTCTGGATTTCAGTTTCCCATCCTTTTATAATGTAAATCACCAGCCATTGAGTACATATTCAATTTAAAATACCTATCTATCATTTGGATAGTTTCTAAATCAAATCTACACAAACACAAGCAATTGGTATAACAAATAGGATACATTTTGAGATTATATGTAAATGATTTATGAAGCTTAAAATCAGAAATTAAACTATAGTTTAAGGTCAACCTTAAAAATCTGACATTGAAATTGGAAACATAAAACTTCATAACTACATAAAATCTTAGTCTAGGGGAGGGAGAAAGAGAGAGAGACAGAGAGAGAGAGAGAGAAAATGCTATTATAAAGACCATATTATAAAACATATTTATTTTATGCCAGTGTCACCTTTTGCCCATGGTTCTCCTCTTGTAATGTTGACACAGTTATACTAGTTTTACTCTTGCTTTATTTTACTGTTTGTATTTAAGTAATTTAATTAAAAATCAATCAGTATGAATTCCATTTTTAAATTAAGTTTCTTCTGCATATTTCTCAACTTGTCTACATACAAATATAGTTAAATATTTTCTATTTTATATAAATACATAACAATGGCTTCATTTGTTTATCTCTTTAAAAAGAGACATACAGTGTTATATAATGAGTATTAAATAATGAGATAACATAAAGACTCATGAGAACTTATGGCTATAATCTTTTTATTAGTATATAATAGTTCTACAGGGGGAGGAATACTTTGTGTGTTTACATGTATTCACACCCTTCATCATTCTCCATCTTCCCTCTTCCCCCTGAGAAAAATTTCAGCAGGTTTCATTGTTCTATTTTCATGCACAAATACAAAATACATCCATCATATTTGCTCCCCTTCTGCTTTGAATTTTCATCACTTTTACATAGATAATTGATATGGGCCTCTAATTTTACATGGTGATAAATTGTCTTTTGTCATTTTAAAGTAGAATATTTTTGGCCTTCTTAAGTATGAACAGAGAGGGGATGAATGAAGCTATTCTATAGATGTTAGACTTAAGGTGCAGTCAATGTAATTATTAAGACTTGAAGAATATAAGCAGAAATTTCTTCACATTGAGAACCATAAGTATTACAAACTCTGTAACAGACAGCAGCCTATTGTAAAGAGCAAGAACCACTGATCAATGGGAACATTGAAAATAATACGTCACATAGAAACTTACATTATTTTTGGTATGCTGTATTCTCCTTTCAAACCCCTTCCATCTCCTTTCCACATTCTTCTCCTAATGCCCTGCTCTTGAGTAAAAGTAGCCATAACTGATAGCAAACAAAACATTCCTTGTAAGTATCCATATGAGTAGAGAATAATGCAGTGATAAAACATTAACCAAATTTTTTGTTGTTGTAAGGGGTATATCTGAGACTATGGTATGCTCCAGTTGTGTTGTAAATTTTTGAAGTCTAGTTATCTTATGTGACATTTTAACTATTCATGATTTGTATTATATTCTCCTCACACTGGAATTTAATAGGTGATGTTTCCTATTTCACAGAAATTTTTCATACGTCTGTATTTGTGATTTCAGAAAAAAATTGCAAAATGTTCCAAGGGAATTAAGTAAATTACCTGCAGTACTAGGATTATGTGAAAGATGCATATCTCAGAGGGATCAAATGGATATCATTTTCATATCTTTCTAATAGTCATTCTGGCCTATATCTGACTTTCCTCCTCTTCTGAAATAAGTAAATCATCATAGCAATCTGGCTCCTTCACTCAGTACAAATACTTAGCTAATATTTATAAAAATAAAAGTTTCCCAGACCTCAAGGCTTCCTGAGTTATAATAAAAGTCAGTAAAGCTTAACAGAAGGCTCATCTTAAGGTTTTCACAAATTGACTTCATCCTCTCAACATTTGTGTAACAGCTAGAAGAATGTAAACCAAAATACTTGATGAAAATTACTTACATTTCCAAATATGTACACATAGGTATATAGATAGATAGATATAATTCTTATATCAATCTTTATATAAGCCTGAAGGTAAGGAATATATTTCAGAACATTAGAAATAAATTTTCTCTTAAAGAATTAGTACTCATTTGGTCCTTGGAACCCCTCCAAAACTGGTATTCATTACCTTTTCCAAGAAATTAAAACCAAGCAACTGCTGAAGTTTTCCTTTCATGCCCTTTCCCTCTGAATCTTGGAGACACATTTGAAGCTTGTGCTTTACAAAAGACATTAGGTGTATGTTTTAAGAGTTTACTATTTTCTTCTTCAACAGTGTTTTTTTTCATAGTTTTGATTCTACCATTTTTAAACAAATGTTATCATAAGCCAATGACTCTGAAACTTGTATACAGATGGAGAGTGCACATTTAAATAAAAATCATCTTGTATGAATCCATAAGTAATTTGTAAGGTCTAAAAACAAATTCACATGCATTTAATATTTTCATAATGACAAAAATTATTTTTCTCAATGACTTTTTGGAATCAGGATAAGCTGCACAATTTAAGTATAAAACAAATTCTATCTTCACCAGTGTCATCCACATAGAAGTGAAAGTTCAAAGTCATAAGGCATGGACATTATAGTAAATGATTATGAAACAATTGTAGAGGTGAATTTGTAAAAAGGTCCTGTGTTCTGTACATATAAATCTTGTTCTTTTCAGTTCAGTCAGAATGTGATTGATATTACCAGAGATCATTGCCTACAAAGAAGTATTGCTAACTGTATCATGATGAGTTAAGAAAGTTTTATTTTACGTATTATTGAATAAATGCAAACTTGTTTTATATTTTATATTATTCAAGGAAAACTACTGCCCAATTCATACATATATAGTTTATCCAGACCTACCAATTTTGGCCTGAATGCCAGCTACTCAGAAGACAGGATAGGAAGATCATGTTTTAAGGGCAGCTGGAGCAAAAGTTAGTGAGACCCTTTCTCAAAAACAAGGCAGGCATGTTAGCATATGCCTTTAAGCCCATTTATTCAGACAGTGGAAGTACATGATCAGAATTTGAGGATGGACCATACAAACAAGAAAAGGAAAAGGAAAAGTAGAGTAGCATAAGTGGTAGAGGCTTGTGTAACAAGTATGAGGTGTTAAGTTCAATTCCCAGCACTACAAATAAATAAATAGATAGATAGATAAAAAATATTAATGTCAGACCTGAAACTTTGAAAGTACTAGAGGAAAACATAGGGAAAATATTTTAAGTCATGTGCACAGGCAATGACTATGGATAGGATCACAATAGCTCAGGAAATAATACAAGAATTGAGAATTAGAATTACATAAAATTAAATAGATTCTGCATAGCAAAAGAAACAATTATGGGGCTGGAGTCGTGGCTCATGAGATAGAGGCCTGCCTAGCAGGCCTAGCAAGCATGAAGCCCTGAGTTCAAGCCTCAGAACTACCAGAAAAACAAAACAAAACAATTAATAGAGTGAAGAGACAACCTACAGAATCAGAGAAATTCTTTGGCAGCAAAATATATGACAGGCGATCACTATCCACAATATATAAAAAACTCAAAATATAAACCAAAACCCCACAATACAAGAAATTTAAAAATGAACTGAAAGGAAACTCTTCAAAAGAGGAAATTCAAATAACCAATAAATACATGGGAAAAAAAGTTCTAAAAGCTTTCAACCATCAGAGAAATGTAAACAAAAATTACACTGCGATTCAATGTCATGTCAAGAAAACAAAATTAACAAATACTGGTGAGGAGATAAGAAAAAAGAAACTTTATAACACTCTTGGTGGAAATGTAAATCAGTGTAGCCACTATTTCCCATGGAGATTCCTTACAAATCTTAAAATACAACTATCTTATTATAAAGGTAGAACTCATCAATATGTACCTGCAGAAATCCAAGTTAGCACACAGTAGAGACACACTCAGATGCATGTTTACTGTAGCACTATTCACAAGAGCATGTAAATCAGCCTTCCTGCCTATCAGCTGATAGATGGATAAAGAAAATGTGGTATAGATACATGATGTAATTTTATTCAGCCATAAAAAGAATGAAATTATGTCATTTGCTATAAAATTGACAGAATTGGATATCATCATTTTAACCAAAATTAGCCAGACTCAGAAAGACAAGTATTGCATGCTTTTTTTCACCTATGCAATTTTTTAAAACCCATTAAAATAGAAGGGGAGCCATTATGGAAGAGGAAGGATGCTAGTGGGACAGATAGTGAAGAGGAGAATAATAATAATAAGAGCTGGTAAATGTGATGAATATATGCTATACACATGTATGAAAATGTCATAATGAAACATTGTTTTATACAATTAAAAAGAAAAAATCAATGGGCACATGTTTAACGGAACTAGTGGTGGGTAACATTTTTCAAAGAAAGAACATTATAAAAACTAACATATCAGAGATTTTTGCATACAAAGTAAAATTAGGTTACTGTTTCATCTTCTAAGATACTCCAAATTTCTACCATATTGGGATTAACCAGTTCTTGTAATTTTGAGTGTTAAACATATAATGGAAGGATAAATATAAGTGATAATTTAAAATTAATAACAAAGTGAAGACATCACTTTAATTCTTTTGGAAAATTGCACTTATGCTCAACATGCTATTTCCTCTCCAATTAAAAGTCAGTAGAAGATTAAGTGTATGTATGGGAGAATCGTGGTCTTCTGTGGGGAGAAAGGCATAGAACCTACAAAGATAAATTTAACATGTTTACCAGTTCTGTTCTTGTTTATGTTTTTGCATAATCCTTATAAATATGGTTTCTATGTATTTTTTTGTGGACACCTAAACTTTTAAGGTAATTAATACTTGTTACTTTAGGTTAGTGCACTGTGACCCAGAAAACAAATATTTATTGTAATATAACTATTATGTCATCCCCAAAGTCAGCTCCCACTCAAATGTAAATCCCTAGCTATGGAAAATCTTTTATTTATGATATGAAAATAAGGAATAAAGACATCAGAATGGGTTCCTCTGATCAATGAAGCTTCACAGACTCCTCTGAACTCTTGGGAGCCTGCAGAGTTTGCACTTTGACCCTATAATGAGCTAGTATTTTTTTTTTAAAGATTCTGCAGAGGCATTTATCTCAACAGCCAAATGAATCCGTGAGAGTTATTTGAGGCTGATAATTATAGTTTAATCTCGGTATAATCAGTCTGGCAATATGCTAAATCTGATATAGGAGGAAAGAAATGATAACCCGAAGGAATAGTAAAATTAGCTACCATGAAATAGGATCCAAGAGAGTACCCCTAATATTGGATTTTGCCCCTGGCTACACCATGTTTTATTAACTAACTCTTCCACTTTCACTCAATAAAGCAAAAGTTTTACAATGGTTAAGCAACACTACCTGACCTTTAATGCTGTGCTTCAAGGGACCTGAATATAATCTAAAGAGCAAGAGTTTATGAATTTATGGTCACTTTTGTGGAACACCAATTTTATCCCCTCACAGGGACTGTAGAGGATCATGCAAACTGTCAGAACTGTTTCTTAGTACTTAGAGATTGGGTAATATTTGTTTTCTTGTATCTGGCTTATTTTATGTAGCCTGTTGCCCTCAAAATTCATTAATATTAACACTAATAGGAGGATATACTTTGTAAGGCTGCCAAATATTGTATAATGTCACTTAGATGTGAAATTTAAAATAGTTAAACCTACAGAAACAGAGTAATTTAGTGGTTGCCAGAGATTGAGGGTGGGAGAAATGGGGGATGTTAGACAAGGGATACAAAGAAAGATGAGTACCTTCTGGAGATTTAGCATAAAGTAATGTGATGTGGTTCACAAAACTGAAAATTATACTTGAAATTTGTTAAGAGTATGGATCTTTATATTTTTACTACTAAGAAGGAAAAAAAGAGAATGCTTACTATGTAAAGTGATGGATTCCTTAATTAGCCAGATTGTGGTGATGTAAGTTGTACACCTTACATATATATAATTTTGTTTGTCAATTATACAATAATTATACTTGGAGCAAAAAAGAAAAAAACCCTTGGAGAGAGTGATGGCTCATAGTGAGTGAAATTAAAGTGCTTGTGTTACTGTGGCAGATGGCAGATAAAAGGATAAAAAGACCTAGGAGCTTGTGCACAATAAAATGCTTATGTAGTATATGACCAGAGTACCTATAAAAGGATCTTGTTCCATAGGAAGGCCCAGAGAACACAACTTTAGCTAAAGACTTAATAACTGCCCTGATGGAGGGGACATCATTATCACTAAGATAAGTCTTTCATCACAGACAAGAGATGATGGTAGAAGACATAGCCATAGAGCTTGATTGTGAATAGCAATGGAAAGTTTGAATCATCAGATAAATAGAGGCCAGATGTCCTTCCTTACACACTTGAAGCTAGGGAGTAAGAAACTGCTGTAAAGTTCATCCTAGTCAGAGGAGCAGTAAATGCATTTTATTGGGAGAAAGTTGGTAAGTTAGTTAATGGAACATGATTCTGCTAAGGCCAAAATAGAAAGGCAGGGAAGGATGATCCTGTTAAGTATCTATAATTGGAATAAAGCATGAATGGAAAGCAGGGGTTTAAGAGTGGTTTCCCTAATAAAAATCTGTGATCCTTTTCTCAGTTTCTAGACATAAGTCAATGTTGAGATCCAGAAGTCACCGACATAAACAAGTGTGTAATCATTCTTCCAGTCCTTCCTCTAAAGGGCCTATGGGCATTTGCTCAGGTGACTATATTATGTGAATGTAAACACACAGATGTATGAGGGCCATAATTGACATGTATGTCTGGACACATGAAACACTGCCAAGTTTCCATATTTTAGTGGAGGCATGCAAGGGCCAGGTCTGAAATGAACTACTAAATAAATATCCATGTTCATTTCCCCTACTCCTTTGTACACTAATTGGATCTCACGTCCTTAACAGTTTTAGTTGTTGTCTCTCCATTAGGTCCTTGGTTTGAAGGTAGAGCTATAATAGAAGGAAAGGCTAACTGAAAATTGCTGAAATTATCTCCTCTGAGTCCATATAGTAAAACACAATAATATTGCAGTTTTTGAAGGAGGCAAGGGAAAGAAAGAGAGAGAGCATATAATGGCAAAAAATGGAGCAATTCTTGGAATTCTAGAGACTTCAGTCGTGGTGCCTTCAAAAATAACTCCATTTAATTCACCAGTATGTCCCCTGATGAAATCAGATGGCTCTTGAAGACTACAGCAACTCATATAAGTAGTAGTTACAATTGCAGTTGCCATGTTGGTCATATGTATTGTTGCTAGAAATTAAAACAGCCTCAAATGCAAAGTATGCAGTCATTAATTTGGCAAATCCACTTACTTTTACCCCAATTAAGAAAGAAGACTAGAATAATTTCATACTTTCCTGAATGAGATAATATTACTCATTTGTAGTTTTGCCTCAGGACTATGTGAACCTTCCTTCTCTTTGTGGTAGTACAATCCATAGTGCTCTGGACTGGTGTGAAGACTCCCTAAAAAAATCTTATGGAACTACTAACTCGTAGACATCATGCTGTAAAAGCAAGATAAACATGAGATGACATGGCATGCTAGAGACTTTGTTAAGCTACAGATACTCAAAAGGAGGGTAACAAATAAACTTTTTATGTTAGAAGGATCTGAAAATATTGCAAAACATTTAGGGATCAATTCCACAGAACATGGCAAGATATTTTCTCCAATGGAAAAATACACAGCTGCATTTTACCTCACCTACTCCAAAGTTGTCATAATTCATAATACATCTCTTTGCCTTTTGTAGGTAGTTCATTCTATAGCTAGAAACATGGTATTGTCCATATTCTTTGTGACACTAAAGTCTGCCTAATTTACGTGGGATTAAAACTAGGAAAATATTCTGTTCTAAGTCCATGTGCAGTGTAAATATCTTTATGCCTGTGTAATTACTTGGATGATCTGATTGTCGAAACTTACACAATTACAGTCTTTTTATTGAAAAAGGATCCAGAATTCAAATTCAGTGTGAGAATCGCAATATAGGTCTCTGGAGCCCCGGTCCAAAACTATGTCATATGATGTGGTTTTCCATCAACATTTCAAGAAGTAGTACATTATAGGTAGCTCACAGTGAAAAACACTTAACTTTGCATTCCTTCATGTACATGCATTTGGATGAACTTATATGAGCTAAATTCTGTTGGATCTGCTAAGTCATTAATATTGTTAAGATGGAAAAAATGCATATAATATCAAGTCCAAACAACACAAAAGGGCATGATGTATTGTGTAAGTAGTGCAGATCGCCATGAAACTTACTTACCATCATACAGAGTATCCTTCTTTAGCTATGCACAAGGTCACAAAGAAGGCAGATGGCTCTCATTAAAATAGCTGGATTAAAAAAAGAAAATCTTGAGCTACATTGATGGATCTTCTCAGGAGATTTGTGTCAGGTAAAAGAAAAAATAGCAGCCACATTCAGAGGTTGTCTTGAAAAATAATGCTGAGGCAAAACCCTAATAAGGAATAAAGTTTCAAGTAGTGCATTGGCCACCTACTTCATGTGAGAAATGAAGTGTTCTGACACCATCAAGAAGCATCCAGGCAATGAATCATACGGAGATACAGCTGAAGTGCCAGCTCAGAGAAAGTACCTGAAAAGCAGAGGTTACCATCCTTAAGGATATAGTACCTACACTAAACACAGACTTAATTTGTATCTCTGTTGGGAAATATTTTGGCTCTGAAAACCAAAATGAGAAGGAGAAACCCCACTTACAATTCCTATGCATACATATTAGAGATATTTGTGCTTCTGTTACTGCAACTCTGGGCTCTAAATAAGAGCCCTTATTTTCACAAAGGCTGACTCTTTTTTTTTTCTTGTGCTGAATGGGGGTACACTGTGGCATTTATAAAAGTTCTAACAATATATCAAATATATTGTAGTTGAATTCACCCTCTCGATCATTCTTTATCTCCCTCTCCCCCCATTTGTAGGGTAATTTCAAAAGGTATCATTTTCCATTTAAATATATGTGTACACAGTATTTGCACTATATTCACCCTTCTTCACCCATTCTCCATATGCTCCCTCTCCCACTGGTGGCAACTCTCCCCAGACAGGACCTGTTCTGCCCTCCTGTTCTGCAATTTTGTAAAACAAAAATAAAACGACATTTTCGTTTGTTTAACATAGCATATGATATTTGTACACAATGGAATTTTATTCAGCCACAAAGTAAAATGAAATTTTGTCATTTGAAGGTAAATGTATGCAACTGGAGAACATCATGTTAAGTGAAGTTGGCCAGGTACACAAGGCCAAAAGCCACATGTTTTCTCTCATATGTAGAGTATAGGCCTAATACAAATACAGCAATATTATAAAAAAAACAGATCATGCTAAGGGGAGGTGACATGAGAGAGAAGGAGTGTAAAAGGCCAACTCTTTTTGGGGAATATGACAAGAGACACACTGAAATTCAGAATACAGCTGCCATCTGAGAGCCCTGTGAACTCTTTAGATTCAGAAACCAAAAGATAAGAATAATTAATCCCAGTGGACATAGGCGCTTTAGACAGAAAAGGGGTCAAAGTATAATCTAGTGATTTGCCTATGTACCAATTGATCATCTCTTGCCTAATTTTTACAATGAATAGACAAACATGGCAACTCTGGCTGTTTTAAGAATAAGATTCAGGCAACTCATGAGTAAAAGTTTGGGTCACAATAGTAGGAAAGTATCTAGAAGAAATCTCATGACTTACTTAAGATTCTATACTGTAAATATGGGAGGAGAGACTTCAAAGAAAGAGGGTACAAGAAAGTGAAAAGTGTGAGAGACAGAGAGAATGCCCAAGGAAGCCCAGCTGTTTGAGTCTTCCCTGCACCAGTCGCAGCTATGTGAGTGAGCAATCTATCAAATGACTCCAGCAAGCAGTCTTCCAGGTGCCCCACAGGCAGCAGAGACTAGCTTTCCCTTTCAAAGTCTTTCCAAATTGCACAATAATGAGTGAAAATAATGTGCTTTTAATTCACTGAGATTTGATGTTGTTCTTTATGCAAAAACAAGTAGCAGGAAGAGACAATTTGATGAAATGTTTGGTAAAGAACAGAAGTATTTGTGATTTAAATTATGATCATTTTCACTCTGAGTGTGAAAAATCCAACTTTGGAGGAGCCCCTTCTGATCTTGCCTTCAGCCCTGTCTTCCTGCGGCATTGAACAGACTAACCTCTCTATTTTATTTTATTCTTTACATTTCTTTTTTTGTAATTTATATTTTATTCATATGTGCATACAATATTTGGGTCATTTCTCCCCCCTCCCCCCCTTCCCCTCCCTTACCCATCCCCACTCGCCCCCTTACACCCCTCTTACCCCTTGCTGCCTGGCAGAAATTATTTTGCCCTTATCTCTAATTTCATTGAAGAGAGAATATAAGCAATAATAGGAAGGACCACGGGTTTTTACTAGTTGAGATAAGGATAGCTATACAGGGAGTTGAGTCTCATTGATTTCCTGTGCATGTGTGTTACCTTCTAAGTTAATTGTTCTTGAGCTAGCCTTTTCTCTAGTTCCTGGTCCCCTTCTCCAATTGGCCTCAGTTGCTTTAAAGTATCTGCTTTAGTTTCTCTGCATTGAAGGCAACAAATGCTACCTAGCCTTTTGGTGTCTTAGCTATTCTAATTCCTCCCTTATGTGCTCTCACTTTATCATGTGATCAAAGTCCAATCCCCTTGTTGTGTTTGCCCTTGATCTCATGTCTGCATATGAGGGAGAACATACGATTTTTGGTCTTTTGAGCCAGGCTAACCTCACTCAGAATGATGTTCTCCAATAACATCCATTATCCTGAGATTGATAACATTTCGTTCTTCTTCATGGCTGCATAAATTTCCATTGTGTATAAATACCACATTTTCGTAATGCATTTGTCAATGGTGGGGCATCTTCACTGTTTCCATAACTTGGCTATTGTGAATATTGCTGTAATAAACATGGGTGTGCAGGTGCCTCTGGAGTAACCTGTGTCACATTCTTTTGGGTATATCCCAAAGAGTACCATATGCTGGATCATATGGTAGATCAATGTTTAGATTTTTAAGTAGCCTCCAAATTTTTTTCCAGAGTGGTTGTACTAGTTTACATTCCCACCAGCAGTGTAAGAGGGTTCCTTTTTCCCACATCCTCACCAACACCTTCTGTTAATGGTGTTGCTAATGATGGTTATTGTAACAGGGATGAGGTGGAATCTTAGTGTGGTTTTCATTTGCATCTCCTTTATTGCTAAAGATGGTGAGCACTTTTTCATGTGTTTTTTGGCCATTTCAATTTCTTCTTTTGAGAAAGTTCTGTTTAGTTCACTTTCCCATTTCTTTATTGGTTTATTAATTTTGGGAGAATTTATATTTTTAAATTCCCTATATATTCTGGTTATCAGTCCTTTTTTGTCTGATGTGTAGCTGGCAAATATTTTCTCCCACACTGTGGGTGTTCTCTTCAGTTTAGAGACCACTAATTTGATGAATGGAAGCTTTTTAGTTTTATGAAATCCCATTTATCTATGGTATCTCTTAGTTGCTGTGCTGCTGGGGTTTCGTTGAGAAAGTTCTTACCTATACCTACTAACTCCAGAGTAGTTCCTACTCTTTCCTGCATCAACTTTAGAGTTTGTGGTCTGATATTAAGAACCTTGATCCACTTTGAGTTAATATTGATATAGGGTGATATATATGGATCTAGTTTCAGTTTTTTGCAGACTGCTAACCAGTTTTCCCAGCAGTTTTTGTTGAAGAGGCTGCTATTTCTCCATTGTATATTTTTAGCTCCTTTGTAAAAGATAAGTTGGTTATAATTGTGTAGCTTCATATCTGGGTCCTCTATTCTGTTCCACTGGTCTTCATGTCTGTTTTTGTGCCAGTACCCTGCTGTTTTTATTGTTATTGCTTTGCAATATAGTTTGAAGTCGGGTACCGTGATACTCTAGCGTTGTTCTTTTGACTGAGTATTGCCTTGACTATTCAGGGCCTCAATGTTTCCATACAAATTTAATCGTAGATATTTCAATCTCATTAATGAATGTCATTGGAATTTTGATGGGAATTGCATTGAACATGTAGTTTACTTTTGGGAGTATAGACATTTTTACTATGTTGATTCTACCAATCCATGAGCATGGGAGATCTCTCCACTTTCTTTAGTCTTCCTCAATCTCTTTCTTCAGAAGTTTATAGTTTTCCTAGTAGAGATCATTCACATCCTTTGTTAGGTTTACACCTAGATATTTCATTTTTTTGAGGCTATTGTAAATGCAATTGTTTTCATATATTCTTTCTCAGTTTGTTTATTAGTGTATAGAAATGCTAATGATTTTTCTACATTGATTTTATATCCTGGTACCTTGCTATAGCTAATGATGGTGTCTAGGAGCTTTTGAATAGAGTTTTTTGGGTCTTTAAGTTATAGGATCCTGTCATCTGCAAATAGGGATATTTTGACAGTTTCTTTACCTATTTGTATTCCTTTTATTCCTTCTTCTTGCCTAATTGCTCTGGCTAGGAATTCCAGTACTATGTTGAATAGGAGTGGAGACAGTGGGCATCCTTGTCTAGTTCCTGATTTTAGAGGGAATTATTTCAGTTTTTCTCTGTTAAGTATAATGCTGGCTGTTGGTTTGTCATATATAGCTTTTATAATGTTGAGGTTCTTTCCTTCCAGTCCTAGTTTTCTTAGAGCTTTTATCAAGAAATGGTGTTGGATCTTATCAAAGGCTTTTTCTGAATCTATTGTGATGATCAGGTGGTTTTTGTCTTTGCTTCAGTTAATGTGGTTTATTATGTTTATTGATTTTCATATGTTGAACCAACCCTGCATTTCTGGGATGAAGCCTACTTGGTCATGGTGAATGATCTTTTTGATGTGTTGTTGAATTGAGTTTGCCATTATTTTATTGAGGATTTTTGCATCAATGTTCATTAAGGAGATTGGCCTATAGTTCTCCTTTTTGGATGTTTCTTTGCTTGGTTTTGGGATAAGTGTAATATTGGCTTCCTAAAATGTGTTAGGCAGTTTTCCTTCCCTTTCCATTTCATGGAATAGTTTAAGGAGGGTTGGTGTCAGTTCTTCTTTAAAGGTCTGATAGAATTCAACAGAGAATCCATCAGGTCCTGGACTTTTGTTTTTGTGGAGACTCTTTCCTGTTGCTTCAATTTCATTTTGTGTTATAGATCTATACAGGTGATTAATATCCTCTTGGTTCAATTTTGGATGATCATATGTATCTATTAATCTATCCATTTCTTTAAAATTTTAGAATTTATATGAAATAGTCTCTGATGATTTCCTGGACTTCCATGGTGTTTGTTGTTATCTCCCCTTTTGCATTCCTTATTCTACTAATTTGGGTTTTTTTCTCTCATTTTAGTCAGGTTTACCAGAGATCTATCCATCTTGTTTATTTTTTTCAAAGAACAAGCTTTTTGTTTCATTAATTCTTTGTATGGTTTTTTTGGTTTCTATTTCGTTGATTTCAGCTCTTATTTTTATTATTTCTCTCCTTCTATTTGTTTTGGGATTTGCTTGTTTTTGTTTTTCTAGGAGTTTGAGATGTATCATTATGTCATTGATTTGGGATCTTTCAGTGTCTTTAATATATGCACTCATGACTATAAACTTTCCTCTCAGGACTGTCTTTGCTGTGTCCCATAGGTTCTGATACATTGTGTTTTCATTTTCATTGACTTCCAGGAACCTTTTAATTTCCTCTTTTATTTCATCAATGACCCATTGCTCATTAAGCAATGAGTTATTCAGTTTCCAGCTGTTTGCATGTTTTTTGTCTTTACTTTTGTTGTTGAGTTCTAGTTTTATTGCATTGTGATCAGATAGAATGCATGTTATAATTTCTATTTTCTTATATTTGCTGAGGCTTGCTTTGTGCCCTAGGATATGATCTATTTTGGAGAAGGTTCAGAGGGCTGCTGAGAAGAATGTATATTGTGTAGAAGTTGGATGAAATGTTCTGTAGCCATCAAGTAGGTACATTTGATCTATGGTATATTTTAGATCTAGGATTTCTTTATTGATTTTTTATTTTCATGACCTATCTATTGATGATAATGGGGTGTTAAAGTCTCCCACGACCACTGTGTTGGAGTTAATCTATGCTTTTAGGTCCTTCAGGGTATGTTTGATGAAATTGGGTGCATTGACATTGGGTACATATAGGTTGATAATTGTTATTTCCTTTTGGTCTATTTCCCTTTGTATTAGTGTGGAATGTCTTTCTTTATTTCGTTTGTTCAGTGTAGGTTTGAAGTCTACTTTGTCAGAGATAAGTATTGCTACTCCTGCCTGTTTTGAGGGGACATTGTCTTGGTAAATCTTACAGCCTTTCGAACTAACCTATGCTTATTTCTGTTGGTGAGATGGGTCTCCTGTAAGCAACAAATTGTTGGATCTTCCTTTTTAATCCAGTTCATCAAAGGGTGCCTTTTGATGGGGGAATTAAGTCCATTAATATTAAGTGTTAGTACTAATAGGTTTGTGGTGATTCTTGTCATTTAGTTGTCTTAGTTGTCTGAAGGTTTGATTGTGTGTACCTAAATTGAGGTTACTCTCTACTTTCTTGCTTTTTCTTTTCCTATAGTTTGGTGCTGCCTGCCCTTTCATGGTTATGTTGGGTTTCACTTTCTGTGTGCAGAATCCCTTGATCTATCTTTTGTAGTGGTGGCTTTGTAGTCACATATTGTTTCAGTTTTTGCTTATCATGGAAGACTTTTATTGCCCCATCTATTTTGAATGATAGTTTCCTGGGTAGACTATCCAAGGGTTGAAGTTATTTTCATTCAGTGCCCGGAAGATCTCACCCCAAGGTCTTATTGCTTTTAATGTTTCTGTTGAGAAGTCTGCTGTCATTTTGATGGGTTTACCTTTGTATGTTATTTGTTTTTTCTCTCTTACAGCCTTAAATATTCTTTCTCAGGTCTCTGTACTTGTTGTTTTAATGATAATATGCCATGGGGTAGTTCCATTTTGGTCTGGTCTGTTTGGTGTTCTGGAGGCCTCTTGCATCTGTATGGGAATAGATTTCTCTAGATTTGGGAAATTTTCTGTTATTATTTTGTTGAATATATTACATATTCCCATTTCTTGCACCTCTTCTCCTTCTTCAATGCCCATGATTCTCAGGTTGGGTCTTTTGTTGGAGTCAGTGAGTTCTTGCATTTTCTTTTCACAGGTCTTAAGTTGTTTAACTAATAATTCTTTGGTTTTTCCTTTAATTACCATTTCATCTTTGAGTTCTGAGATTCTGTCCTCTGCTTGTTCTATTCTGCTGGATTGGCCTTCCATTTTGTTTTGCAATTCTGTTTCATTCTTTTTCGGAGGTTTTCCATATCCAGAGTCACTTCCTCTTTAATGTTCTCTATTTTTGTCCTGAGTTCATTTATCTCTTTATTAATCATGTCCTTTGTTTCATTTTTGTGTTTATACAGTGCTTGTTTGGTTTCTTTTATTTCTTCTTATGCTTCCTCAAATTCTCTATGTTTTGTTGTCTTGGAATTTCTTGAGTGTCTCCTGCACATTTTGGTTGACCATATCCAGTATCACCTCTACATAATTCTCATTGATTGCCTGTAGGATTTCTACTTTTATGTTATTCTTGTGGGCTTCATTGGATTCTTTGGCATAGTTTATCTTCATTTTGTTGGAGTCTGGATCTGAGTATTGGCTTTTTTCATTTCCCTCTGGTTCCTGTACTAATTTTTTGTTGTGCGCAAACTGGTTTCCCTGTTTTTTTCTGTCTTCCCATCATTGCCCTTGGTATTTTTATTGTCCCTGTACTGTGTGCAATTAAGTATTTTCTAGCTTGTAATAATAACAATGGTGATATTTAGAATGGAAGGGTGAGAGGAGAGGTAAATCATAGAAGTTAAAGAAAAAGGGAAAAACAAATAAAAAAACAAATAGAAAAAATAAAACAAACAAAAAATGTTTCAAGGATATAAACAGGGAGACATAGTGTACTAATCCACAGGAAGCTGAACAGGCATTAGAGAGACAGAGGGAGGTTTGGAAATAAAAAATAAATTAAATTAAATAAATAAAAATAAAAAATAAATAAATGAAAAAAAATCTCCAAGTTCAAATGCAATAAAGTTTCAGTCTTAATTATTTTGGTGTTAGTTCCTCAGCCTCCAATCCTGGAGATGGTGTCTCAGAAGTAGTTCTGTAGTTCTGTCATTGTCTCTTCAAAGGGGAAAAAATTTAAAAAAAAAACACAAAACAAAATAAAACACTATAAAGTGTCCCAAGTTCAAATGCAATATAGTTTCAGTGAGTTTCTCAGCATGCAGGTGTAGTTCAGTTGTGGTCTCATCAAAGGAAGAGAAAAAAAAAGAGAGTCTGGAGATAGGTTTTTGAATGTCCATCTGAGGCTGTGGCTCACCTGCCTGCTGCTGTCAGCCTGCTGTTGCTGGAGGCTTTGTTTATGCAGATCTCAGGAGAGAGCTTAACACTCACCTAGCCCTGCAGACTTTGTTAACTTAGAGTTCTCCTGTGCACAACCTCCACTATTACAAGCTTTCCCCTTTCCTGGCACACTGGGGAGGTGGCACTACAACCACTTTCTCTGGCCGGCTTATTTTTTTACAGCTCACGTGGGAAGTGGGTCTTCCCCCCCTCCTGTGGAGTGTTCCTCCCACTGCTGCTTTTACAAGCTTTCCCGCTTCTGCTTGCTGGGCAGGTGCCGTCACTCCTGCCTTCTCTGGCTGGCTTGTTTATTTACAGTTCCACAGGGGATTGCCCCTCCCCACCTCTTTGGCACTCAGGGCACCCTGCCCTCTTTGCTACATGTTTTTTTGTTATTGTTTATTATTCAGTTTCTCTTTTTTCCCTGTGTGGGGGTCGGTCTATCCAGGGGCTATGCTGATCTGGCCCAGGATTGTCTGTGGGAGTAACATGTGCTGCTTAGCTCACCTTGTGGTCTGCGTCTTCCAAAGCAGTCTGGGTGCTGGTGTCTGGCAGCGTGGGAGCCCTCCTGGTTTCTCCATTTAACGTGGAGTGGGAATGTTGTGCATGGGGTGGGGGTGTGGAAGAATCAAAGTTTTGCTTCTTCTCAGTGGTTTTTCCTGTAAGGTGTATCTCCAGTGTCCCTCCAAGATTTTACTTTAGAAAACACGCTTTCTGCTTCCTCCCTCTAGTCACCATCTTGGAATCCTCTACCAATTTTATTTCTTGAAACAAATAATAATGAAAGAGAAACTTTGTTAACACATACATGAAAAAAGATTAATCTAATGATAAGTCCAAACTCAAAATAAATGCTTAATATAAATTCCAAACTAAACAAAAGAAAGGAAAAACATCAAACCAAAGTATTCATTTTTTAATAGTATGCTTATAAAAGGCTTCCACATGAATTTAGTGACAACTCATTTTATAGGCCCTATAAACAAGTTTATCTGCAGTTCTTTTTCCTAGGTCAAAACAGAAATCTTCCTGAGATCTGAAAAGAGTATCCATGGAACTGTGTCCTACAGATATTAAAATCAAGGCAGACACCTAAATTAGAGTTAAACACTTTATATGCACTAACTCATTTAATCCTTTCAATGATTTCATCAGTAGTCAATGCTGTCATCTCAATTGTATAGGTTTATAAATCAGGACATAGAAAGTAAGTAATTTGTCTGAGTAATCTATCATAATCTGCAGATCTGGAATTCAGTTCCAAGAAATCTGGCTTCTGAGTTCATTATCTTAATTGCTGAATTATAATGTCCTTGTACATTAGGTATATGGCAATAATTGGTGTCAATTGTGATCAAACTCACAGACTCACATAAAGTTTCAAAGCATCCTGAAACCAATCTTAAAAAAACTAGCTTTCATTTCCCCTTATTGTCCTATAAAATACAACATTTTTTGTCCTTTTCATGCTGAATTTTCTTTCCCTCAAGGTCTGTATTGGATGTAATCCACCAAGAAGATCAAATTGTAAATATTTTCCTCATCACAATTCCATAAAACTTCAAAGAATTTAATCTAACAGTGGCTCAATCTTGAAATCTGGTGCCCCTGGTCAATATGCTTTCAACCTTCCTTTCAAAGTACCAATAGCTATTTGGCAAATTCTAAGACCTCTGAGCAAATAGACCAATGAAGTTTTGAATTAATGGTTTGCAGCATTTTACATTCTTCTCCTTGTCAGTCTTAGTTCTCTTCTCTCTGTGTTTTCAATGCTTTATCAACCCCTTTTCCTTCCACTCTAAAACAAATGCCACTATTCTTGAAGATGTGTGTCCAAATCACCGTGTATGATTCACTCTCTTACTTTGCAAGCACATTTTTTTGCATTATACTCAATGCTTCCGTGCAATATGTACTATAAAATATTTCAACTAAAAATCACTAAATAATAATATAGTTATGATTCACATACTGAAGCTCAAGCAAAATACTATCAATACGATTAAAATTTTTTTCATAAGTGGCCAGGGCATTAATACTGGTATTTTTATATTTCTTCCTTACATCTTTGCTACATTTGTATAATTCTCATACTTTATATGCAATAAAACTATAAATGTTATGTGTATATTGTAAACCTTTATGGCACTAGTCTCTCTTTCTATCTATGCATATACAGATGTGTGCATATATTTATTTAAGTGTATGATTGTATATACACATGAATTGAAGTATTATAGGTATATACATGCAAGTGTGTTTGTGTGCATTCTTTGTACAATTGGCATTTGTTGGGAAGGTGGTTCAGTACATTTGTGGTGGATATTCATGAAGAAATGTGGTATACCTCTGTGAGATATATATTGTTTGTTAAACTGTTATAGAGATAATAGATATTTTAGTTAATTCTAACACTTTTGCAGTTATAAAAATGCTATTCCCATATACATTTATTAGTGTATGATTTGGAGATTATGTTACATGTCAAGAAGTAGAATTATGGTGAATTCCAAGATGGCGGCTAGAGGTAGGAAGCAGAAAGCGACCCTCCTATAGTGAAATCTTGGAGAGACGCTGGAGACACACTTTGCAGGCATAATCACTGAGAAAAGGCATAACTTTGACTCCTCCACATCTCCAGCCAGCGCAGAGAATCTCCACTTCACGTTAAACGGAGAACCGAGGAGGCCCCCAGGCCGCCAGTGGCCGGCGCCCATACGGCTTGGGAAGACGCGGACCAGGTGAGCTTCGCGGTACCGCGGTTCCCCCACAGACAAGCCTGGGCCAGAGCAACATAGCCCCCTGGACAGACTGACCTCCACCCGGGAAAAAAAGAGAAACTGAGTACTAAGCAATAAGAACAGTTAAGACACGCTGGAAAGAGGGTGGGGCGCCCTGAGCGCTGAAGATTGGGGGAAGGGAATCCTTCCCGGGACTGTAAATAAACGAGCCGGGCGGGCCGGAGAGGCTCTGGCGGGAGCGGGGCGCGCCAGCAACCGGGAGCGGGGACGCTTGTGAGAGGAGGGAAGACCCACTTCCCACGCGAACTGTAAACAAACACGCAGGCCTGACAACGCGGGGCAGTGTCGCCTTTCCCAGTGCTTGGAAAGGGGAAAGCCTGTAGCAGAGGCCCCCCTCCCCCGCACAGGAGAACTCTGAGCAAACAAAGCCTGTGGGACCAGGTGAGTGCTAAGCTCACCCCAGAGATCTGCATAAATAACGCCGCCAGCTACAGGCTGAGAGCAGCAGGCAGCCAAGCCACAGTTGCAGATACCACTCCCAGAACTGCCTCCAGACGCTTTTTTTTTCTTTTTCTCCCTACCTTTGATGAGAGAACAACCGAATTACACCTGCAAGCCGAAAAACTTACTGAAACTGTATTGCATTTGAACTGGGGACACTTGGTGGGGCTTTTTTTTTTTTTTCTTCTGTGTGTGTGTGAGTGTAGTTTTGTTCTACTTTATGCATCCCCTTTGATGAGACAACTACAGAACAACATCTGAGGCACCAACTCCAGGACTGGAGATTGAGACGGACATCCAAATTATTAAGACTGAAATTGCATTGCATATAAACTTGGAAGTTTTTTGGTTTTTTGGGTTTTTTTGTTTTTTTTAATTTTCTATTTTCCATTTTATTTTAATTCATTTTTATAAATAGATATTACTTTCATATACTTATTTTTTATTTTTTTTATCTTTGATTTTCAATCCTCTCTCTGTCACTCTATTGTCTGTTCAGCTTACTGTCGATTAGTACACTAACACTCCCTGTTTATACCTTTGAAACTCTCTTGTCTGATACCTTGTTCTGCTTTCTCCCTCTTGTCTGTATATTTGTTTTCCCTTTTTCTTTAACTTCTTGCTTTCCATCTCAGCTCACTCTTCCATTCTCAATATTACCATTGTTATTATTACAAGCTAGAAAATACTTAATTACACACAGTACAGGGACAGTAACAACACCAAGGACAATGACAGGAAGACAGAAAAAACAAGGAAACCAGTTTCCCCACAGCAAAAAATTAGTACAGGAACCAGAGGGGAATGAAGAGAACAGAAACTCAGAGCCAGACTCCAACAAAATGAAGATAAACTATGCCAAAGGACCCAATGAAGCCTACAAGAATAATTTAAAAGAAGACATACTACAAGTACTCAATGAGAATTTTATAGAGATGATACTGGATAGGGTCAACCAAAATGTACAGGAGACACTCAAGAAATTCCAAGACAATAAAAATAGAGAATTGGAAAAAGCAAAAGAAGAAATAAAGGAAACTATAGAAGCACTGTATAAACACCAAAGTGAAAGAGAGAACACAATGAATAAATGGATAAATGAACTCAGGACAAAAATAGACAACAATAAAGAAGAAAACAGCCAGGATATGGAAAACCTCAGAAAAAAGAACGAAACAGAACTGCAAAACAAAACGGAAGGCCAATCCAGCAGAATAGAACAAACAGAAGACAGAATCTCAGAACTTGAAGATGAAATGGTAATTAAAGGAAAAACTGAAGAAAAACTAATTAAACAACTCAAGACCTGTGAAAAGAAAATGCAAGAACTCACCGACTCCATCAAAAGACCAAACTTGAGAATCATGGGCATCGAAGAAGGAGAAGAGGTGCAAGCGAAGGGAATGCGTAATATATTCAACAAAATAATAACGGAAAATTTCCCAAATCTAGAGAAAGATATTCCCATACAAATGCAAGAGGCCTCCAGGACACCAAACAGACCAGATCAAAATAGAACTACTCCACGACATATCATCATTAAAACAACAAGTTCAGAAACTAAGGAAAGAATATTGAAGGCTGCAAGAGAGAAAAAACAAGTAACATACAAAGGTAAACCCATCAAAATCACAGCAGACTTCTCAACAGAAACATTAAAAGCAAGAAGAGCATGGGGTGAGATCTTCCGGGCACTGAATGAAAATAACTTCAACCCCAGGATACTCTACCCAGCAAAGCTATCATTCAAAATAGATGGAGCAATAAAAGTCTTCCATGATAAGCAGAAACTAAAACAATATGTGACCACAAAGCCACCATTACAAAAGATTCTGCAAGGGATCCTGCACACAGAAAGTGACACCCAACTTAACCATGAAAAGGCAGGCAGCACCAAACCACAGGATAAGAAAAAGCAAGACAGTAGAGAGTAACATCAAGTTAGGTACACACAATCAAACCTTCAAACAACTAAGATAACTAAATGGCAGGAATCACCACATACCTATCAGTACTAACACTTAATGTTAATGGACTTAATTCACCCATCAAAAGACACCGTTTGACAAAATGGATGAAAAAAGAAGATCCAACAATTTGTTGCTTACAGGAGACTCATCTCACCGACAGAAATAAGCATATGCTTAGGATGAAAGGCTGGAAGAAGATTTACCAAGCCAATGGCCCCCGAAAACAAGCAGGAGTAGCAATACTTATCTCTGACAAAGTAGACTTCAAACCTACATTGATCAAACGAGATAAAGAAGGACATTCCATACTAATAAAAGGGGAAATAGACCAAAAGGAAATAATAATCATCAATCTGTACGCACCCAATGTCAACGCACCCAATTTCATCAAACATACCCTGAAAGACCTAAAAGCATATATAAACGCCAACACAGTGGTTGTGGGAGACTTTAACACTCCATTATCATCAATAGATAGGTCATCCAAACAAAAACTCAATAAAGAAATCCAAGATCTAAAATATGCAATAGATCAAGTAGACCTAGTAGATGTCTACAGAACATTTCATCCAACCTCTACACAATATACATTCTTCTCAGCAGCCCATGGAACCTTCTCCAAAATAGATCATATCCTAGGGCACAAAGCAAGCCTCAGCAAATATAAGAAAATAGAAATAATACCGTGCATACTATCTGACCACAATGCAGTAAAAGTAGAACTCAACAACAAAAGTAAAGACAAAAAACATGCAAACAGCTGGAAACTAAATAACTCATTACTTAATGAAGAATGGATCATCGATGCAATAAAAGAGGAAATTAAAAAGTTCCTAGAAGTCAATGAAAATGAAAACACAACCTACCAGAACCTATGGGACACAGCTAAGGCAGTCTTGAGAGGAAAGTTTATAGCCATGAGTGCATATATTAAAAAGATTGAAAGATCCCAAATCAATGACCTAATGATACATCTCAAACTCCTAGAAAAACAAGAACAAGCAAATCCCAAAACAAATAGAAGGAGAAAAATAATAAAAATAAGAGCTGAAATATACGAAATAGAAACCAAAAAAACCATACAAAGAATTAATGAAACAAAAAGTTGGTTCTTTGAAAAAATAAACAAGATCGATAGACCCCTGGCAAACCTGACTAAAATGAGGAGAGAAAAAACCCAAATCAGTAGAATCAGGAATGCAAAAGGGGAGATAACAACAAACACCATGGAAGTCCAGGAAATCATCAGAGACTACTTTGAGAACCTATATTCAAATAAATTTGAAAATCTAAAAGAAATGGAAAGATTTCTAGATACATATGATCATCCAAAACTGAACCAAGAGGAAATTAATCACCTGAATAGACCTATAACACAAAATGAAATTGAAGCAGCAATCAAGAGTCTCCCCAAAAAGAAAAGTCCAGGACCTGATGGATTCTCTGCTGAGTTCTATCAGACCTTTAAAGAAGAACTGATACCAACCCTCCTTAAACTGTTCCATGAAATAGAAAGGGAAGGAAAACTGCCAAACACATTTTATGAAGCCACTATTACACTTATCCCAAAACCAGGCAAAGACACCTCCAAAAAGGAGAACTATAGGCCAATCTCCTTAATGAACATTGATGCAAAAATCCTCAACAAAATAATGGCAAATCGAATTCAGCAACACATCAAAAAGATTATTCACCACGACCAGGTAGGCTTCATCCCAGGGATGCAGGGGTGCTTCAACATACGAAAATCAATAAACGTAATAAACCACATTAACAGAAGCAAAGACAAAAACCACTTGATCATCTCAATAGATGCAGAAAAAGCCTTTGATAAGATCCAACATCATTTCATGATAAAAGCTCTAAGAAAACTAGGAATAGAAGGAAAGTTCCTCAACATTATAAAAGCTATATATGACAAACCTACAGCCAGCATTATACTTAACGGAGAAAAATTAAAACCATTCCCTCTAAAATCAGGAACCAGACAAGGATGCCCACTATCTCCACTCCTATTCAACATAGTACTGGAATTCCTAGCCAGAGCAATTAGGCAAGAAGAAGGAATAAAAGGAATACAAATAGGTAAAGAAACTGTCAAAATATCCCTATTTGCAGATGACATGATCCTATACCTTAAAGACCCAAAAAACTCTACTCAGAAGCTTCTAGACATCATCAATAGCTATAGCAAGGTAGCAGGATATAAAATCAACATAGAAAAATCATTAGCATTTCTATACACTAACAATGAGCAAACGGAAAAAGAATGTATGAAAACAATTCCATTTACAATAGCCTCAAAAAAAATCAAATACCTAGGTGTAAACCTAACAAAAGATGTGAAAGACCTCTACAAGGAAAACTATACACTTCTGAAGAAAGAGATTGAGGAAGACTATAGAAAGTGGAGAGATCTCCCATGCTCATGGATTGGTAGAATCAACATAGTAAAAATGTCTATACTCCCAAAAGTAATCTACATGTTTAATGCAATTCCCATCAAAATTCCAATGACATTCATCAAAGAGATTGAAAAATCTACTGTTAAATTTATATGGAAACACAAGAGGCCACGAATAGCCAAGGCAATACTCAGTCAAAAGAACAATGCAGGAGGTATCACAATACCTGACTTCAAACTATATTACAAAGCAATAATAATAAAAACAGCATGGTACTGGCACAAAAACAGACATGAAGACCAGTGGAACAGAATAGAGGATCCAGATATGAAGCCACACAACTATAAGCAACTTATCTTTGACAAAGGAGCTAAATATATACGATGGAGAAATAGCAGCCTCTTCAACAAAAACTGCTGGGAAAACCGGTTAGCAGTCTGCAAAAAACTGAAACTAGATCCATGTATATCACCCTATACCAATATTAACTCAAAATGGATCAAGGATCTTAATATCAGACCCCAAACTCTTAAGTTGATACAAGAAAGAGTAGGAAATACTCTGGAGTTAGTAGGTATAGGTAAGAACTTTCTCAATGAAACCCCAGCAGCACAGCAACTAAGAGATAGCATAGATAAATGGGACCTCATAAAACTAAAAAGCTTCTGTTCATCAAAAGAAATGGTCTCTAAACTGAAGAGAACACCCACAGAGTGGGAGAAAATATTTGCCAATTATACATCAGACAAAGGACTGATAACCAGAATATACAGGGAACTTAAAAAACTAAATTCTCCCAAAACTAATGAACCAATAAAGAAATGGGCAGGTGAACTAAACAGAACTTTCTCAAAAGAAGAAATTCAAATGGCCAGAAAACACATGAAAAAATGCTCACCATCTCTAGCAATAAAGGAAATGCAAATTAAAACCACACTAAGATTCCACCTCACCCCTGTTAGAATAGCCATCATCAGCAACACCACCACCAACAGGTGTTGGCGAGGATGCGGGGAAAAAGGAACCCTCTTACACTGTTGGTGGGAATGTAGACTAGTACAACCACTCTGGAAAAAAATTTGGAGGCTACTTAAAAAGCTGGACATCCATCTACCATTTGATCCAGCAATACCACTCTTGGGGATATACCCAAAAGACTGTTACTCCAGAGGCACCTGCACATCCATGTTTATTGCGGCACTATTCACAATAGCCAAGTTATGGAAACAGCCAAGATGCCCCAGCACTGACGAATGGATTAAGAAAATGTGGTATCTATACACAATGGAATTTTATGCAGCCATGAAAAAGAACGAAATGTTATCATTCGCTGGTAAATGGATGGAATTGGAGAACATCATTCTGAGTGAGGTTAGCCTGGCTCAAAAGACCAAAAATCATATGTTCTCCCTCATATGTGGACATTAGATCAAGGGCAAACACAACAAGGGGATTGGACTATGAGCACATGATAAAAGCGAGAGCACACAAGGGAGGGGTGAGGATAGGTAAGACACCTAAAAAACTAGCTAGCATTTGTTGCCCTTAATGCAGAGAAACTAAAGCAGAGACCTTAAAGCAACTGAGGCCAATAGGAAAAGGGGACCAGGAACTAGAGAAAAGGTTAGATTAAAAAGAATTAACCTAGAAGGTAACACCCACGCACAGGAAATCAATGTGAGTCAATGCCCTGTATAGCTATCCTTATCTCAACCAGCAAAACCCCTTGTTCCTTCCTATTATTGCTTATACTCTCTCTACAACAAAATTAGAAATAAGGGCAAAATAGTTTCTGCTGGGTATTGAGGGGGGGAGCGGAAGGGGGTGGAGTGGGTGGTAAGGGAGGGGGTGGGGGCAGGGGGGAGAAATAAACCAAGCCTTGTATGCACATATGAATAATAAAAGAAAAATGAAAAGAAAAAAAAAAGAAGTAGAATTATTACAATCTTGGGCATGTACCACTCTTCTCTTAATTTTGCCCCATCAAATTGTTTCTGAATGTGGTGTGCCAGTTACAAACAACATAAAAGTTTCCATTTTGACACATTTACCATAACTTAGGGTTACTTAATGTTTTATTTTTTCCTCATGTAATGCATCTAACATAGTATTTATTGTACTTTTATTATCTCCTTCTTATCTTTACTAAAATTAAGCATTTTTTTTAGGTGGACTGGAGTTTGAACTTAGGGCTTCATGCTTGCAGAGAAGGCACTCCACCATTTGAGCCACTCTTCCAGTCCATTTTTCTCTAATTATTTTGGAGATATATTCTCAAGAGTTGTTTGTCCAGGCTGGTCTCGAACCACAATCCTCCCAATCTCAGCCTCCCAAGTAGAAAGGATTATACTCCTGAGCCATTGGTGTCTGGCTAAGCAT
Source organism: Castor canadensis (assembly GCF_047511655.1). Lineage (NCBI taxonomy): Eukaryota > Metazoa > Chordata > Mammalia > Rodentia > Castoridae > Castor > Castor canadensis. The sequence goes on along the minus strand of NC_133397.1, from coordinate 87,095,705 downwards.
CTTTTTGTTTATTCTTAGCCATTGTTGCTTCTTTTTCCCCTGTAAATTGTACATTCTTTTTTCAAACTATTTTATTTATTATTATTGTTTACAGAAAATTAAAAAATATGTTCTTTTATTAATGTTTTATCTGCTTTGTGTGCATTTTCTCCAACTCATTGGTTATCATTTTCTTTTCAAGTGTTGTCTTTTAGTAGTCACATAATTTTTACCCACCATATAATAAAATGGCCGATGTTTTCAATCTTTTACCTTTTTGTTCAGAGCTTTATTCTAAAGAAATGTTTCCACATGTTCATGTTAACATTGTTCACTTTAATAACACTTCTATCATGTTGCTGTGATTAGCTTACAAGACCATTTTTTTCCTGTAACTTGTGTTTTCCTCAAAGGCAGAGGCCATGCATTATTAATTTTTCAACCCTGGCATTTTACGACCCTCAATAAATGTTTAATGATTAAAAGTCATGAACTTCTTATGGATGCTACTAAAGACTAGAATTTTTCTCCTGTGATAACCACTGCACTGAATTCTTACAATTATGTCACCAATCAGAGTACAGGTTATCATAAGACTTGCACTCTGTTATTCTTAATTTAAAAGGTTACTCAAAAAGATATTCTATACAGAAGGATCATGACATATTTACTTGCAATGGCATGAATCCATACCTAGTGTACTGAGCCAAAGTAGGAAATATCCCCAATATTTTTGAATACATGTTGAAGTCTTCAACTTGAGTTTTTATTTTAGATACTATATTTTTATTTTTTTATTAATTATAACTTTAAATAGCTTCTTTCACTTAGCTCATCTATAGGAATTCTGAGTAGCAGGATCTTGCTTTGAAAGTGTTAGTGGTCATGTTTACCTTATTTTTTTCTGTTGAATGTTGCTCACAATAAATTGTAGATTGGTTGATGAATGTATTTAGATTTTATAAAAATGATACAATTTAAATTGAAATTTTTAAATAAGTATGTTCTTAATAAGAAGAAATTGTGTAATACTTTTCATGTTGATTATCATTTAAGATTTATTGGGATTCTGCAAGTTATTTAGAAAGTTTCAACAACATAAATTATGTATAATGTGTAGCAGAAATTTACAGTAATCCTACCTTATTCACAGATTCATTACATGCAGCTCTGACCACATGCAGTCAAAAAATAATGATTAAAATTTTTGTTTTAATTTGCAAAATGAAGATTTTAAATTCCCACATGCATTATGCAACTCCATTGTTGAGGAGAGGCACTCAGTCAGCTAAGTGTCATCACCAGCTGTGTTTAAATTGTGGTGTTATTGGCTGAGTATTTCTTAACTTTGTGAAAATATGCCTCCCTAAAAGCAAATGATACCATAAAAGGAATATAAAAGTCAATGTGATTAATTGAACAGATAAAGTGAAAATTGTAGATTTGTTGAAAGGTAGCATGTCTTTAGCAGAAGTCCGATGGCATTTGGGAAAAATTAATCAAGAGTGTCCTTTACAGGATTGAACTCTGCATTCTGAGCATGCGTGATTTTTCCTCAACAGAGGTCTCCTTGGAACCATATACCTGCAGTTACTTAGGGTCTATTCTAGAACATAAAAGTTAATGGTGGAAGGATCCAAGATGCCAAGCAGTGTGCAGAACCAGAAAGTGTGAGCTCCATGACTCCAAAACTTTGTTGAGACACTGGAGCTACACATGGTGGAAATAAAGCACCAAGGAGAATCAAAACCTTGACACCCTGAATCTCTAGCCCGTAGAAAGCTTCTCCACACCAAATTACATTGTGAAAACAGGTGGGCTATAGCTGCCACCACCGCCACCACCACCACCAGTTCCAAACCTGCTTGGGAGACATTCAGCAGACCAAACAGGTGTGCACTAAGCATCATGTGGTATTCCCCCAGCCTTCCCTGGAAAAAACAGCATAACCCACTGGGCAGACTGACACCATCCAGCAAAAAAAAAAAAAAAAGGAACAAAAAACTGAACAATAAACAATGAACTGCAAAGTAGCACACAGCAGAGGGGGCAGGGCTGCTGAAAGCACAGCGGAGAAGGAGGGAGGGCAAGGAGCTAATCTCCAAGCAAACTAGCAGTAAACAAACTGCTAGAAAGGAAGAAAGGCTGACAGTGGGTGGGTGATAAGCTACTGCCTGAAGTAGGCCAGGTAGTGGACCACGAAACTCATCTCCTGAGCCAGTGGGCAATGCTCAAAGTTAAACAGTTCTGTAAAACTGAAAAACAAACAGCGAACCATCACAACATGCTGACAGCAGGGGATCAGCTGATAGATTACTGAGCTTGCCCCCATAAAAGGGGGCAAGGCAAAGAAACAATCCTGCAGTAAATAAGCACAGTGAAAAGCCACCTCCAAAGCAGGAAAACTGGTGGACTACATAGCTGATCTACTGAACCTGAGGACAGCATACAAACTTAAACAGCCATACCTCACTGGAGGGGAGACCAAGCAGCTGCCTATGAAAAACAGAAGAAAAAAATACTATCTACAAGTCAACCAGCTGGTGAGACTACCACAAAGCTTCTGTTTAAATAACAACACCAAGATGCTAGAGGAGTAACACCAGAACTTAAATCAGCACTGAAATTCTATTGTTCCTGAACCTGGAGTTTTTTTGTTTGTTTTTGTCTCGTTTGTTTGTTCATCTCTCCCTGTTGATTTCTTTGGTTTTTGTTGTTGTTGTTGTTAGTTTTATTACTGTGGGTTTTCTATTTTCACTTTTGCTCCTATTTTTTTTCTTTTCTCTTCCCTATCAAGCATCTCATTGCACCCCTTCTCACCCACTCTCTTCCCCCAGCCCTCACCTTCTCCTCCCATTCTCCCCTAACCTGTCATCAGACTATCCCGCCCTCCTTCATAGTCCTCACCCACTGAACAACCTTCTATACCAACTTACACAACCCCAAACCCCTGCAATCCCTAACATAAACACCCTCTTCTACAACAACAAAAATATACCCAAACACACACAAGGATTACAAAAATAGCAGCCACCACACTGCTTTCCACATTAACCCACCACATTTCCCATCTCCACCTTTAGTGCCACCCTATCCAACTCCCCGAATTTCTATAGCTAGCATTAATACATTAATCCCTAAACTCCCACTGCTTATAGATATTACCACCAGGGGAATCTTCTATATAACACAAAAACTACTGGTCGGGTATTAAACCTGTGAATTAGTCAATGCTAAATTACACCCAGACCAGGGACAAAAATAGCACAGCATACTTAGCTAAAAGCCCAAGACAGCCACAAAACAAAATTGACTAAAAATAGAACTACCACACTACATATTATCATTAAAACAGCAAGCACAGAGAATAGAGAAATAATATTGAAGGCTGTGTAAGAGAGAAAAAAACAAATACATAGAAAGGTAAACCATCAAAATCACAGCAGATTTCTCAACAGAAATCTTACAAGCAAGAAAGGCATGGAGTGAGGTATTCCAGACACTGAATGAAAATTACTTCAACCCTAGGAAACTCTACCCAGCAAAACTATCACTTAAAATAGATGGAGAAATTAGTCTTCCATGATAAGCAGAAAATAAAACAATATATGACGACCAAGCCACCACTATAAAAGATTATCCAAGGAATTCTGCACATAGAAAATGAAAGCATACAAAACCATAAAAGGACAAGCAGTACCAAACCACAGGAGAAGGAAAGACAGGGAATCAGAGTGTAACATTGATTCAGCTGTACACAATCAAACCCTTAAACAACAAAGACAACTAAATGACAGGAATCACCACATACCTATCAATATTAACTCTGAATATTAATAGACTTAACTCACCCATGAAAAGACACCATTTGGAAAATTGGATTAAAAAGGAAGATCCAACAATCTGTTGTTTATAGTAGACCAAACTCATTGATAGAAACAAGCACTGGCCTAGGGTGAAAGACTGGAAGAAGATTTACCAACCCAATGGCCCCCCAAAACAGGCAGGAGTAGCAATACTTATCTCAAACAACATAGCCTTCAAACTTACATTGATCAAATGAGATAAAGAAGGACACTCCATACTAATAAAAGGGGAAATATACCAAAAAGAAATAACAATTATCAACCTATATGCACCCAATGTCAGTGTACCCAATTTCATCAAACATACTCTGAAGAATCTAAAAACACATATAGACTCAGCAGCACAGTGGTAGTGGGAGACTTTAATATCCCCCTATCACCAATAGATAGGTCATCCAAACAAAAAAATCACTAAAGAAATTATAGAACTAAACCACCATAGATCAAATGGACCTAGCTGATATCTACAGAATATTTCATCCAACATCCACAAAATATACATTTTTTTCAGCAGCCCATGGTACTTCCTCCAAAATTGATTATATCTCAGTGCACAAAGCAAGTCTCAGCAAATATAAGAAAATAGAAAAAATTCCATGCATTTTATCTGATCACAATGCATTAAAAATAGAACTCAACAACAAAAACAACAGCAGAAAATATGCAAACAATTGGAAGCTGAACAACACATTGCTCAATGATCAATGTGTCATCAATGAAATGAAAGAGGAAATTAAAAGTTTCCTGGAAGTTAATGAAAATGAAAACACAACCTACCATAACCTAAGGGACATAGCAAAGGCAGACCTAACAGCAAAGTTTATAGCCATGAGTGTATATCTTAAAAGGACAGAAAGATCTCAAATCAATGACCTAATGCTACTCTCAAACTCCTAGAAAAAACAAGAACAAGCAAAACACAAAACAAGCACAAGGAGAGAAATAATAAAAATTAATGAAATAGAAATTTAAAAAAATACAAAGAATCAATGAAAGAAAAAGCTGGTTCTTTGAAAAAATAAACAAGATTGACAGACCCCCCCACCAAATCTGACTAAAAGAAGGAGAGGAAAAAACCCAAGTCAGTAAAATCAGAAATCCAAAAGGGGAAATATCACATCACAGAAATCCAGGGAATCATCAGAGACTACTTGAGAACCTATATTTCAATAAATTTGAAGAAATGGACAAATTTCTAGATACTTATGATCATCCAAAATTGAACCAACAGGATATTAACCACCTGAATAGATCTATAACAGAAAATGAAATTGAAGCAGCAATAAAGAGTCTCCCCAAAAAAGAAAAGTCCAGGAACTGATGGATTCTCTGCTGAATTCTATCAGACCTTTAAAGAAGAGCTAATAGCAACTCTCCTTAAACTTTTCCATGATATAGAAAGAGAAGGAAGATTGCCTAACTCATTATATGAAGCCAGTATTACCCTCATCCCAAAAACAGACAAAGACACCTCCAAAAAGGAGAACTATAGGCCAATCTCCTTAATGAACATTGATGCAAAAATCCTCAATAAAATAATGGCAAACCAAATTCAACAAAATATCAGAAAGATCATTTACCATGACCAAGTTGGCTTCATCCCAGGGATACAGGAATGGTTCAACATATGCAAATCTATAAATGTAATACAGCACATTAATAGAAGCAAAGACAAAAACCACTTGATCATCTCAATAGATGCAGAAAAAGCCTTCGACGAGATCCAACACCACTTCATGATAAATGCTCTAAGAAAACTAGGAATAGAAGGAATGTAAGTCAACATTGAAAAGGCTATATATGACAAACCTACAGCCAACATCATACTTAATGGAGAAAAACTGAAAACATTCCCTCTAAAATCAGGAATGAGACAAGGGTGCCCACTATCTCTACTCCTATTCTGTATAGTCCTGGAATTCGTAGCCAGAGCAATTAGGCAAGCAGAAGAAATAAAAGGAATACAAATAGGTAAAGAAACTGTCAAAATATCCATATTTGCAGATGACATGATGCTGTATCTTAAAGACCCAAAAAACTCTACCCAAAAGCTCCTAGACACCATAAACAGCTATAATAAGGTGGCAGGATACAAAATCAACTTGCAAAAATCATTAGCTTTTGTATACATCAACAAGGAAGAAATTGAGAAAGAATATATGGAAACAATTCCATTTACAATAACCTTAAAAAAATCAAATACCTAGGAGTAAACTTAACAAAGGAAGTGAATGACCTCTAGAAGGAGAACTACAAACCCCTGAAGAAAGAGATCAAAGAAGACTACAGAAGGTGGAAAGATCTCTCTCCCATGCTCATGGATTGGTAGAATCAACATCATAAAAATGTCTATACTACCAAAAGCAGTGTACATGTTTCATGCAATTCCCATCAAAATCCCAATGACATTCATCACAGAGATTGAAAAATCAACCCTAAAGTTCATTTGGAAACACAAGAGACCACAAATATAGCCAAGGCAATACTGAGCAAAAAGAATAGTGCTGGAGGTATCACAATACTCAACTTCAAAGTATTACAAAGCAGTAGCAATAGAAACAGCAATTGTACTGGCACAAAAACAGACAGGAAGACCAGTGGAACTGAATAGAGAACCGGAATATGAATCCACACAGCTATGCCTACCTTATTTTTGACAAAGCTGCCAAAAACATATGATGAAGAAAAGACAGACTCTTCAACAAATGTTGCTGGAAAAAGTGGTTACCTGCTTAGAGAAAACTGAAACTAGATCTATGTTTATCACCCTGTACTAAGATCAACTCAAAATGGATCAAGAACCTTAATATCAGACCTGAAACTGAAATTAATACAGGAAAGAGCAGAGAACACTCTGGAAGCAATAGGTATAGGCAGTGACTTACTCAATAGAACCCCAGCAGCTAAGCAACTAAGAGAAAGGATGGACAAATGGGACTTCATAGAATTTAAAAGCTTCTGCACAACAAAAGAAATGGTCTCTAAACTGAAGAGAACACCCACAGAGTGGGTGCTATACATCAGACAAAGGACTGATAACCAAAATATACAGGGACCTCAAAAAACAAAATCCTTCAAAACCAATGAATCAATAAAGAAATAGGCAACTGAACTAAGCAGAACTTTTTCAAAAGAAGAATTCAAATGGCCAAAAAACACATAAAAAAATGGTCACCATCTCTGGCCATAAAGGAAATACAAATCAAAACCACACTAAGATTCCACCTCACCCCTGTTAGTATAGCTATTATCAAACTACCAACAACAACAAATGTTGGAGAAGATGTGGGGAAAAAGGAACTCTCATACACTGCTGGAGGGAAGGCAAGCTAGTGCAACCACTCTGGAAAACAATATGGAGGTTTCTTAAAAATCTAAACATATATCTGCTATATTATCCAGCAATCCCACTCACAGGGATATACCCAAAGAATTTGATTCCAGTTACTCCAGAGGCACCTGCACACCCATGTTCAGCACTAATCATAATAGCCAAGTTATGGATCAAATGAAGATGCCCCACTACTGACAAATGAATTATAAAAATGTGATATTTATACACAATGGAATTTTACCCAGCCATGAAGAAGAATGAAATCTTATCATTCACAAATAAATGTATGGAACTGGAGAACATCATCTTAAGTGAAGTTAGCCAGGCTCAGAAAACCAAAAATCGTATGTTCTCCATGATATGCAGACTTTAGATCTAAAACAAGTGCACCAATGTTATTAGACTTGGGTCACATGCTAAGGAGAGAGCACATACGGGAGGAATAGAGATAGTTAGGAAACCCAAAACTTGAAAGTTTTTGATGTCCCCACTGCAGAGGAGCTAATACAGTAACCTTAAAATGACAGAGATCAGTATGGAACAGTGACTGGGAAATAGTGAAGTGGTCTGGTAGAGATGAATCAATTTGGGTTGTAATAAACTTGTGCATAGAAGCAATGCTGTAGGAATCTCTCTGTATAGCTACCCTTATCTCAACTAGCAAAAATGCTATGTCTTTCTTATTGTGACTTATGTCTACTCTTCAACAAAACTGGAGAAAAGGGCAGAACAGGTTCTACCTGGAAGTGAGGGGTTGGAGGTGAGAGGGAGGTGGTGGGGAGCAGAGGAGAGAAAAGGCCCAAATAATGCATGCACATATGAATAAATGAATAAAGAAAAAAACAAAACAAAAAGTTAATAGTTCTCAAATTGCTACAAGAGAAACATCAGCATTTTGATGCTTCAACTGTTGTGAAGTTTTTTGGGGGGGTTTTAGAAATATTTGGAATATTTGAAACTTTTTAACATGTGTTAATTTCCTTTCATCCTCAAAATGTATACCTTTAAGTCAGGGTTTCTTAACCTTCATAATATTCTCCTTTTCATTCAGCTTTATTGAGATACATTGATAAATAACACTTAAATATGTGTAAGGTATACAACTTGATGACTTGGAATACATATACATTATGCAATAATCACGATAATCAAGTAATAACATACTCATGAGTTTACATAGTTAACATTGTTCCTGTTATCATTGGGTGAACCCAATCTCTTCTGATCTAGAGAACAAGGTGGACCTGGCCTGTACTTGGGTAAGACACCTCAAACTTTCAACTAAATAATTCCTAGTTCTGAAGGAGTGAACTTTGGATTATAGGATGTTTAGAAACAGCATCCTTCACTTCTTCCCACTATTGCCAGTAAGTCTCCCTCACTCCCCATCAATTGTGACATGCAAAATGTCTCCATTCTTTGCTAAATGTTCTATTCTCTTGGAACAAAGAAGATAAACTCCAATTGAGAGCTAATGCTTTGAAGCATATCCTATAATTCGCTTTTTCTAATTCTTCTTCTCCTCCTCCTCCTCCTTCTTCTTCTTCTTCTCCTTCTCCTCATCCTCTTCCTCTTCTTCTTTTTCTTCATTATTCTTCATCCTTTTCTCTTCCTTTCTATTTTTTTCAAATAAAAACTGAAAGTCTGAAATTGCAGTTATTAAATGACATATGTGATATGTAAGCACAGATTCTTGGCTCCAGTGTTGATAGATAAATAAATAGGAAGATAAATAAATACATGTATATTTATGTGGATATATGTAATTATATACTTATGGAAAAAGGTATAGATATATGGATGGACATAATACATTGAGATAATATATATGTATTGAGTAGACACTGTCACGAATTAAGTTATTCTTATCTTTCTGCTAATTTTGTTTGGATAACAATTAATTTCATCTTGATTAAAGATGTTTCTTTTGCAAATATGAGAAGATAAAGTGAATTAAATTATTAAAGGTTTGTCTTGATTTTAAGAGGAATGCCATGAGTGTGTTAATGTGTATGTGTCATACTAATAAACTTACATTTTTTGCCCTTAATATGTCTATAACCCTGTTCCTAGTGATTCATTAATTGTGGATTAGTGTTCTAATTCAAAGTTATCTAATTGAATAAGTCTTAGTATAGGAACAAAAGAAGAACAAAAAAATCAGTGAAGAGTCATTATTAAAGAGTAACAACAATATGACGATTTTGATTTTATCAGATATAAAACTATAGTCATAAATTTGAAGAATTATAGAATTATAGATCTAGACTATAATCAGCAAGTTCTTGCTCCAGCCACATCACAAATACTATAAGACAATTATATCTCAATTGTCTTTAAAATCAGTCACTACTTGAGTCAGGTGTGGTGTTAAGTGTTTGTGATTCCAGGCAGGAGGTTCAGGAGTTGGAGGCCAGCCAGTCTACATAGCAAGACTTTGCCTCCAAAAATTACAATCTCTTACTACTGAAAACCTCCAAATCTAAACATAATACTGCTAGCTTATTGAAGAAGAATAAGAAGTAGAATTTGAAGAGGGAGGAGGAAAGAAAAAGAAAAAATAATCACATGAGAAACTTGCCCAGTTCAGAATCATTCAATTTGAAAATTTTCAAAAAATTATGGAGAATATGCAGAAGTTCAGAAATCACCATAATTAAAAGAACAAGGAGGTGAGCATGAGAGTTACCTTGTCAAATCATGACAATGCTGTACGTTGTCAGTAAACAGAAAAAGTCTGAAAAAAATTTTAGTCAAAATGAGATTATCTTATGCTGTTTTTATTTAATAAATCTACTGTATTTCTGCTGATAAGCTTGAATTTAATACAATCTCTACAATATAGCTGGGGAGAAAATTGACCGAAAGTGCAAATACCAAGTTCAGCTGTGAAAAAATACTCTGGGGTTACAATTGAAGGCAAGAGTTTCATTTTTCTGCCATCTACTGATGTTATCTCTATTAAATTTAATATTTACATTTTTCTTATATTTTTATTTGATTAGGAATGCTTTAATAAAATTCCTTTTAACTTATTGTAACACGAATAATTTCAGACAATATTATTTTATATTATCTTTTCTATTTATCATTTCAAATTGAAGAACTGAAATATTCCAATTCTGAGGTGTTAGGCAGAAGAGGAGTTTTAATCCAACTCTTTCTCTTTGAGTCAGGGTGTTGCTATATAGTGCAGGCTGAGTCACAGTTCTCCTGACTCAGTCTGCTGAGTGCCATGATTACAGGTGTGCACCACCATGCTGGCAACAATAGGGACTCCATAGTCTCAAAAGCCACTTCACATGCTAGAGGAGTGCTAAATGCCCCAAAGTTCATGAATAATTCATGAGAAATTCTTACTAAATTCCTAATAGCCATAAAAAATATTGTATAATAAATATCATTTGCTTTTTTGAATTAGCTTATCACATACTTTATGAGATCAACAGTGTGGAGAAATAAATCCTATCATCAAAGTGATGAGGAATGACAAGCCCAAAGAATAAAACTTTACAATTTGTCTTAGTAAATACAGCAATGGGAGTGGACTGATTCTGCACACACTGATTTATTTTCCACAGAAAGGAAATAGAAGGTCACAAATGGTAGAAACTCCCTATCCTCTGCTTCTGCTTCAGTTCTTCCCTATTTCCTAGTTTCTTTCCCTTATTTCTCATTGGGTCTTCTTTGCCTACTCTGTTTACTCTTGGATACTTACTGGATCCAAGTAAGTATTACTTTACTCACTGGATATTAGTAAGTATTGTCAAGTTCAGTTTTAAATATGTTGCATGCTACTAAAAAACATAAAGTTGTCTCTACTTCTGCAGAAAAAAATATCAGAGGTTGGTAACTGCTAGTTAAGCGTCTTCTGAATCACACCCTACCTATGCCTTTTCAGTCTGGACTGTAATATATTTTTTTATCTGTAACTTTAACAGTCATACTTATTAAGTATATTTTCAGGGAATACATTATTATGCTAGAATAAAATATTTCATATCTCTAAATTATGTTCCTGGTCCGCAAATTCCAAAATTAGATCCCTATTTCATTTTTAGTTCCATGGCACTCTGCCTCCTCATCATGGATTTTCTGTTTCCATAGCAAGTACATTTTAAGATTGAGAAATTTTAGCTAATTGTATAGAGAACTTGGCTATCTTGAACAGAGAGACTAAACATCATGAAACCTACCAAAACCTGATAAAAATTAGGGAAGTGGAAAGAGAGTGGCTAAAAAGAGTAATATAGATGGGATGAATTTGACTGAAATGCATTATATGTATGCTAAAAATATCACAATGAAATCACTGTGCAATTAATTCATGCTACTAAAAACTCTAAAATGGTAAAAGACAGAAGGAAACAAATTTGCATTGAAATTAGGAAAAAGAATTCCTAGAAAATTGGTTTTGTTTATAAAATATTAAAAATTATTTGGAAAATCATTGTGCATGAGTGGATATCACGGCTTTACAAACTTAAAGAAATGACCTACGAATGGGGTGCATATAGGGCTACCCATACAATAATCCAAGATTTCATTCTGAAGCTTACTTTACTCTATGAAATAAGATGTTTTCTGCACACATTCATATATTAATGCATGTAAGCTTTATTCATCTTTTCATGAGCATGGATCTAAAATCTGTAATTACTTCTCCCATAGGAATGACTGTATTATTCTGACAATTGTCACTCATGTCTTACAATAAAAGAAAGCAAAGAAAAAGAAAGAAAAACCCTAAAGTGGCTAATTTCTAGTGTAACTAGTTAAATAGTTATTAACACCTATACACTATGAAAGAAGTGCACATACTCAAAATGTTCAGCAGAAAATGTGCACACCTGCATGTAAATGCAAAAATGATACCTGCTGAGACTACTCCAGGCATTTGGGGAGCAGGAGATAAAGGAGAATGATGGAGGGAGTGAATTCATGTATAATATATTTGATATATTGTGAGAACCTGTGTAAATGCCACAATGTACCTCCACATAGCACAACAATAAAGGAAAAAAAATCTCTGGAGATATAATTTTAAAAAGAGGGGGCAGGGAAAGAAAATCATTAGAAAAAAATACATTATAATAACATATGTAAATGTCACAATGAGTCTCCCTTGTGCAACTAATATATGCTATTAAAAATGTTAAAACATGATAAAAAATTTTTAAATGATTTTCTTGGTTCTTCTTTCTAATCCATTTAACATTAAACATTCTTTCTTATCATTCTCTCATTCTCCACTCTTAGAAGTTTTTTGCTATTGCTGATGTTGTAGTAGTAATTGTTTGTTTTTGACAGTACTGGGGTTTTAATTCTGGACTTGGATCTTGCTAAGCAGGTGCTGATCTCTTGAGCCAATCCAGCCCTTTTTTTGCTTTAGTTATTTTGCCAGTAGGGTCTCAAGATTTTGCCTCAGGCCAACATACACAGCTTATTGATTGAGGTCAGGACTTGCTAACTGTTGGCCTGTGCTGGTCTTCAAGGGTAATCCTCCTGATCTCTGCTGCCTGAGTAGCTGAGAAGAGATGAGAGTCAACCAACCTGACCCAAGAAGAAGCAGTTTTGATTATTTCAGTGATCTAAACTCTCCTATACCTTAGCCTGACCAATCTCACAAGTCCTCCCATAATTTCCAGTTAATTTTAAAGCCATACATAATTCCTGTATTAAGATAGTGATTTAAAGACATAATAATCCACCTTCTTTTAAAAGTTGTCTCAAACACAGTCAACAAGAAACACAAATAGAAAATGTGATGATAGTAGAAGACAATCATAAACTTACATCTCTCTGACAACATAAGTAATTGAAAGAATGATAAATGGTTTTGTAGAACTGAGAGGGTAAACTTGTAGCATGTATAAATAAATTCCTGTGCAGTAGTTTGTTCACAAACACATACATGAAAAAAAACCCAAACAGACTTCAAAGTCTCAGAAATTGGAAAGATGTAAAAGAAAAATTGAATGTAGGGGTAGAAGGAGGCTAAAGAATATGGAAATTGTATGAATATTTTGCAAAACAATTAGAGTGACATGTCAAAATACATCACATCTGAGTAGGAAAGGGCACAGTCAAATGCACTGAAAGTTGCTGAACAATAGGGGATAGGAAGAAAAGGGAAAGGAAGATTAGTAGAGAGTGATGGACTTACTAAAGTTAAATATATTCGCAGGTGAAACACTATGGCAAAACTCCTTTGAGTAATGAACGTGCACTTTAAAAAGAAAAGCAATTAGAAGTGAAGACCCTTCTACTATCTTGAAGGAAACATATTCTCTAGGTCAGAAAATCCTGTCACACAGAAGGGCTGGAATTATATTCTAAATGAAAATATCCCACATTATGTCAACATGCCCCCTCACAATTCAGAACTCTGAATGTCAGGTTCTTAATATCTCTGCCAGGTGATTTTTGACTCATTCTCGGGTAAAAGTTAACTGTCTTTGAGTAGTTACTTCTCCCAGGGAAAGACCACAGTCCTTTTTGAATGCATAACCCAATTATTAAGACCTCATGTGAAACCCTAAGAATTTAATATACCCCATTTACACTGTTCTAGAAATTAAGATCACAACTTCAATTTTAAATTAAAATTCTGGCAACAAATTAAGTTGGTCTTCCAGAAAAAGAAGGTAGAAAGGGGATTCAATCATGCAGATTAATTCCTATCCAGTACCTTCACCTACCACTTAGAAAAATTATTGCAAGCAATTTTGCAGACTTGCTTTAGCAATGGAAACACACTATTAGGTTTATGCTATCTCTGGCAGGTTTGGTTTGGTAGAGCAGATGCTGCAAAAGTACATTGGGTCAGTTCTCACTGGCTTCATTCAGATATAATGAACAAGAAAGGTATAAGAATCTTGATGAAGCCTTCCACTATGAAGGGAAAAGCCAAAATAGAATTAAATGGACTTAGAAGATCACAAAATGCAAAAGTAAACTCCAAAAGGAGATAAGTAATTTCATAAAGAATGTGAACTCAAGAGCAGGATGAGACATAGTAGGGAAACATCATAAAAGAAAATGGGGTACATGCACACACACTCTTTACAGTACATTAAAGGGAAGTACAAGAATTACAAACACCAGGGGGCAGGGGGGAGAAATGAGCCAAACAATGTATGCACATGTGAATAAGTGAATAATAAAAGAAAAGAAAAAAAAAGAATTAAAAACACCAATCCTATAGAGCACACTCCAAATTGCAAGAATGTTACATAAGACCCCAGTGCTTCAGAAAAGAGCAACTTCCTAGATGGCTTTGGAAGAATGAAATTAGATATTAATGCAGACTTTGTACTAATTAGACAACGAGGGTAAACATATTTATACATTTAAAAACCTAAACAGATAGAAGAGAATCATTAAGGACAGGGGAAATATAAAGTTACACAACAAATAAGATTTAAGTATGATACATTTGAATTGCAAATGAGAAATAATTTACAAAGACAAAACATGAACAATATGTAAAAAAATATACAATTTTAAGCCAACAAACTGTGTTTGAATTATTTTGGGAGCGTGATTGGAAGTAGAGTGATGTAAGGGATAAAAATGGTCATCTGCTATAATTGGAAGTGAAGCTGAAGTTAGTGAATTGGAACAGTGCGCACACAATTCTGACAAAAACTACCCGGAGAATCTCAGAGGTTACATACAATATTGCACCGTGATTGTCTCTGTGGCATGGGGCACTGATGGAAAGGAGAGAGTCACAGAGAGGAGGCTGTTTTTTCTTTAATTGTCTTGATATTTCTTGTAAATTCTCAGCACAATTTACTTGTGCTATTAAGTATGTGCCTTCTTGAAAAACATTAATAAAGGGGGAAATTATTTTAAATTTTTCAAAAACTTCTCAGAAAAAAGGACCAAATATATCACTCAATATTAAAACTTCTATTATAGTCATGCTATCTTCCCTGTACTCTGTGTACATAATTTTGATATACTAAAACAATTTGATTACTGACTTTTTCACATGCCAAACAACTAAATGGTTTTTTTCTACAAGTTCTGAATCAATAATATTTATATTTTTGAACTAATTTTCTCCCAAAAATACCCCAGAATTTTCCTGTTTGCTTATCTTTGGCTATTAATTTCTAGATGTCATATTACATTTAAATTGATAAGAAAACTATCTATGCTTATTTAACCTTTACATTTTAAAAGTAACTTTTTCCTGACATATTTCAAAATCTAAAATGCTAAATCAAATTTTAATCCTTGAGGTTGTACTCCCAACACACTTCTCAAATATATTTCTACCAGGGATGTGCATGAGTATTTACTGCATTATACACTACCCATTTTCTTCTTTGAATTTCCTAGGATAATTTTTAAATTCATAATCAGCAACTCTTCCTGCCCTATTTTAGGGTTTGATAGAAGAAATTCAGATTCCCCTAAGCAAGTGCTCACCTACAATTGGTAAGTGCTATATATTATATCTTCCTATGAATGTTCCCAGTAGAGGATATGACTTTGTTCCTAAGTTTGAATCTATAATTTCCTTAATTAAATGAAATATGAATTGTAAATATCAGGCATTTATCAAGACCACTGTGGATAAAAACAAAGAGCCAACCTGGACGCTCAGAAAAAGCTATAAGATTTATCTCCCTTCATACCCAATGTGACTATAGTCCTTTAATTCTAAAAGGAATGAGAAAGAGGGGATGGTTGTGGGTATAAAAGGGTAGCATAAGGAATCCTTGTGATGGGGTTATTTGTTACTTTAGCTATTGCACTGGTTATAAGAATCTATAAATGTAAAAAATTACATAGAGCTATTTATGTAGAAGATACAGATAAACAATAAGTTTGATAGGATTTTATCCATGCCAGTTTCTTTGTTATGATATATTATAGTTGTACAAGACATTGTCAGTGAAGGAATCTGGAAGGGATACTGGACTTTACAGTCTCTGCTTTACTTCCTACAACTGCACAAGAAACTATAATGATCTCAAAATTGGAAAGTTAAAGATAATAGACTCCTCATCCTCTTATAAAAAATAGAAAGTGGGTTGGACATCTGCTTTACCATATCCTCTGGCTGAGGTCCCTAATATCAAGTCCCTCTGAGTAGAGAATAGTAAATTTTACTGAAAAATTATCTTTCATAACTAAACTGTTATATTGTTACTATTCAAAAGTCAATATAAAAATTTGCATAATCTACATTTGTAAAATTGAGTTAATTAAAATAATTTAATTTAGCTTTTACTAAGTAGTTTTCCACAATGCAGTCAAACTATTAAGAGTACTGAAAGCATAGGATACCTGATACAGATTCAAAATAGTCTTCAAATTTAAATGAGATATTTGGAAGATTTCCTATGTATTGCTACAGCCTCCCTCCCCACATACACAGTTAGATTTCATTAATAAAATGTTAGTAATCACTGAAATTTTCATTTAAAATGGAAGATTGATAGAGTGGTGATAGGACAAGTGAAGGAAATACATGCAGGAATGAGTGGGTAAGCAAGAGAAAAGGGAGATGGTAAGGTTATTGGGTCTCATGTAGGCATCATATACTTTAGCCTAAAGCATTGCAGATTAGACAGCCTGTCACACCCTCTGAACCTCCTTTTCAATTGCAAATCCTCTGCTAGCTGCAGAGGTAAACAAACAAACAAACAATCTATGGAAACTTCCATCCACCTGAAGTTAGGGTACCTGAGAATGTTAGTTAGGATACCTGACAATTAGCTCAGGGACTGCCCAAATCTTCCCCTACCCACAGATTATTGGCAATTTTAAAAAGGGCTTGAAACAGAGAGTATCCCTCTTCTTTTTTTCCTTTTTTCATCCCACCTGGTCCAACTGCTCAGGTGGGGCCACCATTGCTTTTTGTGATGACTTCCCTTACCTTTAATAAACTCTATTCCCTCTCTTACTACTTCTATATATTCTTCCTAGATTCTCCCACATGCAACATAAAGAATCTAGGAGTCTTGTAATCAGAGATTGATACAGCAAAAATCAGTAGGACTTTAGATAGAGAGAAATGGTTTTCATCTCGGAGGTCTCACAAATTTCAAATACTGAGAAAATCTCTTAATCAGAAGAGAAAAAGATAAATAAGTCTTAGAGTACTACAAAACCTTCTCTAAGCAACAATTCTCAAGAATAATTCTGTAGCCTTGAATCAAAAAGAGAAAATTCACAATTTTTAATTACGAGAATAATTATATAAGCAAAGAAAGGAGCACTCCCCCAAAGATGCCTGAACTACAAAAGTAAATCACCAGATAGTGCCTATGTGATCTGGCTTGTTTGTCCCACGTGGTTCTTGTAAAGAATCAAAAAAGGATCTCATTTTTCTAATTTGTTTTCTAACAGCAAAATTTTCATTTAGCAAAAATATTTTCCCTTCAAACCAGAAGAAAGAAATAGACAATTTCAATTTTAGAACACTTATAAATGAAGATTTAGCTCCACATTTATTGAGGCCCCATGCTTTTTAACTTAAAATCTAAGGGGAAAAAAAGAATAAAATAGAGGGCTGGGCAGTAGCTTAGCATTAGAGTGCTTGTGTAGCATATACAAGGTAATGAGTTTGATGCCCATCACCGAAAAAAAAAAAAAAGGAAATAATTTTAAAGGGTTGTAATAAGGATAACTATGGAGAGTTGAAGTTGTAAATTTAGTTAAGCTTGAAAGTTGAAGATACACTTTCTTTAAATGTTGATGTTCTGCTAAGAAAATATAGTCTTTGAGTCCATCTTTGGGAAAAAGGATACATACATTGAACCAACTAAAGGAAAGGGAAAATTTTATTTGCCACTCTTCATAATTGTTTCCTCATTTGATTTTCTAGAATTTTGCTATGTGCTTTAAAGTTCCACATGTAAAGGCATTCAGTTTTGCAAAATAAAATCTCAAGTGTTGGTTTTCATGTTATTAAATATCAGAACAAATTAACATATGAAATAAAACTCAAAAACATTCCTATTTTTCTTTTTTTATAGAACTAAAACTATATTTGCATTTCTCTTTTATGAGTTGATATCAACTAGAAATATAACTAGTTTACATTACTAAGTCTGCCAATTAGTTTTCTCTAAGGAACGTGTACTTGACTTCTAAGCCACTTTTCTTGGGTCCTGTTCTTCCATTCTGCTGGTTTTAAATTTTCCCTGTGTTTGTTTCTTCTTAGCCATTATATAAAATATCTGTTCATTGCCTTCTATTTTGCAACTACTTTCCTTAGGGTTTTAACCTTGACTTTTACACCAAGACCCTTCTTTGGAAACCATATTTACCAGCATTACTCTACATTATGTGTTTGCAGGTCTACAGCTCTCACCACTTTTCATACCTGCTCACATTATATGTTGCATCTCCACAAACATCTCAAATTCAAAATTTCTAAACATACTATCCAACCAGTAGTCCTTATTTAGGTGAATGTTGCCATGATACCCATATCACAATTCCTTCCCTGTTAGAGTGATGCAATCTACCATCAACTTTTCTCCTTCTTCTCTATCATTCCCTAAAATTTTTCATCATAATTTGTTCCAAATAGCATGGCCTTATCCAGATTATCACCATCTGACACAGATTTCCAAATAATATCACTAAATTCCCAGTTTCCTCATTTGAAATAGTGTTCCACAATGAACTTGAAATAATAACATCAAATGTTTGCCTGGATCTCTCTCAGCAGTTTTTCATTGTATTTAGGATTAAGTGCCACAACCTTAACAAAAACTTTCAGGACCCAATGCTGAAGCTGTTTTCAGCCTCACTGACTGTTACTTCCTCTTAGACCTCTACCCTCCAAATGTTTAGATCTATTGCTCAGCTCTCTGTATTGATATATTTGGCTTCCCTAGCCTAAAACACTTACTACTCTTTTCATCTTGTTTTGACCTAGGAAACCCTGTTATCATTTATACTTAAGGTTAAACACTTGCTCATTGAATATCCAAATTCCATTTAGCTTAATGCTCACATGTGGCTTTTATGGTGGAAAATTATTTAAAAATCAATGATATTTCAGTATTATAAGTAATATGTAAATAGATTACAGAGTGTCTGTATAAGGAAATATAAAAGAATGAATAAGAAAATTAGCAATAAATATAATAGAGAAACCAAATTAATCATGTGAAAACGTGGCAAGAAATAAATGTGCTCACGTATGCTAAGATTTCATTCATTTTCTCCTTCTGAACTTGTGAAGTAATGTATAAACCTGTTTTTCAGAAATGTACTCATACTGCACCTTAATTTTGGCATTCATTGATACTTTTTTAGGTCCTTGTGTGAATTCAATGCAAAGAATTCTCATCATTTGTTTTTCTATCACAGAAAATAAATCAGTAAGTTAGCCATAATCATCAGAGTGTGTTTAACATCAGTTTCAAATAACATTGCAGAAAATAGCATGAATAGGGCAAAGCATATAATAATCTTGGTCTTAACATACTGTTTTGATTGCATAACAGTGTTTGTGATGACAAAAACAGAGGCTAAACCTAGAGTGAATATGCTCAAGCATTGGCACTGACAATCCTGGCTGTGTGATCTTGGATCAGCTATTTAATTCCTTCTATAAAATAGAAATAATATTAGTACATATATCATAGGTTTTCATGTTATTCAAAACAATCGAAGGTATTAATTATGTAGAACGATGCTCAGCACAGAGCAAACGTCATGTAAGAGCATCTATTATTAAAAATTGCAGTTCACCTAGTTGGCATTTGTTATGGGATTTTAGTAAAACAACAGAGTACAGGGGAGAAGCAATAGCGTTGCTAATCAGTCAACCAGTCTACACTCATGGCAACCTCAGGAATAAACCAGACAGCAGATGCGATAACTTTTACAAATTAACATACTAATTATGCTAGAAGTTTTACACATAAAAATTAAGATATAAAGCAACAAATAAGTCCTTTTCTAAGTTTTAGGGCATCAGAGCTGCAGATAAAGTTCTTTTTTTAACAAAGACATAGACTGAAGTTTTTGCAGCATAGGAGTTTACGTACTTGCACTGAAACTCTGTTGATGAAAACACTTGGTTAATTTGGCCTGAGAATCTGCTTGGTGAATGTACCTGTCTTCAAAGAATTATCAGTGAACTCTGACCCATCTACTGTGTGCTTTTTGTCAGAGAGGGGTAGATAACAACCTGTAAAACTGTCATGAAATATTATTTTTATTTCTTTGTAACAGCTTTGAATTTGACTCTTGGAAGATACTTAATAAATATTTCCTCAATAAATGCTTAATTTATTGAAATTCACACAAAATAGCTTTCATTGCAGAACTTACACAAGGAAATTAGTTCAATATCACAGATAAATTTATTACATGCTACATACATTAAACCTAGCTGAAGGCTGGGCATGGTAGTTCTCACCTGTAATCCTAGCTACTGGGGAGACAGAGATTAGGAGGCTCAAGGTTCAAGACCAGCTCTGGAAAAAAGTGTGATAACCTTTCTGAACAGTAATGAAAGCAAAAAAGGCTAGAGGTTTGCTGAAGTGATACAGTTCTTGCCTAACAAGTGCAAAGCCCTAAATTCAAACCCAATATTGACACCCCCTCCAAAGAAAACTTAGCTGAATTATACCCAGTGGTTTGTTACCCACTGTGGCTATGTATATAAGAGTGCAATTTATTGGTAAACTATTCGGTACAGTCAGCAGGTGTTCTCAGTCCTCTCAGTAGGATTCAGACAAAAAAAATGGGTACAGTTCCAAGCCAAGGCAAACAACAGTACTGTAGACATTGAGTCAAGAATGAGTGAGTGAAAGCAAGAAAGTGTAAGAGAGTAAAGGAAGAATAGTACAGATGCGTTGAAGTTTTGGAACTCATAATAGAGGAAACTGCAAATTTTCCAGAGGCAGTTAGCAAGGATTAGAAAGACTGTTCTGGTAATATCAAACAAGATGTATTGAAAAGACAGAATACTATATGGGTGAAGATGCCCCTTCCAAAACTGGACCATGAAGAAAAGAAATTTCAGGGCAGAATCAGCAAGATGAAGTTGCAGAAGGAAGAAGGGACATAGATACACATTTCAGAATTTGAATAGATATAGACACTCAAAGGGTTAAAAATTAGTAAAAATGACTATATATTTTCAAACTGTGGTAATTAGAAGAATATAACCAACAGAAATAGAAGTAAGAGAGAAGTCTTCTCTAAACAATAATTTTTGTTTGTGACATATTGAGTTTTTTATGTGCTGCTTTGTTAGCAACTAAATAGAATGCAGAGTGACACAAGTGTTGAAGCAAAAAGTAGAGTTTTGGACTTTGGAAGCACCAAAAATGAAAGCTTAGACAGTGAGAATGTGTGATTCTACAAAGGGAAAGAAAAGAATATTCTAAGAGCTAAGTTATGGAAAATAACCACCATTAGGATTCAAAGAATGAGAACATGGATGGAAATAGGAGCTAGTAAGTTTAGGAAAAGTTATTTACATAAGAGCAGTCCCTAAAAAGTTCCATTTTTGTAGGCAACCAAGGTATTAAATTATAAGGATTAAGCAAAAAGTGAAAGAAATGCTATTTCATCAAAATAAATGTTAACATTTTAATTAACCTTACTCTAACCCAAGTTCTGAACATGACATAGAACATGGAAAAATAATGTGGGTTGTTCAGGAAATGACATGAATGACCAGCAAGTTGTGACACTTTATTTCTATTGTGATATTGAATTTCAGTAATCAAAATCATATATTTTATCAGGAATTCACAATACTGAGATAGCTTTTTCTTTGCTTACCTTGCTTATCTATGATCTGAGCAATCATTTCCATGGTGCATTTAGAAAAATTTTACAGGGTATCCTCAGGAAAACTTCTCTGCTCCCCATGCTTCCTCAAATTTTGCTGATTTTGTTTGTTTGCAGATGCCTTTGCTCTCAGTGCTTTTATGTTGCTTTATTTGATTAGTTCTGTTACTATTAGTATCAACATTATTAATTTTATTAGTTACAAGGAATATTTAGTTCACTGAAAATATTCCACTACATGCATTTATGCAGAAATACAATCATTAAGAATCAGATATGGCAGCCAGCACTTCTAGCATTCCTTACGTTTTCTATCATTTTCTTCTAAGTTCTTTACACGTGCTAACATATTTATATACAAGACAACGTATTGAGGTAGGTATTGTTCTACTAGTGTTTGAAAATTAGGAAAATGAGTCATAGTGCAGTTAAACTTGAGATCATTTCTCAAGACTTTAGAGATTTAAAAACAGAAAAGGCTATCTGGTTATTATTGACCTGAGACTTCTTGAACCCACAATATTGGTTTATGCTTCTGCTAGGATTTTTCTATCACCATCTCTACTTTGTGAAACTTGCCATCATTTAAAGTTTTTCCCAGCAGAATATTTATTCCTATCTTATTTATTTCTAATTATCTTTTAGGCACCATGATTACATGGTGTAGACATCTAATACTAAGGAAAATAAAGTGAGTGGAGTGCTGTTTTTTTCCTAGGTCAATCACTTGGTTTCCTGCTACTATGAAATTAAAACAGAGAAAAGATTTCACAGGATTTGCTTCCCTTTATCTCCCTCTTTTTTGTGTGTGTGTCACTCGGGACAAAAACCTGGGGCCTTTTGCTTGCTAGAGAGGCACTCTCCCTCTTTAGCTCCACCTCCACCTATTTTTGTTTTAGTTATTTTTGAAATAGCATCTCATGTTTATGCCCAGGCTAGCCTGGACCATGATCCTGTTATTTATGCTTCTTTCATAGCTGGGATGGTAATCATGCCACCATTTCCAGCTTTTATTGGTGGAGATGGGGGTCTTGTGAACTTTTTGTCTGTGCTGACTTTGAAGCACCACCCTCCCAGTCTCTACCTTCTCAGTAGTTAGGATTATTACAGTTGTGAGCCATGGTTCCTAGACTGATTCATTTCCCTTTATTCCCAAAGAAACATGTTATTAAAGTAGTAAAACTGATCATTACTAAACATTGAACTTGCATAATTTTTTAAATTAATGAGTACAATGATAACAGGTGATTTGATGCAATTCAAATGCCTGGTTACTGTTCTAATAATACCTCATGTAAGTGTTATAAATCACTTCCTAATGAAACTCTTGTTTGAATGAAGTTACTGTTATGCAAGGAAAATACTTCTGTGAACTTTGTGGTCAGGAGATATAATGATTGTGGGAACCTTTGGTTAGTCCTTCTCTTGGGGTGTGTTCTCCAGCCAAAGGAATCATAAGCAATTTCCTGGTTCTCCTTTATTTCCCCTCTCCACATGTTTAGTGCTTTTTTTTTCTGTGAAAACTGCATTTCAGGTATTTTGCCTTTTAAATGGAACAGCTGGAACTGTTGCTTCTTAAACACATACTTCCTCTTTATACAAAATATTTTCCAGATTTATTTTGAATTTCATTTAAGATGAATCTTAAAAAAGAAACATCCTAAAACTTTTGCAACATATGACATGTATTTCTGAGTCTAAAGACTCAATTGCTTTACAGTAAAAGGAAATGATGATTAAGTAGAAAACCATCACCCTCTCCTCAATTTTTTACCCTTCCAATTGCCATTTATTTAGACAAGATTACTGTCCCTTTCCATTTAATTTGCTGAATTGTAATCAAATACTGGTAACTCAGATATTATTCATGCCATTTGTAAGCTATTCTCCACATTCTTGTCATCATAAATTCTATAGGTATTACTATTTTTAATATAATCTCATTGTAATCATAATATTATATATTATTTCTTTAAGTCTGTTAAAATACTGGGAAGAAATCTGAGAAATGTCTGAAAATGATTTAAAAACTAATATCATTTTCTTACTATGCCAAGGCAAAAATATTAAAGAAAAAATTATATCAATGTTTATTTTGGGAACTTATATTAAGGTTAAATTGGAAAAAACCCTGCAATCTTGTAATTGGACATATAGATGAGGAATGAACAATGCTTTACAACTATTTAATAGAAATTCATGCTCTACATATTTTTAAAAGGAAGGCATAGTCAATGTAGAAAAGAATTCTAAATAAAATGATTTTTATTCAAATTAATAGGTTTACATTAAACTACAAAAATGAAATCTGTAAACTAAATGGTAAAAATTGCTAGTTTAAGTAGTGACTGAAAATATTTGTCATTAAATATGCAATGGTTATTTTAGGCAAAGTAGAAGAAGCAGGACTTTATGGAAAATATGTAGTTAACATGCATGTGTTCATAATGCCACCAACTCATAAGTGCCTAAGAGAACAAAACCCCATCATTAATTTGAAAACTTATATCTAAATCTACAGCATAGTTTACCTCATATCAATTTTTAATTTTGGTTATATATGTCTATGTCAAAAACTATATAGCATACTTAATACTATTTTTATCCTTGTTTTTTTAGTTGGACTGTTAGAAAAAGATTGAAAAATTGTTAAAAGCCTCTATTGTTTTTATAACTATTAGTAGAAAGTAGAGACATGGTGTTTGGCCACTGAGAACAGGCTTTTCTCCCAACACTGATTTTAGTGGAAGGAGGTTTGAAGAGCATAGATGAGCTATAATGTATTTTATATGAAACAATACTTGTGAAGGAAGATGTCCTTAACTATGGATACGTTTCAAAGTCACTTCAAGAAGAAGAAACATTATCCTTTCCACAACTTTGCAGCTGTGTGATGACAGGGAATGTATGGAAAGATGAGTGTTATCACCAATCAAAGACCAACATTCCTTTAATTTTGCAAGAAATTCTATGCCTTATTCTGATGAGGTGAAATGAGGAGAATCTGTGTGCCTTCTCTCATCTCCAAAAGATACTTCTAGAATAAGAACATTCAGATGGGAGAAAAAAGAAGAAACCAGTCTTAGATTGTGATTATTATTCCCCTGAACAGGTTAATGATAGAAAAAAGGATACCAGTCTTCAACATAAATTATCTTTTTCTCAGTTCCAAAAAGAAGGATGAACAAGTTGAGCAGATAAGTTCTGCTGGGGTCCCTGTCTGAAATTCCAGGATGGAAAAGTTTGGAGAGCAAATCCAATGGCAGTAGAAATACCATGTACAAGAAGAGTTCAGGCTGTAATCCTGAAAGACACAATCTCAAATGACATAGTCTGCTATACTGATATCCTTATAAATAAAAACCTCTGAAGTTTAAAGTTCCTGAAACCTACAAAGATCATAATTGTGAACACATAATTTGGGAAAGAAATCCTTAAAAGTCGTCTACTTACACTTTTTTCCAGTTAGTGTAAAATACCCATAATACCAAAATAAGCAAGTCCACAGAGACAGAAGGCAGATTAGTGGTTGCTAGGGGCTCAGGTTACACAGGGTAGGGGAGTGACTGCATAAAATGATATAAATTTCCATTTTTGTCGTGATGGAAATTTTTGGGAAATTGGTAGTTGTACAATGTTGGAAATGGGCCAAAAGCCACTGAAGTAAACAACTTAAAATGGCTAAAATGGTGAATTTTATGTTATATGAATTTTATCTAAAAAATAAATAAACCACAGAAACTGTTCGTGTGATTTTGGCTAATGTTATGGATACTTAGTCCTTACAGGTGACCATTCATGGAGAGACAACTCAGTACTTACACTTTTAAGTGCGGATTTATTTGAGGAATATGTAAAACCATGATGAATACCCCATGGGTGAGTTGGCACAATGAAATAAGCAATAATAACAGATATTCTGACAAACAAGTTACTGAGAGATAATCTACTCTTAGTTACGACAGTTATGAGCAGATGAACTGCATTAATAAAGAAATAAGTTAAAAAGAGTAATGTATAAGTGCCTATCCTAATGATTGGCAACTGCATGCCCCAGCTTTTTTCTATGGTCACCTGACACAGTGTGATTCACAATCTATCTTAATGAAATTGATCAACAACCTTGATTGCTATCCACTGCATATGCAGTCATCTAAAGAGCTGAGAACCTGAGGAATTCCAAGATGGCGGCTAGAGGTAGGAAGCAGAAAGCGACCCTCCTATAGTGAAATCTTGGAGAGACGCTGGAGACACACTTTGCAGGCATAATCACCGAGAAAAGGCATAACTTTGACCCCTCCACACCTCCAGCCGGCGCAGAGAATCTCCACTTCACATTAAACGGAGAACCGAGGAGGCCCCCGGGCCGCCAGTGGCCGGCGCCCATACGGCTTGGGAAGACGCGGACCAGGTGAGCTTCGCGGTACCGCGGTTCCCCCACAGACAAGCCTGGGCCAGAGCAGCATAGCCCCCTGGACAGACTGACCTCCACCCGGGCAAAAAAGAGAAACTGAGTACTAAGCAATAAGAACAGTTAAGACACGCTGGAAAGAGGGTGGGGCGCCCTGAGCGCTGAAGATTGGGGGAAGGGAATCCTTCCCGGGACTGTAAATAAACGAGCCGGGCGGGCCGGAGAGGCTCTGGCGGGAGCGGGGCGCGCCCAGTAACCAGGAGCGGGGACGCTTGTGAGAGGAGGGAAGACCCACTTCCCACGTGAACTGTAAATAAACACGCAGGCCTGACAACGCGGGGCAGTGTCGCCTTTCCCAGTGCTTGGAAAGGGAAAAGCCTGTAGCAGAGGCCCCCCTCCCCCGCACAGGAGAACTCTGAGCAAACAAAGCCTGTGGGACCAGGTGAGTGCTAAGCTCACCCCAGAGAACTGCATAAATAACGCCGCCAGCTACAGGCTGAGAGCAGCAGGCAGGCAAGCCACAGTTGCAGATACCACTCTCAGAACTGCCTCCAGACGCTTTTTTTTTCTTTTTCTCCCTACCTTTGATGAGAGAACAACCGAATTACACCTGCAAGCCGAAAAACTTACTGAAACTGTATTGCATTTGAACTGGGGACACTTGGTGGGGTTTTTTTTTTTTTTTTTCTTCTGTGTGTGTGTGAGTGTAGTTTTGTTCTACTTTATGCATCCCGTTTGATGAGACAACTACAGAACAACATCTGAGGCACCAACTCCAGGACTGGAGATTGAGACGGACATCCAAATTATTAAGACTGAAATTGCATTGCATATAAACTTGGAAGTTTTTTGGTTTTTTGGGGTTTTTTTGTTTTTTTAAATTTTCTATTTTCCATTTTATTTTAATTCATTTTTATAAATAGATATTACTTTCATATACTTATTTTTTATTTTTTTTATCTTTGATTTTCAATCCTCTCTCTGTCTCTCTATTGTCTGTTCAGCTTACTGTCGATTAGTACACTAACACTCCCTGTTTATACCTTTGAAACTCTCTTGTCTGATACCTTGTTCTGCTTTCTCCCTCTTGTCTGTATATTTGTTTTCTCCTTTTCTTTAACTTCTTGCTTTCCATCTCAGCTCACTCTTCCATTCTCAATATTACCATTGTTATTATTACAAGCTAGAAAATACTTAATTACACACAGTACAGGGACAGTAACAACACCAAGGACAATGACAGGAAGACAGAAAAAACAAGGAAACCAGTTTCCCCACAGCAAAAAATTAGTACAGGAACCAGAGGGGAATGAAGAGAACAGAAACTCAGAGCCAGACTCCAACAAAATGAAGATAAACTATGCCAAAGGACCCAATGAAGCCTACAAGAATAATTTAAAAGAAGACATACTACAAGTACTCAATGAGAATTATATAGAGATGATACTGGATAGGGTCAACCAAAATGTACAGGAGACACTCAAGAAATTCCAAGACAATAAAAATAGAGAATTTGAAAAAGCAAAAGAAGAAATAAAGGAAACCATAGAAGCACTGTATAAACACCAAAGTGAAAGAGAGAACACAATGAATAAATGGATAAATGAACTCAGGACAAAAATAGACAACAATAAAGAAGAAAACAGCCAGGATATGGAAAACCTCAGAAAAAAGAACGAAACAGAACTGCAAAACAAAACGGAAGGCCAATCCAGCAGAATAGAACAAACACAAGACAGAATCTCAGAACTTGAAGATGAAATGGTAATTAAAGGAAAAACTGAAGAACTACTAATTAAACAACTCAAGACCTGTGAAAAGAAAATGCAAGAACTCACTGACTCCATCAAAAGACCAAACTTGAGAATCATGGGCATAGAAGAAGGAGAAGAGGTGCAAGCGAAGGGAATGCGTAATATATTCAACAAAATAATAACGGAAAATTTCCCAAATTTAAAGAAAGATATTCCCATACAAATGCAAGAGGCCTCCAGGACACCAAACAGACCAGATCAAAATAGAACTACTCCACGACATATCATCATTAAAACAACAAGTTCAGAAACTAAGGAAAGAATATTGAAGGCTGCAAGAGAGAAAAAACAAGTAACATACAAAGGTAAACCCATCAAAATCACAGCAGACTTCTCAACAGAAACATTAAAAGCAAGAAGAGCGTGGGGTGAGATCTTCCGGGCACTGAATGAAAATAACTTCAACCCCAGGATACTCTACCCAGCAAAGCTATCATTCAAAATAGATGGAGCAATAAAAGTCTTCCATGATAAGCAGAAACTAAAACAATATGTGACCACAAAGCCACCATTACAAAAGATTCTGCAAGGGATCCTGAACACAGAAAGTGACACCCAACTTAACCATGAAAAGGCAGGCAGCACCAAACCACAGGATAAGAAAAAGCAAGACAGTAGAGAGTAACATCAAGTTAGGTACACACAATCAAACCTTCAAACAACTAAGATAACTAAATGGCAGGAATCACCACATACCTATCAGTACTAACACTTAATGTTAATGGACTTAATTCACCCATCAAAAGACACCGTTTGACAAAATGGATTAAAAAAGAAGATCCAACAATTTGTTGCTTACAGGAGACTCATCTCACCGACAGAAATAAGCATATGCTCAGGATGAAAGGCTGGAAGAAGATTTACCAAGCCAATGGCCCCCGAAAACAAGCAGGAGTAGCAATACTTATCTCTGACAAAGTAGACTTCAAACCTACATTGATCAAACGAGATAAAGAAGGACATTCCATACTAATAAAAGGGGAAATAGACCAAAAGGAAATAATAATCATCAATCTGTACGCACCCAATGTCAACGCACCCAATTTCATCAAACATACCCTGAAAGACCTAAAAGCATATATAAACGCCAACACAGTGGTTGTGGGAGACTTTAACACTCCATTATCATCAATAGATAGGTCATCCAAACAAAAACTCAATAAAGAAATCCAAGATCTAAAATATGCAATAGATCAAGTGGACCTAGTAGATGTCTACAGAACATTTCATCCAACCTCTACACAATATACATTCTTCTCAGCAGCCCATGGAACCTTCTCCAAAATAGATCATACCCTAGGGCACAAAGCAAGCCTCAGCAAATATAAGAAAATAGAAATAATACCATGCATACTATCTGACCACAATGCAGTAAGGGTAGAACTCAACAACAAAAGTAAAGACAAAAAACATGCAAACAGCTGGAAACTAAATAACTCATTACTTAATGAAGAATGGATCATCGATGCAATAAAAGAGGAAATTAAAAAGTTCCTAGAAGTCAATGAAAATGAAAACACAACCTACCGGAACCTATGGGACACAGCTAAGGCAGTCTTGAGAGGAAAGTTTATAGCCATGAGTGCATATATTAAAAAGATTGAAAGATCCCAAATCAATGACCTAATG
This sequence comes from Castor canadensis, assembly GCF_047511655.1. Lineage (NCBI taxonomy): Eukaryota > Metazoa > Chordata > Mammalia > Rodentia > Castoridae > Castor > Castor canadensis. The sequence continues at coordinate 87,065,882 of NC_133397.1, read as the reverse complement.
ATACATCTCAAACTCCTAGAAAAACAAGAACAAGCAAATCCCAAAACAAATAGAAGGAGAGAAATAATAAAAATAAGAGCTGAAATCAACGAAATAGAAACCAAAAAAACCATACAAAGAATTAATGAAACAAAAAGTTGGTTCTTTGAAAAAATAAACAAGATCGATAGACCCCTGGCAAACCTGACTAAAATGAGGAGAGAAAAAACCCAAATTAGTAGAATCAGGAATGCAAAAGGGGAGATAACAACAAACACCATGGAAGTCCAGGAAATCATCAGAGACTACTTTGAGAACCTATATTCAAATAAATTTGAAAATCTAAAAGAAATGGACAGATTTCTAGATACATATGATCATCCAAAACTGAACCAAGAGGAAATTAATCACCTGAATAGACCTATAACACAAAATGAAATTGAAGCAGCAATCAAGAGTCTCCCCAAAAAGAAAAGTCCAGGACCTGATGGATTCTCTGCTGAATTCTACCAGACCTTTAAAGAAGAACTGATACCAACCCTCCTTAAACTGTTCCATGAAATAGAAAGGGAAGGAAAACTGCCAAACACATTTTATGAAGCCACTATTACACTTATCCCAAAACCAGGCAAAGACACCTCCAAAAAGGAGAACTATAAGCCAATCTCCTTAATGAACATTGATGCAAAAATCCTCAACAAAATAATGGCAAATCGAATTCAGCAACACATCAAAAAGATTATTCACCACGACCAGGTAGGCTTCATCCCAGGGATGCAGGGGTGGTTCAACATACAAAAATCAATAAATGTAATAAACCACATTAACAGAAGCAAAGACAAAAACCACTTGATCATCTCAATAGATGCAGAAAAAGCCTTTGATAAGATCCAACATCATTTCATGATAAAAGCTCTAAGAAAACTAGGAATAGAAGGAAAGTTCCTCAACATTATAAAAGCTATATATGGCAAACCTACAGCCAGCATTATACTTAATGGAGAAAAATTAAAACCATTCCCTCTAAAATCAGGAACCAGACAAGGATGCCCACTATCTCCACTCCTATTCAACATAGTACTGGAATTCCTAGCCAGAGCAATTAGGCAAGAAGAAGGAATAAAAAGAATACAAATAGGTAAAGAAACTGTCAAAATATCCCTATTTGCAGACGACATGATCCTATACCTTAAAGACCCAAAAAACTCTACTCAGAAGCTTCTAGACATCATCAATAGCTATAGCAAGGTAGCAGGATATAAAATCAACATAGAAAAATCATTAGCATTTCTATACACTAACAATGAGCAAACGGAAAAAGAATGTATGAAAACAATTCCATTTACAATAGCCTCAAAAAAAATCAAATACCTAGGTGTAAACCTAACAAAAGATGTGAAAGACCTCTACAAGGAAAACTCTACACTTCTGAAGAAAGAGATTGAGGAAGACTATAGAAAGTGGAGAGATCTCCCATGCTCATGGATTGGTAGAATCAACATAGTAAAAATGTCTATACTCCCAAAAGTAATCTACATGTTTAATGCAATTCCCATCAAAATTCCAATGACATTCATCAAAGAGATTGAAAAATCTACTGTTAAATTTATATGGAAACACAAGAGGCCACGAATAGCCAAGGCAATACTCAGTCAAAAGAACAATGCAGGAGGTATCACAATACCTGACTTCAAACTATATTACAAAGCAATAATAATAAAAACAGCATGGTACTGGCACAAAAACAGACATGAAGACCAGTGGAACAGAATAGAGGATCCAGATATGAAGCCACACAACTATAAGCAACTTATCTTTGACAAAGGAGCTAAAAATATACGATGGAGAAATAGCAGCCTTTTCAACAAAAACTGCTGGGAAAATTGGTTAGCAGTCTGCAAAAAACTGAAACTAGATCCATGTATATCACCCTATACCAAGATTAACTCAAAATGGATCAAGGATCTTAATATCAGACCCCAAACTCTTAAGTTGATACAAGAAAGAGTAGGAAATACTCTGGAGTTAGTAGGTATAGGTAAGAACTTTCTCAATGAAACCCCAGCAGCACAGCAACTAAGAGATAGCATAGATAAATGGGACCTCATAAAACTAAAAAGCTTGTGTTCATCAAAAGAAATGGTCTCTAAACTGAAAAGAACACCCACAGAGTGGGAGAAAATATTTGCCAATTATACATCAGACAAAGGACTGATAACCAGAATATACAGGGAACTTAAAAAACTAAATTCTCCCAAAACTAATGAACCAATAAAGAAATGGGCATGTGAACTAAACAGAACTTTCTCAAAAGAAGAAATTCAAATGGCCAGAAAACACATGAAAAAATGCTCACCATCTCTAGCAATAAAGGAAATGCAAATTAAAACCACACTAAGATTCCACCTCACCCCTGTTAGAATAGCCATCATCAGCAACACCACCAACAACAGGTGTTGGCGAGGATGCGGGGAAAAAGGAACCCTCCTACACTGTTGGTGGGAATGTAGACTAGTACAACCACTCTGGAAAAAAATTTGGAGGCTACTTAAAAAGCTGGACATCGATCTACCATTTGATCCAGCAATACCACTCTTGGGGATATACCCAAAAGACTGTTACTCCAGAGGCACCTGCACATCCATGTTTATTGCGGCACTATTCACAATAGCCAAGTTATGGAAACAGCCAAGATGCCCCAGCACTGACGAATGGATTAAGAAAATGTGGTATCTATACACAATGGAATTTTATGCAGCCATGAAGAAGAACGAAATGTTATCATTCGCTGGTAAATGGATGGAATTGGAGAACATCATTCTGAGTGAGGTTAGCCTGGCTCAAAAGACCAAAAATCGTATGTTCTCCCTCATATGTGGACATTAGATCAAGGGCAAACACAGCAAGGGGATTGGACTATGAGCACATGATAAAAGCGAGAGCACACAAGGGAGGGGTGAGGATAGGTAAGACACCTAAAAAACTAGCTAGCATTTGTTGCCCTTAATGCAGAGAAACTAAAGCAGATACCTTAAAGCAACTGAGGCCAATAGGAAAAGGGGACCAGGAACTAGAGAAAAGGTTAGATTAAAAAGAATTAACCTAGAAGGTAACACCCACGCACAGGAAATCAATGTGAGTCAATGCCCTGTATAGCTATCCTTATCTCAACCAGCAAAACCCCTTGTTCCTTCCTATTATTGCTTATACTCTCTCTACAACAAAATTAGAGATAAGGGCAAAATAGTTTCTGCTGGGTATTAAGGGGGGAAGCGGGAGGGGGTGGAGTGGGTGGTAAGGGAGGGGGTGGGGGCAGGGGGGAGAAATGAACCAAGCCTTGTATGCACATATGAATAATAAAAGAAAAATGAAAAAAAAAAAAGAAATATGATATGAAACATGCATGCAATTTAAAAAAATAAATAAATAAAAATAAAGAGCTGAGAACCTAAGGAGTTTTTACCTTTCACAAATGCAGATATACAGAAAGCACATCTAAACAATATTCCATATGTATGTATTCCACATTCTCTTGATAGATTCATTGGCTGATGGACACATAGGATGCTTTCATTTCTTTTCTGCTGCCAATGAACATGGAGTACAAATGTCCCTTTGACATATTGGTTTCCTTTCCTTTGTATATATACCTAAGTGTGGTATTTCTGGATTGTAGCATAACTGTGAAAATTTTACTTTCAGGGCCACCAATGAAAAAAAAGAAAAAGAAAGAAAAGAAGAAAAGTAAATGTGTGAAACAGGGTGATGGAAAGAAGAAAGAGCTTTGTTGTCAATAAGTGAGCAAGTTGGAATATGAAGAAAAATGTCCAAAAAAAAAGCCATCTTTCTTAAAAGTTGCAAACACAAGGCTTTTGTAGGGTTTTTAGTGGAGCCATATCAGCTAGGCAATCACTAGGGTAGTTAAAAATTTTTTTGGCTGTTCTTTTTCATGCATAGGTTGCTCTTATTCCTTGGTCACCAAGGACTCTGAGTTCTCTAAATTTGAAGAAAAGTGCTAATTAGAAACTCTCATGACTCATGCCATTTTAGTTCTTCTTCCCAGGAAAAGCTAACTCTGCAGTCTGTCATTAGGGCACAAAAGTCATCTTTTATCAGAATACAAAGGATGTTAACCCAAAGTAACTCTTCCCTAGAAAACAAGACAGCTATCATCCCTCCAAAGAGAGCTTCCTCTGGAAAGGAGAAAGATAACTGAAAGGAAATAGTGGCCAGATAAGAGGGTGAAAGTCAGTGTTCCACAGAACAATTTAACCTGTTAGGTGCTTCAGCCAAAAGTGTCATCTACATCAAAGAGAGTGGAACACTAATAATATATTGCTCAGCCATGTGGCTTCCAATATCAGTGATTTTTTTTAAAACAAGTAGAACTAAAGGTTTTTCCTCAGTAACAATATGATAGTTCTATTTTTAATTTTTTTGAGCAATCTCCATATCCTTTTCCATAATGGCTTCAATAATTTATATTCTCACCATAAGTATGCAAGGGTTCCCTTTCCTTTACAGCATCAGCAGCACTCATTTTAATAGGTGCACAGTGGGTATACAATGTAACATGTACATATGTTCTTACAATATCTTAATTAGTTCACCTCTCCATTTTTCTCCCTCATTCCTTCCCTTCTTCTTCATAGAACAATTTCAACAGATTTAATTGTGCTCTTTTCACATATGAATACAAAATACATCTACCATATTCAACTTCCTTCACCCTATCCTTATGTCTACCCACCTCCCACTGGTACCCATCCCCCAGAAAGGATCTGTTTTACTTTCTTGTTCTTCATTCTTTTAAGTATATATTGATTGTTTCAGGGAATCTTGCCTTGGTATCTCAGACATAGATATATCATACTTTAGTCAGAATAACCCCTCCCCCACTACTTACTCTTTCACTATCACCCGTATTATAATTCAAAATCTTACAGTACAATGCATTATATTATTTATGTACAAAAATGTCATAATGCAATGAACTCTTCAGTCTTTCTGAATGGTGTTCTTGTGGGAATCTCAAGCTGAGATATGGGACACTGAGGCAGTTTAGCAGGAAGTAACATTTTATTGTGCCAGCACAGACTCAGTGGACTTGTGTCCAAAGGCTGAGCCCTGAGAACAAAGGGGTCTCACCTTTTATACCCTTGTAAGCAAGTTACAGAAGCAAAAAGCAAAGGTCAACCCACATATGGCTGCATATGACTTCATTGGCTATTTCATTCCCCCAGTGTTATGCGACCTTCTTCATGTTTCAATTCTTTAAGTTTTATATCTCTGCTTTGCCATCCCTTCCCCCTGCCTCATTATCAGAACACAGCCTGTCTGTTTCTATTCTGGTCCTCCTCCCTGCTACAGTGTTTTCCTGAAGATTAATAATGTTGAAAAATTTTTTTAAGGTTCTTGTTGAACATCTGTGTATCTTACTCTGAGAAAAGTCTTGTGTAAGTGAAGAGCCCATTTATAATTATTATTATTATGAATAATGATTATTATTACTATTGAGTTTTTGTGCTTCCCTATATATTCTGGATATTATTCTCTTGTCAAATGTAGAGTTTGCAAAATTTGTAGGCTGTCTTTTAACTGCATTGATACTTTCTTTTGCTGTGCAATAGCTTTTGTGTTTGATATAATGTCATTTGTCTATCACTTTTGTTTCTTTGAGATATTGTCAAAATAAACCCTTGCTCACCCCAGGTCCAGAAGCATTTCTACTATATTTCCTTCTAATGTTTTCCTGGTTTCAGTTCTTACATTTAAGTGTTCAATTCATTTTGAGAGAATTTTGTAGCTGGTGAAATATAGGATTCCAGTTTCCAATTTTTATCACTATTTGTTTAACACCATTTGTTGAAAAAAGGAAGGATTTCTTAAGATAGACTAAAAAGCTTCTGCTCAACAAAAGAAATGGTCTCTAAACTGAAGAGACCACCTACAGAGTGGGAGAAAATATTTGCCAGCTACACATCAGACAAAGGACTGATAACCAGAATATATAGGAAACGCAAAAAACTAAATTCTCCCAAAATTAATGAACCAATAAAGAAATGGGCAAGTGAACTAAACACACCTTTCTCAAAAGAAGAAATTAAAATGGCCAAAAACATATGAAAAAATGCTCACCATCACTAGCAATAAAGGAAATGCAAATTAAAACCACACTAAGATACCATCTCACCCCTGTTAGAATAGCCATCATTAGCAACACCACTAGCAACAGGTGTTGGTGCGGAATGGGAAAAAGGAACCCTCTTACACTGCTGGTGGAAATGCAAACTAGTACAACCACTCTGGAAAAAAAATTTGTAGGTTACTTAAAAATCTAAACATTGACCTACCATTTGATCCAGCAATACCACTCTTAGGGATATACCCAAAAGACTGTGACAGTGGTTACTCCAGAAGCACCTGCACACCTATGTTTATTGCCACACTATTCACAATAGCCAAGTTATGGAAACAACCAAGATGCCCCACTACTGATGAATGGATTAAGAAAATGTGGTATTTATACACAATGGAATTTTATGCAGCCATGAAGAAGAACAAAATGTTATCATTCACAGGTAAATGGATGGAATTGGATAACATCATTCTGAGTGAGGTTAGCCTAGCTGAAAAGACCAAAAATCGTATGTTCTCCCTCATATGCAGACATTAGATTAAGGGCAAACACAACAAGGGCATTGGACTATGATCAAATGATAAAGCGAGAACACACAAGGAAGGTACGAAGATAGGCAAGACACCCAAAAAACTAGATAGCATTTGTTGCCCTCAATGCAGAGAAACTACAGCAGATACTTTAAAGCAACAGAGGCCAATAGGAGAAGGGGACCAGGAACTAGAGAAAAGGTTAGTTCGAGTAGAATTAACTTAGAAGGTAACACACATGTACAGGAAATCAGTGCATGTCAACTCCCTGTATAGCTATTCTTATCTCAACTGGCAAAAACACTTTGTCCTTCCTATTATTGCTTATACTCTCTCTTCAACAAAATTAGAGATAAGGGCAGAATAGTTTCTGCCTGGTAGTGAGGGGTAAGGGGGGGTAAGGGGGGGAGTGGGAGGGTGCGGGGGGAAGGGGGAAGAAATGACCTAAGCAGTGTATGCACATATGAATAAAATAAAAACTGAAGAAAAAGAAATCCCCATTACTGAGCACATCTTTCCAATAGTTCATTTAATTTGAGAAAACTAGTCTTTGCTTGTGATTGTGCATGTTTCTCAGCTCACTTTCCTTGGTTTATTTAAAGCCTCATTCTGCTGACTTGCCTTCTCCTTTCATATGGCCACGGGAAGCAAAATCTAAAACAACTTCATCTAATCTCAGCAAATTCAATCTTCACAAACTATCCCTACTTTACTCTCTTGAGGTTCATCATTCTACAAGAGATAGGATGTTCTTAAGAGCCTTCAAGTCTTGGAACAAACTCTCTCCAATTTCTTTTGACAATCTGCACATTGCAATTTGATATATTGCTTTGAATTTTACGTCTTTCTTATGTCTGTGCCCTGCAGAAACTATTTTAAAATGCCATTGCAAGAAAAAACTGAACTGAAAGAGAAGACAAAATAGGCAGGATGTTGACAGCATTTCCAACAAGTGAAGAAAACTTAATCTTATATCTCTTTTTACTAAGAAAAGCATACATTTGAGGAATTGGTGTTTGTCTTCTATTTAAGGAAATAAAATGATTACTGCTGAAACAGTAATAAATAGCTACACTATTTGTGAAGGAAAGTTTTATGAGAGAAAATATTTTCCTCAATTAAATAAAGTCTTTTCTCAGAAATAAAGGAATTAAAGCTGAATAAATCAATAAGGAATGCATAAAAGAAAGAACAAAATATGCATCCTTGTAGGTAATAAGTGCTTCTAAGCAAGTGAAGAGGTAAAGGATATAGATTACTGAGGTTACCTAAATCTTTCCCTATATCATGCTTTCCTGTTGTACACTTTTTATAGTTCTAACTTTATTATCTGGTAGAGGACAGACAGACAGACAGACAAATACATGCAGACATATACACACAAACACACACTTATGCCCTTTCACACATGCTACCTTATTTTTATTGTTGTGCTGGGTGAGGGTACATTGTGGTATTTATAAAAGTACTTAAAATATATCAAATATACATCACTTCAATTCACTCCTTCCCACCATTCTTCTTTATTCCACCTTCCCATTCATGGAATAGTTACAACAGGTATCATTTTTCCATTTACGTACAGGTGTACACAGTATTTCTTTCAAAAATACCTTCTTCTAGCTTTTAGAAATGAACAATGCATTATTGTCATCTAAACTCACTCTCTAAAGGAACTCTCTTACACTGCTGGTGGGAATGTAGACTAGTACAACCACTCTGGAAAAAAATTTGGAGGCTACTTAAAAAGCTAGACATCGATCTACCATTTGATCCAGCAATACCACTCTTGGGGATATACCCAAAAGACTGTGACACAGGTTACTCCAGAGGCACCTGCACACCCATGTTTATTGCGGCACTATTCACAATAGCCAAGTTATGGAAACAGCCAAGATGCCCCACCACTGATGAATGGATTAAGAAAATGTGGTATTTATACACAATGGAATTTTATGCAGCCATGAAGAAGAACGAAATGTTATCATTCGCTGGTAAATGGATGGCATTGGAGAACAGCATTCTGAGTGAGGTTAGCCTGGCCCAAAAGACCAAAAATCGTATGTTCTCCCTCATATGTGAACATTAGATCAAGGGCAAACACAACAAGGGGATTGTACTATAAGCACATGATAAAAGCGAGAGCACACAAGGAAGGGGTGAGGATAGGTAAGACACCTAAAAAACTAGCTAGCATTTGTTGCCCTCAATGCAGAGAAACTAAAGCAGATACCTTAAAAGCAACTGAGGCCAATAGGAAAAGGGGAACAGGTACTAGATAAAGGTTAGATCAAAAAGAATTAACCTAGAAGGTAACACCCACGCACAGGAAATCAATGTGAGTCAATGTCCTGTATAGCTATCCTTATCTCAACCAACAAAAACCCTTGTCCCTTCCTGTTATTGCTTATACTCTCTCTACAACAAAATTAGAAATAAGGGCAAAATAGTTTCTGCTGGGTATTGGGGGGGGAGAGGGAGGGGGTGGAGTGGGTGATAAGGGAGGGGGTGGGGCAGGGGGGAGAAATGAACCAAGCCTTGTATGCACATATGAATAATAAAAGAAAAAGAAAAAAATAAACTCACTCTCTGCCATAGCACTTCAGAAATTCTTGCTTCTCTATGTGATTTGGTACCCACTGACATCCTTTAATATTTAGAAAATTTAAGATTCTTTGGTCCTGCTGAACTTTTTCACTAAATTCAGTTTTAGAATTTTGGTCAGTAAATATGTAAGTATAATCTTATCAAAAGACTTCCACATTAACCATACACAATTTCTTAGCCTATTCATAGAAGCAGAGACTTTTTTTTTACATTTTGCTTTGAATTTCCTAAATAAATATCATTTGGCAATTTTTATTGAGTATATATACAATACTTACACAAAACATGAAATATTTGTATCAGAAAAGTGAAGAGAACATTGAAAATCCATCAAACGAATGATGGCAAGAATGGTACATGGTAAACTGAGACATGATCTTCCTGTTTGAGTTATTCACACAGGATGCTTGATGTGGAAAACAGCTAACAACAAACAGGTATCACAAGTAAAAAATAACTAATTTCTGTGTCTTAACTCATTTCTGTAATTTACACAATTATATTTATGGTTGACGATCTTACTTAGTTTCATTATCTTAACTAGTTCAGTTTTACTTACTTTAAACATTATAGTTAAAAGAGAATAGTTGATTTAAAAATACAATCTTCTACAGAAAAATCAATGTTGTAAAATTTACAAAAGTGTTAAAGTATTAGAACAAAATGCATGTGTACCTGTAAACATTTCATGCATATATTTTGTCAAGGAACATCTAATATTAACCAGCTGTATAGGACTGTAAGACAAATTTTCCCAGGCTTCAGTAAGTCTAATAAAATACAGTGTTCTCCATTAAAACCTAAGAAGGAGAGAAGTCAGTCTTATTCTAAAAATGAAAGTCATTTAGTTTGTAATATATTAGTAGTAATTAGTAATCTAATTTGTAATACATATTAGTCAGAATAATAATCAGAAATCATTGACTAGGGAAGAGAAATTTGTTATAGAAAGACAATTCTAACAAAAGAGCTTTTGGGGCCATGACATAAGTCTCCTTTCCTTGCTGGTTGGGAAATACAACAATGTCTGACAACTGAAAATTGCTACTTGTCATAAATAGCTGAAAAAATAAAGTAATTCCAATCAAATTCTGCAATAATACAAGTTTGGGTTTGATCTTAAATGGGAGAATTTGGGAGGTGTTAAATTTTTATGTTTTGTTTTGTACAATCTACGTATATGTTTTGATTTTCTGTTTTTGAGGCAGAGCCTTCCTCTGTAACCTAAACTGGCTTCAGGCTCATGATCCTCCTCACTCTGCCTCACAAATGTTGGGATGATAGGTAAGCATCACCCTGTTTGACCCTATTTTTATATATTAAAATAGCCTTGATATTTTCTATCTCTAAATTAATAGAAGAAAATGCTTAAGGCTAAACAATTCTGAGTGACGAACAATAATTTTAGCCTCCTTATTGAGGGGCCTATCTTATATTGAATTATTAACAACACAGTCATGCCTATTATTAAATATTTAATCTAAAGGAAATCATCTCTCATGTGAATAAGTACATGATATTTAATATAAAATGGAAAAGAAAGTAAAATTGAAACTATAACAATGAAAGTATGTCAGTTACATAAGATGAGGAATAAAAGAAAATGAATGGGTAAAGAGGTAATATTTGAGGAAATATGCATTGTAAACCCTGAAAGAACAAAAATAAAACTTTTAGAAAAGTTAGAATGAAATAAAACCTTTAGGAACAATGAAAATAAAATGTTTAGGATGAAGCATAGAGTACAAGCTCTGCCACTGCACTGAAAAATGGTAGACAGGAGCTTAAAACAGCCCAAGACTACAGTTGACTATCTCAACAAAATACAAACTTTGCAAAGTGGAGGCAAATTGCAAAGATATTTGAAACCATCAGCCACTGTGGTTTCTATTTTCGTCCCTCAATTTCAGGTATTTGAAGGTGTACAGACCTCTGGGAATGGGGTAATATATGGAGGTGGCGAAGGCTTACATACACAATGAGTTGAGACCAGTGCAATCGTAGCACACATCTTATAAATGAAAGAAAGTAAAGCAAATGGAGAAGCTGTCTTTCAGAGGCTTGGCAGTGACAAGAAAAAGAGCAGCATTAGGTAGGAATGGTGGATTTTAGAGACAGTGTTGTAACATGAAAAAGGAACTTTCATCCCACCCACCTTAATAAAGACTCTAGGAATTAAAGAAATTGCACTTCCCCTTACCAAAAGAAGCTTGATATGAACTGAGAAACCTACTAAGACTTCCCCTACAATACTGCCTCGGATTACTTAAAAGTACCTACTACTGGTTCATGAAAATATAAGAGCTTCATATAAGCAAAGAAATTACAAATAAAGAAGTACTTATTTAAAAAAGACAGGAGAAATCACAGTGTTAAAAAAATCTGCAGAAGAAGATATCCTTAAAAATACTAATGAACTTAAAAATCATATGTCCTATAAATTGTATATTTGAATCAGTTCATTGGAGATTAAAAACAAATACCTAGAAAAACATATTGAAGTCCACTTAAGTATTTTTAAAAGGGAGGAGGCAGGGGGAAGAAAAAGAGTAAGTGAGGGCATAAATATGATCAAAGTATATTAAATGAATGTATGGAAATAACACAGTGAAATCCTTTCATATAATTAAAACACAAAAGAAAATAACTAGATTCATAATGTCAAATAATAAGGGAGAGATAGAAGAAGATACAGAATGATATGCAGTGAACCTTCCCAGATGCCAGAACCATTTTTAAATAAAGATGAATTTATCTAAAAAAAGATGGCTAATTTCAAGTTACTAGTTAGAGAATGAATTTGTATCAACACATATAATGGGGACTTAAGGAGAGGAATTAAAACTCAGTAGAAAGATAATAAAATAATAAAGAAGTTACAAAGATTCAATGAGAAATGCATAATGAACAACTCTTATAGAAAATGGAAGAAGAGAAGAATGAGGGAGGAGGATGAGAAGAAGAAGAGGGCAAATTGATGGGAAAATGAACTGCAATATCTTCAACCATAATCCAAGAGAGTTTCCATACTTAGAAGAAAACACATATCTCCATATATGAAAACTAATCGTTTAGGAACTATCAACCTAAAATCTTCATTTCTGAGTATATCCTAATAAAAATATTTAATTGTAAGACTCAGAAAATTAAAATATATTGATCTAATAGTGAACAAAAGAAAATCTCATTCAAATGAAAGAGAAATACTTTGTCATGAAACTTCCTGATTGCAGTATTGAAGTCATAAAACAGTGGAGTGACCTTTTAAGAAAGCTCAGCAAGGTAGGGCTCTTGGAAACTCACACCTTTAATCACAGCCTAGCAAGCGTGAACCTGAGTTCAAACCCCAGTGCCACCAAAAAGAAAAAAAAAAAAGAAAACTCAGCAATGTTTGACTCAATGGTTTTATGCCAGTTAAGGTCTGCAAAGTGTATTAGCTATTGTGAAAGTTTTAAATGTTTAAACATTAAGCATTTAGGAAGTAATATATTTACTATCTTTTGCAAAATCTACTGAAATATTAACATTATTCACTAAGATGACAAGCAAAACTGGCAAATAGACCATATGAGTGTTTTGGCGAGGTACGATTAATAACGGTGTGTGAGTACCAAACATGTTAATTTTATGTTCTCTTGTAAAATAGAAGCAAGATAGCCTAAAAATGGAAGAAGAGATTAAAGAAAAAACACACATGCACATAGTAAATAAGGATAAATAATATCAAAAATTTGAGCTAAACATACACCAAAAAATAAAGAAAATACCCAAATATATATGGAAGATATGAAAATGTGTGCATTATAAGTAAATTTAAACTCTCATTATATAAAACATTAATTGTGATTCTAAAATACTTGAAGCCAGTACAGAAGAGAAAAAGAGGTTAAGGGTTGCAAAGCTTTAGATTTTGAATAAGTAGTTAATTTTTCTTGTGAGTATATTAATAACAAAGGTGTTATAGTTCGTAACATTAAATGTATAGAAGCACTGTCCAAATGTATACCACACACACGTCATTTCTGTTCATTATATCAGCGATTGAATATGAGACAGAGTACTGTGCGCTGTCTCGTGTTTGCTCATACAGGACATATGCTCAGAGCATTTTGTTGAGTAAAGCAGAATTAACGGGATTTGTACCTAGTATTAGCTATGTTTTTCCCTTATATCTTCCTCTGTACTTCGTGATGTCAGTGTTATATACAGATAGACTGGATTTTCTTTGTCAGGAATAAGATGCTATTAATTGAAAAAAGAAGAAAATATAAAATCATTTTAATTTAATGCAGAAATAAAATTTATAGTTAAATATTCTCCAACACATTTCACAAACTAATCTCTAGTGTATTGAACTGGAGAACTAACTTAGACTGAAATACTTGAATAATACATTGATATTTTATAGTCATATATGATACAACAGGTAATATTTATTAGCACTGCTGATAAGTAATATTTCTAATAAAAATAAATGCAAAATTCACTGAATGATATTTAAGAGAAATACAATTTGTCCTTTCAAATTTATGGCAAATGATTTTTAGGTAATATAGGGATATTGAATAACTAGTTTCTCAAAATTAGATTATAAATGTGATAGTTATAGCAGGCCAATGCTACTTAATTTCTTTTCTCCTGCGATATTTTTACGGAACTTCTGATGGAATCACAAACAGATGTCAATATCTAGCATTTGGAAACTGGCAATGTTGATCAACAAGCTGATAAGCAGAAGGAATGACCTATAAACAATCCTCGTGAGCTCCCTTGAGCAAAACACAAGACCATGTAAGAGCCAAAGCTGGTATCATGTTTCTATCCACTTGCCCTGATAGCACACCCAACCATAAAAACACAGAAATTTTATTGGACAGAGAAGAATGGTTAACTCTCTGTTGTCTGAAACCTGCCTTCTTTGGTAAACAGCATCAGAATATGCCACTATTTTCTACATTGTTATTATATTAATTTTCATGAATGGGTAATAATCTTAAGCTAATTAACATGTCTAATAAATGTAGGGTGCCACTTTATATCTGGGCATGAAACTGTAGAGAAATGCAGAAAGTGTAGAAAAATATTTAATTTGGTCTATTCTTTTTCTCAGGATATCCCTTCACTCCATAAGTCAGGGTAAAGCACTATGACTGCTTCACAATACTTGCCTTTGTTAAGAACCTGTCATGGAACCTCTATTCACAACTGCAGATGTGCTAAAAATAGGATGGACATTCTCTAATTATTTTAAATGAATATTCAGTAGCTATGAGTGAATAGTGATGACATTCAGAATATTCTGGGCACAGCACTTACTGTACTCCCAGACATCACTCAGAATAGAAAATTAGACCTGCCATAATAAAAAGTGGGAATAGGAACTTTTTAAAACAATAAAAGACTAATGGAGAAAATTTACTTTATTTAATAAAAGAGAATATCACTAAGTTACTAAAAACATAAAATATTGCATAAGACATGTGTATCCAAACTCATCTTGTGGAAATTCAATTAAGCTGGATCCACCCTGCCTCATTTTCCTAGGACTTCAGTACCTGTGCCCTGAATATATACTCTAAAGTTTAAAACATCCAGACATTTCCCAAGTTAAAGGTACTCATATGTAAGACCATATGTAGCAAGAACATTTTTCATTTTTCAAAATATATTTTAATATTTTTCATGGTAGCATATTTGCCTAGATTAATACTTTTAGCTAGATTTAATTTTTTTCTCTTCCTTTATTTTGTTGTTTTTATATTTACTTACATGTGTATACATTGCTTGTGCCACTGCTCCCCCAATCCTCTTCCCCATCCCTGCTTCCAGTCAGAACCTGTTGAAGAGAAAATGTAAGAGATAATAAAAAAGACATGTCATTTTTTGCTAGTTTGGGATAAAGATAGCTCTACAGAGAAATTCCTAGTGTTGCTTCCATGCATTTGTGTATTGCAACCCATGATTCCACCTCACCCCTGTTAGAATGGCTACCATCAAGAACACCACCAACAACAAATGCTGGGAAGATGCAGAAAAAGGAACCTTCATATATTGCTGGTGGGAATGTAAGCTAGTACAACCACTTTGGAAAACATTAGGGAGCCTTCTTAAATAACTAAACATAGATTGGCCATGTGATCCAGCAATACCACTCCTAGGGATATCCTGAAAGAATGAAAGTCAAGTTATTGCCTAGATTATTTAATTCAACTTTATTTTAATACCTATGTTCATGTCTATGCATCATGAATTCTGTGTTCCAACAATGGGATAATCATCTTCAACTCTACTCTACATAGTCTCCCTTTTCTCCCTATATACTTAATGGTATGATGTTTGTTCCCATTATTGGTATTACTAAGATTTCAGTTTATTTTGGAAAGTTGCATATCTCTGCTTTGGTGTGGAACATGGCTTTAGTATTTGGTTTAGCCAGTAAACCATGAGGGAAGTCAATGCTTGGAGTCCAGAAAGAATCCAAGAACAGCAAGCATGTGACTTTTTCCCTGTGTCCTCCCTAGATAACTGGTGGTATTTCAGATAGTCTGAAAGTTTCTATCACCCTGCATCCTTGTGTGAAACAAAAGAGAAAAAGCAAATTTACAACTAGTGGTATAAAATAGATTTATGGTATGTTAACTTTCATGGTTTTTTAGACCTGAAAGGAAGTTAAATGAGGACCAACAACAAAACTAATAGAGGTAGTCCTCTTTATAGTTGAACCTTGACTTTAAGATTCAAAGCTTCCTTTTTGAATATTCACATATGTGTAAAATAATCTTAAAGAAATCAGATTATCAAGAGGTTAATATGCTTTGAAATCAATTTTCCAAAAAAGTCAAGGTCAAAATATCATGAGATTATTTTGGATAAATGTCCATTCTATGTATATTCCAACCCTAACATATCAATAATGATTTAGAAGAGATACTTGAGGTAAATATTAATATCTAGTATGGAATTGGGTTTCACAAGAAAAAGTGATGAAACATTGAAAGTTTTACCAAGGGAATTTAAACAATTGGATAACCATGTAGCAAAACACTGACTCATAGATAAACAGTAGGTGTTGGTTTTTCTAAATGTATTAGGGAAAGTACAATAGATTCAGCTATAAAAGTTCCAGAATTCATGTTTGAATTCTTATTTGAGCCAATGAAACAAAAGGTCTTGGTGTATATAACTACTGAGAAAAAAAGTTGCAAATTGGAAGATTCACTAGTCCTCAAAATGACACAGACAGAATTAAAAGTCAAAAAATTCACTGAAAAAGAATATTTGTAGTGTGAGTGTTTAAAATCTAAAAATATTCCACTTTAAGATTGTGCACATAGATTTATATGAGAAAAATTACATTAAAACTTGGGTAAATGAAATAAATATAGAATACATAAAATTTATATACAAATATCTATATTTAACACACTGTAAAAACTTAACAAAAACAAGAAAATTAATTTTATAATGAATAATTTTTGCCTATACATTTTTTCAAATATGTCATCTATATTGTGGAAGAAATATGTTGTTATACGTACTTGTGTCCTTTTTGTCAAAGTAAATGTAAAACATTTTGGAATATATTACATTTTGAAATAATTTGTGTATGTTAATTGTACAAAAATAGGTGTTTCATCGTAGTATGTCCATACATAAAGATGACATACTTTGATCATATTCACCCCCTATTATTCGTATCTCCATCCCCATTCTGTTTGCATTCATAATTTTAATGGGTTTCATTATAATATTTTTGCAGTATTGTATATTGAACCCAGGGCCTCATGCTTCCTAGGCAAACACTCTACCACTTAAGCTATACCCCCCAAGTCCTTTTGTTTTCACTTTGTTTTTGAGATACAGTCTACCTAACTTTGCCTACCTGCCTTTGAACATGCATGTGATCCTCCTGCCTCCGCCACCCCTGCATCCCAAGTAGCTGGGATGACAAACCTGTGCCACCATATCTGGATTCATTATAATAGTTTCATAAGTACATCTTAAAAATACCCGTATTATCTCAGTTAACTACATTTCTAGGATTCCATCTTTTTTTTTCTTTTATTATTCATATGTGCAGGATTCCATCTTTAAGAAATCATTTGCAATGTTCATAAATCTATAGTAATTATAATTAATTTTATTGTCTATACAACCATAACATAAAGGGACAAAAAATGTTCCTTTTTTGTTTGTTTCTGTGATTTCAAATGATACAAAACAAATATGTGTTTAATTTTCCAATTCTCTGGAAGAAAAGACTTTTAAAATACCCTATCTCAGGTTAATTAAGTTTTTTTTTGTTTTGATTATAAAAATTCTTGGTACGTAGTTTTAGAATAAAGAATTTTATACCAGTCACAATTTGCAAAAGCAATTAACTTGGGTCTTTTAGTGACCCATATCATTACATGTTTATCTCTTACTCAGTCACTTCACCTATGCGTTTAAGCTTCACCTTGCCCCACTGAATTTTTATTCCAGCCACTCTCTGGGTTTATTTAAAGTCATTATAAATGAGAAGAAATAATATGTGGCAAATCATCCAGGGACTTTAAAGTTTATGCCACAACAGACATATGGCATTGCCACTCACATTTTATTGGTGAAACCAATTCAACATTAAGGTTTCCATAGCAGGAATACACAAATTTGTATCAGAAAGGCCACAACAAGAAGAAAAATTGAATATCTTTAGTGGTGAAATATATCATAAACATATATTCTAATTTGACATAAATCCATTAACTTCACATATAAGTAATTTTAAATTTCATTAGTATGTATTGTGCATATTAATGTTCTTACCAGTTTGGACTTCTAGTTTCTGGTCAATTACCTTAGTATCTTCTCAGAGTGATCGTGTGCTGATACTGCTCATGCAAAAGCGTTTTCACTTCCTATTGGTAAGAGTGTCTGAAATGTGTTTTGGGAGTTACATTTTGCCCTCTCTGAGTATATGAATCACAGATGCAGTTGTACCTCTAATTCCAAGTTTGCTACCTGTGCCCTTGGCCTGGGTCAGAGTGTAAAAGCCATCCATAGGCATGATGGTCGGTGGGAAGTTATATGAGGTGCATTCCGTATACACTGCAATTGAATTTATGTCAATTAAAACATAACCCTTAAGATGTTTCAATCAGAATTAGTCATGGACAGGTTTAAATGCTTATCAGATGAAAACAAAGCTAAACATAGCCTCACTCCTTTTGTACTGGATTATTATTTTTGGCTACAATTGAATATTGGAGGATATGGGCTTACTTGCTTGCTGTCATCTTTTCCCCATGTCCCCATATCAGGGAATTAAATCAAAAGATGAATAGTTAAAGGCTTTGGAGAGAATGAGACATGATGACATGTGGAAGTACAAAGAGCAAACTACACCCACAAAACAAGAAGGACAAAAAAGAAAAAAAAAACAAATAGCAAGGACCTCTTTGTAGAATAATAACCCATGAAATTGTGTAACCTGTGAAATAAATGCTCCTTTCTTTCAGCAGATTTTTGGAAGAAAGTTTCTATCTAGCGGAAAATACAAGTCCCAGTTGATTCAAATACTATTCAGAGCAGCACACATTCTTACTTGGTGAGGTTTTACTGTTTCTGCAGATGCTAATTTGCCATAATTGCCAGGCTCCAGCCATTCTCATCTAGGCAAATGTAAAACAGAGCTGCTCCCACTGAAAGAAAAAAAAAGTATTTATGTTGGTCCTGCAACTAAGACAACATAAAAAGGCTTTGAAAGCTGTAAGGGGCCCACTGTCAATATGTTAGAGTGCTAGATACCATAAGAAGTGAAGATTGAAGACAACTATTATCTGAAAAGATAATGCCACAATAATTTTTGGATTTAATTTGTTTTAAATCAGATAGTCAAAAAGTTTGTGCACCAACACAAAACAATACTTTGTGAGAAATGCAGAAGTTTTAAGTCAGTAAAATTTTTATTTCTCTTTCATTTAAAAAGAGCTTAACACTTATTTTTCTTTATTTAGATTCTCATAAAGGCTATGAAGATATTTTCAGTAGATTTTTAGATTTAATATACATACATATATGTATATATATTTGACTTTAAAATTATTTGAAAGTCACTACTCTCTGAATAAGTTTTGTGGAAGATTGAGTAGAAGGCAGACACCACAAACCTAAACAGGTCCTTGGTGAGAGGAATTTTTAGAAATAATATTCTTACAAAAATAGTTTTGAATTTTAGAAAATCTCAGAAGTGATTATCCAGGCTGCTTTTGACATGTGATTGATTGCTGTTTGCCATACATTAAAACCCTGTGAGCAGAAGCAAAGTTAAAAGCTTAAGTCTAGACATGAGCTCATTATTCTTCATTATTATTTTCTCTGAAAAAGCTATATCCTGACAATTAAAGCATAGGTACATATTGATAATGATTTCCACTGACAACTTATTTATTCTGGGTTGAATTCATTGTGATTTCTGAATCTGGACCATAACAGAAACTGAATTAACCAATGGATATGTGTTATGTTATGTCTACACACAGACTCACTTTCACTTCATAATGGAGTAGATGATGGTGCTCAAAAGTTCACTAGAATTTAAAATTTTACTTAAGTCAATGAATCACCAAATTGTGAAAATAAAACTGGTATACTATTCATCTTGTATCAGGAACTGTAGCTAAGAACAACTTTTATAATTTCAAAGTGTGTGCTATATATTAGGCTACTAAATCATACATTTAACATTGACATCAGAAGAAAAGAATGATAGAGATTGGATAACAATGAGATATAACACATGTGTGTAGGAACAAGACACAATGAAACACAGTGAAAACTGTTGAACAACACAGGGTAAGGGGGAAAAGATAAGGAAGAGTAATAGAGGGTGTTAGACTGATAAAAGTACAATATATTTACAGATAAAATACCAAGACAAAACCCCAATGAACAACTCTAGACACCTAAACAATGAAAGACAAGAATGTAAAATAGGTCATGTTAAAGGGGAGGGCACCAGTGGGAGTGGGAGGATAAAGGACAGTGAATATGGTTGATGTACTTTCTATACATTTTTGAATATGTTATATTGAAATCTGTTGAAGTTATTTTAAGAAGGTGAATGGGGTAGGAAGAAGAATAAGGGAAGGGATGAAACAAACCAGGGTACAATATATGTATGTATGAAAACATCACAATGGAACCCTCTGCATAACTATCACATACTAATAAAAATAGTTTAAAAATTAACATCAGATCTTTAATATCAGACATGAAGTTTCATAAATTTGGCACTCACACAGTTCCCACTTTCTTATAATCAATGTTAGAAGTTTATTCTAATAGGTTTTATCAGTTGGTGAATTTTAAAACAGTCATCATCAAATTCAGCCAGTTCAATTTTTATTTTCTAATTGATGGATGGTAAAATGTGACCAGTTTTTGATTACAGAATGTCACGGGTCCTTTTTAAATTTGTTTTTATTTCCATTTTTATTATTATAGTACTGGGGGTACACTGTGGCATTTACAATTGCTTACAATATATCAGAGTTGAATTCATCCCCTCCATCATTTTTCTTTTTCTAACCTCCTCCATTCCTGAAAAAGTTTCAATAGGTCTCATTTTTCCATTTACATACATGTATACACATTATTTGTACCATACTCACCCTCCTGCACCCTTTCCTTATACCTACCCACCACCACGGTTCCAACTTTCAGGCAGGACCTGTTTTGCCTTCTTGTTCTCCATTTTTCTAAAAAAAAGTGACATTTTTGCTTGTATAAGATAGCTATACAGGGAGTTTCCTTGTGACATTTCCATTTGTATATATGTATTATAACCCAAAGTGGTTCATCTCCTCTATTTTTATCCTTTCTACCTTAGTCCTCTTCTTATGGTGATTTCAACAGTTTTAGAAAATCTATATTCATTCTTTTATAAAAAATACATGAATCACTGAGTTAAGAATCTAAAATCTAGAATATATATTTACTTTGACCCCTTGTTGTCAACGCTCCTAATAATATTGCTTAAAACTACATAAACCAAACCAAATAAGGCTTAGGGACTCAAGTTTTTTCAAGAACGTTTGTTAAAAATCATTTTGATAGTTTTTAACTTACAGTAAAGTTATAACCTATTTATTAATCATCAACCACTCCAGAAGTAGGCAGACATATCTTTGAAATTATAAATAGAATCATGAAAAACATCACAAACATGTCATTATACTGATTGAAGTTAAGAATATGACACATTTTTCGTGTTTCACAAATGTTATATTTAAATGTTTCTGTACTCATACATGCCACACCTGAATTCATACAACAAGTAGAATGCTGAATCTGTCATATATTAGCTAGGACTCTTTTTTGAATTCTCAAAATTCTGTTTCTGTGTCATTGAATTCTTAAAATTCTGTTTCTGCGGCATAAACCCCAATGTGTTGGCCACATTTTTACTAAATACTTTACTTATTAAATATTTTATTACGTTCAAGAGGCCATATCATTTTTCTTTCTGGGTCAAAACTTTCTTCCTGACAAGGCAATCAGAGCACAATTCAAATATCAGCTCAGATCACAGGAGTAGCAGTTCAAGTGTGCAGACAGGAAAATCAAAGAATGTGAAGCAAACAGGAAAGAGATTCTTCTAAATCTCACATCCCAAAGGGGAGCTACTAGTGCCCTTCTATGATCAAAAATAAAATAATTAAGCTTTCCTGAAATTATTTAAATTCATATAGAAAATCATTACATTCTCTATGCAAATGTTTGTTAAGATTTTTAAAAGGAATTTAAAGCTCTGAAGTCGTCATCCTTTTAAGATAAATGGCAAAAGCATTTTCAGTATTATTTGAACATTAACACAATCAGCAAATTGTTACAATTGGCATTTGTAATAAGTACTGGTTATGGTTGATGTATGACATAATTACAATGATTTGCTCGAAAATCCAATAAATCCAAGAATTGTTATTTTCCAAAATCTATTTTTGTGGAAAATAGAATGTGAATGTCCCATTTATTATAGCAAGAGAACATTACAAGATTTTCTGACAGACTCAATCAAAACCTCTGTTGACTGCTGCAAAGCAATTGTTTCTGATGCCTGGGAAAAAGTACTTTATTTTCTAAACCTGAGAGGTTTCATATAAAAATGTACTAAACTGTATAATTATCACAACACACTGAATTTGATAATGCTCCTGTTTTGACACAGAATTCAAGATAGTAAATAAATATAACAACATTTTAGGATATATTTGACAAATTCTCAACCTGATTCACTTCCAATCAGGTCAGCTTCTCTATTGTTGTTTCTCTGACCACATCTAAATTATTTGTGATTTTTTTCAAATCCCTTTTTTGTTATTTAATGTATGGATTATTCCTGGTTGTGTATAAGTGTATTTGTGTATAAGATTATTGTGTATAAGGTTATGTTAATAAATTTGAGTTACACACAGTCAATCATATGATCTCAACCTGATTGACAACTATGTAACTATCTTTTATTAATTCATGTGAGCCAAAACTTTCTCAACATAATAAAAATATTAGCTCTACTAAGATTACAATTTCAAGTTTAATAACAGAATATACTCAAAGAGTTCAGGTACATGAATGTGTATTTTTTGATGTAAAAATTGTCTTATAACTTCTTGGCTAAGATAAACTTTTTTGGAAGCATTTTAAATATAGCTTTACATTTTTAAAAATTGGATAAAAACTAAACAAAGGAACTTTTATCTTTCTTTTTATATTCTAAATTGAATTTGCGTATGATTTTATAATTTTTTAAATTTTTACTTGTCATAGATGAGCTTTCATTATGATAATTCCATACATGAAAACAGCATACCTTGCATGAGTTTCCCTTCTCCATTATATTTTCATCTCATCTCCCTCTTTTTCCACCTTTCAAATAGTATTTGGTGGGTTCCATTATGCAGTCTTAATATGTGTACATGCCTTATACACATTCTCTTCATCCTTCAGTATCTTTTTCTTTCTCCCTGCCCCCTTCTGCTAATTCCCTCATACAGTCCCCCACATATTTCATGTCCCATTGTCTTCATCATTGTCATCATCATCATTTAAATCTAGGTTCCACAAGTGAGTGAGAGTAATGTTAAACTCTTTTAACCATACAATCCATTTAATATTGCTAAATATATTTATGTTTTATTTCCCTTATTGTTATTTTATTGACTATGATATAACAAACTCCACATACACTGATGGCTTTTGTATCTCCCTTCCTTCTTACTCTACAGTTAAAACTTTTATCCCACATGTTCACCTTTTAAAGTTTACTGGTTTTATTCTTTATTGTTTTATCAACCATAGATATTTTCTTCCAAATCGCTACTGTGAAAGAGGAAAATTTTATTTATTTTATTTTCTTGTAAAATATTCACACTTTACTCATCAACTCCATGTTATGCATACTATTTTTCTGTTAAGACTAAAATGGTTTCTGTCAAATTATATAACCATAATTGCAGATATTTTAAAAAGTTATTTAGAATTTAATGCAGCAGTTGAAAATTAGTCAGTGATTCTTACATTGGTCTATAAATTAAAATAATTTTACAATCTCAGTAATATCTCCCATACATATTTACTGAAATGCTTATTTTTGTTGATACAAGTAATATACAATTTTCTTGCTCAATGATTCTGAGATAAAATAAAAATTATAATTATTTTAGAATGAGATACAGTACATGAAATTCCAACCCTAGTATTTCTTTTAAATTGGCCTTCATTTCTCTACTAAATTGAAGCCCTTAATTCTTAGATCCTGTCTTTCTCACATTCGATATATGCTTCTGTTTTTTAAAAGGATTCTCCAATTCAATGCATAAATATAAATAATTTTATAATATGGCAATATTCCAATTTCATAAAATGTCTTTACTTCATGTTTACACTGCGCTGTCTTACTTGATCTGAAATATTGGGTTGAAAATCAGTGTTCTTCAAATATTAAGACACCATTCCATTCTGTTCTTCTAAATAGTAAAGTTATGTGTATTCTTCGTGGATTATCATGTTTATTTTTTTCACTTTTTTGACAACAATCAAATTATTGGGTGTGCGAGTTGTCAATCAAAAACTTACAGAGATAAAACAAAATTTAAAATGTGAGATAAAATATCGATACAATGAATCAATTAAAAAATACATCTCAAGATTATGTCTGTGGTAGCCTTAGGTTTAAAAATGATAGCCAATGTAGAGTGGCTTTCTTTCATGGTATAGGCTGTTAGTGCCCCCACTTTGTTTTTAGAAGATTCAGATCTTTTATCTTGAAGAAAATCTTCTTGTATGTGTTTTGATCATTTCCCACTCTTATTATTCTTATTCTTGAGATCCTGTGTCTTTTTAAAAAATCTTTCATGTATTATATTTTGTCTCACTTTTTGTCACTTTGTTTTACTCCTCTTAGTTTTTAGCTTATATCCTCAGCAACTTTTTTATTTTTTAATTTTCCAGAACAATTTAAATTCTTTTATGTTGAAACTTCTTTAGTGGATACAGGGTAGTTTGGCTATCGGGTACAATGTGACAGGGGAAATAGACTCTTGTATTCTAGAGTATAGAAGGGTACTTCTCAAAATACTTAACTTAAAATACTTTATGTGCTCACCATAAAGCAGTGACAAAATTTAAGATTACTGAAACACAGTATGCCTTGAGTTTATCATTGTCCAGTGTATGCATGAATTTAAAAATCACATTGTAGCTTATTATTATGTATGATTAGTATCCATTAAATTAAAAATATTACTTTTAAAATCTGAGAAGGTAATTATATATTTTTGCATTGACATTTTTGTTACCCAATGTTTTTAAACAATTTTTATTTTCAAGTATAATATCATCTATGGGTTTACTTTGCTTCTCCCATTCATGTCACAGCCTTACCTCAGGTGTTTGTTATTTTTGATTATCTCATCGTAACTAACAATGAACTTAGCACTATTGTTGGTGGTGCAGCCTGGGAGATTTCAGGGAAAGATAAGGAGAGCTCTACCAGTTTTTCCAGGCTTTTGTCAATATCAGAAAAAGTATTCAGAGATGAAACAAAAGTAAGGAATTGGGAGACAGCTTTCATTATGAATGAAATTACCTTAAGGAAATGCAAGTATTCTCAGCGTGAGTATGCCCTGAGAGTTTGAACAGTGCATTTTATGTTCTATGGACAGAGATCTTAAGGGGAAGATTATTCATGTGTGTAAATTTGGAGGAAATTCTGGAGTATCTTGAGTTTTTTTAGGCTATGGCCTATTCCTCTTCTTTGTTCTCACATGAGGTTTTCAGATATAAAACGGCATCAGAAACATGAAAGAAAGAGCCAAAACTGCAATGCTAATAATATGTAAGTGTCATTATAGCAAAGCAAAGGACAGTTAATAGTCATCTTGGCTGGTCATGATATTCCTCGCTGGTCTGGCAAGGTCTTGTTATTATTCACTGTTATATGACATTCTACAATATTGCAGCTCTGCTGCATCTGTTGATGCATTAGCTTTTATCTGCAATGAAGTTGTCTCTTTCCCTACATTATCTAGCCCACCTCACTTCCCCAACTTAATCTTTAAGTGTAGTAGAAGGATGGAGGTTTGCCACACAGAACTACTTCCTGCTGAGGTAAGGAAAGCTGATCAAGCCTACCTTGGGAGTGCAAATGTTTGGCTATCTAATGTAGGGGACCAGGAGTCACTGCACATGGCTCTGAAGTTCTGGTGGTCTTGAAACATTGAACAAACAGTTGTGGAGCTGTTGAAATCTGAAAGATACCAACTTTACAAGGCAGTTAAAAGTGGAGGTACCAAATATTAGGAGTAAAATAACATGTGCTGAAGGTCCTAAAAATGCTAAGAACCAGGTTAGAAATGATCAGGCTGCTTTTTCTGCTGTTCAAATGGGGTTTGGGATTGGGCAATATTATCTTAAAGTGAAGATAGACAGCTGGCTCTCTATTATGAAGAATCATTATAAATCATAAGTCAGATCACAGAACATAATCTAGCTTGATGGGAAGCCAAATGAAGATATTTCTGCACTTATGAGCCCATTGAGTCATTAAACAGCATAGGCATTTTCATATAACTTTTCTTACAGAGCTCAGATCCTGGAATCTGGCCTATGCTTTGCAAAGCTGAACACCTCTGTAATCACTGGCTATAGATCAACCAAACATACCAAGCCTGAGGTACACAGAGAGTTAGTTGATACAATCGCAAATATAACTGAATATATATCATAACATAATAGGTGTGCTCTATGAAGCATTAAAGGATATATTTCTGAAAGAACTAGTGGCCCTAAAAAAAAAAAAAGAACTAGTGGCCCTATAAATCTGGACTTTTATGGCCACAGGTCTTGTCAGAGACTGCTGGAATTTGTCAGCTTTGCTCCCTGAACACCATGGTATTGGTATCTTTTTCTTGTGTACATAGCTGGCTTAGCATTTAGAGCCCCTTTTCAAACCCTGTCTAACTCTCTCTGCTTTGTATTATTCCTACTTATTCTACTTATTCTTGCTTATAACTTATTATTCCTACTTATTCTTGTTTATAACTTGCTTATAACTTCCTGTTTGTGTTCATGGCAAAGTAGGTTACCAAAAGTCAACCTTTTCATTTTTCATTGTTAAGAGCAGTTGAGGCTCCACAGGGGTTACTTTTTTAGAGCCTTGACAGGAGACCCTTGGCTCCTTTACCTCTATCAGTTGTATAATCTACTTGATTGATAAGCGCTTTCTGTCCATGTGGCTTCCCTTGAAGTGTTGGGACACTCTTCTTTCCAGTGACTGCAGCCTCTCTGATCAAGAAGAGGATGTGTAACTGACTTACTAGAGCGTAGGTGCTTTTAGAGCAGTTCTATCATGTGCTGGATCCTGGCTGGCCTGGAAGGGCAGCATATTGGCTCACTTCTTAACAGCTTTATTTTATTTGGATTTTTCCTCCATGTCTCACTTTAGCACTCTCAGAAGGCAAATTCCATCAGTCTTAAAGCGGGAAGAGTGAGTCTTAATTTTAACTTTTGTATAAAGGAGCTCTTTGAGATTTAAAGAGAGCAGAGGACAGTTTTTCCCTTTAGTGTATTTTAATTTTCTAAAATCTTTTACTAATTTAGTATTTGTCCACACCCTCACTTCTATACAATATTTCTTTTTTATTTTGGGAGCACAGTAATTTTTAGGAGAAACATTACCCTTTTGGACATAATTTTAAGGGGGCTTAAGTTTACCTTTCTTTGATCCAAATTAAGAGCAGAGAAAGGGCCCATGTGGTGTTTGCCTTTTGACAATTTTCAGTCAAGTTTTTTTACATCTGAAACTAGTCTTTTCTCTTTCTAGGTATAATCTTTTAGGAGTATAAGAAAGCAATTTAATACATTTTGGGTGTACTTCAATATTAGTTAGCTTAATAACATGACATTTGAAACATGAGCCAAATAGAAGGCTGAGTGCTTTTAATTTTCCATTTTTTATGGAAATGAAGAAAATATTTTTCTGTTCTCACATTGTGAGCTTTTAAATTAATTAGACTCTCATTATGTTTTCAAAAATGCATTAGATTTTTTATACCATAACTTATCAATGATAGGTTATTTTACTCAATTATAAAATGTTAAATGATATAAATAAATCTTCACCCAAACTTGTACTTGTTTATAGGTGTACTTCCTAGGTGACTGAAGTCCAGTCCTTTTAATTATCATTGTGGTGCTTATTGGAGAACACAGGGTTGAAGCACATCAATTATGCTGAGTATAATACAATTAGGAACATAAAAACATATGCCTGGATATACATTGGATTTGGAGGACACCAGCTTGATAAAGTGTTCTCCTAAGCTTTGTATTTTAGAAGGCTTATAGTCTTGAGGAACGTAAACAGATTTAATATACCAAGAAACCAGTAATAATTAGCATCACAGTTTTACAGAAAACCCATATATATTAACTTAGCTTTTACTTTGAAGTGAAAGGTGGATGTTATAATCTGTATTTTGGCAGGAGAAAAAATCAAGGCATAGCATAAGATATCCAATAATTTTAGGAAAGGATATTAACAATCATAAACACACTTGTTACTTGACACACAAGTGCATCTCATAATATTATAGCTAAAAAGCTTATTTAATTAAAACAAACAGATGTGAAGCAGTTTTTAAATACCAGGTTTATCAAATAATTGGGTCCATTTAACTGAATGATATAGAATACAAACTGTAGAAATGCCAAAATTTAATTGACTATTTTATGCCTACAATCAATGCATACTGAATAAAAGAGAGCACTTATTGGATAACTTCATGTATTAATATTAGTTTATACTATTGTGTAGCATTCAGATACGAAGGTATTTATATTTCACACACACACACACACACACACACACACACACACATACACATATATGTATGTGAAAAATCCTAAAATAATAGTTCTTTATTTAACCACACTTACAAAGCAATTATTTAAAATACTTTAAAACAAGTACGTATCCTTACCAATAAACTTATTTGTAAAAGATTTATATTCTAAGAACTAAAAAGAACTTCTGTTAATTTTACATGAGTACTCATTTATAAGCCAATTTTTAAATAGAATCCTTTTGGAGGGATTTTATCATGTAAATACCTCATATAACATATGTACATAGATAGCACACAGGAACATATACACACACAATTTAAGTTTATATAACTTTCTTTGAAATTTCATAGTCATAAGACAATGTAAAATAGCAGAATACATTGTCCAGGTTACAAAGGAGTGTTGTATCCAAATTGTATTTGTAACCAAATGAAAGAAATTAACAACACATATTCATATGGTCAAATTCTAAAATTTTTACTTGCTGGAAGTATTTAGGTAAGCATAAATACTGCTGTTTGAATGTACTTATTTTTATTTTAACATTTTTACATTTACTTATATGTGTATATGTTATTTGGGCCACCTCCCCACCTACTACCTCCCACAGGGCAGAACCTGTACCATCTTCTTGTTTTCTGATTTTGTTAAAGAGAAAACATAAGAGATAATAAGAACAACATAACATTTTTACTAGTTTGAGATAAAGTTTTACAAGGTCTGTAATTCAAGTAGGGTAGGGCAAGGCATAAGGGTAGGATTGGGGACTATAGATTGGGAAGGAAATATGATAGAGGGTTGGCTTCTTTAGAGATTAGCTAATGAGAAAAAGGGCAAGTTGAACTGGAATCATAAATTAATTACTATGGGGGAAGCTGTGGAGATGGGACATTCATGAATTTACTATCTACCTATGCTATTGCATGCAGATTTTCTTGCAATGGGAAGGGAATGCCCAATATCATTCTGTCCCTCTCCATGACCTGCTGTGCATTTACAGGAGCCTTCAAATGGTAAGTGCCCTGATTGTATTTCACTCCTCAGCACGTGCCACAGAATAATGGGATAATGGTTCCAGTCTCAAAAAGACTAGACATATAGTAATAAGAGCACTCATCAATTTCTTCTAACTTCCATTGTAGATTGCCAATTATTATATTATGGTAGTGAGGACCTGGTAGTGAGGTGGTTCTCAGAGAGAGAGAGAGAGAGAGCCCTCTACCCAGTGTGGCCAGGTACTTATTACATCAAAGAAAGAATTCAGAGATGAAACAAGGTAAGGAATTGGGAGGGAGATTTTAGTACAGAGAGAAAGTTGAGATAGACACTCACAGGGTGAGTACAGATGTTTTCAAAGTGAGTGATAATCCAGGGTTTGAACAGTGAATTTTATGGCCAAGCATAATGGAAAGTAGGATTGTCCATGTGCTCAAGGTTGCAAAGGTAGAGAATTAACAGAAGGTGTCAAGGTTTTTCTAGAATAAGGTCCACTTCCTTTTCTGTCCTCACATTTGGTTTCCAGAGGTGACAAGGCATAAGACACATGACAGGAAGAGCCAAAACTGCAATAATAATAATGTGGCAATGCCATTATAATGAAACGGAAAGCGGTTCGTGTTTGTCTTGTTCTGCGATGTTAGTTCCGGCTGGTCTGGAAAGGTCTTGTTTGTCAATGTTTGACCATTTCCATGACATCCCACTTCACTGCAGCTCTGCTGTAGCAGAAGTCTTTAGTTACTAAGCAGTTGCCTCTTTCCCTATACTCTAGTTAACATTTCATAGTTTTTTCCTATAAATTGAGGAACTAGATAATAATTCGAGTTCCATAAAAAGAAAGTTGGAAGATTATATTATTCCTTCAGATAAATAGACCTCACATTACTCCAATTCTCGTTAATTCTACTTCTGTAGAAATAAATGTCAATTAATTTTCGGACATTAATCTTATGATGCTAGGTTGGTATGCGTGTGTGTGTTTTGTAGACAATGTTCCATTTATTGATTTTTAATTGAGATTTCAGATTTACATGTCACTTCTACCATCTGTCACACTTAAGGGTTTCTGAGTATCAGGACTCCTGCAGTGTCTGAAGAGCAAATTTGTTCCTCCTTTTCACATTGATTTTGTTCCCTGACTGTGTTTCAGAAGTTTACCCATCATAGTTTTCTATGTGCATTTCATCTTACAGAGTATTTTTGAAGCATTTAGGCTTGTTGATGGACACTTCTCTGTTCTTGCATTCCTGCAGCTTTTACATTTTTATTAAATTGTCATTTTAATGTCAAATTTTATGAGTCAGTATAAATGAGTATATATTTAGTCTATTACCCTAAACAATTATTCCCAAATGGCCATTATACCTTCATTATCTTTAATATACTGGTATCATGTACTTATTTTCCTATCTTTTCATTTGTTTTATTAGTTACTTAACCCATTTAATTCACACTTTAAATGTGGTAAATGGCTAACTGGAAGTCCTCTTCTTCAAGTAGGTTCTTTGCATGAGTTCACATTGTATGCAGCAGAAGCCTATCAAGTTTTACCTCTCTACTTTTCACAATGAATATTCATTTGCCTCAATTATGCTCTATCATCAGTCTTGAATCTCTCTTTTCTTCATTTGAAATGTGCCTTTAAATGTGTTGAATTGGTCAGTGGCAAAGATAAATGAATGTGATGTAAATCAAAAAATTACTGAACCATCTTCATAGGCACACACAGATATTGTGATGATAAAAATTGAATAATTATGTACTTGGTGAAATAATGTCAGGGGATAAAAGCAGTTGCAATAAGGATTCTGGTTTGTTTAGACATCAATGGGTAGTATTTTCATATTTTCTCACTTTTAAGGACCTAATATTCTAAAGGTTTACCATTTTAAAAAGACAGATTTTCTTCCTTTAAATTTTAATTAGTTGTTAACAACTTCAAGTAGCTTTCAAAAGTCAGTCTCTTTCTTAATATTTGCCAAATATGACAAGGGAGGATCACAGTTACAGATGCTTCATATCCCAGTGACTAACCCTTCAAGGGTTTGAATCATTACAAATCCTACAAAAAGAAAAATCAATTGTTGTTTATCCAATACACTCTTATGGAAGAGTATACTAATGCTTTTAGTCATTTTAATTCAAATTTTGCTAATTTTCTAGTGAATGCCACACAAAACTTAATTTTTCTCTTTCTCATGGTGTGGTTTCAACACCATATTCACTGATGTTGTTTTCCCAGATGTTCACAGTACGTGCTCCCTGACTTCATTTGTATCCTCATTTGAAATCCTCCAACAGAGAAGACATTCTAGTTGTTCATATCAAAAATCATTCTCACCACTCTAAACATATTTTCTCATAGTAATTATTGTTGATTGATATTATATATTATAGCATCTATATAACACATACATACGTACTTATTATGTATATACACATGCACCACTTTCTTCCTCCAGCTGAATAAAGTTACATGTTTACAAGTACTGTTTTTACTCATCCTAATAAAAAAATGCTTCAGAAAGCTTCTACATAACACATATTCAAGGACTGGGAATGTGGCTTAGTGGGAAAGTACTTCCCTAGCATTAACAAGGACCTAAATTCAATCCTCAGCACTAAACAATATTACTGGATAAATTATTGTTAAGTGGTGAAAAAATTGATTGATCTTGGGTTTTTGGTTTCATAATAAGGATTAAGGTTAAAAAAAGTAAATTGTATGTAGAATGACTAAAATTTCAGAATATGTTATAATTAAGTGGGTAGGGAGGTAGTTAATGAATTTGATTCAATTAAATTTATTTTGATATTTTTATATTTTCTTATGAAAATATAGCAAAAAGTAGCCCTTATGTAATTAATTTCTTAATATAACAATATGTACAAATCCAAATACTTCTGTTACAGTTCATATTTTAGTACATCAACACTATTCTATCAACACTGTTTGCAGGTACCTTTAACACTTTCTAAATTAGGGCATTGTCAACAAGTGTTTATAGCAATTTTCAAGAGGAATGTAGATAATAATTTAATAAATATTTTTTCTTTGAATAAAGACTTTCAAAACATTAATTATGGCTAATATGACAAACAAAACGACAATCATTGTTAATTTAACCTTATTAAATAAAATACCTCTAAGGAAATCAAAAATCTACTTTTTTATGTAATGTACTCAGTTAGGAACAGATAAAATTTTGTATACTGAAATACTGGTAGGTTATTCATTTATTGGACTAGTTACTTGATTCTTATAATGTTTGATTGTCAAGAAAAAGTCATTTACTATGGACCAAATTGCTTCCCAGTAAAGAAAATTCATTATACAAAAAAATTTCAGAATGGTTGATCCTTTTATATGAGAAATACTATATAAAAGTAATTAAATGAGCAAAGACAGCAAATCATTAATCCAAAGTCGAGTAATATTTTAACAAAAGTTAAAAATTAGATTGCCAAGGTGGTAAATGCTAAATGGAAGAGAATACATTTAGGAATGAGAGGCATTTGACTTCTATTTTAGATTTAGATGGCACATGCCTATAATCCCAGTACTCAGGAGACTAAGGAAGAATCTTTGTGAGTTAGAGGCCAGCCTGAACTACTTAGTGAGACCCTTTCTCAAACAACAACAACAACAACAAAAACACCTGACTTGATAGACCAATCATGTACAGGCAGCATTACTGGTAGAAAAAAAGAGCATACATATAAACAGAGAAAGTGTATAAAGGATTCTAAAACACTGAAGAGTTATTTAATATGATTATAATGAATGTGACTATCTTTCCATATGAGGCAAGACATATAAAAACAATGTATGTGCTATCTTTCAGCAGTATTAATTAATTGAGGTTTTATAGAAGATGAAAATAGAAAAGTATTGAAAGGTCAGAGAAGTCACAGGAGATGAGTATTTCTTCATTGTTATTCAAAATTTTACTATTTTGTTTCAAATTAAAGCATACATGTTTGATAAACTAAATTATTTTGTCCTTATTCTTCACAACACTAAATATAAATTAAATGTCCCTTGGGAACATTTATTCCCAAGGTCTCATAAGGAATAAACTTACCCTCTTGATGTGGGCCGAGCTACTTCTTTTGGTCAGGTCAATGAGATATTAGTGGGTAAGACATATGCACAAATTTAATCTGTGCTTTTGCAACTTGCATTTGTCCTATTACATTTTGACAACTCCTTTGGAAGAAGACCATGGTAGTTTGCAATTTGGCCTCCAAAAGGTAATTCCTGAAACAATCAATCCAGAAGCTCTAAAGCTCACAGTAAAATTACACTAGTTAAACTTCAGGTATGTTAGCAACAACAAATGCTTGTTTTCATGCAACTAATTTCTTTGTGTCTTTGTTACATAGTATTATTGAAAAAGTAAATAATTGATCACATGTTAAAAAATTCAGAAGGATATAAATCTAAAACAGAAATCAAATGCCTCTCATTCCTAAATTTATTCTCTTCCATTTACCATGGGCCTCCTTGCATTGCTCTAAATAATGTGTTTATGAAATTCTTTCTTGAATTTAAGTATAAGCGTCTTAAACTAAGACAATGACAAAATGCTGTATAAAATTTCTTTCCTTTCAACTTCCACATCACTTGACATTTCTTTTTCTGTATTTTTGATAGTTATATTGTCCAATAGCTCCTCCTTTTATTATTGTTTTAATAATTAATTAAATTGATTATTAATTAAAATCAATATACATCAATTTATTTAATATTGCTTTTATTATGACCTCTTCATTCATGATATGTGTTTATTAGCATTTTCCCATTTATATTTCCCATGTCTACATCACAAATTTAGTTACTCTGCTATAACTTTCATATTGATAATATTAATAATGAACCTATATGGTTTTAAAGGTTGGCCCTTATGTGCCTAAAGATGATTTTTTGTTCATCTAGTCTCAACATAGGCATTAATAAATTAAAGATAGATTGACATTAATCATCTGATATTTGAACAAACAAATTCGGAACCTTTAGAATTGTAAGGAGGAGCTAAGCTGGAAAAGGAAACTTTGGGAGGGTCAAAACAGGGCTTCCCAATGTACTTGATAAGACCAGATGGTACTCTTGCTATCTGGGGTCCTTTTCAAGAGCTAAGGAGTATATGTGTATTATCAAGCTTCATGTAGTTGCCTCTGTACCAATGCAGATGTACATAATCTTTGCAATTTTCATTTTTTAATAATAAAGTCATCATATATATGAGTAACTTTGTCTTTCAAATTCTGTCATTACTCTCTGCTAAATACTCTCATAGTGAAGGGGAGTCAAGATGGCAGGAACCCCAGAGCTCTCACTGACGTGCATGAACAGGAAACTGAGAGCCCTGAAAGGCAAGTCCTGGACCGACAGGCAGCAAGAAGCAGAACTCTGCTTGAACCCAACTGGAGTGAAGCAACAGTTCCTCAGTTCATGAGCACTGGAGCTCAGTGCCACCTCCCTGCCTGTGCTGGGGGAGCTCAAACCCTCACCATAAGAACTGCATAGAGAAAGTCAGTGCTTAAATAACAAAGGCATGCAGCAGGCAATCTCCTGAGGAAAGCTATTGGGACCCAATGAGCACAAGGGGAACCACACTGCACTGTAGGCTAGAACAGAAGCCCTCTCTAGAGCCAGCAGCAAACTTCCCAGGAGTGCAGGAGACAAACTTCCCCTGAAGCTGAAGCAATACCCAACTGCTGCAGGCAAGACTTCCAGTCAAGCTCATGTGACTACCAATGAGCTAGAAAGCCTGCAAGGAACAGGTCCCCATCAGAGAAAATTTATTAGGATCCAGCAGCAGCTCACAGAGGTCACAGGAAATTGGACACAGTGTGGTGGGGCTACCAACAGTGAGCTCCACCTCCAATCCTGCCAAAGACCTCCACCACTGACTATATCAAGACAAAACCCTGTGCTTGTACATGGCTACAGACTGTAAGGCCTGGGGGCTTGAGAGAGGAAAATTATAAGTGTGGATGGGGTGACCCTGGCAAGTTGTCAGCACAAATTCCAGAGATCTATAAATGCCCCTTTCTCTCCTACACCAGTCACCAATTCAGAGGGAGGTATACAATTTAACCTGCCATCTAGTGGACTGAAAGACTCAGACAAAGAGAGATAGGGGAAGGTCAACAGCAATAGAAAATTTGCAATTTTAACATGAAATTTATGCTACTTGATGCTGATGTAGGTCTCTTAATCTTTTACTTGCAGCTATTTTTTTCTGTACATTCCAACAGTGGTTTTGCATGCTTGCTCCCCAATTCTCATTTTTGCCTTACCTCCCTCCCTTCCCTCTCACTGTAGTCATCATATGAGACTCCCATAAACCAACTTTAAGTTTGTAGTCCTAAATCATTTCTTCTCCTTCCCTTTCTACCACCTTCTCCAATTTACACTTTCTACATGTCAATCACCAGACTAACTCTCTAGCTCTCGATCACCTTTCTCTTTGTCTACTCTTTCACAGTCCTCCTTCACTACCAATAACTCCAACAGATTAAAGGGATTCTCAGATTTCTTTTTTCTTTTTTTTATGTTCTGTGAGTTTATATTTGTTTGTCTATTCAATTTTCTCTATTGTTCTCCCCCTTCTCCCCTCATTGATTACCCACCTGATCTTTTCTTCTACCAGTCCTTGTCTGCCTCTTAAATAATGCTTTATATTACCTCAGTCAGTACTTCTACTATATAAACTTTTCACCTCATATTACCCGTTATAACTTTCACTCTTTTTCCTTCCTATCACAATTTTTATGACCTTTAGCTTTCAAGGACTGCAAAGATTCATCTTTGCCTTAATAGAAAACCAAACCCACTGGAACAGTAGCAGTATCTGACCTTGACTAAGGATTACTGTAGCTTCAAGGCAGAAGTTCAATAACTGTGACAGCTTTAATAGCTAAGCCTTCTTTCCTATGTGCAACAGGGGTGAGAATTCAGCATCTTGAGAGGAAGCTGAAGGGATTAATATTGAGCCACTCTCCCTATATCTTGAGGCAAGAAAACACACCAAAGCTCAATCACCACCCAGTCCTGTACAATCTTCCATAAAGCCCCAACTAAAGATGCACAGGAAACTAGAAACTTGAACCCAAAAGCAACCCCAGATGTGTAAAATCTCAATGCAGAAATATGAACTAGCAAGGCAATAGCTCTCCCCTCAAATGCAAACTGTACCGCTAAAGATCTAAACAACAGAAGGAGGAGAAACTATCAAATATTGAATTCCAAAAACTAATAAGAAGAATGATTAATGAACTTAAAGAAAAGACACACAAGCTAGTGCCTGAGCTCAGAAAGGACATGAATAAACAACTAAAAGAGCTCAAAGATAATTCAAACAAACTGATGAATGAAATTAAGAAGACCATTTAGGATATGGAAGAGGAAATCAATGAAATATAGGAATGCTAAACAATAACTGATCTGAAACAAACAGCTCAAAATCCCCCCAAAAATCTCAATCAATAGCTTGGTGAGCAGAGTGGAACAAGTTGAAAATAGTGTATCAAGAACAAAAGAAGAAATAGAGGAATTAGATGAAATAGTCAAAGACCTTGAAAAAAATGCTAAGAAAATATGAATGGATCATGCAAGAAGTATGGGACACCATCCAAAGCCCAAATCTATGCATTATGGGTACAGGAAAAGGAGTAGAGATACAAACTAATGGCATAGATAACTTATTCAATAACATAATTGCTGAAAAATTCCTCAACCTCAAGGAAAGGGAGGGACATCCAGGATCAGGAGGCTTATGGAACACCAAACTGTCAGGATCAGAAAAGAAACAACACCAGATATATCATAATCAAAAACACTCAATATACAGAACAGAGAAGCTGCAAAAGAGAAAAGACAAGTCACAGGTAAAGGCAAACCCAGCAGAATGACCAGAGTATTTCTCAACAAAAATTCTAAACAGAGGAAGGTCCTGGAAAGACATATTCCTGGTCTTGAAAGAAAACAACTGTCTTTATTGTTATTGCTTTGTAATATAGTTTGAAGTCAGGTATTGTGATACCTCCTGCATTGTTCTTTTGACTGAGTATTGCCTTGGCTATTCGTGGCCTCTTGTGTTTCCATATAAATTTCACAGTAGATTTTTCAATCTC
The DNA here is from genome assembly GCF_047511655.1 of Castor canadensis. Classification (NCBI taxonomy): domain Eukaryota; kingdom Metazoa; phylum Chordata; class Mammalia; order Rodentia; family Castoridae; genus Castor; species Castor canadensis. The sequence continues at coordinate 87,028,100 of NC_133397.1, read as the reverse complement.
TTTGATGAATGTCATTGGAATTTTGATGGGAATTGCATTAAACATGTAGGTTACTTTGGGGAGTATCGACATTTTTACTATATTGATTCTACCAATCCATGAGCATGGGAGATCTCTCCACTTTCTATAGTCTTCCTCAGTCTCTTTCTTCAGAAGTGTATAGTTTTCCTTGTAGAGGTCTTTCACATCTTTTGTTAGATTTACACCTAGGTATTTGATTTTTTTTGAGGCTATTGTAAATGGAATTGTTTTCATATATTCTTTTTCCATTTGCTCATTGTTAGTGTATAGAAATGCTAATGATTTTTCTATGTTGATTTTATATCCTGCTACCTTGCTATAGCTATTGATGATGTCTAGAAGCTTCTGAGTAGAGTTTTTTGGGTCTATAAGGTATAGGATCATGTCATCTGCAAATAGGGATATTTTGACAGATTCTTTACCTATTTGTATTCCTTTTATTCCTTCTTCTTGCCTAATTGCTCTGGCTAGGAATTCCAGTACTATGTTGAATGGGAGTGGAGATAGTGGGCATCCTTGTCTGCTTCCTGATTTTAGAGGGAATGGTTTCAGTTTTTCTCCGTTAAGTATAATGCTGGCTGTAGGTTTGTCATATATACCTTTTATAATGTTGAGGTACTTTTCTTCTATTCCTCATTTTCTTAGAGCTTTTATCATGAAATGATGTTGGATCTTATCAAAGGCTTTTTCTGCATCTATTGAGATGATTAAGTGTTTTTTGTCTTTGCTTCCGTTAATGTGGTTTATTACGTTTATAGATTTTTGTATGTTGAACCAACCCTGCATCCCTGGGATGAAGCCCACTTGGTCGTGGTGAGTAATCTTTTTGATGTGTTGTTGAATTCGATTTGCCATTATTTTGTTGAGGATTTTTGCATCAATGTTCATTAAGGAGATTGGCTTATAGTTCTCCTTTTTGGAGGTGTCTTTGCCTGGTTTTGGGATAAGTGGAATACTGGCTTCATAAAAAATGTGTTATACAGTTTTCCTTCCCTTTCTATTTCGTGGAACAGTTTAAGGAGGGTTGGTATCATTTCTTCTTTAATAGTTTGATAGAATTTAGCAGAGAATCCATCAGGTCCTGGACTTTTCTTTTTAGTGAGACTCTTGATTGTTGCTTCAATTTCATCTTGTGTTATAGATCTATTCAGGTGATTAATATCCTCTTGTTCAGTTTTGGATGATCATATGTATCTAGAAATCTGTCCATTTCTTTAAAATTTTCAAATTTATTTGAATATAGGTTCTTGAAGTAGTCTCTGATGATTTCCTGGACTTCAGTGGTGTTTGTTGTTATCTCACCTTTTGCATTCCTGACTCTACTAATTTGTGTTTTTTCTCTCCTCATTTTAGTCAGGTTTGCCAGGGGTCTGTCGATCTTGTTTATTTTTTCAAAGAACTAACTTCTTGTTTCATTAATTCTTTGTTTGGTTTTTTTGGATTCTATTTCCTTGATTTCAGCTCTTATTTTTAGTATATCTCTCCTTCTATTTGTTTTGGGATTTGCTTGTTCTTGTTTTTCTAGGAGTTTGAGATGTATCATTAGGTCATTGATTTGAGATCTTTCAGTCTTTTTAATATATGCACTCATGGCTACAAACTTTCCTCTCAGGACTGCCTTAGCTGTGTCCCATAGGTACTGGTAGGTTGTGTTTTCATTTTCCTTGATGTACAGGATCCTTTAAATTTCCTCTTTTATTTCCTCAATGACCCATGGTTCATGAAGCAATGAGTTTTTCAGTTTCCAGCTGTTTGCATGTTTTTTTGTCTTTATTTTTGTTGTTGATTTCTAGCTTTATTGCACTGTGATCTGATAGAATGCATGGTATAATTTCTATTTTTGTATATTTGCTGAGGTTTTCTTTGTGCCCTCGGATATGATCTGTTTTGGAGAAGGTTCTGTGGGCTGCTGAGAAGAATGTATATTATGTAGTAGTTGGATGAAATATTCTATAGACATCAACTAGGTCCATTTAATCGATGATATATTTGGGTCTAGGATTTCTTTGTTGATTTTTTGTTTGGATGACCTATCTATTGATGATAATGGAGTGTTAAAATCTCCCATGACCACTGTGTTGGAGTTAATATGTGCTTTTAGGTCCTTCGGGGTATGTTTGATGAAATTGGGTTCGTTGACATTGGGTGCATATAGGTTGATAATTGTTATTTCCTTTTGGTCTATTTCCCCTTTTATTAATATGGAATGTCCTTCTTTATCTAGTTTGATCAATGTAAGTTAGAAGTCTACTCTGTCAGAGATAAGTATTGCTACTCCTGCCTGTTTTGGGGGGCCATTGGCTTGGTAAATCTTCTTCCAGCCTTTCATCCTAAGCCTATGCTTATTTCTATCAGTGAGATGGGTCTCCTCTAAGCAACAAATTGTTGGATCTCCCTTTGTAATCTGTTTCTTCAAATGGTGCCTTTTGATGGGGGAATTCAGTCCATTATAATTAAGTGTTAGTAGTGATAGGTATGTGGTGATTCCTGTCATTTAGTTTTCTTAGTTGTTTGAAAGTTTGATTGTGTGTACCTAAATTAAGGTTACTCTACTTTCTTGCTTTTTCTTTTCCTGTAGTTTGGTGCTCCTTGCCCTTTCATGGTTATGTTGGGTTTCACTTTCTGTGTGCAGAATCCCTTGAAGAATCTTTTGTAGTGGTGGCTTTGTGGTCACATATTGTTTTAGTTTCTGCTTATCATGGAAGACTTTTATTGTTCCATCTATTTTGAATGATAGTTTTGCTGGGTAGAGTATCCTAGGGTTGAAGTTGTTTTCATTCAGTGCCCAGACGATTTCACCCCAAGCTCTTCTTGCTTTTAATGTTTCTGTTGAGAAGTCTGCTGTGATTTTGATGGGTTTACCTTTGTATGTCTTTTTTTTCCCTCTCTTACAGCCTTCAATATTCTTTCTCGAGTCTCTGTACTTGTTGTTTTAATGATAATATGCCGTGAGGTAGTTCTATTTTGGTCAGGTCTGTTTGGTGTTCTGGAGGCCTCTTGCATCCATATTGGCATAGATTTCTTTAGATTTGGGAAATTTTCTGTAATTATTTTGTTGAATATATTATGCATTCCATTTGCTTGCACTTGTTCTCCTTCTTCAATGCCCATGATTCTCAATTTTAGTCTTTTGATGGGATCAGTGAGTTCTTGCATTTTCTTTTCACAGGTCTTGAGTTGTTTAATTAATACTTCTTTGGTTTTTCCTTTAATTACCATTTTATCTTTGAGTTGCTTGATTCTGTCTTCTGCTTGTTCTTTTCTGCTGGATTGGCCTTCCATTTTGTTTTGCATTTCTTTTTCGTTCTTTTTTCTGAGGTTTTCCATATCCTGAGTCCATTTCTCCTTAATGTTGTCTGTTTTCAACCTGAGTTCATTTATCTCTTTATTAATTGTGTTTTCTGTTTCACTTTGGTGTTTATACAGTTTTTCTATGGTTTCTTTTATTTGTTCTTGTGCTTTCTCAAATTCTCTATTTTTGTTGTCTTGGAATTTCCTGACTGTCTCCTTTACATTTTGGTTGACCATATCCACTATCCTCTCTATAAAATTATAATTGATTACTTGCAGGATTTCTTCTTTCAGATTGTTCTTGTGGGCTTCACTTAGTTTCTTGGGCATAGTTTATCTTTGTTTTGTTGGAGTTTGGATCTGTGCATCTGTTTTCCTCATTTCCCTCTGGTTCCTGTACTAATTTTTTGCTGGAGGGATACTGGTTTTCCTGTTTTTTTCTGTCTCCCCATCTGTGCCCTTAGTGTTGTTACTGTCCCTGAACCGTGTGCAATTAAGTATTTTCCAGCTTATAATAATAACAATGGTAATATTTATAATGGAATGGTGAGAGGAGAGGGAAAGCAGAGAAGTTAAAGAAAAACGTAAAAACAAATAAACAAACAAGTAAAAAAACAAAAAGCAGTGTCAAAGAAATAAACAGGGAGAGATAGTGTACTAATCAACAGTAAGCTAAACAGGCATTAGAGAGTCAGAGAGAGGATAAAAAAAAATCCCCGGTTCAAATGCAATAAAGTTTCAGTCAGTCTTTCAGCATGCAGGTGTAGTTCAGTTGTTGTCTCATCAAAGGAAGAGAAAAAAGAAAAAGAAAAAAAAAGGGTCTGGTGACAGTTCTGTGAATAGCTATCTGAGGCTGCAGCTCACCTGCCCACTACTGTCAGCCAGCTGTTGCTGGAGGCTTTATTGATTGCAGATCTCAGGGATGAGCTTAACATTCACCCGGCCCTGCAGGCTTTGTTTATTTAGAGTTCTCCTGGGTGAGACCACCACTGTTACAAGCTTTCCCCTTTCCAAGCACACTGGGGGAGCTGGCGCTATACCCACCTTCTCCAGCCAGCTTGTTTATTTATGGTTCACGTGGGAAGTGTCCCTTCCCCCCATCTCCAGTGGAGTTTTCCTCACACTGCCACTTTTACAAGCTTTCCCACTCCTAGTTGCTGGATGGGTGCCGCCACTCCTGCCTTCTCCAGCCAGCTTGTTTATTTACAGTTCCATGAGTGATTGCCCCTTCCCCCTTCAGTGCTCAGGGCGCCCTGCCCTCTTTGCTTCATGTCTTTTTTGTTGTTGTTGTTGGTTATTCACTTTGTTTTATTTCTCTTTTTTCCCTGGGTGGGGGTCAGTCTGTCCAGGGGACTATGCTGATCTGGCCCAGGGTTGTCTGTGGGAGTACCACATGCTGCTTAGCTCACTTGGTGGTCTGCGTCTCTTGAGCTGGTAGGAAATGGTGGCTGGAGGCACAGAAGCCCTCCTGGTTTCTCCATTTACCATAGAGTGGGGATGCTATGGGCGGGCTGGGGGTGTGGAGGAGTCAGAGTTCTGCCTCTTCTCAGTGGTTTTTCCTGTAAGGTGTATCTCCAGCATCTCTCCAAGATTTTATTTTCGGAAGCATGTTTTCTGCTTCCTCCCTCTAGTCACCATCTTGGAATCTCTCTCAAGGAGATTTTATTGTAATTCCATTACTTGTGTAAAGAGTACCTTGAACAAGTTCACTATCTCCATTGTAATACCATTTGTCTCTCCTTCTTCCCTCCTCTTTCAAACAGTGTATAGTGGGTTTTGTCACACTGTTATCATATGTATATATGCAATTACTTCCATCCTCTTTGCCCCTCAGTATCCTTTCCTTTCTCTTTCCCCTCTCCTGCTTGTCCCACCTAGATGGTCCCCCAATATACATTCATGTCCCATGATAAGTATTATTAGTGTTGTCATCATCATCATTTTAGGTCTAGGTTCTACAAATGTGAGAGAACATGTGATATTTGACCTTCTGAGCTAGGCTTATGTTGCTCAGAGTGAAGATCTCCAGTTCTATCTGTAGTTCTTTTTTGGATAGGGTCTTGCCTTTTTGCCTAGGGCTGGCCTTGGACCACAATCCTCCTAACTACAGTCTCCTTCCCAAGTATCTGGGAGGACAGACATGCTCTATCACAGCCAGCTTATTGGTTGAGCTGGAGCCTCACTTGCTTTGAGCCTGGGCTGGCCTTAAACTGTGATCTTCCCAGTATGTCTCCTGATTAGCTAAGATTAGAGGCACCAGTCACAGTGACTTTCCTTTATGTACCTTTTGATTGAAGGTGACCACAGGGTTTCAGAATATCTTGAACTGAAATTTAGGTATGAAATGAATTTCAAAAAAAAAAATATGAGAGGCAAGCATAGTAAAGAGGAAAAGAGATTAACTAGCTATCTATGGTAGAATTGGTAATAGTTGGTAAGGAAGGGATATGAAAGCTGGAGAAAGGAGTCAGTTAATTACCAGTTTCCAGAGAGGAGCATGTTTGGGGCAGGGAAGAAAGGAAGTGCAGAAGTTGGTTTTTCTTTTATTGGTGTCATGTTAAATCTAGTGAGTGACATATCCAGATGAAGTTGCTTTGGAAGCAGTTGGTACATGGGTCAAGTTTTCATTAAAGAAATATAGATATAAGCTGTTGATGGTGGGGGAGCAGGGTGACAGAAAAAGAGTAAGTGATGGTGGGTTGTTGGTCTGACTAAAGCACGATATGTACATGTTTAAAATGCTGGGGTGAAACCTCTTGGTATGTTCACATGCTCTTTAAGTAATGAGGGATAGAAAGGTGAAACAAGTCTTCTCTGATAGGGAGGTATCAATGGGAAGGGGGAAGGCATAAGGTAAGGGAGAATGAGTGTGAATATGGTAGATGTATTTTGTATTCATATATGAAAATAGAAGAATGAAAAAAACCTGGTGAAATTATTCTAAGAAATGAGGAAGAATGATGGAAGGGGTAAATCTCACTAAGTTATATTGTAAACATATATGTAAATATCACAATGTATCCTCCTGTACAACTATTGCATGCTAATGAAAATTAAAAATAAAAGTAAAAATGAAAGGAATCTAGAATATATATTTACTTGTCTGACCCCAAACTCCTACTTATTCTTCATGACCCCACTTCCAACATTTACATTTACCGACCCAAATGGGAAGAATTATACATAATTGTTGTTACTAACACATTTTACTACTGATAAAGCACTTACATATTTTGTTACTCTGAATTGTTTTCATGTAAGTGAAATTCTAAATCACCACAGATCCTCTAGTAGTTAGCACAGTTTATAATGCTTACTAAAATAAAATTAATGTGTATGTTTTATAAGGGGGTGACAGAATGTTCAGGGAAATTTGGTAATATGTACAACTCTTAAGTTCCTGGCAAGTGGTAGTTCATTGGTTTTCTTGAACAGGCAAACTGAATTTATTTTTATTTAATTGATGACCTTATTTATTTTTCATTTTTAGAGACAGGGTCTCATATGTAGCCCAGCCTGGCCTGGAATTCACTATGTAGAAGAAGCTGGCCGTGAACTCATGATCCTCCTGTTTAGCTTTCTGAATACTGAGATTGCAGGCATGCACCACCGTGCTTATCGGCTGACTCCCACTTTAGATCATGGTATTTACTGTTCCCTCTGCCTAGATCTTTGTTGCTTTGTATCTTTCTCTTGTTGTTCTTTGTTTCCATATCCTCTCCTCAGAGAGGCTGTCCAACCTAAAGGAATGCCATACCACCCAGATTTCTGCATCTGATCACCATGTTTTGTTTTCTTTGTTGCACACATCACCCCCTGATTTACCTACTTGCTTAAGTGTGTGTCTGCTTTAAGAGAGAGAACTCCTGTCTCACAAACTGCTAGATCCCTAATGCCTAGAACAAGTAGGGCCTCAGAAAATCTCTGTTGACTGAATCAATGAAGCAGATTTTCCAAAATGGAAAAGAAGACATTGCTATGAACATTTGCAGAAAATGTATTTATTCTAATTTGGATTTGCACACTGAGAAACATAGATAGATATCATCATTTACCACATCCTCATGATTGTCCTCTGTACCCACAGATTTCTCACTTGAGCACACACTCAGGAATCCTGCTGTGCTTTATTTTCACAGCTGAGTTGCTGTGTTTACAACTTCAGAGATGACAGACTGGATTCTTTCCAGGATCTCTCTATAGGAGGTTTTATCCTATACAGTCCAGCCCATGAATATGAATAAAAAAATAAGGATGCCATTATTGCAAGTCAAGCATCTCCTCTACAACAGCAGGAAAAGAGTCAGAACATTTGGAGGAACTGTATGTGGAACAATTGTTGTTGCCTCGAGAAAGATATGACCAAGACTCTGTAACACCCTGACTACACATTTTGTAAATTGCTTAGTTAAGTCTGAACTCAACTGTGTTACCCACCTTTAAACTGTATCAAATTCCTTAGTACTTTATAGACTTGATTGGGTAAGCCCATTTACAGTGACAAAAGGAATATCTTTGAGTTGGCCTTTTACTTCAAGTCAGTAGTATTTCTCCTCTGATGAATTTAGGAAGAGAGGGTTATAGTTTATTACCAATGTGTGAGGTTAAAGAAAAGGAGGACTGAAGTAAGTGGGAGACCAGCAGTACATTTGGGAGAATTGATTCAGGTACACTGATGATAAAATCTATGGATCCTCAAGTCCTTTATATAAAATGGTACAGTATTTGTTATCATGTATACTTCTGCATACCTTAAATCATCTCTAGATTACTTATAATACCTAATACAAATTAAATCCTATGTAAATAGTTGCTGCACTGGATTACTTAAGGAATAATAACAAGAAAAATTCTGTACACATGGTACAGACATGATATATTGAAAAGAATATTTTTGAACACACATTCATGTGCTTTTGAGAACATTGTAGGTGTTGAGGGTTGTTTAAATCAATCATTAGATCATGAAGAAGCTAATGTTGGGTCATGAATACACATTCAAAATTACATTAGAATGCTTAATAAACTTAGACAACATTTTTCTCCTAATTTACACAAGTCTAAATATTTGTCTTTCCTTATTAATTATAATTTTTTGAAACTATCACTCATTAAATGTGTTGCAATCATGGTAGTAGCTATTAAAGAGTGATGTTTAAAAAGTTAATACTGAAATGATATTCTCCTTCAAATTGGATTCATTTATACAGTTTTTAAAGCCCTCCAATATTTTCCTACTTTTTCTGCAAGACAGTGCTAATAACCTCTTCTAGAAGTTATGTTCTATGCTAACAAGAATTCTCTAGGTTTGTTTCCATATTTCACATTCTATTCTTCAAAGATCTCTTGAGATTTGCGGCATCTATGTGCCACTTAATCTTGCTGAAGAACGTTTAACAAGAGGTCAAATGCCAAGAGACCTATCAAACTTCACATGCATTTACTGACAAATAGACATTGGATTTCTCATTGATTTTACTGATCCCTTGTGAGGTATGCTCCCTGAAGGCAGTACTTTTATTGTAACTGAAAACGGCACAGTTGAATGATATGGGGAAGGGGTTTCTGAACTGTAAGCCTAGCTCAAAATTGGACATGAGTCAGTTGTCTTTGAAGAGATATAATTCTTTAAACAACTACTCTGTTTTGTTTAAAAAGTGAAATTATTTTATTTATATTCTGTCTCCTATCCTATGGCAAATAATTAACTCTTGGAGGAAAGGATCTTGGCAATGAACTTTGTCTATATCACAGACAGAGGCTAGGATTTCTTTGGAGGCCTTATAATTACTTCTTTGGAGACTCCTTTAGTTCCACCTCCCTAAAAAATATGAGAAATGATAGTCAATTAACTTCAAAGTAATTTTGGTCTTCTTTTTATAAAAAAACTTAAGTCAATTGTTCTCTCTAATAACTGATCTTGATATTTCTCCATGCTTTACTTGTAAGTCAAGAATCTTTTCCTTGCAAACCTTTCTATTGTGACATCAGAAAAGTTCTTAATAGGACATTCACTCTATTTCTTTGCTTTAATTAAAATCCAGCTTTCTCTATAGGGATATTTCTTCCTCTGAAAGACACTTAGCTGATTGTTTTCCCAGACTAAGTTTTCACAGAATTTAAAAGGGGTTTGTCATGCTTTTATTTCCACATTGCCTGTTCCAAATCCATGTCCTCTCATACAAAATCTCTTTAAAGCTCTACCTATCCATCCAACCATAGAATTTTCTAAATACTACCATAATTATTCCAGAACTTCCTCTTTACCCAAGTCCTATTATTGTCATTTGACTTCCCTTCCACACCTTAACCTCATAGGTTCTTGATTTCCTCAGCTCTGAGACTTGTACGTTTTCTTGAACTCAATCACCTACTGTCTATATCCTACACATTTTATGGCCTTAACTGTTTCATATAAAAATTATAAGTTTCAACATCCATAACAAAATACCCTCAAATAAAGATCCTTATGCTGATCTTTAAAAATTTCTTTTTCTTTACTTCTAATTTTCTTAGTCTCTGGTCTCAGACTGATCTAGACCCCTTATCTGTTTTCCAAACTTATCAGTTGCTCCTGTCTTAAATTTTTTATTTCTGTAGGTGAAATCACATACAATATTTCAATACAATATGACACAACGCACAACTACATTCAAGCTAATGTCCTTAGCTTCTTTTATCACTCTTTCATGTGGCACTATTTCACTTTCTCTCCCAGCTTCTACTAGTGTCCTCACCTGCATGGTCTCAGGTGGCTTGCTAGCACACCCACCAATCAGTAGAAAGGGAAGCAGGATGCTTTTAAATGATTCCTTAGGAGAATACCTCACTTCTGCTTCAATTGACTGTACTTGAGCACAATAATTGTAAGGAGGTGAAGCAATGTAACCTTTATTCTGATAGCCAGTTGCCCACCTAAGATCTGGAGATTCTGTTACTATGAAGATATTGAACAGACATTGAGAGACACTTAGCTGTCTTTCACATTACCTCTTCAGGCCACTCAAACATCTATACTCACCCTTCTCTGTACACATGCAATATGTTTATGCCTTTCACAATGATATCTACTCTATGAAGTCCAGATTTAGCCCCTTATAAATTAAAGGACAATTTACCAGTTTGGAGCCCAGGATTTGTTTTAGGATTATAATTATCAATCTAGCTTTTTAAGGCTGCCAATATAATTCTTAGAAAATGCAGTAGACTCCTAACATATTTTCTTTTGTTCAATTTAATAAGCAAGTTAACCCCACCAGAGATCTTATTTAGATGAGCTAAAGCCTGAGAACCCCCTGACTTTCATTCACTGGTCTTTGCCACACCATCTGCCAATTTAGTAACAGCATCTTGAGGCCAAGGGTCTTGGTGGGAAGGCTGCACTCTTATGCTGATGCTGCCACTGAGTTGGACTCATTATTTGGCTGTCATGAGTTGGGACCACACCACACCTTATTTCCTGCTAAAGCTGTCTCTTAAGAGTCACCTCTTACCTCTGCTTTAGTATAAGGAAATATTTGAAGTGGTTACTTTGCAGCAGCTCCCAGACTTTCATACAACTCAGCTCTCAATGGGCAGAGAACCTCCTCAGTGTGATTGCTGCCCTTCCCTGCTCTGCATTAGGCTAACTAGCACCATCCTGAATTCTTCATTTTTGGAGTCTTTGCTAAAGTAACAAGAAGCAAGCAAATTATACCACAAAATCTGAAATGTTCCATTCACTTTTGGAATAATGGCCTCTGGTGGCGTGTGCTCTGCCTTCCACAACATCACAGATACAACTTTTCCAAAATTTTTCCCCATGGCCTAACAGGACTCAAGATCTGTATTAGTGTCACCTGTTGGGAAATTCTAAGCCAATGCCCTATATTTTAGATTCAGTTCTGTTTTGCCCCTCTTTTTCCAGAAATGAAATTTTGTATCTGGATACAGTTTTGGTGCAAGTAAGAGTGGCTTAACCAAGATAAAAGATTATTTCCCTGGCACGTAACAAAACAAGTTGGTACTGAAGTTCAGATTTACATGGCTGTCAGCACTCAGTGCTACTTCTATTTTTTCTTTTACCTCATCACTGTTGTCTGACCCTGGTGGTCAAAACTCACCACCACATCTGATGTTAGTCAGGAGGAAAAGGAATAGGACCAACTTCCCACACACAAACCAATCATCAAAGTTGAGCACATAGCTATTGAGAAGTTACAAGGGTACCTGGGGAACCAATGTATTCTCGGCAGCCAGAATTCAGAAGGAGGTGGGTGGTAGTGGGGATAGGTGTGTCAGTGAGCAGCCAGCAGTCACTACTCTGATATTGAAACATGTGGGATAGCTTTTAGTTTGCATTTTAAACTTATAATTGTGTGGGTTGAAAAAACAAAGACACAAAGGGGAAAAAAAGAGAGATTTACCTTTAACTACGCTCCAAGATTATAATGGGAATGTAATGGGTATTTCCAGAATAAAAGACTTTTACTGAAGAGACCATGACAGGCAGTTTCATAAAAATTTTGCTCCTGATCTGTATTTTTACTATATCCTTACATATAGGGGTACTCTGAGGATCTTCTATCTATTTTTAAATAATTCATATTTTAATGTATTTACTTAAAATTATTTTTGGAATCAGGATGCATTGCAAAATTATCTATGGCTTAATTCCTGTGAAAAGAAATTAAGTCTGTATGGACTCATCTCTAATTTTGTAAATCTCTACCTTGTTGACACATTTAAAAAGGCCTTTTATGTCTTCCAACTATGGTATCTTCTCATGGAGGGTGGTTTGGGTTTTTGGGTTCAGCATTCCATCACTGCATGTGCTTGACATCTCTATTAAACAGGGATGAAAAAGGAAGGGAATCAGTCTATCCAAGAAGCAGTAATACTCAGTGTTCTCAAACACTGCTCCTAAGTTGCCTTCTTTTATTTCTAGTTTCATATTTCAAAATTCAAGATCATGTTCCATTCACTCCTGGGACTTTTCTTTTCTTAATTGAACCAGTACAATGAGCCATAGCAGTTCTTGAGAAAAACAAAACAATGCAATAACAGAACAGCCTAGAGAAGCAGCTTATACACATTAGAAGATATTAGATGGATAGATAGATGTAGCTATAAGACCATAAAGTGATTTTAAAATTACACATTTTAATAATATGCTGATCTGTGATCATGTACTTTATTTCTGGAAGGGATCATTTAGTTATAACTTTTAATCTGAAGGAAAAAAGTTTTAGATGTTAGATAAGGAAAGGAAAAAGTGTAGCCAGAATTTCTCTTCTTTGCCAGTTAAGTTAATTATGCTTCTTGGCTATAAAATGAACAAAAGGATTCTTTCAATTGTGCCATTAGGTATTCAACATTCAGTTTTTCATTCATTCACTCAAACATTTCCTTAATGCCTACCAAGCATCCTGGAGCCTTAAGAGGAAAGGGGAAGCATCTTATAAGCCAGAGAGGACAAAAATTATCCCTCTGGTACCAAGGGCTACAGTGGAGGGAGTGTAGTAAAGGAACTAATGGTTTCTTGTTAAGTTCTCCTCACTATAGCAAAGGAGCATCTCAAAACAAAAACAAAAGCAAAACCAAAATCACCTCATTTCATCATAGTAACACCTCATTTAAGAAGTACTGAAATCTTATAAGAAACTAAAATGTACAGAGATTGATATTTTATAAGTTATAAAACCAATATTCAATATAGCCATAATGGCCTAACATCACAGTTGTTCTTTACCCAAGTGGATAGGAAACCCAAGAAGTCAAGTGGCCTCTCTGAGCATTGTAAGTTGGCCCTGGGCACCTAATCATTAATCCTACCAGGGATTCAGAGAAATATTCATGAAGGAGGAGCAGCTGGAATCATTTCTTATAAGATAAGCAAGAGTCTCACAGACAGACAAGGTTGGGAATGGTTTTCCAGACAATTAAAAGAGCAGGTAAGGGACACAGAGGTTTGTGAGAAATGTCAAGTTTAGGAAACTGCAAATACATTCACAGAGGAAAGCAACTGTAGACTCTAGAAGCAGACTGCCTCGATCCCAATCTCAGCTTGTATACACCAGGCTTTCTAACTTTGACAAGTTTTTAACCTCTTTTTTCTTATCTCTGCAATGTGGGTAATGTAATAAAGTCATTGATTATTAAATGACATAATATTTGTAAAGTACTTTGCACGGTAGTAGGAACTCAGGAAGCGCTCCATGAATATTACATATTATTATGCTGAAATAGCCGAGATACAATGTTCAAAAGAGGTCGTGGCAGGTGACAAGCTTGGATGGAAGGGTTGAAGCCAGATTCTGAAGCACTTCCTATTTTGTCTTTTATTTCTTTGAAATGCCACTGAACGATTAAAGTGCCATGTATGTGTGTTTTATATAATTAGTCTTAGTTCACCATTTATAAATATCTTTTTCATGTCAATGTGAAGGAAAGACGAGAAGTGAGACCTGAGTCGAGAGACCAACTCTGATTATTGCTCTGCTGCAGGGAAGGTCCCACAAGGATCTGAATGTAACAGACAGTTGTGACGGAGAGGTAGGATGGGGAAAAAGCAGAATCAGTAAGATTTCATTACCAGATGGTGAGCTGAAGCAGGCTAGAGGAATTGGTGCTGCCAATCCTAGAGAAAGGGAATAGAGGAAGAGAAGCAGTCTTTGAGAAGAAGTTGTTTAGTGAAATCATGTCCTGTTAAAGCATAAAAGAAATTAATATAGCTAGTTACACAATATAGGTAGGATTTTGTTTGAAAGAGCTACCCAGAGAATCTTGCTTGAAGCTTAAAATTGAATATAAAGGAATTTCTTGCTAGAAAACAATTTCATCATAGAAAAAACACTTAAATTAGAACTTAATTGGATCAAACTAATAAGTGATTTAAAATCATTTGTAGGAAACTTTTAAAATGTAACTAGAAAGGTGTTGACCAGTGATAATATATATCATATATATTTCTAAGGAGGGGAAGAAAAAGACACCAAAATATTTAGGAAGTTAAATTTACAGAATTATTAATTTATAGTAACTACCTAAAATTATTAATATCCTAAAATGGCTAAAATCTATGAATTGGAATTTCTTTATGTGAATTTTATAGTACAATTGTTTTTGAAAAAGTTGATTACTTTGAAAAAACCCATTAACACGTATTCATGAATTAATATATATATTTCATTAGAATGAAATAATGTGGGTTCTGTGCAATTTTGCCTCTACCCACTTATTTCAACATATTCTAATGAGTGGGTGATCTTTATGCTGGCATATCCTGATTATTGTACGAATGTATACTTAACAGATATCTAAGTGCAATGCTGAACCTGGGAAGCAGTTACTTACAAACCTAATTACTAAGAATGCACTCCTGAATGGCCCAAAGTGAGGAGATATACAGGTAGATTTTCCAATGGTCTATTAACCTAACAGCCTATAGCAGTTCCCATGAACTGAGGGAAGCAAAGTTTTGGGAGAAGAGATACAGAATACTTGCAGAAACAACAACAACTTAATGCTGAGGTCTGCCACCTTGCTGGCATGCCACTTCTCCATCCTTGAGGAAATCTAGCTTGAAGTGGTCACTGCAAACATCTGGTACAGTTTTGAATTTACATCCACAAATTAACTTCAGGTGATAAGTATGTCAACTTCGGTCATAGTAAACAAGAGTAAATGTTTTTAATTCCAGCTGAAATCATACATAGGGAGCATCTAATAATTGGAATATAAAACATTGATTTAGCTTTTTTGGTTTCTTTTTCTTTCTTTTTTTTTTTTTTTTTTTGGTTGTGCTGAGGTGTGAACTCAAGGCCTACCCTTGCTAGGGAGGCAGTCTTACCATTTGAGCCACTCTGCCGGTCCCTGATTTAGGGTTTTTACGTTCAAAATATTTTGTGGCATCATGGAAACACAGTGTAAATCTCAAGAGAAATTTGTCTAGAAATTTGACAAAGCTTTACTCGTTGTCCAGTTAGAAAATGACTTACTGAAAAGTCTTCTATAAACTGGAAAAGGCACTTATTGCCACAATCTTCTTGGGAGATGGTTGGTTCTGTCAGTATTTCCTTACCTCAAACACATGCTTCAGAGCATCTGTACTTCTGTGATTGATGCTTTTCTCACAAAAAGCCATTCAAGTAAGACTTGCCTCTTGTTTATCTTTCTCTTTGTTCATTTGTTTCCAGAATCTTGACTGTCTGCCCAAGTGTACATTGTCTTCCTTCTCTGTTCTGTGGTTGTGTCAAGTCTCCTTTTCAGGTGAGCTTCAACTATGGCTAGTCTTACCAGGTTGGATTCCTGACCCTGTAATCCCTGGCCACTAGTGTTGGGCATTGAACTCGTTTATCTCTCTTTCAACATTCCTCCACATCTTGCCCCACTATTTATCAAAACCAGTTCCTTGTCTGCATCTCATTCCTGCCTGTATTTCTAGATTACTGGAATTACTGCCTGGGTCCTGATCACTGCCAGAATTAGTGTCACTGCTTTCTCTGTGAGACTGTACTTTTGAAAACATGATCACAATTTCTTATGTTTATAACAACCCCATTGAAGGCAAGAGCTGTCTATCACATCTTATTGGTAAGAAAACCAAGAGTCAAAGAGGCTAAATAATCTACTTAGTATCACACAATGATGCTTAAATACTTTGTTAGTTTTGATGACTTTAGCCCTCTTCAAAATTCATGTTTAATAAATTAAACAAGGCTGAATTGTTAAATTCATGCATGGTTAAATTGACAGAGTTCCTGACTAACAAGCTTGAGGCCCTGAGTTCAAACCCCAGTATGGCAAAAAAATGTAAAAAAAAAAGAAATTAAGTAGTCCTTTAGATGGTTGTATTCTGATTTTAAAAACTATTTCTTCTTCTTACTTTAATAGTTGGTTTATTGAGTTAAATTTTTTTACCTATTAATTTCTTTTCTCCTTTTCCTCCTCAATTCAGTTGTTGAGTATTACCATGTAATAGTCAATGAACACAGTATATTGCTGAAAAGTTTAATTGTAAGAAAGACAGTTTCTGTCTTCAAATAGCTGCCATCAAGAGGAAAAAACACATAATATGTGATTGTAATACTATAGTTCATTTCTATCATAAGAAATACAAAGTTGACACTTTCTGAAATCATATTATTTATGTAGATGTTACTAATTGTTTGTAATACTCTGCACTTTTCAAAACACAATTGCAATTTGTCTAACTCTAATTTCTCTTTTTAAAATGTGAACTCCATATTATAGGGTCTTTGTTGTATTCACTCACTGCTAGAATACATTCAATAGATGTGGATAACAGTAAATAGTATGTTTGATGTCTTTTAAACTTTAAAAGAAGTAATAATACTGTGTTTATGCTGAATTAAGAGTACTTACATCAATTCAACGTATTTCACTAAAAGCATTTTTTAAATTGATCTTCTTAAATTTTTGTAGTGTTATCAAAGAAGCCATATATATTATATCATTCGTTCAAATACACTCCTAAATACATAATTTCAGTTCTTTAACAGTAACTATATACTCTTAGAAATGGGTAACATCTGTTTAAAGTTGTCCAATTTCATGTTCTTTTTATTGCTTGATATTCTGTACTGTGCTCTCTGATTAATGTAAAATGGACACAGAGTTGCTACTCTGTAAATTATTGACTCTTGTTACATTTCATTTTGGCTTAATGCTTATTGAGTGGTATATGAATACAAAGCTCAGAAGGGTTGATGTTTCAATTACATTGACTATTTTAGTTAGAGTTGCTGCATTTCAAGTTATATTGCATCTCTGTTCTTAAGTCTGTTCTCTCCTATATGTGATTATATTTCCTTTGCCATTTTCCTTACTTAAAGATCACATAGATTATATTGTAAAATTTTAGAGTGCTGAGACCACTTCTGTATAGCTAGCTTTAAAAATAGCTAACAATATTATTTACATGTAAAAATTTAATATATGTCCTATAATGATTCAATAGAAGATATTTTAAGTTTAGGTATTTGAAGTATTCAGCAAGAACAACAGAAGACATTACGAATTTTATAAATATTCATGGGTAGAAAAATTCCAAAGAACTATTTGGAAAGAAAGTAGAGGTACAAAAATATGTATTGTCAGCTCACATTTTAAAGATGGGAAACTATATGGCTAGGAAACATATGGCATCACTGTATGGCATCAGAGTGTGGCCAGAGTGTTGTGGGTTCATGACAGTCAATGTTTAAACTCAACGTACATACCTGAGAAGTAATTGGGAAAATTTAATCCCATGAAATTTCACAGTCCCTTTAAAAAAATAAATCAGGGACAACCCTCTGTCTTGGCATGAAAAGTTCTGAACTTGTTTACAAAGGAATCAATAACAAAATATTTTAATGAAAAAGAAAAGTAGAGAAACACAACCAATGAAACAAAAGTGCAGTTGAAGCCATCAGAGACATTTTGGAAGACTGTTTACTTCCGTGAGTTAGTACATGATACAGGAGTATTTTGTAATTATTATGATTTGCTTAGTATTTTCTCTTTTTTTATTTTTATAAAGTCTCAGAGAAATGTACTTAATTCTTAATATGCCTTTTCCCCCTATGACTAGCAGAGAGCAAAGAAAAGTTATTTTGCTAATTTGGTTTGCTGTAGTTTAGAAGAGATAAAACATTTATATTTGAGGCAGAAAAGACAATCTTCAAGATTATTGTAAAATAAACAAATGTGGGATACAGAATGGGCTTTTCACAAACAAAACAAAACAAAAACCAAGAAATTGAAGAAAACACCAATGCCCTATTTCCTTTTTGAAGAACAGAAAGTCAGGTCAATGAATAAAAAGGAAATGTGAAAAATAGTGTATTTGAAACTCAAACTCTACTAATCTTCTTTAGTGTTGATTTATAATCACAACTTGTATTATCTCTTGAGCACTTATTATAGGCACTGTTCTAAAAGCTTTGTTTATTTCTTCAAGTTCTCCAAGCAGTTTCTATGAGGTAATTATATTTTACTGCTGGCACCAGAGAAAGGTCCTAATCCAAAACTTCATGCACCAGTACCAGGCCCTGACTGATTGTGTGCACTGTCTCTCTGTTGGGCTAGGGCTTGATAAAGATGCTACCTCTTGCTTGGAAGAGATTCTAATAATCCGTTCCAAAGGATCCTCGTGTATTTCCTTGCAGCATTTCTTCTCCTGTTACTCAGAGTGTGCTTTTCCTTATAATTATGTAGAAATGCATCGCTAAGACTAGAGAGTACTCGTTAGTCAGATACATAACACAATCCTTGCCAGACAAGTATAATAAGGAGACTAACATTAATGTTACTGGGGGTGGGGGGAGGAACAGGGGTGCGGGGTGGGTGGGGAAGAGAAGGAGGGCAGGGCGAAGAGAAGAGGAGCAGCCAGGGCTCCGCCCCCGGGCGCTCTGCGCAGGCGCAGTGACCTCTACCGCAGGAGGGGGCGACACGGAGTGAGCGGCGGCGTCGAAGCTTCGCAACCACTGTGGAGCCCAGAGCAGCGTCGGTTGCAGCCTGAGCTCCGCACCCGCCAGCGCCTTGGACAACTGCTCGTCCCTAGGGCTTTTCAGCTCGGCTGCAGCGTCTCTTCGCCGGGCACACAGACCGGGAAGTGGAGAGCAAGAGAGAGAAGAGAGAGGAGGCAGCGGAGCAGCTGAGCGGACACCGCCGCCCTCCAAGAAGAAGGCTGCGAATCTCCTGGGCCACCGACAGCGCCGCCACCAACGCCACCGCCGCCACCGCCACCACCGCCACAGCCACCGCCGCCTCCACCACCACCACCACCGCCGCCGCCTCCACCACCACCACCACCACCACCGCCGCCGCCTCCACCACCACCGCCACCACCGCCACCGCCGCCTCCACCACCAGCGAGCCTGGGCCGGGCAGGGCGCCGAGCGGGCCGTCTGAGGCGCAGGCCGGAGCGGGCCCGGCACCGCAGCGCTGGTGGAGGCCGGGTCTCCGAGGCGACGGCCGAGGCAGGTACAACGGTACCGGAGGAGGCGGCGCCGCCGCTCGTCCCTTGTCCTCAGGAGGGGGCCCATGGCGAGCTACAAGCCGGTCCGGCCCGGGGCTCGAGCCTCAGCCCGTGGAGCCCATCGCCGTCGGGGCCGGCAGCGGAGGCGGTGGCGATGGCGATGGCGGCGGCGGCAGCGGGATGGCGGGGCTGATGGGGCGTCCGGCTCCGACTCCGGCTCCGGTTCCGCTCCCCGCGGGGACGAGTTACCTTTCGGTGCCGATCCGCAACTTCCGGATGAAATTCGCAGTTTGGACTCCTGCAGGTCGGACAGGTCAGCAGCAGGGACATCGTGGAGATGGTGCTCAACCTGGTAAGGGAAAAGCCGTCCCCAGTGTCCCCCACCCCATCCTCGGTCCCCAGCGCCCCCTGTCCCCCCTGCACCCGGGGTCACCCGGGGTCAGCCACGCCGCGCGTCCCCGGGAGCACGGCTCGCCCCGCGGGTGCTGCCCAGCGGGTGACCTGCCCGCGCTGCAAAGCCAGGCCACCGTGCGTCCTCTGCTCGGTCCTCTCCTGCACCTGAGCAGTGCCCAGCTCCACAGCGCTTCTCACTTCTCCTCCTTGGCTGCCAGTAAATCGCCTAAAAAGGTTATGGGTGAGCTTTCGAGTTTCATTAGGGGCTGAGGGGACAGACCTCTGGTTCCCGGGCTCCTTCTCCCCCGCTCTCTAATTGTCCGTGGTGTCGCCCTCCTGTGATGACAACCTTGTTCCTGGAACCTGAGTTCCCCTGTGCTGCTGAAATGTGAAAAGCACATTAGCTCCGACTTGAGCAGCTGGGGTGTGATGTTTCCAGGGAGAAAGGAAAGCGATGCAGTTTTCATCTGTCTTTGAAAATATTCCGAGGCTGTGATAAGAGTGTTGTGCAGGACCCACCCACGACCCCCGTCTCTTAGACAGCCTTCCCTTCTGTGTAATATTGCCCCGAATATGTTGGTCTCTTAAGTCATTTTCTTTTTCTATGCACACAGGTGTTAAAGGTGAGGGCATCAAATCATACAGATTGGTCTCTGTGGTTGCCTTCAGGAGAGTGACTCATGGATAAGACTAAAGGAAAGATATTAAATGCAGTCTAGGTTTTGGTTTCTTTCAAGGTAAGAAAGAGTTACTGCAGAACTGTGTGTGACTTAATGTTTTGTGCTATGTTCAGAAGGAGCATTCAAAATATTGGGAAGAAAGGGGGAAGAAATAAGAAGAGGAGAATCACAAAGAGCATAATTCATAGTATTGGTGCTTTGTAAATGCAGTGTTTGCTGCAGCAAAGCATTTTAAAACAGTTTCCTCTGCAGTACCTAGTCTTTGACATACTGTAAGGTTGGGTGTGGGAAGGCAAGTTGTAAATCAGGAGCGATCAGTTGACCATTGTACTTGGTGTGGAGTCACAGCAGTTTGATTTTTCGGCTAAGGAATTATTTTTATTTGATCTATAGGAAAACTGAAAGAAAGCTGGAACTAACAGCAGTGGTGCTCTGAGACATGAATTAGGTAGTGTCTATGGTTTATGAGCTTTTTAAATTCACAGAAAAGTTGAAGACTTCTATTTTTCCTTTTTTGCCAGTGTTTCAAGTCAAAACTTGGAGTTTGTCTTTACTTTGCTATATTTATTACTGTTTAAGTGCAACATACCTTTTTCTACTTTTGTATACCCTTCAAATAAGTCACTATAAAGTCAGTGTAAGTTTGGAAGAATGTCACCCTGTAAATATTACCAGTTCTTTTCAAAATGTTCAAAGAAATATAATTTTTTCTGGGGGGGTTGTGTTTTTTTAACTAGTTGCCAATACTTGCCTTTTTTGCTTTTTAAAGGAAAAGATAAAATCTCAAAAAATGTTACCACTGTAGCTGGTATTGTATTTCCATATATTTAAAGGAACACATTTTAAGTTTTTTCTCATTTCTCTAACCAATATCATTTTTACTCTAGATGATGTGATAATTGTATTTGTATGCTTACTTAGTCCATCATAGCTAGGTAAGAGGCAGTAGAAGTATCACAAGCTGGAAAGTGATTTGAATGTGTAGCCAGTGTGGACTCTGCAGCAGAAGAGATGTATGCTGAATCAGTTCTTAACAGGTGGGGTTCTTTAGGTATAGTAGACTAAATAAGGAAGTGAACTTTTCTCTTGAGGTAAAGGCATTTAACTCATCAGTGCCATGTAAATCTACCATGAGGTATGCAGACATTGTTTTAGAGAGTAGCATTACTTTTAAGCTTAGAGTCTTTACAAATATGGTAATACCAATTGGATATCCCTGCATCCACTTAAGATCTGGTGCCTGCCTTGAATTTTGGAATGAAAGAGCTAGGTAAAATTTTTTTTGTGCATGGTTAGAGAATGCAATCTATTTTAGAGGAGACTTTTGGGGAAAGGATGAATGACAAAGGGAGTTGTTTACTATTTAGTTGCTAACTGTATTAATTATAGAATAGATATAGTCATTTGAAGTGTAAGAGTTCATAAATTGTAGGTTTAGGGCTTTATTTTTCCAAAATACTCATGATGAATATTGTCATGTGAAAACTTAAGCTGATGCTCAAAAATGTATTTGGAGATCATAGGCATTTAAAAAATAATTATCATTTAGGTACAAAGGACTTGTTAGAGTTTGGCAGCCTTTAATATTATTTCTGATGTTAGTTTCTTAGTTTCTTTTATTTCAGTCCTAATTTGAAATGTTAAAGAAAACTGAAATTTGAAAATAGTGAAATGTCCGTCACAGTGTGCTGTATGAGAGAAAAAAGGAAACTAGTGAAACCTGAAGTTTTTACTTTGAACAATACCCTTATCATAGTCACATTGGTCAAAATGTTTCCTTTTTTCCTGTTCATTCCTTCTTCTTATGTAATATGACAATACACATATTTGGTTTTAGGCATTATTTTACACTTGCTTTACCCAAAATATTAAGAGTTTTTCAGAGTAAAGTTTAAGTGTGCTGTAAAATATAGGCCTTCTCTGGCATAGCAGTGGGTGGAATTTTTCTATTTTTTGCCAAGGTGGACAAGCATTTCTGCTACTCAAGGGGCTTGTGGGTATTTAGAGGAGGATCAGCAATGTAATAGGAAATAAAATGATGTCATTGTAGATGCATGCATTTTGTATAATGACTTTAGAGTTGACTTAAAACATTTCAAATAAGGGATGAAGAGTATCAGGAAGATGAATAAATTAGTTTGTGAATAAAGTTACAATTTATTGTCAAGGATTTTGCCCTACCAAGTGAAAGAAATTGATCATTAACAAGCTTTGGGTTCAGGAGGAAGTATTTGATGTGGCATTATAAGATGGTTTATATTAAAGAGATTTTGTTGGTTGGTTTTCTGTTATAAAGCAGGCACACAACTTAATGCAACACACTTGACATATGTTTATATAGGGTTTCTCATTCTTGAAGTAAATGCTATGTAAATATCATGTGTATCTTTGTTTAAAACATGGAAGTTTCATTTATCACAGTTTTTGATATAACATAAATTTTTAGAAAAGACAAAATAGAGGACTAATATTTACTTAATGAAAGGATTCACAGTAGGGTGTTTTGAATAGCTGTTTTAGGTAGTATACAATTCTTTAATTATAATTATAGAATTTAGTTGTAGACGTATAGATTTTTTCAGGCATTTGTAGATTATTTTATGAATTACTATAAGGTATATCATTGTGTCTATAGTTGTAGGAAATGGCATTTCCCCTTTTATTTTTTTTAACATTCTAAGTGGCATGTTGTCTACTGTATCAAAAGTATAACAAGATATTTGAGGGGATTTCCTGGACTATTATATTCTTCTCTTTGTTAGTCAAAAGGGAAGTTTTAAATTACTTTAAACTTGAATTGACAATAATTGTTCTTCCTCAGGGTTTATTCATTTATAGCTTGATAATAATTTTTGTTTTGATGATATTTAGAATTTCATAAGCAAAAAGCCTTTTAATTGAATTTATTTAAGAAATATACAGTTGCATCTTAGGTAAACTCATGGAAGTCTTTTATGCTAATGAAACCACATTATTTATATTAAAAGAATATTCTGTATTTTAACTTATGCTGACATAGGAGCCTTTTCATATTAACTTGTATATTCTTGCTATTGAGTATGGAAAATTAAATATATAAATACTGGAAGTTTCAACATCTTAAGGAGTTCTGAGGTTTTTCACAGAACTGTTTAGTTGTATAATGACACTAAAGCAGCAAGTATTCTGTAGCCTGTCTATGACCAAGTTATATTAATTTTAAACAGGTATTTTGTGGGACATACTATACCATTAATTAAAAGTGTCTCAGTATATGAGTGTGGCTGTAATAGCCAGTCACCTGCATTTTTACTACCTGCTTAAAAATTGTTATGTATCGGTTCCACAGGTTTTTCATTTGTGCCTGTATTTCTGATATTTATTCACTGTCAGCTTATGCCTTTTGTATCACACATCACTCTCTAGTAATGAACTCATTTATGTGTGTTTACTCTCCTATCTTGTTAATTCCATGAGTGGAGTAGCTGATCTTAACATAATATAATATAATATAATATAATGTGTGTGTGTGCATTTGCATTTCTAGCATTGTGGTAAATTAAGTAAATTTTTTTGTTGTTGTTTTTGGCTGTACTGGGGTTTGAACTCAGGGTCGTGCATGCTTGCACAACAGGCATTAACACTTGAATCATGCCTCCAGGCCTTCCCCCCACACACACTTTATTTTTCAGAGACAGAGTCTTGTACTTTCCCCCCAGGCTGGCCTTGGACTACAATCTTCCTACCTATTTCTCTCACTTAGCTGTGGCACATGCCACCATGCCCAGCTTTTTTGTTGAATCAGGATCTCCATAACTTTTTGCCTGGGCTCTGATTTCTGCCTCTGTAGTAACTAGGATTACAGGTGTGTACCACCACATATGGCCCTAGTTAAGTGCATTTTGAGTATGCATGAAATTAGGCAGTAATAGGACCAGTTTTTGAAAGTGTTTTCAACAGAAGAGTCCAGATCCTGGATTTAAAATAAATAAAACTCATCAGCTTAATGTAATGCTTATTCCTAAAACTAGAAATGTGTGTTGAATATGTGTATTATCAAAGTAGGCATTACTGCATATGTAAATGTTATTTTTAAGTGGCATCTGAGGGTAAGAATTTAAAGCTTTCCATATTTCTATTTTCATGTTATCAATAGAGAAAATATATAGTGCATTGAATAGAAATTTTAAAAATTGTTAGCTATTTTCATTATTACCAAAACCAGTTGACACCTCTTGTTTTTGTCAGTCCAGCATGCATATCCTCTTTTTGTAATGGTATCTCAGTTTTCCTTTGCTGATGCCCCATTCTTAGTTCAATTGGTTTAGATGGGTTGAGGCCAGTGCTTGCCCTCAGAGGTGGCCAGAATTAGTGATTGTTTTAGGGATGAACCTCTGAACCAAGGGGAGTCCCATAGTCAGTTCCAGGACTTGTGCCAGAGCTCCTTCTGTTGGGTTTGCTCAACAGATAAACTCTTAGTCAATAACTGTAGTGCCTATCTTAGATTTGATCAAGTGTGAACCCAAAAGAAAGAAATGGCTTCTTGATTCTGTTGGAACACTTGGAACCTGTGCCTATGAGGATTGTCTTCTAATCCTTAAATATTCTCTTTTAAAATATATTCATGTTGTTATTGTTACTTGTTTCAAATCAGTTGAAACTGGGTTTTTGTCAGTTGTAAATGGAAAGAATCCCCACTAGCATAGAATTAGTATGTGTAAGGAAATATAGGCCCAAAAGTGACCATGTGGAGAGGAGTGATCTGGCCAAGAGATTCTTTATTGCTGGGTGGGAGAGGGAGAGAGCCAGAGAGCCAAGAGAGTGGGGGGGGGGATGGGAAGAAGGGCAGGTGCTTAAATACCACTCAGTGATACTCAGCATGATCTGATTGGTTAGGGTCTTATGGTTCAAGCTGATTGGAGGTTGGGGCAGAAGGAGGATTCAAGCTAGACTTGAGGCAGGACTGTGACCCTGGAAAGTGGAGGCTTAAGAGTGCAGTAAGAACTGAAACCTATTGGTGCCATTATTGCCAACATTCCTCCGTTTTTTGTTTGTTAAGGAAGGGGGGTGTTGTGTTCGGTCTGGCTTCTTTGAGCTGGCAAGGGGCGGTGTAGGGGAAGGGAGGGTTAGTTGGCAAACAATGTTGGCGTGCTGAGCCTCATGATCATGTACACCCAGGCTCCAAAAATGAAGACTTCCTCTTCCCTGAAGTTGATGAAGGTCCCTTGTAGCCATAGGTCATAAAGAGTCTCGAGCCAATCCTCTGACCTCTGCATGGTGGGTATCAGCCAACTATCCTGGTGTTTTGGAGAGGTTGGTATCCCTGGAGGTACAACTGGTTAAATTTTTGATTAGCAATAGCAGACATGTAATATGATACAAGGGAGGAAGCTTAAGAATAGGAGACCAAGAACATAGGCATTAGGATGGGCATTGGCCAGGAGAATCACTGTGAAATGTTGTCCCCTAGACAATTTCAAGAGTCCTCCAATTCCCTTCTCCATTTTTCTAATTGTTTCTTGAGAGGTGTAGCCTTTGGGGAAGCCCATTGAGCTTGACAGTAGTGGGTGTCATGAGAATGACCAGATGAGGGCTGGTCCATCGAAGTCCCAATGGAGAGGGTAGAATATCCTTTTTGGAGAACAAGATGCCCTGGTTTAACAGAAATTGTTATAGGGTGGGACAGGATCTGGTTTGCGTGCTCTCTGAGAAGTTCCCTGAGAAGGTAGGTAGTCAGCCAGAGGAGCAGAGTCTGTTGGAGTCAAGTTTTCTAAGAGAAATAGGTGGCCATACATTATCTAAGACGCAAATAGGAATATTAGGAGGAGCATAAAAAGGTGTCTGTTCAGGGACTACATAGCTAGGAATCTAAAACTGCCAGGAAAGCTGTAAGCTTATGGTATGGGGGTTGGGAAATGGAAGATTGGGTTGATGCATTTATGACTCAGTGAGTGAGTCTGTCCCTTTAAGGCCACACCTAGGTAGGTGACCTGTGGGAGGCAGGGACTGTCAGGATTTAAATGTAACACTCTTGGATAAAAGAAAGCTTTAGCTCATTATTTTATATAAATTGACACTTTCAACCTTTTAAATGTTTGTACCATATTCAGATAACACTGTTACAAGGTGGTCATTTAAGACACATAAGCAAATATGTAAATGAACTCTGATTTAGTAGTACTTAAAGCTTGACAAGATCAGCAGAAAACACAAATAATTTCTTTGATAAAATCTTTCTCTATAATGGTTTTTTGTAGATGTTACTCAGAGCAGAACAATATTAAGATAACCTTGTTATTTCATAGACATAGAGAATTTGATTTTAGTTTGACATGACTCTTAAAGTCTTTTAGGCAACTCTTAGATTACATTCAACTTTAACTTTATTGAAAATAAAGTTAAAATAATAATAAAATAAAATAATAAAAACACATCAAAGTTTTTTATTATGCACTTTTAAAACTTACTTAGACCTTTATATAACATACTAAATCCCTTGATGGCTTGTTTCTATCCCTCCTATTGGAAACAATCTTTAGGATAAACCCTTTTTTACAAAAATCCTTTCTCATCCAAAAAACCATTCCTTTTTTCTTTAACTTCCCAAAAAATACATTTATTACCTATCTATATCCTTTCCAGTTGTTTACTTTGTAACTTGTATTTTAAAATTAACTTTTATAAGAATTTTAAATTTATTGTAGGGGCTGGAGCAACTAATTAGTAGCCCTTGTTGTTTTAAGGAATTTATGATGGGCATAAGGCCTCATTGTCCCTCAGGCTTGAGGGGATATTGTTTTAAGTGTGGAAAGTGTGAGGGATTTTTGAGTTTTATTTGAATAGGGAGGGCTGTCCTGGCTCACCCTACACTCATCTCATCAGTCCACACTGTGGAATCTTCTTTGTCCCTGAAGGAGGGGGCAGCAGAAATAGCTGCCTGGGGGGAGGAGAATTTGAGCTTTTAATTGAGATAGTAAATCCTGTCCCAGCAGGGACACTCAAGTTTTAGGTACTATGAGGAAAGAGTGACAGAAGAGGAGGTCTCCCCAAGAGCAGGCCAGAGGCCAGGTAAACTAGTGTTCTAGGGGCTGGCCAGATTTGCCCCAAATGATAACTTTTGTCTTTAGACCGGGGACCAGGAGAAAAAGGTAAAACAGAGAAACAGGCTCCACTGTCTAGGAGGAAAATGGCCTTTTGTTTTTCTGCCATTATGGCTCCTCAACATTGATGCCAAGAAGCAGAGTGTGGCCAGGAGGCTGGGACCCATCAATCCATAGGAGGAGGCACCTTGCCTTCCATCTGGTGACAGGGGCACTTAGACCTCCAGTGGTTACTCTTGCAGAGGGCAGGGTCCCGGTTGGGGGTGGGGCTGTCTCCCCGGCTGTCCCCCTTTAAGCATTCTCTACACAAGTTCCCCTCCTGTCCACCATGGTAGCAAGTTCAGGATACAGGCCCCAGTCAGGTGGGGCCCTCTCTGAGAGCAGCAGTGAGGCCACGGTGTCTCTTATCTTTTCTCTCCTGTTAGTAAGGTCCTGGACATACAGACATAGCCATAAATACAGACATGGCTAGCTGTATTACTTGGTTCAATGACTTTTCCCTTCAGTCACAGTCTGAGTTTTTTATGAATATCTGGGGCTGACTGTTAGAAATTTATCTTTGAGGAGAACTTCTCTCACCTGTGACTCTGAGTCCACCGTGGTATGCTTTCTGATAGGTTGTTGCTGTAAAGTAAAGTTGTTATTTTACATTGACACCTGACACTCTGGAGAGCAAATCTCTGAACTGTTCTGGGCCTCAGTTTCCTCACTTGAAGAACGAGGGATCTGGTCTAGGTTAAACTATGTTTTTCTACTATGAGGTGGCTAAAGTGACATTAATGCCACTTATCTTCTTTACCATTTTTTATTTTTTTTTTTTAGTAATGCTGGGGAATTGAACCCAGGGCTTTGCACATGCTGGGCAGACATTCTCCCATCGAGCTATTTCCACAGCCCCAACTATTATTATTATTATTTCTTACTTTGGCTGTACTGGGCTTGAACTCAGGACTTTCTGCTTGTAAAGTGGCACTCTACTGCTTGAGGCATATAATCATTTCCAACCTGAGTGGCCTGGGCCAGAACCCATTGCTTTTCTAATGAGAGAAATTTGTATACTGGACCACAGTTTACGTTTTTTTTTTTTTTACTTTTATAGAAAAGGTCTATTTGGAGTATGGTATTGTAATTTAAGGAACCCTGTGAAGGCCACTTCTCTTGGTCACCCAAGGCATACTGAGGCCAGGCTTCAGTACAAAGCTTCCAACATCTACCAGCCAGAAGACTGGAAGATGCAGGTCCCATTTAGAAAGAACAAAACGTTAAGATCCTGTCTTTTAGCTAACAGCAGGCAGCCTCTTTAATAAAGGCTACCTTTTTAACAAAGGAATCATTTGTAAAGTTAGAGAAGGGCATTCAGAGGGCATTTCAGGCCAATAACAGTGCCATATGGGACAACTAGTGTTAATATTTGGAGGGAAAATTTTATGCTGAGGCCAAAGGTATAGAAAATTCTAAATGAGAAATTTAGAGACCACAGTAATATTTATTTAGTTATTTCTGGAACTATAACCTTTGCTAACAATTGACGTACAAGGGTCTGATGCCCTGAGGTGTGAGGTGGGGCTAGGAGCATAACTTGTGCAAGGTGCCACTCCCTCCACATACACCTGGGACAAATGACCCTGATGGCCTAGGCCTGATCCCGTGGCCTGTCACCCCTCCCTCCTTCCTGTGTACTCTGCGTGCATTTATTCTAGGGGAAGTAGTGGCGGGCCACAGCCATCGCTACATGTGGCTGGCGGCCCAGGATTTGCTGGGTCCTCTCTATGGATTTTCTTAGCTATGGCAGGCATTTTTGCTGTGTCCAGGAGCCGGCATCCTGTGCACAGTTGCACCTGTTTGCTTTCCCTCCTTTCCTTGTGGGGGCAGAGTTAGAGCATAAGCATGGCAGCTTTAGGTTTTTGCAAGCACTTTTGTAAAGCAGCTGATTTAATGTTACGTTAGACTGAGAGGCCTGGAAAACTAGTTGGAATAACTTAAGTCATCCTGGAAAACTAGTTGGAATAACTTAAGTCATAAGGTTCCATGCTACAAGTTTTTCATGGGAGGCAGGGTCCCAGTAAGCACAGGGAGGGGAAGGCAGACAGAGACAGAGGACACGTGATGAGACCATGGAGGAGGCAGAAAGGTGTGCTGACATCTTAGGTAAGGGAGGGGAAGGCAGAGCCTGGAGCCATGACACACACTTAAGGGATTAGCCGCCACCTGTGCCTCC
Organism: Castor canadensis; assembly: GCF_047511655.1. Lineage (NCBI taxonomy): Eukaryota > Metazoa > Chordata > Mammalia > Rodentia > Castoridae > Castor > Castor canadensis. The sequence goes on along the minus strand of NC_133397.1, from coordinate 86,998,454 downwards.
AGGTTGCTCCCATTGATTGGTACAGGCAGGCTTTCAGCAAAATGAAACCTCCACTCTCCGGTCACCAAATAAAGCATGAGCTCTCCCAGAGCTGGAACCACCTTGAGGTCAGAATTGGCAAGGAGTGGCTTGCTTAACTCCATGATGGGGAAAGTTTTTCAGGAAGATAAGAGGAGATAGGTGTGGTAAGCAGTGCAAGAAGTCTGTTTACATGGGGAAGGAGGAGGTTTGAAGAGGAATTGGCTGATTTAGAAACTTGTTTACAGGCTGATAGAATCTGCACAGGGGAACAGAAAGTACAGAGGGAGGATTTGAAGTCAGAGAGTTGGATTTAGACGGAGGTTTGAAAAGGCTTGGACGTTATGGAATCTCTCCCCATCATCCCGATTGCTCACAGTAGTTATATGTCCCATAAAAGGTTTGGATTTAAAGACCTGCAAAGGGGCCAGTGTCTTTGGTTGTCTAAAGAATAAGTGGGCCAGATTTGAGTGCAAAAGCAGATCAATTTTTTTGGTTTTATCTCTGGGGTCAGACCCAAGGTGTCTAAATTATTGAGGAGGCATTTTAGTGGGGAGTCAGACGGCAAAGAGGAGGTGACCCCCATAGTGGGAGCCGGTTGGAAGGATATATGGAGTCACGGAGCATCCCCTTGTGGCTCGAATATCCTGAGAACGGTACAAGGCACACAAGAAACAGTCGTCACTGCGTTCAAGTGGCTTGTAGGGCCCCCAGGGCCCGGAGGCTGTGGGTCACCCGGTGCCGGGCTTCGCAGATGGGTAGTCTCCGAGACTGATGACAAAAATAGACCCAAGCTGAACAGAGGGAAGGGACCCCCCCCTACCATCTGAGTCCCAGAGATATCCAAAAAGTGGGGGTGTTTAAACCCCAGAGACACCAAAGGGAGAGACCGCAAAGGGAGTCCAATAAAGGTATGTGGGCTCACCAAAGAATGTCTGGTGTTGGATGCAAGCAGGGCAATTGGGAGGATGAGTCCTGGCCAGTCATGTCCTCAGGGTGGTCATGGGGTGAGTTGGAATAGGGGTCCCACCAGGATTAGTGGGGAAACCCACCCTGAGTCATGACACCAAATGTAAGGAAATATAGGCCCCAAAAGTGACCATGTGGAGAGGAGTGATCTGGCCATTCTTTTATTGCCAGGTGGGAGAGGGAGAGAGCCAAGAGAGCCGAGAGAGAGAGAGAGAGAGAGAGACAGAGACAGAGACAGAGACAGAGACAGACAGGTGCTTAAATACCCCTCAGTAAAACTCAGCATGATCTGATTGGTTAGGATCTTAAAGTTCATGCTGATGGGAGGTTGAGGCAGATTGGAGGTTGAGGCAGAAGGAGGATTCAAGCTAGACTTGAGGCAGGACTGTGACCCTGGAAAGCAGAGGCTTAAGGGTGCAGTAAGAACCGAAACCTATTGGCACCATTATTGCCAACAGTATGGGAAAATAAGACATTGTAAAATGCCGATCTTAAATGTAGAAATGGAATACAAGGCAGTGAGGACTTTGCCCTAGAGAAGTAATTTAAAGGGATTACAGAGTAGCTGTTCAAATTGTCACCTGTGTTATTTTGAAGTTTGCATTTAAGGGATGGAGGAGTATTTTGGTCACTCCTTGAAACCTTTGAAAATATATGAGCAATTAGCTGCGTTCCATGGTGGTATGTCTGAAAGCAGAGAGGAAGGAAAATGTGGTCTTTCCAAGTAAAAGAGGCCTTTCTGCTTAGAGCTGCCATCCAAATGGAAGAGAATCAGTATATCAAGTGCTTTGGGGTGGGCTGTGGTGCAGCATGCCTAAAATTCTTCTAGCTACCCTGAAGGCAGAGACAGGAGGCCAACCCAGCAAAGTAAACTAAAGAGCAAAAGGGACTGGAAGTTTAAATTGGGAGAAGTTATTTTTTATAGGCTTCTCCCAAGTACATCATGCTGTATACTTCCAGCCTAAAGACAGTGTAGCAATTAATCCAGTTGTAAAGAGCTTTAAACTAGGATGCAGCCAGGGAATAATTGATAGAGTAGTTGAGCCTCCTCATCCAGCACATTGTTTCACACTGCTTCAAGGAGGATGATTAGGCTCAGGATTAAGAGGATAGTAATACTGGGAAGAGCTACTTCTATGTGACTCAAACTTAAACACTGAAACCTAAATTGTTATACTGGATCTTGGTGAGATCTATTGTTTTGGTTGTTAATTCAACCCCTTGGCTGAAGTAAATTGACCAAGTAGCTTACTAAGGTTTTAGGGAAGCTACCTATACTTTCTCCAAATGGCAAACAAAAAACTCTGTTGTTTTTGTTCTCAGGCAATTCTAATCTCTTGAGACTTCACTCAGAGGGAGTGGGCTACTGCAGCAGATGGAGTTAATCTGGCAGATAATGAAAGTGAGGTCTTCTGTGACAGTAGGAATAAATATTTCCAAAATTGGCTGACTACAAACCTCCTTTTGTGAGTAAAGGGAGTTCTTGCTACTCTGACTGTAGATTATGCTTTGAATTAGAGACCATGGTTCACTTTGCATTCTCTAGTCTTCTAAGTGAGAGTGATTATTACTATTGTTTGTGTTTCCTTTTTAACACAAACATATTAATTATGAGGGACAGTTTTTTATGTAGTTATATATTGCCAGATTATGATGTACTACCAAGAACAATGTACACCTGAACCTAATGTTGGGTCTGGAGACCTTAGGCAGATGGGTGAGTATCCCAACCCCCATGGAGAGCAATATCATTCATGCATCCTGAGGAGATGCAGAGTCTGATAGATCTGCCTGCATTCCTGCATCCTAAACAAGAGAAGCAGAGTCTGATAGATCTGCCACAAGGCTGATAAGCAAAATGCTCTCAAGATTGTTTCACCTCCCCAATAAAGGTGCAAACCAAACCAGTTCACCTGAGAAAGCCGGTGAATCCATGGCTACCGGCTTCCGGGCTCCACTGCATGCTCTAGCTGTAGCCTTTCCTTTCTCTCTAATAAATCCTACTTCATAAACTGGCTTAGACTTATCATTCAGCTACCTCACGAGCCAGTTCTCTGGCTTGTGAAGGCAAGGACCCTCGACCCCATCCCTCAATACTGGGACTCTGGCAGGTAACACTACGAATACTGTTTTTAATGCAAAAATTTTTAGGCTTATAGCTGGATGCAGTAACTTGACATTGTCCTTTAAAAATGGACTTATTTATTTTACCCAGTGGTGTGGTGGTTGAGTACATTTTCTGTTGTGGCTAAGATGGGAATAGTGTTAAACACAGTTAAAAAATTGTATGTATGGAAAGGAATGAGTGTATGAGGTGAATGGTCACTAAGGGATAAATTTTACAGATTGCTTTTGGTTTGTGCTGCTTAGCATCCTATCTTTCTGCTTTTAACAGATCTAGATTTCCTGGTATTTACTTGGGGAGTCATCCTTCATCAGTTTGGACTCCTCTGATTTCTTGGACCAGACATAGAAACTGACATTTATTTAGTTCATCAATAACAGAACACAATGGAATTTTATGCAGCCATGAAGAAGAACGAAATGTTATCATTCGCTGGTAAATGGATGGAATTGGAGAACATCATTCTGAGTGAGGTTAGCCTGGCTCAAAAGACCAAAAATCGTATGTTCTCCCTCATATGTGGACATTAGATCAAGGGCAAACACAACAAGGGGATTGGACTATGAGCACAGGATAAAAGCGAGAGCACACAAGGGAGGGGTGAGGATAGGTAAGACACCTAAAAAACTAGCTAGCATTTGTTGCCCTTAATGCAGAGAAACTAAAGCAGATACCTTAAAGCAACTGAGGCCAATAGGAAAAGGGGACCAGGAACTAGAGAAAAGGTGAGATCAAAAAGAATTAACCTAGAAGGTAACACCCACGCACAGGAAATCAATGTGAGTCAATGCCCTGTATAGCTATCCTTATCTCAACCAGCAAAACCCCTTGTTCCTTCCTATTATTGCTTATACTCTCTCTACAACAAAATTAGAGATAAGGGCAAAATAGTTTCTGCGGGGTATTGAGGGGGGGAGCGGGAGGGGGTGGAGTGGGTGGTAAGGGAGGGGGTGGGGGCAGGGGGGAGAAATGAACCAAGCCTTGTATGCACATATGAATAATAAAAGAAAAATGAAAAAAAAAAATAACAGACACTGGTTTTAAAATCTAGCTGTACTTTTCAGAGAGCTTGATAACTTCTTTTATTCTACTAGAGAAGGTAAAGAATATTTTTGGTGGGGTTGTTAAAATATTAGATTGTGGTGACTGGCAGTCACTATGATGAAGAAGGCATTTCCTTGAGAATGGAATACCATAGAGGCACTTCGATCCAATAGAGAGTTTGGGATGGCAGCTTTGCAACTCCTCATTCAGTTAAATCTTCAGCAATTTTAGTGAATTAAGTTAGTACACCTCCTGGTTTACATAAGCCATTGGAGTCCTATTTCTATCCACTGAATCCAAAAGATTCCTAATATTCTAAATTAAAGCCAACAACCTTTGACTATTAAGTATTATAGGGCAAGTCATAAAAACATTAAGTTTTCAAAAGACTTGATACATTTTATGAAAGAAGAAATACACATGGTTAATACTAAATATTTACCACCACTAAATAAAAACATAAAGTAATAGAATGAAAAAGAAAGGATTGCAAAGAAATGATTATTAAACAATAATTATTAAACAGTTATTTAAATAATACTTAAATGATCTCAAATTTTGTTGTTGGTCCTGTAAAGCATTCTGAATGAAATTTTAGCAATGGCTATAAAGAACTTTAAAGAGGTTGTTATTAATCTTTAGTTCTTCAGGCTAAGAAAATTTATCTGTGGACAGGTTAGAGAGTAAAATATAGTTTTACGGTATAAAATAATTGAAAACAAACTAAATGTTCAGCAGTAAGAAAATGTTAAATAAATTATTTCATATCCATGTTATGGAACAGCATACAGCCATTGAAATTTTGTGTGTCTCAGTTTCTTAGTTTTCTTCCTTTTTTTTTTTGTTTGGTGGTACTGGGGGGTTAAACTCAGGCCTTGTGCTTGGTAGGTAGGTGCTCTGCCACTTGAGCCATATCCTCAGCTCTTTTTGCTTTAGATATTTTTGGGTAAGGTCTCACATTTTGCTCTGGACAACATGGACAAGATCCTCCTATTTATGCCTGCTGCATAGATTGGATTACAAATGTGAGCAGCTGTGCCCAGCCTTGTACATCAGTTTTCTTATGTATAAAATGTGATGTCTGTCATGTAATGTGTTGTGCAGAATAAATGAGTTAATATGTGTAATATGAATGGGACATGGCTAGCTTTATTTACTACTTGACATTGTTATTTTTGTTCTTATCTAGTACTGAGGATCATCTAATCCTTAGGTAACAAAATAACCCAACTAAAATTAGGCTGTCCTATATAAGTTTAGAGTTTCTGAGTCTGGTGACTCTGTCAGAGAAAGGTGGAGCTTCACATACCCAGTAATCATCATCATCTATGAAAGCTTGGAAGATCTGTTCTCCTGAGTCCTACAAGGTCTTTCATAGTGGATGGGGTAGTTTTTTATTTCCCCCACCCAGAATTCCTAGTTTGAATGAGAAGAGTGGAATAGAATAGGCATGAACTTTGTTACATCTCTTTCTTCCCTCCCATGGTTGAATGTCATGTGGAGATGCAGTAGGACATGAACGAAGGAGCATACACTATTTCATGAGTTCATCGGTTTGTTTTAGACAAGCAATTTTAACCTTTATTTTAATGGGTATTAAATATTTAGAGTGCATTCATGAAATTGGACTGTAATCCTCAGAGTAACACTTTTGTATATATATACCATTTCTTCTTTATAGATTAATTCAGAAAATAAATACTGAAGAACTGTGAATTAGTTAGGGAGGTTACCTAGGATTCTTCAAATTCCTAAGGCTCTATTTCTTCCTCATTACTAAACAAAATATAGCTTATAGCTATGTAGAAAGTAGTCCACAGGCCATATTGTGTGTAGAGATAACATAGGAAAGGGAGGAACCACAGAGCCTCAGTAAGTTGATTCTGTGGTAGAGAATGCAGGAGAGTTGGATGGATTTGTACACAACAGTGACTTAGCAAGAGCTATACTATGAGCAATTTATTTTTGAGTGTTGTGGAAGTAATTTGTTATACCATAATATGCATGGCACATGGCTTTGAATTTGATACCTTCTTAATAGGCAAAATATGAATGCTTTAGATAGTACTTGGAACCAGAAGAGTAGTATATATTAATATGTACATAAAAGGTAAATTTGGTATGCATTGGGTGTGTTGGCTCATGCTTATAATCCTAGCTACTCAGGAGGTGGGAGGCAGATATTGGAGGATCCGGGTTAGTGGCCAGAGGGGCAAAAAATTAGTGGGACTGCATTTCAACCAGTAAGTTGGGCATGGTGTTACTTGCCTGTCATCTCACTTACATGGGAGGCATAAGTAAAAGGATCACAGTCCACACAACCCTGGGGGAAAAAAAAGGAGATCCTACCTTAAATGTAACTAAAAGCAAAAAGGACTGTGAGCATTGCTCACATGAGTAGAGTGCCTGTCTAGCAAGCATATAGCCCTGAGTTCAAATTCAAGTGCTGCCAAACAAAGTAGATTTGGTGATTTTCTTGTTACATGTTAGATTAGAGGAATACCACCATGTATGTTTGCTGGAATGTATACTGAGCCATCATATTTGCTTGAATAAAACAGATAATATGTCTAATAATTATGATTCCTCTCAGGTTACTAAAGGAGAACAAACATTGATCAGTATGGGCATGTAAATGTCTAGATATATCTCTCTTTAGCAAATTCATTTACTTAGAGAAGTAACTTGCAGTTGATTTAAAGATAGTATTTAAATATTTCTACTGCCATTTAAAACTGTTTCACATTTGGAAAGGAAATTGGCATTTACAGATTGGGTTTTCCTTCATACCTTATGTATTTATTGCCCTCTCCAAACTCCTTTTAACTAAATGGTGATTTACTTTTAAAAAATGAGTGAAGTATGGTTGAGGTTAATGGGCTTTTTCAGTTTACAGAGCTGCTTAGTTACAGGGATGACACTCAAAGCTAGACCTTTCATTGCCAAATTTGTTGCTGTTTAAAATGTACCATAACTTTTGATGATGATAATGACAGTGTGATAGCAACTTACACTGAATACTTACTCTGTGGACTGTTAGGTGCTGAGAATGCAATGATTAGGAAAAGATGTTTCATGGAGTTTATAGTGCTGTAGGAGTGACAATCAAATACTTACTCTGTGGACTGTTAGGTGCTGAGAATGCAATGATTAGGAAAAGATGTTTCATGGAGTTTATAGTGCTGTAGGAGTGACAATCAAAGAAATGAAGCATGTACATTCTATGAGAGAAATCAGTTAGGGTACAGTGGGCCACGCTGAAGCAAGAAATCTGCAAAAGAAGTTAAGGGAAGGCTTTGAAGGTGACAGTACTTGAGCTCAGTGTTGGAAGATGGGGCTAGATCTATTTAGAGCTGTGCAGTCCAAATATGGTAGTCCCTAGCCACATGTGACTGTTGAACATGTAATAAGCCCTGTAAGTATAAAATACACACTTGGTTTTGAAGAGTAGATATAAAACTGTAATATATCTCAATTTTTAAAATATTAATTGCATGTTGAAATGATGTCTTGGATATTCAGATTTACTGGTTTAAATAAAATATGTTAACTTCATCTGTTCCCTTTTACATTTTTTCTTTGAATATGGTGAATAGAAAATTTTAAATTACATGTGCGGGTTGCATCTGTAACCCCCATATGCATTTCAAATTTTTATTGGATACTATTAATCTGGAGAGGGAAGATTTCTGAAATTTATGATTTCTAAAATAAATGGACCATTAGAAGTAGAAAAAGCTCCACATATGTGTGCATGTGCACATATATAATCTTTATATTAGTCAAGCCACTCATACTTTGAGTTTTCCTGTTATATTCAGTAAACTTCATTCTAACGAATGGTAGTGACTTAATTGCACAATTTAAAAACCACATGTCATTGGGAAAAACTTGTTCTCCTTGCTGTGATAAAAATTGCCTAAATAATTCATGGAAATCCATATGGCAGCAAATTAAAATGTATTTTCAGAAAGTGCTTTCAATGGCATGTTGTAAACATTGTTGCAGTTGAAAATGATTACTAGAATACAGTAAAGGGTTTTTTTTAACAATTAAATGAAAGTACTGCTATTTCCAGCATGTAATGTATTATTTGCTAGAATATGTTTGCATACCCAGGCTCCAAATCACTCGGTATTCTCTCTTCCGATAGCTCATAAGCACCAAATTCAGTCAGGTGGTGTTTCTGGTATATCATGATCTGCCCTGCCTCTCTTTCTAATGACATAAAATTTTTAAATTTATGATATTATTAGCATATAATAATTGCACAGGGGATGCATTGTGATTTTTATATATTTTAAAAAATATATCCTAGTGGGATTTACCCCCTCCATCATTCTCCCTCTTCTACCCTCTCCCCTTTCTTAGAACAATTTCAACAGGTTTCATTCTTTTATTTTCATATATGGATACAAAACACATCCACCATATGTGCTCTCATTCCCCCTTTCCTTTTATCTGATCCCCTCCCACTGGTACCCATCCCCAGAAAAGATTTATTTTTCCCTCCTGCCCTTTATTTTTAAAAATTAAGTGTATATTGATGGTTCAAGGGGGTTTCTCCTTGGTACTTCAGGTCTGCATGTATTGTGCTTTTATCAAATTAACCCCCTCTGCTCTGTTACTTTTTTTTTGTCACCATGCTCCCCTATACTCAACAGCTCACTGTATAGTGCATTATATATAATGCATATATAGATGGGTTGTTTCAATAATTTTCATTTTCTTAATATTTTCTCTTTCCCACCTCCCGTAGGCCCCCAGACAGACTCAATAGTACAATTTTGTTCTCTCTCTCTCTGTCCCTCTCTCTCTCTCTCAATATATATATATATATATATATATATATACACACATACATATATATACATGTATATATGATCATATATATATGTTTCTGTGCAAATCAAAAGTACATTGGATTCCACCTTGCCCCAGTCAGAATGGTTATCATCAATAGCATGAACAACAACAAATGCTGGTGAGGATGTGGAGGATAAGGAACATTTCTACATTGTGGGTGGAATATAAGTCAGTGCAATCTCTATGGAAAGCAATCTGGAGGTCCCTCAAAAAACTAAAAATAGAACTACTATATGATGGAGTGATACCATCCTAGGCATATATCTGAAAGAATGTCCTTCATGGTATGATAGAGCCACTTGCACAACCATGTTTATTGCAGCACTATTTACAATAGCCAAGCTTTGGAAACAGCTCAGATGCCTCACAACTGAAGAATGGGTTAAGGAAATATGATATATATACACAATGGAGTTTTATTCAACCATAAAGAAGAATGAAATTATATTGTTTGCAGGTAAATGGATGGAACTGAAGAACTTCATGTTAAGTGAAGTAAGCTAAGCTCAAAGAATCAAAAGTTGCATGTTTTTTCTCATATTGGAGCTAAAAATATAACTTAATTGTTTCTTATACATTCTACATGCTTTAGTTAAACTACTTACTATTCATTTTCTGGAACTTCATATATTCTCCTATCTCCTTGAGGGGGTTGTGCATATTCTTTAGCTCCATTCAGGAAATATTTTATTGACTGCTTAGGTACTGTTCAAGGTATGTTTTTATTTTTCTGTACTATTGAGAGTGATAGAGTCTAAAAGATTACTGATGTTTAAGTACAAAAAAGAAGTTGTTTACAGGCAAGTGTGGGCTGCTCTGAAGAGAATATGAAAATACCTATTTGTGTTAAGCCAACTGTACTTTAAATGCAGGGAGGCAGGAGGAAGTAGGGTAGTGAAGAACAGAGGGAGAATATTATCTAGGTTCCAGAATCTATTAATAGGTAGACACTTGATCCTACATGCATCAAGGTAATACTGGAGCAGAATTATGTCCAGGGGGTTAGAAACAGTGGATTGGGGAAAGGACTTGTGGGTACTTTATAGCCATGCTCATATTAGAGGATCCATCATAACAATATGACAAAGGAAATTGTCACTGTAAATCTGGATAATTTTCCCCCCTGAGTTGGTAGTACATGTTATGGTCTCCTACTAACATTATAGAGTATATATCAGTAGCATTTTTATATGGTCTTATACCATGAATGATCTCTGAAGACTGATGGGAGAGGAGAAACAGGTTAATTTAAATATATTGTTATTTCTAGGTGGTTGGTGGGAGCATAGGGATAATATGCCCAAACATGAGAACTGAGCAGGATTGGAAAAATGATTCTTATTTTTAAGGACATCAAATTCCAATAAAAGACTGGTATGTAAATTAAAACTAAATAATGTGATTAAACCTTTATTATATAATTGAACTTAATTCAACTCCTGGTTCTACCTTTTTTTTTTTTTTTTTTGGCTTTTGATGATGAGTGAAAGTGTGTAGTAGAAACCACAGCATCACATAGGAGAAAGTGATTAACTATTTGGAGGAGCCAAGAAAGATTTTTAGAGTTCTTTTTACACTGACTTTGGAGGATTAACTGGAATTTGCTGAGTACACTGGTAGAGGGAGGACATCAGATAAAGGAAATTTGAATCAGCATAATGTATTCAAAATTCAGGTTGAACATCACTAATGTGAAAATTTGAACTATGAAATGCTTCAGAAATTTTTGAGTACCAATATGATTTTTGGATTAGAGATGTTCAATTAGTGAAGCCTAGGCAAACATTCCCAAATCTCCTGAAACACTTGTAGGCCAAAGTATTTCAGGTAAGGATATTCAACTTAGTACCTTCTTTTAGAAGTGTTTTCTCTCTCAGTAATTCCAAGTTATCCTTTAGGATTGAATTTCTATCAATCCTATCTCTACTATAGATTCTTTTCTAACTCAAGGTGGTTAAGTATTTCTAGTTCTGTATTTTATTAGCACCTTGTTAACATATCAGTTTCTCAGGAAACTCAGAAGTTACAGTCCTGAAATGTAACATGATTGGCAAAACTGCAGTTGATAAGATCAAGGTCTCTTAGAGTACAAGTGAGGGGAGAAAAAAATAATGCCTTGTTTGGTCTTTACTCCAAATATAATAAAATAATAGTAGCACAAATTTTTGTCAATATGTGTTAGACTGTTGACTGTTATGATTTAATAAAAACTCTGGGAGGGAACAAGGGTTTTTGCTAGTTGAGATAAGGATAGCTATACAGGGAGTTGATTCACATTAATTTCCTGTGCATGTGTGTTACCTTCTAGGTTAATTCTTCTTGATCTAACCTTTTCTCTAGTTCCTGGTCCCCTTCTCCTATTGGCCTCAGTTACTTTTAAGGTATCTGCTTTAGATTCTCTGTGTTGAGGGCAACAAATGCGAACTAATCTTTTAGGTGTCTTACCTATCCTCATATCTCCCTTGTGTGCTCTCATTTTTATCTTGTGATCAAAGTTCAATCCCCTTGTTGTATTTGCCCTTGATGTAATGTCTGCATATGAGGGAGAACATATGATTTTTAGTCTTTTGGGCCAGACTAACCTCACTCAGAATGATGTTCTCCAATTCCATCCATTTACCAGCGAATGATAGCATTTCGTTCTTCTTCATGGCATGCAGAAGATTTTTAATTTTATGGAGTCCCATTTGTTCATCCTTTCCCTTAGTTGCTGAGCTCCTGGTGTTCTATTGAGGAAGTCCTTGCCTATACCTATTGCTTTCAGAGTATTCCCTGCTCTTTCCTGCACTAACTTCAGAGTTTTGGGTCTGATATTAAGGTCCTTGATCCATTTTGAGTTGATACTAGTACAGGGTGATAACATGGATCTAGTTTCAATTTTCTGCATGCAGATAACCACTTTTCCTAGCAACAGTTGTTGAAGAGACTGTCTTTTCTCCATTGTATGTTTTTGGCACCTTTGTCAAAAATAAGGTGGGCATGGTTGTATGGATTCATATCCAGGTCCTCTATTCTGTTCCAGTGGTCTTCATATCTGTTTTTGTGCCAGTACCATGCTGTTTTTATTACTGTGGCTCTGTAATATAATTTGAAGTTGGGTATTGTGATACCTCCAGCATTACTCTTTTTGCTAAGTATTGCCTTGACTATTCTTGGTCTCTGGTGTTTCCAAATGAACTTGAGGGTTGATTTGTCAATCTCTGTGATGAATATCCTTATTATTTTGATGGGAATTGCATTAAACATGTAGATTGCTTTTGGTAGTATAGCCATTTTTAGTATGTTGAGTCTACCAATCCATGAGCATGGGAGACCTCTCCACCTTCTGTAGTCTTCCTTGATCTCTTTTTTCAGGGGTTTGTAGTTTTCCTTGTAGAGATCATTCACATTCTTTGTTAAGTTTACTCCTAGGTATTTGATATTTTTGAGGCTATTGTAGATGGAATTGTTTCATGTATTCTCTCTCAATTTGTTCATTGTTGGTGTATAGAAAAGCTAATGATTTTTGTAAGTTGATTTTGTATCCTGCCACCTTGCTGAAGCTGTTTATGGTGTCTAGGAGTTTTTGGGTAGAATTTTTTGGATTTTCAAGGTATAGGATCATGTTGTCTTCTTGCCTAATTGCTCTGGCTAGGAATTCCAGGACTATGTTGAATAGGAGTGGGGATAATGGGCACCCTTGTGTCATTCCAGATTTTAGGGGAAATGGTTTCAGTTTTTCTCCATTAAATATGATGTTGGCTATAAGTTTGTCATATGTAGTCTTTGCAATGTTGAGGTACATGCCTTCTATTCCTTGTGTTCTGTGCTTGTTGTTTTAATGATAATATGTCATGGGGAAATTCTATTTTGGTCAAGTCTGTTTGGTGTCCTGGAGGCTTCCTTTATCTGAATGGGCATAACTTTCTCTAGTTTTGGGAAATTTTTTGTTATTATTTTATTGAGTATATTATGAATCCCTTTTGCTTGCACCTCTTCTCCTTCTTCAGTGCCTAAGATTCTCAGGTTTGGTCTTTTGATGCAGTTGGTGAGTTTTTGCATATTCCTTTCACAGGACTTGAGTTGTTTGACTAATAGCTCTTCAGTTTTTCCTTTAATTTCCATTTTTATCTTCAAGTTCTGAGATTCTCTCTTCAGCTTGTTCTGGTGTGCTGGAGTGGCCTTGCACTGTGTTTTATGTTTCTGTTTCTATCTTTTTTCTGAGCTTTTCCATATCCTGGGCCACTTCCTCTTTAAGTTTGCCTATTTTCATCTTTAATTCACTTATCTCTCTATTTATAGTGTTCTCTGTTTCACTTTGGTGCTTATTTAGGGCTCCTCTGAGTTCATTTATTTGTTTCTGTGTCTTGTATTGTTTATTTTTGGTGTCTTGAAATTTCTTGAGTGCTTCTTGCACATTTTGATTAGCCATGTCTAGTATCATCTTCATGAAATTCACAGAGATTATTTGCAGAATTTCTTCTTTGAGGTTGTTCTGGTGGACATTGTTGGGTTTCTTGTTGTCATTTATCTTTGTTTTGTTGGAGTCTGGAACTGGGTCTCTGTTCTCTTCATTTCCCTCTGAGTCCTATATTAAATTTTTTTCAGGAGAATGGTTTCCATCCCTTTTTTCTTCCCATTGCTCCAGTTGGTACTGTGCAACTATGTTCTTGATATGCTGGTTGGTGGTTTCAGTCACCTGTTTTCTTTCTCTTGATTTAATTTTGTTTTGTTGCTGTATTGGGTTTTTAGCTCTGTGTGTGTGTGTGTGTGTGTGTGTGTGTGTGTGTGTGTGTGTGTGTGGCATTTATGTCACTGGTCTGGGTGCAATTTAGTATTAACTAATTCACAGTTTTACTACCCAATAAGTAGTTTAAGTGTTATATAGAAGATCCCCTGGTGGTAATATGTATGAGCAGTGGGAGTTGGGGGGGTTATTGTTTGTAATGTTAGCTATAGGAACTTGGGGTGTTGGATAGGTTGGCACTAAAGGTGGAGATTGGAAGTGGGATGGGTGAGTGGTGAAAGCATTGTGGAGGCTGCTGTTTTTGTGGTCCTTGTGTATGTTTGGATATAGTTCTGTTGTAGAAGAGGGTGTTTGTGTTAAGGATTGTAGGGGTTTGGGGTTGTGTAAAGTTTGTACAGTAGGTTGTTGAGTGGGTGATGCGTGTGAAGGAGGGGGGGTAGTCTGGTGACAGATTAAGGGAGAATGAGAGGGGAAGGTGAGAAGAGGGGGCAGAATAAGTTGTGGGATAGGGGAGCAATGGGTTTTAGTACAGAAGGATGGAGAGAGAAAGAGGGTGAGAGTAGGGTTGAGGGGACAATGATGGTTAAGTAGAAGGTATAGAAAATGAAAAGAAAAAATAAAAAAGGATGATAGAAGTAAAAGTAAAAATAGGAAACCCACAGCAATAAAAGGAACAACAACAACAACAAAAAAAAACCTAAAGAAATCAATGGGGAAAGTTGGACAAACAAGAAACAAAACAAACAAACAAACTCCAGTTTCAGGAACAATAGAATTTCAGTCTTAGTTTAAATTCTGGTGTTACTCCTCCAGCGTCCAATCCTGATGTTGGTATTTAAGCAGAAGCTTTGTCATAGTCTCACCAGGTGGTTGGCTTGTGGGTAGTGTTTTTTTCTTCTGTCTTTCACTGGCAGGTGCTTGGTCAGCTCCTTCCTCAGTGAGGTGTGGCAGTCTAAGTTTGCATGCTTTCCTCAGGTTCAGGAGATCAGTTCTGTAGTCTACCAGCTGTGCTGCTTTGGAGGTGACTATTTGCTGTACTTGTTTACTGGGGGCTTATTTCTTTCCCTCACCCTGCTTTCTCTGAGCCACGGTCAGTCGGCCCCCTGTTGTGATAGTTCACCATTTGTTTTTCAGTTTTGTGGAGCCATTTGACTTTGGGTGTTGCTCACTGGCTCAGGAGATGAGATTTGTGATCCGCTACCTGCCCTACTTCAGGCAGTGGCTTATCACCTGGTCACTGCTGGCCTTCCTGCCTTTCCAGCCTTTGTTTACTGATAGTTCATGCAGAGATTAGCTAATTGCCTCTCCCCTCTTCTCCAGTGTGCTTTGAGTTCCTGCCCCCCTCTGCTGTGTTCTAGTTTTCACTTTGTTGTTCATTATTCAGTTTTTTTATGGTGTTTGAGGGGGGGATGAGTCTGCCCAGGCGGCTATGATGGTTTATCCCAGGGTGGCTGGGGTATACTGCATGACACATGGTGCTCACCTATGTGGTCCATGGAATGTCTTTCAAGTAGGTTTGGAGCTGGCATCTGGTGGTAGCGGCAGCCCACCTATTTTCTCAGTATAACTTGGTGTGCAGATGCTTTCCATAGCTAGGGGTTCAGGGTGTCAATGTTTTGATTCTCCTTGGTGCTTTATTTCTGCCAAGTGTGGCTTCAGTGTCTCAGCAAGGTTTTTGAGTTATGGAGTTCATGCTGTCTCTCAGTGATATCATTTTAGAGGAACCGTTTTAGTTTTTTAGAGAGAGATATTTTTTAATACCAACAGAGAGAGAGATTTTTAATATCAACAGAGAAAATATTTTTAATATCAACAGAATAAGGAGAACAGAGCTTCTCCTTATACATTTTTTTCTCTTTGTGCCTTTGACTCAGAAAGTTTGATAATTACCCCCTGAATCACATCTGATAGGTATCATCCTATTCTGATGCATGATCATGGTTTTTATCACTTTGTTTGATTAGTGATTTTGTTGAATATGTTGCTGTTAGAATTCTGTTTACCATCTGTCCTTTTTATTTTGAGCCCTATTGTTTTATTGTCAAAGAAAGGATTTGGAACCTTGGGTTGCAGTTTAATCCCACTGACTAAGTGACCTGTTATTAGGCAGGTTCCATATTCTGATAGTCATGTAGTAAGGATTAGACATTTAATATTTATTGCTGTGTAATGGAGGTCAGGGCATGAACATCTAAAGTCTTCTGTTTTTCCTTCTTCCCCAGCTCCTTTCTCTTCCTCCTGTTTATTTTGGTCAGAGTAGAAATAGTTTCCTGTTATTGTTTGGAGATTTCACCATGGAATAAACTTCTCAATTTTACAGCTTAGTATACATGAGATTAAAGTGGTCACAAAGATGAATATTTAGAAAGTCTCTAAGCAAGTGAAACATGACCTTGGTCAGAGCTGACTATTTTAATGGGGATAAAGGAGAGTTTGGGTTTGCTGCTGTTGATGTACTTTGATAGGGAGGGAAGTTAATTGCTATTATGAGTACATGCAAACATGAGAATGAAATATAAGGGTAATGAAACTAATGTTTCAGGGGTAGAGAATAGTAACAATCAAAAGAATTTTCAGCAAGGACAATACTTAACTATAAAGGGCCTGGACCACAGCAATGTTCTACAAGTCAGCAACCCATTAATAGCTTTTCATTTACTTTTTCAGCTGAAATGTATTTTTTCATAATTTGAATATCTATTAAATTGTGGCACATTGGAAGAAAAAATAAAACAGTAAGAATAATTTTTACCCTGTAGTTCATGTATGAGGCTAAGCATAAAATCCTCACAATATCCCTGTGTGATAATATTCTGTTACCACAGTTTACCTATGAAGAAACAATATCAAGTAATTTCCCTAGGGTAAGTAGGTTGAATTGATTTCCTGAGACTCAAGCCTTTTACTAGTTTTCTTTCTAATAGACACAATTTCATAAGGTTTATAAGAGAAATACAGAGAATTATGGACTTTTTGAAGATGAGTAGGTAAGATATTGTTTGAGGAGTAGAGATTTAAGGAAAGCTTCATAGCTGAGAGATGTGGATGATGAAGTGAGAATGTAAGGTGGGGCTCGAACATGGAGGACATTGATCATTAGATCACAGCATGAAGTGTTATCCGAGTCCTAAAGGCACCTATTTTTTTTAATGGCAAGATTTAGTATTGGCTCACAGACCTCTGATAAAACAATACTTATTGATAGAAATAAAAAAGTTTTATTGTTAGCACCCATATATGTACAGTCTGGACTTTATAATTTACTGGGTTGATTTTATCACATATTTGTATTTTTATGCATCCATCAATCCAATTTTTAAATAAACTTCAATCTACATTGTAGCTATGTGTACCTATTAAGTTTATGCCCCCTGTTCATAAAATTGCAGTGACCACTTTTTTTTGTAATGCTAGGGATTGAGCCTAGAGCCTTGTGCATGCTCCCAAATGCTCTTCCACTGATCTATATCCCAGCCCTAAGGTTATTTATAATGAAAGCATCACTATTAAGTATAATATCCAATGAGTTTTGTGAAGTTCATACACTTGAATAGGTCAACCCACAGATAAGATGTAGTACCTTATAGTCACCTAAAAAAATTACTCATATCTTTTTGCCAATTAATCCCTACCCATGCACCATTAAGAGGTCACCACTCTTCTGTTTTTTCCCCCACTTTTGGTTGTATTGGCTGTATAAGACTTTGTATAAATGGTATTTAACAATATGGATGAACTCTTTTAAGTAAAGTTTCTTTCATTCAATAGAGTACTTTTGAAATGTTTCTGTGTTGTGTTTATCAGTAGTTTGCTCCTTTTTATTAATGAGTTGCAAACCATAGAATGAATATACCAGAGTTAGTTTATCCATTCTCCTGTTGTTGGGACTCTGGGCCATTTTAGTTTTTGGCTATGATGAATTAACTCACTTGAACATTAATGTACATGTTCTTTTAGGGTCTAAAAATTTTTCTTTTGGGGAACTATCTAAAAATGTAATTACTGGGTCAGAAAATGGTATGTTTTTCCAAGTTGTGAAAACATTTTATACTTCCAACAATGAGTAGGAAATTCTACTTTCCTCAGTATTTCATATGGTGAGTCCTTTTAGCCATTCCTATGATTTTAAAATGATGTCTCCTTGTAGTTTTTATTTGAAGTTTTGAGATGCCCAGTAATGTTGAGGCTTGCTTTCATTACTTCATTGGTCATTTGCCAATCATGTTTTTTGAAACAATCTGTTTTAATCTTTTGTCAATCTGTAAATTAAAAAGTTATAAGATTCTTTATACCTCTATCTAGTTGATTTTTAGTATATTAATCTCATAGTCACAGACTTTACTGAAATCACATCTGTTTAAGTAATTGTTTTATAGATTATTTGTTATGTCCTAGGTGAATAACCGTGTCTCTGCATATTTGTAGAAACAGAGGTCCTTTTATTTTTTCCATTTTTGATGATTACACATTGTTTTTTCCTCCCTTCTTTCTCTGGGACCTTCAGTACAATGTTGAATATTAGCCATAGAAGTAGGCATCTTTGTCTTGTTCAGGATATTAGGAGGAAAGTGTACAATATTTGACTGCTAAGTAGATTCACCAGTAAGATACTCACTATGAGATTTTGTAAGTCCCATTTATCTGGTTGAAAATTTTATTTTCTATTCCTAGTTTGTTAAAAGTTTTCATCAAGAATGTTAAAAGTTTTCATCAATTATGTGAACTGATATTTCTTTCTTTTTTTTCAATTTATTAACAATATAAAGTGTGTGTGGGGGGGTTCATGTGAAAATTCCACACATGTATACAGTGTATTTTGAGCAAGTTCATTCCTATAATATAGTTATTCCCTTTACTTCCCTTCCTTTTAAAAACAATATTTGATGGGTTTGTTTCTCGTATCCCCATACATATATGTGTAACATATTTTGAATTTCCTCAGTCTCTGTAACTCTGTGCATTCCCCTCCTCTCTCATTGACAACCCCAACCAAACAGTGTCCCTTTTGTACTCAAGTCCCATGATTTCTTTTATTATTTTCAGACCCTGATTCCATATATGAATTTAAATGGGATATTTGACTTTTTAAGATACTTGACTTTTCATTTAATCATCAGTTCTTTTCACTTTTCTGCAAATGGAATAATTTCACTCTTCTTTATGAATGAGTAATACTGCATTGTGTATATATATCTCATTTTCTTCATCCATTCATTGATTGTTGGACACATAGGCTCAGTCTTCCACTTGGCTATTGTGAAAAATGCTGCAATAAATATGGGCATGCAGGTGTTCCTTTTGTGTATTGATTTACACTTCTTCAGATATATGCTGTATCAAGAGTGATAGTGGGGTCCTAAAGTAGGTTCACTTTTAGCTTTTTGGTGAACTGCCATACTAATTTCTATAATGTTGATTTTCAGTATATCAGTTGATTTGGACTAATTTGCAGTCTTACCAACAATGTATGAGGGTTCTTTTTGTGAGATACTTGCCAACATTTGTTGTTTTCTTGATGATTGCCATTTTGACTAGGGTGAGATGGAATCCCAGTGTAGTTTTGATTGCCTTCATTTATGGTTAAGGATGTATTTGTTAGCCATTTGTACTTCTGAGAATTCTTTAATTCATTTGCCCATTTCTTAATTGGATTATTTTTCTTTTGATGTTAAATTTTTAAATATCACACCAAGTGTGATATAACAAGAAACACTAGATGATGTGGTATGGTACCATGCTCTTTGACTATTAGGCCTCCAAAATTGTAAGCCAAATAAGCTTCTATATTCCTTATCCATTATGTAGTCTCATTTTTATAGCAATAGAAATTGAGTGAAGATCTTATCCTAACTGCTCTTGCCTTTTCTCTTCCTTTTATGTCTGACTTCATGATTCTCCCATTTAAATCATTAGATGAATTTCCCATTGAGTTATGAAATTCAAATGTAAACTGGCTATTTCCTTTTGTGTTCTACAAGTATTTCATATTGTTACTTTAATGGACCAGAAACTGGGCACCCTCTCAGAAGGTACCTTCTTCCTGAAATTTGTCAGAATTTCAAATAGGGGAGGCAACAAATGGAGATTGTGAGCCTATAATCACAGTGGCAAGTTTCTGTTAAGACTTAATTCTTCTTTGTGTATTAACCCATCAACACTGTCAAACCGTACTATCAGCTATTCTATTTTAATTAACCTCTTCACTCTTTTTATACGTTTCAACAGATATTCATTATGATCTATTAGTACATTTTACCTTGCTAAAATTATTCAAAAGTTAGGTAAACTGTCTATATTAGTTGCACTGGGCCTCTCAGAAAATTGGCTCTGAGAACCAAAAAAATTTTAACCTTCTATTTAAGGTAGATTGGACTCATTTTGAAATCTTCATTAATGGGGAGAAAGGGAGCCAGGATGAAATGAATCAACAAGATTAAATTTTGACTTGGTTATGAGGTATTTTGCGGTAGGAATAGGGCACACTTAGTATTAATGGAAAGCTGAAAATTCTTTTAAGCCTCTACATGATCTGAAATCTACATAGCTCACTGGTCTCATCACCATTCATTACTCCTTTTCCCCCTTTATTTGCTGCACTCCACACATACTGCCCTTCTTTTATCATATTTTATTGCATATTATTGTTATTCTGGGGCTTTGGTAAACCCTATTATTTCTGCTCAAAGTTGAATCCCCTGCTTACTTTTTCTTCATCTCATTGATCTCAGCTAAATTTTCAATTTTTATTTTGGCTTCCCCAAATAACATTATATGCACCAATGAAATCCTTAACTTCTATTTTATAGAACTTCTCATGGTTGCAATCAAATAGTTGTTTACTTATGAATATCTGTGTATCCCTTCTAGAATTTAAAGTCAGTGGCACAGTATTTTCCTTGTTCACTGCTACATTTTGAGCATCTAATATGGACTTTTAGTCAATAAATATTTGAATGAGTATTGAATGAATAAATCCAGAAGTGAAATGATTACTCAGAATTTCATTTAGCTAATTTAATGAGGAATAAAATGCTGACCTGTGATCTTCAAAAGTGTCAAGGTCAGAAAGTCAAAGATGTCTCCAGACCCCACAGATCAAAGAGGTGCAACACCTAAATGCAGTGTGTGATTCTGAACCAGATCCATTATAGAGAAAGAACAGTATAGATGGTTACTTCTGATGGTTGGAGTTAGGATTTTTTCTTGTCTCTATAATGGTGCAAAAGCTATCTGCATTCAATAGAAAGTTGGAACTTGGGATTCGGGTCTTTCCCAGAATATGCAGTACCACCCTCTTGTGACACAGGGGAGTGACAGTGAGCTCCCTCCCATTGGTCATGCAAGGAAATGACTTATACTGTACAGTGTGGTATGCTGTTGAGGTAGGACGTTTGTTAGTTTTGGGGGGGTGTATTCAGTCTATGCATTTTCAACTTACGATGAGTTTATGAGGATGAAACCCCTTGTATTGGGATGTTTGGCAACCTAAGAATGGGATTTGAGGACGAGACAGTGGGAATTTATCAGTAAGTTTTCTACTTCTGATGATTGTGCTGTGGGTGGGTAGAGGATGTCCTTGTTTGTACAAACATACACTGTTGTATCTGGGGATGATGGGTGTTAGGCCAGTAACTTACTCCCTCACGGTTCAACTTTTCTTTATCTAATACCCATATTACTTGCTCAGGCAACTTGAGGCCCTTACTTTCCAATTTGGTAACGAGTATATGTGAACGGAGGTGAGTGGCTGAATCTTCTCAGCGATTCTGGTTGCAGCCCAGGGAGGACTCAGAAGAAGCAGATGTGTTGTTGCTGCCATGAACTCAGGGTGCCTTCCGTACAGCAGAACACCAGTCCTTTCCTCATGTTCTCTCCTTTACAGTCTGTGAAGGGCTTTGATACGTTTTGTTACTTGCTTCTCACAGTACCTTTCTGGAGGAGGTGGAGGTTAGTTTTTGCATATTTGAGATGAAGATCATGATGGTAAGGTAATGAAGGGAAGCACGTGGTACTTTTTATGGGCAGGGAAGTAGCCTATGCACTTCCAGTGGTGGCTGTGTTAACTCATTCTCACAGTTATCCTTACGTGGTAGTACACTGTGGTTATTTTCTTGATGAATGAGAAAACCAGCACCCAGAGAAGTTAAGTAACTTGCTAAAGTCCCATGGCTTGAAAATTATGGGGCTGGGGTTCAACTCAGGCAATCCTGACTCCAGAGATGCTGCTTTTATTTACTGGGTCATGCTGACTTAACTGGGTCAGGCGATGACTCCAAGCCCCTTGTGCACTTACTCACTGATTTAAAGAATCAGTGTTGGATGCCTACAAACACCAGCTGCTGGGGAAATGGGTACAAGGCAGCTGGGGCCCCTGACCTCCTGGAGCTCAGACTCTTGTGAGTTGAGTGAAAGAAGTGAATCGAGGTTTGTCACTGACCACGCTGCCTCATGTGCATGGGAGCAAGCATCCGCGTGTCGCCTGCCCAACCTGGTTTGTCCCTGGGCTCACAGGTGCACTTTCTTCTCTTTCTCTTCACAGGCCGCCTGGTAGGTGCTCTGGATGCAGTACTGGATTCCAATGCACGGATTGCCCCATTTCGAATTCTGCTTCAGGTTCCTGGATCCCAGGTTTATTCTCCCATAGCATGTGGTGAGTTACTGAATGGATCAGACGTTTACTGGGCCATAGCCACTGGTGAGTCTTGTTTCAGCTGGAATGTTCCAGACCTTACAGTCTATGCATGCTGAGTGTCTGCATATCAGTGAAGCTTGAAGGTAACTCATTAGAACCTTGTCTGCTTAGGAGCTTTCTTTACTCTTTCACCTCCTCCTCCTCTGTCACCTCCTCCTCCATGGCTCTGTCTGTCTTTTTAACCATCCAAAACACATGAAGGCTATGAGCTTGGGCATGCCCAGCTTTTGAGTGGTGTGTTTTGGGGTGCTCATGCCTTGTTGAGTGTGAATTGAGCTACTCTCTTTGTAATCTTGGGTCTCACTTAGGTGTGCTCCCGGGTGTTCACATGCTGTAGTGACACGAGAGCAAAGTTTGAGGGCTAGGTCTGACTTGGGCAGACTTCACTTGTTCTGTGTTTGCACCAAGAGAAGGAGTCATTTGACTGCTGGGCACTGAGGAGACGTGGAAATCACACGCATCTCCTCTTGAGGCTGCTGTTTCTCCTGCACGTGCCACCTGGTGTTCAGGTGCCTCCGGGCCTGGGTACTGTCACATCCTAAGAAGCCCCTTCTCTTATAAACCAAACCAAATGTCTCTTTTTTCCTATGCAAGTACTAAGTGCCCCCTTCTAGAAATTTTAAAAAAAAGGGAAAATTATCTGTAAGCTTTTATTCAGTGCTAATCTTCTAACTTCTGATATGCATACATCCATAGAGGTTTTCAGTTTTTTCTTTTGAACACTTTATTAAGTTCTATAAACTTTCCATGTTACCTCCCATTCACTAGCACCATTGGGCTTTTCCCCTGGAAGAGGACAAAAAGTACTGTCCAGTCCTAACCACTGTTAACATTTCTGCATGCTTTTTGTCTGGTTGGTTTTGCTTTATAATTCAGGTAAATCATTCTGTATTTGTGTAAAACTGTAAAAACTGATGTATGCTCAATATGAAGAGATCTACATTGAAAAGTATTTAGAAGAAAATATCTGTCACCTCAAATCCTAGCCATTCAAAGCAACCTCGAGTTACACGAGGTGAACATTCTTCTAGAAAACTTTCTAGGACGTCACTGGCCTAAGGATAAAGGACTTCTATAAAATGTAACTCGTCTGACAAGGCTATCTTACAATAGAAATATTAAGTTTGCTTGCCTTCAATAGAAGGAAAAAACTGAAACCAAAAAATGTTAAACTTCAAATACATGTTTCTTTAACACATGAGAGAGTATTTTTTCTAAAAGGTTCATGTCAGGTTAAGGAAAGAGATCTTTGAAAACATTACAGGATTAGAATTGTGGGTTTTGAAAAACACTGTTTCAACTCTTGACATTATTCACTGAAAGTCCTCCCTATGTGGACAAGGGTGCTAACATTCTTATTCTCCTTTGTTAATTTTTAGAAAGTTCTTAATTTTACATTGGATTTTCCATTCTGTCCTGTGACTATATTTTCTGTTATTGTTTGGCTCAGTTCTTTGCATTGATTCAATTGTTTCTACTTGGGTATGGCTTTCCTACTCCAGAATATTTTATTTTGGTTTATCTCTTAACTGGCAGGATTTCTGTTCTTTTTTGAGTAATGTCTCATGAGGCTCTTGTTCTCTGAATGTTTTCACACTTGGAAATGTGAAACCCTTGCTTTTAGGCTTGTGATCTCTTGGCTGGGTATGATAGTCCTAGGCTATCTAGAGCTTGGTGGCTGATTCTCCAGGGTCTTCCCTGTATTACTTGATACAGAAAATCTCAGGCTGATCTGATTTTCTACTTTCTACTGTGAATGATATGCTGTCTGCACAGGTAACTCTGACTTTGTCTCTAAGGTTTATCAACTTCATGAGAATCCATTACTACCTTGAGCACAATGTCTTTAAGATGATATGTTCTCATAACCTGAAAATTGTTTTATTTAATCATTGCAGGAAATTTTCTTTTGTCACTTTGCATATGAATTGTATTGTTAACTCATTTTACTTCCTATTTATTGGATTCTTGACTTGAAAGACTTTTTATGTTGGCTAGCTGTTGTGGGCATTTAATTCCTATTTGTTTTTCTTTAATCTGTACTCTTCACTCTGTTCATAACTCTTGAGTTAATCAGTCAGTATATTGTATACTTTGCTGGTTTATACTTATTGGCTGGCTTTGTCACCATATTGTTTTGATTCTCATTTCACTACTTCAGGTCTCCATTCACTTCATCATCTTACCTGTGAGTTTCTGTTTTGTTGACTTCACTTTCTTACTTGGTTGCTTTGGATGCATTTGGGAGAATTTCCTTTTCTTCATGGAGTGTTCCATTGTCTTTTAGGATGGAGTGTCTGTCTTCAGGTTGTTTTGTTCTCATCTGCTTATTTCTGTTGCTGTTCAGTATTTGTGTGATGACTCTGCTGTTCTTCCTTACCTGGCTTATTCTGGTATTACTGATGTTATATTGGCATCAACATGGTGTGACTTTTTCATTTACATTTTGGGGGAGGACTGACATGGCTACTGGGCTAGACATGGGGGTTAGGAAATGGGATCGTTTTCTTTCCTCACACATCTCCTGGGTCCACTCATCCTTGCGCAAAAGAATTATTTTCCCTGTGGATACAGAACTTTTGATGTGCATATTTGGATTTTTGTCTCCTAGGTTAGCTTCTGGGGGACTGACAGGGTGAGGATTAGCCCACATGTATTTATTCGCCATATTATGCAGTTCTTACTGGCCACACTGCGTCCAACCTAGGCTGTGGCTCGACTGACTTCTCACATCTTTTATTAGCAGCTTAATTTGGTTCTGATTTTTCAGTACTTTAAAACAGTCAAACATCTGTTCACTTCAACTTTTCCAGACACTTTTCAATCCCCCAGTTAACTGATTTGAAATGTTTGGTGCCTGCTATGTGCCAGGCACCTGCTTGGTGTTGGGGATTCTGCAGTGACTTTGTGAGGGGCAGTCTCCCTCTACCAAGCCCTACAGGGCTGTGGGGAATATAGATAGCAATGAGGAAATGACGGGTGCAGATGAAGAGCAGGCTAGAAAAACCAGAGAGGATAGATAGCACCACTGAAGAAAGAGCATATATGAGGAACAGCTGCACTGAATGGATGAGTGTTTGCAAGGCCTTTTACATATTTTGCCAAATTGCCTGCCACAGAGTTTGCATCAGCTTCCCCAGCTACCACCCCAGCAAGGCAGCAATCCTAAGCAGGTGAAATTCCCAGACCCTCTTTCTGTTGAGCTAAGTTCTACGTCTTACAGTTTGCACTTGGTTAGATTTTTGCCTTGGGCCTGACATAGGTTGGGTTTGCTTTATTTTCTGCTGTCATCTTGTCTACAGAAGACCCCCTGAGAAGCTCAATACTCTTTTCAATGTGCTTTTCTTGGATTAGGGAAGAAAGAATTGTGAGCCTATTTCAGTCTTGGGCCCGTGGTACTCATTGATCTATTGGGGCCTCTGCTGGCAGTTGTTGGGTGTCTTGTGCTGTATTACTGACTTGACACACTTATTATTTCATTATGTCTTCAGCACTGAGAAAGTATCCCTGCCCAAGGTTTCAAGTCTCAGATAAAACACAAACAAGAACTATAGGAGAGGGCTGGGTAGAACAGCACAAGGGTAGGAACAGGAACAGTGGCCTGCGAGAATGATCTTTCTCTTCACTTGAATTTGGCAGTTGCACGGCAGGACAGAGAGACAGCTGAGTCTTTGAGGGTAAGTTTTTTCTTTATCAGTAGAGGTGGGAGAGATGATTTCCTGGGTGGGCTACATTATTATTTGGCAAAAGATCTATGGATGACTGTGGTTTGCAAGAGAAACAGGTTGTTATTCTTTTAACTCAACATGGACAAGAGTCCCAAGGCTTTATGAAAATGAGTGGCTTGAGAGAACAGGTGAGTTGTTGGAGAGGTTGTGGACAGAGGAGTGAGACCAGTCCTTCAGAGTAGAGTTCAGCTGTCCCCTCTTCCTGACATCTTGTCAGCTGCTTTCTGCATCCCAGTTACCACTGTCATTTGTTTCTTACCTGCTTTCTTCATGGAAATAAAAGGTTGCTGAGCGTTGTGCTGCCTGCTGACCTTCCAATGCTCAGGATAGCACTGAGCAAGGTCCTGGCTGAGCAAATGAGCAGGACAATATGGGAAAGAAGGGGACCGAGGCTCCCCAGTGAAAATTTTCATACATAAGGACAGGAGAGGTGATGCAGGTCCACGTGGCCCCAGGTTTAGGATTTCTCAATCGTACAATGTTGCAAAAGAGCAGCGGTGTAACCATTCCAATTTTCATTTTCAGTGTAGCACAGTAGTCCGTAAACTACATGATATACTCAACACTTGATAAACAGGGCTTGTCTTGGATGAGTTTGCCCAGTCATTACAGGTTGATGTATCTGTCCTGAGCACCTTTAAGACAGGTGGGCTAAGCAGTGATGGTCAGTGGATTAAGTGTGTTGCATGCATTTTTGACTTATAGTAGCCTCAAGTCACAAGTTCGGGACATCAACCCACAAGTTGAAGAGACTCTGTAATTACAAATGAGACCTTGGGCCCTTTCTGATAAGCCAGGGCAGGACTATTCCAGGGCAGGTTGTAGGCTTGCTCATAACTATTGAGAGTCAGAACTGCAAGATAAGATCATGTTTCTTTAAAAAAGTTTTTTATTTTTGGGCTGGAAGTGTGATTCATGTGGTGTAGAATGCCTGCTTAGCAAGTGTGAAGCCCTGAATTTAAACTCTAGTACCATAAAAACAAAAAAGATTAAAAATGTTTTATTATTGTAAAATATCCATAATAAAATTTACTATTTTGGCCTTTTCTTTCTTTCTCCGCCTCCTCCCTACCCCTTTCCTCTTTCCTCTCCTCTCCTCTCTTCTTTGGTGCTATGGAGAGAACCTGGGGCCCTGCCTATGCTAAACCAGCATTGTACTCTGAGCTACACTCCCAGCCATGTCTTAACCATTGTTACGTGTGCGCCTTAGTTGAATTACGTGCCTTTACAATATCATACATCCAACATAAAACTCTTTGCACCTTCCTAAATTGAAACCCTGCACCTGTTAAACAGCTATTCCTCATTCCCCTCTCCCCACACATCCCAGGAAAGCACCATTCTACTTTCTGACTCTGAATTTGGTCTGGGTACCTCATATTAGTGGAAGCATACAGTATCCATCCTTTTGTGACTGGCTGCTTTTGCTTAGCATGATGTCGTCAAGGTTCATCCATGTTGCAACATGTTTGCTTGCTTTTTGGAGTCACATACTTCAGAGTGATCCACAATAGTGACATGGTGAATGGACCTGGTGAATGGCTCTGAGGAGCTAATCCCTAGTCAGCTGGGGTAGGGAAGAGAAGGTGGAGACGGACAGAGACCCACTGAATGGATGCTTAAGCCCTGGAGGAATGGGATAAATGGAATTTGCTATCATTTCTGTGTCTGGTGGTCTCCTTCCTGCACTTGAGAAGTCTAGGCCATGCTGGGCTATACTGTAGCTGATCTTATTCCCATGTGAGATGAAGCTTTGTTGTGGCCTTCTGGTAGGTGGTTCTCAAAGCCTTTGCTGTGCTCTTGACACACACACCTTATTGTTTACCATGGCCCTGCTCATGGGTGTACCGTTGTCCTTACCTGAGTTCCAGGAAACAGAAAAAAACATGCACAAGAACTGCAGGACATTGAGTTATCTGCCTGGAATCATTCTGACAATTGATTTGCTTTCATAGTAATGTGACTCCCTTTTGCTATGGATTAAGGCCTGGGGGACAGTCATTTCTGGTTCCTAAAAGAGGACTTTGTTGGTGGCAGAGCTGAGGTTTGAACTCAGGGCCTTGCCAGGCATTTGACCACATGCCTTCAGCCCTTTTTGCTTTAGTTGTTTTTGAATAGTCTTGCATTTTTGCTCAGACTGGCCTGAACTATAATCCTTTTATTTTACACCTCCCACAGTAGCTGGAATAACAGGTATGTGCCATCAGACTGGCCTTGAACTGCAATCCTCACAATGTCCACCTCCTGAGTAGTTGAGGTTATAGGTGTGAGCCACCATGCTTGGCCAAAACAAGTGAATTTGTTAGAGGTATACTTAGAGGAAGTTAGGGTGGGTGTCTCTAAGGAACATGGCTGAGGGGTCAGAAGCTCTGTGAGAAACTTGTCACACTTAGTACAGAAGTACTTTTAGTAAAATGCATGTCTTTACAGACTTTTGAGTTTGGACTTCTGGCCACTCAAGTAGTTTGGCTGTGTTTACAGCAGTGAAGTACAGAATTTTCCTGTAATTAACAAGACCTGTCCCCTGGGATTGAGTGCAATGCAGGACAGTGGGACAATAGAATAAAGGAAGAGCAGGGAAAGTCAGGAGCCCACCTTCCATGGATCAGTATTGGATGATTGGGTAGAGTTGGGCATGCTCCTGGATGGGCAGGGGTAAGCCTGCATCTTAGGAGCCAGTAGGTTTGTATAGTCATCCTTGAGACTTGTGGGTGCCACACCCACAGATTCAGCTGACCATGGACCAAAAATACTCAGAAAAAAATTGCAGGATTGGAGGTGTTGCTCATGCAGTGGAGTGCTTGCTTTGCAAGTGTAAAGCTCTGAGTTCAAATCCTACCCAAGTCCTCCCCATAAAAAAATTGTGTCTCTACTGAATATGTATGACTTTTCTTATTGTTATTCCCCCAAACAATGTGGTATAGTAACTATTTACATATCATTTACATTGTATTAGGTATTATAAAGCATCTAGAGCTGACTTAAAGTAGAAGGGAGCATGTGCACAGGTTCTGTGTAAATACTGCACCATTTTATATAAAGGGCCTAAGCATCCTTGGATTCTAGTATCTTTCAGGAACTCCTGGAACCAGTCATTCACAGGTACTGAGGAACAGCTAGAGTCTGAAAAATTTAGCTAATAGTTTAGATTTGGAAAATGAAAAAAGAAATCCTTTTGAAATTTCAAAGATCATTAAGGGAAACTGAGATATTTTTGCTAATTAAAACATGTTGTATGTTTTTAAAAATTGAGGATCACAGGAGTTAATGTTTTCCAGTATAAAAAACCTTCCCTTTCTCCTACTTGCCTTACTCATTCCTTTCAACCGCTTGTAGGAGGTGCAGTCACCTGACTTTATAGAGGGACAACTTGAGGTGCAGGGGCTCAGTCACTTGCCAGGGTCACACCAGGTGCCAGGGACTGTGCTGAGGTATAGCTTCAGGCTCTGACAGAATGTACTTTCTGAGTGTTCTCTGTGACGCACGGTCTCTTATCCGTGCCCTTGACCATGGTCCATGTTTTAGTTTCTTGTATTCTGCATTACTGCTTGCTTTGTCTTTGGAGAGAGAATTTTATTAAAGGAGGAAATGTTCCTGGGTGGATCAGATTAGTCTCTTCCTGAACTTCGTGCCAGGGTGGCAAAGGACGTGCCAACTAGATCTTTGCTCTAAGCACTGGGTGCTTCAAGAAACATCCAGGAGGGAACCCAGAAGGAGAAAAGTTATGTCCCTATACTGAGGTCAGGCATTGGGAGTTGTCACACTTGTTTTCAGTTGCTCGGCATTTCCTTAGAACAACACTGGCTGGAATTTTCCACGTGGGTTCACCTTCGGTAAATGGCTGAAGGGTGCCAGCTGATACTTTTTTTTTCTATCATAGAGTTACTGTTGCCAGGCTCTTATTTTTATTTTTAAGTAATTTTGCTTATGAACAAATAATGACATTTGCTGAAGGTATTCTTCCTTCTGTGAGGGGTTGTTGTTCATAGGTATTAAAAAGCAGGTAAGTCCAGCCCTTACCTGTAGTACATCCTGAGGTCCAAAGTGATGTTCAAAATAGCTTTAGAGCTGGATGTGGTGGTACATGTCTGTTGTCCTGACTACTTGGGCGGCCGAGGCGGGAGGATCACTTGAACTTCATGAGTTTGAGACTAGCAGAAAAGGCAGTATGAGACAGAAACCCTGTGGACTCGCTTCTGCCTGGGAGGGCTTCTCCTCCCAGCTTCAGTGGGCAAGTCCTCGTACTGCAGTGCCTCGCACCCCAGCTGTCCCAGAGGGCTCATTTTAGAGTGGCTGTTTCTCTGGCTTTTACAACACATGCTACAACCTAATACATCTAAATTGTCTGGGGGTGGGAGTGATCCTGCTTTTAAAACTACAGGTTGAGTGTCCCTTATCCCAGATGCTTGGGACTAAAAGTGTTTTGGATTTCATACTATTTGGAGGGGTCGAATTATTTGCATATACATAAGAGATATTTGGGGGACGGAACCCACATGTAAGCATGAAATTAGTTTTTTCACACATACCTTGTATACGTAGCCCAAAGGTAATACACAATATTTTTAAATAATTTTGTGTGTGAAACTAAGTTTCATGGTGTAGAATTTTCCACTGTGGCATCATGTCACTGCTCATATAGTTTCAGATTTTGGAGGGTTTTAGATTTGGGGGATTAGGGATGCTTAACCTGTAATAATAAAGAAATAATAGGTGGGGTTATATACCCCTATTTTTGCCTTCTTTTGCTAAGAAGGGGTTTATAAGTTTTTTGTTATAAAGATTTTCAAACAGTTCAAAGTCACAAGGATGGTGTGATGAAATCCTGTACTGATCACTCAGATGCAACAGGATGAAGGTTTTACTCATCTTGATTTTTCTAAGCCTTTTTTTCTACTCTGAAGTATTTTAAAGCAAATGCTAGAAATTATTATACATCACCCCTGGAAATTTGAGTAAATGTCTCTGAAAAGGATGGCCATTCTGACATCACTACAGTGTCATCATTAAACTAAAAATTAATTGTGGTCCATTGGGTCTGGATGATTATAATTTGTCGCCAAGAATTACACTTCACATTTAGCTGTTGTATCTCTTAAATCCCTTTTGATCAAGAAAGAGTCCATCTCACCTCCCCCACCTCCCTTCTTTTCACATCATGGACTTAATGAAGAAGTTGGCCCCATTTTTCTGAAGGGTGTCATACCTTCCTTCTTAAAGGTAACATCTAGCTCCGTGCTCTGATTTTCATATTTCTTAAAAACTGGAAACTTGCAAAGGTTGACTTACACTAAGGGCCTTCAGAGATGAGGGATCCACTTGAGACTGGAGTAGATCTCTCATAACAAGGTTACTTACTGCGAGGGCAGGTTGTTATAAAGTGGGTTTGTCTTCCTTAGCTCCTCTCTTGCTTCCCCTCCTTGTTTACTCTCACCAAGTGATACCATCTGCTGTAGCATGATGCACTATGAGGCCCTTTCTAGATGGAGCCACTTGGTCTTGGACTTTCAGCTGCTCAGTCTTTGAGCTAAGTAAACCCTTATAAATGCCTCAGCCTAAGTTATTTTGCTACAGCAACACAAAATAAACCAAGATGAGCACTCCCTTGCTTTTTGGCCAGGAAGGTGTTAAATGGTCATCTTAGACATTTCCTCCTTTCTCTCTGGGATCAGCCATTCCTCCAAGTTGCCTGGCTCCTTGTAGTGGGGAAATGGTATTTAGGGATTACAGTCTGGGTTAGTTGTCATTGCTTCTAAGACTAAGTAAGAGTAAATCTAAGAAGTATGTACAATGAAACAAAGTCATAGATTCATACTTAACTCTTTCAACTCAACTGTGAAACTATACTATTATAACTTAACTTTGGTTTAATGTTTTCATGTCAAAATTTTGATTTCTAACAGTAGTCACATAATTATTTATGTTTGTCACATAATTCTCTACTTGTCCAGCTATATTCAGCCTTAGAATCTATTTAACCAGGAGTGTAGTCAAAAAATTATTTCAAATAATTATTTTTTCTGTGTAATTATTTCAGTAACCTGATAAATTTTATCTCCTTTCTTAGGATTGAGTTTGTTCTTTATTGTTTTATTCTAACTTTTTAAAAATGTAAAACAGAGTCATGATTCCTCACCTATAAAACCAGCCAGGTATTTGTACAAACACCCTCGCTGCCTCTTCCTGGGGGTCTTCCCTCTGTTCTATAGAACCCTTTCTTTCTCTAGCTTAGTCTTTTGCTGTTTTGCTTTATAAATATTAAACAAATGTGCAATTTTATATTGTGACAAACTTCACAAATTTCCTAAATATTCTGTTCCAGCCTGGCCCTTTGCATTTAACATATCCTGGAAATCAATCTGTATCAGAGTAGAGAGTTTATCTTTGTTTTGCGTTTCACTGTGTAGGAAGTAGCATAGTTTATACTGGTGCTCATTTAGATTGTTTTCAACCTTTGACAAATAACAATCCAGCAATATCCTCGTACGCACGTTATTTTGTACCTTTATTATTGAATCTTTAGCATAGAATCCTGTAAGTGGGATTGCTGGATTCAAGGATAAATGAATACAAACTTTTATTAGATACTGCTAAGTTCTCTTTTTTCCCCCATTTTTATTAGGATATATATTTGTACAGGGGGAATTCATTGTGACAATTCTGAATAGCCTTACATTATATGTTGGTTATTTTACCCCTTCTTCCATTTCATTTGTGGCAATTATAGAATTCCCATCAACAATGTATAAAAAGTACGTGCTTTTCCACAAACTTGTCATCAGATGTATTGTCAAACTTTTGGATCTTTCCTCACTGTGTTGGCAAGACATGATGTTTCCATGTGGTTTTTATTTATGAGAAAGTTGATCATCTTTCATATTTAAGGGCTGTTTTAGAAACTTCTTGAATTCTATTAATTGCCTAGTTTCTTTTTCTTCTTTTTATCCCCCCCTCAACTTTTATTTTATTATATATTTTTTTTTTTTTTTTTTGCAGTGCTGGGGATGGAATCCAGGGCCTTGCACGTGCTAGGCAAACACTCTACCATTGAGCTACATCCCCAGTTCATCCCTCAATTTTAAACTCTCTTCTATATTAGGAATATTGGCCATTTATTTGAGATAAGAAATTAAAAATGTTTTTCCCGCTTGTCATTTGTCTTTTGGTGGCTTTACTTTTGATGTCTTCTACCACTCCATTTTTTTTCCTTCTTAACGTAGTAGGATTTGTATTTTATTTCTTTTATACTTTCTGATTTGGTGTCATGGTTAGGGAGGTTTCCCCATTTCTGTATTGCAGAGGAATTTTCTTCAAGTGCTTGTAAGCTGACTTTTTTATCAGTACTGTTGTTAGAAGCTGTCGCTTCATATATCTGACCTGCAATGTTTCTTATCAAAGCCTACTGTCATATTCTTTCTCTCTGTCTCTGTCTCTGTGTCTCTCTCTCTCTTGGCACTGGGGTTTGAACTCAGGGCCTCACACTTGCTTGGCAGGTACTCTACCACTTGAGCCACTCCACTAGCCCCGATTCTTCTCTTTGTTCCTGTGAGTTGCGTTTTGTGTTTATTGCTGGTTTACACCAACTTGATTGTGAGGTTTGTGTTCATTATGATTTTTTCTGTGCTTTCTCTGCTGGGACTTATTAAAGATTCTTGGAATTGTATGTGTATGGTTTTCATCATAGTTGAAAATTTTCACACATATTTTTGTGTGTTTGTTCTCTGCTTCTTGCCTCATTTTTCCTGGGGCTCCATGGTTCACTGACGCTCTGTTCTCTCTATGGTTACTGTTAATCCCATTCCCTGTTTTTTGTTTTAGTTCTGTCACTCTGCCTTCAAGTTCCCCAGTCTCTTTTCTCCAATCTACTCACTTCTACTCCTATCAGTGTATTTCTTATTTCAGAAACTGTATTTCCTTTCCTTAAAGGTTTGACATGGGTCTTTTTATTATCTACCAATTAGCATCTCACCAGGCTCATGCCTTTCCCTACCGTTTGAACATGTGGAGTTACATTTTTAATAGATGCTTGGTGTCTTGTCTGCTGAGTCTGCTTTCTATGCCACTTCTGATTCTATTTCTGCTGATTTTTTTTCATTTGGCCATAGGTAAATTTTTGTCTGTATCTTCTTTTCCTGCTTCTGTTTCTGCGACGTGAATCTGATGTTACTAATACGGAGATGTTAAATGGTTTCAATTATAAACTGAATAGTACTGGGGTTGGAAGTTAGGGCTTATGCTTGATATAGGCAAGCATTCAGCCACTGAATCACAAAAAGTAAAATCTATTTTACTTTTAGTGTCAAAGATGGACTTTGTCTGATTTTACAAATTGCAAATATTTTTAGCAACTCCTTTCATTTGAAGGCAAAAAGGGCAAAAAATTATTTCCACAGATTGTTCTATAGTGAGAACTATCTGGGTAAAACTCCTGTAAATCATAACAAACTTCCTGTGAAGATGATTGCTTTAGACTTACGGGTTAGATCTTTAAAATATCCACTTTCAGAATACAAGATTTCTGAGAAAATAATGGGCTTTTTGGCCCAACCCTGACCGTCCATCATTTGTGAATTTTGCTTAGATCCTGTGCTCCCAACTCACTCTGCATGGGAAGCATGGTGAGTAACTAACAGTCGGGAGCATGACCTCCACTGTCCCCATACTTTTCTTACCCTTCCTGGGCTACACGACTTTTGGACAGTAGTTGTTTAGTATTTGGCCAGTAGAGAAATGTGTCATCATTTCAAAGTCACAGGTCTGAGCTGTGTACACAGAATATGCCCATTTCATGGGACATTAGGATGTTGGTGATTGGAGAAGGCCCTAAATTCACTGGGGTGTTTATTATGGAGGGAGAAACAGACACTTTTTAAAGCTGAAGCTTGGATCAAGTTATTTGTGGCTGTGTTCATGCAAAACTGTAGGTGTAGACAATGAGATGCTTGTTTTATTTCCTGAAAATGCCCTTGGGGAAAACCTAAGAGAATAACTATCGTATGTTTCAACATGACTCAGCTGCTCAGTTCTCCCATCCGCAGTGACGTCACAGACCAGGAGCCCGTCAGAGTCACAAGATCTGGCTTCGGGGTTGGTTCTTTTCTTTCATTAACTTTTACTTCTCATGTACAAAGTGGTGATAATGGCACCTATCTTATGATATTTTTATGAAGGTGAATGATATTGAGTATATGGTCACCTAACAAAATGCCCGACACGTGCTCAGCATTCAGAAAATGTCCTCAGGCTGCCACCTGTGCTTGCTCCAGTGTAGAATTAGTTTTTCATAAGTCATCACTGTTGTTTGCTTTGTGGTCTTAGTTAAGGTTTCTAATACTGAATCTGATTTTTTTCAACTGGATTTTAATTTTCTTAGAGAATGGAAAAATCTACTTCTGTAAAATGAGAGGCCTTAATAAAATAGGGTATAATTTTGCTAATTGTACCTCTGTTGTAATCCATAGTCCTGCTATAAATTTTGGTTTTAGACAGTTATATTAGTCTTAGAGCTACCCTAAGAAAACACTACAGACCAGGGGGCTTATACGACAGGAATGTACTTCCTCACAGTTCTGGAGATCTGAGATCGAGGTCTCACAGGGTTGTTTTCAGAAGAGGTGCCCTCCTCATCCGAAGGTAGTTGTCCACCTTTTGGCTGTGTCCTCACGCGGCTTGCTTCTGTGCATTGTGTCCTTTTGTGAGGACACCGGTCCTATTGGATCACGGCCCCGTGTTAGGTGCTCATTTAACCTTAATAACCTCCAAAAGCCCTTTCTTCAAACAGTCATGTTGAGCATGATGTCGTCAGCGTATGAATTCTGAGGGACACATTCAGCTGTTAACAACACTCCTCCTCTGTCTTGTTTTGGAAAGGGTGAAGCAGAATGTGTGGAAGCATCCCTGAAGTGTTGATTTAATGTGCAGTCCTGTAGACCTCTTACCATCCTGCCTCTGTGATAGATAGCAAACTCTTCTTTTTCTTTCTTTTTGGAGGGAGAGGGGTGGGAGGAGGTGGCACTGGGGTTTGAACTCAGGGCCTTGTGCTTGCTAGTCAGGTGCTCTACCACTTGAGTCACGCCTCCAGCTCTATTAGTTTTAGTTATTTTTCAGATAGGGTCCCCCACTTTTTCCTAGGCTGGCCTCAGACCATGATCTTCTTACTTATGCCCCCTAGGATTACAGGCATGTCCACCATGCCTGACTGGTTTGTTGAGAGGGAGCCTGCCCCAAACTCTCAGTTTCTTATTTTTCATCTCTTCTTTACCTGTAATGCAGTGACTTTAAATTGTGACCATGACTCACAGACAGAAACATATTTCTGCGTGTGCATATAACGAACAATTCACAATCCAATGGCTATCCCTGCTAGGAGGTGTGTATTCTATTTTCAATTCCATTTCACTGCTCTTCACACTATTTTCAGATGGAACTTCTTGATATCACTTGAAAAACACTGCTGTACTGCTGGAGCAGGACTGGGTTGTGTGACATGTATCAAATGACTT
The DNA here is from genome assembly GCF_047511655.1 of Castor canadensis. Lineage (NCBI taxonomy): Eukaryota > Metazoa > Chordata > Mammalia > Rodentia > Castoridae > Castor > Castor canadensis. Next base: position 86,961,784 of record NC_133397.1, on the reverse strand, counting down.
TCTTTTTCAGTCCTTTGGGGTTACCGACGTGCATTTCTCTTGCCTTCATTTACGGTATCTGTGAAGCCTATCCTAAGACTTCCCTGCAGAGGAAATTATAGTTTGGAAAATTTCCCTGCCATTTGGCAAGTTTTTCAGGAAATGGACAGTAGGGTGGAAAGGTTTCATCCTAATGATTGTCTTTGCCGAAGACATACACAACTAGGTCTTACGTTCACAGCTAGGCAGGCTAACAAAATCTCCCTGTGGCTTAGCCTCAGGTGTTATGTGCTTATTTTCCCTTTCTAGGTATGGGATTTCTTTTGGCTTAGAATTATCTATCCTTACCTTATATCCTTATACCCCACTATGTGGAAGAATTGTTTTTAAGCATGGAAGTCTAACTTTTTGACATCTGTCTCCCACCCTAATTCCATGGTGATATATGAAGTTGGGGCTCAATTGTGACTTTATTCTTATAATCTAGAGTTACCAGTTGAGGCCATATGCAGCTGGCTTTTAACTGTTAACCTCTGGGAGCTTTAATGACAGGATGATGAAAACTTTGTATCATAGCATCTGGGAAGTTGGGATAGTGGGGCAAGAGTGAGCTCCCCCTGAGTCAAACACAGAGTAGCTGTCAGTGTCTAGCTGTGGAAAGTCCTGGACCTCAGGATTATGTAAATGGAGTTAAAAATTCTTCCTTCTTATGGGAGGGCCCTGGTTTGCCCTTCATTTGACATTTGACCTTGGATGAACATATGAGTCTCCATTTCCTCCCTTCATCTTTAATGCCCATCAGTGGAACAGACAAGAACCACAAAGGTCAGGTCTCTCCCCTCTCTTGCTGCTCACCACTCCTCTTTTTTTTTTTAATAAATGAGGAAGTATACTCAAACATACAGCAAAAGACTGAAGGTCAGTAAGGATATTCCCTCCTGAACTTACTTACTGAACTCAGCATACTGACCAGTTGGTTTTATTATGAGATAATAAAGGATCAAGGCAGAGCCCTGGCTGCCCCAAGGAGTCTGCAGGTTTATAGCTTTGGTGGAACCCAACTTTGTAAAGAATGTGCAACCCTCCCTGTGGCAAGATGCTATGGCCAGCCCACCAGATGAGGAGTGCTCTTTTCACTGTCACCCAAACAGCTGCCACCCAGTGCATTAAAGCAGTGGGAGACTCACTCCAGAGGTAGATGTCCACCTGAGCCATGTCAGCACACAATGGCCATAGCTGGGTGAGGAACCAAGCAGACATGCTTGGTCCCAATTCAGGTAGAGAAAGATTAGAAGCTTCAAGAACATCATGCTGTCGAGACTGGAATCATTTGATTTTGTTTTAAAATGAGCTTTCCAACTAGGCTTAGTGGCCCCTTCCTATAATACCAACACTTCCTATAATACCAGCACTTGGGAGACTGGGGCAGGAGGATCAAGAGTTCAAGGCCAGCCAGGCTTCAGCCCACCAGATTACAGGCTTGCATCTGTAATCCTAGCTTCTCAGGAGCAGAGATCAGGAGGATTATGGTTCAAAGCCAGCCTGGGCAAACAGTTTGAAAGACCCTATCTCAAAGACACCCAACATACAAAAGGGCTGGCAGAGTGGCTCAAGTGATAGAGTACAAGCATGAGGCTCTGAGTTCAAACCCCAGGCAAGCCTAGGCTACAGAGTAAGACCCTATCTCAAAAAAAAAAAAAAAAAAGAAAAGAAAAATGGAGCCAGGCATGGTGGTACGTATACATGTAATTCCAGCTATGAGGAAGGCAGAGGTAGGAAGGTCACAGTTCAAAGCCTTCCCCTGACAAAAACAAGACTATCTGAAAAATAAGCTAAAGTGAAAGGGACTGAGGGTGTGGCTCAAGTATTTGCAAGGCCCTGAGTTCAAATCCTAATACTGCCAATAATAATAGTAGAAAGTTTTCCTTATCTTGAGAGGTGTGGGGAGACCCTAGATGGGAGGGGAGCAAGAGAATCGTGAGCACACCTCTACACCCAGCTCCTAGTTAGCCCTAATTGGACTGCTTTTTGGGGCTTATTGATCCTTAGAGAATAAGACCAGGAGGTGAGACAGAGGGAAGGTAGGAGCATCCCTGGTCACATGCTCTTGGTACAGGGAACAGGGAGCTTACGCTTGTGAGTAGCGCACTTGTCAGGGAGCACCATGGGGCTTGTCCTCCTGGTGCTGACAAGAAGACTGGCTTTCATGATGAACCAAGGATACTATTTTGGGCAATGTCGTGCCTAAAAATTGGGAGAATACAAGGGAAATTAGTACTGTTGTTTTTCACTCTTAGGTACATCTTTTTATTCCTTCCTTCCCAAACCCCCACTGAGAACAGCAATGCTGATTGAGACATTCTTCATTTGCATGGACCCAAATCCACAACTCCAGAGTGAGGCCTCCGGCACTTTCTTGCATGGAATATAGGTTGAGTATTCCTTATTCAAAATGCTTGGGACCAGAAGTGTTTTAGATTCTCTTGAGTTACTGAATATTTGCACAGACATAGTATCTTGGAAGGGGAGCAAAGTGTAAGCATGAAATTTATTTATGCTTCATTTATACCTTATCCACATAGCCTGAAGGTAATTTTATACCACATTTTCAATTTTGTACATATAACAAATTTTGTGTGCTTTGAGACATCAGAAGTTAGGTATGCAACTTTCCACTTGTGACATCACATCCATGCTCCAAGTTTCAGACTTTGGAACCTTTCAGATTTTGGATTTTTGGATTAGGGATCCTCAACCTGTATCTATGTGATCCTCACATGAATTTTCACTCTGGGAAAGGATGGCTGCAGGTAACCTTTACAGAGAAAGGAAGTTGAATTTTAACAAAATGCATATCTGCTTTTGGGTAAGTGGTTTGTGGCACTTGTGACCGTCTGCTTCTTAAATTGACTAGCTGATTGTGCACTGTTTTTGGTAGCCCTTGATTTCTCTGAGGTTAGAGTCTATGCTGTGTACCATTTTGGAACTGTAGCCAAGCTACACCTACCTCATATACATGTACCCTTTCTTGACCAGGGTATGCTTGCTTCAAGTCAGTGGACTTCACTGAGTATCTGCTATGTGCTGGGCTCCTCTCTAGGAGCTGGGCACAGCCCCTGTCCTTCTCACCAGTGGCGATGGCTTGGGGAGAAATGATCACTATTATTATTATTCCTTGAGAAATAATATAGATGCCTAAAATGACTAAGCTTTTTGTTAATGTGTTGTTAATGCTTCAGTAATATGATGAATGTTTTAGTTGCCTTTAAAAGAAACTAAATTACCTTGTATGATTTTACACTTCGGTGTTTGGTAAACATGTACTGTTAAGACCTCTTTATCCAGGTGTTTAAGGGATATTGCTGTAAATGATATGAAGTATCCTTTTGTAAATCTGTAAATTTCATAGACAATTGCTTGCTAGATTGAACTAAGCTGGTTGCAAGTGGCGACATCCTTGCATGGCCAACAGGGCTTTGTCTCTGGAACCTGGGCTTTTCTACTTGTTGAGGGACCCTGTTTTCATGGGGGTACTATGAGAGATTGTTCAGAATCTGTCTGCTACTCAGGGCTTGTTCCATGCCAGAATGCCTGTGTAATTATGAATGTTTTTGTCACTTGAGTGGTAGGTGCTCTGAGTGTACTGAAATGGGCAGGATGGCTGTTGTCCCAGGGGCAACCCATTCGTCAGCTGGCCTGTCATGTGGCAGTGGGACTTCTGTTTGCACATCCCTCTGCTATGACAAGGGAGACCACAGCTTTTATAGAAGGTGCCTGCTTTTCTACTGGGGAGCTGGCCCAGGGTAAGAGAGTAACATAAACTCAGGATATGCACTATATTAACTTTTAGTTTCAAATGTCTCTATCTTTCTATTCTAATGTAGGTGCCACTTTAGAGGAAATAAACCAGCACTGGGACTGGCTGGAACAGAATCTCCTCCACACTTTGTCTGTCTTTGATAATAAAGACGACATTGCCAGCTTTGTCAAAGGGAAGGTAAAGGTAGGTCCTTTGATTTTAGCATTTTTCTTTACCTCCCCATCTTTGTCAGAACATCCTGAATGCTGCAGCACACTGACAGCTTTCTCCACCCTGGCTAAACTCTAGCTTAATACATAATGCCAAGTATGTTTGACTTCTCACTTGTCAAATTTTGCAGTCAAGTCCAGCAAAATTCCCTGAAATGAAAAGACAAAACAAATGATGTGATTCTGAAGCCTAGTTCCTGTTGTCTTTTACAGAATTGAAGGCCCTTTTTTGTCGTGGGAGAAAATTATAATGTTAAGATTTGTGTTTCCGCAGAGCACACATTATTTGACTCCTTAAATTAGTTATTTCCAACTGTCTTGCAGCTATGACATCTTGTGACATTTTGTTGAGTCTAGTACTTTCCTCCTGTTCATAGTGGATGTTTATTCTTAAAATACATGAAGTGGAATTAAAACCAATTAAATTTTGAGAAGACAGGAGTGGGATAATTTGGGAGGTATTTGTTTATCCCTTCTGTGAGTTATAGCCTTATGTAACTAGTCTTGTTGCATAGCATGATGGGTAATCGGTGGTTTGAAACCCTACGGGCCAGGAGAGATGGCTCCTCATTCCAAGCCAGACTCATTAAACGCTTGAACATGTTAACCCACTATACGGGTTTGCTCCCTTAGAGTGAAGCATCTCAGATCATGGATTTTTGTTTTCTTCAAAAAGCTTGGCTTTCTCACACCTCAGGTGATACACCTATTAGTACAGGGTGTCAGAGTGAATTTTTTATTTTAGAGAAACAGAATAAACATGCCTCTAGGAAGTGGAAATAGAAGGACTACAAGTTCAAGGCCAGCCTGGGCTACATAATGAGGCACTGTCCACAAACAAACCAGTGCTGACTGGTATCCTCTAGGTGAACCCCAGGCCTGTGGGGTCAGGGTAGGCCTGGACCACGGTGAGGGTCCAGGAACATGCCCAACCCTTATGTCCCCTCATCCTGACTGTGATTCCATTCCCTGCATCAGAGGATTAGTGACAGCCATGTCTTTTTCTTTTCACACTTGACCTTGTTAGCAAGGTCTAACAAGGATAGTAGTGGTTTTTTGATTAAGGAGTTCTCTTAATTGAGAGGAAGGAATTCATTTCTGCTACAGCATTTCAGGAATGCTTCTGTAGGAGAAGAAAACTTCTGTCCTCTTAGGATCTGGTGGGGAGTTGGGGGGGGGAGCTGGAAATTAAATTGATAAATAGCAAATTAACAAGAAAAAAGTTTATTTTAACACATGCATGATGCATACATGAGGCTGAAACTCAGCCATAGTAACTGCAGGGGTGGTTATAACTTGGCCTGGTATAGCATCTCAAGGAAGAGCCGTAGGGGAAAGGATGATAGGATAGGGGCTTAGGCTTTGGGGGCAATAAACATGGGGTGCTAATGGAAGATAGAGCTGTCTTTGTAAGACTGTTTCATGGGTTTCTCTGCTGGTGAGAGTCTAGAGCAGTCCCTGGTGACTAACAAATCCTCCTCTTGTACAAATGGAGATATGTCCTATTTTTAGGCTGATGGGGGGGAGCAGGGAGAGATGACAGAGTCTTTTGGGGTGTATTGTTTATCAGTTGTCTTCAGCTCAAAATAATCCTTATGTCAATGTGGCATATTTGAGGGTGACAGATTCTGATCCCTGATACTTTAAAGCTAAAATGTCTTAAAAAAAAAAAAAAGACCCCTTTCCCAGTATGGTGGTGCACATCTGTGATCCCAGCACTGGAGAGGCTGAGGCAGGAGGATCACAAGTTCAAGGTAGGCCTCGGCTACATAGTGAGACCCTGTATCGAAAAAGAAGGAAATGAAAGGTTTCCAGGAGGCCGGGCTAGGGAGCAAGGGAGCCTTCAAACAGAACCTGGAGTTTGTTCTCCCTTTTCCTGTGGCCAACCACAGAGGGTCTGGGCTTTCCTACTTGTGGCCCTGGACATTTGCCCAGAATACACAGTGGTAGTGAAATATATTAGGCTTCACAGGGTCCCACGGTTGTTAGGGTAATACCTACTTTTGTTTAAATGCAGTGAGGGAGAGATTCATTAGTATTTTTAAAAGACTAACTTTGAACTCACATTTGGGTAATTCTTCAGGTCTATGCAGTAGGTTCTCATGTAAGAGTTCATTATTTGGTTTTCATGTGTCAGTTAGCTTTCCAGAACTATAACAAATACTGAGATCCTCAGCTTATCGAGAGAGAAGGTTTATTTTGACTCACAGGTTTTTTTCAGTCCGTGAGAGATTGACCCCATCACTTTGGGCCTGTGATATGACATCACATCATGGTGGGAGCATGCTGCAGAACAGCACTGCTTGTAGTGGCAAGGGAGCAAAGAGAGAAGAGGGGGCTGGGTTCCCAATGTTAAAACCCACCCATAGCTCCCACCTCCCAAAGATTCTACCACTCCCAATGGGCCACACTGGAAATCAGGCCTTCAACACTTGGGACTTTGGGGGACATTTAAGATACAAACTGTAGCATTCCTGTGTGGAGGAACTGGGAGAACTTGGAAAATAATTTGAGAACTGGGTGTTAGAAGTCATATGATTCAACCAAACACTTGTGACCGGTAAAAGGTTGAGTGTCAGACTGGGTATTGTGGAAGTAGCTCAGATTCTGAAGGTGCCTTTACCAGTCCATCCTTCCTGCTTCCTGCCCCTGCCCCTCCACCTTTCCTCTGCCAGACTCAGTGGGTAAGAGACCTCCATCTCTCTGTGCCTTAGGCTTTGATTGCCGAGGAGACCAGCAGCAGGCTTGCAGAGCAGGAGGAGGAGCCTGAGAAGTTTCGAGAAGCCCTGGTGAAGTTCGAGGCCAGGTTCAACTTCCCTGAGGCAGAGAAACTGGTCACCTACTACTCCTGCTGTTGCTGGAAGGGCCGGGTGCCCCGCCAGGGCTGGCTATACCTCAGCATCAACCACCTCTGCTTCTACTCCTTCTTCCTGGGCAAGGAACGTAAGTGTGACAAGCGAGCTTTTGGTCCTTCACTGATAAAGTCAGCCCTGGAGCTGTCTTAAAAAATTCTAAAATAATAGCATCTTCTACCTGACACAGTATACAGGCTTACAGAAATATGCACTCATTAAGTGTTAACCACATATATTTGTCTTCATCAGCATCTTCTCTGTAATCAGCTGGCCTGATGTACAGATAGTTATGCTTAAGTTTACGTGTTCCAGCTACATTTTTTAATTGCCCATCCCTGAAGGTCACAATTACTGGATGCACTGTTACTACTGGAATTACCTAAAGAGGTCTCTGAATATGTCAATAAATGTGACAAAATGCACTGTCCTGGGCCTTGGATAGCCAAACTCCACTTTCACATTCACACTTCCTTTAAGTGATTTCCCTCACTGTTTCTGGTATCATGAAGCGTAGGTAGCACAATAACTTTCCACTCAACACACTTTCTACTCCCATGGGCTTGAAGTAGTTTGAGGGAGACATGTGATCACTAATACCTCACTCAATGTATGATAAGAACAAATGTGACTTGTCACACCATCGAAATCACAAAAATGAAGAACATACTGTTCCTTCAAAGCAGTTCCATGTTGTTGAAGAAGAGTAGAGAGCTAAGACAGGTATGTGATCACAGGTAGTAAGGATATAATTCTGAATCAGCAACTTGCCAACAGTGATAAATGTGACCTTGGCAGCAGGGGACTGAATATGTGTTGACATGATTACATTGTTGTGCAGTCCAGTTCCCAAGGCTCCTTTCCCATTTCAACTAACTGGGCTCCTCTGCAATCAGCAGTCACGTGATATCTCTTTCCACATTCACCTATTCCCTTTCAAACACATTTCTGCATACAAGCATTCAACTTACAAATGTAAAAGGAAACATTGGCCCACGATGCTCATGAGTGTGACTAAAGAAAATCTCTCTTCCTTCCATGTGTTTCATCAAAGGATTCAGTGATGCCTGGAATTCTCCAGAAGAAGAATAATTTCTTGATGCTTTGAACAAAATTCTCAATAATGGTAAGTGAAAATGGACAAAATTGGGATTGGGTCAATACAAGAGGAATTCCTCTTGTCTGAGTTCAGAACCAAATATGAGGCTGTGCTATGGCTCTGGCAGATGGAGTCACAATCTCCTATAGAGACATCTTGGTTGGGTACTGCAGGTGCTTTACCCCAGATCAGGAGAATGTGTAATCCCAGGCCAGGTTGAGGATACTGTAATAGCCTGTGAACCTCTGCTTCTATAAAATGTGAATTCCAGAAGGTCTGTTCTTGGCAGGCACACCAATGCCAGGATGGAGAGGGTGAGTTGACACAGCATCCAGTCCTCCTCCCACTTGTACCAGCAAAGTCCCTTTCTCCTGGGGATGGTGGGGCTTGTGAGGGGCCAAGCACATTCCTGAGGCTAGCCAGAGGAAGGCTATCCATCCCCTGAGGAGCATGGGCAGGTGCTTCTGTCAGCCAGTGACCAAAGGCTCAAATTACTCATCTTATTATGGTGGCAGAAGATTGGCCCTGAAGACAGGATATTCAAATATTCTAGGAAACTTATTCCTATTTTTTCCTTTGAAAAACTGGGAAAAAAAGTCATTGAACTTAAGATATGTGGCCTTTCCTGGGGCAAAGTGTACAGAGAGGCACACTGGTTCCCTTCCCTGGCTGTATCAGCATGGGGTGGAGGTTGGAGAATGGGAAGAGCTTATTAAAAATCCTTACTCCTGGAATACACCAACAGTCTGTAAAAGTAGAACCCAAGAATCTGCTCATTTTCACACACTCTCTCAGTGACTCTTCTGCAGTCACCAGGAGACAAGTCTCTGTCATTTGGGGACAATGACCTAGATGGCTTGGGATCACAGAATATTCTTTAAAATGACTGTTGCTAATACCCCTAAATTTGTCTCCTCCTGTAAATTGCACACGTTGATTAAAATTCAGCATTCCTTTGGTCCCTGGTATTGCCTGGGGAGAGATGAGTGGACAAATGTATACTGAGGACCACACATGGGCTAGAATGTCTGTATTTCTTTTGCTGCCTGTGCTTTTGGTGTCATATTCAAGAAATTATCCCTAAATGCAATATCATGAAATTTTTGCCACGTGTTTTCGCCTAACAATTTTTGACGTAATTAGTCTGGATTACTCCATTTTCCTATGATCTGACCACCCAGTTTTTTTGTATGTTTTTCCCCATAAAATGTAATATCAACTTGTCTGCCTCTATCAAAATCTGCTGGTGTTTTTCCCCATAAAATGTAATATCAACTTGTCTGCCTCTATCAAAAGTCTGCTGGTGTTTTTCTTGGCACTGCATTATGTTTCTAAAGCAAAAGTCACTTTGGCACAGCTGATGTTGAGTCTGCCCAGCCTAGGAATGGGATGTCTTCAAGTATACTTCTGGCTCTTTCAGTGCTTGTCTTATTTTTCCTCATGTATAGTTTTTCACCTATCTTGCTAAACTTTTCCTAAATAATTTTGCTTTTCTGTGTTGTTCCTGTAAGTGGTGACTTCCCTATTATATGTCCTCTACCTGATTAATGTTTTGGTAATAGGAAGGTAGCCAATTTCTGTGTTTTCATTTTATATCTTAGAACCTTGCTCGGTAGGTTTGCTGGTATATCATCTGCAAATAGACATGATTTTACTTCTTTATAAATTATTGTTCCTGTCACTGATTTGTGCATCATGTTTAATTTCATTGCTAATATCTCTAGGACACTCCTGAGTCGTAGTGGAGATATAGTTCCATGCTGTCTTATACCTCTCTCAGAGGAAATGTCTCTAGTGTTTTCTGAGTAAGATAGCAGTTATGAGACTAATATGAGAGATTATCTATCTTTCTATTGATCTATTCTATTCAACCATACACACATTGATAGATAGATAGATAGATAGATAGATAGATAGATAGATAGATAGATAGATATAGATATAGATATAGATATACACAGGTACATACATACATGTTGAAATTTTTTCTTTCAATTTCTATTTGCTGGAGTACTTTTGAAATCAGGAATTGTAGGGAGTTTTCACAAGCTCCTGTTCCTCCTGAACCTAACTGGGGGTAATGGGAGATGCAGAAAGGACAAACGATAGACAACCATGCATAAAGCTGGGTCCAGGTGTGCTGGGGACTCAGATGGAGACACAGCAGCGTCATTCCTTCCTTTCTCTATAACTCTGACTTCTGTATTCTTTAAGGCCTTACTTCTAAAGTCTTTCTTTAAAGCCTCGCTTCTTTTCTGTTCTTTAAAGTCTCTTTCCTTAGACTTGCTCTGTCCCATATTTTCTGTTTAGCTTTCTTAAAGCCCCTGTGCTCAGACTTGCAAACAAACAACCACAGCTGCATCTACAAACTGCATTAGCATAACTCTTAAAGTCTCAGTCCTTAGACTTGCACTGTCCCATGTTCTCTTTAGTTTTCCTTTAGCTTAGCTTTTCTGAAGCCTATGTATAAAGTTCTCAGTGCAGAAAGCTGCTCTGGTGGAGACACACAACCAGCAGCAGCAGCAGCAGCCTGTAGCCAGCTAATCAACCCCCCATCAGAAAAAACCCGTCTCCTTCAGCGAGTCTTTTATATCCAGTGATAAACAAGGAGATGGAGCAACAGTTCTCAGGTAGGGGCATGACACTGTAACAAGAGAAACCCGTGTTCCTACTTCTCTGAACGTAAACAACTTAGGAACAGCAGCTGCGCTGCATCCTGCACTCCTCTGCGGCTGGGGCCATGCCAAACTCAGCCTGCCGATTATTGGGCACAGCTGGGCTTATGACAAATTCCCACAGGCTTCTCCTAATCCACTCCCCACGAGGAATGGCTCTTGAATTTTGTATAGGGCCTTTCAGTACCCATGAAACTACATATGATGTTTCCTTAAATCTATTATTATTATGTATGGCATTAATTAGTGTTGAGTCAACCTTGTATTCATGGAATAAACCCCACTTGGTCGTAGTGATGTTTGGTGATGCCCAGTGGCTGGTCACTGTGCATATGTGGATGGAACTGTGATTTGTAACTGTTAAGAATTGGTGCATGTGATCTTTTTCTTTCTTTCACACAGTCTTGTGTTGTAGCCTTGAGCTTGAGATCTCCCAACTAAGCCTCTCAAATGCAGAGATTATGGGCTTGTGCCACCATGTGTGGTTTAAAAAAAAAAAACAATTTTTTGTTGTAATCAAGCTGTGTGACCAAATTTACAAACTTAACCATTTTAAGTGTACATTTCAATGTTATTAAACATATTCATAATTTTGTGCTACTGTCACTGCCATTTATCTCTATAACTGTTTTCATCTTATAAAACTGAAATTCTATATTCATTAAATAATAGCTCCCATTCCCTCCTCCCAATACTCTTGCTAACCACCATCTTTGTATCTGTTTGTGACTGACTTATTTCACTTAGCATAATGTTCTAGATGCTCATCAATGTAGTATGTATCAGAATTTTCTTTTCTTTTTTTTGGTTGGACTAGGGTTTGTGCTGAGGGCTTTGAGCTTGCAAAACACGTGCTCTCAACACAGGTGCTCTACCACTTGAGCCACAGCTCCACTTCTTTTGCTATAATTATTTTGGAGAAGGGGTCAAACTATGATCCTCCCAACCTCAGCCTCCCAAGTACACAGTGTTACAGTCATGAGTCCGCCAACACCTGGCTTATTATTAAAAGCTGAAGAACATTTCATTTTATGTATATACCATATTTTCCTTATTCATTCATTCACTGATGGTCACTTCAGTTGCTCCACATTTTAGCTGTGTATCCCAGGTTGGCCTCAAATTCAGGGTCCTTCTGCTTCTGCTTCTCGAGTGCTGGGATTATAGCTGTGTGCCACCACATGAAGTCCAATGTGTGCATTTTTTCTTTTGTTGCCTGTCTTTGTCTTCATAGGCAATATCCTTTGCTTCATATCCGTGAAGCTTTTGCCTTATGTTTAGTTTTATAGTTTTGTGTCTTACTCTTAGATATAGCTCTTTGATCCTTCTTTTTTTTTCTGTAGTTTGAATTCAGGGCCTCACACATGCTAGGCAAACACTCTACCACTGAACTACATCTCCAGTGCTTTGATTCATTTCAAGTTAACTGTTGTATATAGTGTTAGATCAAGATCTACCTTTTTCTGTTTGCATGTGGATATCCAGTTTTCTCAGCACCATTTGTTGCTCCATGTGTAATGGTTTTTCCTGCAAGCGTTAGGTGTGTCCCACCCAGGAGTGTTCATACAGTGCCAGTGCGTCTCAGTCCCTAAAATGTCCCTCAGCTCCTACATAACATAATGCAATTGCTAATTGCTTTTCTATGGTAGTCCATCCATGCCACCAGCCTATTGGATGGTGCTGCCCATATTCAGGGGGAGTCTTTCCCCTCAGTTACTGTCCCACATTATTATTGTCTCTGGAAATGTCCTCACAGACACGTATGGAGGTGTGCTTTACTAATCTCCCAATCCAGTCTAGTTGACAGTCAAGACTAAACTCCATAACTACACCCATAGGCAGATTGCATAACCAATGGAATTTTCTGAATTTGGTGAGACAGAAAGAAAGGAGCAGCAGAGAAGAGTTTTGTCCTTGTTTTAAATAAAAACTTCTTGGTGGTGTTGTGGATCAAACCCAGATCCTATTGCATGTTAGGCATGTGGTCTAACATTGAGCTGTACCCCAGGCTCCCAACTCCATTGTTCTCAAAAGTCTTTGCCGTAGGTCTTCTCACTTCTACAGGGCCTTCTCTTACCATGGGAACTCTCTTCTGTTTTTCTCACCTCCTACAATCTGTGGTTTATTGAACCTTCTCTTTGACTGTGTTGCTGCTTTCCAGCCCATACACACAGCATCTCACCTACCACAGGACAGGCTATAAATCTGTAATAGATTACAACAAAGCCAGCTCCTTCTCCTACAGGACTTCTGTGACCAGTGACTAACACTAATGCTTTCAGTCCTGCTCTGAGCAGAACCACTAGGTTGTCCTTGCATGTGGTCCTTGTTGTGGGTCATCCAGCAGGGATGCACATGGAGTCACTGCTCTGTGTACTCTTCCTGTGTCTTCTCATTTAGATATCCAAAGAAAGAATCAGCTGTGCAGGCTGCTGCTGCAGTTCCTGCAGAAGAACATTGTCATCGCCGCCATCACGATGACGGCAATCCTGTTCTCTGTGTACACGTGGAGGAAACAGCCATTGTGAGTGGCTCTTTGCATTCTCCTTCCTTCCAAGAACTTGTAAGTGTTTGGGCCAATGTTGTTCCCGGAGCTTCCTGAAGATTGCAGATTTAGGAGGTGGGCACAGGGATCTCTTAAGTCTGTTTGTGTTTCATCATCAACCAGTGTGCTCCCAATCATCTGAGCAAATGGTTTCAGGCACTGTCTGGTGATTCTGTTGCACACCCAGCTTTGGGAATCCCTAGCCTGGGCTATGAGGAGCCCAGGTCTGAAATTCAGCTCGTTCACCCTGGTCAGCTGCACTGGTATTAGCATACAGAAGCATGGCTCTACTGATTGGCAAACAGCCACTTCCTAGAACATTCCATGCACTTCCCCATGATGCTGTATGTGAAGGGTTAGTGCCTGGCACCTCAGGGGCCATGAGAGACAAGGCTCCAAAAGTGGTCACTTTGCTCCACTCATTAAATATTCTAATTATCTTTCAGGACAACCAGGTTTAAGCACAGAGACCTGAACCTTGAGCAGGTCCTAGGAAGGAAGTAATTTACACAATCATGCACATGCACAATTGCTTTCAAAATGATGAGCTCATTCTGCATCCCTGGTAACACATGTTGCTGATCACAGAGGCAGCTACACCCAGACTCCTCAGTTTCTCACCAGCACTGTGTTGGGTGCTCAGCTTGTGCCCAGAAAAGGAGATGAGATGTGCAATTAGGAATGTAGTGTCCATCCACTACCTTTACCTCTCCCTCTGGCTCTGAGGCTACAGTATTAAAATTTCTCCATAAGAATGGTATTGCTTTCTCTAAATACCAAGATCCTTAGGACTAATCACACATTCAAGTCAGACACCACTAGCTCACACCCAGAAATGTGAGGAATGGGACCCCTGAAGCAAAGGGGGAGACTTGGGTTTAATAGAAGTTAGAGATACAGGATTTAAGAGCTCCAGAAAAAAAGCTGGGTCCACTTTTCACCTCTGAGCCAGGCTCATCCACTGGACCTGCCATTCTCCTTCCATGCAACTTGAGGTACAAAAAGACATAGTCAAGATGATGGCTATATCCAAAAGAGATGAATCAAAGTTGTGGATGGCCTGGATAGTTATGAGAAAGGGAGGGAGGGAGGAATTTCTCAGAGGCACTGTGCTGTCTAGAAGTAAAATGAATTTCATACTTGACATCATGGTTTGTGTTGTTTTGTTTTAGATATCCCCCAGCAAACATGAAATAGAATATTTTTATAATGAATGGGAAGGCTTGGTGTCAAACCTCTGAAGAAAATAATCTCAGAAAATTTGAGGAAAGGCTAAAGAACTATTCCTATGTCTAAGCTTGGTCAAGGGACCAGCCAAACTGGAGCTCTAAACTCTGATGCAAAAATTCCTTGATCCAGACACTATAGAGAGACAATTAGATTTGTGACTATAAGATGTATTCTATGAAAATTTTTACTTCTCTTCGAGATCGTGAATGAACCAAGAAAGAGAGCTTTGTCATTGGATGGTTACGGTGACAGGGCACCAAGACTGCTGCAAGAGAGTCACATTAACCCCAGATAAACCTGAGAAGTGATGTATTTATGTAATCAATAAAGCAAGCACTGATTTATTTATTCAGTCATTCATTGCACACCTGATATGCAGACACATCAAAATAGAATGAGAGATCCAATGATGAGTCAGGCAAGTACTCTGCACTCTGCAAGATCACAGTGGCGGAGTGAGTTGAGAACATGAATATACCAAATATCTTTATCAAGTCAGAATACAAAACGCATTATACAAACAAACTGGAAAGAATTGTGGGAGCTCACCAGGGGGAGGATATTTCCTGCTTGAGTGATCAGGATGGTTTTAACAGGAGAAGGAAATGTGGTACTTGAGAATGTAATGAAGGGGGTTTGTTTATGAAGATGTGAGAGTGTGAGGGGAAGCCAACAAAGAAAGTTGAAGCACCCTAGAACAAGTAAAAATATCAAGCTGTTATCATTTGTGGGGGAGCAGTAACAAAGACCAAGGGATCTGGGGATTAGCTCATTGGTAGAGCACTTGCATAGCATGCATTTGGCTCTGGAATCAATCTCTTCACTGAATAAAGAAAGAAAATAAAGAGAAGAAAAACCCAAGGAAAGTAAGAGAGAACTTTTGACAAGCTGTACCCTTTAGGGAAGGAATATGGGCAAGTTGTAACAATCCACCCGGAAAAGATCAACAGAATTAACACCCTGTGTCCTCCCCTTCGATCTCCTAGAAGTGGCTTTTTTCTGTGTGGTACAGGGGTGGGGGGATTGAACTCAGGGCCTTGTGCTTGCTAGGTAGTATTTGGCCACATGAGCTACTCTAGCAGCCATTTTTATGTTGGTTATTTTTGAGATAGAGTCTCTCTTTATGCTAGGGCCAGCCTGGACTGTGATCCTTCCATTTATGCTTCCCTGCATAGGATGACAGGTGTGCACCACCATTCTCAGCCATTGGTTGAGGTGGGGTCTTGCCAACTTCTTGCACCTGCTAGTCTTGAACTATGATCCTCTGGATCTTCACTTCCCAAGTAACTAAGATTACAGTGGGCCTGGCCTCTACAAGTGACTTCAATTGGCCAATCCCAACAGGAAGCTAGAAGATAAGGAAGTCATTGGTGCAGTTCATCAGCTAGTAGAGAAGAGAGCAGGATGGAAGGAGGGAAAGCCAAAAATATCCCACACAGTTATCATTCTGGCACATCTGCATTCATTCTTGTCATTTTATTTATTTAGTGCTGGTCCCTTCTGGAGCAAGAATTCATTGGACACCCCCTATGCCAGGCAGTGTTCTGCTTGGCAAATGCCACCATGGGTGTCTAATGTGCCAACATGAGGGCGTGCTTGCCCTCCTAGAGCTGACTGCTAGGGACTGACTTGTGCGGGCCTGCCCTGGCCTCTGTGCTATAGTTCCTTCCTTGTGAGGTGAGTGTGGCCTTTCCCATTTCAAAGAGATGGGAGGGTGCACATCCGCTGTTCACCCACAGTCTCTGAGAGCTTGGCCAGGGCATGTGATCAAAGAGAGGACAGGTGGCACCTAGGGTGTAACCATTCCCTCTGGATGTCTGCTGCCCTCAGACCCTGTTCTCAGGAAAGTACCCTGAGGAGTGGAGCCCAGTTGAATTCTGGTACTGGTCCTTCCTTGGCCTGCTCTGAACTTCAGCATCCTCATCTTGGCAAAGGGGGCAATAATCCACACGCTTTGCAGGGCTGTTGAGTGGTTCTTTCAGCAGCAAAAATGTATTAAGTACCTGCTGCTTGCCAGGTACTGTGCTAGGCTGAGTGCTGGGGGCACCCAAGAAAGCTGGTGGAACAGCTTTCAGCAGATTGCAGGAGTCTTGAGCTTGGGATGAGATGTGGTTGCAGACCTGTGCATACAGCAGGCACACCATAAATACTGGATACTTCCATGGGCTCTTAACAGGTTGCACGTTCACCCTCACTCCACTCGCTCCAATCTTTCAGGCCCCTTCCCTGAGAGTGTTCACTCTCCTATCGGCCTCCTACAACTACCTAGACTTCCACCTGAGGAACAAGTCAGTCTCATCTGCCTTTAGCCTCTGCTGCATCCTTATCCTTGCCTTGCAGGTGGATCTCTGAGAGTCTGCCAGTGCTGTCTTTTTCATTTGCTTTTTCTGCACCAAAAAGGGGGCTCCTTCTGCTTTGTCTGACCTCTACTTAGTGGGTGGTCCATCCGCCTTGTCCCTAGATCGGTGAGGGTAACCACTGGGCAGCACTGGGGATTTGATGTTCAAGTCCTGTGGAGGCTCTGCATTCCTGTTGCACGTGTTCTGTCACTTCCTAGCTGCTAAACCTTAAGCCTTGGTTTCCTCTTGGCCTCAGTTTTGTGTGTATAAATTGGGACTAGCGTATTTGGTGGGCTTTGAGTACTGGTCTTTCCTGCAATGTTCACAGCAGGTCCCTAGTATCTAGAATAAGGCCAGGCATGGAGTCGGTTCTCACTGTTAGATAAATAAGAATCCCTGAAAGGTCTCTCTGAGGCAGTCACAGTGCCATGGTGACTTGAAGGTTGCAAAAGGAGGCAACACTTTGAGAAACACCTACGAATGGGCACAGCACGTAGTCACTGTGGACAATCAATTCTTTTCTGGGTTGAATCAGCTTCGGTTAATTTTTATTTGGGGGAAGGTGTTGGTCACTTTCAACCTTCAGAGCTTCCTGAATTGGCAGCCTGTAGTACTCCATAGTACAGTGGGACTTGCAGTTACTAGCACACTGCAGAAACTGGGAACATCAGGGACCATGATGATGATGGCAGTCAGCCCTGAGAAATAGGTACTGTTGTCACCTGTTTCCTAAATGAGGAAACCAAGGCAGTGAGAGCTCAAGTAACTTACTCAAGATCCCCCAGTGGTTAGTGGCAGAACCAGAAAAAACCAAGAAGATAAAAGGCCCTGTTTTTCTGACAACCCAGAGGAAGGCAGTGAGCTTCAGTGTGTGCCAGGTTACCCAGGAGCACCTGTTGGAGATTGCTGAGTTCTGGAAGACTGGAGCCTCCACAGGCACCACAGGTGTCCCGTTAACTGTGGAGACAAACCTGGTTCTAGCCTGGTTCCACCCACATATGCTTAGGCCACCCAACACTTAAGGATACCTTTTGCCATTGAGGTGGGCCAGGGGTCACTGCTGAGATTGTGCCAGTAATACTGTAGTCTAGCTTCAAAGTTCCAGTGGCTGACTGTCCTCCAGAGCATTGGGATGTAGTCACTGGGCAAAGGTCTGAGCCTGGGTCTATGGGAAGCTGAGAATTGTGTTCTCAGAATTGTGTTCTCCCACATTCAGATGTTGAAGGCCTGACCCCCAGGACTTCAGAATGTGAGTGTGTTTGGAGACAGAGTCTTTACAGAGAAAATTGAGTTAAAATGAGTTCACTAGGCTGGACTCTCATTGAGTATGACTGGTGTCCTGTAAGAGGAGATGTGGACACAGGTGTGTAGAGAGGGGAGGTGATGTGGAGGCACAGGGAGGAGACGCTGTTTACTGGCCACGTCCTGGAAGAGATCCTTTCCCGGCCAACACCTTGGTCTCACACTTCTCGTCTCCAGAGCTGTGCTAGGATATATTTCTGTTGGTTAACGCATCCATTTGGTGATCATTTGTTATGGCAGCCCTAGCAAATGAATATACCTCAATTAAACTACCCAGACTAGTACTAAATAGATTTTTGGGTGTCTTTGTGTGTGTGTGTTGCTGAAGAGTAAACCAAGACCTCACACGTGCTAGTGCTCTGCCACTGACCTAAACCACATCCCTAGTGTGTCTTTTTGTACCCAGAAGATCTCCTCTAACTCAGCCATTGCACACAGTGCAGGAACACAAGGGCTATGGAATTTCAGCTGTATAACTTACAGGACCTAGTACAAAATTAAATTTAGGACAAAAAGTATAGATAGAGATACTAAAATATAAAATTTTCCTTTGAAAATATATGAATGCATACAAAAACTAATAGGGTAGAGGTGGTATATAATAATCAGAAGAGTGTATCACTGGGTTTATGTTATTTTTTGTATAATTTTATTTCACTGTATCAACTTTCTATCAATATGACCAAATACCTGAGATGACCAAATTAATATGATGAAAGAGTTTTGTTGACTCATGGTTTCAAAGGTGCCAATCCATGGTCACTTGGACTTGTTGTTTTGGGGCTGTGGTAAGGCAGAATATCATTGCAGAGCATAAATAGGAGCAAAACTGCTCACTTCATGGAGGCCAGTGAACAGAGAGGGGCCTGGAGTCTCAATATCCTCTGCAAGGGCCTCCCCAGTGACCTACCTTCCTCTAACTATCCTCTCCTCCTAGTGATTCTACCACCTTCCAATAGAACCACAGGGTGGTGACCTTTAACACATGAGCCTTGGGGAATGGTCCACATACATAGTATAGCAAGCAAAACTATACGTATGTATGTATGTGTGTATTATGAATGTATGTATTCATTTATTTATTTTTGTATTGCTGGATATGAAACCCAGAGTCTCGTGAATGCTACGCAAGTGCTGTAGGACTCATCTACATTCCTAGCAGATTAGTGGGATATCTTGACCAATCATGGCTTTGTAGCCACTTTTTACTACTTCCAGTTTGTGTAACCTGCTATGTGACTTAGGGGCCCAGGTTCTCCTCTTTCTAGCTCTTCACAGTCTTCTTTCCTTAGCTTCAGGTTTCCACCCTCACTTTCTTTCTGCCATCCCTACTGTCTCTGTAGCTTCTTTTTCCTGTCATGTATACTTTGGCTGCTGTCACCTCTGCTGTTGCTGACTTTGCTACTGCCAGGGCAGTGGTCTGCCACCACTTTCAGTTCTGCCATTGCCTTTTCTTCTACTTTTGCTGTCACTTCTGCCACTAACACTGCCAGCTACTCTGTCTGAGCAAGGGCTGCCTTGGCCACCAGCACAGCTCTGCTGTTGCTAGCCCTGCTGTCATGGCCACTATACTCCCCTGCTGCTGCTGCCTCCATGGCTGCTAACCTCTTCTGTTGTCTTCATGTTCCCAGCTCAGCCACGCTCACTAATGATAAAAATAAAAAATAGGCAAGAAAAGACCACTGGCCAGAAGACTTTATTGGACTTAAAACACCAGGGCAGCATGGGAGGGTGTCTCCTGGCTGACTCTCAAATTGAGCTGAGTAAAAGTCTTAGTCAGAAAGGTGATGTGGCAAGAGTGTGCACCAATCCTGGTGGTCCTTTCATGCAAAGGAGAGCTACGTGGACACCATCCATGGCAGAGTTCCTCATATCACCAGGCAAGACAGCTCCCTTAGGCAAATAAAGGACTGTGTTTGCACTAATCACAGGCCTTCTGTTGGGTCAACAGGGAAGGGCTCCCCTTTCTGGCCTGGATGGAAATGGCTGCAGAGTCATCTAGAGTTTACAGAGGCTTGTGATGGCAGAATTCTGGTGCAAGGTGTGTGCTGGGCCAGTGCCTTCAGGCAGCAGAACTGTGCTTTGGCAGCAAGCTGTGGCTGTCATGTAGCTTCTTCTAATTTGTCCACAGACTGTCCCAAGCAGCTGGCACTGGTATGAGGGGAGTCTGTCTGCCTGGCTGGTAGTCCTTTTTCAAGACACCAGGGCCCCAGGGAATGGTCTCACAGCTTTAATTAGGGAGTGTACTTGCTGGACCTCCCAATAACTCAGCACATTTAAAGAAATTAGAAACATAAAAGTGGATGCTCACAACACAAGCTCACTGTTAACATCGCCACAGCTCTAACAGCATTTACCTCTGTTCTAACCATGCTCCAATACATCCTCAAAACCTCGGGGAAAGATGGACT
Source organism: Castor canadensis (assembly GCF_047511655.1). Classification (NCBI taxonomy): domain Eukaryota; kingdom Metazoa; phylum Chordata; class Mammalia; order Rodentia; family Castoridae; genus Castor; species Castor canadensis. Next base: position 86,941,323 of record NC_133397.1, on the reverse strand, counting down.
CCAACTTTCTGTTTCAGAGGGACCTGCAGGTAGAGGAAGGCATCAGAGAGCCCAAAAAGTAAGCAGAAAGGCTCCTTTAAGGGCACTAGCTTCCACTCTGTCCCTGCCCCACATGTGAGCCTCCATACCCCTCCCTCCTCTGTTTTCAGTGTGACCTCACAGAACTGTGAAGTCTCCAGCATCCTGGAGTTGGAGGCAGTTGCTCCTGGAGGCACTTCAGGATATTGACTGCTCCCTGTTGGTGTTGAGGCTACGACAATGATGAGTGGAACTCTGTTCCTCTCTTTTGTTTTTTTTCTGGACTGTTGGCTGGGTGTTGAGCCCCGCCCTTTCTCGAGGATTGAAGGTACCATCATAAGTATATAGCCTTGGTAGCTGGACTCCCATGAGTGTCCCTTGAGACTCATGGGAGCCTAAATATGGTGAGCCAGTGGTACCCCTCCCACAGGTGCTGGGATGGTGAGCACAGGTGTTTTCCCTCCCTACCATCTCTGCCTCCCACTATTCCCTACTAGCGTATATTATTTGGGGAAGAGAGTAACTTAAAAACCTTCCCTTTTTAAGTGGGGTGCGGTGGCTTAGGCGTCTCATCCCAGCTACAAAAGGACCGTGGTTCAGCCTGACCTGGGCACAAATATGAAACATGATTCAAACATGACCAACGCATGCTGGTCACCAGTGGTTCATGGACTCAAGGTTAAGCCTGGCAAATGCTACTGAGAGCAAATGTTGGTTGTGGTGGGATGTGCCTGTCATCCCAAGCTAAGGAGGCTGAGATAGGAAGGCTCATGAGAGGTGGGTAGTGAGGGAGATTTGTGAGATTCCATCTCAATGGAAAAAAGCTGGGTGTGGTAATAAGTGCCTGTCATCCCTGCTGCTATGGGGCGTGTTAAGTTGGAGGATTGCAGTCCTGGCTGGCCTGGACACAGTGAGGCCTTATCTCCAAATAACCAGAGCAAAAAGGGCTGCAAGCATGGCTCATGCAGCAGAACACCCACCTAGCAAATGGAAGACATGGGTTCACTACTCCCCCAAACAAATTAAGCAACAAGGGCTATTGGTGTGCTGCAGAGTGGTAAGGGGCCTGCCTAGTGAGCCTGATACACTCCCTTCAAACCCCAGTACCACCAAAACAAGTTTTTCCTTACCTTCTAACTTACTCAAAATCCAGAGATCCACCAAAGTTTAGCATACCTACATGTTATAAAAATTTCAAGCATATGTAAGGTTAGAAAGACGAGTTTAAAGGACTGCCATGTGCAAATCATGCCAATCTCATCTAACACACACACACACACACACACACACACACACACACATGTGCATACACACAATGTTGTAATAACAGCTTCATGGAGATATAATTCAGTTACAATAAAATTCACCATTTTCTGAGCATCACCTGAACCATAAATTTGAAAATGCAAAGGACAACATAGAAATATGTCATCTTAAAAAAAATCACTTTTATTTATGTATTTTTTTGAAAAAGAGTCTTGGTATGTAGCCCCTGCTGTTCTCAAATTTGCATTTCCTTGCCTGGGCCTCTTGACTGCTGGGATTATAGGTGAACATCACAACACCCAGTAAAAATTTACCCTTCTCAAAGGGCAAATTGTGTGGTGTTTAGCATATTCACACAGCAGGCATCACCACTCTCTAGTTTTAGAACATTTTCATCACTCCAACATGTAACCTCATACTCACTAATGCTTTCTTTTTACTGTCCTTTCCCCAGTCTTTGTTCACCCTCAGGTTACTCTCTGCTCTATGCAATGTCTATTCTAGAGGTTCATGGAAGTGGAACCATGTAACAGGTGTGGTTCGGTGACTAATGTCTCCCTTAACATATTTTCCAGGTTCATCCATGTAGCATGGGTGACTGCTTTCCATATTACGATGGAGCAATATTCCATTGTGTGGACATGCTACATTTGTTGATCTGTTTATTAATTGATGGGAATTTTGGTATTGTGAATATCACTGTTTTGAGCAAAGCATTTCTATGTGAACATTAGGATTCCTCCATTTTTGGGGGTCTTGCTACTTACTAGACTGATTGGCTGACCACATTCAGGGTATTCTTTCAATCTGTACGGAAAGTCAGAGTTGTGGACACAAACTCTGTAGTGCAGAAATCGAGTATGGTTTACCAACAATTACACATCCCAAAACAAAACTGTCACCTGCCATGGATTTCAGGAGATGTATATGAACATGAGGAAAAAAGGCCATTAAGCCACACAGCTCAGGGGCTGCATCCTCTGAAGGGGTGTGCTGTCAGAGGGATAGCAAGAAAAGGGGAGAAAGTGACTTCTCTTGTCAGAACACTTAAAAATCCAAATGTTTTCTGTCATCTGTTTGTTCGTGGGTTTGCTGGTGATCTACACCAAACAAGCTGGGTGTAGTGACTCAGACCTGTAATCCCAGCACTCAAGGCTGACACAGGAGTACTGAGAGTTCAAGGTCAGCCTGGGCTATACAGAGAAACCTGAAAAGACATAACAAACAAAGAAAAACCATAGACAGGACTCAGAATGACCAGAGTTTCGGGCGTTCACCGGGATGTAAGGTTATATCCCCATGGTTATGGGTAATGACCATTCATCCGGATCCATTGAAAGATTTAATCACAACTATGGCTTATTTTCTCTGCAGGCTCAAGTTGTGAATTTTCCTGCAATGCAGATAATATAAATGAAGAATTCATTAAAATATTTGGTAAGTCTCCTTCTCCTATGACACCTTTGACTGTATTTAGAGGCGTGTGCTTGTCCTTGGTTGTGTCCAGGTCACCTGTCCCTGCTGCTTTGCAGGGAAGGCAAGCCCTTTTTCCTTCCTTCCTTCCTTCCTTCCTCCCTCCCTTCCTTCCTTCCTTCCTTTCTTTCTTCCTTCCACCCTCCCTCAGTCCCTTCCTCCCTCTCTCCCTTCCTCCCTCCCTCCCTTCTTCCTTTTCATGATACTGGGCTTTGAACTCAGGACCTACACCTTGAGTCAGTTCACCACCTCTTGGTTTGTGATAGATTTTTCAAGATAGGGTCTTGCAAAGATTTGCCTGGGCTGTATCCCAACAGTGATTTCTCCTGATCTCTGCCACCTGAGTAGCTAGGATTACAGGCAGGAGCCCAGTGAGAAGGCAAGCACTTTGCATTGTAGCTAGAATCAATTCCTATAATTGTCAGAGTCTCAAAAAGTTAAGCAGAACCTGGAAGATAAACACTTGGAAAGAGCCCTGTTCCTCAAAGAGTTTGGGGAGTGGAGGCACAGCCCCATCCTGTTTGGATTTGTCAGGTACCATGGTGCACTTCCAATAATATGGAATTGTCAGGGTCCTTCTTTCTTTGGTCCTCCTCTGATGTCATAGGGTGGGCATCGCGTTTGATCTTGGTTCTGCCTGTTAGCCCCAGAAGGTGTCCTGACTATAATACACTGGCCAACCAGGGCTTTCAGGAGACTGTAAGCACCAGGTTGTTGGTAATGGAATTGATAGATGCACCCAGCATTTGTGGGTAGGGCCACTGGGAATCTTAGTACATTCTGTGTTCACCCTTATCCAGCTTCAGCCCTCTGTGACAGGCCCTAGTTACTCTTGAAGTCTGCCTCAACAATGACCTTTGTTCTGGCTGCAAGGGACCAGCTGGCATTTTTTTTTCCCCTCTGCCTGGCCCAGGGTTTGGTGCTCTTGCGTTAGTGTATCAGGCTGGTCATGTCTGTGTAAACCTGTGCCTCTTACTTCTATCTACATGGCTCAGAGTCTTCAAGGTAGAAATGAAGTGTATCCTGTTCATTCATAGGGCAGTGCTCACCTATTATTATGGTTATAATTTTTAAAAAGAGAAAAGAATCCAGGTACCAGGGTCTTACATCTGTCATCCTAGCTATTTCGGGTGCTGAGATCAGGAGGAAAGCATTTCCTGGTCAGCAAAGTCAAAAATGTTTATGACACTCCACCTCTCAATGGAAAAAAGCTGGGTGTGTTAGCTGGCACTGGCATGCCAGCAACGTCAGGAAGCTTAAATAGGAGCATTGGAATCCAGGCCAACCTGAGCAAAAAGCAAGACCCTATCCCTACAACAGATCCAAAAGCTAAATGTATATGTAAACAAGAGCATAGTCGCGTAATCGTATGTATTTCAAAATATGGACCCCTAATCGATTAGTAACAGATTTGATACAGAAAACCTTTTGACATATGTTTTGCTTTATTTGTACCCCACAACGTTCACGGTTCATCGCGGGGAATGTATCGTAGGGAAAGACACCAGGAAAGAGAGGGAAAATGATGGTACTGGGCACGAAATTAATGAAACCTGGGGCAGAGTTCCAGCCACGTTTCTCAGGTAGACAGTGTTAACTGCACCGGATACCCAGTCCTATTACAGTTTTCAGAAATGAGTTAGGAAGCTGGAGTTTCCCTTAGCAAGACAGGGCATTTCAGAGCATACCATTCTTTTTCCCTTGAACTTGTCACATTTACTGACATATTTAGAGACCTCTTGAGGTACTTAGAGAGTAAAGTATCTAAGTCCTCTGTGGGGGTGTTAACCAGTCTTTGTTTGCTTCCCTGAAGTTGAGATTGGATATGGAGTTTCTCACCAATCCATATCGTAAACTGGACCACAAAGGAGGAAGAACAGCGCAAGAGATTCAACAGGCAGATGGGAATGAAGGCAAGTAGATAGCAGGATGCTATCATTTTAGCACGTGCAAAGCAGCAACTGGTGGGCAGTACCAATTTGAGATGGAAAGATCTGTCTGTAATCCTTTGGATAAGTTTCTACTCACTGTGGATTATGGTCTAAAGTGTGACTATCCATGTGTTTTAGGGTGATCCCTGCTCGGCAGGGTCAGAGAGGCTCTGCCTTTTGGAAGCCATTCAGAAGACAGGAACCTGATTTGAAAGTGGGGCTCACTGTTCCTGGTATCAGAAAGCTAGCAAGCACAATAACTTTCCACTCAATACACATTAAACTCCCATGGGCATGACGTGGTTTGAGGGAGACATGTGATCATCAATAATTCACTCAGTGTATGATGGGAACAAATGTGACTTGTCATACCATAGAAATAACAAAAATGAAGAGCATACTCTTCCTCAAAAGCAGCTCCATGTTGTTGCCAAAGAGTATGGAACTAGGACAGGTACATGATCACATGTATTAAAGACAGAATTCTGTATCAGCAACCTGCCATTTGTGGAAAATGTGACCTTAGCATTGGGGGCTGAGCCTGTGTTGGTAGGATGCACACAGTTGTGCAGTCCAGTTCCTGCGGGTCTTTTCCCCTGTCAACTGGCTGGGCTCCTCTGCAATCAGCAGTCAGGTGACACCTCTCTCCTCATTCACCTATTCCCTTTCAAACACATTTCTGTATATACCATTCGACTTACAAATATAAAATGAAACATGAACCCACGATGCTCCTAAGTGTCACTGAAGAAAATCTCTTTCTTCCATGTGTTTTATCAAAGGATTCACTATTTTATGGAATTCGGAAAAACAACAACATTATCTGGAAGCGATGAACAGAATTCTTCAGAATAGTAAGTGGAAATGGATAAAATTGGAGTTGAGGTCTGAGTTCCGAAGCAAATATTTGGCTGCGCCACAGCTCTGGTAGATGGAGTCATACTGTCCAATAGAAAAATTGGCTGTGTGCTGTGGTTGCTTCCCAGAAGCAACACAGAAGGAGTGTATGCATTTCCTGGTCATTTTGAGGATACCCTGTGAACATCTCCTCCTGTAAAATGTGCAGTCCAGAATGTCTTTTCTTGACAGCCACCCAGATGCCAAGAAGGAGAGGGAGAGTGGCACAGCAGCCAGCCCTCCTTCCACATGTCCCATCTCTTTAGGAGATGGTGGGGCTTATGAGGGGCCAAGCACATTCCTGAGGCTAGCCAGGGGAAGGCTGTCTATCCCCTGAGGAGCATGGGCAGGTGCCAGTGACCAAAGGCTCAAATTACTCATCTTACTGTTGGGGAGACAGATTGGCCCTGAAGACAGAATAAGCCCCTATTCTAGGAGTCCCAGGAAGCATTTCACCCTTTGAAAAACTGGAAAATAATGTCATTGTCTTAGGAGGCTGATAGGTAAAATTGTTTCCTGATCCACCTGCATGAGTATTGGGTGGAGGCTGGGGAATGGGAAGAGCTTATTAAAAGTCTTTATTCCTGGAACCCACCAAGGATCTGTCAAAGTGGAAACCACGAATCTGCTCCTTTTCATGTACTCCCTCACTGTCTTTTCTGTAGTGCCCCAGGGACAAGTCCCTGGCATTTGCACATATTGACTTAGATGATTTGGGGGCTCAGCAACTGCTTCTCAGTGATTAAAAATGTCCCATAGTTCCTGCATACTATTATGGTTGTTGCTAATTGCTTGACCACCTTCAAAGTACAAATGAGCTTATCTTCTGTGTCCCTAGACCTCAGAGGACTCAAGTGTGTAATGGTCAAATTAAACTCGGTTTGACACCAATTTCATATTTTTTGTAAAGAAAGAATCTCATTATAAATTCGTTATCACATTTATCTTGATATAATCAGTGATATTTGGTTTCTAAGACCCTTAAAATTAGAAAAATGTTGAGGTGGTGGTTTGGCTCATGTGCTTGCTTGCCTGCCTTGTAAGTCTTCTCTTTCGCTCTCCTCTCCCTCCTTCTTTTCTCTCTCTCTTTCTTTCTCTTCCATGCCTCTCTCAATTTGGTATGGGAGTTTGAGCTCCGAGCTTCATGCTTGCTGGAGAGGCACTCTACGGCCTGAGCCATCACTCTTCCCATTTTTGCTCAGATTTCTTTGGAGCTCGGGGCTGTTGCTTTTAGCCAAAGCAGCCTGGATAGCGATCCTTCTATTTTAGGCATCCACTATTATCTGGGATGACAGGTGCATGACACTGTTCCTAGCTTTGTCCTGTCAAGATGGGGTTCACAATATTGTTCCCCAAACTGGCCAGGAACTGCTATGCCCCCCCCTCAATGGAATGGCAGGCATCACCACCATGCCTAGCTTTTGGTTCAGATGGGAGTTTTCAACCTTTGAGCTGGGGTTGGCCTTGAACATTGTTCCTCCTATTGCCAGCCTCCAGGATTACAGACATGAGCCCTGAGTATCTGGCTTCGCAGTTTTTTCTATTTCTAGGCCAAATTAAAGTAGGAACAAATTCCTGTCTTTTTCCAGGAATAATTAGAGCTTAATGACAGTCTAGTCACATTGCAGTGACTTCTCATCTCTTAGTGAAATTGGCCAAAGAGGAGGAATGAAACTTGCCCCATCCTGCCCAGCCAGGTCGTGGAGGTCTCCCTCCTAGGGCCTGGGGCTCCAGCCTGGCTTGATGTCTTCTGGGGCTCTGAGGCACATGATTGCTCAGGTTCCACCATGCCTGTTTTGATAACTCTTCTTTCCCTCGGCTACATGGCTCAAATAGATCTTTGCAGAGCTCCTACACTGGATCAACTGTCATCCTTTTCCCAGTGCCATTACTTCCTTTGACAAAGAGAGCTCCTGCCTTCGCAGTTCTCTAAGCCAAAGTCACTCAGGTCCTTTTCCAGGTCTCCTGTGCAAATGAGGGAAGGACAGTCAATAGCAGAGCTAGGATGCAATCATTTCTTATATTCACCCTGTCTTTGTTCTTCTAAATCATTCTGTAGTGTCTCTACCCGTAGTATTTCCTCATTGTGTCCTTGAAACTCCAGAACCATTGTCTGTAGCACTTTGTAGTTTAAGCATTGTTTTTAACCCTTATGCCCTCTGCGAACAAATGCTGTCTTTTGTATTTCATATAAGGAGACAGAGACTGGGGTTCAGAGATGGTCAAGGACAGACAGACGTCCCTCAGTAGATCCTCTTATGTGTCACCTCTGAACGGCAGGCCTTTGTTTAACTGTGTTGTGACTTGAATCCAGGGCCTCATGTTTGATAGGCAGGTGCTCTGTCACCTGAACTATGCCGCCAGCCCTGGTGGGATCTGTTGGGAACAGAGAGGCTTGCACATTCGCAGGCCTACCTAGGCGCACCTAGACCTCCTGAGTTAGAAATTCTGAAGTGGGCCCAGCAATCTGGGCTGTGACAAGCCTTCCCTGTCATCCTGAAGCATTTCCCTTCCAAGAACCACTGACCTAGTCGTGTGTGGCTTAGACACCCAGGAATTTGTTAAATTGACATAATGGAACAAAACCTGATATACTGCCATACATTTAGACTCGTCTCCAAATTCCTCGTTTTTCTTTCATCATGAAAACAGCATTCTTCATGGGCCAATGGTAATTTGTCAATGAGTCCATGTTCTCTGACTGTAACACTAATGAAATACCTGAGATAACCATGTTATTAAGAGCAATGCCTCATTTGGGCTCACAGTTTCTGGTGGTTCTAATTTGGGATTGATTGGTCCTATGGTTTTGGACCTGTGTTGGGCAGCAGGCTTTGTGGTGGAGTGAAAGTGCTAACTTCATGCCTTGGAAGCAAAGGAGAAAAGAGGGGCCCGAGTCCTCTTCTAGGGCATACCCCCAATGATGTGCAGATCTGCCATTAGGCTGCATACCTTAAAGGTACTCATTATAACTTCCAATAGCACCAGCATGGAGACCAATCCTTTAACACATTGGCCTTAGGGAAATTCAAGAGCCAAACTATAGCAGTGTGTTTCTCCTTTGTCTTTACAGATGACGTTTCGGAGGAGAAGTGGGTTAAAGAAGCGTCTGTTTTCAACAGGAATTGAAGACAGCAATTAAGTGTGGAAGACAAAGAAAAACCTAAAGAAGCAGTTAATCCAGGTAACAATCCTTTTGGCACAAACCCAGTAAGATCCTCAAGTACAGATGCTACTTTTTCCCTTTTTTCTGTACTGAGGTTTGATCTCAGGACTTCACGCATGCAACATAGATGTTCTCCCTCTTGAACCAAGCCTCTCCCCAGTGATGCTACTTTTCTCCTGATGGGGTCATTCTGAGCATGGGGATGAGCTCCTCCACTTCTGGGCACTGAGGCTCTCTAACAAGCAGGAGGGATTAAATGGCAAGCGCTAACGTAGTTCCTGATGTGTGGCATCTCTCCCTCCTAATTGAACCACATGAGCTGTTCCCATTCAGAGTGGCTAGAAACTGGCCCATGCTGGTACCAAGTCCTGTGTACCCTCCACATCAGCACTCTGTGCCAAAGGGATAACCGATTGAAACTCCCTGCCTTTCAGAAATTAAATTCTGGGTTCTTCCTAGCAAGCTCTTAGAACCAATTATCTGCTGCCTCTTGACAGCAGAGATGAAGATTTTGGACATGTCCCTCATTCTCCCCATAACCCAAAAAGGCCCTCGACTAGCATTTTAATGCCTGTGTCACCAGCTCTACTCAGCATCTCTCTACACCAAACCAGCTGATTCTTGGCATTGTATCTTCATGTCCAGTATCCCTCATGCCTTCTTCTTCACTGTGCACACTGCAAATGGAGTGACCTAAGCTCACGGAGTACCTGACATCACCTGGATCTGTTCTTTTGACATCTAGCTAGGGTTGTCTAAACTCCCCAGTGTATGTTCAGTGCCATTCCAAAGCCAACCTCAGGATTTCTGTAAGAGCTTGGAACCACCTCTAGAATATGTGAGCCTCTGGTGGTCACAGTTAGGAACCAATCAAACAAAACTGTGTTAGTCAGTTTCCATGGCTGTGGCAAATACCAGAGAGAAACAGTTTAAAGAAGGAACCTTAATTTTGGCTCATGGTTTACCCAGGGTCTGTTGGCTTCCTTATCTCTTGGCCTTGGTGAGGCACAACAGCATGGTGGAGGAGTGGAGGGGAACAAAGTTCCTCCCCTCATAGCACCCGGAAGTAGGGAGTTGGAGAATGCCTGGCTGGCTTCCTCAGTTTTCCATGTTTAGTCCATCAGGCCCTCAGCCTAAGATGGTGCTGCACACTTCAGGGAAAACCTTAAACTCTCAATTTCTGTTCCCATGGTAATTGTCTCTGGAAATGTCCTCACAGACACACCTAGGGGTGGGCTTTACTTGTCTCCCAATGCAGTCAGGATTAAACTCCACATCTCTACCCATATGTAAACTGTATGCACAGTGGAATTTCTTGAAAACAGTTGGTGCACAGAGGAAGGAGTAGAAGAGAAAAGCTTTGGGTTTTGTATGGTTTTTCCTTTTTGATATTGCTGGGTGTTGAACCCAGATGCTATTGCATGTTAGGCATGTGTTCTAACACTGAGCATCCCCAGTTTTCCCAGACGTCTTTGCAGTAGGACTTTTCACTCTACAGGGCCTCCTTATCACCTGGAAAGTCTCCTCTTTGGTTTGTTGCATCCTCTTTTTGACTACTTAGTGCTTGCCAGCCCATCCCCTCAGCAACTCCCCTATCAGTGGACATGTAATGAATCTATTACCTTAAAGAAAGCCAGGTCCTTCGCTGACAGGACTTCTGTGACCAGTGACTAGCACCAGTGTTCTCATTCCTGCTCTGAGCAGACCCACGAGGTTGTCCTCGCATGTGGTCCTTGTTGCCAGTCATCCAGCAGGGATGCACATGGGGTCACTACTCTGTGTACTCTTCCTGTGTCTTCTCATTTAGATTTCCAAAGAAAGAGTCCGCTGTGCAGGGCGATGCTGCTATTCCTACAGGAGAACATCCTCATTGCTGCCATCACGATGACGGCAATCTTTGTGATGATTGTGCTGGTGCTGCTCTTCTCTGCATACACGAGGAGGAAACAGGCATTGTGAGTGGCTCTTTGCATTCACCTCCCTTCTAAGACCTTCTAGTTGTTTGGACCAATGTTGTCTGAGACCTTTCTGCAGATCCCAGATTTAGGAAGAGGGCACAGGGATCTCTTAAGTGTGATTGTGTTTCATCACCACCCAGTGTGCTCCTTTTCTTCTGAGCAATGTTTTTCAGGCACTGTCTGGTGATTTTGTTGCACACCCAGCTTTGGGGATCCCTTGCCTGGGCTAAGGTGAGAGCAGGGCTGAAATTCAGTTTGTTCTCACTAGTCAGCTGAACTGGTTGTTAGCATACAGAAGCTTGGCCCTACTGATTGGTAATCAGCCACTTCCTAGAATACGCCATTCACTTCCCTGTGATGCTGTATGTGAAGGGCTAGTGCCTGGGCCACTAGAGGCCATGAGAGGCAAGGTTCCAAGAGTGGTCACGTTGTTCCACTCATTTACTATTCTGATTATCTTTCTGGACAGCCAGGTCCAGAAGAGAATGGGAAACTTGAGTGGCACTAAGAAGGAAGCAGTGTACAGATCATGCCTGTGCAAAGTTGCCATTGTGAGACTCATCCTGCATCCTTGGAAACACACATTGCTGATCACAGAGTTCTAGCAGCTACCTCCAGACCCTTAAGGTTCTGCCCAGCCTTGTGTTGGGTGCTCAGCTTCTGTGCATAAAAGGGGATGAGATGTGTGGTTAAGGGCAAAGTGTCCATCTCTGAATAGACACTCTGAAGCTGCAGTATAATAATTTCTCCATAGAACATCGTTAGTTTTTTTTAAATGCTGTGCCCTTACCGGCATTCAGGTCAGATACCACTATGTCACTGATTCAGGAATGGGGCCCCTGTGGCCATGTGGGATTGGATTTGGTAGAAGCTGAGATAGAGGATTTAATAGGTCCTGAAAATAAGCTGGGCCCACTTTTCAACTCTGACCAGGGCTCATCCATTCGGGCCTCCATTCTCTTTCCACGCAATTTAAGGTATCGAATAAATGGTCATGATGATGGCTGTACCCCAAAGAGTTGTATCAAAGCTGTGGATGGCCTGAGATAGTTATGAGAAGGTGAGGGAGGGAGGGAGGGAGGGAGAAATTTCCCAGAGGCATTGCGTTGTCTAGAGGCAAAATCAATTTCGTACGTGGCAGCATGGTTTTTGTTGTTTTGTTTTAGATATTCCCCAACAAACATGAATTACAGCCATTATCCACTGAAAGAAAAGAATTGGTGGCAAAAGTGTGACGACCAAAATCTGAGAGAATCAACAGAAAATCTAAGAATCTATTGCCGGATCCATGGAGCAGCCAATCCAGAAGTTTAAAAAGTGATGCCCTGGAGAGATAATTCACTTTGTGGTTATCACATGTTCCTTAAAATGTTTCCCCACTTTTCCCAATGTAGAATGGTCCAAGAACAAGAGCATTGCCAATTATGGTGATGGCACTCCAGAGTGGTACATGAACGTTATATTAACCCCATTGAAGCCAAACAGTTGATTGATTTATAGAGTTAATAAAGCACTCATTGGTTTATTCAGTCATTCATTTCACAGACAGTAATCAAAAACCTGCTATGTAGACACATCAAAATAGAATGAGACATCCAAAGATGTGTCAGGCATGGATTCTGCCCCTTGTAAGATCATAGTGGAGGAGTGAGAAGAGACTATGAATGTAGCACATACCATTCTCAATTTGTAATATGTGGAGCATTACATGAAGAAAGTGGTGAGTGTTGTGCGAGGTGATGAGGGGGAGGGAGTCCCCCCCCTCCCTCATGAGCTTGAGCAATCAGGATGGTTAAAACAGGAGAAGGAAATGTGGTAATTGAGAATGTAATGAAGGGGGATTGTTTATGAAGGTGTGAGCAGTATTAGGGGAAGCCAAGGAAGAAAGTTGAAGTTCCTTGCCACATGCAAGTATATGAAGCAGTTCTGATTAGTGGAGGTGCAGTATCAAAGACCAAGGGGCCTGGGGATTAGCTCATTGGTCAAGCACCTGCAAAGCATGCATTTGGCTCTGGACTCAATCCTCTTCTCTGAGTAAAGAAAGAAAGTTGAAAGAAGAAAATCACAAGGAAATCAAGAGAGACATTCTGACAGGATGGACCCATCTGAGAAGGGGTAAAGGACATCTTAACAACCCAACAGGAAATCAGCAGAGTCAACACTCTGGTGATCCTCCCCTTGAATCTCTTACAAGGGGCTTTTTTTTGTTTCCAGAGTGATCCAAGGGGCTTTTTTCTGTGTGGCATGGGGATGTTGAACTTAGGGCCTTATGGTTGGTAAGGAAGTTCTCCACCATCTCAGGTACTCCACCAGCCTTGTCTAGAGTTGGTTATTTCTGACATAAGGTCTCTCATTATGGTGGGGCTGGCCAGGACCGTGATCCACCCATGTATGCTTCCCTGAATAGGATGACAGGCACATGTCACCATTCATCGTCATTAGTTGAGGAGGGGCCTTCAAATTTTTTCCCCAGCAAGTCTGAAAAGTATGATCCTCCAGATGGTCACTTCCCAAGTAATGAGGATTAGAGATTTGCCCAAATGTCCTGGCCTCTACCAAAGGCTAATTGGGCAAATCTAAGAAGCAGCTAGAAGGTAAGAAAGTCTTTGGTGCAATTCGTCAGCAGGTGGAGAAGAGCACAGGTTGGAAGGAGGGAAAGCCAAAAATACCCAGCACAGTTATCATGCTGACCAATATGCATCCATTTTTGTCCTTTTATAAATGAAAATTCCCAATTCCATGTCCTGAATCCCACAAGTGACAGAGAAAGTCCCAAGAGCTATATGCCCTCAAGGGGTGATGTTGGTGCAACCTTACACACCCCCGAAACTTGAATCACTCACCAGTATATGGTCTCCTTATAAGAAACTGGGAGAGAAAAATAAGGGACAAGGCAGCATAAGACACAGGTGCTGTGGTGCCTGGTCATGAGGCTTAAGTTAATAGTCATGGCTTGCCCCTTCCCAGGTCCACTCATGTGACTCTGTCTTCTAGCATCTTGGCCACAGGGGCTTCATTTCCTGGGAGAAGATTCCAAAGAACTGTGCCTATAGATCATTGGTGTATCTGTGTTTTGGGGTTGATACAGTCTTCCTCAAACAAAGATCCTGTGAATCTGTCTGCCTAGGGAATCTCTGGGCTCTCGATCTGGTCCTCACACCGTGTTCATTGAGCATCAACTCAACTTACCCTGATTAGTGGGATCAGCCTCTCAGCCACTATTGTGACCTGTTACTCAGCCAGAGGTTTCCATTGGGTGAGGAGGTCCAAATGACCAGAAACAGTTTCATCTGGGAATTTAATGGACCCAAGATGCTGTGAAGTTCCACTGACCTAATTACCTTCCATTTGGCCTTGCTCTTAATATTTCCACCATTACACCACTGCCGTAATGGGAACCTATGAACCTTTGAGGGGCATTCTATCCATATTCAAACCATAGCAGCAGTGTCCGTACTGCTGATCACCAGGTGATGGTTGTGGAAAGAGCTTGTATTGATGAGACTGTTTCTGTCACTGTGGCTCCTTGTACATAGCAAGCGCTTTGGCTTTTCTCTGACACTTTGCTGTTGAGGACATGTAGGATTAGACAGGGCCAGGTCACTTAGGAGTTGGGGGATATGTTGAGGGAATTAAGGCAGGTTGGCTGTGGTGAGGCAGATCGTGGCCTGGTGGTTGTGGTCAGTATGGTTGCCGTGTATGTGTACAGATGAAGAGACTGTCGATAATTCTTTATGTATGTAAGAGCTGAAAAGGAGGCAAGGAACGGCCAGGGCCAAGACACATGAGTCTGTAGGTCATGGTCCAGCCCAACACATTTAGTTCCTTGGTGCACCGGGATGCTGCTGATGGGCACAGCTCTTCTGAGAGCAACAGATGCATGCCTGCTTGGCCGGCAGAGGAAGAACAGCATGAAGACCTGCTCCAGGTTAGATAAAAAAAAATTAACCTGGAAGGTAACACACACGCACAGGAAATTAATGTGAGTCAACTCCCTGTATAGCTATCCTTATCTCAATTAGCAAAAACCCTTGTTCCTTCCTATTATTGCTTATACTCTGTCTTCAACAAAATTAGAGATAAGGGCAAAATAGTTTCTGCCGAGTATCGAGGGGGTGGGGGGAAGAGGGAGGGGGCAGAGCGGGTGGTAAGGGAGGGGGTGGGGGCAGGGGGAGAAATGACCCAAGCATTGTATACACATATAAATAATAAAAAAATAAAAATTAAAAAAAAGGATGGCACGGCAGTGGTTAGTTTTGCTATTGTCACTCTGCTTGTCATTCTCATTCATTTGGGGCAGTAAAGGTGGGACAAAGCTGCGACGCACACGCAAGTCCTAGCTTCTGGCAGTAAGCCTTGGATCTGAGATGCCAATTTCAGCTGTGGTCCTGGACTGGCTCCCAAAGGCCAGTCTCTCCCACCTCCTGTTTTCCCTAACCTTTTTTGATTACCCAGGGTGCACCTGTTGCCAGTGTGGGGTGGGGCTCCCCAAACTGTGCTTCCTGCCATAGCTTCTTTCCCCAGAGACCAAGCCTTGCTATCCCACAGCTCCCAGATAAGCTCCCACTTTGCTGCCTTGTCCTGTTGGTGCAGTTCCAGGAGTCTTCCAGGCAGGGCTGACAAGAGTTGGGAAGATGGAGCCAAGGGAAAAGGGGGAAGGCATGCTAAGTGGAGGGCACTGTGTGGATAAAAGCATAGAAATGAATTTGAAGGAAGGCAAATAACACAGCTCAATAAGAGTAGAGGGAAGAGCTGTTTAGATTCAATGAGGGAGGCACAGGGAGCCACAGTAGGTTCTCTAGCAAGGGAGGCCTTGAGGAAGAATTGCCTAGGAGCGGCTTGCTGATCATAGAGTTTACTTGGCTCAAGTAGAAACTGACCGAGGTTCAGCCAACAAAGTGAGTTCTATCTGGATCTCAGGGTGTATTATAGAAACACTTGGTGGAGATCATAGTGGTGGTGGATGATGCTGGCAGCACAAACCAATACCAGGACTGAGATCTGGGTTGGGGCAGGTTTGGTGTGGCAGCATGTGTAGCTATAGACAAGGTAGCCATGAAGGGGAGTGGGTGGGTAGGAGAGAGAGCAGGAGGAATCAGAGCAGGTGAAGGCAAATCAGGATTTTGCTTGGGAACAGGGACACCTGTGAGGTCTGAGTAGGAAGGAAGGGTTATCACTCGGAGTACCCAGTATGACCAAATTGTCTATCTACCCTCTTATGTATCTATCCCTCCGTGTATCCATCTATCCTAATTTGTCCTCCTCCTCCAATTCCACACCTCATTTTAATGGCCGAATCACAGTTCACCTTGGAGTTGAATATTAAGGTATTTAAACAATCCCAAACTGATGGATATCCAGATTAGTTTGAGCTTGTAGAAACTTGTCAGGGAAAGCAGAGGGACAGGGCAAGGGGAATTGTTAGCCGGAGAGAAAGTCAGTGGAAGGGTGAGCTGACTGATGGAGCAAGCTTCCTTTGATAAGCAAAGCTTGTTGGGCTTCAGTGCTCTTGCACTTGCTGTTCCTGTGCCTGATTCCCTCACCCGCCAGCCCCCACAGAGATCTTTTTGCAAAGCTGTCTCCTCATCCTTCTGATCTTGGCTCAAATGCGACCTTGTCAGAGAAGGTGACCATAATAGCTATAGGAACCTCTTCTGTCTCTTGATACCACTCTATTTCCTTCATGATCCTGACTTTGCTCTGTAAGGATTATGTTGGTTCTCTTTGTTTACTGCAACCTCCTCCCATTCAGTGTTATCTCCAGGAGGGCAGGAAGGACCCTGTCTGCCTTAAGCATGTATTGTCTCAGAACCTAGCTTGAAACACAATAAGGATTCAACACCATTCTGGGAAAGTTCCTGTATGTGGTGCATGTGGTGATGGGACTTATTCACTGGGATCCGGGTGGGGGGGGCAGACCTGAATATGTAGGTGGCCTTGAGGGAGTGCCTGTGCACACAGGTAAAGGGACTTATATACAGCAATGTCTTAGCTCTGAGTAGCAAAGCCTCCAGGGTTAGTATACACCTACTGGCTATGGGCCTTGAGTACATAGCTGTCTTTCTGCCTGCCTATTTTCCTTTCTTTTGACCATAAATATTAACTGAATGCCTACAGGCTACTAGACACTGATAATATGGGATAAACCAAATAGAAACAAGTGTCTATGCTGGTGAGGCAGGTAGACCAAAGGACAAAAAGAAAACTCAACCAAATCTAGCTTGTCTGATGGTGATTAGGGCTTGTGTGGGTGGGTGGGGAGGGGCTTGTAGTATGAGACTGGGTGATCAGAGGAGGCTTTCATAGGAAGATAACATTAGCTTTGAGAACAAAAAGGATCTCTAGAAGTGTTGGGCATAGCTCAGTGGAAGAGCTTTTATCTAGTATGTCAGAGCAAAGCCCTGGGTTCCATCCCCAGCACCAAATCAGAAAATAAAACAGCCTTGATTGAAGATGGCAGCCTTGAGGTAGAAGGTACTGCAGGCTAAAGATAGCAAGTGCAAAGGTCAGGAGGCAGGATTTTATCTGACATGTTGGAGAAAGAAATGTTGAGAGGTCAACAGCCTGGAGCCAAACTAGTGAGGGGAGAGTGGGAGGAGATGGGTGTACGGAGGTGACTCTGGCTTTTATGCTGTGCGAGGTAAAGACCTGGGAGGGCATCAAAGCAGCTCTGACTACCTGTCCTGTTGACTGCAGTACCCATCCCAACTGTCTGTTAGAAAGATTATAGGAATTAATACAATAAAGCCATAGCCCAGTGCTGGCATGCACAAAAATACATTCAATGCCAGCTCTTACTGTATGTGGTGACTATTTCTGTGTCTGTCTGAATCACAACTCAGGATATGCAGCCTTGGTGAGTTCCTTATGTTGAAAGAATCTCTTAAACTCTCTGTAAAACTGCTGGAAGTTTCAGCCTCTGCAGGGGCTGCTGCTGTGTGTTTGGATGCAGGGTGTTTTTGTGTGTGGAGATATTACACAGATGTTAACTGAGGTCACTCAAGCCTCAAGACACACAGAAAGTTTCTGCTGCCTTTCTCCCATCACCCCGGGAAGTCCACTGTTGTCCCCCAATATGTCTGTAGGGACAATTCTCAGGGTCTCTCTGTTCATGGGTGCTTGAGGCTCAGTCCCTGCCAGAGGAAGCCTTGTTGCCACCCCTTCCCCTAGGGCTATTCCTTCTCCCCTTTCCTAGATTTCCCCCACCCCGGTGATGCCTGCAGGCCTCACAAAAAATGTAGTTTTTCCCCAAGACTCTGCTGTAACCCAGGTGCAGTAAGTAGCTCATGCCTGTGATCCCAGGTACTCAAAGGGCAGACACTGGAATGATCATGGTTTGACACCAGCCTGGGAGAAAAGTTCATGAGACCCCTTTGCAGCCAATAAAAAGCTGGTGTGGTGTTGCCTGCCCATCAGCTCAGATACACAGTAGGTGTAAAAGGAGGATCAGGTGTCCAGCATAAAAGCAAATCCATGTTTGGAAAACAACTAGAGTAAAGAAGGCTTGGGGGGGTAGCTCAAGTGATAGAGTGCCTAGGTTAGCCAATTTCAAACTCCAATACTGCCAAAAGACGCTGCTGTGAGCTGAGGGGAAAAAATGTAGCCCCCCCTAACAGATTCAGGCTATAAATTGGAGTATTCTTTTCAAGGCTTTTGAGGGAGGTTTTGAAAGCAGATGACAGGTAATTCTCTGGAGCTAGTGACAGATCATTCATCTAGCATGCAGGAGGCCTTGGATAGAATATCCAGCCCTATCAAAAGGAAAAAACAAAACAAAAAAAAAGTGAAGTCTGAGAAGTTTTTTGAGCAACTGAAGTTTGGACTGAGGGAACCTCTTTTTTTGAGAAGAGTCTGGCTGTTTATCTCAGGCCAGCTTGGAACTCAAAACCCTCCTGCTTCCATCTCCTGAGTGCTGAGATTACAGATGTGTGCCAGTAGATCTGACTAAAGTTTTCATTTGTATCAGTTAGCTTTTGCTAAGTAAGAAACCATTGGGACTTACTTGCTCAAAACAACACAGTTTATTATTTCTCACAATTCTGGAAGCCAGCTGAGCAGTTCTATTTGAGTCAGCTGGACAGGAAATGAGTAGGGTGGGGTGGTCACACTCATGCATGTAGCTACTGGCTCAGTGTCACCTGTGTGATGGGGTGAGCTGGTCACAACAAACTCATTATTTAACAGGGTAGCATGGGCTCACTCACACAATACTAGGAACAGATAGGGAGGAGGGCAAGTTTCAGGGCACAATAACTTTCCAGGCCTCTGATTGTGCAATGTGATGTCCTGTTGACACAAGCAAGTCTCATGGCCAAAACCAAAGACACTATAGGGAAAGGGCCTACCCCAGGTAGAAGAATCAAGGCAGTTGATTTTGCAAACATCTAACCTAGAATGGGAATAAGGTGTCATCATGAAGGTGTGGGCATCTCAAACCTGGGTGTCTGGGGTCTGACTGTGAACAAACGTGGAGGCCTCTTCCTTCTGGTACATGTTGATGGCTGTTCCGGTTGCTCCTCCATGTTGTCTAGATGCTGCATCACCTGTGCCAGGTGCCATGCTTGCTAAGACACTTCCAACACTGAGCACGTCTCCCACGTGCTTGTGTCCACTTGCTCAGGTGCACGTCTCTTCTCACAGCCCTCCCCTGTGGGAGGCCTCACCCATTCCATCTGAAACCCAGCTGCTCCTGAGGGGCCGAGATCTAAAGGGAACAAGCAGACCTGGAGAACGCAGTTAGAAATAGCAGGAGATGGCATGGCTGGCAATGTCCACATGTATGATGGAGTGTGGCATGGAGAAACCCTCCTGATGAGGACAGCCCGAGTGACCCCAACCCTGGGGTCTAAAACCGCTCCTGTGATCTCTCCCTGGTTGTGTACCTGTCACCAGGAGAGAAATACTTCACCTCAGCCGTAAGTCATGGGCCCTCCTCAGCTTTGGAAGGGACATGGGAATATTTGTCTTATCTACCCTGAAAAAGAACATGAGGGACTTCGTAAAGGGAAAGTCACTGAGGGGATCAACAGTCTAATTGTCCAGGGAGGTCAAAAGGACAGCAAGAGGGAGGATGGAGACTCAGGGGCCCCTCACAGGCTGAGCATGGCCTGCATGGAGGTAAACAGGACTGGTACAGTGACGGTGTAAAAGAACATCTCCACACCCTTCTTCCAGATTCTTACTGGGGCTGAGCGTGGCGTCCTTTAGAAGAACAGGGTGTTAGGGAAGATGGCAGAGTCACGGGCATGCACAAAGTCAACATGCTCAGCCGTAAAAGGTTCCTTCCCTTCCCAAATAAAAGCCCTGCTTTGAGCACAGGTAGCTGCATCCTCTGTTCCTTCCTGAGGTCTCTACCCCAATATCTGCTGCAGTTTCTCTACCCAAGATTCAGCACTCTGGGACATTCAGCCTGACTGGTGATGGCTGTGTGGGTACACACAGAGACAAGTGAAAAGGGCTGGCTGCCACACCTCCTAGGAGAAGGTCTGCAGCTGATCTTTGGAGTAGACATACTGCCAGATGCTCTGCATGGCATTGCAGTCCCAACCACGCCATACTCCAGCGAGCCTGGGAACCTAGTAACCCTTGGGAAGGCCGAATGCTCAGTGAGGGATGGAGAAGCAGAGCTGGGCAGGGTCCATCCAGTGCTGCTGAAGGCGACCTTGGGGGTGGTGCGCTGGCCAACCTCAGGTTGTGGGGCCTCAGGTTATGGATGACCACAGGCTGGTTGGCTGTGATGGTGTAGGACTCCTTTGCCGGGCATGGCAGGCAATGTCCTGCAGGCGGGCTGTAGAAGGGGCAGGTGGGCAACCGCACTGTCCGTTGGAGATAGCAGATGCAGGGCCATGCCCCTGCACCAAGGAGCAAGCCCAATGGGGCCCAGTGACAGAGAGCTCAAGGGAAGGGGCTGGGACTGGCAGGCCCAGTTACCCAATTGAGACTGCCTGGAAGAATGGCAGGGGCGTGGTCACGGAGAATGTCCTCAAGGCTAGGTTCTTCAAGGGGACAAGGGTCATAGAAGGTGTTGCTTGGCAGTTGCACAGGCCTGGCTGAAGGTGGGCCGACTTCGAAGTTCATGTGTCTAGGAAGAGGTTTTCCGCACCCCAGTCTTCAACCACACTCATTCATGAGTGCCCCTTCCTCCATTTTTTATTTAAATGGAGAAGGATTTCCTTTTCCTTGCAAAAAAATTATATATGTATAGGAGTTTGATAAAAGCATTTACTGAGCATTGCTGTGTGCCTGAACAGCACTTCACAGAGATCCTCATAAGAACTCTGCTGTGTAATTTTGATATCAGTCCCATTTTCAGGTGAGAAAACCAAGGAACCTCATACCCATGTAATTTGCCCAAGTGTATCAAGGAAGAGAACCAGAAGGGAACCAGATAGGCTGTGTACTGACCATGAGACAGGGGGAGTGGATGGCAAAGCAGAGAGCTAAAACTTAAAAAACTGAAACATGAAGAAGGTCACATAGCACTGGGGAAATGAAATAGCCAAGAAAGTCACATGCAGCCACATGTGAGTTGAGCTTTGCTTTTTGCTTCTGTAACCTGCTTGTGAGGGTATCTAAGGGGAGACTTCTTTGTTCTCGGGGCTCAGCCTTTGGACACGATGCCCTGGGTCAGTGTCGGCACAATAAAACATTGCTTCTTGCTAAACTGCCTCAGTATCCCTTATCTCAGCTTGAGATTCCCCAACACAAGGGTGTGGAAGTGTGATTGGTACAAAGACAAAATGCATGAATGGAGCACCTATGGAGGAGACTATAGATTGCCGTCTTTACAAATTCCCACTGCTAAGAAGTTCAAAAGACAGGCCCCGCCCTTCTAGAAAATAGAGAGACGTAAATCTGCCTCCTCCTAGTTTCTAAGTCAGATTCCCAGTTATACCCACCAAAAAAACGTAGTGAGCTATTATAAGTATTAAGCAAATGCCTTCAAACAAATTGACTGTGGCAATTTTTTGCATTCTGAGTCCATCCTCTTTGATTTTGCTTGGATTTCTCTTAAGGTCATTTTGTTCATCCCTTGGGGACTTTGGAGCGTGGGAGTGAATTGAAGTTAGATGCCCAGACATAATTTGCACTACTGTGTTTAATTTTTGTAATTTCAAAGAGGGAAATATGGGCCCACCTTGTTTTACATTGCATTTCCTTTACTGAATCATAAGTGATATGTGACAAAATTCAAGTAGAAAAGGGCAGAATTTGATGAGTGTTGGTGTAGGAACATAGCTGTGAAATCCATTTCACTGTCTTCATAATGAGAAATCCAGGTGTGGTGGAATACACCCATAAGAGCAGCTACTCGGGAGGCAGAGACTGCATGATTCTGCGTTTGAAGCCAACCAAAGCACATTTAGGGAGCCCGTATCTTAAAAACAAAACAAAACAAAAAAGAACAAAAGAGCCTGTGGAATAGATGCTAGAGTGACTGCCTATCAGGCCTCAAGTCCTGGGCTTACTCCAGTACCATGAGAAGTAAAAAATGATAAGATAACTATTGCCCAAAAGGTTTCCTTATCTAGTCCCTTTTAAACTAACCCTCCTCCAAGTCTGTTCCTCCCCCTCCTTTCTAGGCCAGCGCTCTGCCAGCTTTCTGTACTAGAGATTTTAATTGTTGGTTTCTCGAGTTGAGCATAAGTGGACTTCTGCATAAGGTACTTGTTTTGTTGTTTGGCTTCATTCATGTAGCATAATTAATTTGTAATTACTTCATATCATTGCAAAACATGTCTTTTCCTTTTTATTGTTCAGTAATATTTCATCACCTGCACATACCCCCGTTTATTCATCCATTTATCTTTTATGGATATTTAGGCTGATTTGTTGTGATCTACCAAGACCTGTTTTCAGCATTTCCAAATGCACCGTGGAGATTTTGGTCCATGGTGGGCTGTCATGTTTCCCTTCACAGAGACCAGTAGTGAAAGAGCTGGAGCTCAGGTGAGCATGTGTTTTTGTGTTGATTTACTGGTCATTTAAAGTAGGACATTTCTGTTTTAGATATGCTGAAGGTATAGGTTTTATGTTGGTATATATATACTCTTTATTACTATTTTTGTTGTGGTTTTTGTTTTCTTGAAAGCGTGCTAGTGCCATGACCTGATGGGATGGGATGAATTGTGTTCTCCCAAATTCAGATGGTGGAAGCCTAACCCCCAGGACTTCAGAACGTGTGTTTGGAGACTGAGGCTTTACAGAGATAATTAAGTTAAAATGAGTTCACTAGGCTGGACTCTAATCCAGTAGGACTGGTGTCCTTCTAAAAGGAGATTGGCACACGTGTTTATAGAGGGGAGGTGATGTGGAGGCACAGGGAGGAGACGCTATCTCCTGGCCACGTCATGGAACAGATCCTTTCCCGGTGGCCCTTGCAGAGACTCAACTCTGCCAACACCTTGCTCTCATACTTCTCATCTCCAGAACTGTGCTAAGATAAACTTCTGTTGATTAACTCGCCCATTTTGAGTTACTTTGTTATGGCACCCTCGCAAATGAATATACCTCAATTAAACTACCCAGATTGTACTAAATTGATTTTTGTGTGTCTTTGTATGTGTGTTTCTGAAGAGTAAACCAAGGCCTCACACAGGCTAGTTCTCTGCCACTGATGTAAACCCCATTCCTTGTGTGTCTTTTTGTCCCCAGAAGATCTGCTCCAACTCAGCCATTGCACACAGTGCAGGAACAAGAGAGCTCCAAGGAAGTAAAGCTGAAGTGTTGTGGGAAATGGTGAGTGAAAAAAGTCACCGAGACCACTTTTCCAGGAAGCAGGAATTTTATTATGCTAGCAGACTCAAGGGAGATAAGTTCTCAAAACCCTGAGCCGTGATCAGTGTCAGGAGATGAGCTTATGCCCCCAGGGTGGGTTGTGTAGCCTGGGGGTTTTGCAGTATATGGTTCACAGGTGGTCAGAAAGACAAGTCAGTTACAAAGAAACAAGTCGGTAACAGAGTTTTCCCCCAAGCCCTTCTGCAGAATGTGTTCCCAGTTACAGGAAGCCTTGCAGAGCCTAGCTGGAGGTCTGCAGGCTTTGTGAGCTTGCAGAAAACTGCTTGTAGACTCAGAGCAGAGAATCCAAGGTAAGTTCCAGATGTTAGGACCCGGAATCCTATTCCCCCGAGAGACAGAGAGCCAGGCGTGAATGCAATCTACAAAGCAGAGTTTATTGGGCTGGCTAGCCAGGGTCGAGCTCCCACACGGACACGCAGGATCGGTTAGGAAAAACACGACCCTGAGCCTCTTTAGGGGAAATCTTATATAGACCACGGTGGCGTGCATATTTTCGTTATCAACATTGGGCAAGCAGGCAGAGCACATCTTGTGCGTACCTCACATCTTGCACGTACCTCCCTCTCACATTCCCCACATTCTATATGCCCTAACCGAGCCCTGCCGCATTGCTTATCTTATCTACACGGGGTGTTTGGTACTGGTTTCTCCAACAAGGGGGTTGGGGCCTGCTGAGACCTCCTATTCCTTTCATTCCCCCCTTTTCTTACGGCCTAAATTGAGGAATCATTCTCAAGGGGATGAAGAGCCTGATATTGTTGGCGGAGGACCAGAAGTTGGATAGTATTAATTTGACTTTTGACAAAAGTCTTAAGTCGGTTTAGAATCCAGGGTCCTATGGTAACAAGTAATAGGATGATTATTATTGGCCCTGCCAGTGCAGATAAAAGGGTAGCCAACCATGGGGACTGGTTAAACCAAGACTCGAACCAGCTTTCCCCGGCCTCTTTTTCTCGTTTTCTTTGTTCTAGGCTCTTTCGAAGTTTAGACATGGAGTCACGAACAACTCCGGTATGGTCAGCAAAAACAACATTCTTCCCCTAGAGCAACACATAGTCCCCCCTTTTGGAGGAACAACAAGTCCAGACCTCCTCGGTTTTGAAGTACTACCTCAGACAGAGAAGTGAGGGATTTTTCTAGGTGGCTAGTGGAGGTTTCTATTCTCTCTATATCTTTGTCTATGGCTGCGCACAGCGAAGACATCCCTTTCTGCTGGGTGGCCAAAGAAGCTATGCCGGTTCCTGCTCCCGCTAACCCTAGGCTGAGTAGTGTAGCAATAGTTACTGCGGATATAGGTTCTCTCTTTTTTCTTTTTTTAACCATTTTTGTATTCCAGTATGAATATAGACTCTCTTCTGAATGATAGAGGATGCGGGGCAGCACAGCCACTATAACACAGAATTCTTTAGAGCTGTTAAACACCTTAGTTGATAGGCATGGGGTGAGTCCAGACCGCGAGCATAGCCACCACCCATTGTCCTTTGGAATTACCCATTTAATAGCATTTTCCCAGGTAGAACTGGCGTTAGTAACAGTACATAAGTCCCGTCTGTTCTTTGGCACTTTTCCTAAGCAGGTTCCTTGGCCGCTTACCTGCTGTATGGTCAGACCTCTCTTACGGTCTCCCCAGGAACATTGAGTAGGGTTTTCCTCAGATGAGGTATCGTGAGTGGTGTTTAGCCCTATTGCCTCATAGAATGGGGGCCTCACATCATAACATAACCAACAGGAGTTAGTCATGTTAGGGTTGGTGTGGTTTAACGTCAGGAAGGCAGCACCCACTAGTTCCCAGAGGGGGTCTTTAGATCCGGTCATGAGACTGGGCCTCACCAGGGGAGGGCTGGTTTCTGATGGTCTTGGAGTTGTAACATTAGCCCGGGCTATGGTTGAGGGAAGGTGATGAGCTGTGGAAGGTCGGGGAGGTGGCCTTACATAGGGTGGCCTAAGTACCTTATTAGGGCCTATTGTTAGAGTAGAGACTGGTTGTCGCACACGCCGCAAGGTAAAAAGGGATCCTGGATGATTTGTTTTGTAGAGTCTGACTCCCCAGGATTTACCCAATTCCCAATTTGTTGCCTTTTTTCCTAAATCAGTGAAATTTATCATAATGGGATTACAACTGGGGGGAGTTGGGCATCCCTTATTTATAGGTCTAGGTTGGTGGTATGTAATGCCAGATTGAGAGACTCTACTTAATTGAATAAGGTCCCCCTGTTTGGGGGGTGTCCACCATATATCCCCTGAGCTCTCACAACCCCATGACTTACAATAATAATCTGCGATTCCTCCACATTTTTTTCTGTGGTTGGGTTGGGGAGCGGGACAGACATAGAAGTAACTTTGGCGCAAATCCCATTGTCCCCTGCCAGTGAATAAGGCCCTTAAGTCAAAGTATAATTCTGGGAACCAGGTGCTGGGAGGGGTCACCTTGGAGGTCTGGTTAAGAATGTCTCCTGTGGATACATCTACAATCATCCAGGTCAGGTTAAAAGGTTGATGTGGATTTGTATGCCCCCAGCAAGTGGTGGACAGGGTTAGAAAAAGGAATAAAGTTACCAAGGTCCAGTATGAAGTTTGAGTTTGAAAGAATTGTCCTTGTGGTGGGACACCCTTCTTGTTGGCAGGAAGCCTTTCTTCATAGCTACCGGATCTGCCGGTCTGATGTGGGTGTAGTGGACCCAGGTGATAATCCCATTCTAGGAGGGCTGCGGAGCATCTGGAGTGTTCTCATTTTTCGGAGCATCCCGTATCAGCCGGAGCTTGAGTGGGTTTGTTGGATGCTTTCGTGTAGACCAATTTTCCTGTTTTTTCTCTGGAGGGTGAGCCCGTCTTACATGGGAATGGTGTACCCATGCTGCAATCCCGTCAACCTTGAGGGCGGTAGGGGTAGTAAACAGTACAACATAAGGTCCTTTCCATCTAGGCTCTAGGGTTTTGGACTGATGTCTTTTAACCCATACCATATCCCCCGGGACTATGCCATGCTCCGTGTTCGGGGTCCTCTCTGCAGTATGGTACGCTTGAATTAGGGGCCATATTTGTTGTTGTACTTTAGCTAAAGCCTGTAGAGTAACACGATAATTTGGGGCCAGATCACCTAGTCCCGGGCTTAAGGTCCTCTGAATGATGGGGGGTGGAGCCCCATACAGGATCTCAAAGGGAGTTAGCCCGTGGACATATGGAGAGTTCCGGACTCGGAAGATGGCCAAGGGAAGGAGCGTCACCCAATCACCGCCAGTCTCCAGGGCCAATTTGGCTAAGGTCTCCTTTAGTGCCCTATTCATCCTTTTTATTTGCCCTGAGCTCTGGGGGTTATATTCACAATGTAGCTTCCAATTGGCCCCCATAGTCTGGGCTAGTCCCTGCAGGACTTTACTAACAAAAGCCAGACCGTTATCTGACCCAATTGCCTCGGGCACCCCATATCTGGGTATGATTTCCTCTAGCAAAGCCTTTGCCACTACCTGACTCGTCTCCTTCTTTGTAGGAAAAGCCTCCACCCAGCCCGAAAAGGTATCTATGAATACCAGCAAATATTTGTACCCAAACTTTTCCGGTTTTACCTCAGTAAAATCCACTTCCCAACTTCTTCCCGGAGCCCTCCCCCATTCCCGAGTACCTGTATGGTGCCCCTCCCTTCGTCCTGGTTTCATGACTGTGCAGCTGGCACAATCTTCCACAATTTGGTGGACTGCTATGGTCTGGTTCGGAAATCGGAGCTGCGCAGATGTCAACAAGTCTAGTAATTTTCTCCGCCCCAAATGGGTGGACTTATGTAAGTTAGCCAACAGGAATCGTCCGAGTTTTTCAGGCAGAATTAACTTGCCTTCCAAGTCGCTTTTCCATCCGTCTTCCCCTTCTCTAAAGGGGGAGTGGGCTCTCATCCAAGTGAAATCCTCTGTGGAGTATTCTGGTCAGGGGGGTAGTGGAGGGAGCTCTGGGACCGGCACGTCTATCGCCGCAACCGTGGAAGGTTGCCCTGTCTCCATGGGAGGACTCACCATTGCTACTCTCTTTGCTTCTTGATCTGCTCTGTTGTTACCGACAGCTTCCGGCGTCTTGGCAGACTGGTGGCCTGGGACATACATCACTGCCACTGCCTTTGGTTTTTCCACTGCCATTAATAGACGCTGGACTTCGGCTAGGTTCTTTAGATGTTTTCTTTTTGCTGTGCGGAATCCTCTTTCGCGATAGATGGCCCCGTGGACATGGATGGTACCGAAAGCATAGCGGCTATCAGTGTAGATATTGACTCGCTTTCCTTTTGCCCTCTCCAGGGCCTCTGCCAAGGCAATTAATTCTGCTTTTTGGGCTGATGTTCCGGGTGGGAGGGCGCTGCTCCATACCGTATTTCCTTCTTGGTCGACTACAGCTGCCCCTGCCCTTCGGGCTCCATCTTGGAAAAAACTGCTTCCATCCGTGTACCAGTTTAATTTGCAGCCGGACAGGGGGGTATCCTTTAGGTCAGCCCGTACCTGTGTAACTTCGGAGAGGAATTCTTTGCAGTTATGGACAGGTGTCTGCAGTTCCGGGTTAGGCAACAAGGTGGCAGGGTTCAGGATTACGGGATCTGTGAATGTGATCCGAGGGGAATCCAACAAGAGCCCCTAGTAGTGGGTGAGCCTGGCATTCGTCATCCATTTCCCAGGGGGTTGTTTAAGGATTCCCTCCACCGGGTGAGGGGCCGTTACCCAGAGGGCTTGTCCAAAGGTTAGTTTATCGGCTTCTCTCACCAGCACGGCAATGGCCGCTATGATGCGGAGGCAGGGGGGCCATCCTGCCACTACTGCGTCTAATTTCTTGGAAAAGTATGCCACTGGTCTCTTCCAGGGATCTAGCTGTTGGGTCAAGACTCCTTTGGCTACCCCCTTTTTCTCATCTACAAACAGAGTGAATGGTCTTGTAGGATCTGGCAAGGCTAAGGCAGGGGCCTGCAAAAGAGCATCTTTTAGCTGATCAAAGGCCTGTTGTTCTCTCTCTCCCCAACTCCAATCTGGAGCTTCTTTGGTGGCCTCATATAGGGGTCTGGCTATTTCCGCAAATCCTGGAATCCAGAGTCTACAGAACCCCGCGGAGCCCAGGAATTCTCTCACCCCCCTAGTGGATGTCGGGGATGGGATAGCCAGAATAGTCTGTTTCATGGCGTAAGTCAGCCATCTTGCCCCATCTGCAATCCGATAACCCAAATATGTCACTGACCTTTTACAGATGTGAGTTTTCTTGGCACTTGCCCGATACCCCAGCTCACCTAATTCCTTTAGCAGGTGTTCAGTAGCCTTGATGCACTCCCCTCGGGTTTCTGCCGCTAACAGTAAGTCATCAACATACTGTAATAGAGTGACTCATGGGTGGCTCCGGCGAAAAGGTTCCAGGTCCTGGCTCAGGGCCTCATTAAACAGGGTGGGAGAGTTTTTAAATCCTTGCGGCAGTCTGGTCCAAGTGAGCTGTCCGGATTGGCCCCCATCTTCTTGCCATTCGAAAGCAAATAGCGGCTGACTAATTTCTGACAATGGAATGCTGAAGAAAGCATCTTTCAAATCAAGGGTTGTATACCATACTTGCGAGGGGGGTAGGTGGCTGAGCAAGGTATAGGGATTCGGAACGGTGGGATGAATGTCCTCCGTCCACTCGTTTACCTTTCGTAGGTCTTGCACAGGCCTATAGTCCCTGCTTCCCGGCTTTCGGACAGGGAGCAGAGGAGTATTCCAGGCAGACTGACAAGGCCGCAGTACTCCTTCCTTTATTAGCCTGTGGATATGAGGGGCTATGCCTCTTCGGGCCTCCTCAGGCATAGGATACTGTTTCACCCGAATGGGGAGAGCAGAAGCCTTCAATTGTATAACTACGGGTGGGAGGTGTTTGGCGAGGCCGGTTCCCGCAGTCTCTGCCCAGGCCATGGGAAATCTTTTTACCCAATGAGTCATGTCCCCTCCTGGTTCCTGTTGACTCTCAAACAGACGATGCTCGTCAGCCAATGATAGGGACAAGACATGAATCGGGCTCCCTTCTCGATCAGTCACAATTATTCCATCTGGTTCAAAATGGATATGGGCCCCTATTTTGGTGAGTAGGTCCCGTCTGAGCAGGGGAGCGGGGCTCTCAGGGACGACCAAGAAGGAGTGTGTGACCTGGTGTTTTCCTAAGTTCACCTTTCTTTTGGTAGTCCATGTACATAACTGCGTACCGGTGGCCCCCTGAACAACACTTGTTCGTGCCTTGTTCAAAGGTCCATGTGCCTTGTTTAAAACCGAATACTGGGCGCCGGTATCCACCATGAACCCCATCGGCTTCCCCTCCACATGTATTGTTACCCAGGACTCGGGGAGGGGGTCCGAGCCCTGTCTCCTTCGGTCCTCTTCTCTGGCTAGGAGGACTCTGGCCTGCTCTACTGCTCGTTCCCTTTCCCTGTTTTTCCCCAGTCTCCTTCCAAACCCTCTTCTTCCCTTTAACTTAGGACATTCTCTCTTCCAATGCCCAGTTTCCTTACAGTAAAAACAGTGTTCCTTATCCAGGGTCCTGGCGTGGCCCCCTCCCCTGGGTTGGTCCCGGACACCCGCTAGGAAAATACAGGCCATTTCTCTCTGTTGCTTTCGGTTTTCCTTAGCCTGGAACTCCCGGTCCTCCTTTCTCAATTTCTCCTGGGCCTCCCTGTCTTCCTTTCTCCATCTTTCCTCCCTTTCTTCTGGAGTTTCCCTAGCGGTAAAGACCTTTTCCGCTACCTGTAGCATTTCCCTTATAGTCATCTCCCCTAAGTTTTCCTGTTTATTGAGTTTTCTCCTAATATCTGGAGCTGCCTGATTAATGAATGAGAGTACCACAGCAGACCGGTGGAGGTCTGCCTCAGGGTCAATAGGGGTATATTGACGGTATGCCTCATAGAGGTGCTCTAAGAAACCGGCCGGGCTTTCGTTTTCCCTTTGAACGACTGCTTTCACTTTTGCAAAATTGGTGGGCCTTCTAGCGGCCGCTCGGAGACCGGCCATAAGAGTCTGGCGGTAGATCCAAAGACGCTCCCTACCTTCTGCAGTCCCGAAATCCCAATCAGGGCGGTGTAGGGGAAAAGCCTCGTCTATGGCCGGTTGGAGAGTTGTGGGTCTCCCATTATCCCCCAAGACGTTCTTCCTTGCTTCGTTGAGGATGCGCTCTCGTTCCTCCATCGTAAAAAGAGTATTGAGCAGCTGATGACAGTCATCCCAAGTGGGACGGTGTGTATGCATGATGGACTCCAAGAGATCTATGAGACACTTGGGGTCTTCAGAAAAGGGCGGGTTCTGCATCCTCCAGTTATATAGATCACTGGTGGAGAAGGGCCAGTACTGAAACTGTTGCCCTCCTCCCGGTCCCCCTTGGCCCACCATCCGGACTGGAAGTGTAGGGACAGTTTCCTCCCCCTGTGTTGATGAGGAGGGCCCGTCTTCCCCCTCCCTTTCCCGGATCCCTCAGGGGTGAAGTCTTCGACTCATTCCTCCTCCAGCTGCCAGTCCTATTGAGGTGGATGAGGAAATTTCCTCCTCCGGGGCACTGGCTTGGCCAGGGGGAGTCATATATGGAGGCGGCCGATCTTCCTCTGCCCCTGCGAGGGATGGGTAAAGGGGGGAACTCTCTGGTAAGACCGGAGATGGTGAAGGAGATGCCCTAATTTGAGGACCGGTCAGGGTGGGAAGAGGAAGTTTTTCCTCCTCCTTTATGACCAAGGCGGGCGTGACTGGGGTTTTAGCCCCGGGGGCCGAACTGGAGGGGTGGGTCAGAAAAACTGTTAACCAAGGGGGAGGGTTCCTCACCAGATCCTCCCAAACCAAAATGTAAGGAACTTGGTCTGGATGGCCTCGATTGTCTGGCTGAAAAATGACTGCTTTAACCTTAGTGATCATGTCTAGGGAGAGGGAACCTTGAATGGGCCACCCGACTCCAAAGGTGGGCCACTCTGTAGAACAAAAGGTGTCGAACTTACCTTTCTTGATGACCAGACCCGCATTTAAGGCCCTTTCTTTAACTTCTGAAAAGTGAGAAAGGATCAAAGACTTTGGGGTTGTCTGCCCCTGTCCCATTGTGGAAGGAGAATCAAACACCAGGAGAGAGAGAACAAAAAGGGTGAAGACAACAATAATTCCACACACACAAAACACTCTCCAGCACTCGCTCGGACCGGTCCTTCTCTCACACTGGTGCGCACCCCATTCAACCTCCTCACCGTCCAACTGGGATATCAGGCCGAAAGGCGTCCACTTGACGGGTGGTCGGTCAACTAGTTCAATTAGTTCTTCACCTGGCGCCAGGGTTCCTAAAATGCTCGAGCCCAAATGAGAGGAAAGCCTCTCCCAATAGGACCCTGTGGTCCTCCTTGCGAGATTCCCAGAATGAATCTCCCTGGGGATTGGCCGAATCCCTGCCACGGCCCAAATGGAACACTCAAGTTCCTCCAAATGAGGGTCTGGGATCCCCTCCCAACGCCTAGGACTTGGGATCGCCCCTGCTTTCTCGCAGGCAGGTTCTGTCTCTCAAGAAAATGGAATCTCGGTGGGACCTCCAAATGTTAGGACCCGGAATCCTATTCCCCCAAGAGACAGAGAGCCAGGCGTGAATGCAATCTACAAAGCAGAGTTTATTGGGCTGGCTAGCCAGGGTCGAGTTCCCACATGGACACGCAGGATCGGTTAGGAAAAACACGACCCTGAGCCTCTTTAGGGGAAATCTTATATAGACCGCGGTGGCGTGCATATTTTCGTTATCAACACTGGGCAAGCAGGCAGAGCACATCTTGCACGTACCTCACATCTTGCACGTACCTCCCGCTCACATTCCCCACATTCTATATGCCCTAACCAAGCCCTGCTGCATTGCTTATCTTATCTACACAGGGTGTTTGGTACTGGTTTCTCCAACAAGGGGGTTGGGGCCCGCTGAGACCTCCTATTCCTTTCACAGACACCCGGTAAATCTCAGAAAAATAGCCACTTTGGCTCCAAAAATATTACTTCAGGACATAGTAGAAAATTAAAATTCAGGAAAAAAGTACAGAAAAGACATTCAAACACTTAGAAACCCCAGCAGTAGAAAGGTGCTGTATGAGTAACCACAGGAGCGTATCACTGGGTTTATGCTATTTTTTGTATAATTTTGGCTCACTGTGTCAACTTTCTATCACTCTGACAAAATACCTGAGATGATCAACTTAATAAGAGGAAAGAGTGGTTTTTGACTTGTGGTTTCAAAGGTGTCAATTGAGAGCCACTTGGACCTGCTGTTCTGGGGCCTATGCAAGGCAATATGTCTTGACAGAGAATAAATTGGAGCAAAGCTGCTCACTTCTTGGTGGAACATAAACAGATAGGGGCCTGGGGTCTCAATATCCCCTTAGTGACCTACCTTCCTCTAGCTATGTCCTACCTCGTCACGGTTTGGTTTTACCACCTTGCAAAAGAGCCACAGGGTGCTGACCCAATCTTATTTATTTATTTACTTATTTTAGTTACAAAATTGGGTGTTTGCTCAGCTGGCCAAGCAGGTGGAAACAGGAAATCTGAACTCAAATCTGCCTTTCTGGGCACAAAGTTTAGAGTATGTACGGTACAACGGAGTGAGGGACCTAAGGTGTGGGGGAGGTAATTTGAGGGAAGCAAAAGTGAAGTAATGGGTGGTCAGTGCATGTGTGAACAAACTTTATGCTTCTTTCTTTTCTATGATTTTATTTTATCATTTTTACATTTAGTTACACGTGTAAACATTATTTGGGCCACCTCCCCTGACCTCAGGGCAGAACCTGTTCCTCCCTCTTGTTCTCTGATATTGTTGAAGGAAAAAACCTAAAGTATAATGAGAAAAACATGGCGCTTTGCTAGTTTGAGATGAAGATGGCTATACAGGGAAATCCTTGTGTTGTTTCCATGCGTAAGTGTCTGACAACCCAAATGGGTTCATCTCTACCAGATCTCTTTCTACTTCTTAGTCCCCTTCCCATAGTGGCCTCTGGCAGCATAAGATTCCTATATTCACTCCTCTACATTGAGCACATCAACCACATTCAAGTTTTAAGTTTCCTTCCCTTTCCCTATCCCACCAGTGTGTGGTCTCCCATTAAGGTGTGACCCACGTCCAGTGATATTACTGGATTTGTTTTAGATCTGCAATACGCCAATGAGGGAGAACTTGCGACTTTTGGCCTTCTGAGCCCAAGTAACTTTGCTTCAGATAACGTTCTGCATTTCCATCTATTTACCTGCAGGTGACAGAATTTCATTCTTCTTTGTGACTGAAAAAATTCCATTGTGCTTAAATACCATGTAGTCCCACTTGCCAATCCTTGTCTTTGTTGCTGGACCTCTTGAGTTCTCCTGAGGAAGTCAGTGCCTGTACCGATGGCTCTCAGTGTATTCCCTGCTCTTTCCTGTACTAACTTCAAGGTTTTGCGTCTGACATTGACATCCTTCATCTAGCTTGATTTCATACTAGTACAGGGTGACAGTTATGGATCCAGTTTCAGCTTTCTGCAGTCACATAACCACTTTTCCAAGAAACATTTGTTGAAGAGGCTATCTTTTCTCTATTGTATGTTTTTGGCACCTTTGTTAAAAATTAGGTGCGCACTATGGAGCTGCATAGATTCATCTGGTCCTCTGCTCTGTTCCCCTGGTTTTCACATCTGCTTTTGTGCCAGTGCCATGCTGTTTTTGTTGCTCTGGCTGTATAATTTGAAGTCAAGTATTGTGGTATCTCCAGCGTTGATTTTTTTGCTTAGTGTTTACTTGCTATTCACAGTCTTTTGTGTTTCCAAATGAGCTTTGGGGTAGATTTTTCAATCTCTGATGAATGTCATTGGCATTTTGATGGGAAATGTGTTGATCATGTGGATTGCTGTTGTCTATAGCCATTTTTACTATGTTGATTCTGCCAATCCCATGAGCATGGGGGATCTTCCACCTTCTGTAGTCCTCTTCAAACTGTTCTTCACTAGTTTGTAGCTCTCCTTGCAGAGGTCATTCACAACCTTTGTTAAGTTTTTTCCTAGATATTTGGGTTTTTGTGAGGAATTGTTTTCCTATATTCTTTCTCAATCTGTTCATTGTTGGTGTTTGGAAAGGCTACTGAGTTTTGTAAGTTGATTTTGTATCGTACTACATTGCTGAAGCTGTTTATGGTGTCTAGGAGCTTTGGTGTGGAGTTTTTAAGGATTTTAAGGTATAAGATCATATCACTTGGGAATAGAATAATTTTACTACTTCTTTACCTATTTGTATTTTTTTTTATTTCTTCTTCTTGCCTTATTGCTCTGGCTAGGAATTCCAGGGCTATGTTGAGTAGGAGTGGGGATAGTGGGCACCTTTGTCTTGTTCCTGACTTTAGGGGAAATGGTTTCAGTTTTTCCCATTGAGCATGATTGGCTATATGTTTGTCATAGATAGCCTTTACAATGTTGAGGTAAATTCCACTGTTCCTAATTGCATTTTACTCCTACATCTGCTGTCACTTCTGCTGCTACCACTGTCTGCTTTTCTGCTGAGGCAAGGCTGCCTTGGCCACCAGCACAGCTCTATTTGTTCTCCTGCTGCTGCCAGCCCTGCTATCAGAGCTACTGTTGCTCCCCTGCTGCTGCTGCCTCCATGGCTGCTAGCCTCTTCTGCTTTCTTCATATTACCAGCTCAGCCACTCTCACTAATGATAAAAATCAAAAACAGGCAAGAAAAGACCACTGGCCAGAAGACTTTATTGGACTAAAAACACCAGGGGCAGCACAGAAGGATGTCTCCTGGCTGACTCTCAAATTGAGCTGAGTAAAAGTCTTAGTCAGAAAGGTTGTGTGGCACCAATCCTGGCAGTCCTTTCATGCAAAGGAGAACTGTCCGCACACCAATCATGGCACAGTTCCTCACATCACCAGGCATGGCAGCTCCCTTAGGCAAATAAAGGCCTGTGTTTGCACTGATCACAGGCCTTCTGTTGAACCACCAGGAAGGGGTTCCCATTCTGGCCTGGGGGGCAATAGCTGTAGAGTCTTCTAGAGTTTATAGTGACTTGTGATGGCCAAACTCTGGTGCAAGGTGTGTGCTGGGATAAGGCTTCAGGAAGTAGAGTTGTGCTTTGGCAGCAAGCTGTGCTTGTCATGTAACTTCCTCTACGTGTCCATAGAATGTCCAAAGCCTCTGGCACTGGTATGAGGGCAGTCTGGCTGCCTGGTTGGTAGTCCTATGTTCTAGTCACCAGGGCCCAGGGAATGGTTCACAGCTGTTAATTAGGGAGTGTACATTCTGGCAACTCCCAATAACTCAGCACATTTAAAGGAAAAATAAACATTGAAGGGTGACTTACAACACAAGCCCACCATGAAGTCAGCAGTGCTTTCACAGCCTTTACATCTATTCTTTTTTTTTTACATCTATTCTAACCATGCCTAACTACTTCCCCAATGCCTCTGGGAGATGTGAGTTCCTACCCTCTGTTTCTGGGGGACATGCAGGTTGAGAAAGGTATCAGAGAGCTCAAAATGTAAGCAGAAAGTGTACTTTAAGGGCACTAGCTTCTACTCTATGCCTGTCCACATGTGAGCCTCCATACCTCTCTCCCCTCTTTTTGAGTGTGAACTCAGAGATCTGTGAGGCCTCCAGTATCCTGGAGTTAGAACAATTGAGCCTGGAGATACTTTGGGATGTTGAATTCTCCCTGTTGGTGTACAGGCTATGGCAATGACGAGTGGAGCTCTGTTCCTCTCTTTTGTTTTTGTAAGTGTATACATATTGGGAATTTATATTTATGTTATTATTTGTGTATTTTTAATATCAGCAATAGCTGTTGAATTTTTGTCAAAGGTGCTTTGAGTATCTATGGAACTAGTCATCATTTTTTCTTAAATCCATTAGTATTGTATATGATTTTGGCTAGTGTTAAATCAACATTTCTTTCGTGGAATAAACCCCACTTGGTCATAGTGGTGTTTGGTGATGCCCAATCACTGGTCAGGAGTAGACTGCTGCTTACTGTGTATATATGCAGACTGAAATGTGACTTGTAACTTTTAAGTATTGATGTGTATGATCAGTTGTTACTCCCCCCTCCTTTTTTCTTTTTTTTTTTTTTTTTGATACAGTGTCTTGTGATACAGCCCAGGCTTGCCTTGAGCTAGAGACTCTCCCAAATAAGCCTCCTGAAACAGTGATAACAGATCAGTGCAAGCAAGTGTGAAGTTTAAAATTTTTTTATTGTGGTAAGACATGAGTAACAAAATTTTCCTACCTGAGCATTGCAAGTATACAGTTCAATATTATTAAATACATTCATAATTTTGTGCTACTGTCCTTGCCATTTATCTCCATAACTCTTTTGATCTTATAAAAGTGAAACTCTGTACTCATTAAAAAATAACTCCCCATTCTGCCTTCCTCCACTATTGGAAATCATGATTATACTTTATACCTGTCTATGACTGGCTTATTACCGCAGAACGTCCTAGATATTCCTATATGTAACATGTATCAGAAGTTTCTTTTCTTTTTGGTGGTCTAGAGTTGGTGCTCAGGGCTTTGCGCTTGCAAAGCATGTGCTTGATCACTTGAGCCACACCTCTAGCATATTTTGCTCTGATCATTTGGGAGATGGAGTCTCATTTACTAGTTGTCTGGGTTGGCCTCCAACCATCATCTTCCCAATCTCAGCCTCCCAAGGAGGTAGTGTTACAAGCGTGAGCCACCAACATCCAGCTTATTTTTAAAAGCCGAATAACATTTCATTTCCTGTCTATACCATATTTTCCTTATTTGTTCATCCATTGATGGTCACTTTGGTTGATCCAAAATTTGCCTATGTATCCTAGGCATTCCTGCAATATTGGATCCTCTTGCTTCTCTTCTTGTTGCTGGGTTACAGGTGTGTGCCATGACACCTGGCAGACATTTTAATTTTTCACAATGTCCTGTGCGTGATTTTTCTTTTGTTGCCTGTCTTTGCCTTCACAGTCAACATCATTTGCTTCATATCCATGAAACTTTTGCTCTATGTTTTGTTGTAAGAGTTTTATAGTTTTAGGTCTTACTGTTATTTACAGGTCTTGATCCTATATGGAAACCAGGACCTCACACATGTTAGGCAAACATTCTACCACTGCACTACATCTCCATCACTGTTTCAATTTGAGATAATTGTTGTACATACTGTTAGATCAAGGTCCACCTTTGTTTGCACGTGAATATCCAGTTTTCTCAGCATCATTGTTTGTCCTTGTGTAATGCTGGTTCCTGCAAGTGTTACTGTGGCCCACGCAGGAGTGTCCATATAATGCCAGTGCATCTCATTCCCTAATAATGTCCCTCAGCTCCTGTATAATATAATCCAAATGCTAATTACTGAAGCATAATTAAGCAATATACTTGGGGGAGGGGAGGGCAGTAAGCTTTGCTTACTATCTGGCTTATCTAGGGTGATCTTTTGCTTTGTAAAATTAATTATTCATTCGATCAATTTCAAATAAATTTATTTTCAAACTTCAATTATGCCTTCAGGAGAAACCAGGACCAACTTTCCTTTTACCTCCAGAATAATTTGTAACCTCTCTCTTTTTATTTGTTGAAATGAACCAGGGACTTCAGGCATGCTACCTCAAGATATACCCGCTTTAAAAAAACCAAACACTTTCTAATTATAGTCTTATTGTCTTCAGGGCTGTCCACTTCCCCCTTCAGATTTAATGGTAATCCTGTTGTAGTCCATGCACTGATATGCTCACAGGCAAATTAAAACATTGTCTTGTGCAGTCACTAGACTGTGTGTCTGCAGGGATGAGGAATTAGTCACAGAGAAAAGTGCTTCTTATTTTCTAAATGGTAAATATCAGAATGAATGGTATGTTCCTCTGCAGCAATAACTGTCACTATTAAGATGATACAATTAACATCGTGAGCACTTTGTGGAGATTTCAACCATATGACCTCACTTAATTTCCACAGCTGTCCTATGGAGGCCTATTTCTATTGCATCTCTGTTTTCTGTACATGGTAACTGAGGTTAAGCAACCAACTGAAGGCCAAATAGGCAACAGCAGTCAGTGCTGGTCTTTGACATGAGGAAGCCTTGGGTGACAACTTTTGTCAGTTTTAAGGATGCCTGAAGACCTCTAATGCAGACACTTTTGCAGACTTCACATAGAGCAGTAATTCTAAGATACTTGTTCCTAGATTTTCTCACTAGCTGGCAAAGTCCTGAGCAGGCCAGAGTTCAGGCTACAGCTCTGCTAACATTTTCATCCTTAGCCTGTAGTGTGGTGTGTGGCTTGCATTTCCACTCCAGTAGATCTGTCTGCGATCTGAGTCCGTGTCAGAACAAGTTTCCTGGGCTAGTGGAAGGGGAGGCCTGTGGGATTTAGAGATATAAAAACACAGGATCTTCTTCTCTCCTTGGCTGAGAGGTTGGACTGGAAGACCCTCCGTGGCACCCGTTAGTAAATTAGGTAACTCAGGGGCCCTTCTCCAGCATGCTTGCTGCATGGTGCAGATCTCCTGTTTTGAACTTTATTTTTGCCAAGTGCCAGCCTGTGAGCCTGGAGTTTCCCAAGGCTTATGTTTGCTGTTTTGCTTGCAGTTCAGCTAGGGAAGATTCTCCCCATTTCTTAACATTTTGCTTAGTGCTCTGTATTAGGGTTCATTGTTTCTTTTATAAATATAAAGTTCCAATATGTCTGGATTTCCCTTTGTCTCTAGGTGTCTACTGTTTTCTGTTTCCCTCCCTTGTCTTTCCACCCCTGCTTTGTTTCAGGTTTGTCTTAAATGGTTTTCTAAACTTGAAACGAAGTTCAGAAATCCAACTGTGTGTATCAAAACCTGATCATTGTTCTTTTTTTCTCGTGAAAACAATCCAATTAGTGATCAAACATTTTTACAACCCATCACAAGAAAAACAGTCCTTCAAAGTCTCCAAAGAACTATAGTTAGATGAAAACTATGACCATATTGATATGAGTGTAGAGAATAGTTCCTAGTTCTTTTGTTTTTCATGGTATTGAGAGAAGGAAAGTAAAAATGCATGTGGAGATGTAAAGGCTAGTTTTTATACAGCTCTCTGAAAAAGCTAGGCAAACACAATTCCCTGGTGGACTGAGTCCACGCTATCCAGAGGCTTCAGTCCCTTGACTCTGATTTGACAAGTTGGAATTCCTGGAGTAAGTATGAGTCATATTAAAAAGAGATCATTGTGTCTCTT
Organism: Castor canadensis; assembly: GCF_047511655.1. Taxonomy (NCBI): domain Eukaryota; kingdom Metazoa; phylum Chordata; class Mammalia; order Rodentia; family Castoridae; genus Castor; species Castor canadensis. The sequence continues at coordinate 86,901,637 of NC_133397.1, read as the reverse complement.
TTTCTTGCTCTGTCTCTCTCTTCATCCTACTCCCATCCTTTCTCTCTTGTTCCCTTTCTTTTCTCTCTCTCTTTTTCAGTCTGCAGCAGTAATATTTCTTGCCTTTTTTATTGGCTGTTCTGTGACTAGAGCCAGGACCTCCTGTTTTTAGGCAAGTGCTCTATCACCTGAGCCATGCCACCAGCCCCAGTAGTATCTCTTGGGAATAGAAAGACCTGTACCTAAACCAATCTATACCTTCTCAGTCAGAAATTTGGAGGGGGGCCCAGCATTCTGGGCTTTGACAAGCCTTCCCAGTCATCCTGATTGCACTACACTATGAAAACCACTGTCCTCAGTCATGTGTGGTTTAGAGATCCAGCAACTTGTTAAATTAAAATAATAAAGCCAAAACACTGATTACTATAATAAATTTAAAGTCTTCTCTAAAATCCTCCTTAATTCTTCACTTCTTTCATCATAAAAACAATTAATTACAGGTTAATTGTTATTTGTAAATGAACATTTAGCTGTCTTTCAGTATAATAAAATACCTGAGGTAACTGACTAATAAAGAGAAAAGCCTTATTTTGGCTCACAGTTTCTGGAGGTTCTGGTTCTGGATTGAGTGGTCCTATTGTTTTGGGCCTTTGGTAAGGTGGTATGTCATGACAGGGATTTGCAGTGGAACAAAAGTGCTCACTTCATGTCTAGAAAGCAAAGGAGAGAAGAGGGACCCTCAGTCCTCTTCAAGGGATGCTCCCAGTGATCTGCAGATCTCCCATTAGGCCCCACCTCTTACAGGTTTCAGTATCTTCCAACAGAAGCACCTTGTGAAGCAAGTCTTTAACACTTTAGACTTTGGGGACCTCAAGATCCAAATTATAGCAACATATTACTTTTTTGTCTTTGTAGATGCCATTTCAGAGAAGAGGGCTAAGGAATCCTCATTTTCAACAGAGATGTAAGACAGCAATTGACTACTGAAGCTAAAGAAGCACTTCAAGAAGCAGTTAGTTAGTCCAGGTAACAGTCCTTACAGCACAAACCCAGTAATATCCCGAAGTGCAGATGACTCCAGAATGTCTTTTGCCTTTCCTGGTATTTTACCTGAATAGATGCTAGCACACCTTTAATTCTCCTGCAAAAATATATAGCCTGAAATTTAGGATTTGGGTTAAATGAACTCCAGGAATCTGACCATCCTTTTGTAAAGATGCTCCACTTTTTCTTCTTTTTTTTTGTACTAAGGTTTGATCTCAGTGCTTCACACATGCTAGGAAGTTGCTCTTCAGTGTTTATTTGACAGGGTCATTCTGCACATGGGCACAATGTCCCTCCACTTCTGGACACTGGAGCTTTGTAACTGGCAGGAGGGATTAAATGTCAGGAGATATCCTAGTTGCTGGTGTGTGGCATCTCCCTCCTTGTTGAATCACATGAGCTCTGGTGTGTTCAGCGTGGGTAGAAGCTGTCCCATGCTGTTCCACATCCTGTGCACCCTCCACACAGCCACTCTCTGTCAAAATGATAACGGTTGTAACTCCCTACCTTTCAGAAATTAAATTCTGGGTTCTTCATACAGAGCTCTTACAACTACTTAACTGCTGCCTCTGGACATCAGAGATGAAGATTTTGGACATGTCCCTTTTTTTCCCCATATCCCCAGAGGCCCTCGACCATCACTTTGTTGCCTGTGTCACCAGCTCTACTCAGCATTTCTCTACACTAAACCTGCTGATTCCTTTTTCTTTTTTTTTTTACTTGAAGGCTCATTTAATTTAATATCAGGATTGTAAAACAAAAGGCTCAAATATAATAAAGGAACACATTCCCCCACTAACACCAACAATGCCTGTTGGGTGGGGTGAGGGTTTCATAAAGTTCACTACTGGAAAAAATGATGCAGTGAGTCTCATCACAGCCGATGTCCTTACACAATCTAGTCGTGAAATGAGTGTTTATGATGCTTCTAACAGCTTAAACCTGAAATTTGATATAACACCTTTATGTTTGTACACTACTCAATTAAGAATATCTACAGTTTTCAAAACCATTCAAAGAACAAGCATTGATTTAAACCACATTGGTTTAAGGCTCCATCAAATAACACAGAGCCCTAAGCTAACTGGTTAAATATATGCACTACTTGTACTGACATCTACTATTTGATTGTCTGATGACTATTAATTTGGTTCTTAGCAAGTAAATTCTTTAAAGGCAAATTCACCTTTTGACCCAGTAGTTCAGTAACAATCATGAAGTCCACAGTCATATTGGCAAAACTGATATACAGCATCTCTAAGTCACTCTGCTCAAGGTTAAGAGCAATGCAATTCCATGTTGACATTTTTCTGGAACTTTACATTGTTCAATTCATGATTTAAAAATCTCTAGGTTTTCAATCCTGCAAACTGTCTGAAGACACAGTGTGCCACAGACTTCAGACTTCTGTTTCTCCCTCTGTTTTCTATTTTCTTCAAACAGAAACATTTCTCAAGTGTCTACATGTTCTAGAAGGGGAATTTTTCGAAGGTGGCCTCATCTTTGGAATAGTCCCAGGCATCAGGCCTCTGAAACAAGGGGAAGGGGAAGAGAAAAAAAAAATTATCAGGCTTAAACTTCCAGGCGCTCAGTTCATTTTGGACTTGTTCCAGTTTGTCTTTAGTCTGCTCCAGTTCACCTCTCATTTTTAGGAAAAACAAGTTGATCGCCGGATCTACCATCGTTGGTCTCAGTTGGGCAGCGCTCGGCTGCTGGACTTGCTTGAGGTACTGGATTTGAGAAGCACACTCTTGCATCTCTTGTTCCTTGGTTGCTAGTTGCATTACAAGGATGTTCTCCCTGCGTGCAGACTCTTGCTGCTGTTGCTTTAGTTTTCTTCAGACTCCCTTAAGCCAGTTACATCATTTGAGTTAAGATCTGCGTACTTTCCCTCCCAAGCCTGGACTTATGCTCCATATAGTTTCCATCTTAGAATTAACTCGTCTCGTGCCATCACTTTGAAGTCTGTTTCACTCAGACCAACCTTTTTGGGAAGAGGTTCTTTGTTGGTCATCTTGAGTCCTCCCCCGACGTCGGAGGCTGCACAGACACCGCCAGTCACATAGGCCATGGCCACACCGCCACCAAGGCCACGGCTGGCCCCGCTGCAACTCCTCCCACCAGCTGATTCTTGTACTGTATCTCCCTGTCCTAGATCCCTGATGCCTTCTTAGTTGGGCTCATTACAAATGGAGGGACAGAAGCTCAAGGAGGCCATGGATGCTATCAGCCTGATCTCCTTTTGAAATCTAGCTAAGATTGCCTGAACTTCCAAGTCTATGCTCAGTGCCATTCCAAAGTCAACCTCAGGATATCTGTGAGAGCTTGGAATCACTTCTGGCATATGTGAGCCTCTGGTTGTCACAGTTAGGAACCAATCAAACTTCCTGCATTAGTCAGTTTTTGTTGCTGTGACAAATACCTGAGAGAAACATTTTAAAGGAGGAAGATTTATTTTGGCTTTTGGTTTCAGTCCATGGTCTGTTGGATACCTTGTTTCTTGACCTTGGTGAGGCACACAGCATGGTGGAAGAGTTAAGAGGAACAAAGTTGCTCCCCTAATGGGACCAGGAAGTAGATAGTTGGAGAATGCATGGCTGCCTCATTTTTCTGTGTTTATTCCATCCAGGCCTGCAGCCTATTGGATGGAGCTGCCCACATTCAGGGGCAGCCTTTCACCCTTAATTACTGTCCCACACGGTAATTGTCTCTGCAAATGTCCACACAGACACACTTAGAGGTAGGCTTTAATCATCTGCCAATGCGGTCAAGTTGACAGTCAAATCACAGTCAAGTCATAGTCCACAACTATACCTGTAGGTAGTGGAATTTCCTGACGCTGTTGGTGCACAGATGAGGGAGCAGCAGAGAAGCGCTTTGAGATTTGGACTTTTTTTTTCTTTTTAGTGTTGCTAAGGATTGAACACAAATCCTATTGCATGTTAGGCGTCTGCTGTATCACTGAGCTATACCCCAGGCTCCCATCCCCACTTTTCCCAAGTCTTTGCAGTAGGAGTTTTCACTCTACAGGGCTTCCTCATCACCTGGAAAGACTCCCCTTTTTTTTCTCACCTCCTATAAACTATGGTTTGGTGACCCTTATTTTTGACTACTTTGCTGCTTGCCAGCCCATACCTTCAGCAACTCACCTATCAATGGACATGTTATGGATCTATTACCCAGAAGAGTGCCAGCTCTTTCCCTGATAGGATTTTGGTGACCATTGACTAACACCAGTGTTCTATTTCTTGTTCTGAGTAGAACCACAAATTTGTCCTTGCATGTGGTCCTTGTTGCGGGTCATCCAGCAGGGATGTACGTGGGGTCGCTGCTCTGTCTACCCTGCCCTGTGTCTTTTCATTTGGATATCTGAAGTAAGAGTCTGCTGTGCAGGCTGCTGCTGCAGTTCTTGCAGAAGAACATCGTCATCGCTGCCATCACGATGACGGCAATCCTTGTGATCATGGTGCTAGTGCTGCTCCTGTTCTCTGCATGCACGAGGAGGAAACAGCCATTGTGAGTGGCTCTTTGCATTCACCTTCATCCAAGACCTTATAGGTGTTTGGACCAATGTTGTCTGAGACCTTTCTGCAGATCCCAGATTTAGGAAGAGGGCACAGGGATCTCTTAAGTGTGATTGTGTTTCATCATCACCCAGTGTGCTCCTTTTCTTCTGAGCAATGTTTTTCAGGCACTGTCTGGTGATTTTGTTGCACACCCAGCTTTGGGGATCCCTTGCCTGGGCTAAGATGAGAGCAGGGCTGAAATTCAGTTTGTTCTCACTAGTCAGCTGCACTGGGTGTTAGCATACAGAAGCTTGGCCCTACTGATTGGTAATCAGCCACTTCCTAGAATACGCCATGCACTTCCCTGTGATGCTGTATGTGAAGGGCTAGTGCCTGGCCCAGCAGAGGCCATGAGAGGCAAGGTTCCAAGAGTGGTCACATTGTTCCACTCATTTACTATTCTGATTATCTTTCTGGACAACCAGGTCCAAGCATAGAGTGGGAACTTTGAGCGGCACTAGGAAGGAAGTAGTGTACAGATCATGCCTGTGCACAGTTGCCATTGTGAGCCTCATCCTGCATCCCTGGAAACACACATTGCTGATCACAGAGTTCCAGCAGCTACCTCCAGACCCCTCGGGTTCTGCCCAACACCGTGTCTGGTGCTCAGAAAATGGGCGAGCTATGTGATTAGGGATGAAGTGTCCATCTCCCACTTCCACCTGTCCCTCTGGCTCAGAGGCTCTAGTTTAAAATTTTTTTCCATAAGAATGAGACTCCTTTCTGTAAATGCAAATATCCTTGCTTCTAGGCACCCATTCAGGTCAGACACCAATATCTCACCTCCAGTTTCTTCCACTAATTCAGGAATGGGGCTCCTGAAGCACAGTGAATTGGATTTGGTAGAAGTTAGAGATAGATGATTCAAGAGTACCTGAAAATCATCTGGGTCCACTTTTCAACTCAGACCCAGCCTCATCCATTTGTCCCTCCATTCTTTTTCCATGTAATTTATGGTACCATAAGAAGTGGTCAGGATGATGACTGTACCCCAAAGAGATGAATCAAAGCAGTGGATGGCCTGAGATAGTTATGAGAAAAAGAGGAGGAGGAAGGGACAAGTTTCCCAGAGGCACTGTGTTGTCTCGAGGCAAAATCAATTTCTTACGTGATGGCATGGTTTTTGTTGTTTTGTTTTAGATATCCTCCAGCAAACATGAAATACAATAATCTTATAATGAATAGGAAGAATTGGTGGCCAAAGTCTGAGGAAAAGAATCTCAGCAAATGTGTGGAAAAACTGCAAATCTATTGCTGTGTTTAAGCCGGGTCCAGGGAGCAGCCAAACCAGAAGTCTAAACTGTGATGTCAGGATATTCTTGATGCAGACACCATGGAGAGATAATTGGATTTGTGGCTAGAAGGTGTGTTCTATAAAATGTTTACCTTCTTTTCCCATTTTGAATGAATGAAGAAAGAGAGCTTTACCATCAGATCATTATGGTGACAGGGCAGCAAGGAGTGGTGCATGAGAGTCACATTAGCTCCAGACAAGTCTAAGAAGTGGTGTGTTTCATTTATTCAGTCATTCATTAGGACTGGCAGAGTGGCTCAAGTGGTAGAGCACCTGCCTAGCAAGTGTGAGGCCCTGAGTTCAAACTCCAGTACCACCAAAAAAAAAAAAAGAAAAAGAAAAACCTAATCAAACACCTCATATGTAGACACATGAATATAGAATGAGAGATCCAAAGATGACTCGGGCATGGACTCTGCCCTCTGCAAAATCACAGTGGAGGAGTGAGTTGAGAACACGAATATCCCAAATCTGTTTACCAAGTTGTAACACATACTGCATTATACAAAGAAACTTGTAAGAACTGTGGGAGTTCACCAGAGGGTGGGAATTTCCTGCTGGAGTGATCAGGATGGTTTTAATAGAGAAGGAAATGTGGTAATTGAGAATAGAAGGAAGGGGTCTTGTTTATGAAGGTGTAAGCAGCATTAGGGGAAGCCAAGGAAGAAAGTTAAAGCAGCCTGGAACAAGTAAGAATATCAACCTGTTACCATTTGTGGGGGAGCAATAACAGAGACCAAGGGGTCTGGGGATTAGCTCATTGGTAGAGTACTTACATGGCATGCCTTTGGCTCTGGAATCAATCCCCTTCACTGAATAAAGAAAGTAAAGAGAGAAAAACTCAAGGGAACTGAGAGAGACCTTCTGACAAGATGGACCCATCAAGGAAGGGTCTTCCCAATAGGAAGATCAGTGAAGTCAACACTCTTGTAATCCTCCCCTTCAGTCTCTTACAAGTGGGTTTTTTTTAATATTTGTTACAAGGGGATTTTTTTTTGTCTGTACTTGCTAGGTAGTTTCTGTGCCTGTCCACCAGCCCTTTTTGTGTTGGTTGTTTTTGAGATAGCATCTCTCTTTATTGTACAGCAGCCTGGACTGTGATCCTTCTATTTATGCTTCTCTGCATAGGATGACAGGTGTGCACCACCGTTCTGAGACACTTGTTGAGGTGGGGTCTTGTGAACTTTTTGCACTGGCTAGTCTTGAACTTCTGAGTAACTAGGATTATAGGTGACCAGGACACTACAATTGTCCAAATCCAACAAGAAACTAGAAGGTAATAAAGTCATTGGTGCAATTCATCAGCAGGTGGAGACAAGCACAGGTTGGAAGGGCAGAAAGGCAAAAATATGAAGCACAGTAAGTAATCATTCTGACCAATCTGCATCCATTTTGTCCTTTTGTAAATTAAAATTCCCAATTCCTTGCCCTCTACGGGACAAGTGACACAAAATGTCCCAAGAGCTACATGCCCTCCACAGGGGATGTTGCTGCAACCTTACACCCAACTGAAACTTCAATCATTCGTCACTGCATTGGTCTTCATATAAAGAACTGGGAGAGAAAAATGAGGAACAAGCCAGCATAACACACAGCTGCTGAGTTCTCTGCTTCAGTGTCTGGTCATGAGGCTTAAGTTAATAGTCATGGCTTGTGCCTTCATATACCCACTCATGTGACTCTTTCTGGCACCTTGGCCATAGGGCCTCATTTCCTGGGAGAAGATTCTAAACAACTGTGCCTATAGATCCTTGGTGGGTCTTTGTTTTGGGGTTGGTGGAGTTTTCTGCTGACAAGGATCTTTGTGAATCTGTCCCCCTAGTGATTCTCTGGGCTCTAGATCTGGGCCTCATACTGTGTTCTTTGACCTTCAGCTGAATGTCCCCTGGTGAGTGGGATCAATCACTCCAGCCACTACTGTGACCTGTTACTCTGCCCAGTGTTTGAGTTAGGTGAGGGTCTCCAAATGACTAGAAACAGTTTCATCTGGGAATTTAATGGAATCAAGACTTTGTGAAGCTCCAGTGACTTAATAACCTGCCATTTGGCCTCACCTCTTAAAGTTTCCACCACTGCAAACTGTCTCGTTGGGGACCTATGAAACTTTGAGGGGCATTCCATCCATATTCCAACCACAGCAATAATGTCCACACTGCTAGTCACCAGGTGATGGTTGAGGAAAGGGCTTATGTCGATGAGCCTGTTTCTATCACTGTGGCTCCCTAGTATATAGTAAGTGCTTTGGTAACCATTTATGTCTGCATAAATATCCTCACACTTTATGCACTCTGAGATGCCTATTCCATTTTTTTCCCCAACCATCTTGGCACCAATTTTCCAATTCTGTTCTTTCTAATCCCTACCTTCTTGCTAACCCACAATCCACTGGCCACAAATTAGAGTAGAGCAGAGGTTCTCTGTGGAAATTGGTGATATCTGGAGACATTTTCGGTTGTGACACTTGTGTGTGGATGTTCTGGGGGCTCATGGAAAGAGGCCAAGGATACTGTTATACACGGTACAATGCATGGGGTGTTTTCCCAACCCCAGGAGGGGATGATAAAGGTTTATCAAGTTGAAAGTGTCAGTAGTGCTGAACTATGATCCTGATATAGATCTGTACCTCTACAGATACACTGAGATGTCCCTTCATCACTGTCACTCAAGGGTCTCCTGAGCATGCCTGTTCTGTGACTGGTCCATTCCAGGTGGGGCCTGCATGTTTAAGGATGGGAATCAGTCTGAGAAGTGCATCATTGATGACTTCTTTATGTGAACATCACAGAGTATACATACTGAAGCCATGTTAGATGTGACTTCAATAGGTGAGGTAATCTTAGGGAACAGTTTCAGATATTGCAGTCCATTATGTCATGGTGCAGCCTGTGACTGTACAACACAAACAGTGTTCACGGACTGGCGTATGATTTAGGGCATCAGATAATGCCCAATTTAGGTTGGTTGGGCAATGAGGGTGGCTAAGTCACTTAGTATCCTGTGGTCTGTTGTACAGTCCCCTTTAAATTCAGTCACAAGCCAGCAGACCTGCTTTGCAAATGGAGAGACCATGTCTGCAGAAGACAGGCTCCAAACTCTAGGTTTCATGATGCAATTCTCTTTGAGGCTCAGCAAAAGATCTGTATTGCTTCTCTTTTCCATAAATGCTCCTCGTATGATTGGGTCTGATGGGTTACACACATTGGGTGGGTCCTATGGGCAAAAAGCATGGCAAGAAGAAATAAGGAAATAGAGTCGTGGCATGGCCCAAAGGCAAGGGGCATTTCTCTGATACTTTGATCCAGATGGCAGGTAGGATTGGACTGGGCCCTGGCCACTCAGGAGTGGGGGAATGTATTTAGGGAATCAAGGGTGGTGGGCAGTGATGGGGTAGACCCTGGCTGAGCAGTGGCCTCTTGTGGTTGTGGTCACTATGTTTGCAGTGTGTGTGGGCAGCTGATGGGGCTGTGGGTAATTCCTAATGTATGTATGGGACTTTGGAGTTTAGTGGGAGCCTCAGAAAAGGCTGGGGAAGCGTGGATGGGTAACTCAGAGGTGGCTAACCAGGGTATGGAGGGCTGTGTACCAGCAAATGCAAGGCAGCCCCAGAAGGCTATGTGTCAAGCAAGAAGACACCATCACCAGAAAAGCTGTTTCCACCAAACCTGACCATTGAGTTCAAAACCTCCCTGTTAGTGGTATTGACCTTTGATTTTTCTGCAGACACCTGTGGCCTGATGTGTTGGACACAGGGTGGCCCTGTCAGGTCCCAAACTGGTATCTTGGAGAGCCAGAATCTCAGTCTAGATTCCAATCGTGTTCTCAAGCCTCCTCTGACCAATTAAGATAGTTGTGCATTCTAGGCACCTCTGCCATGCTGGCCCCTGGGAGGATTCAGGCCCCTTCCTGCTCCTTCTGCTACCACTGCCTTGGGTGGGTGCCTCTGGGAAGCCCTGAGTCCCATAGTCTGCCACCCTGGTTCTGTGGCTGTCTCCCTATGTGAATTCACACCCACTTAAATTCAACCCCACATGCTTAAAGACACACAGAGAGGCTGACCACACCCCCATATTTCCAATACCATTACTGCACACAGATGCTCACACACAAGCAGACACATATATGTACTGTCCCCTGAACGTACTCTGACACCCGTTCAAACACACAAATGTGCATTTGTGTCACACCCAAAGAATTGCATACTGTCACAGCACCCACACTTGATTGTCTGACTCATCATGACTTCCCACCCAGCACCACCAGAAGCAGACACAAGGTGAAAGCCCAGAACATCTTTACTACCCCATGGCAAAAGGCTCAGGTAGGGACTTCCTGAAGAGCCTGCAGGATTACAAAAAGCTGCTGACCAGGCTTGAACTGAAGCCCTGCCTTCTGCTATGGCCTGACTGCCCAGGCTTGTTGCCAAGTGCTGGGGGCATGAGAGGGAGAGATGAGTGGGAATCGAGTGAGAGAGGCTGCAAGAGGAGAAGGAATGAGGTGAGGGCTAGGGTGGGGGGTAGAAAAACAGGGGAGGGGTGAGAAGGGAGTCAGAACAGAGCCGGGGATGAGGTGAGGGAGGAGTAAGGAAGACCTGGGTGGGGAGGTCAGGGATGGGGTGAAGGGAACCTGGTGGTTTTGGGGAGGAGTTGAACAGAAGAGAGGCTGGGGAGGAGGACGAGGGCATGGCATATAGCAGGGCAAGGGGCGAGTTTGGGGGAGGATGGGAAGAGTAACCAACTGGGGAATGGGTGACATCGTTGAAGGTTGGTTAGGGCAGAGCCCACTCCCTGGCCATCACCAGAAGCATCAGCAACAGCTGTTATTTATTGAGCTGTGGTTTCTACTGGAGCAAGACTGATTCAGTTCTCTTGTACCAAACGCAATGTCTCACCCTCTTGGATCTATCTGGTGGGGGCTGACGTGCTTCTTTCCTTGTTTGGTGAGCATAGCCTTCCCCATTTCACAGAAAATGGAGGGGAAGTTACACATGCCCTGTTAACCCACAGTCTCTGAGAACTTGGGCAGGGCATGTGGTCAAAGAGAGGACAGGTGGATACTGGGGTGTAACCATTCCCACTGGATGTCTGTCTACCTCAGATTCTTTACTCAGGCATGGCCCCTGGGGAATGGAGCCCAACTGGACACTGTTACTGGTCCTTCCTTGGCCTGCTCTGAGCCTCAGCTTCCTCATCTTGACAAATGTGGCAATAATTCACCCGCTTTGCAGGGCTATTGGGTGGTTCTTTCATCAGCAATCATTTATTGAGCACCTGCTACATGCTAGGCACTGTGTTGTGCTGAGTGCTCAGAGTACCCAAAACAAATGTTGGAACAGTTGTCAGTAGGTGCTGGGGTCTTAAGCTTGTGATCAGAGGTATCTGCAGGGGGTGTACACCTCCAATACTACAAATATTTGAAGACACACCACAAATATTAGATTCTTCTGTGGGCTGTTAATAGTTTCCACATGCAACCTCACCCTACTCATTCCAACATTTTGGGCCCTGTCTCTGAGAGGGAGCTAACCCTCTATTGGCCTCCTACCTGTATCTAGGCTTCCACTTGATGAACTAGTCAAGCTATGCTGCCTTAAGCCTCTGCTACCTCCCCCCACCCCCCAACATGCCTTTCCTGTGTGCCTTTTGGAGTCTGCAGCAGCTGTTACTTTCTGCACCAAAGAGGTGGCTCCTTCTGCTTTGTCTGTCTGACCTCCCCTTGGTGGCTGGTCTATCCACCTTGTCCCTAGATTGGTGAGGGTAACCACCAGGGAGCATTGGATATTCCAGATTCAAGGCCTGTGGGAGGCCTGTATTCCTGTTGCACCTGTTCTGCCACTTCCTAGCTGTGAAATCTTAAGCCTTGGTTTCCTCTTGGCCTCAGTTTTGTGTTCACAAAATGGGACAAGCCTACTTGGTGGGCTTCGAGGGCTGGTCCTTACTGCAGTGTTCATAGCAGGTCCCTAGTACCTAGAATAGGGCCATGCATGGAGTAGATGCTTGCTGGGGTCAGCCAACATCTAATAGTGCTCCATATCTAGGAATAAATTAATTTTAACTGTTACGATTATTCTGTAACATGTTGTCACTTTGCTTGCCCAGCACCCTCCTCCCTGCAGCCACTCATTCCTAACCTGCCTTAGACCACTCCCTCATCCATCTATCTACTGGCCTCAGGGAGATTGGACATGTGATCTATTCAGTCAACAAGCTGTGTTGGGTGTTAGCTGGGAATACAGGGAAAGGTTCTTATTCTTTGCCTGGGGTTTGAGCCTGACTCTCTGTCTTGAGAGACAGGAGAAAACTTGACTCCTAGAGAAGCTAATATTTGAGCCCAGGGCAAGCTGTTCCTGGAGCTCACACCTAGAATTTTCATCCATCCATACAAATAGTTATTGAACACTTTCTTTGCCAGGTGCCACTCTAATTAGTGGGGACAGAACGGGGGAAGACGGTCCCCACCTCACAGACACCACAGTCCAGTCTGCTTCACTTTGTGCCTGCTTTTCCTCGCCCTGTACTTCCTTTCCCCCAATACCTGCTCGGCTCCCTCCTTTGTTCTCCCTTGTACCTGTTACGAGTCAGGATGAGATATAACCACCCAAGAAAGACGTTAAGGGAGAGTCTTTATTAGCCAGCTCTGGCCAACAGGTCGCTGGTACTCAGAGCAGCCCCTCTCTAACCTTTTGCAGGGTTTATAAAGGCAAAAACTACATCCTGTCTGGCAATCTTTGCAAAGCAAGCTAGCCTAGGTACAGAAGCGAGACAATAGCTGTTAGCTAAGGTACAGAAGTGAGACAATGGCTGCTATCTATAAACGTGAGTAAACACAATCAACACACTCCACACAATCATTTGACCGTATACTAGTTTGGTTCCTTCTGTTCTTCTAATTTTATGGGAACCAGACCCCCTCATAAACCTCCTTCAGCTTTGAAGCTAACATGGCACCTGATTAATGGCTTCCCTCTGGACACCTGATTAATGGCTTCCCTCTGGCTAAGTCTTTTAACCATTTCCTACCTCCTTCACATATTGACTCACAGGCTTTCACCTCAATGAGTCGTGCCCTGACCCTTCTGTGGCAAATACAAGCCCACAGATGTCTCCTTTCATTTCCCGAAGTATTCTCCTCCTCACCACTTGCTCTATTCTGTGAAACACTTCCTTTTCTGAGACTCTGTCTCCTTTCGAGAATGACAGCTCCATCATGGAAGGATTTTCACGCGTTCTGTTTACAGCAGTTTCCTGGTACCAAGAATGGGACCAGGCATGCACTATGTGCTCACTGTTAGATAAATAGGAATCCCCAAAATGTCCCTCTAAGATATGACAGTGCATGGTGATGGTGATTTGAAGATTGCAGAAGGAGTCAACACTTTGAGAAACCCCCAGGGATGGGCAAAGCACGTGGCCAGTGTGGACAATCAATTCTCTTCTGGGAAGAATCAGCCTGGGATGATTTTTTATTTGGGGAGGGTGTTGGTTACTTTCAACCTTCATAGCTTTCTGAGTTGCACTTGGTAGCTGGCAGTACTGGAGAGTTGCCACTAGAGGGCAGAGGGAATACAATGAGCACCCTTGGACTTGCCATTACTAGCACACTGCAGAAATTGGGAAATCAGGGACCATGTTGTTATGATGATGATGATGATGGCAGACAGCCCCACGAAGTAGGTATTGTTGTCACCCTTGTTTCCCAAATAAGGAAACCAAGACACTGAGAGCCCAAGTAACTTACTCTAAACCCTCCTACCCTGAGTAGCTAAGCAGAAAAAACCCCAAGAAGAAAAAAAGGTCCTATTTGTCTGACAACCCAGGGGGAAGGCAGTAAACTTCTCTATGTGCGAGGTTACCCAGGAGGACCTGTTGGATATCGTTGAGCTCGGGATGACTGGAGCCTCCACAGACTCCCCAGGTGTCCCTTTAGCTGTGGAGCAAGATCTCACCTGCTCACCTTTAGTGGACATGGATCCAGAATCCAACACTTGCCCAGTCTGAGGATCCAGAAGGCTTTCTGGAGTAAGCCAGTTGAATCAGAGACCTGGGAGAGGACCAGCAAGTCAGGCAGTTGAAGAGAGTTCAGTCAGGGTTGCTGTGTGGGCAGAGGCCTGCAGGCGTGAGTGCAAGGAAGCAATTACTTCGAGGTTCTTTGCCTGTCTACAGTATTTACCTGAACCACCTTAGCAGCCCAGTTTCCATCTGTTGGCCTTTTCCTTGGAACATTGAAAAGACACATCGACTTCCCTCCATGCCAGTGGAACACACCCCCTATCTGCACACCAATCTCACTTACTACAGCAGATCTCAGTGAGGTCTACATACACTGTGCTTCTGCATACTTTCCACTTTTGAGATGTGGCATCTAGAAGAGGAAGGAGGCTTGGGAACTGCTGGCCAGTGGTTTCAGAGGCTGAGAGTCCCCTGCACAGGGCCTGGAGGCCCCCAAAGACAGGAAGCCTCAGCACATCCAGAGGCCCCCACCCCACAGGTCACAAATGCTGCTGCACCTTGATGCCCGCATTCAGCCTGCTGAGCTTCCAGGTTCCTGGGTGTCCACTCTCCCCCGCCAAGATATTACACAACCAAAGTTTTCTCCTCCTGTGTCCATCATTTCATGGGCCATGCAGACAATCCTCCTGGGGCACTTAGTATATGTGATTTGCCTCTCTGGTCTTCTATTACCTTGTCTGGAATCATGGGTTATTAATTGTAACATGCTTGTATCATCGACTGGCACTGTTGTTACTGTAGTGATGTGATTCTCAGGCTGTGATTTCTCACCTTTTCCATCTGCTCAGCATTCTTCTCTCATTATTCCATGAAAAGAATAGCCAGCATGCAGGAATAGGTCTTCTGCACCTGAAGTTGCATGGAGTTTGTAGAGAAAAGGAGCTTTGGACTGAAACAGTCAACTGAGATGTATGCAGAGGAAAAGGATCCTAGCCTGGAGCACCCTTCTGGATGGGGAACTTAGGCAGCCAGAACACAAATGAGATCTGGGGAGGAGGTCCTTGAGGAAGCAGACTTGGGTGGGGCTTTCAGGAACCCTCAGGCAATTGGGAGGCTGAGCCCAAGGACTCCAGGAATATAGGTTCTCAGGGGTCTCCAAGTGGCCTAGATGATCCCTGAGGCCCACCAGCAAGGGGCTGCTGAAGACCTTCAAGAATATCCATGGTGAAAGGAGGTGGTGGAAGAGAGAGGACCCCTGAGGCCATATCCACCAAGGGCATGGATATGAGGTGTGGTTCCAGGGCTGTGATTGGTAGGTGCCATTATGGGTAGGCAAGAATAAGGGGAGGATGGAGGAGAGAATGAAGCAGAGGTTGTGGCCAGAGGCGGAGGTGGTGATTAGCTGGCAGTGGCCATCCCAGGTATGGCCAGGCTCTCAGGGACATCCTGTCTCCACTGGACTCTGACTCCTCCCAGAGCATTCTCTAACACCTGGGCTGCATTGGGACTCTTCTGGGTGCACAGCCTTCAGCCCCAGTTCTGTGTGGACTCAGGTGTATACCCTTCCCCCCAAATCTGAGGACAGAAATGGCCGTCATTGCCATCACCATGCCTAGCATACAGGAAGAGCTTTGTCTGAGTCTTTAGGGTACCATGTGCTGCAATCAGTCAAAGTTGCTGGTGTTGACACTAGAGACCATTTGTTTGAAGGCGATGACAGTAAAGAAGTGAACAGCTGTGAGCTCTGCCTCACAACCCATCTTTGTCAGGGACAGAGGAGTCACAGAAGGTGACCTTTTTCAGCCATTGGGTCTTTGATGTGGGTATCCCGGGGAATCCTGCAGAGATTCCTGTCCTGTCCTCTGCGGGGAGGATGGGAGTCATCAGACATCGAAGAGGAGTCTCCTCTCAGGAGACTGAGAGGCCTGAAGTCCACGGCCAGGAGAGGCATCTGTGGAGAGGTCCCCTGCACTTGTCCTTCCTCTGGCACCACGGGTGAGTCCACAAAGCTTCAAGGCCTACCCAACAGCCTCTCCCTATAAGCTTCATACCTTGCCAGCCACTGATCCAGGTGCACTCAGAGGTGTCTCTACTATTGCAAGGGAGGGCATTCTTCATTAGGTCCCCAGTGTGAGCGGCTTCTGCCCACCACAAACATCTATCAGTCACTGACCATGAGTCTTGCTAATACAGGGAGGAAAAACACCAAGTCTGCACTGTAAGAATGCTTGGCCTTCTAGCAGGGGACAGAGATAATTGTCTGTGCAGCTTATTTTAGGTAATGAAGACCAATGTGCTGGCCACTGTGGGAAGGGGCTTCTCAAACTTTGCTTCCTGCCACAGCTTCTTGCCTCAGATACCAGCCTGGCTGCCCGTCCCTCCATACAAACCCAGACAAACCCCCACCTTCTTGTCTCATCCTGTTGGAGCAGCTCCAGGAGATGTGAGGAAGGGCCGATTGGATTTGGGAAGATGGTGCAAAGGGAAAAGAGAGAAGGCACCCTGAGTAGAGGGCACTGTGTGGATAGAAGTATGGAAGTAAATTTGAAGGAAGACAAGTAACACAGCCCAATAAGAGCAGGGGGCAGAGCAATTTAGGTTCAATGAGGGAGGCATAGAGAGCCACAGCAGGTTTTCTAGCAAAAGAGGCCTTATGGAAGAATTGCCTGGGAGCAGTTTGTTGATCCTAAAAGTTACTTAGGTCAAGTGGAAACTGATTGAGGTTCAGCCAACCCCAGTACCAAGTGAGTTCTATCTGGATCTCAGGTTATTCATAGAAGTACTTGGTGGATATCATAGTGGTGGTGGTTGAAGCTGGCAGCACAAACCAATGTAGGTCTTAGATCTGGGTTGGGGTCAGGTGAGTGTGGCAGCATGTGTAGCTATAGACAGGGTGACCAGGTAAAGGGAGAAGAGTGGGGATAGGGCAGGAGACAGCAGGAGGAGGCAAATCAGGACTTTGTTAAAGAACAGAGAAATCTGTGAGGTCCAAGCAGGAAGGAAGAGTCATGGTGTCCATCACTTGGGGAGCTCAGCATTGAGGAACCAAATCTAGGGGCTTGCTCATGGTAGGCAAGTGTACTAATTAATGAATACCCTTTCCACTGCCTATTTGATGTCGCATTTCTTAACATTTTTGCTTGTTGTTTATGATTTTGTTAATGGCAGTGGTGTAGTCTGTGATCAGAAGACTTCAAAATTCTTTGCGTCCCAATTGAAAGAACCCATATCAGGACACGTGGGTGAGATGGAGTTTATTCAAAGTTAGGGATGGGAAATACAGGTGGAAGGCAGGAAGCAGAGAGAACCTGGTTCTATCTCCAGGTGCTCTTAAAATCTATGCTAACCTATGGGAAAGGAAGAAGCAGGGGATTCCCATGCAATAATCATTGAGTGGGGAGGGGCATGGGTGGTCCCGAGGCCAGGGGACGGCAGTGGAGTAGTCCCTGAGACAGGCATGGGCAGCATACACACACATACAATATTAAGTCATATATTTTCTATGAGTCCCAAACTTTCCCTAACTCTACCCTGCCTCAAATTTAATGTTTAAAATGGTCCCGAGGACAGTGCCAAGGTGTCACATAGTGTGACTGAATGCGAGAAGGCAGCTGTGATGTACCTAATGGAAGAAGAACATGGGGCAGAGAAGTTTATAGTGCTGCTTACATAGAATTTATTGTTACAAATCAGCAATACATATTAACAAAGTTGGTGTTGTTTCTTCGTGTGTGGGTCTGGGGATGGAACTCAAGGCAAGTGCTAGACCCATGATTGACAAGTGCTCTACCACTGAGCTACATCCGCAGCCCAACAATGCATCTGAAAACTTAAACACGCATAAAACAGCTACATATTATCACTTGATGAAAATGTGAGAGTCTGCCAGGAACCTACATCTTATTTACTCTACGGTCAGTGGTTCACTATTTGCTAAATTCAGTGTTTTCAGAGATTTTCCAGAACTATTGTGAATACCAAGAAATGACTGTGTCTATCTCCTTAAGCATCCATCCCTCTTTATCCTTCCATTTAACCAAAGTCATACTTTGGATGTGTTTCAAAATAAATTGCTGTCATCAGCATGGTCACAGCCTAAAGATTCTGCATGCAGATCGTTAATGAGGGACCAATATTCTCTGGTCCTTTATGGGAGGGGGAAATACAACAAAATGGACCAATCTTAAGTGTACACTCTGAGCATTGTTTGTTGTTTTTGTTTTTTGCAGTACTGAGTGTGAACTCAAGGCTTCCCCCTTGCTAGGCATGCACTCCATTATGTGAGCCATGCTTCCAGCCCAATTTCTGAGTTTTGATTAACACATACTCCTGTGTAACCTGATCCCTATCAAGATGTAGGACATCACTATCAACTCAGGAATTTAGGGAAACAATTTTAAGTTATCTGACTTATCAGATTATCTATCTATCTATCTATCTATATTTCTGTCTATCCTCTGTCTATCTATCTGTCTACCTACCTATCTGTCCATCCTAATTTCTCTTCCCCCAATCACACACCTCATCTGAATGGCTGTATCACAGTTCACAATGGAATTAAATGCTAATGTATTTAACCAATCCTCTATCAATGCGTATCCATATTAGCTCATGCCTGTAGAGACTGGTCAAGAAGGTAGAGGGACAGAGCATGAGGGAATTGTTGGGGCTGAGGGAAAGTTGGTGGGAGGGAGGAGCTGGCTGATGGAATAAGGCTCCTTTGATAAGCAAAGCTTGTTGAGCTCAAGGCCTTGAACTTGCTGTTCCTGTGCCCGATCTCCTCATACCCAGCCCTCACACTGCGGTACTGATAAGCTGTCTCCTCATCCTTCTGATCTTGGCTCAAAAGCATCCTCAGAGAAGGTGACCATACTAGCCATAGGAACCTCTTCTCTCTCTCGATCCCACTCTACTTCCTTCATAATCTGGACCTCAATATGTAAGGACTATGTTGGTTCTCTTTGTGTACTGCACCCCCTGCTTACAATTTTATTTTCAGGAGGGCAGGAAGGACCATGTCTGCCTTAAGC
This sequence comes from Castor canadensis, assembly GCF_047511655.1. Classification (NCBI taxonomy): domain Eukaryota; kingdom Metazoa; phylum Chordata; class Mammalia; order Rodentia; family Castoridae; genus Castor; species Castor canadensis. The sequence goes on along the minus strand of NC_133397.1, from coordinate 86,882,778 downwards.
ATGTATAGTGTCAGTACCTAGCTTGAAACACAACAAGAATTCAACACCTTTGTGTGAAAGTTCCTATAGGTGGGGCTTCTGGTGATGGGACTTATTCACTGGAATCCCGAGGATGGGGGGGGGCAGACCTGAATATGTAGGTGGCCTTGAGGGAGTGCCTATGCACACAGGTAAAGGGACTTTTATAAGGTAATGTCTTAGCTCTGAGTAGCAAAGCCTCCAGGGTTACTATACACCTACTGGCTATGGGCCTTTCTGCCTGCCTATTTTCCTTTCTTTTGTTCATAAATATTAACTGAATACCTACAGGCTACTAGACACTGATACTATGGGATAAACCAAATAGAAATAAGTGCCTATGCTGGTGAGGCAGGTAGACCAAAGGACAGAAAGAAAACTCAACCAAATCTAGCTTGTCTGATGGTGGTTAGTGCTTGTGTAGGTGGTTGGGTAGGATTGCAAGTGGAAAGATCAGGAGGCAGAAGTTTATCTGACATGATGGAGAAAGAAATGTTGAGAGGTCAGCAGCCTGGAGCTGAACTAGTGAGGGGAGAATGGAAGGAGATGGGTGTAGGGAGATGACTCTGGCTTTTATCCTGGGCGAAGTAAATACCTGGGAGAGCATCAAAGCAGCTCTGTCTACCTGTCCTATTGACTGCAGTACCCATCCCAACTGTCTGTTAGAAGGATTATAGGAATTAATACAATAAAGCCATAGTGCATTGCTGCCATGCACAAAAATGCATTCAGTGCCAGCTCTTACTATATGTGGTGACTGTGACTGTGACTGTCTGAGCCACAACTCAGGCCATGCAACCATTGGTGAGTTCCTTATGTTGAAAGAATCTCTTAAGCTCTCTATAAAAGTCTGCTGGGAGTTTCAGCCTCTACTGGGGCTGCTGGTTTAGATGCAGGGATTTTTTTGTGTGGAGATATTATACAGATGTTAACTGAGGTCACTCAAGCCTCAAGATACACAAAGTTTCTGCTGCCTTTCTCCCATCACCCCAGGAAGTCCAGTGTTGTCCCCTAAGATATCTGTAGGGACAATTCTCAGTGCCTCCCTTTTCATGGGTGCTTGAGGCTCAGTCCCTGCCAGAGGAAGCCTTGCTGCCACTCCTTCCCCTAGGGCTATTCCCTCTCCCCTGACCTTGATTTCCCCAACCCAGGTTATGTATGTGCCCACTGCCTACAGGCCTCACAAAAGATGTAGTTTTCCCCAGGACTCTGCTGTCAGCCATGTGGGGTGTCTCATGCCTGTAATCCTAGCTAATCAGGAGGCACGCATTGGAAGGATTGTGGTTAGAGGCCAGTGTGGGTGAAAAGTCCATGAGACCCCATTGCAACCAATAAACAGCTGTGTTTGATGTTGCCTGTCTGACTTCTCAGTTACACAGTAAGTGTAAATAGGAGGATTAGTTCTCCAGCATAAAAGCAAGTCCCAGAGTGAAAAATAAATAAAGCAAAGAGGAATGGGGGTGTGTCTTAAGTTGTAGAGTGCCTACCTCATAAGTGTGAGGCCAAGTTCAACCCCCAATACTGCCCAAAACTGTACTGTGAGCTCATGGGGGAAGAAGTTCTTTTTTCAGCCCACCTCACATATTTAGGCTCTAAATTGGAGTACCCTTGTCAAGGCTTTTGAGGGAGCTTTTGAAAGCAGGTGACAGATAATTGTCTGGGGCCAGTGATAGAGCTCTTGTCTAGCATGCAGGAGCCACTGGGTATAATCCCCAGGCCACCAAAAGGAAAACACAGAAAAATGCTCAACTATGAGAATAGCTTTTGAATAACTGAGGTTGGGACTGAGGGAATGCTGTGTTTTGACAGGAGTCTGGCTATGTTGCCCAGGCCAGTTTGGAACTCAAAACCCTCCTGCTTCAGTCTCTTGAGTGCTCAGATTGTAGATGTGTGCCAGTATACCTGGCTAACATTTCATTTGTGTCACTTAGCTTTTGCCAAGTAAGAAACCACCAAGAGACTTACTGGTTCAAGACAACACAATGTATTACTTCTCACAATGCTGGGAGCCAGCTGAGCAGTTGCATTTGAGTCAGCTAGGCAGGAAATGAGCAGGGTGGGGTGGTCACACTCATGCATGCAGCTCCTGGCTCAGTTTCTGTACCTGTGTGATGGGGTGAGCTGGCCACCGTGCACTCATTATTTAACAGAGTAGCATGGGCTCACTTACAATGCTAAGGACAGATAGGGAGAGGGCAAGATTCAGTGCACAATAACTTCCAGACCTCTGATTGTGCAATGTGACTGATGTCCTGTTGACACAAGCAAGTCACGTAGGCAAAACCAAAGACACTATAGGGAAAGGGCCTACCCCAGGTAGAAGAATCAAGGCAGTTGATTTTGTAAATATCGAACATAGAATGGGAATAAGGTGTCATCATGAAGGCGCGGGCGTCTCAAACCTGGGTGTCTGGGTTTTGACTGTGAACAAACGTGGAGGGCTCTTCCTTCTGGTATATGTTGATGGCTGTTCCAGTTGCTCCTCCACATTGTCTAGATGCTGCATCACCTGTGCCAGGTGCCATGCTTGCTAAGACACTTCCAACACTGAGCACGTCTCCCATGTGCTCATGTCCAGTTGCTCAGGTGCGTGTCTCTTCCCACAGCCCTCCCCTGTGGGAGGCCTCACCCATTCCATATGAAACCCAGCTGCTCCTGAGGGGCCGAGATCTAAAGGGAACAAGCAGACCTGGGAAATGCAGTTAGAGATAGCAGGAGATGGCATGGCTGGCAATGTCCACATGTATGATGGAGTGTGGCATGGAGAAACCCTCCTGATGAGGACAGCCTGACTGACCCCATCCCTGGAGTCTAAAACCACTCCTGTGGTCTGTCCCTGGTTGTGTACCTGTCACCAGATCAGCATTCCCTCACCTCAGCCAGTGAGGCATGGACCCTCCTCAGCCCTGGAAGAGACCTGGGAATATTTGTTTTATTTACCCTGAAACAGAACATGAGGGACTTCCTAAAGGGAAAGTCACCGAGGGGATCAAGGGTCTAATTGTCCAGGGAAGTCCAAAGGACAGGCACAGGGAGAATGGAGACTCAGGGGCCCCTCACAGGCTGAGCATGGCCTGCATGGAGGTAAACAGGGCTGGTACAGTGAAGGTGTGAAAGAACACCCCCTCACCCTTCTTCCAGTTTCATACTGGGGTTGAGCCTGGCCTGCCTTAGAAGAACAGGATGCTAGGAGATGGGAGAGCCCCTGGCATGTGCAAAGTCAATATGCCAGCTTTTAAAGGTTCCTTCCCAAACCAAAGGCCTGCTTTGCGCACAGGTGGCTGCAGCCTCCTTTCCTTCCTGAGGGCTCTATCCCATTACCTGCTGCAGGTTCTCTACCCAAGATTCAGCTAACTGGGACATTCAGTCCACTGCTGATGGCTGTGTAGGTACACACAGAGACACATGAAAAGTGCTGGCTGCCACACCTCCTAGGAGAAGGTCTGCAGCTGATCCTTGGTGTAGATATACTGTCAGATGTGCTGTGTGGCATTCCAGTCTGAAGCAAGCCACACTCCAGGGGCCTTGGAACCTAGCTGCACTGCAGGGAGGCAGAATGTGCAGTGAGGGACGAAACACAGCCAGGCAGGTCCATCCCAGTGCTGCCTCAGGAGAACTCTGGGCTGGGTAGCTCCCTGTCCTCAGGGTGTGGGGTCTCCCCTTATGGATGATCACAGGCTGGTTGGCTGACCTATTCAGCCAATTGAGACTGCCCTGGAAAATTGGTGGGGTGTGGTCATGGTCCCCTGCTTGGCTTCATGGATATTGTCATGGCTCGGTTCTTAAAGGGGAAGCAGGCAGTAAAAGGTGTTGCTGGGCAGGTGCACAGGTCTCGCTGGAGGTGTGCAGGCTTCAAAGTTCAGGTATCTAGGAACACGTTTTCGCATCCTAGATCTTCAGCCACACTCATTTGTGAGCACCCCTTCCTTGAGGAGGCTACCCCTGCATATTTCCATTTTTTTATTTAAGGGAAGGATTTCCTTTTATTTGCAAAGATTACATATTCGTAGTAGATTGACAAAAGCATATATTTAGCACTTGCTGTGTGCCTGAAGGGCACATCACATAGATGCTTGTAAGAACTCTACCAGGAAGTTTTATTATCATCACATTTTCAGGTGAGATAACCAAGGAACCTCAAATCTATGTAATTTGCTCAAGACTGTGGAGTTGGGATTAGTACAAAGACAAAATGTATCAATGTAGCACCTTTGGAGGAGCCTATAGATTGGGGTCTTTACAAATTCCCAAGGGTGACAATTTCAATAAAAAAGACAAGCCCCCAAAACCCACCACCCACCCACCAAAAAAGAGAACAAGTTGCTGGTGTGCTGGACATGAAGCTGCCCCGTCCTAGTTTCTACCACGGATTCCCAGTTGTACCCACCAAGAAAACATAGTGATCAACCACAATGTTCAGCAAATGCCCTCAACCAAATTAACTGTGGCAATGGGATGCAGTCTGAGTGTCTTGTTTGATTTTGTTTGGATTCCTCTTAAGTTTACTGGTAGGCCCTTGAGCACTTAGAGGAGTGAAGTGAATTGAAGTTAGTTGCCTAGTCATACTTTGCCGCCATAGAGTTAGAATCCTATCATTGTATTTAATTTTTGTATTCTGAAAGAGGGAAAAATAGGACCACTTTGATTTATATTGCATTTCCTTTATTGAATTATAAATGGTGTGTGACAAAATGCATGTATAAACGGCTAAAATTTGATGAGTTTTTAGGTATGAACATATGTGTGCAATCCTTTTCCCTATCAGGATAATAACGAATCCAGGTGTGCTGGTACACACCTGCAATACCAGTTACTCGGGAGGCAGAGAAAGGAGGATCCTGAGTTGGAAGCCAGCCAAGGCACATTTAGGGAGACCCTATCTTAAGAACAAACCAAAGCAGAAATAAATAAAAGCATAAGGGCCTGTGGCATAGATAAAGTGCCATGGTCCCTGCCTAGCAACCCTCAAGCCCTGGGTTCACTCCAGTACCAGGAGAAAAAAAAAAGATACGATATCAGTTGTCCCAAAAGTTTCACTAACTAGTGCCTTGTAATCTGTCCGTCCCCACACTCTCTTCCTATTCCTCATTGCAGGCAAGCACTCTGCCAGCTTTCTCTACTCTAGAGGTTAATTGTTGACTTCTAGAGTTGTAAATAAATGGACTCTTACACAGTGAACTTCTTGTTTTGTTTGGCTTTTACATACAGCATAATTATTCTGAGGTCACTTCAAATTGTTGCAAAAGGTGTTTTCTCCTTTTAATTGCTTAGTAATATTCCATTATCTGGACATTCCATGGTTTATTCACCCATTCATCTTTTATGGATATTTGGGCTTTTCTAGGTTCTTCCAATTGCAAATGAAGCCACTGTGGAGATTGATGTACAAATCTTTGAGATGTTTGTTTTCTATAGGGACTTTTGTTTCTATAGCGAACAAACCTAGGGCTAGAAGGGCTGGATCAGATAGCCAATACATGTTTTCATATCTTAAGAAAATGATAAACTATTGTGCAAAGTGTTTACCAGTTTACATTCTCACCAACTGTGGATGAGGAAATTCCAGTTTCTTCACATGGGTAACATTTGGTAGTGTTACAAACATTTTTTCCTCTTTAAACCCTGTCAATATGTTCGATTGTGCCTTTCTCAGAAGCCTATCGTGTTGTACACGATAAGTCTGAGAATCTTTCATGTATTCACCCTGGAAGTTGATCCTCCTGTTTAACGCTTCCTCCTGTTCATGGAATGACAGGTAGTACCACCACCCTGCTTTTTTCCATAAAAATGGGAACTCACACCCTTTTTGCCACACCTGGACATGAACTTTGATCTGGAGACACCTGATCTCAATCTCTGGAGAAGCCTACCCATTTCTTCTTGAGTGGACTGTGTTAGTGTGTGTCTCTCAAGGAATTTTTCCACTTTAAGTCGCTGAGTGAACTGTCATTATGGATTCATTTCCTTATCATGGCTGTAGTATACGTTGAGATGTCTACTTTCTTATCCTCTGCATTATCATGTGTGCCTTCTTTTTCCTTGGTCAGTCTGTCTAGGGGATTTATAATTTTTTGATTTTTCTTGGAGAACCAGCTTTTGATTTAATTCACTTTTTCCCAAAGAGTTTTATGTTTTCAAGGATTGTAACATCATGTGGAAAGAAGAATGTGCTGCACACATGTATGTAGCCTCAGAGCTGAAAACATTTTCTCTTTACAGAGTCTGTTGACTCTCCTTCTAGACCTGGGTGGCTGCAGAGAAGCTGATGTTTGTGAGCTGGGTGTGGTGGCACATGCCTGTAGTCCAACCTCCCAGGAGACTGAGTAGGTAGAATCAGTGGAGCCCAGGAATTTGGGGCCTGCCTGGGCAACATAGTGAGATCCATCTTGAAACAAAACAAAACAAGCAAACAAACAACCCCAAACCCAATGGTGCTGTTTCTCCTGCATGCCTAGCTCCTCAGCAAACCTGGGTAGAGATGAGGGAAATCACTTAAAGGAAGTGTGAACATGAAACTGGAGTTTGCCTCTCCAAGGCCCAAGCTCCCAACATTCCATATGCGGGTCCAGCCACCTGCCCCAAACTCCAAATAAAGAGGCATGGAGAAGACAGAGCGAGGAGACATATTTCACGAGTCAGGACACGGCATGGGAACAGGCAGAGGAAGCACTCAGCTCATCTTTAGGTGTCCTTGGCTACAGACATGAGTTATAGGTTTAAGTAGGCAAAAGGACTGGGGACAGGGGACAAACAAATGCCTAGTTAAACAGTTCAGTTACAGCTGAGGTCTGGATGCTGAGGTTCTGGAGTTGGATGGAACCAGGCCCGTGCTCCATCCAAGTGAACGCCTACTGTTGGGTCTAGTTTCTTTCCCTTGCCATGAAGATGTTATGTGTCTTTGCTGGCACACAAGGTGATTGAAAAATGACTGCAAAGAGAATGGCTTACAGCAGTGATAGACACAAAATGGAAGGCACATGCCATGCTTTTCTCTTGCTATTAGTTATTTGAGTGCCCAAGTAAGGAGTCAGTGCTTTTCAGTGAAAGCAACTTGAGCACCTCTCACAATGGTTACATAAACGTAAATCCCTAAATGTCCCATGTGGTATGGGGCAAAGCACCTCTTCTCTTCTTCTCATGACATGATGAGATAAGAGGGATGGAACTGGGAAGTATAGAGGAGGTGGAATGGTGTGAGTTTTAGGGCCATGTGAGAACAGAAATGAGTGGGTGGGGAGTGGGTGAGGGAGAAACACAGGGGCCTGGGATGAGATTCAGATTCTATCTGGAGCAAGTGGAAGGAGCAATCTGCTACTGAGAAAGGGAGGATGGGGGAAGGTTGCAAAATGGGTGGTGGGGATGAAAGTGAGGGGGCCGGAGGGCAGCTGGACTGTGGAGATGGCCTGTTTCCCATTGCTTTGGTTTCTATCAGCCAAAGAATTGTGTGAAAAGTTCCTTGCAAATGACTCCACCCCCAGCAAATGCTCAGCCCCTGCCAGGGTCTTACTCTGTGGCAGTCTTTGTTCCCAGGCCTTTCCCCCCTCACAGATTCGTTCTGATCTACCAAGACCCATTTTTGGTATTTCCAACAGCACAGTGGAGATTTTAGGCTTTCGTCGTCTATCAGGTTTCTCTGCACAGAGACCAGAAGTGAAAGAGCTGGAGCTCAGATGAGCACTTGTTTTTCGATTTACTTACTGGTCTATTGCAGTTGGCCATTACCTTTTTCAGGTATGCTGACAATTGTAGGTTTTATGTCATTGTGTATACTCTTGTAGTAATTTTTTGTTCTAGTTTTTGCTTTCTTGAAAGCATGTTAGAGAAATAATATTTATGCCACTGCTGGGATCTGATGGGATGGGTTGAAATGTGTTCTCTCCAATTCAGAAGCTGAAGGTCTAAGCCCCAGGACTTCAGAATGTGAATTGGTTTGGAGACAGAATCTTTGCAGAGATAATTACGTTAAATGAGTTCACTACTAGTCTGAGTTCTCTTTGAGTATGCCTGGTGTCCTTGTAAGAGGAGTTGTGGAAACGGGTGTTTACAGAGGGGAGGAGATGTGAAGGCACAGGGAAAAGATGCTGTCTAGTGGCCACATCCTGGAAGACATCCTTTCCTGTCCACCCTTGGAGAAACTCAACTCTTTCAACACATTCCTCTCATACTTCTCGCCTCCAGAGCTGTGCTAGGATAAACTTCTGTTGGCTAACTCATCCATTTTGTGATACTTTATTATGTCAGCCTCGCAAATGAATACACCTCAGTTGAACTACCCAGAATGTACTAAATAGATTTTTCAGTGTCTTTGTGTGTGTGTGTTGCTGAAGAGTAAACCAGGGTCTCACACATGCTAGTGGTCTGTCACTGAACTTTTTGTCCCCAGAAGATCTCCAACTCAGCCATTGCTCACCGTGCAGGAACACAAGGGCTCCATGGAAGGTGAGCTATATAACTATGGGACACAGCACAAAATTAAATTCAGGAAAAACTAGGAAAAAAAGTAAAGTTAGAGAGTCTAAAATATAAATTGTTCCTTGGAAAATAAATGAATACTTACAAAACTTAATAGGGGAGAGGTGATATATAAGTAACCACAGGAGTGTATCACTGGGTTTATGCTGTTTTTTTGTATAATTTTATTTCACTCTGTGAACTTTCTATCACTCTGACCAAATACGTGAGATGAGCAAATTAATAAAATGAAAGAGATTTTTTTACTTATACTTTCAAAGATGCCATTCTGTGGTCACTTGGACCTGTTGCTTTGGGCCTCTGAAAAGGCAGAGTATCATTGCAGAGCATAAATAGGAGCAAAACTGCTCCCTTCATGGAGGCCTGTGAACAGAGAGGGGCCTGGAGTCTCAATATCCTCTTCGAGTGCCTCCCCAGTGACCTTCCTTCCTCTAACTATCCTCTCCTCCTAGTGATTCATTCACCTTCCAATAGAACCACAGGATGCTGACCTTTAACACATGAGCCTTGGGGAATGATCCACATACATAGTATAGCACGAAAAAGGATACGTACACATGTATGTGTGTATCTATGAATTATGTATTCATTTATTTCTTTTTGTGTTGCTGGATATGAAACCCTGAGTCTAGTGAATGCTAGGCAAGTGCTGTGGGACTCATCTACATGCCTAGCAGATTAGTGTGATATCTTGACCAATCATAGCTTTGAAGACACTTTTTACTACTTCCAGTTTGTGTACCCTGCTATGTGACTTAGGGACCCAGGTTCTCCTCTTTCTAGCTCTTCACAGTCTTCTTCAGGTTTTCACCCTCACTTTCTTTCTGCCATCCCTACTGTCTCTGTAGCTTCTTCTTCCTGTCATATATACACTGCCTGCTGTCACCACTGCTACTGCTGACATTGCTACCTGCAGGGCAGTGGTCTGCCACCACTTTCAGTTCCACCATTGCATTTTCCTCCTACCTCTGCTATCACTTCTGCCACTAACACTGCCAGCTACTCTGCCTTGGCAAGAGCTGCCTTGGCCACCAGCACAGCTCTGTTGCTGCTCCTGCTGTTGCTAGCATCATGGCCACTATACTCCCCTGCTGCTCCTGCCTCCATGGCTGCTGGCCTGTTCTGTTGTCTTCATGTTCCGAGTTCAACCACTCTCACTAATGATAGAAATCAAAAATAGGCAAGAAAAGACCACTGGCCAGAAGACTTTATTGGACTTAAAATAGCAGGGCAGCACAGGAGGATGTCACCTGGCTGACTCTCATCAAATGGAGTTAAATAAAATGCTTAGTCAGAAAGGTGATGTGGCAAGAGTTTGCACCAATCCTGGCAGTCCTTTCATGCAAATAGAACTGTGTGGACACCATTCATGGCAGAATTCCTCATATCACCAGGCAAGGCAGCTCCCTTAGTCATATAAAGGCCTATGTTTGCACTAATCACAGGCCTTCTTTTGGGCCACCAGGGAAGGGCTCCCCACTCTGGCCTGTATGGAAATGGCTGTAGAGTCATCTAGAGTTTACAGGGGCTTGTGATGGCCAAAATGTGGTGCAAGTTGTGTGCTGGGCCAGTGCCTTCAGGCAACAGAGTTGTGTTTTGGCAGCAAGCTGTGGTTGTCATGTAGCTTCCTCTATTTGTCCACAGACTGTCCAAAGCAGCTTGCACTGGTATGAGGGGAGTCTGGCTGCCTGGCTGGTAGTCCTTTTTCTTTTTGAAAAAGAGTCTTGCTATGTAGTCCCTGCTGTTCTCAAATTTGCATCCCCTTGCCTGGGCCTCTTGACTGCTGGGATTATAGGTGAACATCACAACACCCAGTAAAAATTTGCCCTTCTCAGAGGGCAAATTGTGTGGTGTTTAGCATATTCACACAATAGGAATCACCACTCTCTAGTTTTAGAACATTTTCATCACTCCAACATGTAACCTTATACTCACTAGTCCTTTCTTTTTATTGTCCTTTCCCCAACCTTTGTTCACCCCCAGGTTACTCTCTGCTCTATGCAATGTCTATTCTAGAGGTTCATGGAAATGGAATCATGTAACAGGTGTGGTTCGGTGACTAATGTCTCCCTTAACATATTTTCCAGGTTCATCCACGTAGCATGGGTCACTGCTTTCCATATTATGATGGAACAATATTCCATTGTGTGGATATGCTACATTTGTTGATCTGTTTATTAATTGATAGGAATTTTGGTACTGTGAATATCACTGTTTTGAACAAAGCGTTTCTATGTGAACATTAGGATGCCTCCATTTTGGGGGTCTTGCTATTTACTAAACTGATTGGCTGACCACATTCAGGATATTCTCTCAATCTGTAAGGAAAGTCAGCGTTGTGGACACAAACTCTGTAGTGCAGAAATCAAGTATTGATTACCAACAATTACACATCCCAAAGGCACAAAACAAAACTGTCACCTGCCATGGATTTCAGGAGATGTGTACAAAAACAAGGAAAGAAGGCCATTACTGCCACACAGCTCAGGGGCTGCATCCTCTGAAGGGGTGTGCTGTCAGAGAGATAGCAAGAAAAGGGGAGAAAGTGACATCTCTTGTCAGGACACTTAAAAATCTAAATGTTTTCTGTCATCTCTTCCTTCATGGGTTTACTTGTGATTTACACCAAACAAGCTGGGTGTAGTGACTCAGACCTGTAATCCCAGCACTGGAGGCTGAGACAGGAGTACTGAGAGTTCAAGGTCAGCCTGGGCTACACAGGGAAACCTGAAAAGACAAAACAAACAAGCAAACAAACAAAAACCATAGACAGGACTCAGAATGAAGACAGTTTCGGGCGTCCACCGGGGTATAAGGTTATATCCCTATGGTTATGGGTAATGACCATTCATCAGGATCCAGTGAAAGATTTAATCACAACTATGGCTTATTTTCTCCGCAGGTTCAAGTTGTGGATTTTCCTGCAATGCAGATAATATAAATGAAGAATTCATTAAAATATTTGGTAAGTCTCCTTCTCCTGTGACACTTTTGACTGTATTTAGAGGTGTGTGCTTATCCTTGGTTGTGTGCAGGTCACCTGTCCCTGCTGCTTTTCAGGAAAGGCAAGCCCTTTTTCCTTCCTTTCTTCCTTCCTTCCTTCCTTCCTTCCTTCCTTCCTTCCTTCCTTCCTCCCTCAGTCCCTTAATCCCTCTCTCCCTTCCTCCCTCCCTTCCTGCCTCCTTCCCTTTCATGGTACTGGGCTTTGAACTCAGGGCCTTGAGCCAGTCTACTACCCCTTGGTTTGTGATAGATTTTTCAAGATAGGGTCTTGCAAATACTTGCCTGGGCTGTATGCCAACAGTGATTCTTCTGATCTCTGCCACCTGAGTAGCTAGGATTACAGACAGGAGCCCAGTGAGAAGGCAAGCACTTTGCATTGTAGCTAGAATCAATTCCTATAATTGTCAGAGTCTCAAAAAATTAAGCAGAACCTGGAAGATAAACACTTGGAAAGAGCCCCATTCCTCAAAGGGTTTGGGTAGTGGAGGCACAGTCCCATCCTTTTTGGGTTTGTCAGGTACCGTGCACTTCCAATATTATGGAATTGTCAGGGTTCTTCTTTCTTTGGTCCTTCTCCGATGTCATAGGGTAGGCATTGCATTTGATCTTGGTTTTGCCTGTTAGCCCCAGAAGGTGTCCTGACTATAATACACTGGCCAAGCAGGGCTTCTGGGAGACTGTAAGTACTAGGTTACACTAGTAACCTAGACTGTAAGCACTAGGTTTGTAATGGAATTGATTGATGCACCCAGCATTTGTGGGTAGGGCCACCGGGAATCTCAGTACATTCTGTGTTCACCCTTATCCAGCTTCAGCCCTCTGTGACAGGCCCTAGTTACTCTTGAAGTCTGCCTCAACAATGACCTTTGTTCTGGCTGCAAGGGCCCATCTGGAATTTTTTTTTTCCCCTCTGTCTGGCCCAGGCTTTGCTGCTCTTGTGTTAGTGTGTCAGGGTGGTCATGTCTGGGTAAACCTGACATGATCTCATGTCACTTCTACCTACATGGCTCAGAGATGCAGATGAGACACCAGGTCACCTTCCTTCCTTGCTAAACCTCCAGCACTTTCTACACTTCTTTTTCTTTGTATTGTATGTCTTTTTTCTTCATAAAACCTATGTGCCATGTGTGCAAGTTTCTAATGAGCAGAAACTAGCCAGCTCGCTAGCTGATGTGGGGGTACCTCTTTAAGACAGGTGTTGATGAGGCATGTTGCTTTCAGCATGAGCCCCATGCTGGTGTTGGATTAAATGTCTTACACACATTGCTTTGCACCACAGTCCTGTGAGTTAAACCATTGCCTCCCTATCCTACTGGTGAGGGAACCAAAGAGCAAAGAGGTGAAGTCACTTGTCCAATATCATGCTTCAAGAACCAGCAGAATCAGGAATTGCTCTAGAACTGTATGCCACAACACCTGGCTCTCATTATAGAAGGATTCCTAGGAGAGACACTAAGGTCTTCAAGATAGAAATGAAGTGTATCCTGTTCATTCATAGGGCAGTGCTCACCCATTATTATGGTTATAATTTTTAAAAAGAGAAAAGAATCCAGGTACCAGGGTCTTACATCTGTCATCCTAGCTACTTCGGGCACTGAGATCAGGAGGAGAGCATTTCCCGGTCAGCAAAGTCAAAAATGTTTATGACACTCCACCTCTCAATGGAAAAAAGCTGGGTGTGTTAGCTGGCACTGGCATGCCAGCAACGTCAGGAAGCTTAAATAGGAGCATTGGAATCCAGGCCAACCTGGGCAAAAAGCAAGACCCTATCCCTACAACAGATCCAAAAGCTAAATGTATATGTAAACAAAAGCATAGTCGCGTAATCGTATGTATTTCAAAATATGGACCCCTAATCGATTGGTAACAGATTTGATACAGAAAACCTTTTGACATATGTTTTGCTTTATTTGTACCCCACAACGTTCACGGTTCATCGCGGGGAATGTATCGTAGGGAAAGACACCAGGAAAGAGAGGGAAAATGATGGTACTGGGCACGAAATTAATGAAACCTGGGGCAGAGTTCCAGCCACGTTTCTCAGGTAGACAGTGTTAACTGCACCGGATACCCAGTCCTATTACAGTTTTCAGAAATGAGTTAGGAAGCTGGAATTTCCCTTAGCAAGACAGGGCATTTCAGAGCATACCATTCCTTTTCCCTTGAACTTGTCACATTTACTGACATATTTAGAGACCTCTTGAGGTACTTACAGAGGAAAGTATGTAAGTCCTCTGTGGTGGTGTTAACCAGTCTTTGTTTGCTTCCCTGAAGTCGAGATTGGATATGGAGTTTCTCACCAATCCATATCGTAAAGTGGACCACAAAGGAGGAAGAACAGCGCAAGAGATTCAACAGCCAGATGGGAATGAAGGCAAGTAGATAGCAGGATGCTATCGTTTTAGCACGTGCAAAGCAGCAACTGGTGGGCAGTACCAATTTGAGATGGAAAGATCTGTCTGTAATCCTTTGGATAAGTTTCTACTCACTATGGATTATGGTCTAAAGTGTGACTATCCATGTGTTTTGGGGTGATCCCTGCTGGGCAGGGTCAGAGAGGCTCTGCCTTTCTGGAAGCCATTCAGAAGACGGGAACCTGATTTGAAAGTGGGACTCACTGTTCCTGGTATCAGAAAGCTAGCAAGCACAATAACTTTCCACTCAATACACATTAAACTCCCATGGGCATGACGTGGTTTGAGGGAGACATGTGATCATCAATAATTCACTCAGTGTACGATGAGAACAAATGTGACTTGTCACACCATAGAAATCACAAAATGAAGAGCATACTCTTCCTCAAAAGCAGCTCCATGTTGTTGCCGAAGAGTATGGAACTAGGACAGGTACATGATCACATGTATTAAAGACAGAATTCTGTATCAGCAACCTGCCATTTGTGGTAAATGTGACCTTAGCATCGGGGGCTGAGCCTGTGTTGGTAGGATGCACACAGTTGTGCAGTCCAGTTCCCAAGGGTCTTTTCCCTCTCAACTGACTGGGCTCCTCTGCAATCAGCAGTCCGGTGACATCTCTCTCCTCATTCACCTATTTCCTTTGAAAAACATTTCTCATACAACCATTCAACTTACAAATGTAAAGTGAAACATGGACCCACGATGCTCATAGGTGTGACTGAAAAAAATCTCTCTCTTTCCTCCTTATCAAAGAATTTAGTATTGTATGGAATTCCCAAAAACAAGAATATTTTCTGGATGCATTGAACAGAATTATTTTGAATAGTGACAATGGATAAAATTGGATTGGGGTTAATACATAATTCCTCTGGTGTGAGTTCAGAACCAAATATTTGGCTGTGCCAGGGCTCTGATAGATGGAGTCACACTCTCCAATAGAAAAATTGGTTGGGTTCTGTGGTTGCTACTCCACACAGAAGAAGTGTGTGCAATCCCTGGTCATTTTGAGGACACTGTGTTACCCTGTGACCATCTCCTTGTGTGAAATGTGCAGGGCAGAATGTCTTTTCTTGGCAGCCACCCAGATGCCAAGCAGGAGAGGGAGAGTGGCACAGCAGCCAACCCTCCTTCCATACATCCCATCTCTTTAGGAGATGGTGGGGCTTGTGAAGGGGCCAAGCACATTCCTGAGGCTAGCCAGAGGAAGACTGTCCATCCCCTGAGGAGCATGGGCAGGTGCTTCTGTCAGTCAGTGACCAAAGGCTCAAATTACTCACTTTATTATGGTGTAGGCAGGTTGGCCCTGAAGACAGACTACTTGGAATGTGGACATAGGAGGATCACTGTCTGAGGCTGTCCCTGAAAAAAACAAGAGACCCTATCTGAAAAACAAACTAAAGCAAAACAGAACTGGGCATGGGTCACATGGTAGAGTGCTTGCTTAGGAAGTATGAAGCCCTGAGTTCAAACCCCAGTACCACTAAAAAATAATAATAATAACTTATTTAAAACAAGAGTTATTTATTTCTAGAGTTTTCCATTTAACATTTCTGGGCCACTGATAACTGAAACGATAGAAATTGAAACTACAGGTAATGAGTGGGAGACTACTAGTAAGATAATATTAGGCTTGGGTGTTTTTGCTAACTCCGTGTTTACCACTCTTCTAAAATATTTTTATCAAGCACCCATTAGGCATAAGATAAAACAGTGACAAAAGACACAGCCTCTAAATGATAAATGTAATAAAAAAATATATAATAGGCAACAAATTCCTTATTTGGATAATTCCAACAAAAGTGACTCTCCAAGTAGATATTCCAAACTGACCTAGGAGGATGTTGGTTTGAGTACCTTGAATATTTTATCACTTTCTTTAGCCAATCAACAGACTGACCACTTAGAAGAAGAGGAAGAAGGTGACCAAGAAGCCTGGATTCTTACCTTAATTAAGAGTTTTTTTGTCTACAAGTAACAAATCTAATCCAAGACAGATTTAAGCAAAAAGGGGAAAGTTAGGTTATTTCGTGGTAAGCCATAGAGTTTGAAGCTGGACCCCGGAAGGAGGCCAGGGTGCCCAGGGCCCACCCTCATAGAAGACACTCCAAATTTGGGCAAGGGTAGAGATACACCGTTGGTGGAGGACCTTGGTGGAGTGTGCACATCCCAGGGCATCACCGGCCTGGACTTAGTGCAACCTGGCAGGGCTTCCACCAGGGGCTGAAAGCAGTCCCGGACACCTCCATGGGACCTGGAGTTCTTCCCTTTTCTCCAGGCGGGGGCCCATTCTGCTACATCACATCAGATACATTCAAGTAGCTGAAAGTACACACAAATACATTTTATAATTTTAAAAGAGTGAAAGATTTTATAATTTGGTATTAGAAATGAATAGAACTTGCAATTCTCCAGTCTCTGCCTCCTGAGTCCTGGGATTACAGTTGCATATTACCACACCTGGCTGATTTTTTAACCATTTCTCTCTTTATATTTTGGGGCCAATAAAAATTTCTTTCCAAGACTTGAATTTTTTCAAGAATCTTGGTGACATCAGTGCTGCTCTCAGTTCTGAACTCACCTCTGTCCCAGAGCCCAGAGCCCAGAGCTCAGTGCTCCCAAAACCTCAGCCCGCCCATTCTGATTGCTTCCTCACCAAAGCCCCAGTTGAAATCAATCCAGGGATGGTATCTGATGGCCAGATTTAATAAAAGGGGCCAGGTAAAAACTCGAGCTGCCTGGGGACAGACTGCGAATCTCAAAGCAGACATACTCTTTCCATTAGCAGCCTCTGAGGAGGCCAATTTCAGCAGAATCATTAAAAGTTGATGATTCTGCAAAAGTCTTCTTGTCTGCTGTGCTGTGTGGTGGGGGACACAGACAAGTGTAGTTTTCCTCTGAAATGGACTGAAGCACCAGGCAAAGAAAGACAGTAAAATAATCCCAAACTTAACCTTAGACTGAGCATGACATTCAACATTTTTAAAGCTTCCAGGAGACATTCAGGAGAAAAGGAGAGCTCAGGTAACCACTGAAGTAGTTCAAGGTCAGCAGATAGGGAAAGGAGGCCAAGGATTCCGTTCAGAAGAAATCAGGGAGAGCGCAGAGGACTTAAGGCAAGCATTATTTTTTCCTCCAAAGATTTTAACCAATCTTGCTTTTTGGGCTTTGGTGTTTGAAGGCACTGAACAATTTACGGGCTATACTGTGATATTTCTATACATGTATATAGTAAGTAATGATCAAGGCAAGGTAATTAGCATTTCGATCTCCTTCAACTTTGATCATTTCTTTGTGTTGGGAAATTTGAATTTCTCTCTTCTAGTTCTTTATAAAATATATGATCAAGGTTGTAAACTATAGTCACCCTACTGTGCTACAGAGCACCAGGACTTGGCACTCTGAATAGTATTTCCAAATGACTCACTAACACTAATAGTTTTGAAACATAGTACTTAAATTTTGCTGTATTTCTTTCCCATAAAGCTAGAGCTTAAGCTCAGTGGTTTTTGCTTATTGAACTACTCTTTCCTGGTTATTTGTCAGAGACCCATAATTGATCAACAGAACCACCGGATCTGGGGGAAAGTGCCTTAAGGGCAGTTTCACATCATAAAAGCCTCTTGCTATTATTATACAGAAGAAATGCTGGTGAGCTCAGATTGCCCTCTACATGGACTAGGAGGGGAGACTCTGTGTTGTGCAGGTTCCAGCCACATGCTGTGCTTGTTTCCTGTTTCTCTCTAGTTGTCGCTGGGAAGTTAGGCATGTGTGCACCTCCTTTTCCAGGTGACCATTGCTAATTGTTCTCCCCTAAATGGGGAAGCTCAGGTGGTCAGGATGTCTCAGCTCAATATGTAACACGTCAAGTAAGGTTGCTCTTGTCCCTCCCCACCCCCTAGGCAGGTGGACTCTTCCCTTGTATAGAGTGAAAGGGCTTCATGTGCTGATGAGGACGCCTTGGGAAACAGGCCTCAGTTCCACTGTCATGTCACCACAGACATGCTGGTTCACCTTGGCAAGCCTCTTAGCTCACATTACTGTTAACTCTACAGAAATTGGAAGCTAACTGAGAAGGTCCCAATCCCACAAACCTGAGCCTGCTCAGCCCAGGCTGGAGCATGGGAGGACACTAGCTCCCCAAAGTGGGAGGCAGCCACCCCTGCCAGGAAACCACCCCATGTTCACACCTTCTGTGAGATCTAGCTGCTCTTTCCCCTTGTCCCATTTCTCTCACTGTGTGAGGAGCCAAGGGAACTGAGACCAGAGGGGGAAGTAAGGGTCACTCCACAGAGGGGAACTTCAGTGGCTCAATAGCTCTCCAAGTTTGTCATTTGTCCCTTGAATGTTTGTGCACTTGAGCTGACAGAAGAAACTTCTGTCACTGAAGCAAAAACAGGGACAGAGGCCAAAACCAAAAGGAGAGCTTTTGGAGGAGACAGCCTGATTTCTCAGATAGTAGCAAGAAATAGGGGGAGGCAAGGGCCTAGGTGCTTAGAACTGTTGTTTATACATCGATTCATGGAGAAGACATCTGTACGGGCAGTGGGGAGAGAAGTAACCAGAATAGGGGCCTGTCTCCAGAGACTGAAAGGACAGTGGCAGCCACATGGTCCAGTTAAAGACATCAGATAAGGCTTCCCACAAAGCCCAGGACAAGTAGAGTTGGCATTGAAGGGGGCAGGTATATCTAGCTGAGGGACAGTCATGTGAAGATGCTGGGGTTGGAGAGGGCCAGGCAGGCATGCGAGGCTCTGCCTGTCAGCGTGTCTTGTACATAGGATGTGGGAGCTAAAGCTATAGGGTGGGGGTGGGGCTATGAGTGGAGTTACTGCCGTGCTGAGGGTTCAGGCTCTACCACCAGTTAGGAGGTAGGAGATGATGAGAACCTTGAATATCACTGGAAATGGAGGTACAGACAGGATGAGATTAAGAAATACTAAGGAGGGTAAATAACACAAGTCATTGACTCAGGTCAAGGTTAAACATTGACATGACTAATACCTGAGGTCACCCTGTGAACAAGAGGCTTTAATGACTAGCAGTCAAGGCAGATACTCTTTCTCATGATCCTACATGGGAATCCAGGCCAGCAGGACTTTGTTGCACTCTGTGGCCCAGGCTCATGGCAGCCCTGCCATTTCCCATTCTTGGCAACCAAAAAAGGCTCCATTTGGTACCATCCCAGCCAGAAGGAGGGGAGGAAAGGCATGGAAAAGAGCTCGTGAAAATCTTTACAGACCAGGCCTGAAAAGGGCACCATCATTTCTTCTCCTTTCACCTGTATCAGGAGAAAAGGGAGTATTTGGTCTCATGGCCACTTCAAGCTACAAGCAAAGCTCTAGCCTTGAGTCCAGGAAGAAGGGAGGACTGTGTTTGTGGTCAGCTAGCAGTCTCTGTCCTGACAGCTTTCATATGGGGGGCATCTGAAGGAGAAAACTAGATCCCAGAGTTATTGGGAATTCCCCAGTCCATTCAGGGCTAGCCTTTCATTCTGAAGACTACCTCTTCCCCCACTCCTGGGGACAGGGGATTAGAGATTTATTTCTTTCCAGGCAGCATGAGCCTCTGCAGGTCTGTTTTCAAAGCCAAGTTCTTCTGTGAGACCATTGGGGTCAATTGGGCTAGATGTTCAGTTAAAGAGACTAGACTCCAGAAACAGCTTTCCTAACAGCAATGCTAGAACATTATTTACGTGAGTCTCAAGGAAGATATGGCCCAGCCTGGTGATAAACTTTAAATATGCTCATCCCAGGAGAGCTCTCAGGAATATCTTTAGTGGCGCTCAGCCTCACAAATGACTCACTTATGCAGTGTAGAAGATGTCTTAAATTTTAAGCCTAGAGTATTTTTTTAGGGAGTTTTTTCTTCTGCCTTACTTATACATGTCTGACCTTTTTCTGAAGTTATGCTTGTGACTGGAGATCAATTTTGGGTACTAGAATTTTGGTATCAGAAGAATGACACTCTTGGACAAGCATGGGTTATATCTAGGTTATTATTATGGGACTTTGTGATCTGAATAGCATGGTTAGCATATGGTTAAGAAGTGGCTTAGCACATGTTTTCTCATATTTGGAAGATAGTGCCAAAAGATAAATACAGACACAAAACCAAACATGATCCTATACACACCTACAGGTGGAATATTTTGGCAATAGTGGAACTATTCTACAGAGCTTGGGGGAGGAGGGAAAGAAAAGAGAATGATACAGAGTCAACAATATTGTAATACTTCACATCTGCACAGGTAAAGGACATAATGTTACAGATTGAAAGACGTCAAATAATGGGGGGTGAGAAAGAAGGGTAAGGGAGAGTAACAGAGGGGGTTGAACTGACCAAAGTCACGTATATTCACAGTGGGGATACATCAAGAAATCCCTTTGAACATTGACTCTGGAATTAATAATGAAAGACAGGACTAGAAAATAGGTACAGTTTGTGTGCGGGGTGGAGTACTTGTTGGGGGAGATGGTGAAAGGAGGAGGTGAAGGTGAAGGAATATGGTTGATGGACTTCATATACAAATAGGAAATAGAATGATGAAACCTCTTGTGATTCCTTTAAGTGGGACAGGGAAGAGGTAGCAAGGGGGAAGATGGAGGGGGCGATCTAACCAATGTACAATGTAAGGCTATTCAGAATTGTCACAACAAATTCCCCTCTGTACGATGAATACATGCTAATAAAAAAAATAAAAAATAAAAAAAGAATACATAAAGAGACCCTCCCCCAAAAAAAGAAGTGGTTCAGTTTATAGTACCACATTTAGATTGCAACATAAAACTCCAAAAACCCAGTGTTGACTGTTTTCAAGTAGTTAGTCTTCACATACCAGGTGACTGGTTGCCCAGGTGTGTATTGTCTGACTTCTTGTCTCTTCTTTCTCTTCATTAAGCCATTTTATGGTTTCTTTGCACTTAACACAGGCATAGACCGGGAAAGGCAAGGCTGTGGAAAGTTAGTTCTAGCTAGAAGAAGTGCTCACCAGTGGCAAACATGAAGATGAAAAGGCTGGATCTAATGCTTTACATCAAGTCCTTGCAGTGCCCTCTGTTTCCTGAGCCTGGTGTGGCCTGTGAGTTACATTGTGACCAGAGCAGGCATTTCAGGTGCAGTGGGTGAGTTTGCTATATCTGGTTCACTTTGTACCCTCTGTCTGATAAGGCCTCCCCTACCCTTTTCTCCATGATGTAATTCACTAAAGACCTGATTAGAGAGGTAAATACAGAGAGGTAGAGAAGACTTCTAAAGCTTACTGAACAACCCATGCCAGAGCTAACTGTTTTTTAATCCTAATGCCTCCTGCAAAGGGAATCAGCCTCTAATTCCAGAATTTGGGGTCTGTAGTTAGCAAGCTCTCTCAGGTAAGGGCTATAAATTACTGAGCAGGGAGTTTCCCTCAAATCTATGAGAATGAGCCACACAGCTGGCAGCTCTCTGCCTGTGCCTGAGGTCAGTCTTGCTGTAATTAACAAGCATCTGGACAATCTAGCATTAGTGCAAATCCCAGAGAGCCCTTGACTTCTGCAAGCATGATTTTCTAGTTAGGCATTTTCCCATGGTGTTTTTTAGATGGTGCAGCTTGTGTGCACAGTGCTAGGGGAACAAAGGCCTCCCAGGGCAGCTGTGAAGCAAACAGAAACAGTCAATCTTGCTTCTCCATTCTGCTTCCCTTTTCTTTGGGTCACCTTAGAGAGGCCGGTTACAGCTGGTTACACACATCTTCCATGAGTGTCCAGGGAAAGCAGTGGAGGGAAGCAAGGGAAAATGAGAGCAAAGTGTAGAAAGCCGATAGGAAAGTTTAGTGGGGGAAATTTTAGTGATCACTGCTGAAACAGAATTATTGTTTTTCACTTAAAACTGCAACTGTTCCCATAAGCACAGAGCTGTATAACTCCATTTAAAATGTTTGTGCAGGCCCGGGGGTAGAGCTCAGTGGTAAAGCGCTTGCCTAGCATGTGCAAGGCCCTGGGTTTGATCATCAGCCCTGCAGGGGGAAAAAAAAGGAGGGAAAGAAGAAAGGAAGGGAGGAAGGAAGGAAAGGGAAAAACTGCTTATGGAAAAATTCCATGTAGGATGGCATATAAAACAATAAAATTCTTTTAGGAGTAAGTTTAATAAAAGAAGCATAAGAGCTGGTGGCTCACACCTGTAATCCTTAGCTATTCAGGAGGCAGAGATCAGGAGGATCATGGTTCAAAGCCAGCCCCAGAGAAATAGTCTGTGACACCCTATCTTGAAAAAACCCATTACAAAAAAAGAGCTGGTGGAGTAGCTCAAGATACAGACCCTGATTTCAAACCCCAAATCTGCCAAAAAAAAAAAAAAAAGAAGAAGAAGAAGAAGAAGCATAAGACCTGTATGCTAAAACCCACAAAATATTACTGAAATAAATTAAACAAGATCTACATAAGTAAAAGCCTGTGTTCATGGACTGGAAGACTTAATATTATTAAAATGTCAATACTATTCAAAGTGGTCTATAGATTCAGTGCAGTTCTTGTCAAAAAGCCAGTTGAATTTTTTATTTCAATAAAAATTATTAAATTGATCTCAAATTCCTATGGAAATGTGAGAAACTCAAAGCAGCAAAAAATAATCCTGAGAACAAAATTGGAAGACTCATGTCTTGATTTCAAAACTCACTACAAAGTTACAATAACCAATAATCAAAGCTGTACAGCTGCCATAGACATAAACATAAATCAGTGGACTAGAATTGAGAGTCCAGAAATAAAACCTTACATTACAGTCAATTGATTTTAGACAAATGTGTCAAAACAATTTAATGGGGGAAATAATAGCCTTTTCACCAAATGGATCTGAGACAATTGGCTATCTACATTCAAAAGAATTTTGACCCATTTGCAGAATTCAACTCAAAATGCATGAAAGACAAAGGTAAGTGTTAAAATGATAAACTCTTAGATGCATGTATAGGTGTACATCTTCATAGCCTTGTATTAAATAATGGTTTATTGTATATGACTCCCAAAAGTACAAGCAGCAAAAATAAAGCATACATAAAACTGGACATCATAAAAGTTGAAAATATCTCTGCTTCAAAGAACATAATTAAAAGAATGGAAAAATCCAGGGCATGGTAGTATATATACCTGTAATCCCAGCACTTGGGAGGCTGAGGCAAGAGGATCCCAAATTTGAGGCCAACCTAGCTACATAGTGAAACCCGATCTCAAAACAAACCAAAAAATGAAGAAATATTCTTAAGAACAGAAGAAAGGGAAGGAAGAATAGAAGAAAAGGAAAGGAGGAGGGGGGAAGAAGGAAGGAATAATGGAAGGGAGGGAGGGAAAGACCACACACAGAAGGAGATGATGTTTGCATATCATATATCTGATAAGGAGTTTTGCTATTATGCACAGTGCTACTGGCTGGATGTCTGACCCTCCCAATCTCATGTTAGGAACTTGATCCTCAAATTCATATATTAATGGTGTTTGAAAGCTGGTATCTGGAAAATCCAGGATTAGATGAGGTCACCAGGGTGGGATACCCACCAGATGCTGAGCAGATGTCAGCACCATGCTCTTGGACTCCCCAGACTCCAGAACTATAAACCAAATAAACTTCTGTTCTTTATAAATTACATGTAGGGTCTCGGTATTTTGTGATAGCAACAGAAAACAGACTCAAAAAGAACTGTTCACTCCTCAAAGTTGAAGCCCTAACTCTCAATGTAACTGCATTTGGAGATAAGGACTTTAAAAGGTAATTAAGGTGAAATGGGACCATAAAGGTGGAGCCCTAATCCAATAAGATTGGTGTCCTTCAAAGAAGAGGAAGAGATATCAAGGGTGCATGTGAAGAGAGGAGAGGTCATGACCTCACACAGCAAGAAGGGCGCCATGTGCAAGCCCAGAAGAGAACCCTGTCAGAAACTACCTTACCAGCACCTGGTCTCATCTTCCAGCCTGCAGCACTGTGAGAAAACACATTTCTGTTGGTCCAGCCACCCATTCTTTTGTATTTTGCTATGGTAGCCTGAGCAGACTAATAAGGACTTGTGTACAAAGAACTACTACTACTCACTAATAAACATATGGCCCATTTAGGCCAGGAACAGTGGCTTAACCCTGTAATCCTAGCTATTTGGGAGGCTGAGATGAGGAGAATTGCAGTTCAAGGCCAGTTGGGGCAGAGGAGGGGGTAGGTGGGTATTTGTGAAACCTCATCTCAACAAAGAGCTAGGCGTGGTGGCACTCATGTGTCATCTCAACTACTGTAGGAAGCATAAATAAGAGGATCACAGTTCAGGCCAGCCTAGACAAAAAGGGAGACACTGTCTCAAAAATAACCAGAGCAAAGAGGGCTGGAGGGGTGGCTCAAATTGTAGAGCACCTAGCTAGGAAGTATGAAGCCCTGAGTTCAAACCCCAGTACCATGACAAATAAATAAACAGATCAATTTAAAGATGGGCAAAGAATCTAAACAGTGTCCCAAAAACATAAACATATGGCTAATAAATACTTGAAAAGATGCTCAACATTAGAAGAGTATAAATCAAGACCATAATGAGATGACATTTCGCACCCACTATGATGGCTACATTCATAATGACAATAAATGCTCCAAGCACTAGCAAGAATGTGGGAAAATTAGAGCCTTCATTCATTGCTGATAGAGAGGTAAGATAGCACAGCTGCTGTGGAAAACACTGTACTAAACAACATTTCCATTTGAGCCAACTATTGTACTCTTAGGTGTATTCCCAAGAAAAATGAAAATGTATGTCCACACAGTCTAGCACGTGAATGTTCATAGCAGCATTGGCCATAATAGCCAAAAGGTGAAAAAATGAAAATGCCCTCCAACTGACAGAAGGACAAATACAGTGTTGTATGTTCATGCACTGGAAGGTTATTTGGTCATAAAAAGGAATGGACTCCATTTCTGTAAAAGTCCAGAGGAGAAAAATCTATAGAAAGCTCAATGGTGGTTGCCAGAGGCTGGAGGGGATGAGGAATGGGAGTGACTATAAATAGGTACAGGGTTTCTTTAAAAATATTTGGCAAGAATGTTCTGGAATTATGTCATGAAGTTGGTTGTACAAACTTGTGAATAGTCTAAAAACCGCCATACTGTACACTTTAAAGGGTGAGTTTTAAACTGTGTGAGTTGTTTCTCAATAAAGCTATTATTTAAAATAAAACTTGAAGAAAGTTTATACAGACACACAAAAGAATCTTCAAAGGGTAAATAGATAGCCAGCCATATTAGTTTGTTCACTAGTTGAAATATTTTGGAAAACCTTTGAGCCCTTGAAGATTTTCTTCCCTGGCCTTGTCTCCTCTTTCCTACATAATGTATGATGGTTTCTTCCCACCTCCCTACCTACAGCTGCACCCAGAAGGCACATTCTCAGCAGACAAGAGGTGCTCTCCGCACCCCTCGTGCCTTCTGCAGGGCAGAGGTCAATGGGAGTGCTGCTGGGTGAGGTCTGGTGTTCATTTCCCTCTGCAGGCTGAACAAGGCTGTTCTCCTCTCTGTACAGATTACACTATGAGATCTGAGCCTTGAAAGAGCTCGCATACAGAAGCATGTAAGTGTGTCTGATGATGTGTATGAGGTGGGGTGAACAGTACATACATTTTTCAGTGTGCAGCATCGTGTGTTGTTTGGGTTGTTGCCATGCATTGTGGACAGAATAGTGTCCTTAAAATTCATATGATGAAGTCTTCGTCCCCAGTACACCTCGGAATGTGATTTATTTGGAGGCAGAGCCTTTGAGCAGGTAATTCCCTAATCCAAGAGGACTAGTGTTTATAAATGGAGAGGGACACAGAGGAAAGGGCTTTCAGGACACAGTGAGAAGTGGCCACCTACAAGCCAAGGAGAGAGGCCTCACTAGAAACCCACCTGCCAGCACCTTGATCTGAGCCCTCCAGCCTCCAGCCCTGTGAGAAGCAAATTGCCTTTCTTCAAGTTGGCCAGTCTGTGGTGCTTTTTATGGCAGCCCAAGCAGACTAAGACTCAGTGTGGACATGGTTTTGTTTTTCCCCTCCCATAAGGTATAAAAATTTAAAACCAAAAAAGATAATGAATGATAAAATGGGGTAATGTATCATTAGTTTTAAAATTCACAGGCTAAAAAAGGTCTTCTTCATCCCACTCTCAGGCACCCCCTCCTCAGCCTGAACTCCTTGTTTTGCTCCTTCTCTGTCTCTCATGTTCCTTATCCCACTCTGGAGGTCCCTGATCTGTTGGCCTCTGCTGAGGAAGGATGTCTTTCCCACCAACCTGGGACATCATCTCCTTGTTTTCTAGACTCTCAGAGAAACCACTGCTCCAACCCTCATCTTAACAGAGAGTCTTGTCTGATTCCATTTGTTACATAAAGTCTGTGGAGACTGGGCCTTTTCAAGTCTAGACAGCTCTACTTAGAAACAGTTCTTTGATTGACTGACTGAGTCTAATTAGCACCTCTAAAAAGAACAGTTTCATCTATTTAGTTGCTTTGGTTAAAAAAAGAAATATCTTAATTTCTGTAGTTGGGAGTTTGAAAGGCTAGTTCTAAGAATAGTCATTTTTAAATAGTTTATACAGAAGCCAGGCATGGTGGCTCACACCTAGAATCCCAGCACTGAGGAGGCTGAGGCAGGAGGATCATGAGTTCAAAGCCAGTCTGGGCTATGTGATGAGATCCTGTCTCAAAAAAACAAAAAGTTTATACAGACTTGATATTAGTCTTTGTTAAAGTACACTGTTCAGAAAGGTAAAATCATGACTCTCATGCAAATATAAAATGAAAACATGTCAAAGATGATGTAACTAATAAGATGCAATATGCACTTAAAGAAACTACACAACTAGACATACACAGGTACACAATGTCATACATTGCTGGTTTAGGTACAGAACTCAATTCATGCCCAACAGGGTCATAAGCCATGACCTTTGGAGTTGTCTGCTCAGCTGACCAGAAATCAATCTGCATTTCAACCTGATGAAAATCTGCAGTTAACCTCTGTCCATACAGACTTCAAAATAGCCCTGACAATGAATTGTCAAGCTCTATGAATGAACACCTGCTGTGTCATTGGTCTGTAACAAATTGCCTTAGACTGGGGACTTATAAAAGCAGAAATGTATTTCTCACAGTTCTGGAGGCCAGAAGTCCATGATCAAGGTGCTGCAGATTGAGTATCTGGTGAGGGCTGTCTTCCTACTTCATAGAAGGTGAGGGGTCTTTCATAAGGCCACTAATTCCATTCATGAGGGTCTACCTTTATGACCTAATCACCTCCAAAAGGCTGTGCCTCCTAACTCCATCGGGATTAAGTTTCAACATATGAACTTTGGACAGACCACAGCACCTGGAAATCTCTTTTGACTGTTCCCAAGCATCTAAAATGATTTTTAGTGATTAATCACTAAAATGATTAATGCTAATGCTACCAAAGGCCCAAACCTTCATTTACTTAGCAAGCAATGGAGAGGAATCTGTGGACTTTGATTACTAATCTTCCCATGGCCATAGGAAATGAAATACAAAAGTTAAATTGGCTCTCCTCTGTGTTCTGAGGGGTAAAATGAGGAAATTATAGGACTCTGCCCTCTGAAATAAAATTAGTCATACCAATCTCTAAATTTTCCCTCCGAATTTATTTTATAAAATTCTTTAGGTTCTGTGTAGTCTTTAAAGTTCTTTTGAAATTTTATATTTAACAAAGTAGTACATCATTTTATAATAAATAATTTTATGACATATTATTCTTTAAACTGTTATTTCTGTTTTTGAGACAGGGTCTCACTATGTAGCTCAGACTGGCCTCAAACTCATGATCCTCTTTCCTCAGCCTCGCAAGTGCTGGAATTGCAGGTATGCACCACACTGCCTGGCTCATTGTTCTTAAATTTATAATGAAAATAACAGTCCCCCTGCTCTATCCTTTCCACCCTGCCATGAGTATGCTCTTTCTTCTTCCTATTTCTAAATAACATACTTTATTACTGGTTCTTGATTTTTAATGTAAGATGTTATCAGCTAACTTTCTATGATAAAGTATGAGGATTTATTTTATTTTATTTGTGTGGTGCTAGGAGTGAACCCAAGGCCTGTTCTTGCATTGCTAAGCATGTCTTCACTGGAATATATCCCCAGGCCAAGGATTTAGTTTTTCTCCTAATCCCTTAACTCCCTCATTCTCCCACCACAGTCATATAACAATGTTCAGTCAAAACCAGCATTAAGTTATTTTGTTTAAAGTAATACTGTCCACAGACAAGCCATATTTATATATTATGGTCACATTTTTATCTCTGTGAAACTTAGTCCCCCTTGGTGATAAACATTCCTCATTTTAAAAATCCACTTAATTATCTCTGTATTCCACACAGATTCTTTCTCAAACTCTCTGCAGAGCTATCAAGTTCCTCTCAATACAGTTCCTCTCA
Source organism: Castor canadensis (assembly GCF_047511655.1). Taxonomy (NCBI): domain Eukaryota; kingdom Metazoa; phylum Chordata; class Mammalia; order Rodentia; family Castoridae; genus Castor; species Castor canadensis. Next base: position 86,854,447 of record NC_133397.1, on the reverse strand, counting down.
ATCAGATAATCTCCCAGGCTAGTAGCTCCCCTGGTACCTTGGACTTCTTGTTCCTCACAAGATCTGGAGCCCTCTGGGTCTTTTGCAATTTCAGCTTGACCCTTGTTGGGGGAGTTCCCTTTGACTTACTTCTATTTTGACTCTTCTACTTTCTGGCTCCCATTTCCTTCTGTTTTCTTGATTTACTCCATTTTTTTTCCTCATGATGGGGTCTCACTATGTTGTCCACGCTGACCTTAAACTGGGCTCAAATGATCCTTGCTCCTCTGCCTACAGAATAACTGGCATTTCCCAATATTTCCTGAGAAAATATGTTTGGCAAGCTTGTTCTACCTCATTCTTGGTGAGTAGTTTGGCTGGGTATAGAATTTCTTACCCTCAGACTTTTGAAGGTTTCACTCCATTATCTTCTAACTTTAGTGTTTCCCCAAGAAGAGTAAGTGGATCTCATTCCTGGTCTTCTGTTTGTGATCTTTTTCTTCTCTCTTTAAGGGCTTAAGGTCATTTTTCTAGCCTGGGTGCTCTGAACCGGCATGATAATATGCTGTGGCATTGGGCTCTTTTTGCCCCATTTGAGGCTATGTGCTTCAAATGGAGCCTTTAAAGTTCATTTTTCATTAAAAGTGGTCCTTGCAAAGTGGAGGCTCAAATTCTCTAGTTCTGGGAAATTATTTTATATTTTTGTTTGTTTTACATTCAAAACAATTTTCTTCTCTCCCCTTTGTCTGTTCTTTGCGAACTCTAATTTGTCAGAGAACTACAGAGGGAAGCTATCTCCTTTCTCCTTTTTTATGTATCTTTCTTTCTTATCTTTATTTCCTGTCTCCTCAACCTCACCCTCCAGCCATTCTATTCAACTTTTCATTTTTGTAACTTTTAAAAAAATTTCAGTCTTCTTTGTTGTCTGTTCTCTCCTACCTTTTTTTGTTTTAAATAGTCTCTGTCTCTAGTGTTATGGTGCAATACTTAACTTAGTTCTCTGAGGAACTTTCATTATAGATTTTTTTTTTTGAGATGAGGTCTTGTTATGTTGCTCAGGCTGGCCTTGAACTCCCAGACTTGAGAGAACCTCCTGCTCCAGCCTCCTAAGTAGCTGAGTCTACAGATGTGTGCCACCATGCCTGTCTTTCACGATAGATGTATTTTTAAAATGTGTCATCTACTTTTTGCATTGTATCTGTTTTTATTTCTTTGTGGTATAATCTGTTGGTTTCTGACTCTCATAAAAAGGCATTTTCTAAGTGTCCTGAGATACTTTGTGGTCCATTCATATTCCAGAATGAATCACTGCAAAGCAAATGCAAGGTGTGTGAACATGCATGTGCTTATTGACTGGTGATCCTCACTGTGGGAACAAGGTACTGAGCTGGCTTTTTCATAGAAGGAGTCCCAAATGTCAGTATATTGGGTCATTTTTATTGCACTGTGCATTTTGTCAACTTTCCTGATTATGTTTTGGGAAAAAGACCCTACAGTATTCCCCCAACATTCAGCCAACACTTCTTATTTTTAGTCACATGTCTCATGCCTACCCTCAGAGGTAACTACGGACATTGAGAACTGATTGTTGAGATGTTCTTTAGCTATGTGTGATGAGAGCCCTCCAGAATCTCTTTAGATTTATGTTTTTATGTCTTCTAGACAATTTTCTATTCCATTTCAACTTCCCAAATGGTATTGCTGTCTAGTCTGCTGTTTTTCTGCTCTTCTGAATTCTTTATCATGGGGGTTTATAGCCTTTGAATCCCATTTATAATAACTCAGTAGGGTTTTAGAAGGGAGAAGAAATAAATGTCTAGATTGATATGCCATAATCTCTTTTTAAATTATTTTTTATTTTTGGTGGTACTGGGCTTTGAACTCAGGGCCTCAGATTTGCTAGGCAGGTGCTCTACCACTTGAGCCACTCTGCCAGCCCTCACGTGATCTCTTGATACAAGAGACACGGGACACAGGAGATGTATGAAGAAGCATACTGGCTTGCAGTAAACTTTTCCTCATACACAAAAGGAATGCAACTAACATCATTATTAAAAGTATAATACTGCAAATATATAAATCAACAACACATTTTTAAATTATATATCAAGTATTTTGTACTGTACACAATGCATGTGTTATACTGTTGCAGGAATGTCAAGCTGAGATACAGGACACTAAGGCAGTTTAGCAGGAAGCAATGTTTTTTTGTGCTGACACAGACCCAGCAGGCTCGTGTCCAAAGGCTGAGCCCCGAGAACAAAGAAGTCTCCTCTTATATACCCTTGCAAGCAGGTTACAGAAGCAAAAGACAAAGCTCAACCCACATATGGCTGCATGTGACTTCATTGGCTGTTTCACTCCCCCAGGGCTATGTGACCTTCTTCATGTTTCAGTTCTTTAAGTTTTATCTCTCTGTTCTGCCATCCCTTCCCCCTGCTACATTATCAGAATATAGCCTGTCTGTTTCTCTTCTGGTCCTCCTTTGATGCTCGGACCCACCTTGGGTCAAAGAGCATCATTTTGATTTAGGGATTTGTATTTTTATAGCATCATTACATGGGTGGCTGTTTTTCTCTCTATAGTGGCCTCTATAATGGTTCTGATGGACCACAAAACCAAGGGAACCAGGCAGGGTAACATCAAATATGCTCCCAAGACAAGACCCATTGCCCCGTTTTCCATGACAAATGTAGCCTGTAGTGTTTTTTTTTTTTTTAACTCTGGAACTTTTAGTATTGCTTACCGTATATGAGCTGATGTAACACCCAACCAGTTGGTGGGTGTATGTTACAAAGTATGGCTGTGGAGGTCCCAACAACGGCTGTCTTGTAACATTCAGTACATGGCAGAAAGCTTGCAAGGGCCAAACCAGAAGGTAAGAGAGTCCAAGTGTGTAGAGGAGAGTAGGGGTGCGTCCCTTGTTTGAGCTTCCACCATGTGTTCATAGGCAGTTTCCGGAGCGACTAGAGCAGGACTATGGTCCCGCTGCAGTGAAGATAGACAAGATAACAACAAAAGGGCCCCTACAATGGGGTTTTAATGGTTGGACATTTTAATTTTTTACCCAGACAGTATCTTTTTTTTTAACTGAGTAGAATTATCATGGCAACAATATATTATCAGTATATATGTCCAAGAAAATGTGTCATTTTGAAAAAGTTAAAATCACCATCTTTAAGTATCAAAGGACGTGTTTAGAGCCAATAAAAATAGTCACTTTGTCTCTAGTTAAGTAGAAGACCCTGTCTAAAAAATATGAGTTTGTGTCTGGAAGGGCTTTAATGCCAGATGGCCACACGTGTATGTGAACCATTTCCTCAATCCTCTCAGCCATGGTTATTTTTGAGAGGTCTGGCATGAGTAACTCCATTTGAACTCTGATGGAATCCCCCCCTTTGTCTCCAAACTGTTTGTCTCTGAGCAGTCTCCTCTGAAGAACTGTCTCCCATCCAAATACTAACCAGGCCCGACCCTGCTTAGCTTCTGAGACCAGACGAGATTGGGCACATTCAGGTTGGTATGGCCATAGACTGAAGATCTTTTTCAATTGGTCAATTTTTTTTTCTTTATCACAAGGATTTGATTTTTCTTGGATTTTGTTTGGTTGTTTGGTTTTGATCCCATGTCGGGGCAGGAGGTAAGTAACAAGCAGATCAGGTGGGAATCAGTGCCAATTAGACCCTTTTGGCCAAATTTAAGCTACAAAGAGGCTTAAAAGGAGTGGCTCTTAGGCGGTGGGCTTCTAGACAAGGACAATACAAAACAAAATCCAACAACAAAAGCAGATATCTAAAAAGCTAATCTGGTTGACACATAAGCACTTATTAGAGTCACTTTTTATGGATTCAGAAGGATCAGAACTGTAATGACAAAAACTTAAAAGAGCCATGGTTAAAATTCTGATGGACAATTTAGCAACTAACAGGACAGTATATCAGTACCATTAACTTTTTGTTACCATGTTTATCTAAATTCTGCATTTTACAAGACTTCACATACTTGAAAAACATAAATATATTTAGTATACAGGAACCAGCAACAGCATCACAGCTCTATAGTGGTTATATGTACATATTAGCTTACTTGTTGCTCTTGAAGTAAAACCTTTGATTTTCCCTTCAGTTGGTGGGGGGGCAGAGAGACAATGTCAGTGACCCCAAATAGGCCAGTCACAGACACAAATTAGGTACCGACTGTCACCCAAGACAACAGTTGTTTAACTGTGAGGTGATCTAGAAAATTTTACATAACCAATTCTTAAATGAACTTTTATTTATTTATTTTTGATTCAATTACCTCAGTAGTCAAAACCCTGACAAAAATCACCAGAGAACACAGGTAAGTAGTTATGGGGACAAAGTGTGGAGTTAGGAGGCCTAATGGCCAAGATCCATGGCTCAGATGTTGATAAGGGATCACATCCCAGATTGTTGACATTAACAGATGGTTCATGACATACAGCAGGATCCCATCAACCTGTAGTCAATGAAGCCGCCCTAAAATAACAGGCCCAATCTGGCCATCCCAAGCCAAAAATTTCCTCTGTCTGACATGTGGAAGGTGTAGGACTAACATCTGCACTCTGTTGAATCTAATAAAAACTGGAGGTCTTGACCTCCAGTGTAGTGTTTCTTTTTGAGCTTTTTTTCTTTATCTTAGGTGGAGGGTGTACTTTGCTTTTTTTTTTTTTAAATAAACTTTTGTTGTCTTGATAAGTTTGTGTATTAGGCCCATGTATTATAAGAGAGAAAAATCCCAGATTTTATTTACGACAGAATGAAACAGGCTAAAGTCATTTTTTTAACCACCCAAATTTTAAGATTTCTGCTGCAGGCTATGGCCCCTTTTCTTTCTTTTTTTTCTCCTCTGGTCTGAGTCATAATGTTAACCTCTGAATGCCTGTATCCTAGTGGACTTGATGAAATAAGTTTGAAAACTGGTTTTCTTAAAAGTAGTAGTATAGAACAGAGTAACAATTTTTTCACATTGACTCTATAATAAGAACCATCCTCAAGATATTTACATATTCATGTGTAAAAAGATTAAGGAATTTATAACAGAAATCTAGCTTTTTATCACCTTGAATATTATATCAACCTTATAACAGCAGTTTAAGAACCATTTTGAAGATGCTTATACACACACACACACACAAAAGTTTTAAGCATGCCAGAAAAAAATGTCAATTTAAGTGTGCATAAGATGACTGGAATTCCAGGAGCAAATTAAATTTTGCCCAATGTTGTAAACAAATTAACACACACAAAATTAGGATGCACTCTCAGAAAAATCTTTTAAAATCATAACCAGAGGGCTATCCCGTGGAATGGTGGATGATGCATCTGTTCTCTGTGAGTCTTCCTCTTTGGAACTGAATTTTTCTTACTCATCCCTTAACCTCAGTTGTGCTTTTTTCAGGGAAGAGCTCAACACCTCCCCTCAACCCAGTACTGGAGGATTCTTGTATTTTACCCAAAGTACTTTCTTTTTACTTGTGTTGGTTCTCATCCTGTTCTATCTTGCTGGTGAGAAAACCTGGTAGGTGCTCAACCTCCCTAATTCCCGGAGGTGACTTACAGACTTTCAGCCAGCTGCCTAACCCTGAGAGACCTGGTTTCACCCCAGACAGGGTTACTTGAGGGTCTCTGGGAGGTGATCAGTTTCCCCTTCTGCCTCCCAAAGGCAGGCCTATTATTTGAACCATGGTTCTTACCAGTCTGACTAGTGGTGCTCCCCTTCCCTTGATGGTTCCTGCACCTCACTGGGTTCCATTGTGCTCCAGAGCCCTCACTCCAGTTCACTAGGAGGATGAGTCCTTCCACCAGATAGAACTGTGCATTAGTGCCTGGCAGGATTGCTTCTCTCGGCAGTCTGGGGGATGCACTCCAGCTACAAGGGAGGTGACAAATCACCATCTCTGCAATCCTGGCAGTGAGCCCCCAAGAAATGTTGCAGGAATCTCAAGCTGAGATTAGGGACACTGAGGCAGTTTAACAGGAAGCAACATTTTATTGTGTCAGTACAGATTCAGTGGACTCCTGTCCAAAGGCTGAGCCTGAGAACAAAGGGGTCTCGTCTTATATACCTTTGCAAGCAGATTACAGAAGCAGAAAGCAAAGCTTAACACATATATGGTTGTATGTGACTTTATTTCATTCCCCCAGTGCTATGTGACCTTCTTCATGTATCAATTCCTTAAGTTTTATGTCTCTGCTATGCCATCCCTTCCCCCTGCTACTTTATCAGAACACAAACTTGTCTGTTTCTTTTCTGGTCCTCCTCCCTGCTACAATAATTTTATACATCTGGCAGTGCATTCAGTTTGCTTACACCTGCATCACCACAAACATGGCAGTAATGCTTTTTGCCAACACCTTATGATGGCTGTATTACTTGACCATAGGGATTTTTCAGCTCTATTAGTCATGAGACCCCCCCAATCATATATGTGGTCCATTATTGACCATAATGTTATTATGCAGGCATGACTGTAATTTAAATTGAAATCTAGGGCTGGGAATATAACTCAGTGATAGAGCACTTGCCTAGCATGTATGAGACCCTGGGTTCCAGTCCCATGATGGAAAAAAAGAAATCTAAATGGCCATACATGTCTAGTGATTACCCTATGAGACAGTAATGCTCTAGAGACTCAGAGAAATTTCCCCTCTCTTTACTTCACGGTATTTTCTGTGATATAAGGGGAATTAAATTTTTAGTCCTGTTATCAGTGAGATACTACCCCTCGATGCATAGACGATATATGTAACAAAGTAATTGGGGCATGAATAGTTTTATACAGATTTGTGTGATTAGGCAGTTGATTAAATAACATGATAACACATTTTTGGAAGAAAATCTTCTTCACACTAATAGATGTGAAGAAGTGAAAGGCAGGGACAAAATATATTTTGGATATACAGGGTAAGAGGGGAGTCCCATTCTTACTGATCTGGTAGTGGCTGAGTTCACAAAGAAAACTTTTTTTTTTTTTGTCAAACTGGAGGCTCCCAGAAAAAATGGTGTAACTCATACCTTGGGAGGATTCTAGTTTATGAAGGTCTTTTCGTGATGCTGGGAATGGAACCCAGGGCCTTGGGCTTGCACTCTACCACTGAGCCACATCCCTACCCCTGTGAAAGTTTTTTGAGTTGATTAGAACTGTTTTCTTTTCACTTAAGAAGCATACTATTGAGCTAGAATTTTGGGCTAAGAGTGTAGTTCAGTGGAGTGCTTGCCTAACATGTTCAAAGCCCTCAATTCAGTTTAAGAGAGAGAGAGAGAGAGAGAGAGAGAGAGAGAGAAAGAGAGAGACAGAGACAGAAAGTGTGTAATGTAAATAAGAGGGTCATTTATTTCATGAGGGTTATTAGTGTAGGTTCTCTGTTTTATAAAGAAATGAAACACACTGGTTATAGAGTCAGGACAGAATTTGGAGTATGATATGACTCATTTGTCCATTTTCTAACTGTAATTTTCCCTGGCAAATGTACTGCAGACCCACAATCATTGTTTACTATTTTGTTTGTTTGTTTTTAAACAGGTTCTATCTATGTAGTCCAGGCTGGCCTTGAACTCATGATCGTCCTGCCTCAGCCTTCCAAGTACTGGGATTATAGGAAAAATGCTATATCCCATGATGAGATACAGAAATTGCTAAGTAGAAAACACAGGATTTGCTTTTCTCTCCCAAGCTCTGATTTCCTCTCTTTTGGTCTTCTTCCTGTGCCTTGTTTGTGCCTTGTTTTTCCAGGGAGAAGACCCTGGCTGGTGTGGAGCCAGGAGGAGGATATCAGAGGACCTGGATATCAGCTGTACTTTCATTGGATGGTTATAAACCTGCTAATATTTTTTTTTTGAAAGTACAGAGACAGGGAAACGCAAGCAGAGGCCAGATAAATTGCCTAGATTATTGAGGCATCTGAGTATGTGCCTGCAAAAGGGGCTGCCATGGTACCTTTCTCTTGCATCAGCCCTGACGAGGGTGCTTTCAATGACTGCATTAACTAGGCCACAGACACAGAGGGCCTGAGACTTAGTTAGAGAAGGGAATGGTTGTTGTGTTGATTATAATTGACCTTAAAAGTCTTTAAGGCAGGCTATAACGTGACACCTTAGAGACAGTGCCAGATATCCTAACACCAATTATGAATACACATTGCAGAGGTGCTTTATGGTACGTGGGTGGAATCAAATGCCCCACTCCAGTTGCCTTTCTTTATAATCAAAGATTTTTGTTAACTAAACTAATGGAGGTTGGAAGATTGTGTGTGTGTGTGTGTGTGTGTGTGTGTGTGTGTGTGTGTGGTGTGGGGATCAAACCTAGGTTCTCCTGCTACTCTACTCAGTAGTGCTCAACTACTGATTTCCATCCCCAAAGAGATTTTATTGGTGAAATTTGTTACATTCAAAGAGGCAGATTGGCTAACACTAGCAAGGCCTTTGCCCCTCACCATCTGGAATGGCATCTAAGGCCTGACCTAACTGGTCCTATGTTCAGCTTCTGACAGAGGATTCTGGTTGCCTAGTGCCAGCTACCAACATTTCAAGAATAGAATTGTGGTTTTGCATTGAGTTAACATTTAATGCAAAGTCTGTTCAGAAACCTGAGACTTCAAGAGCTTACAGAATAGGATGTATGGCTACATTGGGCTCTCTTCCTAATAATGCTTAGTGAATGTTTGAATGTAGAGCAAAATTCTATTGGTGACTTGCTTCCATTTTAACAAATTACTTCTCAGTCCCTCCTCCTTCCCTTTCTTTCTCCCCACCCCATTCTTCCCCCTGTACTGGGGATTGAACCCAGGGCTTTGTGCAAGCCAGGCAAGTCCTTTACCACTTGAGCTATGCCCCCAGCCCTTTTGTTTGTACTTTGTTTCTCAGACAGGGCTCACTACCTTTGTCCAGGCTGGCCTTGAACTTGCGACCCTTCTGCCTCTGCCTCCCAAGTAGCTGGGATTATAGGTTTATAGGTGTGTGCCAACATGCCATCATGCTTGCTGGGCAGATGCTCTACCACTTGATTCACATCCCTAGCCCTTTTTGGTTTAGGAATTTTTCAAAAAGTCCTCCCATTTATGCCTGGGCCAGCCTGGACTATGATTCCTGCACAGCTGGAATGATAGGCATGGAGCGACTGACATGCACCACCAAACTCAGCTTTTATTGGTTGCTGGTGAACTTTTTGCCAGGGCTGGCCTTGAACCTTGATCCTTCCAATCTCTGCCTCCTGAAGATGTCCCTTGTGAGTCACCACGACTGATGACAAACATTTCTTTACTTAACTAATCCCTTAAAATTCATCAGCTCATTCTTAAGCTTCTTGTGACTTTGTGTGTGCTGGACAGAAGGCACTGTGGCAGAGTGTGTGGACACAGAGGGTTCCCTCACTGCACATCACACAACAGCAGCTGCCAGGATGGGAGCAGAATCCAGACCCTGTGTGCTGCCCTTCATAGCATTTAGGTCCTAAGAGGAAATACAAAGTCATGATTTGGAGAAGTAATCAAGCTAGAAATGTGAGCAAAGGTCAAGCCAACAAGATGAACTTGAAAGGAAATCAATAGTTTCAAATGCTCTATCGTTGTGAAGTTAAAAATTAAATCAATGTAAAACCATAAATAACTACATTTAGTATCTAATTAGCAATGAACAGAGCAGTTCTAGTAGAACTAAAGAGTGTTAATTATGAATGGATGCCAGAAATGTGTTACAATTTCTTTCTTGCCTTGGCTTTAACATTCTCAGAATGCTGTTCTTCTTACCCATTTCTCTCTCCTTTTCATTTTTCCTCCTCTGTATGTGGGAAGGGAAGGGCAAGGGGCAGGAAGTGATGTTCAGAAGGCTCACCTGGGCAGGGACCTGGGCTGTGAGTCTAGGAGGAGTCCTAGCCCAGTGACATAGTAAAAGCAACATTCACAGGGATGGATAGTGCTGTGTGTGTGGGTTCCCTCCTGACCTTGAGATATTTTATGGTCATTGTTGCAATTAGTATTTTTTCCTAATTTATTTTTAATTGTACAAATTATTTTCACTGTAGAAATGTAATGGGGTACAGTGTGATAATTGGATACATGTATGCAGAGTGTAATGATCAAATTAGGGTAGTTAACATTTCCCTCTCCTTCAATATTTTAAATAATTTTTTGAGACAGGGTCTTGCTATATAGCCCAAGCAGGCTATGAACTTGAGGTCCTCCTGTCTCAGCCTCTTGAGTGCTGGCATTTCAGGGATGAGCCACCATGCCTAGCACCAATTTTTGATCAACATGTATATTATTTGTTCACATTTTTGGGGTAGTGTGATATTTCAATATGGGCAGACAATAGGTACTAGCCAAATCAAGGCAATTAACATTTCTATCTCATTACTTGTGTTTGGAGCCTTGAAGCTCCTCTGAGAGATTTTTGATTTTTAATGTTTCTCTGCCTGGCAGCAGAGTCCATGTTGCCACAGATAGTGATGGCTGTGAAGTTTTGAACAGGGCATACTTTTATCCTGAGAGCTCATCAGCCAATATTAGGAACGTGTGAACCTTGTTTCTATGGTCGGTCTTATCTGAGGGCATGGCCACAGCAGGAGATGGCACTGGGGCTGTGCGTCCTCAGGGGACAGATATGTCCTAGACCAGGTATGCTTCTCCACATGTCCCGGGCCAAGGACACAGGCTAAGGGACTAGCATCTTCTCTTGGGGTCAGGAGTTATGTTCAAGTGGTATATCTGTATCCTGGGTTGTAAGGAAAAGGATCTTTGGAGGTCATTTTACCTCTCCAGTTCCCATCTTCCAGCTATAACAAAATAATTTCAGCAATCTATCTGTCAAGTATATGCCACTTCTTACTACTAAAGTATAATTTTCAAAAAGTTAAACCATGACTCTCATTGTAAATATAAAATGAGCATGAATGAAAGATTTTATATTCAGCTCCTGCACGGATGAAGGAATCATTCAGATGTTCAAAGGAGACTTTGAAGAAGAAACATAGGTATATGATTTAATGTATCATATATAGTAACTATAAATATAATAAATTATAATAAACATACTTAATAAACAATTATCTATATGAAATCATTATATAACATATAAATTATATACATATAATTAACATTACTTAAGAGTATTTATTAATCATATTACAGAAATCTATATGGACCAAAGTTTATTTGCATTGCTTTGCACAAGAGTCATTTACATTAGTTTTCTACAAGCTACCTTGTAGAGTGTTCAGTGATCTTCAGTATTTTCACAGCATATTCAAAAGCACTATGACATTTTCCAAAACATTTTCATTATCCCAATACATAATATATTAAATCACGACTCACAGGTGAATGTATTTATAAATACTGCTGAATCCAATCTTCTGTCCTTCTTGGTCCAACACTGTGGAATTCAGTCCCATATATGATCTTCAGCCTCTTCCCAATATATACGGGCAGGATTTTCCAATTCCCTGGTGTATGATCTGTTTTCACTCTCCCTCTCCTAACTGACCTTGACTTCTCTTCCTGAGCACTGCTGGGAGTTTACTCTTATTGTGGTCCTGGAATCCACAGCATGCATCTGGGTAGGTTTTGAGAATCAGTATCCACATGGGAGGCAGACTCCACTGAAGTCTTGAAAGGTCTTTCTGTAAGGCTAATTTCCTACTGTGCAGAAGAGTGGTGGCTTCTGCAGGCAAGGGAGGCTTGGGATTTAGAAATTCAGCTTTGTCTGCTTTCTACATGTTCCCACAACACGTCTGTGTTCCTACTCCTTCCCAATCAGGGTTCCAATCTTAGCAAGGGAACTTGCTGTAGCTGAGCACTTAACCTATGCAACAATTCTATAACCTGCAGAACTATATTGAGGATATGAAGTAGAACCTTGTCTGACCTGTGGCTATAGAGATAAGGGATGCCTTGAGTTTCACCATATCTGATGGGAATTTAATACTTCATGTTTATTATTATTATTATTTTGTAAACTCTCCATGGCAGTCAGAAGCAGCCATCTCACTGTATAATCTTTGTAATTATCACTGTTGCCATAGTAATCATGGTTAACAGCAGCAAGAGCCCCCAAGGCCTTGTCCTCCCTCTTCCCCTCACACCAGCTCTAATTTGAGTAATCCTGCCATTGCTCAAGGCCAGGAATTACTAGCATAGCTTTGTCACCTATGCGTTAAGAGATATGTGAGTTACCCAGCCAGAATGCCATATTGAGGAGCTAGGCTTCCTGGATCATTCCAGGCATCAGCAGGGTTTGGCAGGAAACAGAATCCATCTCAGTGGTTGGAAGACACTTGTCACTGAACAGCTATGGGCATGATTAGGGAAGCAACTACTTTCATTTGCTAGGATGGTCGTTACAAAGCCCCACAAACTAGGTGGTTTACACAACTGGAATTTACTCTCTCACAGTTGTGGAGAGAAGTCCAGGATCAAATAGGGTTGGTTCCTTCTCAAGGTGCTAGAGAAGGACCTGCTCCAGGCTCTCTCCTACCTTCTGGAAAGTCTTTAAACACTGGCAGCTAAACTCCAGTATGCACATGGTCTTCCCCCTGTGTTTCTGTGCAAATTTCCCCTTTTATGAGGACCCCACTCATACTGGATTAAGACCCACCCCAAACATAATCTTAACTAATTGTATCTGCACTGACTCTATTTTCAAAAAAGTTGTATTCTGAGGTACTGGGAATTAGGACTTCAACACATAAATTTGAGGGGATGCAATTCAACCCTAACATTACCCAAGTGTAATGAGCACCCAGAAACAAGTGGCAGGGGGAAGTTGTGAGCACCTGTGATCTTTACTCTCTAACAGCCCCTCTAGATTCCCTCTCCAACTTTCTCCACATTGCTCTGTGCCTGGGAGGCTGATCTCTGAAGACTGCATCTTCCAGGATTCATGCTTTCTATCATCTTCTGCTTGACTGAGCAAGGCGAGGCAGAGGCAGAAGCCTTAAGGGTAGAAGAGATAAGTCAGGTACTTATGGTACCCTTCCCATCCCTTACAACTACTTTCAGACTCCTTTCTCTCCAAGCTTCTCTCCTATTTAATATTTGGCAGGTAAGAACTTAATGACATTTACAGTATGGTTAAGTGTCAGTGTGTGGATTGTGTCAGGAGCTTCTGCATACACAGAAAAACACCTGATTTTCCTTGATGACTTACAGTGTGTCTGTCTTCTGCTGCTACTAACAGAATACCACAGACTAAGTAATTTCAAAACCACAAGTTTATTTGGCTTATGGTTCTGGAGGCTGGGATATAGAACATGCAAGGGCCTTCAGATGCCTTGTCCATTGGTGCAAGGTGGAAGGGGAAGACAAAGTGAGGGAGAGGGCCATACTTGATTTTACAATAAACCTTCTCTTATGATAACTTACCCACTCCTGAGATAATGACCTTCATCTATCCATTCCTAATAAGAGGTGATTAGGTCATGTTGGGGATTAAGTTTACACACATGAAGTCTAGGGGACACATTCACACCAGAGCTCAGAGTATTCCCAGTGCTTATACACATGCCCTGGGTAATCTACAGGGAGGTACTAAGGCTATTCCAATTTGGTAACTGAGTAAACTTAGGTACTGGACCTGATGAGGACTTCTGAGCTGGTCCCTTTTGATCCTTCCAACAGTTCCTAGGCTCCTGTGAAGGGGCAATTTGCAGGCATCTGGTGAGGGATTACTTTGTTTTTACTTTCCAGTTCTGTCCTAGGTAACAGTCACATTTTGTCAAAACCTAAGGGACCTTTTGATGGACCTCTTCTCTTCCTCTTTGGTTAGGGTGTTGGGTTTAACTGTCACTCTGTGCAGACCTCTTGGACTGTCCCCACCCCCAGACTACTCAGGGACCGCTGCCATGTGTCCATTACTACCCAGCCTGAAGGAAATACTCATTTCTAAATCTTACCTCCACATGCCCTGTGGCTTTCATTACTACCAATTACTTCACATGTTCTAGCTTTTCACCTGCTCTCAGAACAAACTTGAGGGGTTCATTTCCGAGTAAGGGACCCCGATGATGGCTCAACTATTGGTACCTTGTATGCCTCTGGAGGGATGTTCAGTGTTGAGTTCGGCCTGGTACTTGCCTCAGTTTCCCCCAACATCACTACTTCTTCCACGGCTCAGTCGGATCCCTTGTGAAAGCAAAAACCGTGCTCTAAAAGAAATGATAAACGTTTGAGGTCATGGATATGCCAGTTACTCTGATCAGACCGTTCATTACAGACTGCATACACTCACTGAAATATCATATAGCACTCCACAAATATGTACAATTATTCCAATTGAGTTTTTTTTTTTTTAGGTGTGGTGAGTGTTAAAAAAATCAGAACATATGCTTTAAATTCTTAAAGCTATTTTTGGTTACTTGTAAAAACGTCTTTTGTCATTTTAAAGACAAACACGCTTGCATTCTGTCTTCCTCAAGGTAAATAAATGCTGAGGGCTGGGCAACTAGCAGCTCAGAGAACAAGATGTTTTTTTCGCTAGGTCCTTCCTCCACCTCTCAGAAGGAGGTGCGGGGCAAGGACTCCTCCACACTGAGCTCTCTCCCTCTGGCGAGCGCGGCGGGGACGGGGGGGAGGAGACCTGGCAGCGAGATCGGACTTCCTCCCTCCACTCCGGAACTGTGCGCCCGAGCGGCTGGGACGCGGAAACCCGGGAGGCGCCGTGGGAGCCCGCGGGGCTGGAGCGGCCGGGGGCGGGGCCGCGGCGGGGGCGGGGCCAAGGCCGGGGGCGGGGCCGCGGCGGGGTGCGCTGTGGGAGCGGCGTCCGCAGCGCTCCCAGGACTGCGATCGCTTGCTGGACACCCGGCGGGCAGCTGTCCCCGCGCGCAGCCGCCGCCGCCGCCCCCTCCTCCTCCTCCCGAGCGGGCTCGGCCCCGAGTAGCACGCTACCGGGGCGATGTGAACCGGGGCCCGCGGGCGCGGCCGGGTCGCCGCGATGTGGCTCAAGCCCGAGGAGGTGCTGCTGAAGAACGCCCTGAAGCTCTGGGTGACCCAGAAGAGCAGCTGCTACTTCATCCTGCAGCGGCGCCGCGGGCACGGCGAAGGGGGCGGCCGCCTCACCGGTAAGGGGCGCGCTGGGGCAGGTCAGTCCCGGGCCTCGCTCGGCTCCGGGTCCACGGCCCCGAGCCCCTGGCTGTGTCGCAGGTGGCGACTTCCTGGGAGATCCCGGGCCACGATGCCTGCCTGGGGCTTGTTTTCCTTTCTAATGCATTTCTCTTGCTAGCTCCCGTCGAGGCCGGGCAGGTGCTGTAGCACCTGGAGGTCCGACTTGGCTCGGGAATCGCGGGGGAAACGCCGACTTGGAGAGTAACCAAGGGGCGCGGGGAGGGGGTGTAACCCAGGAGGGGAGCGGGCCGGGCCAGTGTGCCGGGACCAGGTGACAGCGGGGTGCGCCCGGCAGGCCCCGACTGGGCCATCTGGACACAGCTGAGGTTCCAGGTGGTGTCACCGCCAAATCATCCCGAGGCGCAGGTTGGGAGGCCCGGGCAATCCAGGATGGTCTGCTTTGTGGGTCTGGGACCGTCTCTGCACTCCGAGGGGGAAACTGAAGCAGTACAGTTCTCGAGCTTGTGATCTTAGTAGCAAAATTCAGCATTTCAGTCCGTCCCCCCCACTACCCAATGTCTTCTGAAGAATCGTAGGAAAACAAGACCTCAGGGTTGTGAAGTTAATGAAAAGCAAGGCATTTTTTCCCTATAAGTTATGATTCAAGCTTTGTGAAATTGAGACTAGCTTGCATTAGCTAGAACACCTGTTTAAACAGATTCATGAAGGAAAATTCTGTTGTATCTATGAGCTCTATGCTGGTTTCAAATATGGACATCTGAATAAGAGACATTAACTAGATCAGCCTTCTGTGGAGATGAGTGAGAAGTTAAAGGACTGAGATTGGGTCTCAGGGTTAATTATTGATACCTGTTTTTCACTCTCTGGCCAGTCTGTGGCACAGAGTCTGGTGGGGAAACTGACCATTATGCCCTAAAGCCACAGAACCAAGTGCAAAGAGAGTCATTCTGCTGTACTTCAACCACAGAGACAGCTGACAGCTGGATTTGCTAAAGGAGGGGGACTTCCCTGAGACCCCAGGAGTGAGTGGGAGTTGACAGAATTCTAGGTGAAAGGAACAGTGAACAGGGAAGGAATCTCGATGGAAGTGGCGTGGGTGACCAAGAGTTCTTGTAAGTAGCAGGGACAATTGGGACACAGGTGGGTTCTACAGGGAGGGGTTAGTTTAGAAACAGGAGGCCATAGAGGCCTTCCTGTGTCCCTGAGCAGCACAGTGGTGCTTAGTGCCTGCACTGTCAGGACTTGGAGCTTGGTAGCGCCCTACAAGGTGCAGCAAAAGTGAAGAAGCTGGAGAGGATTTTGTGCCCCAATCATTGAGGACAGCGTATGCTAATTTACAGTGTATTAAGTAGGTATCTGGTCTATAAATGGTCTCCTTTAGTAGAAGGTAAGCACAGGGCTTGGAGACTTGTGAAGTGGACGCATAAGGACTGTTTGTCCCACAAATGCAGGACAAACTCATTTTCTTAGTTCACTGTACACTGACTGTGTGGGATGCTCCATGTGCTTCTTCTGGAAAGAACCATGAGGGCAGGTGAGTGAGGGCCCTAGACCTTCAGGTTTGTCACCATCTAGCAGAGGCCAGGCAGGGAGCGCAAAGCTCCCTATCAGTAACTCGTTGAACTTCAGGCCAGCTTCCTGAGGATTTGTGACTCTGGTATCCAGAATCTGTCTGTGATGAGCTCAAAATATTGTGGACCCCTCCCGGTTGCAATCCACAACCAAGCAGGGTTTCATGTTGTAATACCTGTGGCTTTGGTATTCCTTTACTGTGAATATGCAAAAGTTTCTTTTCCTCTTTCCTTCTTCCTCAGCTTCCCGAGTGCTGGGATTACAGGCCTGACCAACACACTTGACTCAGAAATTTTTTTCTTTCTTTTTTTTTTTTTTTGTGATACTAGGGTTCAAATTCAGGGCCTACACCTTGAGCCACTCCACCAGCCCTTTTCTGTGAAGGTTTTTTTTTCAAGATAGGGTCTTGTGAACTATTTACCCAGGCTGGCTTCGAACTGTGATCCTCCTGATCTCTGCCTCCTGAGTAGCTAGGATTACAGGCATGAGCCACTGGCGCTCAGTCAGAAATTTCTTAAAGGCAGCAAGATCAGCCTAAAAAGGGGGAAAGCACACAAAAGGAGATACATTATTTCTTAGAGACCCAGAACCTGTTGTGGATTGTGCAGCACCATCTCCTCTACAGCTGGACACTTGACCTTTGAGTATTTAGCTGGGAAGCAGTGGCATGGCTATGCCAATTGAGCTACCCTGGCTTACCAGATTTTCATTGAACATGGGGCCACTTAGGAATGTGTTACAGTCAAGATGGTATGAGACACTGGGCCGCTCAATCTTTGTAGGTTTTGGAAAATGTATGAATTTGACAGGTTTTTAGCAATTTAAGATTTATGAAAATAATGGGTGCTACGATGATAAGCACTGTGGCTGTTTCTAGACTTTTGTTTGGAGGGAAGCAAACAGAGGTGGCTAAGTGGGATTGGAAATAAAATGTAAGGATCCCGTAATGAAAAAGTGTCTCTTTTATTGTGAAGCTAAATGTGTTATTAGTTAGATATTATATAAATGTCTGGATGTAAAAGATATCTGGATTGCTCAACTTTAGAAATACAAGCTTTTCTTTCAGGGTTATAATTTGCCTACCTACCTACTTACACACACACACTCCCTATACACATCTCCAGTTTTTTTTTCCTTAAGGCTTCTCACTCTCTCGTATACAATATACCTATGTATTTTCTTCATTATTTTCCTTACCAAATTGTCTGTTTATAAGGGTAGGTATTTTACCTGTGATGATGCTCAGTAAACATTTGTAGGATGAAAAGTGGGTGAATAGACACACAAAGAAGGATCCCACCTTTTTCTTATAAGTTAGGTGGGTGTGCTGGCCCAGATTTACTGACCATAGGAACATCCAGTTACTTCTCCACTTTCTGTTTCCTGTTTACCTGGCAGTCTGACTACAGGTGGGCAGTTGGACTGGGTGGGTGGGAAACAAAATCTCCCACCCCCTTTCCCCAGAGCTCCTGCTTTTGAGGGGAAAGGATCATGACACTGACTTCTCAAGTGACCAAGAGGGCAGGCACAGATGGGGCTATCCTTATCACCTCCTGGGGATTATTTCTTGTTTTTTGGGTGGTGGGGGAGGAAGATTGGCTGGAAAATGAAATCTTGGATTGTAGAGGCTGCTATCTCTTCCTCAGGTTAGAACATGGTGCTTTCAGTATCATATGTTTCCAAAACTCTGCTGACAGAAACAAAGGCTATCTTGGGAAGGAAGTGAAGTTATACAATGTTCACTTGGATACAGTCTCCAGCCCCTGGGAATATTTCTTATGAAAGTTCAGTCTTTGTGGGAGAACAGAGTGGGAGAAGTCAGCAAGTGGGAGGCGGTGGACAGAAAAGTACACCATCCCTCCCCCCTCCCCCAGGACTCTTCTGAAACCTTTAAAGCCAGTGGGATAAATGTAACTGAAGACCAAATGTCATTGCCCAGAAACTGCCCCTCCACAGGATTGTATTTTTTCAGTGTTCCCTTATGTGCATTCCTATATAATCTTGCAATTCTTTCCCCAAGGAGGTGGGTCATTATAAAGTTGCAGTTTGAATAAACTTGATGTTTTTTGCTTTGCAGAATGCCTTAAGCCTGGTTCACACCTTTGCATTTGTAATTGTGGCAGACTAACTGATTCCTCAGTTAAGGGTCAAGGAAGGAAGTGTGGGGTAGTGGAAAATAGTGGACAACACTGGCTTTGGAGTCAGGGTAAGTCTGTTGGTTACCAATCTGGGCTGGGAGACCAGGGGCTAGTTTATCAAAGTCTTAGAGCCTGTGTTGTAATTAACCCTAAGACAGAACAGTAATAGAGCTTACTTTAGAGGGTTATAAACTGTTCTACAGCCTGCTCCATTAGTTTTTATTTCCACAGCACAAGGGTTCCCATGAAAGTAAGGCTTAGAATTAAACAGGCTTAGAATTGAATAGTGTACGGCAAGAGCTTATTTGTGCTTGGGCACTCAGTAGGTTTGAAAAGAGAAAAGCCAAGTAACGTTTAAAAATGTGAGTAACATGAAAACATCTGAGACTAAATGTGTAAAGAAGTTTACATGGTAGTGAAGGATATAAGAAATATTATTTATCTGTTAGAAAATGCAGTATTTCCTGAGTGCAATTAGAAAGGTAACTATTTCAAAGCAAATTGGCTAAATATTGCCCAATAGCCAACGAATGGGAAGGCATTTTGCAAGATGTAGGTACGGGGCTTTGACCACATAAATGGAGAACTTCACCTTGGTGTTTGTTCATGCATTGAGTTTGTGCCCTAACACCATGCCTATAGTGAACCATCTATTGCCTTTGGAACAAGTACCCAAAGAGTGGGGGATTCACGTAGGGGTCACCAGACATGTTCAAAATGACTCTGTTGGAAGGGTGGAAACTGGTGAAGCCCACCATGGTGTTACCTTTCTTGGCCACTGTGTCTGCTGTTGGCTGGAGTCCTGCTCAGGTAGCCGAATTTGTTGATGGATTTTGTTTTCAGCAACAATGTAAATCTTTGGTTCAGCAGGACAGCCTGTTGCACTGGGCAGATGTCCCACATGCTGGCTGTGGAAGCTTGCATGCTTTGGTCTTGCTTCCTTAAAGCACTGTAAAAGGAAGAGACCACCAAGAAAGGGAGGAGTTTGAATTCAGGTACATAAATCTGAAGAATTAAATAGGTAACTACAACTTTAAAGGCCTAGAAACTGCTAATAATATCTTAGAGGTTTCCAAGAGTTGCATTTAATGAGAGCACAATAGGGGCCATTTATTTGTAATTAGATAATCAAAGGAGGCATATTCGGTGTCACTACAGGAGGTATAGTTCCTATGAGTGGTGAGTGACCAGACTCAGCCCTTCAGCCTCCCAGGACCTCCAATGAAGAGCAGAGAGTGACTGAGAGAATGGTAGCTTTTAAAGAATTCATTTCCTAGCACTAAAAGGATATGATTTTACAATCTTAACCACACATGTTCTGGTGGCAAAGGAATTATTTATGAATCATTTGTTGAAAATGAAAGTGGGAAAGCTGATAATGTTCCAGCACAGATTTTCCCCTATTTTTAAAAAAGAATCTTTCACCATTTACTTTAAAAAGTAGTGTGAACATATTTTAATTGCTCCTTGTAGTTGCATGAGCTGCCCTGGCCCTATGTCCCAGGCTGCTTCTCCTCCACTTTCTGTTCTTAAGCTCAGACTCTCCAATGTGCTGGGCATTTTTTTCTGCTGGACCTTCACTAGCTGTCCTGGCTAACCTTTGTGCCCCAAGTCCCTTACCTCCCCTGCTGCACAGTTACTTCTTGTGACCCTACGATCTCAGCCTGAGCTGTACTTCCTTAGAAATATCATACGTGCCCCTTCCCTTACCTGGTCCTCTTGTATCACCTGCCTTTATGACACTGATCACTGTTTGTCCCCTTGTGGCACTCAGTAGCTTTATCTGTTTAAAGCAAAACAGAGCATGAGCTCCAGGAGGGAGGTCCCAGGTTTCATCCCCCTCTCTTCTGTTCTCAGTGCTGAGGTGGTTCTTGTCACTGGAGCACTCTTGATAAATGCTTGTTGAATACATGGATGTCCAGTAGCAGTGCCAGAGGGAAGCCTATGGCTTGAGAAAGGCTTTGCATCATCCTGGAATGGAAAGTGAGCAGAGCACAGGAACAAATAAAGGAATGTTGCCCCTAACTTTCTCATGCCCCAGCTGAGTACTGTAGGGACTGGCAGTAGCTTGCTAGCTGTGCCAGCTGTTTGACCTGCCCACTGGTAACCCTGCAAATGATTACCTACGGAGCCACAATAATTCCCCCAGTGCTCTGGTAGCCAATTAGCACAGTGCTGAAAATTTGGGTCATTTGTATTCTTCAATGCTGGGGAGGGTGGGGGAGGTATGGGCTTTATTATTTTTCTGCTGCCTGCCTACTTTAAACAAAACGGAAGAAAAATCAACAGCAGCACAAGATCTCCTTATGAAAAGCACTGCATTTTGTGGTGTGTTTTTAATATGAAATTTTCCATGTGCATCAAAATATATATGTACTGTAAATGTAGAGTACTGGTAACAGAAGAAACACCATATTCCCAAGCACCTTTTACCAATAATGAAGTATTTTCACATGCTCCCTCTCCTGTGGAAACCACTGCCCTGAATTATGTGTCACTGCAGCCTCACTTTTCTTTGTCATATTAACACACACACACACACACACACACACACACACAATATAAAACTACTACGGAGCTGGTGGCATGACTCAATGATAAATCACCTGTCTAGCAAGTCTGAGGCTCAGAGTTCAAACCCCAGTACCACACTGCCAAAAGAAAAAAATTGTAGTAATAATATGTGTATCTTTCTCTACTCAATGTATTATTTAGTTTTATGTGATTTTGTAAGTTTATACAAGGGAATCATACTTTATTCACACTTTATGTATTTTTCTACAGTTTGGTTACCTTCTCCCCTCGATACTTTTCTCTAACATTGAGCTGCAGTGATGAATGTAGCTGTAGTTCACTCATTTTTATCCAAGTATAGTCATCTATTGAATGAATTCACTGCTACTTACTTATGCTTTCTTCTGTTAGTGGATACTTGGGTTCTAGCTGTCATTTTTGCTTTGACACATTCTGCTGCTATAAACATCCTTGTGTAGTGTTCAGACCTGGAAAAGTTTTTCTAGAGAATACGTCTCTCAGTGACCATGGTGGGGTGTATCAGTCGAGATGGGCTAGATTATGCTGCAATAACAAACACCCTAATGTTAGGTCCCATTCATGTGGCCAAGGTGCAGGTGTGAAAGATTTCACAAAGGCCCGAGTTAAAACAGAAGCAAAGTTTTATTTACTTTCTAGAGGAGGAACGGGCCAGATGCCCTAGACAGCATCGCTGCTGTGGGGTAATTGGTGTGCATTTTCAAGGGCTTCTGTGCGGCAGGGTTGTAGGAACATGGGTGGGGAGTGGAACGTGTGGTCATTGGTCTCTTTGACAGATGGTGGGGTGGGTATCCTGATTAGTACGGCCCACTGACCAGGGTGCAGTGTGGCCCAGAGGCATGTCTTTAGAGTCTCTGGCTACTTTGCTTTCTCAGACTAGAACAGAGAAGTTACTAGCTGGGTTTGCTCTGAAAAAGATAAGCAAGGGTAGGCAGGAGCCTGCACAAACAGAGTCCACATACAAAATGGAGTCACTCAGGCCTTCGTTAGCTTTGATACCCAACAGTGTATTTAGTTCTCCTTGATGCTTTACACCCAGTGTGGGGCAGCACAAGGCTTTTCTTGCAGTAGGCACTCAAAGATGGTGAATAAAGGCTTATTCCCAGTGTTTCGGTGCTCATTGGTGCAGGGGGAGGGTTTCCACCTGAGGTGACAGAGATCCCTTGGCTTACATTACACTGGCCACAGAAGCCACATGGCTTATGTGGAACCTCAGAGGCTTGAGGATGTGCTGTCCTTCTGTGTGCTTGGAAGGAGAGAACTGGCATTTGTGAGTGGCCCATAACACTGGATCAGAGGAGTGTGCATTCCCAACCTCGCTAGAAAATCTTAAGCTGTTTTCAAAGTGAGTGTGTGAATTTCTGGCAGCAGTGTATCAGAATTCCCACAGTGGTGCTCCTTGGCTGAGAGCTGTTGTCATTGTTAGAGGTGTTGCCTTTTTGCCAGTCTGGTAGATGTTAAAAGAGTATCTCAGAATCCTGAGAGTATTTCTCTTTATTACTAATTGAGTGAGAGTATTTTTATGTGTGTATTAAGTATGCTTTTTCCTAAGGAAAAGTGTTTGTATCTTTTGCCTGTTTTTTTCTATTGGGTTATCTGCCTTTCTCTTATTTAATTTTTTAGGAGATATATGTGTGAATTTGTAATTTTTTTCAATTAGATATATCATAAACTCTCTCATAAAATAGCCTGCTTTTTTGTTTTTCTTGTGGGTCTTTTGAAGAATAAACATTTAATTTTCACCTGTCAGATGGGTCTATTGTTTTCCTCAAGAGTTCGTTACTAGTTGCTTGTTGAAGAGGAATCTGGGATAATGGATGGTGTGGAAAGGTGCAACTATTCCTCACTTGTAGTTAAGTATCAGAGTCCTCATTCCTATAGCAAAAAACAGCTTAATAAGAGAAAAGCATGACAAATTTTTAAAATCAGAGCTTTTCATGATACAGGAAGCTTCCTGAAATAAAGACCCAAAGACCAGGAAAAGCTGTCTGTTTTTATGCTTGGGTACCAGGAAGATGGGCAGGCAGTGGATATGGGTTGTCAGCTGATAGGATTCCTCCTATCCCCTCCTGCAGTGCCTTCCTTGCACTGGGCAAGAGCAGGACCCTGGGAATGGGAGTTTTCAAGGGAGAGGGAGGGAGGGAGTGACCTTTTTTTGCTTGCTGTGGGTGAGAGTTGCTCTGTGTCTAGTGGCCACCTTGGGGAAGAGCAGTTCTGGTTTCTAGGACTCTTCTACAACTCTCCTGGCAGCAGACAGTAGGATGGGAGGTCAGGAAGACCTTGCTCCTGAGGTCCTTCCAGTCTCCTTTGGTTCAAGAACTCAGCATGCCAAATGCCATACTTTGAGGTGTCATGTTCTGAGCCCCACAATAATGAAAGGTAATGCTGAGATGACAGTGAGAGCTCCTCCAGGTCCGGATTGAGTGAGGGCAGCAGACTGCAGGGAAACTTCTAAAAGACAAGGTGACAGATCACACAGTGTTTTGGCATGTTAAAAGAATATCTGTGCCCAGGGAAGAATTGTCTGGAGAGATTATTATACATAGAGAGGGAAACAAGCCAGAAATTCTGTGACAGCTGTTAACTCTAGGGAAAATGAAAACTTGCAGAGCATAGGAAGGCTTTCTAGTTTTACTATAAAGCTCAGGCCTCACTCATATTTATGCAGTTATAATAACATAAGGACCACCATGTGATGTAGCCAAAATTACCGTGTAATTGGGTCATGAGTGGCGGGCAGCAGTGGTGGTCAGTGAAAGGGAGCTAAGTCCTCCACTTCGGAAAGTTGACAGCTAGTGGCTACATTAAGAATCCAAGGAGCTGGGTGTGGTGGTACATGCCTATAATCCTAGCATTCAGGAGCTGAGAAAAATTTGTGTTCTAGGCTAGCCTGGACTAATAGCCAGACCTTCTCTCTCTCTCCTTCTCTTTCTCTCTCACATGTGCGCGCACGCACACACACACACACACACACACACACACACACACACACAAAACCAAACCAAAAAAACCAAAACAACCCAACCCAACCAACCAAAACAAACAAACACAAAAACAAGGTCTGGGCCTGGGATCAATCTCTAGCATTGGGGAAAAAAAATCCAAGGAGTAGTACTTGTAATCATGTTACTTGGGGATGCAAAGGCAAAAACAAAGATTGGGGGAGGAATCAGAAGAGTTCACTCGGGGAGCAGTGGGGTAAGAGGACTGTCGTTTCCCAGTTAAGTCTGGTAGGGTTTTATGATTCTTTATTTGCACCTGTCACCTTGACAAAACAGGATAGAATCTGAAAGTTGGGACAGCTTTGCATTTTTTGTGGCTGGTGACTCTGTGGCGGTGACCTGGTTTGGGACTACATTGGAGCAAAGGCCTTTTGTTGCCCCATGGACCCAGATGCCCCGTGGAGGCATGTGTGGTCTGTGCTGTGTCCTTGCAGTAAGCCGTATTTAACCTTCAGTTTGCCTGGCATGTGTGGCGTGTCGCTTCACACAGACTTATTCCTATTTTCAGACATGCATCTAACCTAGTCAGGTAAATTTCTTTGAAATTGAAAGAGATCTGTTCTGGATTTTCCCTGCTTTCTTTAGAGAGGAAATTAGTTTAGAGTTTTAAATTCCTGCTCTTCGTCTGGTGCCTCGTCTCAGAGATGTGATTGTGGGACCCACTACTTCTAGAGTCTCAGTTTCTTCACGAGCAAAACAAAACAAAACAAAAAAACACCCAGTTTTTATTTTACAGAAGATTTTGAGCATCATATTTTTTGTTTTCCAGATTTGTTGGCAAAATCAATTTAATTTATTAAAACGGAAGGAGAAAAAAAATCTCAGAACATTTTTTTGCCAAGCCCTGTGCTCTCATGAAGCTTATAGTCTGGAGAGGTGGAGATGGTGGCGGTGGGGTGATTTTAAGCCATGAATACTGCATTATAAATGATGTTGAGTGCAGGATACTCAAGAGAGAATAACAGACTAATTTAGGATGGAGTGCCAGGAAGCAGACCACTGCGGAAGAGGTGCAAGATGGTGTTAACTGGGCAAAAAGTTGAGGAAAGCCTCTTGAGCAGAGCAAATGGCAGATGCAAAAGCCCTGAGGCCACTGAGTCTGTTTGGACAAGTTAAGCCTGAAATGCCTGGGGGTTGTCTAGTAATCTCTGTTGTAGAGGAAACCAGAAAGCAGACTGAGGAATGGCCAAGGCAGCAAGAATGTTTTTCCTGAAGCTAAGAGAAAGTGTGTATGGGAAGGAGGAAGGAACCCACTCTGCAGTGAAATTCAGAAAGGGCTATTTAGACTTTGGGGAGCAGTTTGGGTTCAGGGAGATATTATATAGGAGTGGGATGAAGACCAGTGGGTGATGCAGAAGCAGAGATGGTATATGCAGCAGGCCCCTCTCAAGTGAGATGTGCTTTTTCTCCTGGTTAAACATTTGTTATTTGTCAACAGAGTGTCTATTGAATGCTGATTCTACATGTGTGATGGATTTGGGGAAGACCTGCCAGGCCTTGATGGACCAGGGTAGGCCTGGCGTGGTCAGGGGACTAGGTTAGGCGTAAAGGTGAGGGACCTCAGTGCTCCATGTGTTTAGTCTGTTATTTCTGAGGAATTTTGTTTTAGAAATGAGGTTAAGTACTCTGTATTGAAAAGAGAAAATTGCCTCAAAGAATCTGTCAGTGACTTCCCATGACATAATAAACACACGTTCAGTGTCTGTCCCTGGCTCCTGGCACAGAGCTTCTAGAAGTCCTATCATTTCCTGAGTGCTAAGAGTGTTAGAGACATCTTTTGTTCTGATGGTTGGTTTTTGACCCCAATTGCTCATACTAAGCTCCTAGATATTTAGAATTCCCTGGTGACAGGAGTATCTTTTGTTCTAGTGAGGCAACCCTTGGTGAGGCTCCTAGGTGGGGCTAGTTACCTGAAAGACCAGCCCTGGGAAGAAGCTTGGAGCTTTTAGCCCCAGCTCCCATTCTCCTGGGGCAGAAAGGAGCTTTAGGCTGACCTAGTAATCAACCAGGCCTACATGATGAAGTCTGCATCAAAACCCCCCAACTCTGGGTTCTGGGAACTTCCAGGTTGGCAAACACTCCATGTTGCCTGGAGGGTGGTGCACCCTGACTCTATAGGGATGGAAGGTTGTGGGCATGGATCCCTTCCAGGCCTCACCCCATGTACCTCTCTGTTTGACCATTATCTGTACCTCTATCATATTCTTTATGTTGACTTCTGGTGAACTTAAGTGTTTCCCTGAGTTCTAGGAGAAGATCATGGGAACAGCTGGTTGGTGAGAAGTGCAGCAGACAACCTGAGGCTGGCAATCGGTGCCTTTAACCTCTGTGTGCTGGGACAATTCCAGGTGGTTGGTGTTCTGATTAAATTGTAGGACATCCATTTGGCAGTGGGAGAGTTGGAGAATTGGTTAGTGTAGGAAGAACCAAACACATTGTGTGTCAGAAGGCATATGAACAGTAGAGAAAAATGCAGCACGTGGTGGGATTGTTTTTTTGTTCTCCCCACCCAAAGAAATAATTTACACACACACACACACACACACACACATACATTGGTGGTACTGGGTTTGTACTCAGGGCTTCCTGCTTCCTAAGTAGGTGCTGTACTGCTTGAACCATGCCTTCAGCCCTTTTTGTCTGGTTATTTTGGAGATAGGGTCTTGCTTTTTTGCCTAGGCCAGCCTGGACCATGATTCTGTTTTCCCCTTCCTTTCATAGCTGGGATGACAGGTGTGAATCACTATTCACAACTTTTTTTTCTGTTGGGATGTGGTCTTGTGAACTTTTATGCCTGGGCTGGACTTGAACCATGATCCTCACGATCTTAGCCTCTCAAGTAGCTTGGGATGACAGGCATGAGCAACTGGTAGCTAGCCAAGGAAGTAATTTAAATGGAATCCAAGGATGCTGGCTTAGCAGTGGACAGTGATGGTTTCACCTGGCAAGAAGAATTCTTTGAGAAGAACACAGTAACTTAAAAATTGAGCAATGTGGGCTGGGAGTGAAGCTCATTGGTAGAGATGCTTAACCGTGTCTGAGGACCTGGGTTCAACTCCTAGCACTGAAAAAATAACTTTGGGTAATGTTACTTGCCTGGCATTTGGTATCACATGGTGTCTATGTGTGGGGACACCTCCTGGGCGGTCTTGCCTAGGGTAGATGCTGGTAGGAATCTGATCTGGCACCACAAAGTGTTCTGTCAGACTTCATGTCACAGCTTTGTCGATATCATAGTCTGGGGCTTGGGGGTGTGGCTGTAGTGGTAGAGTGTCTGCCTAGCAAATGTACATATACATGTGTTTTAAAAAATAATATCAGGATTTCAAAAATGTAATTTACTTGTAGAAAGAAAATATAGGTTGAACGTCATTTCTTTTAATTACATGGGCTGACAGGTTTGGCTCTCCTGACTTCATTTTTTTCATTACTGTGACAAAATGACCTGACATAAACAACTTAATGGAGGAAAGATTTATTTTGGTTCACAGTTTCAGAGGTTTCAGTCTGTGGTCAGCTTGTTCCATTGCAGTGGGCCTAACGTGATGCTGAGTGTCATGGCAGGAGAAGGTGGTGGAGTAAGTAGCTCACCTCATGGTCGACAGGAAGGAGAGAGGGGGAAAGGGAGAGTGGGAAACAAGGCGAGAAAGGGAGGGAGGGAGGGAGAGAGAGCCCAGGATAAGATGCAGCCTCTAAGAACATGTCCCCTGTGACTTCCTTCCGTCAGCTAGGACCCATCTCCTAAAGTTTCTAGACCCTTCCATAATAGTACCACTAGCTTAGGGTCAAGCTTTCAATTGTGAGCCTGTGGGAGACTTTTCATATCCAAGCCATAGTAATTACAAAATCCATTTGACAGGGTCTTAAATAAATCTGTGGCCCATTGGTTGGGATACAGGGAAGTTTTAATGCAGAACTATAGTACCGTTCTTAAAATGGGACTTGCTTAGTGAGGAAGAGTTTGGATTGAACTCTGAACATTTTTGCCTTGAGAAGCAGGATATGCATGACAGAAACACTTTTAAAAGGCACAAACACCATTAGCTCAACCACAGAGATCCAGAGAGCGCAGAGAGCTAAAGTAGGGCCAGGGTTTCTGTTAAGTTGCTGTTTTGCTGGAATAAATAACAATCAATGTAAAACCTGAGCAGGGCATTAAGGTTGCTTTTAGAATACATAGCTGTGATTGACCATCTGTCAAGGATCTGATCACTACAAGGATTTGGCTGGAGGGAAGGATCAGGCTAGATGTTCATAAATCCCATGTACCTCAACTGTGTGTGCATGCACAACTGTGAGTTTTTACCTGTAGCTTCCCTTAGATTCTTCAGGAAAATGAGAGTTCAGATACTCATTCAGGTTTCCAAGGGGACCCTGTTTAGTTCCAGGGTAACAGAGCTGCCTGCTAATGTGCAGATCAGCGTACAAAAGCAACATGAAGGACAAAAATTGCTTGAGGTAAAAACGACTTTAGAAACCAGCAGCCTACCTGTCTCTTGATAATTTGGTCATGCTATTAGGAGTTCTTGGGAGATTGTGCCCCAGGAAGGTTCCCTGAGTAATGACCAGTCCATGCAAATTGTTTTCCTCTCTGTGTATTGGCCAGTGGAATTGTTTAATTTGATAATTTACACAAGTTGTGCAGCCATTCCACCACCTACTGCTAGTGAACCTGAGGCAGCTTGGAGACCAGGGAGGCCCAAGGTGACTGTGAGTATTCTTCAATAGGTGTATCACTTGGGAAATTGATATTAGGGAAAGTTGATGGTATTTTTTACTGGAGCAACAGTGATGATTTCTGCTGTTTGGATGGCATAAAATGAAAAGGTCTGTACTAAGCTTATGTTGTATTGTCTTTCAGTCTTTTGCTGGTCCTTATTTATCCAAATAAAATATTTAGATTTGAGGAGAAAAAGAGTTGGAGAGCCTGTTGTACAACTGGAAGAGTCTCACTGATAGAATGTGTGTCACATTGTACAAGCTGTTCTTTCTCCTTGTTTGATTTAACTTCCTATACCACCTGTAAAACCAGATGTGAGCATTCTGTGCTAAAACCCAAAAGTTAAGTTAGACACTGTTAAAATTTGTAGGCTGTCAAGGCTGTGAACTGTACACCCACAGTGAGTCCAATATACCAACCTAATGTGGACTTTAATCATGGTGGGTGAGCTTTGTTTGCTTGCCCGAGGCCCAGTAGTAGGCAATGAACCAAACTAACTGATTGACTGCTTGATTGACCAAGCAGTAGCCAATCAAGTAGTTTTCTATGTCTCACTTCCCATTTCTGTAATTACTTTCAGATCAGGTTGTTTACTGGAGTTTTCAGAACCTATTCTCATTCTGGGGGAACCTACCTGGCCTTGTGCCCCACCTTACTTGCACCTTGTCTCAGTTTGGTTTTGCCCTGCTCAAGTAAACTCTACTAAATTTAATTGTCTAAGGGATTTTCCTTTCAAGAGTTTGGGTGTAGCTGGAGTGGGAACCAGGTAACTAGGCATAGGTTACTTACAGAGCCCATTGTGCTCACTGTCTTCTTGCTGCATCTGGACCCTTGAAGCACCACAGATTTGTATTGGTTCTCTTTTTGAGACTGTGACAAAAAACCTGACATTAGCAACTTAACTGAGGAAAGAATTATTTTGGCTCCTGGTTTCAGAGGGTTGGGCCCATAGTCAGCTGGCTCCACTGCTATGGGCCTCAAATGAGGCTGCACATCATGGTGGGTACCTGTGGCAGAGCACAGCAGCTTGTTCATGGTCGATGGAAAGCAGAGAAAGACAGGATTCAGGACATGCCCCCAGTGACATACTTCCTCTAAGTAGGCCCTACTTCCTGCTTTCACTTCCTCTCAGTGAAGCTGTCATATTATGACTCCATCAAGGGATCACTCCATTGATTAGGACAGAGCCCTCAGAATACAACCACTTCCCAAAAGCACATCAGTTGGCTGCTGAGCCTCAGTATATGAGCCCGTGTGGTGGGGGGAGCGTTTGTTTCATAGTCAAGCCATAACAGAGCTCTCTGAGTTTGAACAGAGTGTTTGGTCTGGGCTGAGTTTGGAAGTTGTGAGAAAAATAAGACTGGGTCCTGTAAGGAAATCTCAGATGTCTGACTGGGCCAGACTGTCCCCATCAAAGAAAAACGAACCTGAAGTGGGTTCAGCAGGTAGGTAAGACACCTGGAATACAGAGAATTGTGGGCTCATGTGGATCCAGGGAGAAAGAGAACTCCACCCTCTGAACTCCAGCAGGGTTAATTTAAGCTGTGAGAGAGCCCAAAACCTTGGGGTTTACCAATGGTCAGTGTATGCTGTGACAGGGCATAGGAAGTTTATGGGATGTGTGGTGACTGCTGGGTTATACAGCAACTGGATTAGGACATGATAAGAATTCCTAGAACCTGTACTTTTTTAGAGGAAGGGGTGCCTTTACCAGCAAGAAGCTGGAACTACAGCGGCCATGATGATGGAGTTTTGCTTTGATAAAATTGTTTCTTTTTAGGGTCCATTAGAAAAGCAGGGATCAAAAACCCATGAAAACAATGAGGTGCATTTTTTGATTTTCAGACAGGTTTCTCACTGTGCAGCCCACGCTTGGCCTCAAACTTGCCATCCTCCTGCATCAGCCTCCCAAATGCTGGGGTTACAGGCTGGGCTACCATGCCTAGCACTGGGATGTATTTTTAATCGTCACATGGAGGCTTTTAAGAAAGTAAACGTGTGGGGGTTGTTTATAGAAGCCGAGCCCTTTGATCAGTGTAATGTGGAAAGAATGGTGGTCTAAGTGGAAGATGTTCTATCGTCCCTCTTTGCTAATGGGCCTCGCCCTGGACCCAGTAATTTAGTTACAAGTACGCAGGCAGTGAGGAAAACTGCCTGGTGTTTTATTTTTTATTTTTTATTAGTGAAGGAAATTTATGTATGCATGTGGAGCGGAGAGAAGATTAAGTCATCGGAAGGTTTTATAATGAAGAATGCAAGAACAAGTGTCACCTTTGACCACTGTGTCTTAACTTGGCTTCTTCCACTTCTCTTTGTCTTGGAAAGTAATGGTATTTAGGCCTAAAATAATCAGTGAAGAAGAAGTTCAGGGTGAATTGATTCAATCTTTCTGAGATCAGCAAAGTGGGCAAGGTGTGAAGAAACGATCCTCAGGTGGAATGGTTTTGACACCATGAGTGGGCCTTTAGGAGAATGGAAGATGGTCTGTGAACATGCCTGATCTCATCTGACCTTGGAAGCTAAACAGAGTCTGGCCTGCTAGTACTTGGATGGGAGAAGAATGGAGGATGGTTTGTACAAAGGTCTGTCTGAATTAATGACATCTCTCTTGAGAGAAGAACTAATCTTTAGAAGATTGATAACAGTCTTTTTTGGAGGTTCTATCTTTAAATGAGGAGAATTCAGCTTTGCATTTTGATATTTTTTCGTGTACCTTTGATTTTATTCAGTATAAATATGCTTATGTAATATATTTTGGATGATACTTCCTGAACTCTTTCAACAGTTAGATTTGTTTAATGAGCAACTCAAGCAGACTTAAGAATGTAGCAAGTATATTAGATGAATGTAAATGGATAGACATTTGTAAATAAGCTTGTCCTAGTTTGGAGAATCTTTAACTTGACGATTTATGTCTTGGAGTTGGGTTGTTTAATTAAGTGGTTGATATTTGTGATATATCTTAGTCATTTTTAAGTAAATTAAAATACTAAAGCTTATTATGGGATTAATGTGAGTCTGACTAGAGAGAGATTTCCTAGTTAATGATTGGGGTAGGCTATTGGAGATAGCTGAAAATAGTTCTGAAAATAGCTGTTCACTACTCTCAGTGAGAAAATGTGGAAAGTGTCCTAATTGGAAAATATGGAGTAATGAAATGATAAGATGGTTGCAGCTGACAATGTGTGTCATTTAACAGATGCTTGGCCATCTAATTGAAACACATTCTACTAAGGTGTGGGAACATAGTGACTAGGGAGGTGTAGTTTCTTCCCTCGTGGAGGTCATAGGAGAAACAGAGGTATGAGTACAGTATAAGTAAGAAAACACAGAAAATCAGGGCTGTAAAGAAGAGATGGCCTACTTCCTGTTACCCATGTTCGCACCTGCAAACAGCTGAAGGGTTGAATTGAGCCCAAGTCAGCAATTTGCACTGTCACTTAGTACCAAACATAGTGCTGGTCTCACAGTGTAGAGTTTGATAATGGGTAAATTCTGCCAATGGGCCATCTTATTTTGTGCAGTATAGAAAAGTTCAGGGTATTTCAGTCTTCTAGTAGACCTGAGGAGTGTTGTCCTATGATGAAACATGTTCCTAAAGATTGTACAAAATGCTGATGCAAAATAGCTCAAAATTGCTGGCTTCCTAGCTTGTCACTAGAAACTATGGTTGCTAGGAATTGAATTCTAACAAACATGGTAATTAAACTAGAAATAACTTCTGTGTGAGGCATCTATGACATGTTTTTGGTAACTGAAGCTGCAAGATCTAACTATGCAAACTTAGAATTTTGCTGGTTGTGTTGAAACAGTTTTCTTGGAATGTTGGTCTGCTCTTGATAGAAAATAGGGCTTGATAAGATCTTTTGATTACTTAGGAAAAATGAGTTTTCTATTGAAGAGCTGAGACTTATCCTGTGTATTTACCTTTGCAGTCTTTTGTCATTTCTTGTTAACTGACTGACTGCTATTCATTGTGACCTGTAATCTATTATGGTCAAAATTTTTCACACTTGATATTGTTGACAAACTTTCAGTCAAGTTTTAAACTTGCTTTGACTTAATTTTGAACACTTTATATTTTTGACAAACTTCTCAGTCACTTTTTAAACTGGCTTTGACTTCAAGCTAAGTTTGGAACATTCTAGAAGGGTTCCTGGACCATCTGAAAGAAGCACATTAAACTAATTCAGTTTTTCTGAGCTATTAAATTGTATGGGAAGCATGTCAAATAAGTGATGCTGTATCTTCTTTGTGTTGTATTTATGTGGATGCATTACATGTTTCTGAAATTATTTTGTAAATTTCTGATAGTCCTGGTATAACACTGGTAAATTCTAGCTACCGTAAAATGTATGCAACGGAAATAGCTGAACATCTTGTCAATTGTGACATTACTGTAATGAACTCTTGAAAAGTGTTTCCTCTTTAAAGACACTCATGGAAAGAACTCTGACAAGTATTGGGGTTTTTGTTTGTTTTATAATTTAGGGATCATATCTTTGGATTGAGAAAGAATTCCTGGAATTCATGGAGAGACTGATTGTTCATGAGAACACAAATCCAACAGAAGGCAGAAGGAATTGGTTGGATACTGGGGAAATACTTAAAAGAGGTCTTCATGCTGCGCTGGCCAGTGCTGAGACAGTTGTGATGTGCAGTTTGAATAATCTCCTTAAGAGTGATCACCTGTAGTAACATAACAAATGAACTATGCTTACACACCTGAAATACAGAAAGAAAACTTGAAAGGAAGTAAATTCATTGTTAAGCATGGACTCAGGGAGTCCCTGAACAGGTGTCTTGTTTTCCCTGAGTCTTTAAAGTTTCCATGGTTTTGCACCCTGACTAACCAGAGTGGACAAAGTGATACATGTTAGGGGAAAATTTTGGTGTAGTGATAGTTCTAAAATGGCTAAAGTGGCTCAGGACTGTTGTTTGGTTTACCACACCCATAATCCTGATGGTGTGGTTCTGCTACCTTTTAGACTATTTGAGGGATCCCGTAGTTGCTGTCATTGATGGGATATGGATATATTCTGGACATAGTCTGTGTTGTCTGGTTTTATAGGTGCTTTCCAAGGAAGAAGTCTGATGTTATAACAGTAATAAAAGTGGGTGTAGCTCAGTGGTAGTGCACTTGCCTAGCAAGCACGAGGCTCTGGGTTCCATCACCAGTACCACAAAAGTTACTCGAATGTGTGTTTTCTTTCTAAGACATTCTTGGAGAGAGCTCCAGCCATGGTGAAACCCATTTCACTAGGTAGACTATGAAGAAAGTATGCCAGGTTCTTCTCACCACCTACACTACAGTAAAGCTTCAGGGCTTAGAACTTAAGGCCACATCTTATATTGCAAGGGAACCCTTTGGACTCCTGGATCCGTTTATCTGAAGGAAACTGTAAGGTAAAGCTGATCAGGAAAAACTTCCCCAGAAGTAGAAGACATCTTAGATGTTGACACCTTTTCCCAGGATGCTATTTGCATTCATGAAGGTGTTTAGAATCAGAATTATATAAATTAGGCAGTTTTCTCATTACTTCAACTTCAGAGAGATGAACATTTTACTATAGAGCATTCTTTTAAAAATTATAGTTTTTCAAATAAAAAGTAGAATAAGTAGAAAAGTGTGCACCTAGAAGCAGTCCACTTTGATTTTTAATAGTGTAATCTGTCAATTTGAATAAGATCGTAATATTTCAAATATAAAATTTTTACAAGCTAAAAACATGGGGACTTTTCAGAAATGTCAGTCATAAAGGACAAAGGCTGTGAATATGTTCCCAATAGAGGAGACTGTAGACACGATAAACTCCCCTCTTTGGGTGGATACTAAGTACATGGGAAAGTGCTGGAAGGACATCTTGGGACAACTGCAAAAACTAGAATAGCAATGATAGATGAAAATATTGCATGTGTAAAATTCACTGAAGTTGACCACTGTGCTTTTGTTGTGCAAGGAAATTCCTATTTTCAGGAACAGCTTGTGCTCAAATGATTTAGACGAAACTTGAATTATATTATTGTGAAGGAAAGAGCACATGGGGTAAGCTGCTAACAGTAGGCAAACCTGAATTGTGGCAAATGGCATGAGTGTTGTTTGTTTCTGTTTTAGCTTTTCTGTCCTATTTTAGTTCATGTGGCTTTTCTTTATATTTAAAAAAAAATTTTTTTTGACTCAAGGTCTTGCTGTGTAGCCCAGACTTGTCTTGAATTTGAGATTCTCTTGTTTCTGCCACCTGAGTCCTGGATTATAGTTGTGTAATTACTGTGCCTGTCTAAATTTGAATTTTTTTCTAGGTAAGAATTGAAATAATTGGGCTGGGTGTGGCCGTGCAACCTATACTCACAGCACTCTGGAGGCTGAAGCAGGATTGTGAGTTCAAAGGTCAGCCTGGGCTACTTAGCAAGACCCTAAACTCTTTCACTACCCCCCCAAAAAGTGAATAGCAGTACAGGACAAGACCTCTCAGTGTGTGCTGTATATAACCCTATGTATGTTCAACCCAGGGAGAATTTTAAGGACTCAAGTTGAAAACATCTTGTGGTGTCTCATGGTACTCCAAGAGGTTGACTTTTGTAGTCCTTGCCCTTGAAATTGGACATATTCAGTGAAGGACCTTAGAGCCTATGACTTCTGACTTTGGGGTTCTGCATGGTCTGTGGCAGGTGGAGCAAGGAGACTTGCTCAGTCCTCCTCACAGGGACTGAGGCCCACGGCACATATGTGTGCAGCCCTTGGCTTGGGGCCCTGCATTGGACCTAGGGTTCAGCCACCTGTCCAGTAGACTTAGCCCCTCAAAGCCCGGGAGCCTCTGGTGGGCGCCTCCAGGCTACTCCTATCCTTGCTCCCTGCTATTCAGCAGCTCAGCAACCATCTGGAGACTACTGGACAGGACTAGACACATTTTCCTGTTTAAAAATAGTTCAACAGCTGTGGGTTCGAGGCTCCCAATCCCGAGGATGCCTTATTGCTGGGGCTCCCAGGGGCTGTGCTCCCAGAGGTTGTGCCAGGGTGCTTGTTAGAGCTGGGATTTGAAGACGACCAGGCTGTGACCTTCTTCCTGCACATGAGAAAACTAGGGCCCAGGAGGAGGTTTGGTGACCTGCCTGAGGCAGAGGTGGGCTCACTTGGTTGTCACTTACTTGGGTTAGCCCTTTCTAGCAAGATAAAGGAGCCCCCATATGTGGCTTTATGCTTGCCCCTCCCCACATGGCCCCTCTAGAACTTGTTACCACGTGTTCTGGGTTTGCCTCCAGTAAGACGTGTGTGAGGGTTTAAGTAGCACATAAGAAGTAGAGCAGGAAAATCCACAGAACATGTAACTTTCCTAGTTTGGTTGTTTTCCCCCCTTTTTAGCAGTGCTGGAGATTGACCTCAGGCTTGCACTTGCTACTCAAGTGCTCTATCACTTGAGCCTCGCTTCAGTCCTTTGCTTTTTTAGTTTGTTTTTCATATAGGGTCTCATGCTTTTGCCTGTGTGGCCGTGGACCTTGATCCTCCTACTTCTGTCTCCTGATAACTTACCATTTAAGGGTTCAAGTTCAGTCGCAGTAAGTACATCATAATGTGCAACCATCACTACTACCTGTCTCCAGAACTTTAATCTTCCCAAACTGAAGCTCTGTATGCATTAAATAAATAACTTCCCTTGCCTTCAGCTCCTGGCAATTGCCATTCTGCTTTCCTGTCCTCATGAATTTGAGCATTTTAGGTCCATCCTCTAAGTGGAATCATGCAGTGTTTATCCTTTTGTGTCTGACTTATTTCACTTGGCATAATATCTTCAGGAAGCCTGTGAATATTATTTAAGGCTGAATAATATTCCATCAAACACATAGACACACACACACACACACACACACACACACACACACACATTTTCCTTATTCATTCATCCATTGAAGGACCTTGGTATCATTTCCATCTTCAATTAATGTTGCCATGAATGTGGGTGTAGAAATATCTGACCAGGTCCCTGTTCTCGCTTCTTTTGAGTATATGCCGAGAAGTGGAATTGCTGGTTGAATGCTCATTCTGTGTTAATTTTTGAGATGTTCTCTGCTAATGTGTGTAGACATCCCTGATCATCAAGGGCTTAGACTCAGTTTGCTGGGGCTGTAGCCCTGCCCTGGCCCCTGCCTTCCTGAGCGCTCAGCCTGGCTCTCCACCTCCTCCCTTTTCTTTCCATTAAGCTTAAGTGGAGAGTCGAAAGGACCACCTGTTTTTTTTTTTTTTTAATTCATTTAAGGACAATTTTTGTAAATTGGTGCTTTTAGTCTTTTGTTTTGGA
This sequence comes from Castor canadensis, assembly GCF_047511655.1. Taxonomy (NCBI): domain Eukaryota; kingdom Metazoa; phylum Chordata; class Mammalia; order Rodentia; family Castoridae; genus Castor; species Castor canadensis. Next base: position 86,817,112 of record NC_133397.1, on the reverse strand, counting down.
TTTCATGTAGTTTTGTTTTTTATAACTAAGCAGTGTTGATAGTTGATTTGACTTGCGGGATTTTTCTAACTTGTTCTCAGTTACATTTAGACTTAACATTAAATATTATGGGGGAAAGAATGGGACTGTCAGGAGGTAGGAAAGGAAGGAAATCTTGTTTCTATTACGTGGATGAACTTGGGCCTGGTTTCCTTTTGTGTGCAAGTGAACTAATGATCTGAGACTGAGAGGAATGTTAGGAATGATTGGGAGGATGATCTGGACTACCTGGGGAGGAACAGCCGCTGTGCTCAGTTACCAGTCTGTTGTTCTTTATTCATTGTGCAACAGTTGGAAGCTATGTGTGGTCTTCAAAATTAAACAAACCAAAAACCTATTGTCCAAACCTTGTGTCAGGGGCTGACTTTGGTCCTCCACTTGTGAAGGGAGAAGCAGTGACGGTGGGCAGGGCATGGGGCATTGCTCAGGTTTGAATCTCCAGGACTGTGAGACTCATGGAGCCCCACTCAGCTTCCTTCAGGCTCAGATGAGGAAGCTGGGCCCTCCCCTCCCTAGCTCGTCTTAGCTCTGAAGGATCAGGGATTCCAAAGCCTGAGTGTGTGCCTGGCCTGTTGTCTAGAATTCTGTTCTACTCTCCACAGGTGGAGACACATCTCTCAGTGGCTGTAAAGTCATCTGAGAGATTTAGAAGCCCAGAAATGGGAGCCTGATGTTCTAAACTCCACAACTTCAAGGCCATGAGGGAGCCAGAATTGCCCATTACCTGGTTGGTGCTGAGACTCTGTAGCCCAGAATTCCAATAGCAGCCCCCAAGGCCGTGTGGCTCTAGCACCATCCACATTCAGAAGGGGAAGGGGCTGTGTGTATCACTTCTGCTTGCTCAGAAATAGAAGCAACCCATCTTTAAAGAACTGGGTAGGAGCTCTTTGCCTTCCTCAAGATGTGGTCACTGTCTAAAAATTGACCATGCCTGACTTTGTGCTTATCTATCTTCACTTTCTTCAAGGAAGAACAGCTATCTTTGAAGGCCCTTTCCATTCTTTATTAGCAGAACAATAATAGTGTTTTGCATATTTGTGTTTCACTTCCTACATTGTTCAATCTGAATGTCAACTTTTGTCTGGGCCACTTGGTACCCCCATTTTGGAATCTGAGGTTCTGCATGGCCCTCTGATTTCTCAAGCCACTGGAAGCAGTGCCCTGATACCTTGTCTTTTCTCTCCACAGTGCTGACTGGCCAGCAGTGCTCACTCCAGAGGAGTTTATGGGAAGTCCACACATAGCCAGTTGTGACGCTTGTGGTAGAAATTCTTACTTTCTAGGTATTATAACCTAATTGGGCCTTAAGAAGGGGAGAATGAAGCCTGAGTTCACAACTCGAGTCCCACAAAGTAAATACATAAATAAAATAAAATGTCTAGTGAGTGAAGGAAGAGCTGAGAGCTCAAATATAGTTTGGGGACGTCTCTGAAGTTAACGAATGTGTCTTGTTTGCCCTGCCTAACTCTGGCATTAGGGAAAGGTGACAATTTTAAGGCATTAAGATGCTCCCAAACCTCTAGGGTCTCCATCTTACTGCTGTACTATGAAGGCCACCACACCTGCCCTCTGCAGGCTGTTCCACATTATTGTGAGGTATGCAAAGCCAGGAAATGTTGCCTAGCACATGTAATTGATGAACTTGTGGGCTTGTGGTTTTGGAGTGACTTTCAGCAGAGGACCACTGGAAGTACAGCCTTGAGGCTGTCCCCCAGGGCTTTCTTTGGGAATGAAGTAAGGATTTTTTTGAAATAAATGGCATTCTAACAGATCATACTCTACTGTACTTTGTGAAGATAAAACTTGTGGAAAAAAGGCTTTTGTCTGTATGTGCGTGTGTGAGTGTCTTTGTATGTTTTCTGAAGTTCCTGATGCTGCAAGTGCTTCATAAATCTGTCAGAATGGTATTCCTAATGATGCAGAAGTCATGGAAAATGTGGTGTTCCTGTGGCTTTTTCTTTAAAGCCTTGTCTTGTGTTCCTTAGGAGGGAGTGGCTGGGAGTAGAAGGTTAAGGAATGCAGGGTTGTGTTGTCAGAATCTGAACTCTGGCTCTAGCACCACAAGTGGGCCCTGTAGTTGGAGTTTTGTGGATTGCAGGGTTGCACTTGTTTCCTGGAAGTGGTGCTGGCAGAGGAGTAGCCGGATGGCCGCTCCCGCTGGATTGTTTAGATGCTGAGTGCATTTGTCATGCAAGACTGCCTGTTCTTTCTACACAAGCATGAAAATATCCTTTGCTCAGAGGAAATTGATTTGCGCACAAATGGCACGAGCCTTGGTGAGCTTAGATTGTCTGGGAAACAGCCTGGCTGTGTAGAGCTTAGTTCTGAGGATCTCTGAGAGGGTGAGGGCTCTGACTCGGGGAGCACTTCGTCCTTGCCTGATCTGTGAGGAGTGCCACCGTGTCCCATCCCAACGCTGTGAGGGACTGTCCCCAAGGGGCTCCTCATAACTGGACATAGAATTCTCCCCAGGGCTTTGTAAGTAGTAAGCAACTTCTCCTGGCAGCTGCGCCCAAACAGGGAGTTTGCCCTCCAAGCTGGAAGGGAGAGAAGTCACATGCCCAAATTCAGGCTTAACTCGTGGTCAGGCTACTGCAATGATGTCCTCTGGTCCTCCCTCGCCTTCCATAGGAACTCTGACCAGAGCTTCTCTTACCTCAGCTAAGCGCTTACGTACTGATCAGCATGAAGCTTCCTTCCTTCCTTCCACCCTTCCATTGCTTTTGGGAAATCTGAAAGCATTTCTCATAGTTTTGAGATATCAGATGGCCATGTCTTAGGCACCCAATATTTCAATGCTTTCTTTATGTCATGGTACAAACACTTTCACAAATAAGTGTCTGTAAAGAAAGGAGAAAGGGGATTCATGCCTATAATCCCAGCTACTATGAGGCAGAGATCAGAGGATCACAGTACCAGGTAAACCAGGGAAAAAGTTAGTGAGACTCCCCCATGTCAGGAAACAAGCTGGGCATGGTGGGGACCTTCTGTAATCCCAGGTATAAGGGAAGCCTAGGTAAGAGCATTGAGGTCCCAGTTTGGCTAGGGCAAAAAGTGTGAGACCCTTTCTGAAAAATAACTAAGCAAAAGGGGCTGGAGTGTGGCTCAAGTTAGTAGAGTACCTGCTCAAACCAAAAACTAAATAAAGAAATAAAAGAAAGGGAAGGTTTGAGAAAGGGAAGGAAAAAAGTTTGAGCTATTTTTCTGTTGGAAATTATAACGAATCCTCAACCTCCTTTCTCCTGCTAATCTGGCGGCCTCTGGAGGAGTTGGAGTTACAGCCAGGGGCCATGGGAGGAAGTGTTTTTTGGCTGAGTGGTGAAAGTGTATGGCTTTGTTCTTGGATCTAAACAACCAGCTGTCTGATGAAGTGAGGAGTCCTCCTCCCACAGCTCTGAACATACAGGAACATGGAAGGAGCCAGTGTCCTCCCCTTGGAGCCATGGGCAGGATCAGTCACAAAACATTTTCACAGGGCTTGTGGGGGAGCTGGGAATCCCATGCGTGATTGTCCCCGCTGGAGGCACTGATAAGGAGCAGGCCAGTGAAACCACCTGTAGAGAACTGGCAACATCTTTGTGATCCTGCTCTGCCCTAAACACTGGGAGATTGTCACTGAGCGCTTGGCACTTAGTTAGCAACAGTCACACCCTGTCATACCCATAGCATTCACAAGCTGCTCATTTGCCCTTTGCCCTTTTATCATCTGGCTGAATCTCCTGCTGTTTTATGTAGTCACAAGTCCTTAACCTTGAGGTGAGCATAGTTCTCTGCCTTGCCATGGCATGTCCCTCTGTCCCTTTCACCCTTTACTGGCAGCACTTTACACAGCTGGATTACATAGCTTCATCACCTGCTGGGCCGGATACTTTATTCAACAGACCCCACAGTGCAAGAAAATACACCCATTTTACACCCTGACCAAAGTTTGCCCTTACTGTGTGGGCTTGGGGTATGGCACCCTGCTGGGAGCTACAACACTGGTAGAAAACCCAACTGGGTGGGCTGATCTTCAAATTCTGGGGGACTGTTGGTTTCAAATTTATTTTCCAGCCTTAACAATCACCATCTTGAATGGCCCAGGCCTTTGTTTTTGTCCCATGTGTGGTGTCCATGGAAGCAATCTATCACAAGGGCTGGCTGGCTATCCTTGGGAGTGAAATGGAACAAAATCACCACTATAATGTATTTTAACTTTCAGTCATGATTTAATTCTTTAAATTAGAACATAAGTATGATGATGTTTTCTTGTGTGGTTTCGTAAATAAATGCCAAATGTAGAAAAGTAGAAAAATGCAGGAGAAAAACGCATCCTAGTGTTCAACTTTTTCTGTGGATTTCCAGCTGTACCTGTGTGGTTGTGAGAGCCTGAGGAGTATGGATGCCTTCCAGGAAGTTCTTCCCCCTGGTGAGGTGACTGTGGCTCTATAGGACTTGCCACTCTCCTGCCAGGACACCTGTCCTATTTCAGCAAGTGACCTGCAGGTGTGAGGGCCTCTTTCTGTATCACTCCTCAAATCTCCCACCTGTCAGCCCAAGCATTGTAGCAAGAGGCTGCTTTGGGGACTTTTCCATGTGAGTGCCAGCCCCTCCCCCACTCACTTGCTGTGTGACGTTGTACCAGCCAAGAAACCTCCCTGAGCCTTGGGGATAGAACCATATCCACTTTCAGGATAGGGAGACAACTAGGAGGTTGTGCATGGGAGGAGCTTGTGACAATCCCTGACAAGTGTCCTGTGTGACACTAAGAATGGAGTGGACTGAAATGATTTGCATTCATGCAGGCACCACTGGTAACAATGTTATAAAGGACAGAATGAGATCTGGCTCTCAGATTTTCCCATAATGCCCCTCAGAGTTCTTTGTCTCTTAGTCTCTCCTCAAAGAGCTCCTGCAGAAGAAAAGCTTTAACTCTCCTGGTCAGCGAGAGGAGAGGAGAGGATCCTTCCCTCAGGCTCTGTTAGGTCAGGCTGTCTGAGGTCGCCATGCAACTCATGTCCCATGTTTCTGTGTTGCTGAATTTCAAAAGGGCTAAAGAGAGCTACAAAATAGAAATATATAAGGGAATAATTTTTTAAATCCTGCAATTATTTTTTACATTGAGCTCCGATAATAGGGATCAGGTCCTAAGCTTTAAGGCACAGTCACCCCAGGTGGGTATCCTTCCTGGCATGCAAGTGTGCATATGTGTGTGCTTGTGAAAGACGCTGGGTCCTTGGCCCAAGCATAGTCTGTGGCCATGAGCAAGCTGTTAAGGTGGGCACAAGTCATCTGCTATAGGGGTCTGTTCAGAGCTTCCTGGGACTCCCTTTCTTGTCGTGTTTGTGCCTCGGGTCTCTCTGTTCTGATATGAGCATTCTTGCATTGGCCTTTGCGTTGGTTACTTGAGCAGTGAGACGGTTGGGTAGCTTCATCCTAACGTGGGCTGCCTTAGCGCACCTGCCTCACGTTCTAGCTGACCGCGGCAGCCAGCTGCATCTGATTGCAAAGGCTCTGCTTACATGTGCAGTTCTCAGCCTCGGCTGCACAGGCCAGGTCCTGGAGCACTACCTGGCACTGTCTCAGGCCACACCCCAGGCCCCTAGTCCCTCTGGCATCAGGACTTCCAAAGCTCCTCTGGTCTATTGCTCAGCTTGGAGAACCTGGTAGAGGAACCCACAGCCAGGGAGGAGAGCCTGGGGTCATGGATGCCCTTGGAGAACAGAGGGCATTCCTTTCTGCTGAGCCCAGAGGGTGGTGTGGGGGGAAGGGGAGGCAGTGAGAAGGAGGAATGGAATATTGAGGGTGGGAAAGGAGGTTTGTGCAGAAGCAGAGAGGCGGGGACCAGGTGATCCATGTGACGTCCTCTGCACCTAGTGTGGTTCGTATCCCACTGTCCTGTTCTCTGGCTGGAGGGGGCTTCATGCAGGGGTAGCATGGAGCTGAGGTTTCAGCTGCAGGTTTATGGGGAATAGTTGCTGGGGCCCCATATAACCAGAGGCTCTTCACTCGCAGCCTGTGACCACCTGAGCAGGCTTAAGCTATCTGAGACAGGGCCCCAGTAGGACCTGAGGCCCCTGGGTGGGGGCTGGGGTGTTGAGAGCAGCTTGAGAGCCACACCTGTTGAAGTGACCCTGATGAAGTGACAAGAGTGGCATTAGTGGCACTGGCTCTTGTGGATGGAGAGGACATTTTCAAGAACTGGCTGAACACTGACCACTGTCTCCTTACAGAGAAATCCTGAGGTGTTCACCCTTTCCCAAGGTTAAACATTATTTTGGCCTCCTTAGTAGCTAACTAGTCTTCAATTGTAGCCTCCTTCCAGAATGGGCCCTTTGCTGCTGTTAGATTATTGACAAGACCGGACAATGGGTAAAATAAACGGTGACGTTAATGGCTAGTACATAGAAATTTCTCACAAAACCCACTCTGGGTGCAGAAAGGCTGGCTGAGTGAGATGTTTAGGTTATGAGAGAGAGCTAGGTTTTGTTTTGTTGTTTGTGGTGCTGGGGTTGGGATCCAGGGCCTTGGACCAGGCAAGTACTTTTCCTCTTAGCCACAACCCCAGCCCTACCATGGCAGGTCATGGAGAGACATCTCCTTGTGCAGTTCGAGCCTCCTCTGGCTGGGGCAGGAGCCCCTCTCTGGGTTGGGCAGTTGGTGAGTTTCTGAGGCCGCTTTAATTAGGTACCACAGTCACAGCAGCACAGCAGTGCTAGAGTCTGCAGAGAACTAGGTGTGTGCTGGGGTTTGCTCCTCCTGAAATGGGGGGAGGGGTGTGCCTCCCTTATCTTGTCCCAGCTTCTGCTGGTTGCTGACATTCTTGGGAGTTCCAAAGACAGGCAGCTGACCTTTGCCTTGTCTTCATGTGGTCATCTGCTCATGAGGACCCCACTCTAGTCCAGTGTGACAATCAACTAACATTAAGTTCTGTTTCTCCTAACATTAATGTACAAAACTACATCTGCAGTGACCCTTTTTTTTTTTTCAGTAATAGGGCTTGAACTTAGGGCCTTATGCTTGTTAGGCAGGTGCTCTGCCACTTGAGACATGCCTCCAGCCTTTTTGGCTTTGGTTATTTTTCAGGTGTAACGCCTCATGTTTTTGCCCAGGGCTCATGTTGGACTGCAATCCTCCTACCTATGCCTCCTGAGTATCTGAGGTTACAGGTATGAATCAGCATGCCTGGCTTGTTTCTTGAGATGGGGTCTTGCTAACTTCTTAAGCTGGACTGGACTCAAGTCACAATCCTCCTGATCTCTGCCTCCTGAGTCGTTGGAATTACAAGTGTGTGCTATCATGTTGGGACTGATGGAGGTGAGGCCACACAAGCCACACAGCTAATAAGGGACAGAATCAGGATTTGAATCCAGGACTGTGTGACTCGAGGGCAACATAGGACTTCCATAGTTGACACTAGTTGACAGTGACTGCATTGTTTTGGGATTTCCCATGGAGCACAATCCCTAAGTCTTCTAGTCCTTCCCATTACCCAGCTACAAGAAACCAAACAATAAGACACTGCTTTCCCACCCCCTTTCCTTTCACAGGAGCAATAAACAGCACCCATTACCAAAAGGAAACTCAGAAGCGCTCGATTAGTTTGGTGGAAGTGGTGACACTGAGTGGATTTTTTCCTTATACATATTTCCATTTTTATCATGTTAACAACCCGAGCTTCTGTGTAGTGGAATAAAGAGAAGCCTTGCAGTCCTCAGCTTCTTACCACCCTCCTGCATATTGCTGGTCTCTTTTATGTCATTAGTCTTTCCTGACAGGGCCATGTGCTGTTTCTTTGGATGACTGTCATCTCTGGATGTAAGAGCCAGGTCAGTAGAAGACCTGGGTTTGTGATGGCCTTGGCTCCACAAAGGCCCTGGCTGGTCTCATGGACCAAGAATCTGCAAGGCTACTGCAGCCCTGTTTTAAGGCAGGCTTGGACCCACTGGATTTCAGGATCACAGTTCCCAGCACCAATCCCCGCAAGAATGAGATGGCCAGGGATATAAGCTGCCTCCATGCCATCTTATTAAAGTTCCATTTGATTTGATTTGTTTTTCTAATTACTCTCTCCAAGTTTGTTTTTTTGGCACATGTTTGGTGGTGTTGGGGTCAGAAAATGAATCTTTGGGGTCAGAAGGACAGATTTCTTAAAAAGCAGGTTAGGTGACCATTGTCCCCGTGTTGTGCAGTGGCCACAAAGCCAGGCAAGCTGTCACTCTGTTGTCTCTCCCTTTCTTCCTTAACTCTGCCTTGGATTTGTCAGGGCTCACATGTGGCTGAGTCCTGGCAGCGTTTTATAGACCCGGTCTGTGATAAAGTCGCCTCCCAGGGAAGTCAGTTTGTGGGTGATGGGTTGCTTTCTGATTTCCAGTGGCTGGAACCCCCCCTCTAGAGGAAGGGGTGCATTCTCCCTACCCCACCTTGCCCTGCTTTCCTACTTTTTCTGTTTTCTGGAATTAATAGTTACAGTCCCATCCTGGAAGAAAAGTCCATGCATCTCAGACAACTCATTTTGTACCTCTGGAGACTTCTACACTGTATGCTTATTTTTCTCAAAACAAAGAAACTATTTAATCCTTGAGATAAATTTAGTTACTAAAGTGTGTATCTTTTGCCCAGTCCAAGATAAGATTAGTGGGTTACTGTAACAGAAGCATGGAGCTGTTGGTGCTTGCAAGTCGCTGGAGGAGAGTGACAGATGGCAGGCTTTGAGGAATCGGATTTCATGATCAGATCTGCTGTGAACATACTCCAGCTACTTAGCATATGGAAAAACAGCTTCCTTCAAAGGGGCTCAAAGACTGTACTCTTTGAATTTATCTTATTCAAAGGGTTCATTGACAAGTACTTATTGAGGACAAACCAGGAGCCAGGTACAGCAGGTGTTGGAACAGATAAAGGATCCCAGCCCTTCTCCTTTGTCCCCTTGTATGTGTACTGAAGAAATACCCAACATTTACTCATAGCAAGTTAGGTATAATTTGGTGTCTTGCATCAGGGACAAATGTTGACATGAAAGTCAGAAGAAAGTAGGGGTTTTGTTGTGAAGATGGTAAACAATCATGCCAAATGCTGCTGTGCTAAGGTTGTTGCCTTTGGCATACCTATATAGAGCCTGCTGTGGCCTTGCTGGCCACCATTTGTACCTTCTCTCTAGCAAAAGACCAATCAATTAATGTGTGCCTGGCACCGAGTGGATGTTCAATAGATACTCTTTTTAAAAATTGCCATTGCACGTGAGTAATTTCTTGGGATGCATAGAGCTTGTTAGGCTTAATGAGACAGGCATTCGCATTCCTTTCCTGCATCTGTTTGCAGCTCTGTGGGCTTCCAGGGGAGCACTTCCCACGTGAGGAGCCAGAGCCCACCACCCGAGCCCTGCCTTTCATTTTGAACTTGAGCTCTGGAAATGTCTTCATCCACTGGCCCCTTGGGCTCCGGTATTGATTTCCATTTTGCAAAGGAGGCACACTGTTGCCTTCTTTATTTTTCTCAGATTATCAAATCCCTCTAAGCTCTATTTCCTGCCTTTAATTATGTCCCGAACCATTAAACCAAAGCGTGGCTCGAGGGGTGGAGGTGGAACGGTGGCCCTGATGGCATATGGTGCTGCACTTGTGATTACGTTCAGCTGGCAGACTGATGTGTGTACCACGTGCTCTGCATCTTGTTGGACAAGTTTAACGCCTTTCTGCAGCTGCCTCTGAACCTGAAATGAGAAGTCTTTGTTTCGTGTTCAGTCTTGTGTATCTGTGTGTGGTGTTTTTCTTTTTTTTTTTTCTCCCGTTTCCAATTCTCAGTGTCTCCTGAGTGGGAATGAAATACTCTGAATGTGTGGTCAGTTAGAAACGAGGCTAGAGGACGTGTACCAAGTGGTTATTGCAAAGTAGCAAGATGTGAAATAAGCTTAATTTTCTGTATTGTGCTTTTTATAAACTTTCTAAAATTCCTGCAGTAAAATGGATTAATTTTATAGTCAAAACATTGCTTTAGTGGGGCAAATGGAAACTCAACGTTATTTTCTTAGGGTTTTGAAAAAAATATTTTTTATAATTGGTCTTCTCTGTGACGCGGGGATATAGGCAATACATGTTGGGCTTGTTAAAAGAGGATGTCAAGACTGTTTGTGGTGGTACACTCCTGTATCTCAGCTACCAAAATTACAAAGGCAGGAGGATCTCGAGTTCCAGGTAAGCCTGGGCAACATAGCAAAAGCCTGTCTAAAAATTAATGTGTGTGGGGGGGAGCATCAAGAATGATAAAGTATTCATACCTGAACAAGAGATCTACTGTAGCCCTCTATACAGATACAAAAGTGTGCCAGGCTGTTAAAATATTTGATCTAGGAATATACAGATCCAATGAATGGAGAAATTAGAACTGTTTCACCAAGTGATCCTGGTCACCTTGAAGTAGCAGAAACAGACAAGAGAACACTGCCTGCCCTATTATATTTGATTGCAACACGGAGCCATAAGATAATTTTTCCTTTTTGTCTAGGCTTCATGGATTAGGGGTTCTGGTTCTTTGTGCAGGAAGGTAGGGATTAAAATGGGAAACAGAAATCTGTATTAGTAAGGCGTGTGGATTTGCACAGGGGAGGAACACCAGGACCATGAGCTTTCTATCGCAGGAGCAGCTGGGTCCTCCTTCCTGGACATGGGAGGGGCCTAGATGGGCTGTGCATGGCCCTGGATGGCCCTGGCTGTGGCAGTGGAGGTGGAGCAAGTCTGCTGTCTGCCTGTTCCCGGTGCCTCTGGCAGCTGGCCTTTCTTCTGAAGACTGTTCTGATCTTAAAGCCAGCCTCTTTGCTAATCTTGATTTTTCTCTCTCCCACCATTCCCGTGGCCTTCCATTTGTATAGACTTAAATGATCTTCCCTTACAAGACAGGCGATAGCCCTGTGTAAGCATGTGCCAGAAGGCAGACATTGCTTAAAGGATGGCCTAGCTATGGGAACGAAGGGAAGTGCTCATCCCCTCGGCAGCCACAGGTGCCAGCCTGGAACATGGTGACGTGCTGGGAACAGCCATCCTGACGGTGTTTCTGGGCAGGATGCTGGCAGTCATGAGCTGTGAGCATGACATCAGCCTGCTTAGAGGATCAGGCACAGGCCTCTAGCTTCACTCTGAGGCAAAGCAGACAGTTTGGACCCCAGCCAGGGGTTATTTACGGATCACGTTGAGGAATATGTCAGAGTTGAGCAGCGTGAACTCAGACCATGTTTATGTTCAGATGTCTTCGTGATTCCTCTTGTGGGGAATGGGGTTAGAAGACACACTGGGGGGAGTGGTACTGATTGGGGTTTGAATGCAGTGTCTTTGAGCTTGCTAGACAGCTGCTCTGCCACTTGGGCCATGTGTCAGCCTTGTTTTGCTTTAGTTATTTTTCAGATAAGCTCTTCCTTTTTTGCCTAAGGGCTGGCCTTAGACATGATCCTCCTAAGTGTCCCAGAAAAGCTGGAATTAGAGGTGTACATCACCACTCCCACTTTGTTTGTTAGATGGGCGTTTGGCTAACTTTTTGCCTGGGCTGGCCTCAAGCCATGATTGTCCAGATCTCCTCCTCCCAACTAGCTGGAATTAGAGGTGTGCTGTTTTTTGTTTATTTTTTGAGACGGTCTCACTGTGGAACTCAGGTTGGCTTTCAACTTGCTGTGTAGCCCAGCCGGGCCTTGCACTCGGAATCCTTGTGCTTCTACCACCTAAGTGCTGGGATTATAGGCATATACCACCGTGCCTGTCTAGGAAAAAACTTAGGTTTACTTTTGAGCTCAGCTGCAGAAATATCTGAATGCTAGAATTTCACAGATGTACCATCACGATCATGTTAAATTTACAATTCAGTGTATTCAGGATATTCACATTGTTGTGTAACCATCACCACTATCCATCTACGGAATTCTTTTAGTCTGCAAAGCTGAAACACTGCAGAAATTTTCAGTTCAAGTGAAGACCCTCCCCCTCCCCAAAAAAGTCTCCATCTCCTCTAATTGCTGCAGGGTCAAGAGTCAGTCTGGGCAGTGTAATGCCCCTGGCTGATAGAGGCTGGCAGCCACCCTGCCACCTGCCACCCTCTCACGATTTCCTGAGAAAGTAAAGGGATATTCCGTGGATGTCGTTGTTCCCATATGTCTGGGGTGAGGCAGACAGTTGACTGCTTGTCCTGATCTTGAGGATGAGGGCCTGTCCTGCCCTCCCAATGACCTTGAAATGCTGCCCAGGTGCACATGTGCTCAGACTCTGGGGTTTGTGTTGAGGATTCAGCAGGCTTGCCCATCATCTGCAATGGACACATGATCACCCTGTTGTCCACTCAGTGGTGAGAGATGAGCTTATTAGGTGGCTGTGGCTGGAGCATCCTAAATGACTTGGTGACTACCCTGTGGCTTTACCCACTGGTCTGTTGCATTCTCTGAAGAATAGCACTGGTACCTCTTGGTTTAGCAGAGATTTGTGGGAATCCTAAGGGATTCACACTGAAAGGGATGCTGAATTGTAGAAAATGATTTGGGGAAAAAAAGTTCAAAGATTATTCATTCGGATGGTGAACATGACTTGGCATAGAAGAATCCTGTGTTGAAAATGCAGATATCCCCAAGACTCCTTCCTTAGTAGAAAGGACATCCTGGGATCTTTTTAGTATTAATAAAGGATTTTTCCTTTATCTTGCTTGTGTGTTAGTGCATGTGTGTGTGCTGGGGATTGAAGCCAGGGGTTTGCACACAATAGCCACCCCAGCCCTCTGGTTCTGAGTTACTCACCTCCCCATACACCAACACAGTGACAACAGCCAAACGTAGCAGCCCGATATGAAGCCAGAGCACTCTAGCCCGTGCTGGTGTCCCCATCCTTGGTTTCGGTGCCCTGGGAGGAGATTGTCACACTCTGAAGACTGATGTGTATTGATGGGAAGTGTTTGCTCAAGTCACAGAACTTTCCATCATGGGGCTGCTTACATAGATTGTATCTGAGCCCAAAGTCATTGAGGAAGACCTGTGTTCTTTAATGCAAGGACAAAAAAGGAGTGTTGGTATTTTTAAAAAATGAGTTCTAGTACTCTATGGAGCTATTTCTGGTAGAAGCAGAGAACTTTGCCACTTCTGCCTGGGGTTAAGTACAAGGCCCAGCATATAGAAACCACAGAGCTGTGGGAAGGCTTTTCTCTGTGTCCCTGTTTGTCCTCTGTCTGGCTGTCATTTCATTTTAAGCTAGTCACAGGTCTCATTCATGGACATGAGATCCAGTCAGGATAAAGGGCTCACAGTTCCATTGCATGGAGACAAATTATTAGTGAGCCCCTCATTCTACAGCTTGTCACTCGACATCTATCTCAGCAGCAGTTGTTATTCTAAGAACCTAAAAATAGGAGTGTTTTGCTCGCTAGGATGCCAGGAGGATGTTCTGCAGTGCCAGACAAGCCACATGGAAACCAGAATGCACCATACAGGCTGCCCTGAGTCCTGGGAGGGGACTTGTCCCTGGAGACACAGGGAAAGGCTTGCCAGTTTCGGACTGTTGAGGAAGAGTCAGTCTGAATGTAGATGGAAGGGTAGGTTTTTGGATGATGGATCATTTCTAAAAATAATCGTTGCCCTGTCTTTAAAAGAGTTGTGGCCCACAGAGGTGAGCATGGACTCTGAGCAAGAGCTGGGCAGGTCTAGTGCCCCTTCACTTAGTGCTCAGAGCCTCAGCTGGGCCATCTCATCCATCCAAGGTGCTGTGAGGATTGGGCGAAAAATACACACAGTGTGTAGGGTGTCAGTATTTTAAAGTCACTATATATAGAGAGAGTATACATAGAGAGAGAGAGACTCTAGATATAGACTATATAAATTATAGATATAGTATTTATTAGCCTGCTAATAAATATCACCTAGAAGACAACAATGTGAATTCTGCTTCCTTATAAAAGGACTGAGTAACATTTTGCTTTACTTACATGCATAAATGACCCACTAGAAATTTGCAGACACCTCACCCTATTTTCTAAGAACTTTGAAAACTTTCTTTGCCATACACATCTTTTTCCTTTGCCTATTCAACAAAAACCTAAGAATTTTTCCTCTCTGAATTTTCATAACTCTCTTCCTCTTTTTTCTCCCTCTCCCTCTTTCTTCCCTTCTTACTCCCCCATACCTTTCCCTCTTTCTTTCCATCTTCTCTCTCCCCTCTCTTCCTGTGCCCCTCTCTGTCCCTCCCTCTGTTTCTCCCTCCCTCTCCCTCTTTCTTTCTGGGGATTGAATTCAGGTTCTCTGAACTTGCTGGGCAAATGTTCTACCCTTTGAGCCATGCCCTCCAGCCCTGAGTTTTATTTCTCCTTGCTGCCTTTCTTTTCCAGAGCTCTGCTGAGAACCTTCTTTGCCATGCCTTTCCGTTTTGCATCTTCTCTGTGATTTGGCCCTTTGGACATTGAATGACTCTATTCTGGGTGCTCTGGTTTGCCCCCTGCCCCTCTTTGGGTTTCTACAGGTTCTGTTTACATTTGTGCTAGTCTATAGGTAGGCACTGACTGGCTTGACTATTCTTGTCACTTTTTTTTTTTTAGAAATAAACTTTATTTCCTTTCTAGAATAGTGTTAGATTTACTGAAAAACCATGATGATAGTGCGAGTTCTTGACACCCCCACATGCAGTTTCTCCTATAATTGACATCTTGTGTTAGTGTGCTCTATCTGATACAATGAATGAACTGACATTGGTACATTGCTGCAGTAGGCAGAATAACAGCTCCAACCTGTGACTACATTAGGTTATATGGTGAAGTAGAGCTGAGGTTGCAGACCAACTGACCTCAAAATAGTGAATTATCTTGGATTATACAGGTGGTCCAGTGTTGTCACAAGGGTTCTTAGCACTGCAAGAAGGAATCTGACGAGAGGTAATGCTGGAAGAACTTGCCCTGATGTTGCTGGCTTTGAAGATAGAGCAAGAGGCCATGAGCCAAGTGAAGTGGGTGGCCTCAGAAGCTGGAAAAGGCAGCACATGGATTTTTGCCTGGCCAGAAGGAATGCACCTGTTGACACTCTGGTCTTAGCTCCTGTTATCTGGGCTAGATTTGTGATAGCACATTTGATTTTATTTCCTTAAGTCTTTGTTCTGTCTGTTCCAGGATCCCTTTCAGGATACCACATGACATTAAGTTGTTACTTTGTCTCTACTGGCTTCTCAGACTTCCCTGTCTTTGATGATCTTGACATTGTGGATTACTGGTCATGCATTTTGTAGAATGTCTGTCAGTTGGGCTTTCCCTGATGTTTTTCTGATGATCTGGGGTGACTGGCTTTTGGGATGAGGAAGACAGAGGTAAACTGTCCTTCTCACATTTCAAGTCAGAGGCGCATACTAGCAACATGACTGTCTCTGCTGCCGTTCACCTTGACTAACTGACTGAGGTAGTATTTATCAGGTTTCTCCACTGTAAAGTTACTTGCTCCACTTTCCATATCATCACTTTTTGTGTGTGTGTATGGTCAGCACTTTCTTACTTCCTGTGCTAACAAAATGTCCTAATCTCATCTTGTGTATCTTCTGCTCCAGTCCTGGAATGACCCATTTCTCCAAGAGGCCCTGATCTTTTTATTGGAGCCAGACCTGGAAGCTTGGTGTCTTCATTGCTCTTGGACCTTCTCAGATGACAGAGCAAGGAACTATATATCTGTATACTAACCCTTGTGCACATATCCAGAAATATTTCTTTATGTAACTATATTAGCATTTTCTAGAAACAGAACCAATAATCTTTCTATTTATACACACAGAGTGTGTGTTGCTTGCTTAATGATGAGGATATATTCTGAAAAATGCATTGTTAAGTGATTTTTGTCAAATGAACATACACAGAGGTAAATTATATCGCCTAGTACACACCAAAGCCTACATGGTATAGCTTATTGCTCCTAGACTATAAACTTTTATGTTGAGTTATTATACTGAATACTGTATCTGACTGTGACAGAATAGTAACTGTTTGTGTATCTGAACATAACTAAATGTTGAAAAAGATGCAGTGAAAATGCAGTATACAAGACAATGAATGGTTCACCTGCAGAGGACACTTCGCAGAACAGTAAGACCCCTGTCACCAGCATGCGTCACTGTGTGGACTTCAGAAACATACTACACTAATTTTAAACAAACTGTTTTTCCTTGTTCAATAACAAATTAACCTTAGCTTACTGTCACTTTCTTACTTTATAAACTTTTAAGTTATTTTTAAAAAAAATTTTTGACTTTTTTCTAATGGCACTTAACTTAAAACACATTTGTATGGGTATGCAAAATTCTTTATATCCTTAGTTTATAAGTTTTTTCCTATCTTAAAGTTTGTCTATTTTTTTAACTTTTAAAACTTTTTGTTCAACTAAGACACAGACACACATTGGCTTAGGCCTTCATGGGGTCAGGATCATCACTATCACTCTTCTTCCTCTACATTTTGTCCCATGAATTGGAAGCTGTTCAGCTCAGGGAGCTGTCACCTCCTACGGTGACAAGGCCTTCTTTGGTGTCCCTCCTTTTGGACCTGCCTGGAACTCTTCTTGAGGAGAGATGTTCCTCTGCTCAGAGATAAGGACAGGGGAAGTATAACAAAGGCAGAGGCTATGAGGAGCTGAAGTAAAGGGACTGCATACTGTGGTCACTGGAAGATGTTCAGGGAGCTGCCCAGCCCTAAGAGCTGGAGGTCCTGATACCTAGTGCCCAAAGGCCCGTAACCCTCGCTGCTTTTAGGAGCCGAGGTCCTGACAGTCAAGGCTTGGGAGCTGTAACACTAACTAACTCTAACCACTACTACCACTAGCTGCTGCTAAGAACTGAGAATTGCACTAGGTGTTGAGTGCTAAGCCACCTGCAGTCAAAACTCAGAGCAGTGAGCCTCTAATCTAGCACCCAGAATTGTAAGACTCTGGTTTCTACAGCCTGGAATGATAAATCTCAGTTCTTAGGGCTAGTTCTTAGTCTGTCAGTACAGTCCATAGGCCTCAGGCACTCAGGAGCCCAGGACTACCAACGCCAGAAGAGCTACTCCTCACCTACTCATGATTTCCATCTGAGCAGAGCAAAAGGAAAAAAAGATAATGCACCATGAGCATTCCTCTCTATTGATGGACACCTGTTAGTGTTGGGTCCACCTTCTCTTCCTGCCTCTTCAGCTATACATTCCCTAGGCAACAGGAACTGTTTATCTCCATTATAATCTTGTGAGACTACTGTAATATGTGTAGTCTGTCAGTGACCAAAACGCCATGTGGCACACGACTGAGTGGCAGAAAGAGGATTTATTGGAGAGAGAGAAAAAGAGAGAGAATATTAGAGGAATGAAGGCTGAAAAGGCCTATAATAGGTGGTCTACAGGTGGAAAACCAGCGAAGCTGATAAGGCCAAGTGTCTAAGAACCTCTGTGTGTGTGTGTGTAGTCTCTGGTGCAAGTCTTGGAGTCTAAAGGAGAACCTCTAGTTCTACCTCTGAGATCCAAGGGCAGGAAGATGTCCCAGCTCCAGAAGAGAGAGCAAATCACCTTTCCTATGCCTTTTTGTTCTATCAGGATCCTTGGCTAATTGGATGGTGATGACCCAAAGTGAGGCAGATCTTCCTTCCTTGGTCCATTGATTCAGATGGTCAAGGTGACAGCTGAAATTATCACAGGAACCCTTTGTATCTTTGGTTAACAGAGCATGAGTTCCTATCTGTGTCTGACTCTCAGTGCTGTGTGGGCATTCATGCTTCTGTCCATTGCCTATCTGTAAACTCCCACACCAACATCGAGAAATCTGCCTTTCTCTCTGCTGTCCTTTTGCTTAATTGTTCATTTCTATTATACAGCTATAGTAGCATCAGAACTGTTAACCTATACCCCATGGAGTACTGTACCTAGTACATTTCTTTGCCTTTCTTCCTATAGACTCCATTTATTTTCCTAAGTTAATTAAATCAATATCCTTTCCCACTATTGCCATTGGTAAGGTGGTTCATACATTTGTTGTACAGTCAGATTGCTACATTAAGTCCAAGGATCTCATGGCTTCTTAAATGATTTCATTTTAATGTTTTCTTTTTCGGTAGTGCTGAAGATTGAACTCAGGTCCTTGCACTTGCTAGGCAAGTGTTTTACCATGTGAGCCATGTTTCCAGCCCTTTTAGCTTTGGTTTGTTTTTCCAGATAGGGGCTCATGCTTTTGCTAGGGCTGACCTGGAATCATGATCTTTGCATCTCTGCCTCCCACATAGAATGATTTAAAAAAAAATTGGAATCCTTAAGGTTCACGCTTAGTGATGTAAAAGTTGTGCGGTTTTGACAAGTGCATAGTGTCGTGTATCCAGCACTATAGTATCGTACAGAACAGTTCCACTGCCCAAAACTTCCCTGTGCTTCATGACTTCATCCCCATGCCCAGAAACCATGGACCTTTCTACTCCTCTAGTTTTCTCTTTTCTTTTTTTGAGAATAATTGGAATCATACAGTTTGTAGTCTTTTTTAAGAGGGCTTCTTTTACTTTCCCTTCTTGATAGATTATTTCTTTTTATCGCTAATACTTCATTGAATGGATGTACCACAGTTTGGGTATCCATTTGTCTAAGGACATATTGATCCATTCTAGTTTGAGATCATAATGAGCAAATCTGCCATA
The DNA here is from genome assembly GCF_047511655.1 of Castor canadensis. Taxonomy (NCBI): domain Eukaryota; kingdom Metazoa; phylum Chordata; class Mammalia; order Rodentia; family Castoridae; genus Castor; species Castor canadensis. The sequence continues at coordinate 86,798,462 of NC_133397.1, read as the reverse complement.
GACATTCATGTGCACATTTTTCTGTAGACATATATTCATGTCATTTGGGCACCTAGGGGTGTGTTTGCAGGATGGTATGCTAAGACTGTGTTTAACTTTTCTGGTCCTATTGGGCCTCGTGTGTGCTAGGCACAGTGCTCTAGTACTTGAGCTACTTCTCCCAATCCAAGACTATGTTTAGTTCTAGGTTTTGGGTTTTTTTTTTTTTTTTTGGTATTAGAATTTGAACTCAGGAACTCACACTTGCTAGGCAGGTGCTCTATCACTTGGGCCACTCCTCCATCCCTCTATGTTTAGTTTTGTAGCAGCTTCCAAGCTATATTTAAAGTATTTGGACCATTTTCATTACCGTTAGCTTTAACTGCAGTCCTCTCATCCATACTTGGTGTTAGCTGTTTGGTGCTTGCCATTCTGTTAGGTGTACATTGGTGCCTTCTGTAATTCCCTGATGACTACAGATCCCAAACAACTTTTCATATGCTTCTTTGCCATCTGTACATCTTCTGTGGTGAAATGTCTGTTTAGATCTCTTGCCAATTTTTAATTAAGTTATTTGTTTTCTTACTGTTGGGTTTTAAGAATTCGTTGTACATTTTGATACAAGGCTTTTATCAGATAGTTATTTTGCAAATAGTTTTTCTCAGAGTCTTGTCTTTTGATTCTCTTAAATGTTGTTTGTAGAGAAAAATGTTTTGTGTTGAGACAGGGTCTCACTAAGAGCCCAGCCTGACCTCAATCTCAGTCTGCCTGTTCAGCCCACCAGGTGTTGGGATTATAGGTGTTGCACCAAAGCAAAACATTTGAACTTTAGAATGTAATCTCATAACCTTTTCTCTCCCATGGATCATGCTTTTGGTGTTATCTCTAAAAAGCCATCTAGGTTTAATCATAGTCAAGGTTTTCTCCTGTGTTATCTTCTAGAAGCTTATTCATTTTGTGGTTCACATTTTCCACTTGAGTCCTACCATGATGCACTGTGTGTTATTTCTTGTGAAAGTCATAAGGTCTGCTGTCTGGGTCAGTTCTTTTGCATGGGGTGTCCCATTCAGCACTGTTTGTTGAAAGACTGTTCTTTCTGCCTTTGTTCGTTGGTCAGTTGACTGAATTTGTGTGGGTTTGTTCTCTGCCATGTCCTATGCAGCCATCTTGATTTTGTAGCTTTGTAGTAAGTCTTTTCAATCATTCACGTGAGCACTCCAGATTTGTTCCTATGTACTCCATTGACTCTTCCAGGTCTTCACTTTTTCATACAAACTTTAGAGTTGATTGTCAATATGAATAAAATAGGGATTTTTAGTGGGGCTACATTGACTCTAAAGATGAAATTGAAGAACTTGATACTCAACAGTATCGAATCTTCCAACCAGTGGTCTGTTTACTTAGATATTTCTTTGATTTAATTCATCAGAGTTTTGTAGTTTTATGCACTTAGAGCATATGTGTATTTAGTTAGATTTATGCCTCACACAAGTACCCATTACTGTTAGTAATGGTGTTTATTTATTTTTTTCAAATTCCAGTTGTCCATGCTGATATATAGGAAAACAGTTGTAGTAACCGTGTATCCTACCTCTTTACAGGACTTGTTTATTAGTTCATTTAGTTTGTCCTTTTGATTCTTGAGATTTTTCCACAAAGACAAGTGTGTCACCTGTGAACCAAGTTGCATTTCTCTTTTCCCTATCTGTATCCTTTTTATTTCCTGATTTTGTTTTATTGTATAAGCTAGGACTTTCAGTATGATGTCAAATAGGACTATGTGAGCAAATTGTCCTTGCCCTATTCCTGATCTTAGAAAGATTCATGTTCAGTGTCTAATCATTAAATATAAGATAACTGGGGGGTTTTGGCAGGTATACTTTATCAAGTTAATTAAGTTCTCGGTTGCTACATACCTAAGAGGTTTTTTTTAAGTCATGAAGGTATCGGATTTTTGTCAAATGCCTTTTCCGTATCAATTGATCTAATTATGATTTTCTTTTTTAGCCTGTTGATTTGATATATTTTTTTAAAATCTTGAACCATCCTTTCATACTTAGGATAAGTCTTACTTGCTCATGGTTTATCATTCATTTTATACGTGGTTTGATTCTGTTTGATAATGTTTTGTTGAGGAGTTTTTGCATGGGAGATGCTGGTCTATACTTTCCTCTATTGGATCTGTTTGCATGTTACAGTAATGCTGGCTTTGTTACCTTCATAGAATGAACTAGAAAAGTGTTCCCTCTGCTTCGTTTTCTGGAAGAGATTGTAGAGAACCATTACCAATGTTCTGTTATGGTTTAGTAGTGTTCACTGGTGAAACCCCTGGCTGGTGGTTTCATTTCTTTAATAGATATAAGCTTGTTCAGAGCAGCCATTGTTACTCCTTGTGGTTTTGGTAGTTTTTGTTTTTGAAGGAATAGTTTCATTTCATGTAAGTTATTGAATTTGTGTGCATAGAGTTGTTTATGGTTATCCTTTTAACATTATTGTGATCATTTTAACATCATAGCAATTATTTTAACATCCAAGGGCTCAGTAGTGATAACCTCACTTTCATTGCTAATATTGGTCATTTGTATTTTTTTCCTCCTTCTTTGGTTACCCTAGCTAGAGGCTTATCAATTTTATTGATCTTTTCAAAGAAGTAACTTTAGGTTTTATTAATTTTTCTCTGTTTTTAAGTTTTCAAATTTAATGATTTTAGATCAGATTTTTCTTTTGTTTACTTTAGTATCAAATTGTTCTTTCTCTAATTTCCTAAGGTCAAAGCCATGTTTACTGATTTTAGGACTTTCTGCATGTGTCACTTGTGCATTTGATATTAAAGTTTTCCTGTAAGCCCTGCTGTTGCTGCATCCCACAAACTTTTCTAATTTGTAGCTTCTTTTTCATTTTGATCAAAATATCTCTGAATTTCTCTTGAGACATTTTATATGACTCACATATTATTTAGCATTAAATGTGTTTCACTTCTACATATTTGGGAATTTTCTAGTTCTCTTTCTGTTTATTTGCTTCTCATTTAATTCCACTGTGGTCTAAGAATATGTGTTGTATGATTTCTGTTCTTTAAATTTGTTAGGGTGTTTTATGGCCCATCTTGGTGAATGTTCCATGTGAGCTTGAGAAAAATGTGCTGTTGTTCGATAGAGTATTTTGTAAACATCAATTAAATTCAGTGGCTTGATAGTGGTTCTTTTAGGTTAACTGTGTGCTCACTAATTTTCTAAGAACTTGATTTATCAGTTATGGAAAGATAGATGCTGAGGTCCCCACTAGAATAGTAGATGTGTGTATTTCTCCTTATAGTTCTGTCAGTTTCGCCAATATATTTGATTCTCATTCTCGTTCTCTCTGTCTCTCTTTCACTCACTTACACACTTTCAATCTCTCCTTTTGGAGCTACTGGAGTTGAACTTACTAGGCTCTCTATCACTTGAGCTGTGCCCCCAGCCCTTTTTCCTTTCGTTATTTTTTTGAATAGGGTCTTGTATTTTTGGCTGGGCAATTCTCCTGTTTAAGCCTCCTGTGTAGTTGGGATGACAGGCATGCCCAGCTTATTGGTTGAGGTGGCGGTCTTACTGACTCTTCCCTCACCCCCAGGCTGACCCCATCTTGATCTCCATCTCTCAAGTAGCTGTAAGAAGGTGTTTCGGGCTGCCATCCTCTTAACATGTCAAGTATACTTTGAAAAATATATATATAATAGTTGCCCTATGGTTTACAATGTAGTTTTAAAATTAGTTTATGTTTACCTTGAAATAATATTGTACTGCTTCACATGAAATACAGGCATCTTATAACAGGGTCCCAAGCCCTCTCGCATTGTAGCAGGTACTTAGAAACTGTTTTGGCTAAAAAGGACTGACTCTTTACTTGGGTACACAGGTAACTAAAAGCAGGATAAAAGCCTGGCCTCCCTGCCTTTATTTTGCATCTGTCTCCTTTGTCTTAAAACCTTGGGTCAGACTCCTGCTTAGCTCTGCTCCAGCACTCAAGGAGTGCCATCCCATTCAAGGCTGAAGGCACAGAGAGGAGAGTGGCGGAGGCATCTGTCAGCTTTAACAGGTCCTGCTGCAGACCTGGAAAAGGTGCCTCCAGTCATTGTCCTAAACATTTAGTCACCTTGGATTCCAGGAACTGCAGAGCTTGCAGACAGATCACCCCATGATGTGATCACTCCAATGGAGCAATCATCTCATGGGGGTGATTGTCCCCTCAAGCCCTAAGGACTTCTTCAGCCCTTCAGAACCAGAACTGAGACAGTGATCAACCAGACCACTGTTTGACCAATGCTGCTTAGTTATGGAAACCTCCCCCCAACCCCAAATTCATCCTCTATTCAAATCAAAAGCTCGTGTCAGGATCTGAAGATGGGTTGAGATACTTACTTTCCATCTTTCCCAAATGACCGTTTTGAGTAAAATCCTTTCCTGCCTTTTCACATCGCTTTCTCTGGGGAGAGTATTAGAACCCCACAGAGCTGGGCCTCTGGCCTAGGACTCCAGTGACATCATCTTTTATGGCATTACTGTCATTCATTTTAATTACCTACCTGCTACATGCTAGTACTTTTTCACTAGTATCACTTCAGAAATTTCTTGTTGATCAATTAAGAATAAGAAAAATAAAGCTGGGCCCTGGTAGCTTACATTTATAATCCTAGCTACTTAAGGGGCAGTTTAAGGCCAGCCTGGTAAATGGTTTGCACATCTCGTCTCCAAAATATCAACAGCAAAATGAGCTGGAGGGGTGGCTCAACTGGTCGAGTGCCTGCCTCACAAGGGCAAAGCCTTGAGTTCAAATTCTAGCTCTACCAAAAAAACAAGAAACAAAAAGATTTTTTTTATTTTGCCTTCATTTATTTCTTCTCTGACACACTTCATTTCTTTGTATAGATCTGAATTACTGACCTGTGTCATTTTCATTCTCTCTGAAGAATTTCTGGCTGCTTAGGTCTGCTGGAAAAGAATTTCCTTAGTTTTTACTTAAGAGAGTCTTTACTTCTACTTCAATTTTGAAGAATAATTTCACTTGGTATAGGTTTTTAGGTTGGTGTTTCTTTTCTTTCAGTTCTATTTCACTCTAGTCTTATTTGCATACTTACTAATGAGAAATCTGCTGTAATTCTTGTTTTCCTGTTCCTAAACTGTCTCCCTCCCCCTCCCTCCCCCTGCCCCACACACTTTGGCTTCTTTCAAGATTTTCTCTTTGTCTTTGGTTTCTCCAAGTTGCATATTATATACCTAGGTGCCAAAAAAAATTTTTTTTAGGGGGAAGGTACTGAGGTTTGAACTCAGGGTCTCACACTTGCTTGGCAGACATGCTAACTGCTTGAACCATGCCCCAGCCCTTTCTGCTTTAGTTTTTTGGGTAGGGACTCATGTTTTTTGACCAGAGCTGACTTAGGACCACAGTCCTCCTGCCTATACCGCCTACAGACATCCACAACTCTATCATACTTGGTCAGATGTAAGCTTTTGTTTGAACATTTGTCTGCTTGGTGTTCTTTGTGGTTCTTGGTTTGTGATTTGGTGTCTGCCATTAAGTTTTGAAAAATTCTTGGCCATTGTTACTTCAAACCATTGCTTTCTGTTCTCTCTTTTTTCAGTCGTGTGTGCTTTGGAATTTTCCCTAGTTGTTGGGCGTTCTATATTTTATTCTTTCTGTGTGAGTGTGCTTTTTAGGCTGAGGAGTTTCTATTCACCTATCTCAAGCTCACTGGTTATTTTCTTTTGGTGGTACTGGGGCTTGACCTCAGGGCCTTCACCTCTAGCCACTCCACCAGCCCATCTTTGTAAAGTTTTTTTTGATATAGGGTCTCATGGAACTGTTTGTCCAGGTGACTTCAAACCGTGATCCTCCTCATCTCTGCCTCCTAAGTAGCTAGGATTACAGGTGTGAGCCACTGGCGTCCGGCTTAGCTCACTGACTCTTAACTTGACCGTGTCTGCTCTACTGATGAGCCCATCAAAAGCAATTTTCTTCTTCTTTTGGTGGTGCTGGAATTTGAACTTCAGGCTTTGTGCTTGCTAGGTAGGTACTTTACTACTTGAGCCACACCTCTCGTCTTTTTTGCTCTGGTTATTTGGAGATAGGATCTCACTTATTTTTCCAGGCTGGTTTGGTCCACAATCCTCCTATTTTATGCTTCCCCTCGTCTCTGGGATGACAGGCATGTGCCACCATGCCTGGCTTTTTCTCTTGAGATGGGTTCTCATGAATTGTTTTGCCCAGGCTGGTCTGGAACCCTGATCCTCCCGATCTCAGCCTCCTGTGTAGCTGAGGTGCTACTGTGTCCCTCTAATGGTTGAAGATGGGGCCTCATGAACTTTTTGCCTGGGCTGCTCTTCAACTGTAATCCTCCTTATCTCAGCCTTCCAAGTGCTAGGATTACAAGTGTGAGCCACCATGGCTGGCTTGTTTTTATTTTTAGCATTTCTTTTAATTCTTAGAGTTTCCACCTGTCTGCTTACATCACCTATCTGTTCTTGTTTAGCTTTTCATTAGGGCCTTTAATCCAGTATATTTTGAATTCCCTGTCTGTATGACCAAGCTCTGTAGTGTATGTGTCTCATTCTGATGTGTGCTTCATCTCTTCACAGTGTGCTTTTTCTTGTCATTGCTTTGTTAGGAGCAAGATATAATGTCATGTAATATGAGCTGAGGATGTAGACCTTTGCTGTGAGTTTTGTTTTTCTGGCTGGAACTGGGTGTGCTGTAGGTGTCAGAGGTTTCATATTTCTCAGATGTCCTTGTTTTGTTCTCCCCTTTTGTCTTTGGACTCCTTCAGGAACTTCTCAGTTAGTCTGAACCTTGTCACCCTCTGTCATTATACTTGGAGCCTTTTGGGGAGGTGGATAGATGGGAGGAGAGGGCTTCTATAATGATATCAACAAATCTCAGTCCTCAGTGGGCTGTGACCCTGGACTGTGACCCTGTGAGTTTCCTAGCCATTCCCACCTCCCTTCCTCTGAGGACAGGAAAGTCATTGGAGGTATAGGAGTTAGAGAATTCCCTCCCTCTACCTAGGAAAAGGTTCTGGAAATTTCTCACTTGGAGAGTAGGACTTTGTTTTTGAGAATTCTCTAAGGCTATTGCACAATGGTTACTCTTCCCTCCCCCAACCTTGTGGGGTTTCTGGTGTTGAAGCCCATGCAGATTTGGGGTTCCCTTAAAACTGCAGCCTTCAGAACTCTCTTACCATCATGCTGGTTCACACTTAGCCCCCAGCAGTCTGTCAGTGTCACCATTCAAGTGTCCCTATGGCATCAGCACCAGGGAAGGTGACCGTGGCATTCATTCTGGATTTTTTCAGGTCTCTCTAGATTGTGGGGTTGTGGTTTGACCTGTGACCTCAATTTTCTGATGAGTCCAAGAAAAGTCCCTGCTTTTCTCAGTCTGCTCAGCTTTCTTTTTGTTGTATGGATGGAAAGTATGACTTCCAAGTATTTTGCATGTTAGAGCTAGCACTGTAAGTCCTGTGTGGCTTTTTGATTGTCGCCCTCCCCACCTTCCCCCCAGTAAAATGGGCTGAGTTGACATGGACATCCGACCTTTCAAAAGCACCTGAATCTTGTAGAGAGGAACCACTGTTCTTTCCAGTGGAAAACCCCAGCTCCTGCATGTGGCTTCCCTGAGTTGCTGCACACCTTCCCTGATTCCTGTTTCAGTGTCTCTATAGTCCTTCTGGGTTTTCTTGGGACTGGGGCTGTAGCTCAGTGGTCAAGCACTTGCCTAGCCTGCATAAGGCCCTGGATTTGACCTCCAGTACTGCCAAAAAAACCAAACCCCAAACCACAGTAAAGTGTGGGTTCTGTCATAGATCTTAGTTGGAGGTACTATGGGTGTGGGGAGGGGATGCGTGGGAGCCTTCAGCTCCTTTCTGATCTTCATCAGCTTCTCCATTGCTGTTCCCCATCTCTGCTGGACAAACATGTTGTTTTGTCAACCTTTTACAAGCAGACCTTAAACTCCCACCCCCAACCTGGTATTTGGAATCTATCTCAGCTGCCACTTGGCTTCTGTGTTAAATGACAGCCTCTTTATCCAGCATACAGCTTTCCTGCTCCTTTAGTTATCTGGAACTTGAGAGCAAACCAGGAAGAAGGCAATAATTCTTAGTAGCAAAGAACTGAGTGTCATAAAAGCCATGTACCTTTTCCTCCTTCTTAAGTGGGGCAAATCAAGGTTAATTACAACGGGAGAAAGAATGACTGTAGTATAGATGCCAGGCCACCACTGTCATAATCAAGTGATCAGGCAAAGATTACCAAGACTGGAACAAATCAAAATTGCCTGCCACCTGATAGCGAGTGTCCCTTTTGTGATTCTTATCAAAGACAGACAACCTGAATCTAAATGTGATAGAATATCAGCTTGCACGCCCGCATGAGCTTGTCCTAGAAACCTAACTGAGGGTGACGGGAGATGCAGAAAAGACAACAGACAGAAGAAAAAACATGCATAAAGCTGGGTCCAGGTAGGCTGGGCGCGCTGATGGAGACACACCAGCTCTCTCCACCTCCAGTGAGTTTATTATATGCAGAGGCATTTCTCGGGGGAGGGGGCGTGACACTCTGATCCTCAGGAACAGGAGGAACCTGTGAAAGCTTCTCTCCAAACGTAAACATTAAAGGAAAAAACAGCTGTACTGTATCTTGCCCACTTCTGCAGCTAAGGCTGTGCCAATCAAGTGTGCACTTTTACTGTGCATAACTATACATTTTCTCTTCTGTGGCTTGGGGCGGTGCCAAACTCAAACACGCAGCTTGTTCAGTACACCTGTCGGCTCCCCACAACATCAGACATATTAAAGGTGTGGGATGAACTGCAAAAGAACTGACCTGTGATCTTCAAAAGTGTCAAGGTCAGAAAGTCAAAGATGTCTCCAGACCCCACAGATCAAAGAGGTGCAACACCTAAATGCAGTGTGTGATTCTGAACCAGATCCATTATAGAGAAAGAACAGTATAGATGGTTACTTCTGATGGTTGGAGTTAGGATTTTTTCTTGTCTCTATAATGGGGCAAAAGCTATCTGCATTCAATAGAAAGTTGGAACTTGGGATTCGGGTCTTTCCCAGAATATGCAGTAACACCCTCTTGTGACACAGGGGAGTGACAGTGAGCTCCCTCCCATTGGTCATGCAAGGAAATGACTCATACTGTACAGTGTGGTATGCTGTTGAGGTAGGACGTTTGTTAGTTTTGGGGGGTGTATTCAGTCTATGCATTTTCAACTTACGATGAGTTTATGAGGATGAAACCCCTTGTATTGGGATGTTTGGCAACCTAAGAATGGGATCTGAGGACGAGACAGTGGGAATTTATCAGTAAGTTTTCTACTTCTGATGATTGTGCTGTGGGTGGGTAGAGGATGTCCTTGTTTGTACAAACATACACTGTTGTATCTGGGGATGATGGGTGTTAGGCCAGTAACTTACTCCCTCACGGTTCAACTTTTCTTTATCTAATACCCATATTACTTGCTCAGGCAACTTGAGGCCCTTACTTTCCAATTTGGTAACGAGTATATGTGAACGGAGGTGAGTGGCTGAATCTTCTCAGCGATTCTGGTTGCAGCCCAGGGAGGACTCAGAAGAAGCAGATGTGTTGTTGCTGCCATGAACTCAGGGTGCCTTCCGTACAGCAGAACACCAGTCCTTTCCTCATGTTCTCTCCTTTACAGTCTGTGAAGGGCTTTGATACGTTTTGTTACTTGCTTCTCACAGTACCTTTCTGGAGGAGGTGGAGGTTAGTTTTTGCATATTTGAGATGAAGATCATGATGGTAAGGTAATGAAGGGAAGCACGTGGTACTTTTTATGGGCAGGGAAATAGCCTACGCACTTCCCCAGTGGTGGCTGTGTTAACTCATTCTCACAGTTATCCTTACGTGGTAGTACACTGTGGTTATTTTCTTGATGAATGAGAAAACCAGCACCCAGAGAAGTTAAGTAACTTGCTAAAGTCCCATGGCTTGAAAATTATGGGGCTGGGGTTCAACTCAGGCAATCCTGACTCCAGAGATGCTGCTTTTATTTACTGGGTCATGCTGACTTAACTGGGTCAGGTGATGACTCCAAGCCCCTTGTGCACTTACTCACTGATTTAAAGAATCAGTGTTGGATGCCTACAAACACCAGCTGCTGGGGAAATGGGTACAAGGCAGCTGGGGCCCCTGACCTCCTGGAGCTCAGACTCTTGTGAGTTGAGTGAAAGAAGTGAATCGAGGTTTGTCACTGACCACGCTGCCTCATGTGCATGGGAGCAAGCATCCGCGTGTCGCCTGCCCAACCTGGTTTGTCCCTGGGCTCACAGGTGCACTTTCTTCTCTTTCTCTTCACAGGCCGCCTGGTAGGTGCTCTGGATGCAGTACTGGATTCCAATGCACGGATTGCCCCATTTCGAATTCTGCTTCAGGTTCCTGGATCCCAGGTTTATTCTCCCATAGCATGTGGTGAGTTACTGAATGGATCAGACGTTTACTGGGCCATAGCCACTGGTGAGTCTTGTTTCAGCTGGAATGTTCCAGACCTTACAGTCTATGCATGCTGAGTGTCTGCATATCAGTGAAGCTTGAAGGTAACTCATTAGAACCTTGTCTGCTTAGGAGCTTTCTTTACTCTTTCACCTCCTCCTCCTCTGTCACCTCCTCCTCCATGGCTCTGTCTGTCTTTTTAACCATCCAAAACACATGAAGGCTATGAGCTTGGGCATGCCCAGCTTTTGAGTGGTGTGTTTTGGGGTGCTCATGCCTTGTTGAGTGTGAATTGAACTACTCTCTTTTTAATCTTGGGTCTCACTTAGGTGTGCTCCCGGGTGTTCACATGCTGTAGTGACACGAGAGCAAAGTTTGAGGGCTAGGTCTGACTTGGGCAGACTTCACTTGTTCTGTGTTTGCACCAAGAGAAGGAGTCATTTGACTGCTGGGCACTGAGGAGACGTGGAAATCACACGCATCTCCTCTTGAGGCTGCTGTTTCTACTGCACGTGCCACCTGGTGTTCAGGTGCCTCCGGGCCTGGGTACTGTCACATCCTAAGAAGCCCCTTCTCTTATAAACCAAACCAAATGTCTCTTTTTTCCTATGCAAGTACTAAGTGCCCCCTTCTAGAAATTTTAAAAAAAGGAAAATTATCTGTAAGCTTTTATTCAGTGCTAATCTTCTAACTTCTGATATGCATACATCCATAGAGGTTTTCAGTTTTTTCTTTTGAACACTTTATTAAGTTCTATAAACTTTCCTTGTTACCTCCCATTCACTAGCACCATTGGGCTTTTCCCCTGGAAGAGGACAAAAAGTACTGTCCAGTCCTAACCACTGTTAACATTTCTGCATGCTTTTTGTCTGGTTGGTTTTGCTTTATAATTCAGGTAAATCATTCTGTATTTGTGTAAAACTGTAAAAACTGATGTATGCTCAATATGAAGAAATCTACATTGAAAAGTATTTAGAAGAAAATATCTGTCACCTCAAATCCTAGCCATTCAAAGCAACCTCGAGTTACACGAGGTGAACATTCTTCTAGAAAACTTTCTAGGAAGTCACTGGCCTAAGGATAAAGGACTTCTATAAAATGTAACTCGTCTGACAAGGCTATCTTACAATAGAAATATTAAGTTTGCTTGCCTTCAATAGAAGGAAAAAACTGAAACCAAAAAATGTTAAACTTCAAATACATGTTTCTTTAACACATGAGAGAGTATTTTTTCTAAAAGGTTCATGTCAGGTTAAGGAAAGAGATCTTTGAAAACATTACAGGATTAGAATTGTGGGTTTTGAAAAACACTGTTTCAACTCTTGTCATTATTCACTGAAAGTCCTCCCTATGTGGACAAGGGTGCTAACATTCTTATTCTCCTTTGTTAATTTTTAGAAAGTTCTTAATTTTACATTGGATTTTCCATTCTGTCCTGTGACTATATTTTCTGTTATTGTTTGGCTCAGTTCTTTGCATTGATTCAATTGTTTCTACTTGGGTATGGCTTTCCTACTCCAGAATATTTTATTTTGGTTTATCTCTTAACTGGCAGGATTTCTGTTCTTTTTTGAGTAATGTCTCATGAGGCTCTTGTTCTCTGAATGTTTTCACACTTGGAAATGTGAAACCCTTGCTTTTAGGCTTGTGATCTCTTGGCTGGGTATGATAGTCCTAGGCTATCTAGAGCTTGGTGGCTGATTCTCCAGGGTCTTCCCTGTATTACTTGATACAGAAAATCTCAGGCTGATCTGATTTTCTACTTTCTACTGTGAATGATATGCTGTCTGCACAGGTAACTCTGACTTTGTCTCTAAGGTTTATTAACTTCATGAGAATCCATTACTACCTTGAGCACAATGTCTTTAAGATGATATGTTCTCATAACCTGAAAATTGTTTTATTTAATCATTGCAGGAAATTTTCTTTTGTCACTTTGCATATGAATTGTATTGTTAACTCATTTTACTTCCTATTTATTGGATTCTTGACTTGAAAGACTTTTTATGTTGGCTAGCTGTTGTGGGCATTTAATTCCTATTTGTTTTTCTTTAATCTGTACTCTTCACTCTGTTCATAACTCTTGAATTAATCAGTCAGTATATTGTATACTTTGCTGGTTTATACTTATTGGCTGGCTTTGTCACCATATTGTTTTGATTCTCATTTCACTACTTCAGGTCTCCATTCACTTCATCATCTTACCTGTGAGTTTCTGTTTTGTTGACTTCACTTTCTTACTTGGTTGCTTTGGATGCATTTGGGAGAATTTCCTTTTCTTCATGGAGTGTTCCATTGTCTTTTAGGATGGAGTGTCTGTCTTCAGGTTGTTTTGTTCTCATCTGCTTATTTCTGTTGCTGTTCAGTGTTTGTGTGATGACTCTGCTGTTCTTCCTTACCTGGCTTATTCTGGTATTACTGATGTTATATTGGCATCAACATGGTGTTACTTTTTCACTTACATTTTGGGGGAGGACTGACATGGCTACTGGGCTAGACATGGGGGTTAGGAAATGGGATCGTTTTCTTTCCTCACACATCTCCTGGGTCCACTCATCCTTGTGCAAAAGAATTATTTTCCCTGTGGATACAGAACTTTTGATGTGCGTATTTGGATTTTTGTCTCCTAGGTTAGCTTCTGGGGGACTGACAGGGTGAGGATTAGCCCACATGTATTTATTCACCATATTATGCAGTTCTTACTGGCCACACTGCGTCCAACCTAGGCTGTGGCTCGACTGACTTCTCACATCTTTTATTAGCAGCTTAATTTGGTTCTGATTTTTCAGTACTTTAAAACAGTCAAACATCTGTTCACTTCAACTTTTCCAGACACTTTTCAATCCCCCAGTTAACTGATTTGAAATGTTTGGTGCCTGCTATGTGCCAGGCACCTGCTTGGTGTTGGGGATTCTGCAGTGACTTTGTGAGGGGCAGTCTCCCTCTACCAAGCCCTACAGGGCTGTGGGGAATATAGATAGCAATGAGGAAATGAAGGGTGCAGATGAAGAGCAGGCTAGAAAAACCAGAGAGGATAGATAGCACCACTGAAGAAAGAGCATATATGAGGAACAGCTGCACTGAATGGATGAGTGTTTGCAAGGCCTTTTACATATTTTGCCAAATTGCCTGCCACAGAGTTTGCATCAGCTTCCCCAGCTACCACTCCAGCAAGGCAGCAATCCTAAGCAGGTGAAATTCCCAGACCCTCTTTCTGTTGAGCTAAGTTCTACGTCTTACAGTTTGCACTTGGTTAGATTTTTGCCTTGGGCCTGACATAGGTTGGGTTTGCTTTATTTTCTGCTGTCATCTTGTCTACAGAAGACCCCCTGAGAAGCTCAATACTCTTTTCAATGTGCTTTTCTTGGATTAGGGAAGAAAGAATTGTGAGCATATTTCAGTCTTGGGCCCGTGGTACTCATTGATCTATTGGGGCCTCTGCTGGCAGTTGTTGGGTGTCTTGTGCTGTATTACTGACTTGACACACTTATTATTTCATTATGTCTTCAGCACTGAGAAAGTATCCCTGCCCAAGGTTTCAAGTCTCAGATAAAACACAAACAAGAACTATAGGAGAGGGCTGGGTAGAACAGCACAAGGGTAGGAACAGGAACAGTGGCCTGCGAGAATGATCTTTCTCTTCACTTGAATTTGGCAGTTGCACGGCAGGACAGAGAGACAGCTGAGCTTTTGAGGGTAAGTTTTTTCTTTATCAGTAGAGGTGGGAGAGATGATTTCCTGGGTGGGCTACATTATTATTTGGCAAAAGATCTATGGATGACTGTGGTTTGCAAGAGAAACAGGTTGTTATTCCTTTAACTCAACATGGACAAGAGTCCCAAGGCTTTATGAAAATGAGTGGCTTGAGAGAACAGGTGAGTTGTTGGAGAGGTTGTGGACAGAGGAGTGAGACCAGTCCTTCAGAGTAGAGTTCAGCTGTCCCCTCTTCCTGACATCTTGTCAGCTGCTTTCTGCATCCCAGTTACCACTGTCATTTGTTTCTTACCTGCTTTCTTCATGGAAATAAAAGGTGGCTGAGCGTTGTGCTGCCTGCTGACCTTCCAATGCTCAGGATAGCACTGAGCAAGGTCCTGGCTGAGCAAATGAGCAGGACAATATGGGAAAGAAGGGGACCGAGGCTCCCCAGTGAAAATTTTCATACATAAGGACAGGAGAGGTGATGCAGGTCCACGTGGCCCCAGGTTTAGGATTTCTCAATCGTACAATGTTGCAAAAGAGCAGCGGTGTAACCATTCCAATTTTCATTTTCAGTGTAGCACAGTAGTCCGTAAACTACATGATATACTCAACACTTGATAAACAGGGCTTGTCTTGGATGAGTTTGCCCAGTCATTACAGGTTGATGTATCTGTCCTGAGCACCTTTAAGACAGGTGGGCTAAGCAGTGATGGTCAGTGGATTAAGTGTGTTGCATGCATTTTTGACTTATAGTAGCCTCAAGTCACAAGTTCGGGACATCAACCCACAAGTTGAAGAGACTCTGTAATTACAAATGAGACCTTGGGCCCTTTCTGATAAGCCAGGGCAGGACTATTCCAGGGCAGGTTGTAGGCTTCCTCATAACTATTGAGAGTCAGAACTGCAAGATAAGATCATGTTTCTTTAAAAAAGTTTTTTATTTTTGGGCTGGAAGTGTGATTCATGTGGTGTAGAATGCCTGCTTAGCAAGTGTGAAGCCCTAAATTTAAACTCTAGTACCATAAAAACAAAAAAGATTAAAAATGTTTTATTATTGTAAAATATCCATAATAAAATTTACTATTTTGGCCTTTTCTTTCTTTCTCCGCCTCCTCCCTACCCCTTTCCTCTTTCCTCTCCTCTCCTCTCTTCTTTGGTGCTATGGAGAGAACCTGGGGCCCTGCCTATGCTAAACCAGCATTGTACTCTGAGCTACACTCCCAGCCATGTCTTAACCATTGTTACGTGTGCGCCTTAGTTGAATTACGTGCCTTTACAATATCATACATCCAACATAAAACTCTTTGCACCTTCCTAAATTGAAACCCTGCACCTGTTAAACAGCTATTCCTCATTCCCCTCTCCCCACACATCCCAGGAAAGCACCATTCTACTTTCTGACTCTGAATTTGGTCTGGGTACCTCATATTAGTGGAAGTATACAGTATCCATCCTTTTGTGACTGGCTGCTTTTGCTTAGCATGATGTCGTCAAGGTTCATCCATGTTGCAACATGTTTGCTTGCTTTTTGGAGTCACATACTTCAGAGTGATCCACAATAGTGACATGGTGAATGGACCTGGTGAATGGCTCTGAGGAGCTAATCCCTAGTCAGCTGGGGTAGGGAAGAGAAGGTGGAGATGGACAGAGACCCACTGAATGGATGCTTAAGCCCTGGAGGAATGGGATAAATGGAATTTGCTATCATTTCTGTGTCTGGTGGTCTCCTTCCTGCACTTGAGAAGTCTAGGCCATGCTGGGCTACACTGTAGCTGATCTTATTCCCATGTGAGATGAAGCTTTGTTGTGGCCTTCTGGTAGGTGGTTCTCAAAGCCTTTGCTGTGTTCTTGACACACACACCTTATTGTTTACCATGCCCTGCTCACAGGTGTACCGTTGTCCTTACCTGAGTTCCAGGAAACAGAAAAAAACATGCACAAGAACTGCAGGACATTGAGTTATCTGCCTGGAATCATTCTGACAATTGATTTGCTTTCATAGTAATGTGACTCCCTTTTGCTATGGATTAAGGCCTGGGGGACAGTCATTTCTGGTTCCTAAAAGAGGACTTTGTTGGTGGCAGAGCTGAGGTTTGAACTCAGGGCCTTGCCAGGCATTTGACCACATGCCTTCAGCCCTTTTTGCTTTAGTTGTT
Source organism: Castor canadensis (assembly GCF_047511655.1). Lineage (NCBI taxonomy): Eukaryota > Metazoa > Chordata > Mammalia > Rodentia > Castoridae > Castor > Castor canadensis. The sequence goes on along the minus strand of NC_133397.1, from coordinate 86,782,141 downwards.
TTTGAATAGTCTTGCATTTTTGCTCAGACTGGCCTGAACTATAATCCTTTTATTTTACACCTCCCACAGTAGCTGGAATAACAGGTATGTGCCATCAGACTGGCCTTGAACTGCAATCCTCACAATGTCCACCTCCTGAGTAGTTGAGGTTATAGGTGTGAGCCACCATGCTCGGCCAAAACAAGTGAATTTGTTAGAGGTATACTTAGAGGAAGTTAGGGTGGGTGTCTCTAAGGAACATGGCTGAGGGGTCAGAAGCTCTGTGAGAAACTTGTCACACTTAGTACAGAAGTACTTTTAGTAAAATGCATGTCTTTACAGACTTTTGAGTTTGGACTTCTGGCCACTCAAGTAGTTTGGCTGTGTTTACAGCAGTGAAGTACAGAATTTTCCTGTAATTAACAAGACCTGTCCCCTGGGATTGAGTGCAATGCAGGACAGTGGAACAATAGAATAAAGGAAGAGCAGGGAAAGTCAGGAGCCCACCTTCCATGGATCAGTATTGGATGATTGGGTAGAGTTGGGCATGCTCCTGGATGGGCAGGGGTAAGCCTGCATCTTAGGAGCCAGTAGGTTTGTATAGTCATCCTTGAGACTTGTGGGTGCCACACCCACAGATTCAGCTGACCATGGACCAAAAATACTCAGAAAAAAATTGCAGGATTGGAGGTGTTGCTCATGCAGTGGAGTGCTTGCTTTGCAAGTGTAAAGCTCTGAGTTCAAATCCTACCCAAGTCCTTCCCATAAAAAAATTGTGTCTCTACTGAATATGTATGACTTTTCTTATTGTTATTCCCCCAAACAATGTGGTATAGTAACTATTTACATATCATTTACATTGTATTAGGTATTATAAAGCATCTAGAGCTGATTTAAAGTAGAAGGGAGCATGTGCACAGGTTCTGTGTAAATACTGCACCATTTTATATAAAGGGCCTAAGCATCCTTGGATTCTAGTATCTTTCAGGGACTCCTGGAACCAGTCATTCACAGGTACTGAGGAACAGCTAGAGTCTGAAAAATTTAGCTAATAGTTTAGATTTGGAAAATGAAAAAAGAAATCCTTTTGAAATTTCAAAGATCATTAAGGGAAACTGAGATATTTTTGCTAATTAAAACATGTTGTATGTTTTTAAAAATTGAGGATCACAGGAGTTAATGTTTTCCAGTATAAAAAACCTTCCCTTTCTCCTACTTGCCTTACTCATTCCTTTCAACCGCTTGTAGGAGGTGCAGTCACCTGACTTTATAGAGGGACAACTTGAGGTGCAGGGGCTCAGTCACTTGCCAGGGTCACACCAGGTGCCAGGGACTGTGCTGAGGTATAGCTTCAGGCTCTGACAGAATGTACTTTCTGAGTGTTCTCTGTGACGCACGGTCTCTTATCCGTGCCCTTGACCATGGTCCATGTTTTAGTTTCTTGTATTCTGCATTACTGCTTGCTTTGTCTTTGGAGAGAGAATTTTATTAAAGGAGGAAATGTTCCTGGGTGGATCAGATTAGTCTCTTCCTGAACTTCGTGCCAGGGTGGCAAAGGACGTGCCAACTAGATCTTTGCTCTAAGCACTGGGTGCTTCAAGAAACATCCAGGAGGGAACCCAGAAGGAGAAAAGTTATGTCCCTATACTGAGGTCAGGCATTGGGAGTTGTCACACTTGTTTTCAGTTGCTCGGCATTTCCTTAGAACAACACTAGCTGGAATTTTCCACGTGGGTTCACCTTCGGTAAATGGCTGAAGGGTGCCAGCTGATACTTTTTTTTTCTATCATAGAGTTACTGTTGCAGGCTCTTATTTTTATTTTTAAGTAATTTTGCTTATGAACAAATAATGACATTTGCTGAAGGTATTCTTCCTTCTGTGAGGGGTTGTTGTTTATAGGTATTAAAAAGCAGGTAAGTCCAGCCCTTACCTGTAGTACATCCTGAGGTCCAAAGTGATGTTCAAAATAGCTTTAGAGCTGGATGTGGTGGTACATGTCTGTTGTCCTGACTACTTGGGCGGCCGAGGCGGGAGGATCACTTGAACTTCATGAGTTTGAGACTAGCAGAAAAGGCAGTATGAGACAGAAACCCTGTGGACTCGCTTCTGCCTGGGAGGGCTTCTCCTCCCAGCTTCAGTGGGCAAGTCCTCGTACTGCAGTGCCTCGCACCCCAGCTGTCCCAGAGGGCTCATTTTAGAGTGGCTGTTTCTCTGGCTTTTACAACACATGCTACAACCTAATACATCTAAATTGTCTGGGGGTGGGAGTGATCCTGCTTTTAAAACTACAGGTTGAGTGTCCCTTATCCCAGATGCTTGGGACTAAAAGTGTTTTGGATTTCATACTATTTGGAGGGGTCGAATTATTTGCATATACATAAGAGATATTTGGGGGACGGAACCCACATGTAAGCATGAAATTAGTTTTTTCACACATACCTTGTATACGTAGCCCAAAGGTAATACACAATATTTTTAAATAATTTTGTGTGTGAAACTAAGTTTCATGGTGTAGAATTTTCCACTGTGGCATCATGTCACTGCTCATATAGTTTCAGATTTTGGAGGGTTTTGGATTTGGGGGATTAGGGATGCTTAACCTGTAATAATAAAGAAATAATAGGTGGGGTTATATACCCCTATTTTTGCCTTCTTTTGCTAAGAAGGGGTTTATAAGTTTTTTGTTATAAAGATTTTCAAACAGTTCAAAGTCACAAGGATGGTGTGATGAAATCCTGTACTGATCACTCAGATGCAACAGAATGGAGGTTTTACTCATCTTGATTTTTCTAAGCCTTTTTTTCTACTCTGAAGTATTTTAAAGCAAATGCTAGAAATTATTATACATCACCCCTGGAAATTTGAGTAAATGTCTCTGAAAAGGATGGCCATTCTGACATCACTACAGTGTCATCATTAAACTAAAAATTAATTGTGGTCCATTGGGTCTGGATGGTTATAATTTGTCGCCAAGAATTACACTTCACATTTAGCTGTTGTATCTCTTAATCCCTTTTGATCAAGAAAGAGTCCATCTCACCTCCCCCACCTCCCTTCTTTTCACATCATGGACTTAATGAAGAAGTTGGCCCCATTTTTCTGAAGGGTGTCATACCTTCCTTCTTAAAGGTAACATCTAGCTCCGTGCTCTGATTTTCATATTTCTTAAAAACTGGAAACTTGCAAAGGTTGACTTACACTAAGGGCCTTCAGAGATGAGGGATCCACTTGAGACTGGAGTAGATCTCTCATAACAAGGTTAGTTACTGCGAGGGCAGGTTGTTATAAAGTGGGTTTGCCTTCCTTAGCTCCTCTCTTGCTTCCCCTCCTTGTTTACTCTCACCAAGTGATACCATCTGCTGTAGCATGATGCACTATGAGGCCCTTTCTAGATTGAGCCACTTGGTCTTGGACTTTCAGCTGCTCAATCTTTGAGCTAAGTAAACCCTTATAAATGCCTCAGCCTAAGTTATTTTGCTACAGCAACACAAAATAAACCAAGATGAGCACTCCCTTGCTTTTTGGCCAGGAAGGTGTTAAATGGTCATCTTAGACATTTCCTCCTTTCTCTCTGGGATCAGCCATTCCTCCAAGTTGCCTGGCTCCTTGTAGTGGGGAAATGGTATTTAGGGATTACAGTCTGGGTTAGTTGTCATTGCTTCTAAGACTAAGTAAGAGTAAATCTAAGAAGTATGTACAATGAAACAAAGTCATAGATTCATACTTAACTCTTCCAACTCAACTGTGAAACTATACTATTATAACTTAACTTTGGTTTAATGTTTTCATATCAAAATTTTGATTTCTAACAGTAGTCACATAATTATTTATGTTTGTCACATAATTCTCTACTTGTCCAGCTATATTCAGCCTTAGAATCTATTTAACCAGGAGTGTAGTCAAAAAATTATTTCAAATAGTTATTTTTTCTGTGTAATTATTTCAGTAACCTGATAAATTTTATCTCCTTTCTTAGGATTGAGTTTGTTCTTTATTGTTTTATTCTAACTTTTTAAAAATGTAAAACAGAGTCATGATTCCTCACCTATAAAACCAGCCAGGTATTTGTACAAACACCCTCGCTGCCTCTTCCTGGGGGTCTTCCCTCTGTTCTATAGAACCCTTTCTTTCTCTGGCTTTGTCTTTTGCTGTTTTGCTTTATAAATATTAAACAAACATGCAATTTTATATTGTGACAAACTTCACAAATTTCCTAAATATTCTGTTCCAGCCTGGCCCTTTGCATTTAACATATCCTGGAAATCAATCTGTATCAGAGTAGAGAGTTTATCTTTGTTTTGCGTTTCACTGTGTAGGAAGTAGCATAGTTTATACTGGTGCTCATTTAGATTGTTTTCAACCTTTGACAAATAACAATCCAGCAATATCCTCATACCCACGTTATTTTGTACCTTTATTATTGAATCTTTAGCATAGAATCCTGTAAGTGGGATTGCTGGATTCAAGGATAAATGAATACAAACTTTTATTAGATACTGCTAAGTTCTCCTTTTTCCCCCATTTTTATTAGGATATATATTTGTACAGGGGGAATTCATTGTGACAATTCTGAATAGCCTTACATTATATGTTGGTTATTTTACCCCTTCTTCCATTTCATTTGTGGCAATTATAGAATTCCCATCAACAATGTATAAAAAGTATGTGCTTTTCCACAAACTTGTCATCAGATATATTGTCAAACTTTTGGATCTTTCCTCACTGTGTTGGAAAGACATGATGTTTCCATGTGGTTTTTATTTATGAGAAAGTTGATCATCTTTCATATTTAAGGGCTGTTTTAGAAACTTCTTGAATTCTATTAATTGCCTAGTTTCTTTTTCTTCTTTTTTCCCCCCCTCAACTTTTATTTTATTATATATTATTTTATTTGATTTTTTTTTGCAGTGCTGGGGATGGAATCCAGGGCCTTGCACGTGCTAGGCAAACACTCTACCATTGAGCTACATCCCCAGTTCATCCCTCAATTTTAAACTCTCTTCTATATTAGGAATATTGGCCATTTATTTGAGATAAGAAATTAAAAATGTTTTTCCTGCTTGTCATTTGTCTTTTGGTGGCTTTAATTTTGATGTCTTCTACCACTCCATTTTTTTTCCTTCTTAACGTAGTAGGATTTGTATTTTATTTCTTTTATACTTTCTGATTTGGTGTCATGGTTAGGGAGGTTTCCCCATTTCTGTATTGCAGAGGAATTTTCTTCAAGTGCTTGTAAGCTGACTTTTTTATCAGTACTGTTGTTAGAAGCTGTCGCTTCATATATCTGACCTGCAATGTTTCTTATCAAAGCCTACTGTCATATTCTTTCTCTCTGTCTCTGTCTCTGTGTCTCTCTCTCTTGGCACTGGGGTTTGAACTCAGGGCCTCACACTTGCTTGGCAGGTACTCTACCACTTGAGCCACTCCACTAGCCCCGATTCTTCTCTTTGTTCCTGTGAGTTGCGTTTCGTGTTTATTGCTGGTTTACACCAACTTGATTGTGAGGTTTGTGTTCATTATGATTTTTTCTGTGCTTTCTCTGCTGGGACTTATTAAAGATTCTTGGAATTGTATGTGTATGGTTTTCATCATAGTTGAAAATTTTCACACATATTTTTGTGTGTTTGTTCTCTGCTTCTTGCCTCATTTTTCCTGGGGCTCCATGGTTCACTGACGCTCTGTTCTCTCTATGGTTACTGTTAATCCCATTCCCTGTTTTTTGTTTTAGTTCTGTCACTCTGCCTTCAAGTTCCCCAGTCTCTTTTCTCCAATCTACTCACTTCTACTCCTATCAGTGTATTTCTTATTTCAGAAACTGTATTTCCTTTCCTTAAAGGTTTGACATGGGTCTTTTTATTATCTACCAATTAGCATCTCACCAGGCTCATGCCTTTCCCTACCGTTTGAACATGTGGAGTTACATTTTTAATAGATGCTTGGTGTCTTGTCTGCTGAGTCTGCTTTCTATGCCACTTCTGATTCTATTTCTGCTGATTTTTTTTCATTTGGCCATAGGTAAATTTTTGTCTGTATCTTCTTTTCCTGCTTCTGTTTCTGCGACGTGAATCTGATGTTACTAATACGGAGATGTTAAATGGTTTCAATTATAAACTGAATAGTACTGGGGTTGGAAGTTAGGGCTTATGCTTGATATAGGCAAGCATTCAGCCACTGAATCACAAAAAGTAAAATCTATTTTACTTTTAGTGTCAAAGATGGACTTTGTCTGATTTTACAAATTGCAAATATTTTTAGCAACTCCTTTCATTTGAAGGCAAAAAGGGCAAAAAATTATTTCCACAGATTGTTCTATAGTGAGAACTATCTGGGTAAAACTCCTGTAAATCATAACAAACTTCCTGTGAAGATGATTGCTTTAGACTTACGGGTTAGATCTTTAAAATATCCACTTTCAGAATACAAGATTTCTGAGAAAATAATGGGCTTTTTGGCCCAACCCTGACCGTCCATCATTTGTGAATTTTGCTTAGATCCTGTGCTCCCAACTCACTCTGCATGGGAAGCGTGGTGAGTAACTAACAGTCGGGAGCATGACCTCCACTGTCCCCATACTTTTCTTACCCTTCCTGGGCTACACGACTTTTGGACAGTAGTTGTTTAGTATTTGGCCAGTAGAGAAATGTGTCATCATTTCAAAGTCACAGGTCTGAGCTGTGTACACAGAATATGCCCATTTCATGGGACATTAGGATGTTGGTGATTGGAGAAGGCCCTAAATTCACTGGGGTGTTTATTATGGAGGGAGAAACAGACACTTTTTAAAACTGAAGCTTGGATCAAGTTATTTGTGGCTGTGTTCATGCAAAACTGTAGGTGTAGACAATGAGATGCTTGTTTTATTTCCTGAAAATGCCCTTGGGGAAAACCTAAGAGAATAACTATCGTATGTTTCAACATGACTCAGCTGCTCAGTTCTCCCATCCGCAGTGACGTCACAGACCAGGAGCCCGTCAGAGTCACAAGATCTGGCTTCGGGGTTGGTTCTTTTCTTTCATTAACTTTTACTTCTCATGTACAAAGTGGTGATAATGGCACCTATCTTATGATATTTTTATGAAGGTGAATGATATTGAGTATATGGTCACCTAACAAAATGCCCGACACGTGCTCAGCATTCAGAAAATGTCCTCAGGCTGCCACCTGTGCTTGCTCCAGTGTAGAATTAGTTTTTCATAAGTCATCACTGTTGTTTGCTTTGTGGTCTTAGTTAAGGTTTCTAATACTGAATCTGATTTTTTTCAACTGGATTTTAATTTTCTTAGAGAATGGAAAAATCTACTTCTGTAAAATGAGAGGCCTTAATAAAATAGGGTATAATTTTGCTAATTGTACCTCTGTTGTAATCCATAGTCCTGCTATAAATTTTGGTTTTAGACAGTTATATTAGTCTTAGAGCTACCCTAAGAAAACACTACAGACCAGGGGGCTTATACGACAGGAATGTACTTCCTCACAGTTCTGGAGATCTGAGATCGAGGTCTCACAGGGTTGTTTTCAGAAGAGGTGCCCTCCTCATCCGAAGGTAGTTGTCCACCTTTTGGCTGTGTCCTCACGCGGCTTGCTTCTGTGCATTGTGTCCTTTTGTGAGGACACCGGTCCTATTGGATCATGGCCCCGTGTTAGGTGCTCATTTAACCTTAATAACCTCCAAAAGCCCTTTCTTCAAACAGTCATGTTGAGCATGATGTCGTCAGCGTATGAATTCTGAGGGACACATTCAGCTGTTAACAACACTCCTCCTCTGTCTTGTTTTGGAAAGGGTGAAGCAGAATGTGTGGAAGCATCCCTGAAGTGTTGATTTAATGTGCAGTCCTGTAGACCTCTTACCATCCTGCCTCTGTGATAGATAGCAAACTCTTCTTTTTCTTTCTTTTTGGAGGGAGAGGGGTGGGAGGAGGTGGCACTGGGGTTTGAACTCAGGGCCTTGTGCTTGCTAGTCAGGTGCTCTACCACTTGAGTCACGCCTCCAGCTCTATTAGTTTTAGTTATTTTTCAGATAGGGTCCCCCACTTTTTCCTAGGCTGGCCTCAGACCATGATCTTCTTACTTATGCCCCCTAGGATTACAGGCATGTCCACCATGCCTGACTGGTTTGTTGAGAGGGAGCCTGCCCCAAACTCTCAGTTTCTTATTTTTCAACTCTTCTTTACCTGTAATGCAGTGACTTTAAATTGTGACCATGACTCACAGACAGAAACATATTTCTGCGTGTGCATATAACGAACAATTCACAATCCAATGGCTATCCCTGCTAGGAGGTGTGTATTCTATTTTCAATTCCATTTCACTGCTCTTCACACTATTTTCAGATGGAACTTCTTGATATCACTTGAAAGACACTGCTGTACTGCTGGAGCAGGACTGGGTTGTGTGACATGTATCAAATGACTTTCTTTTTCAGTCCTTTGGGGTTACCGACGTGCATTTCTCTTGCCTTCATTTACGGTATCTGTGAAGCCTATCCTAAGACTTCCCTGCAGAGGAAATTATAGTTTGGAAAATTTCCCTGCCATTTGGCAAGTTTTTCAGGAAATGGACAGTAGGGTGGAAAGGTTTCATCCTAATGATTGTCTTTGCCGAAGACATACACAACTAGGTCTTACGTTCACAGCTAGGCAGGCTAACAAAATCTCCCTGTGGCTTAGCCTCAGGTGTTATGTGCTTATTTTCCCTTTCTAGGTATGGGATTTCTTTTGGCTTAGAATTATCTATCCTTACCTTATATCCTTATACCCCACTATGTGGAAGAATTGTTTTTAAGCATGGAAGTCTAACTTTTTGACATCTGTCTCCCACCCTAATTCCATGGTGATATATGAAGTTGGGGCTCAATTGTGACTTTATTCTTATAATCTAGAGTTACCAGTTGAGGCCATATGCAGCTGGCTGTTAACTGTTAACCTCTGGGAGCTTTAATGACAGGATGATGAAAACTTTGTATCATAGCATCTGGGAAGTTGGGATCGTGGGGCAAGAGTGAGCTCCCCCTGAGTCAAACACAGAGTAGCTGTCAATGTCTAGCTGTGGAAAGTCCTGGACCTCAGGATTATGTAAATGGAGTTAAAAATTCTTCCTTCTTATGGGAGGGCCCTGGTTTGCCCTTCATTTGACATTTGACCTTGGATGAACATATGAGTCTCCATTTCCTCCCTTCATCTTTAATGCCCATCAGTGGAACAGACAAGAACCACAAAGGTCAGGTCTTTCCCCTCTCTTGCTGCTCACCACTCCTCTTTTTTTTTTTTAATAAATGAGGAAGTATACTCAAACATACAGCAAAAGACTGAAGGTCAGTAAGGATATTCCCTCCTGAACTTACTTACTGAACTCAGCATACTGACCAGTTGGTTTTATTATGAGATAATAAAGGATCAAGGCAGAGCCCTGGCTGCCCCAAGGAGTCTGCAGGTTTATAGCTTTGGTGGAACCCAACTTTGTAAAGAATGTGCAACCCTCCCTGTGGCAAGATGCTATGGCCAGCCCACCAGATGAGGAGTGCTCTTTTCACTGTCACCCACACAGCTGCCACCCAGTGCATTAAAGCAGTGGGAGACTCACTCCAGAGGTAGATGTCCACCTGAGCCACGTCAGCACACAATGGCCATAGCTGGCTGAGGAACCAAGCAGACATGCTTGGTCCCAATTCAGGTAGAGAAAGATTAGAAGCTTCAAGAACATCATGCTGTCGAGACTGGAATCATTTGATTTTGTTTTAAAATGAGCTTTCCAACTAGGCTTAGTGGCCCCTTCCTATAATACCAACACTTCCTATAATACCAGCACTTGGGAGACTGGGGCAGGAGGATCAAGAGTTCAAGGCCAGCCAGGCTTCAGCCCACCAGATTACAGGCTTGCATCTGTAATCCTAGCTTCTCAGGAGCAGAGATCAGGAGGATTATGGTTCGAAGCCAGCCTGGGCAAACAGTTTGAAAGACCCTATCTCAAAGACACCCAGCATACAAAAGGGCTGGCAGAGTGGCTCAAGTGATAGAGTACAAGCATGAGGCTCTGAGTTCAAACCCCAGGCAAGCCTAGGCTACAGAGTAAGACCCTATCTCAAAAAAAAATAAATAAATAAAAGAAAAATGGAGCCAGGCATGGTGGTACGTATACGTGTAATTCCAGCTATGAGGAAGGCAGAGGTAGGAAGGTCACAGTTCAAAGCCTTCCCCTGACAAAAACAAGACTATCTGAAAAATAAGCTAAAGTGAAAGGGACTGAGGGTGTGGCTCAAGTATTTGCAAGGCCCTGAGTTCAAATCCTAATACTGCCAATAATAATAGTAGAAAGTTTTCCTTATCTTGAGAGGTGTGGGGAGACCCTAGATGGGAGGGGAGCAAGAGAATCGTGAGCACACCTCTACACCCAGCTCCTAGTTAGCCCTAATTGGACTGCTTTTTGGGGCTTATTGATCCTTAGAGAATAAGACCAGGAGGTGAGACAGAGGGAAGGTAGGAGCATCCCTGGTCACATGCTCTTGGTACAGGGAACAGGGAGCTTAGGCTTGTGAGTAGCGCACTTGTCAGGGAGCACCATGGGGCTTGTCCTCCTGGTGCTGACAAGAAGACTGGCTTTCATGATGAACCAAGGATACTATTTTGGGCAATGTCGTGCCTAATAATTGGGAGAATACAAGGGAAATTAGTACTGTTGTTTTTCACTCTTAGGTACATCTTTTTATTCCTTCCTTCCCAAACCCCCACTGAGAACAGCAATGCTGATTGAGACATTCTTCATTTGCATGGACCCAAATCCACAACTCCAGAGTGAGGCCTCTGGCACTTTCTTGCATGGAATATAGGTTGAGTATTCCTTATTCAAAATGCTTGGGACCAGAAGTGTTTTAGATTCTCTTGAGTTACTGAATATTTGCACAGACATAGTATCTTGGAAGGGGAGCAAAGTGTAAGCATGAAATTTATTTATGCTTCATTTATACCTTATCCACATAGCCTGAAGGTAATTTTATACCACATTTTCAATTTTGTACATATAACAAATTTTGTGTGCTTTGAGACATCAGAAGTTAGGTATGCAACTTTCCACTTGTGACATCACATCCATGCTCCAAGTTTCAGACTTTGGAACCTTTCAGATTTTGGATTTTTGGATTAGGGATCCTCAACCTGTATCTATGTGATCCTCACATGAATTTTCACTCTGGGAAAGGATGGCTGCAGGTAACCTTTACAGAGAAAGGAAGTTGAATTTTAACAAAATGCATATCTGCTTTTGGGTAAGTGGTTTGTGGCTCTTGTGACCGTCTGCTTTTTAAATTGACTAGCTGATTGTGCACTGTTTTTGGTAGCCCTTGATTTCTCTGAGGTTAGAGTCTATGCTGTGTCCCGTTTTGGAACTGTAGCCAAGCTACACCTACCTCATATACACGTACCCTTTCTTGACCAGGGTATGCTTGCTTCAAGTCAGTGGACTTCACTGAGTATCTGCTATGTGCTGGGCTCCTCTCTAGGAGCTGGGCACAGCCCCTGTCCTTCTCACCAGTGGCGATGGCTTGGGGAGAAATGATCACTATTATTATTATTCCTTGAGAAATAATATAGATGCCTAAAATGACTAAGCTTTTTGTTAATGTGTTGTTAATGCTTCAGTAATATGATGAATGTTTTAGTTGCCTTTAAAAGAAACTAAATTACCTTGTATGATTTTACACTTCGGTGTTTGGTAAACATGTACTGTTAAGACCTCTTTATCCAGGTGTTTAAGGGATATTGCTGTAAATGATATGAAGTATCCTTTTGTAAATCTGTAAATTTCCTAGACAATTGCTCGCTAGATTGAACTAAGCTGGTTGCAAGTGGCGACATCCTTGCATGGCCAACAGGGCTTTGTCTCTGGAACCTGGGCTTTTCTACTTGTTGAGGGACCCTGTTTTCATGGGGGTACAATGAGAGATTGTTCAGAATCTGTCTGCTACTCAGGGCTTGTTCCATGCCAGAATGCCTGTGTAATTATGAATGTTTTTGTCACTTGAGTGGTAGGTGCTCTGAGTGTACTGAAATGGGCAGGATGGCTGTTGTCCCAGGGGCAACCCATTCGTCAGCTGGCCTGTCATGTGGCAGTGGGACTTCTGTTTGCACATCCCTCTGCTATGACAAGGGAGACCACAGCTTCTATAGAAGGTGCCTGCTTTTCTACTGGGGAGCTGGCCCAGGGTGAGAGAGTAACATAAACTCAGGATATGCACTATATTAACTTTTAGTTTCAAATGTCTCTATCTTTCTATTCTAATGTAGGTGCCACTTTAGAGGAAATAAACCAGCACTGGGACTGGCTGGAACAGAATCTCCTCCACACTTTGTCTGTCTTTGATAATAAAGACGACATTGCCAGCTTTGTCAAAGGGAAGGTAAAGGTAGGTCCTTTGATTTTAGCATTTTTCTTTACCTCCCCATCTTTGTCAGAACATCCTGAATGCTGCAGCACACTGACAGCTTTCTCCACCCTGGCTAAACTCTAGCTTAATACATAATGCCAAGTATGTTTGACTTCTCACTTGTCAAATTTTGCAGAGTCAAGTCCAGCAAAATTCCCTGAAATGAAAAGACAAAACAAATGATGTGATTCTGAAGCCTAGTTCCTGTTGTCTTTTACAGAATTGAAGGCCCTTTTTTGTCGTGGGAGAAAATTATAATGTTAAGATTTGTGTTTCCGCAGAGCACACATTATTTGACTCCTTAAATTAGTTATTTCCAACTGTCTTGCAGCTATGACATCTTGTGACATTTTGTTGAGTCTAGTACTTTCCTCCTGTTCATAGTGGATGTTTATTCTTAAAATACGTGAAGTGGAATTAAAACCAATTAAATTTTGAGAAGACAGGAGTGGGATAATTTGGGAGGTATTTGTTTATCCCTTCTGTGAGTTATAGCCTTATGTAACTAGTCTTGTTGCATAGCATGATGGGTAATCAGTGGTTTGAAACCCTACGGGCCAGGAGAGATGGCTCCTCATTCCAAGCCAGACTCATTAAACGCTTGAACATGTTAACCCACTATACGGGTTTGCTCCCTTAGAGTAAAGCATCTCAGATCATGGATTTTTGTTTTCTTCAAAAAGCTTGGCTTTCTCACACCTCAGGTGATACACCTATTAGTACAGGGTGTCAGAGTGAATTTTTTATTTTAGAGAAACAGAATAAACATGCCTCTAGGAAGTGGAAATAGAAGGACTACAAGTTCAAGGCCAGCCTGGGCTACATAATGAGGCACTGTCCACAAACAAACCAGTGCTGACTGGTATCCTCTAGGTGAACCCCAGGCCTGTGGGGTCAGGGTAGGCCTGGACCACGGTGAGGGTCCAGGAACATGCCCAACCCTTATGTCCCCTCATCCTGACTGTGACTCCATTCCCTGCATCAGAGGATTAGTGACAGCCATGTCTTTTTCTTTTCACACTTGACCTTGTTAGCAAGGTCTAACAAGGATAGTAGTGGTTTTTTGATTAAGGAGTTCTCTTAATTGGGAGGAAGGAATTCATTTCTGCTACAGCATTTCAGGAATGCTTCTGTAGGAGAAGAAAACTTCTGTCCTCTTAGGATCTGGTGGGGAGTGGGGGGGGGAAGCTGGAAATTAAATTGATAAATAGCAAATTAATAAGAAAAAAGTTTATTTTAACACATGCATGATGCATACATGAGGCTGAAACTCAGCCATAGTAACTGCAGGGGTGGTTATAACTTGGCCTGGTATAGCATCTCAAGGAAGAGCCGTAGGGGAAAGGATGATAGGATAGGGGCTTAGGCTTTGGGGGCAATAAACATGGGGTGCTAATGGAAGATAGAGCTGTCTTTGTAAGACTGTTTCATGGGTTTCTCTGCTGGTGAGAGTCTAGAGCAGTCCCTGGTGACTAACAAATCCTCCTCTTGTACAAATGGAGATATGTCCTATTTTTAGGCTGATGGGGGGGAGGAGGGAGAGATGACAGAGTCTTTTGGGGTCTATTGTTTATCAGTTGTCTTCAGCTCAAAATAATCCTTATGTCAATGTGGCATATTTGAGGGTGACAGATTCTGATCCCTGATACTTTAAAGCTAAAATGTCTTAAAAAAAAAAAAAAAAGACCCCTTTCCCAGTATGGTGGTGCACATCTGTCTGTGATCCCAGCACTGGAGAGGCTGAGGCAGGAGGATCAGAAGTTCAAGGTAAGCCTCGGCTACATAGTGAGACCCTGTATCGAAAAAGAAGGAAATGAAAGGTTTCCAGGAGACCAGGCTAGGGAGCAAGGGAGCCTTCAAACAGAACCTGGAGTTTGTTCTCCCTTTTCCTGTGGCCAACCACAGAGGGTCTGGGCTTTCCTACTCGTGGCCCTGGACATTTGCCCAGAATACACAGTGGTAGTGAAATATATTAGGCTTCACAGGGTGCCACAGTTGTTAGGGTAATACCTACTTTTGTTTAAATGCAGTGAGGGAGAGATTCATTAGTATTTTTAAAAGACTAACTTTGAACTCACATTTGGGTAATTCTTCAGGTCTATGCAGTAGGTTCTCATGTAAGAGTTCATTATTTGGTTTTCATGTGTCAGTTAGCTTTCCAGAACTATAACAAATACTGAGATCCTCAGCTTATCGAGAGAAAAGGTTTATTTTGACTCACAGGTTTTTTTCAGTCCGTGAGAGATTGACCCCATCACTTTGGGCCTGTGATATGACATCACATCATGGTGGGAGCATGCTGCAGAACAGCACTGCTTGTAGTGGCAAGGGAGCAAAGAGAGAAGAGGGGGCTGGGTTCCCAATGTTAAAACCCACCCATAGCTCCCACCTCCCAAAGATTCTACCACTCCCAATGGGCCACACTGGAAATCAGGCCTTCAACACTTGGGACTTTGGGGGACATTTAAGATACAAACTGTAGCATTCCTGTGTGGAAGAACTGGGAGAACTTGGAAAATAATTTGAGAACTGGGTGTTAGAAGTCATATGATTCAACCAAACACTTGTGACCGGTAAAAGGTTGAGTGTCAGACTGGGTATTGTGGAAGTAGCTCAGATTCTGAAGGTGCCTTTACCAGTCCATCCTTCCTGCTTCCTGCCCCTGCCCCTCCACCTTTCCTCTGCCAGACTCAGTGGGTAAGAGACCTCCATCTCTCTGTGCCTTAGGCTTTGATTGCTGAGGAGACCAGCAGCAGGCTTGCAGAGCAGGAGGAGGAGCCTGAGAAGTTTCGAGAAGCCCTGGTGAAGTTCGAGGCCAGGTTCAACTTCCCTGAGGCAGAGAAACTGGTCACCTACTACTCCTGCTGTTGCTGGAAGGGCCGGGTGCCCCGCCAGGGCTGGCTGTACCTCAGCATCAACCACCTCTGCTTCTACTCCTTCTTCCTGGGCAAGGAACGTAAGTGTGACAAGCGAGCTTTTGGTCCTTCACTGATAAAGTCAGCCCTGGAAATGCTTAGACTTGCTTATAAGAGACATTAAGTGTATGAGTGCCACAACAAAAGACTGCAACCTATGATTGAATGACAGCTAGTGATACTTGATTCATTTCGAAATGACATGTACAGATAATTATGCTTAAGTTTACGTGTTTCTGCTAGGGGGCTTGATTTGAGGAGGGCTTATTTTTCCCTACTTCTTTAAGATGCTTTTCTGTGTAATTCACTTCAAATAGCTACTAACGGGTTTTTACTATTGTGGATTGCTTTGCAAACACAGTCATAACCAATGACTGAGTATTTCTGGAAGAGTAGAATCTGTTCCAGCTACATTTTTTAATTGCCCATCCCTGAAGGTCACAATTACTGGATGCACTGTTACTACTGGAAAGGGGATTTTTCACCTGGGTTCACCTGAGGTCTAGGCACTGATTGACTTTGCACTGTCCTGGGCCATGGCATTCCAAGGTGAAAAAGAAAAACAACAGTGTCCCTTATAGACTGAAAGTTTAATATGCCTGTGCTGGGTGGCATGGGTGCTTCACGTGTACGTGTATTTTCTTTCTGCATTTATATCTAAAGTGGAGGCACCTCTCTTGAATGCTGCTGTAGCCAGCTTCCTGCACTTAGTGTTTGCTTCTCTTTCTGCCTCACCAGCCTCACTGGGAGGCTCTAGGACACACATCTATTTGCAAAGCCCTCTCCTACTCATGGCATATGCCTGGCCTAACCTTGGCTGTTCTTATTTTCCTTTCTGAAATGCTTCTCAAAATGAACACCCTGCTTTTCTTTCCTTTCCCTGTGCTTAGCCTGCTAGGAAACTCCTGTTCATCCTTCAGAACCCAATTCACAGTTTGTCACCTCCAGAAATCCACCCTTGGGCCCAAATAATTTGTACTATATTTGTGTTTCTGTGTTGGGTTCCATCCAGTCAATAAATGCTTACTTGCTTGCATGTCAGTTTTTCTACTTTTATGAGCTGCTAAAATGCTTCAAAATGCTTTGCTTCTCAAAGCAGTTGCTTAATGAACTAAAGTTGATGTAGAGTGAGTGCGTGTACACGTGTGTACATGTGTGTGCATGTGTTTGTGGGTGCGTGTGTGCATGTACGTGTGTGTGTGTGCATAGTGGGGATACTTTGAGATGGGTACAGTGGCTCACACCTGTAATCCTAGTTACTCAGGAGGCAGAGATTGGGAGGATCATGGTTTAAGACTAGCCTGAGCAAGAAGTCCACGAGACCTCATCTCAATCAATAAAAGGCTGAGAGTGCAGTCACTTCTGTCATCCCAGATATGTGGGAAGTATAATAGGAAGATCTCTGTTTGAGCTGGCCTGGGCAAAAAGAAACTAAAGCAAAAAAGGGCTGGGGGTGTTACTTGGCAAGTGGAAGACCCTGAGGAGTACAAACCCTAGTACCTCAAAAACAAATAACCCCCCAAAACACTTTATGTGAAAACATCTAGAAGTAGATGAAGTTTATGGAGCCTTTTCAAATTATTAAAACACTAAAAACTGTATTGCAAAGTAAATGAAAATAAATAAAAAACTAAATTATTCCCTACTTGATTAGAAAAGGAAGTGAATTATTTTCTCAGTAAATGAATTATTATTTTATTATTAATGATTGTCACTAAAGCTGATTGTGTTAGGGTAATGATGATATTCAATAATGTTTGTGATTTTACGTTATATATGTGTCTCTGATGAGTCATTCATCAGGTATAAGGTTATAATTCTCCCCTTTTCTCTACATTAGCACATTAGCAATCACTGTATCAGAAACATTTCTGAGAATACAATACTTGTTTTTAAAATGCATTATTTGTACTGTATTAGTTTACCTTTTTTGAGAGATAGAGTCTCAGTTTGTTGCCCAGGCTGGCTCCCATCTCCTGGGTTCAAGCGATCTTCCTGCCTCAGTCTCCTGAGTTTCTGGGAGCACTGGCCATGAGCCACCACTCTCAGAGGTATTGCTTAGAGGGTTTCATAAAAACTACTTGTAGTCTCTCTTCTAAGCCTAACAGTCTCATGTGACACAGTCTACACGTTCAACCTGTTTCTCTAAGCAAAAGCATGAAGAATCTTCTTTTATACTAATTTTTCTCCAAGTGCACCAGGAATGCTGGTTTTAGAACCAGAATTTGTATGGATTGAGAAACTTGCATGTTTAAATGCTCTTGAGAAAGTTTGTGTGTTGATAACTTGCTGTCCTGGAATCATGTTCCTGGGATGTGCAGTAGCCATCAGCTTGGAACACTTCACATAAGTCTGTAGGGAAATCATTGAATGGGGGGCTAGGGGTTCACCAGCAGCCGTCACCCAGTTCTGGGCTCTTCTCTCTGCTGGCTTAACAGACATTTGCATTTCATCTTAAGGAAAGCTTCAAACTGTTGCTTGCTGATGAAGTCAACTTTAGCTCCAGTTATGTGGCATAATACGTATTTGCTGTTTTCCTCATACAGTTAAACTTGTAATCCCTTGGGTTGATATCCAGAAGTTAGAAAGAACATCCAATGTCTTTCTGACGGACACCATCCGGATCACCACGCAGAGTAAGGAGCGTGACTTCTCCATGTTTCTGAACCTGGATGAGGTCTTTAAGATCATGGAGCAGCTGGCAGATGTGACACTCCGGAGGCTGCTGGATAATGAGGTCTTTGACTTGGACCCTGATCTGCAGGAGCCAAGTCAGATCACTAAAAGGTAGGGCGTCAGTTCCATAGTGTCCCCAACCTGCACCAGTGCCCCACAGTTCTGCTCAGCCTCAATTCCTTCATTGTGTGGTTGTCCCTCTGTGCCCACAGGACATTGGTTCCAGGACCTCTCTCTGTACACACCAAAACCTGTTGATGCTCCTGTCCCTTATGTAAATGGCAGAGTATTTTCATGTAACCAATGCACATCTTCAAGGTGCTTCAAATCATCTATAGATGACTTAGGATAGCTAAGACAATTTAAATGCTATATAAATTGTTATACTGTATATTAGGGAATACCAGCAAGGAAAAAAGATTGTGCATATTTAATATAGATAGAATATTTTTTCCTGAATATTTGATTCATGGTTGGTTGAATCCAAAGATGCAGATCCCATGGACACCGAGGGCTAGAAGTACCACGTCATGATTCCCTTGTGGTTATCATCCAGATGTCCCCAAGCTGTTGATCTTGGCAGAGCTAACAATTTGAAATGATTATTATTCATTTCCTTTGTGCAGGAGATGTTGATTTCTGGATCCAGTTCCTCTGTTTTTCAGATATTACTTCAAAATTGATGTTCATAAAAAGTACTTCTAGTGCTGAGAGCTGGTGGCTCACGCCTGTGATCCTAACTTCTTGGAAGGCTGAGATGGGAGGGTTGTGGTTTGCAGATAGCCTGGGCAAATAGTTCATGAGATCCCTTCTCCAAAATAACCAGAGCAAAATGGACTGCAGGTGTGGCTCAAGCAGTAAGCACCTGCCTAGCAAGCCTGAAGCCCTGAGTTTCACCAAAGAAACAAAAAAATCCCACCAAAAAATAAAGTACTTCTAGAATATGTAATACAGGCATTCTCATGATGAGATCCACTAGTACTACACTTTATTAATGAAAATTAAGACATTTGATCTTTTTAAAATGTTTCTGGATGTGTTTGGGGCCTCGTATATGCTAGGTACATGCTTGATCCCTGAGCTGCTTTGTTTTGTCATATTAAAATTAGAAAACTTTTGGGGACAGCTGAATCTATTTTGATACTAGTTCGTCATCAGAAATACACCTTTCCTAATAGAATAAGTCAATATTGTTTATATCATTATATAAAGAACGCTTGTCAGGTTGTTGCTTCAGTTGTCACTTTAAGGAAGCTCAACTTTTTCATCTGAAGTGAGACATGGAGTTTGAGCTTGACATCAGTTTTGGAGTCTGGGGATCATGACTGGGTGGGTAACCACAGCGCTGATACAAAGGTGAATTGTTACAAAGGTATCCTTCGAGAAGCAAGTCACCATAAAGTAGATGTTTTTGATGTAGTTACAGAATCACCCACTACTAGTCATTTTTATAAACCAAATCTTGTGATAGTGTAAAATGCACTTAACATAAAGTTTTAGCGCCTCAGCAGTTAAAGTGTGCGGTCTGTAGCCCTCACACTTGGTGCAGCCAGTAGCACCACCCTCTCCAGAATTCTTCTTATGTTGCATAACTGAAACTCTGCACCCAGTAACCACCAACTCCCTACTCAACCTTTCCCCAGCCTCTGGCAACCACCTTTTTCTCCTCTGTATCTATGAAATAGACTAGCTCCTTTATGTAAGTGGAATCATACAGCATTGTCTTTTGCAGCTGGCTCATTTCCCTTAGCATAATCTTGTCAGAGCTCACCCATGTTGTCGCATGCATTAGAATTCCTTTTTAAGGCTGAGTAATATTACATTGCATGTATACACCACATTTTGTTTATCTACTCATCTGTTGATGCATACTTAGGTTGTTTCTACTTTTGCTCGCTCACATATCTTCTCAGCCTGGCCCCATTAACAGCCCCTCACTCCATCTTAGTTAGGGGTGTCTGTCTTAAAAGGAAGACAGCCAGTATAGTAGGAGCCACACTCTATTGTATTTCTTCAAATCTCTGAGGTGGATGGTTTTCTGAGTTCATTAGTCCAGCTCATGAAGTTCTGTTAAAAGTGAAAAGGCACTAGGTATGGTAGCTCATGCCTATAATCTCAGCTAACTCAGGAGGTAGAGATTGAGAGGATCGTGGTTTGAGGCCAATGCGGGCAAAAAATTCTTGCGATCCCATCTCAACCAGTAAAAACTAGGTGTGGTGGCACATGCCTGTCATCCTAGCTACTTAGGAAGTGTAAATAGGATGATTTCAGCATAAACATGAGAATCCATTCAAAACATGGGAACACCTAGGACAAAAGTGGCTGTTGTCCTGACTTAAGCAGTAGAGCACCTGCCTTACAAGCACAGGGCCCTGAGTTCAAACTCTGGTACTACCAAAACAACAAGCCACAATTATGAAGCCCTAAAGAAACAAGTTTTGGGTGTCCAAGTCATCAAAGGGCTCATATAAGCCACCAGATAAAGCTTTAACCTGTGTCCTATGCGGATGCACACACCTGTGAGTGTGGATTACAAGCAGGTTGTCTCAGGCACAGGAGGCCATTTAACAGCCTCACGCATGCCAGATTTCAGGTGATACACGTGTGACAAGCAGAGCCACATCTGGAAGTGAGGAACGAAAAGGAAGATCAGGAGTCTCTAGCCTCTAATCATTTCTTGTTTTGGAAGAAAAATCTTGAGCGTTGGCTGTGTTCATTAATGTTCCAGAATCCAGGGAAACTACAAAGGCTGCCTACCCCTGCCCCACATTCTGCCTGAGAAGTATTAGAAAGAAGAGAAGAGAGGAAAGGACAGAAAGGGTCTTTGGGGTGGACAGTGGTTGAGTTTCCAGGAGCCCTGGGGTGGTCAGGGCTGGGTCCTAGATGCCTTGGGGGCTTCTGGTCCACAGCCGTGAACTGCACCATAGTGACTTCCTCCCAAAGGAGAAAGCAGGGCTGCCCGCCCATTCCCTGGCAGTTTCATCTGCAGCTTTTGCCATGGAGACCTAGGCCTGGGGTGTAAACAGGTAGTGACTCAGTCCCCCTGGCACCCTGCCAAGAGAGCACCGGTTTCAAAGTTTAGGAAAATAGTCTCCTCATCTCAGGGCCCCGCAGAGTGCTGGAATGCCCCTCTGGCTCTTCCCTTCTTCCATCTCACTTCCCTTCCCAGATAACAGCTTTCCAGTAGTGCCCTTGGGGTCATGAGTCTGATTACTCATTTGTCACCTTGGTCCTGTGGTCATTCCACTGGGGCTTACAGACCCTGGCAGGAGTGAGGCTCAGACCTCTGTGGGAGGGAACTAGACCAGGGATTCCCGAGGGTGCCATCCAGAGTCAGAGGCAGGCAACTGAGGACAGGTCGGGGCTGTCCAAACAGAATGGAGGGAAGAAGCAGGGAATAAACTGATCTTGAAATTTCCAAACAAGCAATCTCTCCTGAAGTTGGGGGTCAGAGAACGAGAGAACAAGCAGTATTTTGGCGGGGGAGGTGGAGGCTGGAGGGTGGTTACCTTCACTAAGTCTGTTTTAAAATCTCTTGACTGGATGCAAATGGTGGAGAAAACACAAAGCCACGTATGTGGAAACTTGTTTCCTGTGATGCAAGCTTTTTCTGCCAGTTGTAAAGGTGAACTAGGCCTGCCAGGGGCAGGTGTCAGCAGCATGCCTCTTCCCCTGTCTGGCTTGGCCGATCCCTACGGCCTTTTTCCACCTTGACCCACCCCTTCCTGGCATCAGCTGCACAACAGGAGCACCCAATTCCCATGCACGTGACCTGAGCTGATCCCTCCTCTGGGAGCGATAAGACAGCTCTGGGGCTCCCTCATCCTGCCAGCCCCCACCTCTCAAGAGAAGTCCCACATCTCACCTTCTGCAAACCCATAGGACGGGGTGCTGGGACTGTTGACTGTCTGCTTGTGTGTCTCTGGGTGAGGATGGCTGGAAGAGGATGAAGGCAGGAACCTTCTCCTGCGAGTGAAGGGTCCTCAGAGATCCCTGTGTTGCAGAGGTCATGGGTCTCTTGAGGGGGTCAGTGGGAATGGATTTCCAAAGGAATTGCAGCTGTGGTTTCCTCTGCATCCTACCTTCACACTGCCACTGCCAAGGTCAGATGAGCTTCATGTCCTATCCCTCAAGAAGTTCCAGACCCCATGTGTTCTGTGCTAGCTGCCACACCACAGTGCCATTCTACCATTTCCTGGTGGGTCACAGAGCAGGTTTGAGAGATGAGATGTTTTATTTGCCCACAGCTTTGAGGAAAGGCACAGGTATGTACCTTGCCTGACTTGTTGCTAGATTGTTACTTCTTGACATTTCCCAGTCATAAAGTGTGGGTCTGGGGGTGGCCACATAACAGAGAGGCTTTGTGTTAGAGGGCAAGCTGACTGCAGAGGACTGTTTGTCCTCTCTTCACCCAGAAGGGCAGGAATCATGGCAGGGAGTATCCTGTCTAGTGCATGAATGTGAAGTTCTTGAAATCTGAGCTAATGGAGAGCAGACCTGCCCAGTCTGTCATCCAGCCTGAGTTTGGGGAAGCATTTGACCTTGAACCAGCTTTAAGCCAGCAGGTTTTCTCAGCAGTCAAGAATTTCATATTCGTGCACTAGAAAGTAGCATCCTTCCTAAAAGAGTTCTACAAGGTTCATGGGAGAAGAGAATGGGAAACCTGTATTTGATACATCTTTACATAATCTAGGAGGGACAAATCAAATTCTGGATTGGTGGAGAAATTAATGAGCTCTCTACCTCCAAGTTTCTTGGGTCTGAAGACTTCAGAATTAAACTTGGTTTTAAAGGTCATATAACCTAGAACTTTCTGCACAGTTGGCATGCACAAATTGATTTTAGCTTCAATAACAAATTTGAAACATTTCATCTCTAGTTCTGATCAACCACATTTATGCCCTCCTAGTAACAGGCTCTTCCAGTGGCATTTATGAGGATGGGGTAGTTGGTGGCATCTTTCTCTGTGAGTCCCGGCTGTAGCACTCCTGGGAGACTGCTGTGGCCTGTGCACACTGCACTGTGGGGTTCTGGGTCAGGCCCCACCCCGGGGATGCCTCCGCAGTGGCCAGCAGGCCTGTGTTAGCTGCTGTCTTCCGGAATGTTAGATCAGGACTGCGGTGTGTTGGTCTTTCTATGGAGAAAAAGCAGAGACATTAGCAAGCACTGGAAGGCCTGAGAGGCAAGTTGTGGCTAGTGGGCTTTGTTTTAGATTGCTGTTCAGAAAAAGGAGCTGATATATTTAGCATCAAAACCTCCGCCCGCCTTAAAAGAGACTTAACTGATGGTCTTGCTCTGATCTGCATGAAGAGCTGGTTTCTCATCCTGCAGGTCCTGTGTCTTCAGCTCGGTTATGCTAGAAATTTAAATACCTGTATCATAAATGGTTACAAGGGAAATTAGAAGGCCACTGTTGAGTAGGGAGGAAGGAAAACAACTAAGATTTTAAAGTCCTTCCTGGTGCTTTCTTTTTTGTAGCTGAGATTTGTGTGTGGTATATACCCACTGCTCAGTTGAACTGTTGCCTTAGGCTGCGGGTGCACTGGATAGAAAGCACTTGCTCTGTCTCAGATACCTCAACACCTTATTCTTTATCATTTTGGCAGTACTAGGGTTTGAACTCAGGGTCTTGTGGTTGCTAGGCAGCTGTTCTACCACTTAAACCAAGCCTCCAGTCCTTTTGCTTTTCATTTATTTTTCAGTTGAAATCTGGAGCTTTTGCCCAGGCTGGCCTTGGACTGTGATCCTCTTGTCTCTGCCTCCCTAGTAGCTGGGATTACAGCCATCTGCCACCATGCCCAGCCCTTCAATACCTTATTCTTAATTTGAGGACTTGGGTACACAATGAATACAAGTCCTTCTAGCTTTCCTATAGCTCAGTGCAAGCTGCTGTGACGTGTGCTCCTTACCTTGTCTCCAGCCTGGCTTCACTGTCTCCTAAGGAAGGGATGATGTGCTTTGGGGAGGACCAGGTGTCCACACAGCATTTGTAAGATGTGCACGGGGAGGAAGCAGTGACTATGCTGTCATCAAAACCAGCAAGGCCAGCATACCTTGGGGACGAGGATGTCAGTTTTTCAGTTTAGTTTATTTGTATTTACTAGTCTCATTTGAATTTATTTTTAACCAATACCTAAAACCAGAAAAAATTAGACATGTTAATGAGGAACCATGTGGTGTTTTGACACTTTACACGTATGATGTTTAAATTGGGTTAAACATCTCTCTTCAAACACTTACTGTTTCTTCATGGTGGAGACATTGAAAAGCCTCTCTTCCAGCTTTTACCAGTAGTCACCATATTGTGCAACAATACACCAGAAAGTTGCCCTTCTCCAACTGGAACTCAGAACCTTTTGGTTACCCTCTCCTACCTCTCCTTCCCCCCACTCTCTCCAGCTCTGGTAACTACCATTCTCTCCATTTCTAGGACATTAACTTTTTTACATTTAAATTTAAATGTTTTGGACGTAGTCACCCTTAGGCAGTTTGGGGTCATCTTGAGGGACCTTGCCATTCATTCTTGCAGTGTGTAAACTTCTGGAACATTCTTGATGCTTCCCCAGCACCTCTCTGGAGGAAGCACAGGCTCCTTTGGATTTTTGATATTTAATTCATGGATTTCATACCTTTCACCTTTTCAAAGAAAAGGACATCATTCAGTTTTTTTTACCATGTTCATAGAACTGCAACCATCACCACAACTTGTAGCATTTGATCACCCCAAAAGAAAAACTGGTCACAAGCATCACGCCTCATCTCTCCCTCTCCCCCAACCTCTGAGCAAGTCACTAATCTATTTTCTGCCTTCACGGGCTACCTTTTCTGAATGTTTCATAGAAATGGAATCAGGCAAGATGTAGTCTTTTTGTGACTGGATGCTTCTGCCTGGTGTAATGATTGTAGGCTTCATCCATGTTGTAACTTGCATTGCACTTTGCTCCTTTTTCTGGCTGTATAATATCTATCCTATTAGAGGGATATACCACATTTTGTTTGTCAATTCAATTAATGGACATTTGGTTATCATGAATAATACTACCGTGAATATTTGTGTGCACATTTATGTGGATATAAGTTCTCAATTCTCATGGGTATATATACCTAGGAGTGGAATTTTTTGGCAAATAGTGAGTTTCTTTTTAACCTTCTGGGAGTCCTGCCAGACTGTTTTACAACACAAGCACACCATTTTGCACTCCCAGCAGCAGCATTTGAGGGGTTCCAATTTCCCCATGTCCTTGACAATACTTAATATCATCGGATTTTCTGATTCTTGGATTCTTTTCCCATTTTTTGTGGCCCCCCCCTCAGTGTTACTCAAATGAGGAAGGAAAGCTTGTTTTGGCACATGAATTCACCAAAGTATTTGTGTGCAGGGATGACTTGCTGTGTTGTAGTACTTTGCTCTCAGGGTTGGGTGTGAAGTTGGAGTCTTGTGAGGCCAACAGGTTCTCAGAAGCACAACACCTCTGCATTCACTTAGTTCTTGGGTTGTGCGGTGGATTTAAAAGCAGTTTCCTTGGTGATCTTGCAGGTCCACGCATCTTTCCTGCCTTTTTTAATTCTCTCCCCCATCCTTCACCAGGGACCTTGAAGCCAGAGCACAGAATGAGTTCTTCCGGGCTTTCTTCAGGTTGCCAAGAAAAGAGAAGCTGCATGCGGTTGTGGGCTGCTCCCTCTGGACACCCTTTAGTCGCTGTCACACCGTGGGGCGGATGTTCACCTCTGACAGCTACATCTGCTTTGCCAGCAAGGAAGATGGCTGCTGTAACGTCGTTCTTCCGCTCAGAGAGGTAGACTCAGCCTCCTACCTCTGCTGCCCTACTCTGTGCTTCCTAAAACAGCCATTTATCATTGGAATGTATTTGAGTCCATTTTCTGTTGCTCTGGCAAAATACTTAAGGCAGGGTAAACTTAAAAAGAAAAGAGATTTACTCAGCTCAGCAGTTTTGAGGCTCAGGAGCATGGTACTGAGTTTCTGCTCATCTCTGGTGAAGGCCTCATGGTGAACGGCATGATAGTGTCGGGAGTACGGGAGAAGGAGACATCACCTGGCAAGACAGGAAGCCAGAGAGTATAGAGGGGCCTATCTTGGTTTTCTGTAGCAACTAACTAGGGTCCCATGAGAGCTAATTTAAACCCTTCCTGCAGTTACCTACTGACCTCCTATAGGCCCTACCACCTCCTAATAATGCCCCCTTGGAGACCAAGCTTCTAATACTCCCACAAACCTCCAGGGGTTCAAACCATGTCCAAACCATAAGCACTGGCAACGCTGGCTTGAGATAGGGCACAGGAAGGGACATTCACACAGCACAGCTTGCTCTCTGAAGATGGACATCCAGAAGGCTGGGCTCTTTGAGGGGAGCAGGACCTGAATTGGACCATTACCCATTTGGCTGTTGCTTTTTCTGTTGTTGCTATGGCAACCTGAAACTTGCCTGGAGGTGATGGGTAAAAATAGAATACTCCAACCTCCACATTATTGATAAAGCTGTTATTAAAAAGTACATACCTAGCAATTAAAGTTTTTCCAACAGCTTTTAGGAATGAGTGCTCCCCTTCCACCCACCAAAAAAACCAAGAAGGAAGACAGGCAACATAAAAAGCTTTACCTTTTGAAAATAAATGGCAAATTGCTTGACTTGTATACTCTCCTAGAACTTTAGTTAAAGAATTAAAAATGCTTTCTTTAATATGAATCAGGTCCTTTCTTCCTGTAAAATTCCATAATTCTCCTCTTGGAAATGCAGAACAAGCGGAGTTGACTTCCAGATCTGAGTAGCTGAGCTCTGTGGCAGGCATCCCGGCTGAGACAGAACCCACAGCTCTTACCCGTCAGACCTGTGGAGTCTTGGTTCTTGTATGAAATGCCCTGAGCACTGTTCTTTAGTAAACTCAGGTCTTTCGTTCATACCATCTCCTACCTCCATGCCATTATTCTGCAGTAGATGTTTTCATTTTACAAAAATTCTTGTCAGTGAGATGAGAAATACATGCATAACATAGAGTTTGCCTTATTGATAATTTTTAAGTGTGGCATTCGGTGGCATTGAGTACAGTCACATTGTTCTACACTGATCACCACCTCCTGTCTGCAGGACTCTTTCATCTTTGCAACTTGAAGTTCTGTCCCCATTAAATGCTCACTCCCTCTCTGTCTCCCCCCGCCCTTGGCACCCACTAGACAACCATGCCCTTATGAATTGGACTACTATAGGTAATTTGGAATCATCCAGAAGTTGTCTCTTTGTGACTGGCTTATTCCACTTAGTGTGGTGTCCTCAAGGTTCATCCATGCTGCAGCGTGTGTCAGAATTTCCTTTTGAAGGCTGAATGACATTCTGTTATCTGCCTATACCAGAGTGTGCTTATCGAGTCACTTGTCCATGGCACCTTGGGCTGCTGTTATCTTTCAGCCATTGTGGATAGTACTGCCTTGCACACTCGCAAATCCTCGTGCCAGTCCTCTTTTAGTGACTTGGATTTGCCTTCTGTCTTGGGATGTTTGACAAACACGTAACTGGACACTGTACTTTATGGGTCATTTTTGCACCAGGTAGTGAGCATTGAGAAGATGGAGGACACAAGTCTGCTGCCTAACCCCATCATTGTCAGCATCAGGAGCAAGATGGCCTTCCAGTTCATTGAGCTTAAGGACAGAGAGACCTTGGTGGAGAGCCTGCTGGTGAGACTGAAGCAGGTCCATGCCAACCACCCCGTGCATTATGATACCTCTACAAGTGACCATGACATGGTAGGAGTCTTCACAGTAGTGAATGTCCATAACTGAAAACCCCTTTTCTCCCCACCTCCAGGGCAGTGGTCTCCAAAGGGAGAGGATAGAAAGTTGACCTACCTGGGCATGAGACAAATGCGCTGGAGACCTTTGGGCTTGTGCACCTGTCTAGTGTCACTTCTGATACACTGCAGTCCTGAGCGGGTGTTGCATAGACCAGAGGGACTGGTAGGGACAGCCAGGTCTCAGGGGCAGCTGTGACCTACTGAGAGGAAGTTTTGGCATCCTTAAGGCATAAGATATGGACCTGGGCTTGCTGGGACCTGTATCCTGTGACTTCCTCTAAGAAATACTTTATTTTTAGTCACAGTGACCGTGCCTGTTTCTTCTTGCTTTTTTCCTGCCTTATAGACCTCCCCTGTGTTTTACTCGGCAAGCGCGTGCAGCGAGCACAGGTTTGGGGGTCTTGCAGTGGAGTCTTCTCAAAGTCAGCAGGAGAGTGAGAAGGAGAGGAGCTCGCTGCCGCAGCCTGAATCCCTGACTGCCATCTTCCAGAGCCCTGACTCCCGCCTGGTGAGTGAGGGGTTCCGCCTCTGCTCCAGCGGGCTTTGCAGAGCTGTCTGTGGGCATGAGTGGTCACCCAGCTGTCTGGCTACCATGGAACGTGGCCACAAAAGCTAGCTGGTGGGTATAGGTGGCCAGGGACCTCAGCAGCAAGTGCTCCCCTCTTCCTTCCCCTAGGCACTAAGAAAGTTTCAGACAGATGTCCCCACCTGTTCCGTTCATGGCCACTCTTGCTATGTAGCCTGGGCAGCTAGCAGTGCTGTCCCGTGGGTTTCCAGGTGCAGATCATGTCTTTGTCTTGTTAGCCACGCTGTGTGTGTGCAGCTCATTATGGGATTCCTCTTTCTGTCTGGAACAGAGGTTGCCTGTCTTCTAGTGTAACTGAGCTGAAAGTAATTTTTGCTACATTTATAGATTTTTTTCTTTACAGAGAAAATCTGAGGCAGAAGTCATGTACAGTTGGTGACTAGACCAGAAACTGTACTTTGACAGGTGGAAAGCCATGTGTCAACCACAAGGACCAGGCAGTGGCTGTGAGCATTGTTGCCTAAGCCACTTGTTGGTCACATAGCATCCTCTGTGGCCAATCGTTAGCTTTATTTACTCAAACCGAACCTTCTCCTTTTTTATCCATAGGTAGTCAACTAACTGTTACTAACTAAATGCAGGTGAATGTTGGACTTCTGTGAGTAATTCTGCCATTTGTGGAGAGTGTAGATTATTAAAAGTCATTATAAATGTCCTTTCCAAAAGGCTCTAAACAGTTCTGCTATCTAGGGATAATTTTAAGGTCTTTGCAGTTACCTAGAGAAACAGTGCAAGGGCTGGTGGAGTGACTCAAGTGGTAGAGCACCTGCCTAGCAAGCATGAGGCTGTGAGGTTAAACCCCAGTATGAGAATGTTTGCTTCAGGTTCCAGCTTTCTCTCTGGCTATCACGAAGCTCGGGGCTAATTGTGACACCTCTTGCTCCCCCCATCCTCTGAGCTGAACTGTGTTTTAGCAGTTGGCTCCATGTCAACACCCAAGGACACTTTTCCTCATGTCCCCCGGTTCTCCACCACCCTTCATCTGACCTGGGCTGCTTTAGTACTTGGGTGGACATGTTCTCCTTTTAACTTTGCCAAGGAAATTACATCGTGCTTGTGTAAATTCTCCCACCAGGTTCTCAACTTCGTGCTATTCATCCTGGCATCCTCTGAGCCTAGTAGAGGTTCAAATATATCTGCTGCACAAATTTAAGTGTCACTGGCTGTCCCCATTGGTCCCTGGTAAACAGGCCTTATTTCTGCCATGACAGATCAGGGATGGGCTATAGTGGCAGATGTGGACTGGCTTCTTTGTACATGAACAAATGTTTGTGTTTCTAGTCCCAAGAACAGATAAAAATCAGTCTCTGGAATGACCACTTTGTGGAATATGGTAGAACCGTGTGTATGTTTCGTACAGAGAAGATCCGGAAGCTTGTGGCCATGGGAATCCCTGAATCTTTGCGTGGAAGGCTCTGGCTCCTTTTTTCTGGTAAGGGTCTCAGTGTGCTCTGGCCAAATGTTGCAGGCCTAATGTGACAGTGTGTATCTGTAGACGAAGTCATCTGTCTTTGGATTATTTCTGTAAATTCCTAGCCATGGACCTGGGAGCCCTTCTTGTGTTAGCTGTAGGACCTCGTTCAAGTTCTCCAAGGTCTCTGCGCTGCAGTGCCTCCTTAGGAAATGTGAAGTCTGGACAAAGTGATCTCCTCTCTCTTAAAGAAGACTCTGTCATTCTATCTGTGGTGCTGAGAATTCTTTTGAGATTTCCCCTGGAAGTGAAGTGTCTTTAGGGGTATGAGCCCTGTGTACTAAACAGAAAAGTCTTCTTGCACTGCTGACTGGCCTTGGTGTTTAAATGCACCCCTCAGAGTAGTTTCTATTGGTCCTTCCTTCCCTGAAGGCATGGGGGTACCACAG
The DNA here is from genome assembly GCF_047511655.1 of Castor canadensis. Lineage (NCBI taxonomy): Eukaryota > Metazoa > Chordata > Mammalia > Rodentia > Castoridae > Castor > Castor canadensis. The sequence continues at coordinate 86,751,902 of NC_133397.1, read as the reverse complement.
GAGTCACAGTTGCACATTTCTCTGTCCCGTTCCCTGGTCCTACACCACCTGCTCTTTCAGGGGTGGCCCTTTTAAAACTGAAAATGTCTCCTGTGTTTTTGTGTTTAATAAAGCCTGTATATTCATAGTTGAAAAATAACAAAGAGATGAGTGAGCAAAGAGGATAACACTACTCATCATCCCCGCTCTGACGATGTAATGCCATTGGTCTGTATTCTTCCAAGTCTCTTTAACACACACACACACACACACACACACACACACACACACACGCACACACACAGACACGCACGCTCACACTGTTTGCATGCAGGCCTGTATTTTTCCACTTGGGATATAGGAACATCAGTTCATGAAGAGCTATCTTTCCCTAGTGACAGAATGTTTCCTTTTTGATGGGAAGATTTCTAGAGTGTTTCATAACTGAGTGTCAGCAATGGTGTAAATGCTGTTCATTACATGCAAATGTCACACTGGTGATGAGGAGCAGCCGGTTACTACTTCAGGGGGAGAGTTGAAGCTAGAGAGGGTATTTTTACCATGCTTAGTCAGAATTTGAAATGTAACTACAATTTAAGGTAGAATTGGGTTCATTTCTGCTCTCCCTGCCCTTGGAGACTCACCTGGCTGCCTTTTCCAGGGAGTAAATGCTGGCTGAAACCACAGGTGTGGGACAGGCCGATGAGTGAACAGAGTCTCACGTGTCCTGCCATTGGCAGTCACTCACCTGTGGACATCACCAGCCCCTCTGAAGGTGACTACTGCTTGGAGAGTTTCTTTTTGTTGTTTATTTATTCACATGTGCATACATTGTTTGGGTCATTTCTCCACCCTGCCCTCCTCCCCCACCCTTCTTGGAGAGTTTCTTGTACTTGGTCATCCTGAGTTGGTTTGCACCTTCAAAGCTCAGTTGGCAGTGTGGGCTCCTTGGTAATGATCTGTTCTCCTTATTTAATTCTAGTCATGCCTTCTTGTATGCCTTGTACAAGTTGCTCAATAATTTCTTGTTGAATTAATGCATGAAAATTGTGTGTGTATATATATACAGTAACTAAGAATTGCAGCACATTAAAAGCATATTAAAGTGGACAGGTGCTTAAGTGAAAGAGCACCTGCCTAGAAAGCTTAAGATCCTGAGTTCAAACCCCAGTATCACCAAAAAAAAAGCATATGTTAATAAAGTGATTTCTTTTTTGTATGTGCAGATGATAAACCCAGGACCTGGCACCTGCTCAGCACATGTTGTCCCACTGAGCTGTGCCCCCACCCCTGAAAGTAATTTTTCACATGACCTTTTCCTGTCTCTGTAGAGCATTCTTAGAAAAACTATTTTGTTTCTGTTTTGGTTTTCGGTCAGGCTGTATGACAGAAATGAAGTCCTTTGGTATATTCTCAAAATATTTTACATTCCTCAATGAGCAAGGAGACCCACTGGGGTCATCCAGCAGGAGGAGCCCCTCTCGGTAGTGACACACCTGGTAATCATTTCTCCTTGAAATACTGCTTTCCAACCCTCAGATGCTGTGACGGACCTTGCTTCACACCCTGGTTACTACGGGAATCTGGTGGAGCAGTCCCTGGGGAGGTGCTGTCTGGTGACTGAAGAGATAGAGCGGGACCTGCATCGCTCCCTGCCGGAGCACCCTGCCTTCCAGAATGAGACAGGAATTGCTGCCCTGAGGAGGGTGCTGACAGCTTATGCCTATCGGAATCCCAAGATTGGATACTGTCAGGTGAAGTGAGGTGTTCCGGGGTGCAGAAATCCCATAGTCTGTCTGTGTTGACCCACCAAGGGATTTGCTCTGTTGTCAGCCTTCCTGAGGACTGTCCTATGAAAAGGCACTGGGCTCAGTCCTTTCCCAGAAAGAATACACCAAAGAAGGGTGGAAGGAACCCAATCTGTATGGAGAAGCAGGATGATCATTTGAGATTTCAGATTGTACCCAGTGCCTAAAAAGGGGAACGTGCTCACAGGCTCGTTGTCAAGGCCCCTTGTCAGGCTATGTAATGGAACCAATGGAACTTCAGACCGCCACAGGATTTATAGGGGTTGAAACAGGAGTGCCCTTTGGGGAGGAAAAGATGACTAGGTCAAGTCACTGTCCTGTAGCAAATGTGAGTGGAGGTAAGAGGCATTCTGAGCCATACCTAAGTGGAAGGAAGTAGTCACCAAGCACAAAATAATAATCAGCAAATTAAAATAACAAAAGCCAGCACAAGACTAGACAAGATAAGCCCTAACATTTAAATAGTTAGGTTTTCTAATTTCATTTTCCTGTGAATAAGCGAAATCAATGGGTGAATGAAGTTTGTATGTGCATGTTTGTCTTTGTGAACAGACAAAAGAGTAGGTAGATTCAAGCCAAGCCTTAGGCCTGTATCACAGCTAAATTCAGCCCTCCTTGGCAGGAGACAGGGACTGAATGGTAGCTGATGGCTCAGCTGGGTGTCTCTCTGATGGCCATGTCATGTCATGGTCATATTCCCTTCCCAAGTGTGCTAGATTCCTCACCTACAGCACCCTTCCTCTTGTGAATCACTTTGTGCACTTTTGTTTTTGTTTTGTGGTGCTAGGGATCCAATCCAGGGCCTCATGCATACTAAGCAAAGCACCCTACCACCAAGTCACACCACCAGCCCTGGCTTGTGTGTTGTGTAGTTTTAATGTCTCTGTGCCATCATGTGGCCTGGTCAGTAACTGTCCCTTCTGTGACCCTCTGAGCAGTCTATGAACATCCTGACCTCCGTGTTGTTGCTGTACGCCAAGGAAGAAGAAGCCTTTTGGCTGCTGGTTGCCGTGTGTGAGCGGATGCTGCCCGATTACTTCAACCACCGAGTGATCGGTAAACCACCTTCCTTCCTCCTCTGTATCTGGGGCATGGTGACAAAGGCTGGGAAGATGGTCACCGTGAGTCCTGGTCATAAGATCCCTGTGCACCATGCAGCTAGCCTCTGCAAAACTAACTCAGAAAATTCTTTTTGTAGATCTCGCAATATGGGGAAAGCAGGTTAACTCGAGTAAGCTCCTGATGTCAGCTCCTACAGATTTTGGAGTAAAAACACATGGTTTTAGATGGATAACGGAACTTGAAAAAGGAAAGTCTCTAGGCTGAAGAGGCAGGTCAAAATGTAAAAATGAGTGGCTTTGCATTAGAAAGGGAAGGGCACTCCTCTTGGTCACCCAGAAACTCAGATGGAGATAGTCCTATGTTCCCCATAAGAGAGGAGGCTGGTGGGACAGAGCCCGAGACCCTCAGAGCCGCACTGATACAAGCTCCCACATATAGAAGGAGACTGTCATAAAGCTTCTTTGATGCTATCTGGGCTTGTACTAGTCAGGTTTTTGTTACTATAGTGAAATAACTGACTCAGGCTACTTCTGAAGAGAAAGAGGTTTATTCAGCTCAGTTTTGGAGGTTGAGGCCATGGTGCCTGTGTCAGCTGTGGTGAGGGCCCCATGGTGAAGGCACATGTTGAGCAGGTGGTCACATCTCTAGCCAGGAAGCAGAGAGAGAGAGAGTTGGATGGGCTCAGGCTTGCTCCTTTTCTAACAACCCTGTTGGGAGAGCAATCTCGTGCTTCCAGTGACCCAAGGATCTCCCACTAGGCCCGACCTCTGAAAGGTTCCCCACCTCCCAGTACCAAGCCTTTAACACATGAACTTTTCAGGGCTGCAGCAGGACTCTAGGCAAATCTCTATCCGCATAGCCTGTGCCTGGAGCCTCTGTCATTCATGTGGTTGAGATTTAAATGTGCACTGTCTCTGTGGACAGGAGGCCTTCTGGTGAAGAAGTAATACAAAAAGTGTTAGGGTTTAGTGACATCTTTAGGGACACTTATTATTAATCCAGATGAGAGAAGGAAGTGGTCTAAAACGAAGGCGGCAGTGCAGGAACAGAAACAAAAAAACCAATATGAGGCAGAATTTGGCAACTGACTGGATGTAAAGGGCAAGGCAAGAAGAAGGGACATCTGAAGACTGTGGAGAGCAGAAGGATGTGACACTCTGGGGCAGGAAGGAGGAGGGGTGTGGTTAGACGGGAGGAGCCCTTCCTTTGTGTTTTTGGACACAAGTTCACCTTTGACCATCTTCACTGGCTCCCTTCATTGCCTGAGTGGTTAATTGACCCGCTTCCCTTTTCACTTTGTGTTGTGGTAGGTGGTCTAATGTACAGAGTAGAAAGGAATAAAAAGCACTGCGGTGTCATTGCATGTTGTCAAAGCCACTGGTTAATGAACGTTGGTGTGTGACAGCTCAGCCCTTTATGACTGTGTGTGACACTACCTTGAGGCACTGGCACATCTGGAACATTTCTATCACCACAGAAAACTCCTTCTGCCCCCTCTCTGACACAGGCAATGCTCGGTACTGGTTTCTGTCACCACAGATGATTTTGGCCTATGTGGTCGCACGTGTGTGCCTTCCTTCACACTAGATAACGTCTGCAATAGGCATCTGTACTTTGGTGGCGCGCCACTAGTTTGTTGCACATCACTGCAGTATGGTACTACCTTCATGCCATGATTTGCCTGTAACTGTCACCTGTTGATGGGCATTTGAGTTGTTCTCAGTTTGGGCCTGTGACAAAATTGCAACAGACATTCATGAAGAAGTCTATTTGTGCACACGTATTGCTGTTACTCTTGAGTGTTTACCTAGGAGAATTGCTGGGTCATAGATTAGATGTAATTTTAACTTAATAAAAAATTGTTGGTTTTCCAAAGTGAGGGGAATGTGTTCATATACTTCATGCCAGCAGTCTAGGAGAGTCTCAGGTGCTCTAAGTCCTTGGTAACATTTAGGTTTGTCTTTTTCACTTTAGCCATCCCAGTGTGTTAGAAGTGTTATTTACCTTGGTGGTTTTAATTTGCATTTCTCAGATGATTATTGGGCATAGTTCTTTGTGCATAGTGACCGTTTGTTTATCATTTCTTTTGAGTGTTTAAATCTTTAGGTTGTTAGCTGTGTACCGGTGGCTCACAGCCACCACTAGCTACTCAGGAGGCAGAGATTAGGAGGATCATGTTCGAAGCCAGCTTGGGCAAATAGTTCTTGAGGCCCTAGCAAGCATAACTCCCTGAGTTCAAACCCCAGTGCCACTAAAAAAAAAAAGATCTTTAGCTTACTAAAAAGAAAAATTGGTTGTTGCCTTCTTACTAAATTTTATGGATTCTTTGGATATAAGACATGGCAAATGTTTTCTCCAAGTTTAACACTTTTGTTTTCATTTTATTAATGTTGTCTTTTGAAGAATAGCAGTTTTTAATTTTAATGGAGTCCAATTTATAGGTTTTTTTATGGTTAGTATTTTTTATGTCCTAAGATATTTTGACTTGTTCTTATTCTAGGAGTTCTATAGGATTAGCTTTGTATTTAGGCCTGTGATCTATTTCAAGTGTGTTTTTCTGTATGAGGTAAAGCCATACCTCCAGCCCTTTTTGCTCAGGTTATTTACCCGTACCATTCTGGACTGCAGTCCTCCTGTTGTAGGCTTCCTGCCATGGCTGGATGATAGGTATACACCACCACCCAGCTTTTTTCTATTGAGATAAGGTCTTACGAACTTTTGCCCAGGCTGGCCTGGAACTCCGATACTCCCAATCTCAACCTCCCTGGTACCTAGGATTATAGGAGTGAGTCACTGGCACCCAGCTTCAAGCACTATTTTTTGAAAAGACTATCCTTTACCCATTGAATACCTTGATCAAAATGTCAAACATCAGTAAACTGAGCACAGGTCCTTTTCTGGGTTCAGGCTGACTTTTATAGAGTGTGACCCCTTCCCCACCAGAGCTCTGTGGCCTTCCTTTTGCAGGGGCTCAAGTGGACCAGTCTGTCTTTGAGGAGCTCATCAAGGAGCACCTCCCAGAGCTGGCAGAGCACATGAATGACCTCTCAGCCCTGGCATCCATCTCTCTCTCGTGGTTCCTGACCCTGTTTCTCAGCATCATGCCTCTGGAGAGCGCGGTAAATGTTGTCGATTGCTTCTTCTATGATGGGATCAAAGCCATCTTTCAGCTGGGGCTAGCTGTGCTTGAAGCCAATGCCGAGGAGCTGTGCAGCAGCAAGGATGATGGCCAGGCCTTGATGATCCTCAGCAGGTGAGCTTCAGCCATGTTCTCCTGTGGCTGACTGGGGATGAAGTAGGTAGCAGCTGGAAGACCACAGGAGGAGCTGTAGTGGGTGTTCTAGCTCTGTGGGAGCTTCTTTTCCACAGTCTTGCCACCTGTTCCCTGTGGTCTCCTCAGAGCTGGTTTACCATGTGGCAATGACACTGGCGTAGGATGAAGGGTACTGTCTTCCCTCACTTCCTCTACCAGTTGAGGGTCGGGAGAAGAGGGCTATAAATATTTTTAGCTAAGAAGATTGAATGTCTTAAGTCTTAAATATACTCAGTGGCCTTGAACAGGGCTGGGGCACCAAGAAATGCTGGTCTCAAATAGCCATCTGGAGGTTTCCTACACTTTCTGTATGGGGACAGGTGAGTGGAAGAGAAAGGAAAATCACACTATATTGAGCACTATAACCTGGGTACATGGTGGCCAAGGGTAAGCCAAACACCACTGAGGTGGTTTCCTTTCACAAATTGCACACATGCGCAGAATTTGTTCTGATTTTACTGCAGAGCCTCAGGGCCCAGAATCCTATGCAGAGCCAGATCCATAAGCCTGGCTTTGGAAGTGGCTGTCCTTTCCTCTAGCATGACCACAGTATTGGCAGTAGTGGCTGCCTTGCCCTTCTCCAGGTGTTGCAGTTTGAAAATGCACTTGGCACACTGATGCCCTGTAAAGGTAGCAGGTGTTATATGGGGCCCAGCTGAGGGTAGACCTTGACCTTTAACGGGGTGGTGTGCTCAGATTTTTAGATCACATTAAGAATGAAGACAGCCCACGGCCCCCCATTGGCAGCCACCATGCCTTTTTCTCTGATGACCAGGAGCCCTACCCTGTGACTGACATTGCCGATCTGATCCGGGACTCCTATGAGGTATGGGAGCTCCTGTCCCATCTGTGAGTGCCCCTTCTCTGCCTGGGAGGGGGACAAGGAGGGAGGGTTTGGGTTTCCTCTATCTGGGCACAGCAGGGACTCTGAGTGAGTGGTCCCTGTGTCCCTGTAGAAATTTGGAGACCAGTCTGTGGAGCAGATTGAGCACCTGCGCTGCAAGCACAGGATCAGGGTGCTCCAAGGCCACGAGGACACCACTAAGCAGAATGTGGTGAGCAGAGGACATTGCATAGTGGGCTCGTGGGACTTGGGAGCTGACCTGGAAGCGCGGCCCTGCCTTCTCTTCTCTCTTTTCCCTCCCCTCCATCTCTCCTCTCCCCTCCTCCCCCACTCTTCTCTGTTCCTCTCCCCTCCCCCCTTCCTTTCCTTTTCTTCTTTTTTTTTGTGCTGAACTAAAAACTTAATAGGGGTGTCATTATAGAAACAGCATGAGATTTGGGAGTCAGACTGTGGGCAATGTCAACTACTAGGAGCATCAGTTTCCCTGACTGTAGACTGGAAGTCACACCTATGATGTAGGATTAGATGCGGCATGGTGTATAAGATGCCCAGGCAGATGGCCTGCAGCGAGTGCTGTCATTCTGAAGCATCTGCTTGTCTGTGCTGTGCCTCTGCTAGCTGTGTGTGAGTGTGTGTGTTTGTGATTGTGTATGTGTGTGTGAGTGATTGTGTGTTTGTGTGTATGTGTATATGAGTGTGATTGTATGTGAGTGTGTGATTGTGTGTGTGTGTGATAGTGTGTAAGTGGTGTGTATGTGTGTGAGTGTAAGTATGATTGTGTGTGTATGTGATAGTGTGTATGTGTGAGTATGTGCACGTATGTGATTGTGTGTGTATGTGATTGTGAGTGTGCACGTGTATGATTGTGAGTTTGTGAGTGTGTGTGTGTGTGTGTGTGTGTTTTACTGGGGTTTGAACTCAGGACCTCACACTTGCTAGGCAGGAGCTCTACCAATTGAACCACATTCCCAAACCTTTTAAATTTAGGTTATTTTTCAGATAGGGTGTCACATTTTCCCCAAGGACAGCCTCAGACTGATCCTTCTACCTATGTCTCCTGCATAGCTTGGGTTACAGGTGCACACCAGCATTTGGGCTTACTTGTTGAGATGAGGTCTCATTAACTGTTTGCCAGGGTTGCCTTAAACCATGATACTTCCAAGTCTCCACCTCCTGAATGAGTAGCTGGGATTATAGACATGAGCCACCACACCTGGCTGTGTTAGCTTTTGGACTTCTATTAGTGCTTAACACACTTTCCCAGAGGCACTATGTGTGAACTGAAAAGAGGTTGAAGACAGAACACCTGCAGAGGTGCTGCAAGGCAGTCTTGGTGTCAGAAAGGGATATATGCTGCCCTGGAGACAAGGAGCCAGTACATAAGGGAAGCTGTGGCACAGTGCCCCAGTTGTCCCCCACTAGGAGGGTGAAGCCCCATCCTTCCACTGACTGCCCTCCAGCCCCAGGGTCGCGGGCCTGGAATTCACTCCATCACGGTTTGTTCTTTCCTCAAGCTCCGTGTTGTTATCCCTGAAGTCTCTATTCTTCCTGAAGACCTGGAGGAACTCTACAACTTATTCAAGGTATGGGAATCTGGGAAGATGAGGGAGTTCCAGGCCTCAACCATAGCACCCAGCCTGCCCTTGTTGGACGTGGTGCCTCAGGGGTCTGCCCTTTTCCTTTCCATATTCATACATTGTTTGTTTTTCTGTGAGAGTCTGTGTTGAGTAGTTATATTAATCTTTGGTCTATATATGACAGCTGTTTTCCACTGGGCAGGATTTTACAGGCCTTTGGCATGACCATATGCGTGGAAATTCATGGTGTGTCTTGGGTTCTTCACAATGAAAACTTACTCAAACTTTGTTTCCCACCTAAAAGTTCCTGTGGTACCTTTAACAGTTCTGGGGTGGCTATTGAAAGCATGTGATTGCAAGGAATACAGAACTCAAATTACAAATGGCATTTTGGCTTGCACACTATAGCATCTGCATTTGCTTCTGTCACATCCTTGAGGACAGAGGTCTTCAAGTGGCAAAGAGCTCTGCAGTCGGGAACTCAGCTTTGGGAGCTGAGTTGTCCAGAGAGGAGACGATGCATCTGAAGAGTACAACCCACCCCAGTGACAGGGCCAGTTCTGTCAAGATGTCAGCTTGTCTTTTTTCACTGTTAATTTTTTAAATTGTTAATATATTCAGGTGGTACAAAATTCAGAAAAAAATAAAAAGAAAGCAGTAAAAAAACTTTTACTTCTACCTCTGGGCCCACACCCCTTTTGACATTCTCACAGGTAACCAGGTTAACTAGTTCCTTCTGTAGCCGATAGATTTGTCCAGTCCTTTCTGATTTTCAAATAATGATTTTTAGTGGAAATAATCAGAATAAAATAATCTTCTTCATAATTAAAACTGTCCACTTAAAACTAGATAAAATGACAAAATTTGTGTTATGTGTGTTATTTTACCACAACAACGAGAATAAAATTTAATAAAAAATGGTCAAAACTTCATACTCACATGGGTAAGGCTAAGAAAGAAACATGTCTGGATGGAGTGGTGATGCTGTAAGAAATATCCTTCTCACTTGTGCTGTGGTAGTCTGAGCTCAATAAGCCACAGTACCCGTGAGAGAGACCGGGATGGGCTTGGCTTAAGTGTGCACCTCCCAGGGTGGGCTTGTCACAGCTTTCTCTGCCCGTCGTTTCAAGAGAGAACACATGATGAGCTGTTACTGGGAGCAGCCCAGGCCGGTGGCCTCACGCCATGACCCCAGCAGGCCTTATGCAGAGCAGTACCGCGTAGATGGCCGGCAGTTTGCGCACCTATTCCAGCTTGTGTCGCCGTGGACCTGTGGGTCCCATACAGAGATCCTGGCTGAGAGGACTTTCAGGCTTCTGGATGATAACATGGACCAGCTGCTGGAATTCAAGGCATTCGTGACCTGCCTAGGTATGACTCAGTGTAGTGGATGGAGCAGGGGGACCTGCAGTGAAATGCATTTGCGACTGCCTGACATGATTTATGATTTAAATTTAAAAGTTTGCTCTGCAGCCTACTCTCAGGACCACCCTGATGCTCCCTTATGGGGGAGGGGAGAGGAAGGGACTCAGGAAGTCAATGTACAAGACCATTGACTTGCTCTCCATGGCACCCAGGGTGTGGCAGTGACCTGTTGGGAACTATGTTCCTAAACGGTGTCCATATAATTAAAATCTTTGAGAAGTACAAGGCTAGACACATTGATGAGGTTACCTTGTAGCTTGGTCATGGGCCACTGCTCTTACTATTTTCATTTCTAACACGGCGAGTGTCTGGGTTGGAGGCATAGGGTTCAACAGGCCTTCCTGAGTACCTCTCCACACGATTATCTGCCATGATAAATGTACTTTGACCATTTGTATCCAGTGAATTTCTCTTTCTCTTGAATTGCAGATATTATGTACAATGGAGAAATGAATGAGAAAATTAAACTGCTGTACAGGCTTCATATCCCTCCAGGTAAGAATAAGAAAGTCAAGTAAAAAACTCACACTGGGCTCTGCCTCAACATAAGATCAGCCTTGTGCATGACACTGACCTTCCCTTTTTAAATTCCACTTAGATGTGGGAAATAGGTGTTTCTACTCTGGGGTTTCAGATCCCAGGTTTTGGGCACTGTACTGCATGACCCAGGGCTGGGCTGCCGAACTTGAAGGTGCCCTTGAACCACCTGGAAGGCTTGTCACACCAGGCTCCTGAGTTCATCCCAAACTGCTGACTCTCTAGGCTTGAGAATCACTGGCCTCTGTGATGCGTTGGGAGCAAGACCCTGGTTACCTTAATGGACTGTTATTTTAGGTCACTGTTTTTGAACACCATTTCATTTTTTCAGCACATAAGATCATACTTCCTTCAAATTTACACAGTGTTAACTCAGAACAAAGGAAGTCATTCTGAAACCTCTGGCGTCAGCCTTGACTTTGCAGGAATAAGAACAAGGAAGCCTGAAAGTATTCGTGGATCTTTAAAAACTAATAGAGATAAGGGAGAGTCCGCGAGTACTGCCATCTCAGTGCTGTGGGCCTGGCGTTGGATGATGCCCTGGACAGAACTTCTCAGTGAGGAGCCTAGGGAGGCACTTGGCTCTACAGGTTTCCAGGGCCATGAGATCCTGGTGGCTTTTATGACTATTAAAAATGCATATATAAAAACTGAAAATGCACATGGACCTTAATGGTGGGTTTCTGGGTATATGTCCAGAATTCAGCCATTACTGAATTGATGCCTGATACATTAAGCACATGTCCCCAGGGAGCTCTACTGTCACACGTAGCGCCTCTGCCACCTTCCAGGGACCCATTATGACTTTGGTATAAATTGTTTAGCATCAGTGAAGTTCTCCTTTTATGCCAACTGCAGTTACCAAGTTTTTATTTTTTATTTAATTGTCCCTTATTTCTCACAAGTGTTTTCCTACTAACATGGAAGATACGCAGTTCCTTCATTCTCATCATTGTCTTTTCATGATCATGATTGTCCATAATAAATAAATAAATAGAACATGATTGAGTTTATTTTTTTCAATTATTTTAATCTTAATTTTTAAGTAAACTTTTCATCTTGGAATAATTTGTACAAAAGTTGTATAGATAGTACAGATAGAATCTATCTTGATTTATTTTCAATTTTATTGGCTTTGGAATTATCATTTGAGATTTTTGATTCTTGATATGACTTCATTATGAATACTATGTTTCCAAATTACAATTATATTTCTAAAAAGTATCTGTATGCCTTCATGCTTCCAGAAATCAGTTCAAAACTTTGTTTTTGGGGGGTACTGGGGTTTGAACTTCAGGGCCTCATCTCCCACTTGAGCCACTCTGCCAGCCCTTCAGAAACTTTTTTTAACATTATATGATTATAGCATTTATACTGTATGACTCTGAATTTAAATTAAGTTGAATGGAAGGGAAGACTTGATAAATTATTATTTTATTTAATAATTGACTTTTTGGCAGTGCTTGGCACTTGTAGCTTGATACTTGAATTTTTGATGCAGTTAAAAAGTCTTAAGAATGTAGACAACCTAGAACCTCTATTTAAAAATATCAATTTCCCAAGGCCATGAAGACTCACAGTTCCTTTAAGTACTTCTCATTTAAATGATTTTAACAAATATGTACTTTTCACCATAGGTAATATTTTTTAATTTAAAGTTGATGAGCACACTCACCGGGAAAAGTTTAACGTCACTGATTAGAAAATATAAGGATTCCCTCAAATTTGAATTTGTGTATCCAAAGAATTCTCTCTGCTTCCAAGTCTAATTTCTCTCCTGGCCAGGAGGCAGTGTGACCAGAGGAAGTAACATCAGCGCTTGCCACAAAAATCCACCTGAATAGAGAAAGCTCGGCCCTCTGCAGGCATTGTCCAGGAGACAAAGGTTCTTTTGAGCTGGGTTTAGACAGGTCTCTGGTGCACTGTAGAGCCTAAGCCAACAGAAAAGCTTCCTAGCTCCAGAGTAATTCCAACACTATTTCCCACAGGAACTAGAAAAGAATCTTAGATTACTTGATACCATGTCAGGTATCCATGTCAGGTGGCATAGAAGTGAAGAATATTCCAGAAGACTATGAAGTCCTGAGTTTTCTTTGTAGATTAATAAATCTACAATCATTTGGCTAAGTTGGCTCCACTAATCGGACTTCTAGAACTGAACTTCCTAGAAGAACATTATTTTCATTAGAAGGAAACAGCAAATAAACTACTGAGAAGGATACACTGGAAGGGTCAAAGGACACCCACAAGTGAGCCATTTGGAGGCTTTCTGTGAGCTTTGGTAGTGAGAAGGACTGTGATACCTCACTTGACCAGCTTCTGGGAATGCTGGACCGTAAGAAGTATGTTCCTTTATTTACAGAGTAGCATTTCAAAGCTGTACCTGCTAGCCTGGCCCACAGTGAGTGATGTTCTTGTTGGGGGTGTGGCTCAGTGATAGGGCACTTGCCAAACAGGTGAGGGGCCCTGGACTGGATCCCCAGAAACCCCTCTCCCAAATGTTGTTCTTTACATACTGACCCTAGTGAAATTTGAGCTGTCCATTCTTTGTGTTCAGCTCTGTTGGAAGGAACAGAGGTTTCTTTCTGAGGTCTTAACGTAATCAAGAGCATTTGCTGTCCAAAGGAAGTTTTGTCAAGAAGTTGAATTAAAAAGAACATGTTGAATAATTCCAGGTTGCATTGTGGATAAGGATAGTTATCACAAAAGGACTTAAAATATTGAACATCTAAGTGAACGTAATTAAAAATTGAAAGAGCACATGAAATTACATTAATATGTATTGACACAATGTGGTTATAAATACTTCACTTCTGACATTTAGCCAGGGTTATAATTTGAATCCTAAAATACAATTACACATTAGTATAGCAATATATGTGTGAATGAGGGAGAGCTTTGTTACTGTGAAATACTTGATAAGAAAAAGTGATTACATTCAAATTCTAGTCACATTAGCCAGAAACATGTTATATTTGTCAGTGAAAGAAAGGAGGGAGCTGGTTGATTCACAGAAGGATCTCACATGCTCCTTGGGTGGCAGTGATAGGAGGATTGCACTTTGAGGCTGGCCCTGCCAAAAAGTTAGCAAGATCCTCCCCAAAAAACAAGCCATGTGTGGTGGTGCACACTTGCAATCCCACCTATCAAGAGGCAGAGGTAGGAGGATCATGGTCTGAGAATGGTCCTGACAAAAGCATGAGACCCTATCTGAAAAACAGACTAAAAGCCAAAGTACTGAGACATGGCTTAAGTGGTAGAGTGCTTGTCTAGCAAGCCTGTTGCCCTCAGTTCAGTCCTCAGTACTGCCAAAAAATAAAAGAAGAAAAAATCGCATGCTTGACCAGCTTCTGGGAATGCTGAACTGTAAGAAGTATGTTCCTTTATTTGCAGAGTAGCTTTTCAAGGCTGTACCTGCCAGCCTGGCCCACAGTAAGTGAAGTATAGTTGGAGGTTCTGTATTTGAAACATTCAGATCCTTAGGACAAAAAAGGACTTTGCTTCAAGTATTTCAAGTAGTTTCTTTCTGATGGTGACAATCTGTTTGAAGAAGTCATCTAAAAGTCCTCTTCAAGAATTGCATGTAGTCATTTCAATGTTAATGAAAAAATATCTGTGCCACGGTTTTGATAATGCTTGATTCTTTTTTTCACTTGACACTTTACCATCTGCTGCATTGATTAGAATGGATCTACTTTCCAAAACCACACAGCACATTTGGAAATGGTCTGCTTTGCCAAGAATACCTACAGATGAGATAAGTCCTGACATGTGTCATGGATACATACTCCAATAGCATTATGGGATGGGATATTCTGTGTTTGAAATAAACATCAACGGGACTGAAGAGACAGAGCATGCAGTCACTCCTGCTTGCCTAAAAACTTGGCAGTCAAGTTACACCTGCCATATTGGTCCTTCACTTTTTAGTTAGCCTTTTCTTATGTCTATCTTAACAAACTATACTGAAACTATAAACTCCTATTTTTGACAATATGCCAATGTGTCAAAATATTTCCTGGGATCCAAAAAACTGAAGGATCCCTCCCTATGTGCTCTAAGGACCAAACTGTTAATGGGAATGACCTCAATGGCCTATGTACAGAGAGCTCACCAGGTGAATTGGAAGCAGCTAAGTTAACTGATGAATCCAGCCTGGGAGGGAACTTCCCTTTGAGAATGGAAACAGTCATTCTGAAGACTGAGGAAATTTGCAAAAATTGGCTTTTCATAGGACATCAAAAACAGTAGTTTCCAGTCCAATATTTGACTAGATAACAAGCAGTTCTGGCTGCATTGTAGACCTGTTCTGGCTCTGGCTTGGAATCTTGAGTTAAAGATGCCTCTGAGCATTTTGAAGAATAGGGAAGTGAAGGATGTAAACTTCATAAAAAAAGCTTTTGTGAAATTAAGAGAGTGCGTTGAACCTTTTTAACAAAAGAAATCCTAGGTGCTAAAGATTCCTGGTATGCAAATAGTCAAGAAACCACCAAGAAATTGGCTTTATGACCTGTGCCTCCAGTAGTTAACTCTATCTTGAGTGATTTTTCCCTCTAGTAAACACCTGATAGACAAGTTGGACATCTTGGTCGATTTTCCTGCTGATTCCAACTTCCTCATCCATCCAAGTGCAAGTCCTTGTGGCTATAATTTGATTGCTGTTTCCAACTAGGATGGAGGGAGTGGAGCAGGTGCTACACTGCTTTTCCTAGACCTAAGCATGGTGGAGAGTGGTATTATTTTGATGGCTAGTGTCTCAATTGCATCTGAAAGCCAAGTTGTATTGAGAGCAGTGTATGTACTCTTCT
Organism: Castor canadensis; assembly: GCF_047511655.1. NCBI lineage: Eukaryota > Metazoa > Chordata > Mammalia > Rodentia > Castoridae > Castor > Castor canadensis. The sequence goes on along the minus strand of NC_133397.1, from coordinate 86,736,549 downwards.
ACCAGAAATAAGACACTTTCTGTGGAACTGGTTTTTCCCCATGGGCATCAAAGGGTTGAAGGTAGCAGGGGTAGCAACAGTGGTGTAGAAGATTAAACTGCACATTGATTAACAAAGCTCCTTGAAGCTTGTGGTGGCTCTGGAAGCAATGAAGTTGTCCACCACATAAACTCAAGTCTGGAATGGGACGTTCAGATAGCCAGATGTTTGTAGTCCTTTATCTGATTTTGACTTGTGCAATACTTGAAGTGAGATGCAATGAAAGCTTTAATAGAAAATGTCTCTCCATTCACTTATAGCCTGGAATTATGAGCTATATGTTCACAGGAATGTGAAAAATAAGGTGATGTTTATAAAAGTTTAAATACCTCATTTGAAAAGATTAAAAGTATATTTAAAGATTATATGTAAGTGTAGTATTTACTGTTCTCCCAGTGTATTGTATTCTACATTTCTGATTATAACTATATAATGGCATGAGTTTTTTTCAGTAAACTCCACATGGCAAAGAGATTTGGGAAGCTGTGCTCTGGTGTTGGCTGGCCCTTCCAGCTCCTCATGACTGTTGGGAGCTCACCAGCTGCTTTCTGGATACTCATCTACCCTGAGTTAGTTGTCCTCTTGTTTGTGCTGTCCTCTGTCATGCACAGTAACCCTTGAATTACTGCATTTTGTACACATTTTCCCTTTGGGGACATCAGCTCTGTGGTATCTCAGTAACTATCACTCAGAAAGTTCATTTTCATCCTCACGGCCCCAAATACCATGTAGGGTTTATGCCTTTTTACTTAGTTTCTAAGTGGATTCTCACAGGTGTCACTGGCTATAATTTATTTTATGTAAAGTTGTTGGAAAAAACTGACCTAACATCTTGGTTATAGGAAAAAGCCTAAGCATCAGAAAAAGAAAAAAATGTCCCCAACTCCCTAAACCCAGAACCTCTGAAGTAAGAGTAGCTGTCAAAGCTTTAGTGCCTTCTTGTGGAAATTTATTGAATTACAACCAAATTTTGGCTTTGATTTATTCTCCATGACTCACTCACTAGTAAGTTCCAATCTTTATAAAATCAGGATCTTTCTTTGTCAAACCCCTGGATAACTTATTTAGTATCAGACTTAGTTATTATTCACATGTTCAAGTCACCCATGTAAAGTGTACAAGTTAGTATTTTTCATATGCTCAGTTACGTGATGATCACTGCAATCAATTGCAGAACCTTTCATCACCCCCAAAAATACCTCCTTCCTACCTTTTAGCTGTCACTCCCAATCAGTCTGTCGCCACCCCCCTCCCCAGCCTGGAAACTTGCTGTTTTCATGAATTTGCCTGTTGTGGGCATTTCATGTAAATGGAAGGATACACTGTGTCTTCCCTGCCTGGCTCCTTGCACTTAGCATGATCTTTTCAAGACTGCATCCATGTTGCAGCCTCATTCCTTTTTATGGCTAGCTAGTACTCCACAGAATGGCTATGCTGCACTTGGTCTATTCATTAATGGGTAGACATTGGGTTTTTTTATTTTTTTAAAGATTGTGAATACTACTGCTATGAGTATTTTTGTAGGCATTTTTGTGTAAGCATGTCTTCAGTTCTCTTGGGTAGTTAGGTCTAATTTTTTTTTTTGTGGCAGTACTGGGGTTTGAACTCAGGGCCTTGCACTTACTAAACAAGCATGCTACCATTTGAGCCACTCCTTCAGCCTTTACGTTTCAGTTATTTTTCAGGTAGGGTCTCATGCTTATTTAAAAATTACTTTATTAGCATAAATTAATTTACAGTGGAGTTTCATTGTTATATTACAACTTGCAAATAATGGTCTTTGATTAAATTCAGCTCATTTTCTGAATTCAGCTGTTCTCCTTTTAGCAGTTTTTGGTTGGTTTCATTGTGCTGTATTCGTGCATATGCATAATGTGCCCCTATAATACTCACTCCCCACCATAGGGTCTCATGCTCTTCGCCAGGGCTGGCCTTAAGCCATGATCCTGCTGCTCTGCCTCTCAAATAGCTGGATTACAGATACAAGCCACCACTCCTGGCTTTAACTTTTTTGAGGAACTACCAAATTGTTTTCCAAAGTGGTTGAACTGTTTTACATTTCTACCAGCAATGTATGAGCGTTCTGATATAATTCTGTTTTTACTCTGCTTTAAGAAAACTCCTAACAAGATGTGGCATTGAGTTCAATAAGGCTTTTTCCCACTTTGTTGTTTTGGCTGTACTGGGAGTTGAACTTAGGACTTTGTGCAGGCACCCTACCAGTTGAACTACTCCACCAGCCCTTTTTTGTGTTGGTTATATCTGAGACAGATTCTTGCTTTATGCTCAGGCCAGCCTGAGCCGCAGTCCTCCTATGTATGCTTCCCTGTGCAGCCTGAGTGACAGCACGCCACCATGCCCAGCCGTTGGCTGACATGGGGTCTTGCCACCATTTTCCCTGGGCAGGCCTTGACCTTCAGACCTTCTGAGCTCTGCCTCCCAAGTAACTAGGATTAACAGGTGTGAGCCACCATTCCTGGCCTTCGACTCTTCAATTATTTAAATATTGCAGTTGTGTGCTCATTGTAGAGAAATCATTGTCATGAAGATTAATTATCAATTATGGTGCCATTCAGAGATTCAGCATATTTACTTCTAGTTTCATTTATATGTGTACATATGTTTGTGTATTTGTTTTACCGAATGACCCTTTTTCCCAGGTCAACATCAGCAATGTCCCTGGGAGGATTTATATGTTGTTAATTACAACAGTATCCACATACATGTGAAACATCTAATTTATTCTGTGCATTTGAGTTTCTGGGCTCCACAAAGACCCTTCGATCCAGATTGGGAGTTGCTAACCTTATTTCTTTCTTACCTAAAAAGCTGAATTTTTCTGTTGATTTTGATTAACAGAAAATGTGTTCATCTTTTTTTTTTTTTTTTAAAGCACTCACTGAAAATGACCGAGACAGCCAGTCACCTTTGAAGAACCCTCTGTTGTCCACGTCAAGACCCCTGGTTTTGGGAAAGCCCAATGGCATGTATTTGCTTTCATTATCTACTTCCTACACACACACACACACACACACACACAGCCCTAGTGTCCCTCAGGTTGTCCTTGAGGCTCTTCCTATAGCTTCCTGTCTCTCCCTCCCTCCTGTGAGGCTAATGCTTTCAGCCAGAAAGATACTGTGGCCACCTCACCCATCAAGGAGTGCCTTCCTTCTCATTGCTGTTTCTGGGGTTCCTTTTGTAGCAGGACACCCCAGCTATGTGGATGGGGATCTGTGGTCAGTTGTAAAAAACTCTTGGATGGAACTGACTGCTTTTCAGTTTTATATGAAATTTGCTTTGTGGAATCCCTGCCTGTAGAGTAACACGATAATTTGGGGCCAGATCACCTAGTCCCGGGCTTAAGGTCCTCTGAATGATGGGGGGTGGAGCCCCATACAGGATCTCAAAGGGAGTTAGCCCGTGGACATATGGAGAGTTCCGGACTCTTTCTCTATTTTCCCTTTTGTATTCAGAATTTAAACTACTGTTTTCCTTTGTCTCAAGGTGATTCAATCGACTATCAGAAACAACTGAAGCAGATGATTAAGGATTTAGCCAAAGAAAAGGATAAAACTGAAAAAGAGTTACCCAAAATGAGCCAGGTATGAACTTACTTCTGGGAAGAGAAGGAAGTATTTTGTGAAGTGATTTTATCAGATGATTGCTTTCATTGTTAAGCTTGGGCTTCTTTGCTTCCAAAGTCCAGGATCTTGTCAATTTGGGGAGTTGAACATAGTGTTAAGATTAAATTGTCATTAAGTCAGATGTTCAAAGCTCTTCAAAACAAGAGGCAACCATACCCTTGAAATGTTTATATCAAGGCTATTTCCTTAGGGTGCTACCAGCATTGGGGTTATTGTGGATATGGCAATCTTAAAATCTTAGTGTACTCTCTACTACCTGAGCATTTTCCAGAAAAGGGTTCTATGCTACATGTCACATGATGGTGCTAGGTTTTGTTTTTAATTTGAAAAGGCCTGTCCCAATATTTGAGAAATGTAGGCTTAAAGAATGCTCCTAAATTATAGGACTAGTTATCCTGTTGCTGTGCAGAGAGCCTTCAAGAGTGGAATTTAACATGCTGTGTTTCTCAAGCCTTTTTTTTTTCCTTCTGATGCTGGGAATTGAACCCAGGGCCTCACATATGCCCGCAAGTGCCTCGACTGCTGAGCTACACCCCAGCCCCCCTTGTTTTTTTGACCACAAGACATCTTGTGGTAGTTGTATCTGACAGCAGGTAAGAAATGCTGTGTCTACTCTATTGGAGAGTTATTTTCAGACTTCCCTTCTATTCCTTGGGTGTACGACAAAAGTTTTACCACCCAGAGCTATCTATACTCACGGTTACTTAAAAAAAAAAAAAAAATCACCAGATAATTTATTTGGAACCAGAATTAAAATAAGTTGGCAGCTGTGAAAGGTAGTCAGAAGCTTATCCTGATACTTCTGACTAGTTGTACAACTAATCTGTGACAAATTTCCAGATGTTTCATTTATTTGGGACTGGGGTTTTCTAGGGTTTAGAATTTGAAGTCTGGGAATTTGCTATCTGCTTTATCATACACTTGCTTAGGCTTAGCAGCTCAGTCTCTATCTCGTGCAGATGAGCAGGTCCTCAGGCCTGTGGGTACGTGTTTTCTCCAACCTTGTCCAGTTTTCAGTATAGAACCAAGTTCCTTAACACCAGTAGGCCTCCCATCATAAATGGGCCAAGCTGCTGACCAGATGAGTCTCTGGAAGCATGGTCATGTCACTTATATTCAGTCCTGCACTCGGTTCAGATAAGTTCTATACAAAAACGGGCCATGTTAATACCTTGCCTTCCTTCCAAATAACTGTGGGTTTCTCTCAAATCATTATAGTAGTTCTCATTTTTCTATTCCTTTCCATAGCTAAATCCTGCATTGGGAGAAGGCATAACAACATCCTCAATTTCCACAAGAGCATAGCTATTCATTTTCTAGCCTTTAGATCCTACCATGAGCACATCCCTGTTACTCCAGGTTAAATGTCCACATAGGCCTGGTTTCTTTGGAGAATTTCTACCAGCTGATTTGCTGGGTTAGTGTGCAAATCATCTAGGAGTCTACACTCTTTAACACACTGCTAAGTAAATACATCTTATATCCTGCTGCTTCAAAAGTAGTATGAAGAGCCAGATGTGGTATGCATGTCTGTAATCCCACTATTTGGAGACTGAGGAGGCAGCAGGAGAACTGAGTTCCAGGCCAGCTTGGACTACCTACCTGTCCAAAAAAATCTAATAGTTTGTGCTTTTCTCAAAGTGTAAAGGTTAAAAAATTTTCATTATACTTCCATCCTAGTTGTTGATACATATTGACTTTTCTAATTCTAGAGAGAGTTTATCCAGTTCTGCAAAACTTTGTACAGTATGTTCCATGAAGACCCAGAAGAAAATGATTTGTATCAAGCCATCGCCACTGTAACCACCCTGCTGCTGCAGATTGGAGAAGTGGGCCAGAGGAGCAGCAGCTCAGGAAGCTGCTCCCAGGAGTATGTGGAAGAGCTGCAGGCTTCGGCTCCTTCTCCTGAGGACTCTGTTTTTGCAGAGACTGGAAAGCTCCCCCAGGACTCACAGGCATTTCCTGAGGCCACAGAAGGGGACTGGACTGTCTCTCTTGAACATATTTTAGCATCACTTCTTACTGAACAGTCACTAGTAAACTTTTTTGAAAAGCCACTAGACATTAAACCCAAACTTGAAAATGCTAAGATCAATCAGTACAGTCTCAAAACCTTTGAAACAAGCCACCAATCACAGCCTGAACTCAAGCTTAGTAACCTATAGCAAGATTGTGGTTTGCTGTGGAGCACACGGGAGTCTGCCATACCAAAGCACGGACTGGACTGTTTCTTGGGTTTTAGACCATAAGCCCAATTTCAGTCTAGGCCATTTTGAATACACCTTAGAAACCAGGTTAATCTGGAGAAGCAGCCTGGCAAAACTGGCTGGGTAGAGGAGCTAATACAATAAGTGTTTCCATTTACTCTTTAATCAGTTGGACACCATCAGTTCCCTTGACACTGACTCAGTTTCACTTCTATGATTTGCTGAAGTGGGTTTCCACTGTGATGCTAGTACAGTTCTTTGATGGACCAGTCAGATGTCAGTATCAAACAAGGGATAAGAAAAGCCCCATGCTATTTTCACTTTGAAAATGGGAGGTCAAGAATCAAGTTCACTTTCAAGATAGCAGAGGCACTGCCTGTGCAATTGTTATTTGGCTTTTTTGTTTTGCACTAATTTTGTTTCAATGCTGGTAATTGAAACCATTTTAATATATTTGGTTGTGTTCACTTTATATGCCCTTCCAAAAATGTGTACAAACCATGCTTTCAATGTTGGCCTGAGTTTTTAAACAAGAAACCTTTTTTTTGTATTGACTCAGTCCTTTTTCTTTCACCTTATGCGGACTTAGGTAGAAAGTCCTCTGTCTACCTATGTTTTCAGCACACTGCAACACACTATAGATAGCACTTGATCCAACCTTGGCTTCTAGGGACCTTCTGATGGCAGTGGTGTACAAGCTAACAAAATTTAAGCCCTGCACAATTTTGCTTTAAGGTTTTAAGTTAACATGTCTATTACCATAACCTCATGTAATCGGGACTAAAAAGAGCTCACAGGGCCATTATGGACAGGCAGAGTGTAAAGCCATACTGCCAGTTTTTTTCATTAAACCTAAAATCCTGATTTTTTTAAATGTCAAAAGTGGCCAAGGGTAGCTGAATGAACCCTACACACTGGTTTCTGCAAAAATATTTTAATGCACCTCAACTTCCCAACTACCTAGAGCCATGGTACTTGTCAGAATCATCTTAAAATACCCTGGACCCTATTCAAATAAACTCCAGGGACTGGGCAGGCTCTCTGAGTGTTCACACACCTGGAAACTGCTTTTGACATACAAGCACAGTACATCCTAACTAGAAAGGGAAAACCAAAACAAAGGCAGTTTTATAACTTTATTTCCACTCAGCTGTTAGTTCTCATCCACATTGACTGTCTGCAAATCTGCAAAAGAAGTTAACAGCCAGTCAGCTTTCATGCTCACTCATCACAATATTCAAATCCCCAAAAATCTGTTCTAGAAAGATCTGTATTACATTTCCTGGGACCTTTTTAAAACCCATAATATGAATCAATTTTCAAATTTTTCTTCATTTTCCCACATCAAGACACTATTTTTAAAAATGTGTTGTAATTGTCTGCCTTTTGGAGTTATCAGGCATACATATATACAGGTGTGCACAGCATTTGGGTAACTGATGAATTCAGGTTGCTAAGGAAACTTCTTAGGTAATTTAAACAGTTTGGTGGATGGAGTGAAACTTACTTTTGAATGTGGTAACAGGAACATAAGTCACCAAAGTATAGAGCTTGTTTGGTGAGTCTTCATCCTCATTACGTTTTCTGGATAACCGCACACGGATACGATATGGGACATTCCTAATAAAAATAGAAATGTTGAGGTTAATTCTTCCTTTTAGAAACTAGCCACCTAGGGCTAAACAGTAGAGCAAGCATGAAGCCCTGAGTTCAAACTCCAGCCACACACTCACACAAGAAACTAGCCACCAGCTGCATTCACACATCCCACCCTGCTACTAATGCTCTGTCTTTTAATCTGATTGACCAGCCAGAAATATATACAGGTAGAATCTTGTCATGGGACTTTTCTGTTAGTTAAAGTTATACACAGTCCTCTCATCCTATCTTACCCAACCTCTCAGCAGGACAGCTGATTATCTCCTCCCATTATCGCTAGGAGTCACTCTAGGCCCTGGGTTCCTACAGGACTTCCCTTAGCTCTTGGTTTTATTGGGGAGTTAAAATATAAATATAAATAGTTAGGATTCAGGATAGGATGTGATGAAGGATTAACAAAAAATATCAAACCACTTTTTTTCCATCAAGACTCTTAAATTCATCCCTTCCTACCTCTCCAAGTCAGTCTTCCTTAGCACTTGCAACACAATTCCCTGTACCTTCAGGAAGGCATCACAGGTCCTTTACTTGGGTACTGCTCCTCTCGCCACACATCTGTCAGAGCTGAGTCCTGGGCCTCTCTCTGGATCATCCATCCAATTGTAAACTTTTACCACCCAGAGGAAGACCCCCCCCACCATAGAATAACCTAGTCTATATTACATCTTCACCCTCCTCTAGCTGATCCATCCCTACTTCCAGGTTGGCACTTCACTGCCTTCCCAGTATAACCCAATCTACTGCCACTTGCCCCTCTCCACTTTAAACAAGGTTTCCCAACCTCAGCACTATTCTGTGGAAAGGCTAATGATGCTGCCCCAGGTTAAGAACCGTTGTTTTCACAGTGGGCTTGGCTTCCCATGTAATCCAGAGGATCCTATCTGGCTCAGCTCCTGCCTCTCCATCCCCACTCACTGGTTTTCCATGCACTCATTCCACCCACTTCCCATGCTGCTCCCAGATCTGACCAAGTCTGCTCTCTGTGCAATGCCTCCCCCACCCCACACTGCTGTCTCCTTGTCAGTCCACATTCCTAGATAAAGTTCCTCCCTGAAAATGCCAGCCCACCCGAGTCTGTTGCAGTAGTTTTTATACTTCCATTCGAAGTAACCACACTATCAAGCTGGTGTTATTGTAGAAGGCCACTTTTTAACACAGATAACTGTAATACCTTATTCCTTTGGCCCAGACAGCTTTGTTGAGCCTGGTATCGATGCGCACATCTGGAGTCCCCATCTCCTTCATGGCAAATTTCCGGATCTCTTTGAGTGCCCGAGGGGCACGCTTCTTAAAGCCTCTAAGATTGAAATACAAGCAAGCAAATTAAAAATGAGCAAAAAAATTTACGACATATACCTATGCTATGTCATGTTTTCATAAAGCAAGTAGAAAGCAAACCTTGAACTAGGCAGAAGCAATTCTTTGTTCACCAGTATTCAATGCTCAGTTACCATTAGTACTTGGGACAAGATGTATAATCTTGAGATGCTTAATATTAAATATTAAAACACAAGATGGCATGTTTTGGCACAGATCACTTCAATGCAATTAATTCACTGGTCTACAATTACTAAGCAGAGGCCTGAAATGCGCGCAGATTGCCTGCCAAGCATTTGTGTAAGTGAAGGCTACCCTGAGACATACACCAAACATCCTAAAGAAGTGTCCCACAATCAAGACAATATAAATTGCTTCCTTTGCTCTACTTTAACCAGCCTCCTTGCTATTTCTAAAGCCCAAACAAGCTAACTTCCAGAAGGGGCTAGAAACAAGAGCAGCTGGCCAAGCAGACAAAACTCTTATTGTTCACATACTTCATGCAAGTGACTTATCAGATGGCATCAATACTACAGAGGCCCTGAGTTCAAACTCCAATACCACCACCAGAAAAAAAAGGATTAGTAAACTGTGGTTTCATTGCCAAGCACTCAGAAGTTAGAAAGCTAATGGAAGATGACAATACACCATGTTTGGGAGGCAGAACATTTTGCCAGATTGTGGGTGTATTCCTGAAGGTAAGAGCCCACAAGACTGGCTGAACCACCAATAAATGTAATAGGAGGAACCAGTAGAGAAATAGGTTAGAGTAGAGAACAGTGGTTTGGTTTGGATGTTATCAAGTTTGAGGTGCCTGTTTACCTAAGGAGAAACATCAAATAGCAGTTAGATGTTTGAAGCCTGAATGGTTGCTATTACCAAGCATGAACAGAAAAGAGGACTGAGTCTTGTCCATCTCCACGTTAAGAAGGATTTGCAGAGCCTGAGGAGCTTAGTAAAGTAGGAATACTATGGAGCCACAGGAAGCAAAATCAAGAATAAATTATTGTCTCAGAAAAATTAACTGCCAATTGTTGATCAAGTGAGGACTGAGAAATGACCAAAGGATGCATGCAGATTCTCACACAGAACTTTTGCAACAAAGCCCAAAATGCCCCCATGGCTCACACCCACTCTTTACAAGGTTCTATTTGTGTGGCGTTTAATTTGCACCCCGCTTTTGCTCCAGCGCTTACTTTCCACTCAGTGCTGTTGTGCCATCTAATACTCTAAATGCTTGCTGCCTACTTTTCCCTAACAGCCTCCCCACAGAGCTCAAAACAGTTAAGCGCTCCATAAGCCCCAAATAAAAAGGGTAAGAGGGAATGTGGCTGCCACACATTTAAATCTCTGCTAATATTTGCCCTAATGGACAGCTAAGTCCAAGAAATTGGTACCCGAATAGAACATTCACTGAGTATATTTTTTTTCTATTAAAAAAAAGAACGCGACCTCAAGTAACAGGTTTTGTCTCCATCATCACCAGTAAGCACCATGGACAAAAATGGGGGGAAACTTATCAAAAACTAAAACATACAAACACCAGAGTATCCACAATCATTGCATGTAATAGCCACACATCCCAATTTCACAACCAACATGGGTCATCAACATACACTGCCCTCATAACTGCTGCTAACTATTTGCCTCTCTCCACTTTCACTTCTGATATTCCAACTCAACCAGTATTAGTATATATCTGTATGGGTCAGAGAACAAAAATAATCCCATTTCACATCCAGGGCTTTTCTTAGTTAACTGGAAGAAATGCCCTGGATGCTTTTCTTTTACCTTTTAGGCTGCTCAGATTTAGTTCTCACTTTACCATCAAATTTTCCAAAACTGACTCTTCCAGAAATTTCAACGAGGTAATATCGAATTCCCAGTCACTAACCTCACACAGATCATTACACTCAAACCGTGCACACCTCAAGTACAATACAGATTTTGCAGAAATGCGTCATGTCGAGACCACCCGGTCCTGAGAACCACCACCAGGCTCAAGGACTGAGCTCGCGGACCCCCGGCCCCCTGCAGGGATACTCACACTCCATGGATCCGCTTGTGAATGTTGATGGTATATTCTCGGGTCACCACCTCGTTGATGGCAGAACGGCCCTTCTTCTTCTCGCCACCCTTCTTTGCGGGAGCCATCTAAATGCAGGCGATAAGGACGCTCTGAACAAGCAGAGTGGGGCAAGCCCAAGCTAAGTCCTCCCTCCTCTCGGCCCCACACTGCCGGGTGCGGAGAGTCTGGCCAGACCCCAGCTGCCCAGGTGTGCACAAGGCGAAGCTGGCCACCTGGCGGCCTAGGCATCCGCGCCGCTCATGTGTCCCCGACCCGGAAACTTCTGCCACCCGGCTCCCCTACTAAGCCTGGTCGCTCTCCCTCCCAGGCTCCGAGAGACTTTTAACACAACGCCGGACTCCATGTCCCGAGAACACGGAGCCCCTGAGCAGCTCAAGAGAGATCCCGCTGTGCCAACCAGCACAGTCCCAGCGAAGGATGGAGCCGGATTCCCGGAGCCGGGACCAATCACCCATACTCACTCTGCCAGGCCCAAGGTAGAAAGGAAGAGCGCGAAGGATTGTGGGAAGGAGAGCCGCGTCGCAAGTATAACTTCCGGGTTGTCGGCGGCGGGCTGGGGCAGGGGGTGTGGCTAGGGAAGGAGAGGCGGGGCTATGAGGTTAGCGTAGCCTGTTAGGGGAGGAGCGACCTGGGGCGGAGGCGGGGCTTGGACTGGCCGGGGGGCCGAGCGATTCAGCTATGCGCATGGTTGCCCCTCTTTTGGAGGAAGGTTCCCTTTGGCTTTGTAAGAAGAGGCTTGCTTCTCTTATCTGCCTTCTGAGGAAACCAAAATCGAGGCCCACAATTGGATGGGAGCAGGGCCAGGGAGAGAAGACACTCTATTGTTTTTCCCATTCACTCATTCATTCTTCCAACCTTTACTGAATCTCTTAGGTGCTGTACCTAGCTGGCCGTCCTAGGGATGACAGACACAGCCAGAATTAAAGAGCTTGATCTTCCAAGGCGAAAAGGTCCACTTAATGCCAAGCACTTCAACGAATGGGAAAATGCCCAGACCCAGGTAAGACCCCCCCCACCCCAGTCTACTGATGGGGGTTTCTGCAATGGACATGGGTCAAGATCTCGCGGACAAAAAATCTGGAGAGAGGCTCTGATCTCATCAGGACCCCAGCCCTGTGCATCCTTTAGCAGGATGTGTGCTATGCCTCCAGGTTGCCCAGGTGTCCCCAAAGCCAGGAGTTGGGGATGGACAGGCAAACTGTCTCCCATCTTTTTTTTTTTTAATCAGAGAACAAAGTCCTTTTTAGCAGTCTCTTGTTACTGGCTAGAACTGGTGCTCACTCTCTCATATAATCAGGCTGGGAGAGCACACACCTGCCCAAAACAAATAGGACTGCTATTTAGCCTAGTTTTTTAGTTTTGGTTTTTGACCGAGGCTACACCCATTGCTGCTCCTCTCCCAACAAAATGAGATTCTGTTAAGAGGAGGATGTGGAACAATTTGTTTCAAACCAGTGGCTCTTGCTGTCAATCTGGTTCCTCCTCCCCTTGCCTGCCTACAACCTGCCTCAGACCTTTCCTACTTCATGGCCTATTTGGAATCACAATTCTGTTTATTTATTTATTTTGGTGGTACTGGGGTTTGAAGTGGAGTTTGGTGGTACAGGGTCTTGCACTTACCAGGCAGGCACTCTACCACTTAAGCCAGGTCCCCAGCCCTTAGAATCACAATTCTGATCTTAACTCCTGCATCATGCCCTGCCCAGTGCCTAGAGGGGAATCAAGGAACAGCCTCCAGGGGTACTACCCACAGGGGTAAAAGAATGTCACTGTAATAAATCAGAAGATTGCTGCCAGCTGCCTCATTTCCATGTAACTGATGACATGTGAATAGGTATGACTTCTTGTTTGTAAATAGACCCCTCTAGTGGAAATCTACAAAACAGCCCTCTGGTGTCAGCGTTGCTTCCTTAAATAAAGGTTGAATAGACATAGAATAAAGGCTGGATGGGGACTGAAAAATCGTTAGCCTGTCTGGGGCATGCTCCATGTTTCAGTCCCTTGGTCCTCTTAGTTCATCTATTCCTTTCAAGCCTGGAGCCAGGCCAGTGACAACTAGGCCTCCCAGAAACCCAAACTCCTTACTAGGAACATCTTATTCTCTGTAACTTTCCTGTGTTAACTGTACTGATCAACTATACCTTTTTACTTTTAGTGATAAGCAGAGAATCCTTAAAATGAAACAAGATCTGAATGCTTCCCAGTGGGTTCAGCAAGAAGTGGACAGGCTACATTCCAGCCCTCACTGCTGGAAACAAAACTTGTAAGAGGCTGAAAGAGGTCCTCCTTAGCAATGTCATGTTGGGCTGAGCATGACATTGTTCCAATGGAACTTTCACAGCAGAACCACTTAAAAATGTTTTGAAACGAGCTGCGTATGTTAGTACATATCTGTATTCTCAGGTACTTAGAAGGTGGTGGGAAGATTATGGTTTGAGGCTAACCCCAGGCAAAAAAGTAAGCGAGACCCCATTTCAACAAAAAAAAGCTGGCTGTGGTGGTGTACAACTATGATCCCAGCCACTCAGGAGTCATAGGTAGGAGAACCAAGGGCCAGGCAAAACCCAGGAGATCCTATCTCAAAAATAACAAAGGCAAAAAGAGCTGGGAGGTGGCTCAATTGGTAGAGCACCTGCTTAACAAGTGTAAGTGAGGTCCTGAGTTCAAACCACAGTACTGCCAAATTCTTTTTTTTAAAAGGAAAAAGGGTGAGTATGCGGCTCAGTAGTAGAGTTTTTAACCCAGCATGTGTAGGAACTAGGTTTGTTCCTCATAATATGGAAAAAACAAAACAAACAAAAAAACCAAAGAGGCCTGGTGATAAAGAAGGGACTAAAGGAGATATGTCCTGTAGTACTATGCGGGTTTGTGGGTTGAGTGGGAGGTTAGTCAGGAGACTGTGGCTGTGATACAGCTGAAATTGTGGGGCAGACAGGAATCATACAAAAGGTTTTTGATTTAAAATATTTTTGGATTTATCATACAGTAATAATAAGAGGGGATTCCCCCTCCATTATATCCCCATTCCCCCTCTCCTTCTTCCCTCCTTTTTCAAGCAGCAATTAGTGGGATTCATTACGCTATGTTCACATATGCCACTTCTATCCTCTTCCCCCACTCAATATCCTTTTCTTCCTCCCTCCCCCTCCCACTGACCCTCAAGGTATTTGAAATGAAAACAAATAGTTCCAAGTGACTTCATGTGGAATGGCAATGTAGGAGAAAGACTCAGTGGCTAACAAATCTTATTAGAAAGGTAGAAAATCATGCAAATATGATTATTATATGGGTAAAATCAAGGTGATCCCATGACTCTAAGAGGAATTCAGTTGTAATCCACTTAATAACAGGCTATATTCTGAGAGGTGCATCATTACACAATTTCAACGTTGCGCAAACACCATACAGTGCTTACACAAACCTAGATGGTTTAGCCTACACACACCTAGACTGAACAGTGCACCATCATCCAGGTGATCTGCCAGTGACTGAACCATCCCTATGCACCACATGTTCTCAGCTCTGTCACACTGTTGTGATGCTGTTGAGCCAATAACAGGGATAGAAGCAGCACCTTTACTGAATACCAGTTCCCATTCTTACTCTAGGCACCCAAATTTCAATCTGTACTGCTTTTTTTTTTTTCTTCAAAAAGCTAAAAAGAATCAGGACTCCTTACTTGGAAGGTAGTTGATTCCATATTTTGGGGCAGAAAAAGAATTAAGATGGACTATGACCCTGATCTAGAATAAAATCTGGAATCTGGTTTCTGTTGGGCACTGCTGGAAAAAGATAAAGGAGTCAAAGAAGCAAGTTCCCACTGCCAGGTTGTGCTGATTTGACAAAAAACAGTAACAGTGGTTAATTAGAAAAGCTGAGATTATAAAAAACCACAAAGTCATGACTTTGTGCTGAAAGTAAAACATGAAATAACAATAAAAAACAGTAGCTGGAATTTAAAAAGGAGTCAATATTGTTGATATGCCTGAGTGATTAGGCAAAAATCCTAAAAGTTTTTTTCTTTCCAATGAACTTTTTTTCCCAGAAAAAACAATTTATTTCCATAGTATGAAGTTCATGCCAGTCTGTCCAAAAGACTTCCAATAGCATTTCTCTGGAGGATCTAAATTAGATATTTCTCTAGGATATTAACAGCTGGCTTAGAGATCTTCAGTCTGCTCCTATCCAATGGGAAGAGAGAAAGCAAATTTGTACCAAACACTCAAGTTTCACCAGAACATTTAGGCAAGAGGGTGAAATGTCATGGCTTAGAACTGCTTACTGGTTAGCCAATTCACATTACATGTTTAAACAACATTTTTAAATTAATTTTATAAACTTTAGTTGTTATTAGAGATGGAAGATGCTACACTTGAGTTAACTTTGTTCACAATATAGTAAGCTTTAGTGTGCTTTAAAGTTCACATTTTGGTCATACTACTTGAGCCAAGACTTTGTATAGTTCTCCAAATAGAAAGGTCATTTTTTTTTTCTGGAAATAAGACAGGGTTGCAAAATAGCCTTTTCATGAGCAAAATTTAATGAATCAAAAGCTTAGAGATTAAAATTCCCATGATATTTGTAGGTTTAGAGAAATATTACACAATAACAGTTTTTCGAATTTATCCAAATTCTGAACATGTGTAAGATTAAGGCAGAACAAAATTAAATTAGGGGCATGTTATACTCCACCCTTTTTTAGTGGCTTCCAGCTAGAAAATCTTAGGAAAATAAATACACTGAGTCCATTAAAAACCGTGCTATACTTAGAAAATTCTAGAATCCAATCACAATGTGAATGCAGTTAGAAACACATATTCTTTTATAGAAAAATCAGATCTCTAAACCTTTGAATTTACAAAACATTAAATTAAAAAATAGGCAATTCACTTTCACCGAGACTTTTTGTTTTAAAAACAGGGTACATTTCTGGTTCCCTCAAAGAATAAATGTACCCAGTGCAGGCAAAATATTTTGACTTACCTTTTTCTCAAGATTAGAGCAATTTTGGATGTATAACATCCTCAGGGTTGGAGGAGTGGCTCAAGTGGTAGAGTGCTTGCCTAGCAAGTGTGAGGCCATGAGTTCAAATCCCAATACTGACAAAAATAGCATTATATAGCATCTTCTTATGCACCCAAAACTGATCTTCACCACAGAACTGAGAAAAGTTCTTTATTTTGCAGAGAAGAGGGTGGAAGTGCAGACCTATGTGGTGGAGCAAGAAAAGGAACTTTGCTCTCTCACCAGCACTTTTGGAAAAGAGAATTGTCTTGGTGGTTCTCAAGCATAGTACACCAGGGCACCCTTATGAGTCTCAGGAGGGGGTGGATGTCTGTAGCTGGAAGCAACCTCAGAGATGCTGTTGGTGTTATATTTCCCCCCAAACAGTATGTGCATATATGTCTCACACGAAGACACCCCTCCCCTGTCCACATCACTGACAACTAAGTGTTGGCAGCAAGAGCCCACAGAATCCCCTGGCTGAGTTTAACTATGGGCAATGAATGAATGATTTCCCAGAGAAAGTCTTGGTCAGCTCGACAGATAACCTCTGTCTGTAAGGTTGAGATGTTCCCAGAAACTTTTTTCTGTTTTAATTCCCTGTTATTTCTACAGAGGATCACTGTTTTTCTGAAACAAACTTTAATATAAAGATCAGGAATCTTGATAGGCTGGTACACATTGAAAAACTCAATGTAGCTGGGCACCGGTGGCTCACACCTATAATCCTGGCTACTTAGGAGGAAGAGATCAGAAGGATCTTGGTTCAAAGCCAGTCCCAGGCAAATAGTTAACAAGACCCTATCTTGAAAAACCCATTACAAGAAATGAGGGGTGGGGGTGGAGCTGGCAGAGTGGCTCAAGTGGTAGAGTGTCTGCCTAGCGCTCATGAGGCCCTGAGCTCAAACCCTAGTGCCATCAAAACAAAAACAAAAAACTTAATGCTTTTACATGACTTATTGTATTGCTTGCCTCCACTGTGCTCTGGTTTGGCTCTTGATTTCCTCTGAGGTGAATGATTTCTTAGACATGTCCCCCAAAGACCCATGTGTTAAAGGCCAGGTCACTGGCCCATGATGGTGGTATTGGGAAGTGGTGGAATCTTTAGGAAGTGGGGCCTAGAAGAAGTAAGTTAGGTCACTGGTCATGTGCCATTGCAGGGAATATTGAGACACTGGCCTCTTCCTGTCTCTTTGCTTCCTGGCTGCCATGAAGTGACATTTCTGCCATATATGCTGTGCCCCCCCAGGCCCAAAGCACAGAGCCATGAGACTGTGGACTGAAACCTCTGAAACTGTGAGCTAAAATAAACATTTCCTCCTTTTAAGTTGATTATTTAAGATATTTTGTTACAGCTTATTATAGCAATGGAAAACTGATCAACACACAGTTTACAAATCTTTGATTATCCTCAAAATATCTTTATGTTAAAAATATATATATTTTCCTGGAGAAAAGATGTATGCATGGATGTATAACAAGGGACAGAGGAAATTGTAAAAATTTGTTAATTTATTACAAAATGTCCACTCACAGAAAAACACAAGGAACTTTTATATTTGGGAAAGGAACTGGTGGTCTCTGATACAAAATAATTTACACATAATCCGTACAATTTTATTTTATATAGAAATAGGTCATTATTCCAACAGCTGTACAATTCACTACAATTCCTCTTATAATTACATAAAATCTTTTCTTTAGAAACATCTCAACATAACAAAACATACAAAAAAAAAAAAAAAGCAAAGTGCATTTTGAAAAGGAAAATCCAATCCTCGGAATTATCGTGAGAGATATGTAGAAAGATATGTGTGTCCTCCCACACAGCGCCAGCAGGTGGTGGGCTTTCTTGGGAGACTGCAGTCTGCCCCTTCCCCCAAGGCTGCTTGTGAAACTTCTTCCATCAAAGTCTTAAGAGTTCTTTACGGAATTCTGGAACATCAGCTGCAAGATTCTGCTTTGCATCAGTCCACCTTTGTAGTTGCAATCAACGAAGTAAACAGGAAATAGTCCAGTGTTAATGTTTGGGAGGGAAAAATCACCACCGGTGGGGTGATGGGGTGAAAGCCTCATTCCGCGAAGGTTTAGGCCAAGCGTGTGGATCTATACAGCTTGGTCAACAACCAGCTTCGCTGATTGGTGGGCTGTTTTTGTTACTGTGGTCTCCAAATGAAGCCAAGAGACCTTACTATATTTTTAAAACTGAAAGTGCCTAGAAGTTATTTCCTTTGTGCAGCTGTGCAAATTAAAACAAAAACAACCATTGAAAAATAATCTCTTTATTCTCTCTCCAACAGATCTTTGACCCAGTCCTTGAATGCAAAGGAAAAGACGATCAAGAGTGAAGGCCAGGTAGGGCGCACAGGTAAAATAACCTGCGCACTTTCGGGGATGCAGCGAGGGGCGCCATCTCTGTAGGTAAACTGAGGAACGACACCTACACAGGCCACGCCGGTTACCGTCCGGAATGGCTGTAGAGTGTGCCCGAGAACCTCCGCGCCCAGGGAAACATGGCCAGTATTCGTTCTTTTTCCACTGATGGCCACCATCCAGTTCTGAAATGTACGCAGGATGCACACAGGCCAAGGGCTTATTGCAAATCCGTCTCCCCACCTCCCAGCCACCCCCTCGTCCATTGGTTAAAGCTAATTGTGTCCGACTCCGGCGCCAGGCCTCTATCGGGGTGGCTGCTGCAGGCCTGACTCGGACAGCCGGCTGACCCTGCGGGGTGCGCGCGGGGGCTGTGGCTGCGGCTGTGCGGGCGGCGCGGCGTAGCCCAGTGTCCCTGGCTGCTGGGAGTAGGTGGGGAGAAGTAGCGAGTCCGGCTGCTCACTGTGCAGAGGGGTGGGCGCCTGTGCCAAGAGAGAAAAGAAAATGAGCTCCAGAACGGGTTCTGATTGGTCAGTCTCTCTTCTGGCTTTAAGGTCACTTGGATATCCTTGGGGTGGGGGGAGGGGAAAGAAGAGGAGATGCTGCAGACTCTGGGACTCTCCTCTTCAGATGGCTGGGGTGGGGGGGATTCATGTAGCATCTTGGGGATCGTAAATGGAGTCAGAAGCCACATTAGGCTCTTCCAGATGGGGGGGAATTCTGAAACCCAGTTCTCTGACAATGCTGGGGATTCCTTTTGGCCCAATTAGCTGAGGCTGCAGGGATTGGTTTCTTTTATATTTGCACACCATCTTTCTGATGTCTGTCCCCATGCAGGTAGTGGCCCAGGGATGACTCTGTGGAAACATCCTGACTTGAAGTTTAGAAGCCTCAATGGGTCAAAGCCTGTCTTTAGAAGCTTCAATCTCATTTTCCACTCTTGCCTACCAATAAATGTCCCTGTCCAAGTAACCCAGTCTCCCCACTCTGGGTTTGAAGCTGGTCAATACACTGGTCCTTTTCCTTGTGCTGGACTGTCCTACTGAAATGCAGTCTTTTCATCTCTACTCCTTCCCCGACACATGGGGTGGATAGTCTCTGGATGTATCTGGAAGGTAGATTCCTCAGAGCCTTCCTCCTCCCCAAGTGGCTTCCTTTATGAAGGCTTCCCCACCCTAGTCCTCCCTTTCTGCACTAACCCAGAGCCTCAGTGCATGCGCTAACCCATCTTCTAGGAATATCTGGGTTCCTAAGGGAAGCCAGCAGGCCTGAGCTCTTTGCAGCTTTACCTGTGCCTTGCATGGAACAAGTGTCTGTGAGCTACTGTGCTGCTCCTGAAAAAATATGGAAACCTCCCCTGCTATCTGCCTTCTTGCCTCATTTCCCCTCCCAGATCACTCTGTGAACGGAGAACTGACAAGATCCGCAAAGCCAAAGTCAAGGCCGACACCTACTATGCGTGGGGTCAGAGAGATGTGAAAAGTAGACCACAGAGGGTTTAGCAGCTTTGGAATTAAATTACATTCCAGATTTTTAAGGACGATTCTTCATCTCTGTCCTGCAGTCCTATGGTGTATCAGAGGACTGCACACTGTCCTCTGGCTATGAAGATACTAAGCAGGGCAGGGTGAAGGCTGGGCTAGAAGGGACGCCCTGAGCACGTGTGTAAGGAGAAGCCCGAGCCCTTCAAGAGCCTCACAGGCATGCTACCCAATCTGGACCCCCAGACTAGTGGTTCTGACCCTTCCTTCTTCCAGTGTGTTTGACTTGCCTGGAATAATTTTTGCCTTCTGAATAGTGACCACATGTAAATGTGCTGCAGATGTTTCTGGCAAGCCCCAATTTCACACATTGTCATATTTATTAAGGCAGTTTGATGGATCTTAAACTAAATGTGATTGAATTTTACATTTGTATATATGAATGCATGGAGAGTCCTACAAACTTAGTCATTAATATTTGACTTTTGCTCTAAAAATATGGAAATATCACAATGTAAAATTATAAAAATTACTTTTAAAAAATGGATCTTCTTAGCATATAACCAGTGGAGGCATAATAGCTGATCCTTCATTTCTCAAACCTCACATACATAGACTTTAAGAGCTCTAAGCATTAAAATCAATCAAATATGAATCTTTCTGGGCTTTTTCTCTCTACCAGGGACAGAGCAGGGAGTAAAAAGGCCTTTCAATGGATAGAATGCCTGAGGTTGGCTTCTGCTCCCTAAACCCTTTTGGCTCCCCTTGGGCCCTGGTGCCCACCTGCAGGTAGTGTGGTGGCTGCTGCTGGGCCTGTGCCGGCTGCAAGGGTGACGGCTGGGAGGTGGGGAAGCTGGGGTGAAGCACTGCCTGCCCCATCAGCAGGACAGGGGTTGAGGCGCTGCTGCTGGCGGGGTGTGAGTCTGGACTTGGAAACACGGCTTGGCTGTGTGCATACCTGTTCAGTTTCATGTGGGAAGGAGAAAATAGGTCCTCTAAGAAAGAAATATTGATATGACACCAAAATCACTGGCAACAAAAGAAAAAGGAGGTTAGCTGGACTTCATCAAAAACTTTGTACATCAAGGGCACTGTCCACAGAATGGAAGAAAATCTTTGCAAATCATGTGTCTGATAAGGGATTGATACTCATAATATATAAAGACTCCCTACAGCTCCATCACCACCACCATACCAGTAACAACCAAACAACCTGTACAAAGCAATGAGGCAAAGGCTTGAGTAGACATTTCTCTGAAGAAAAGATACAAATGGCCAAAAAGCACATGAAAAGCAAATCAAAACCAAAATGGCTGCTACTTCACACCCATTGTGATGGCAGTAGGTACAGAAAATAGCACTTGTTGGTAAGGATGTTGGGGCACTGCAACTTTTGCAGTGTTGGTGGGAATGTAAAATGGTACAGCCACAGTGGAAAACAGTATGGTGATTCCTCAAAAAATTAAACATAGAATTACCATATGATCTAGCATTTCCACTTCTGAGCATATACCCAAAAGAAGTGAATGGAGGCACTTAAATAGACATTTGTACATGATAGAAATATTATTCACAATAGTCAAAAGGTGGAAACAAGCCAAGTGTCCATTGATAGAATGGATAAAAACTGATATAGCCACACAATAGGATTTTATTCAGTCTTAAAAAGGGAAGAAATTTTGACACAAGCTATAACATGAAGGAAACTTGAAACCACTATACTAGGTGAAATAAGCGAGTCATCAAAGGACAGTGCTGTAAGAGGTACCATGAAGAGTCACAGAAAGACAAAAAGTGGAATGGTGGGTGCCAGGGGTGGTGGGAGGGGCAATGGAGAGTTATTGTTTAATGAGGACAAAGTTTCAGTGTGGGACGATGAAAAAGTTCTGGAGATGGATGGTGGTGATGGTTGTACAACAGTGTGGATATACTCAATGCCACTGAATTACATACTTAAGATCAGTTAAAATGGAAGATACTATAGATATTTCGCCATAATAAAGAAAGAGATGTTGATGATAATGGTCCACTAACCAGGAGAAGAGAAGGGCCATTAATGAAAGCTCTGGATTATGGATCAGGAATGGATGTTTGAAGATATTACAGAGAATTCTACTTTGCGTTGAGTTTTAGAGATGTCATTTCCCTGCATAGGTCATCTGTAACAGGCTTTGGGACTCCACATTTCCCCTGCAAAGGCCTCTGTGTGTCGGGAGGGACAAAGGGGAGGAAGATCCTGACACTCCCTGGAGAATGGAACTGTTAGGTCATGTCTGGAAGAGATGGTTGTGGTGATGGGGAGAGTAGAAATTATTGGTCTAACCAAAAATGGCAGTTTTGGTTCCTGAAAGAAAACTTTCCTGTTTTTGCCTAGTTCAGTGCATTTTAAGCATCTGTGGAAAGTGATGTAATAAGAATCTTTCTTTCCTTATTTGGATCATTTAGGAAGAACAGGCAAAATCTAAAATTCAAACCCAAACACCCCTGCCTAATTGAGAGCATAATCAGTGAACTTTAATGATGGCTGCTTGCACGATGTATGCCTCTCCTTGCCCTCAGTGACTGAAGGGAGGGGCCAGAGAGTCTCAGGGGCAGAGGTTACTGAGAAAGTTGTCCCAGGGCTGTGGGGAGACCCCAGACAAGTCAACAAAGTCATGTTGGAAGATCAGGAAGTCGTGGGGGTCTGGGCCCTAGAGGTGGTTGGCCTTTGAGAATGTGACCTAATCTCTTTATTACTTAGTCTATTCATTGATTAAAAAAAATAAATAAAGGAAGGCATACCTACATCAGAGTTTGTATAGGAATAAAAAGAAATAATGTAGGTTCAGGTCCTGAGCCTCAGAATTGCTCAGTGACTGTCAGCATGGGAAGGGCTTTTCACAGGATGTTTGGAGGCTTTTACGTGACAGCATGCCAGGCCTTATTAGCTAGCACTATCCTGGTGAACTCTGAACCCCAATTCAACCAGTATTTACATAACACAAGCATCTGTGTGATATTCTGTTTTTGCCTCCTTTGAAAGGAGGCTAGAAACTCTTTTCCACTAGCATTTAAATGATTCATCCTTGACTTTCCAGTTACCCCGTTCCCTAGTAATGAAGCGGCTTAGTATACCCACTTCTGGTCCTGCAGACGAGACTAGGGAAATATTGTCTGAAAGTGCTCCCCAAAAGTTTACCTGTTGAAATCTTAATCCCCAAATCCCTGTGTAAATGGTATTTGGAGGTAGGCCCTCTGGAAGTAATTAAGACTGAACGAAGTCACGATAGCATTAGTGGCTTTATAAAAAAAGAAGAAGAAACACCTGAGCTGGCATGCAGGTCTGTCTCACCACATGATGCCCTCTGCTTTGTTAGGATGCAGCACAAGGCTCTCACCGACACCAAGCCGATGCCAGCACCATGCTCTTGAACTTCCTGTCCTCTAGAACCGTGAGCTATATAAACCTTCATTCTTTATAAATTTCTCAGTCTGTGGTATTCAGTTATAATAACAGATAAGAAGTGAGAGCCAGTGTCTGGAGAGGGGAGGGAGCCCCCACATATGCAGGGTCTCACGGTTATAGGGTGTAGTGCCAGAAGCATGGAGCAGGTAAGCTCAAAAAGTGTGTCTGTGAACAGGCAGCTGGGGCTGGATAGGGCCCTCAGGAAGGGGAAAAGGCTACATTTGCCAGGGATGTAATAGGGGGATGGGGTGGGGAAGGCTTTCAGACCTGTAAAGAAGCCCAAAGATGATAGGGTGGGGGTATCAGTTCTTTTATTCAGGTCCTGTTTGAAGCATGGAGAGTGGATACTAAATTTTATGTATTTAAAATGGGAAATGGTGAAGAAGAGCTAGGCAGAAGTCCATGAAGGCTGCGGGTGGGCACACTTGATCTTGTCTTAGCAGGACACCCACAGTGAGCCTGCCAGCCCAGACCCATGAAACCTTAAAGCATCATCTTAAGGGGGAAAGGTGAAGGCCAGGCCAGGCTGGGACCATATAGTGCAGCTCTCTGCTCCTTGCCTCCCCTCAGCCACCTACTTGACTTGCCGTCCTGTCCTGCTGACCTCCGAGGGCTGCCTGGCATCACAGGACCCAGGCATCATGGGCTGGATGGGTTGGCTCAGCAGTAGCCTGGAAGCAGAGAAAGAGAAACAGCACTTTATGATCAGCTAGTCCCAATGCAAAGGGCAGTGCTGTGCAGCCTGCTGGGTCCTTTTACAGGTGACCCTCATCCCCATCTCCCTGCTGTCTTTAGCAGATGTGAACACAAACAGGTCACCTCCCCTGGCCATCGGGACCCCCATCTCTTTCCTGCTGCTTCCTTAGCTGAGTTGAGCTGTGAAGTCTTTAAAATCTGCCTGAGCTCGGCCTCCATCTAAGGTAGAAAGGAGTGATGAAAGGAAGGGTGTGCATCCTATAAACAGAGTCGGTCTCGTACCTGAGCTGCCGATCATGGCTGAAGTCAGGGCTGGACTGACACTGGCTGGCATCCTGGGAGGTGGGAGCAGATGTGGTCAGGCTCAGACCTGGAGGAAGGACAGCCGAGGTGCTGCTGAACTGGGGTGTTAAGCTGCTCACCGAATGGCTGCCTCCCTGCATCAGCTGGGAGCTTCTCATTGGCTTTGGACCCTGGAGCATCATTCAATACAAGACTCAAGTTAGGTCACCTCTCCAGGAAGCCTCCCAAAGACCTCCTCTGCCTACCTGAGCCTTTCCTCGAACTTAGGACCCACCAACTCTGTAGGTAATAATTGGTAATCTACCAATTATTCTGATTTTGTGACTGTCCCCTCTGTTGAGTTATAGACAGTGCTAGGAATTCCATGCCTGCCACACAGTGACTACTTAATAAATATTTACTGAGTAAAATAATAAATTAATGAGGGAGGGGGTGTTTCCTTTTCTATTTGTGCCATTGACTGCCTGTTCACATGGTGACACTACAATGGTTTCATTTTTAGAGCTTTTACAGATTCATGTGTATCAGGTGATGTAAATCTTTCCTCAGGTTTTTTCCAAAAGTTTCTTGGCTATTCTTATCCATTTCATTTTTCTGATGACTTATGGAATCAAAAGGCTGCATTTTTAAGTAAAACCCTTACATGGGTAGAGTCAGCCCTCTGTAACTGTGAATTCAGTCAGCCACTGATATTCTGAAAAACTTTGTCTCTACTGATTGTGTGTAGATTTTTTTTCTTGGCATTATTCCCTAAATAATGTAACAATCACTGACAAAGTATTTACATTGTATTAGGGATTAGAAGTAGCCTAGAGATGAGTTAAGATATTTGAAGGAAGATGTGGCTATGTTGTATGCAAAGATGAGGCCATTTAACATAAGGGCCCCAAGGATGCTTGGGTTTTTCCTGGAACCCATGCCCTGTGTATTGTGAGAGCTGTACTCACCCCTATTGTACTGAACCGTATCTGGCTAAGTTCCCAGATTCTCTACTGGACTGGGAGGGTCCAAGGACAAGGGCACCTCTAGTTTGTATGCTTCCCTGTGGACAGGAGCTCAGCATGTGCTCACAGGGACCCAGGAGCCATATGGAAGGGAAGGCATGAGGAGAGGTGGCACCTGCTTTTCAGCCCACAATCTCCTGGAAGCAAATGCCACCTATCCCTGTGAGCCAGTCAGATTGGGAGGTGATGGGTGGTTTGCAGTGAGGAACCATGGCTGCAGGGAAGGGTTTGGCAGGAAACCTGGGTGACCTGGGTGGGCAAGGTAGTCCTAGGGTAGAGGACAATGAACAGAGGTGACTGCTCACATGGACAATGGCTGAAATCAAGAGTAGGCAATGGAGACTGAGGGCAGGCATTTGGAGACACATGTCCATCAGTATTGAGTTTCTGGAATGTCCTCATCTGCCTCCAGTTCTAACTCAGTACCAAAACTGAAAACTGAATGACATCTTTAGGGCAAGAGCATAACATACAGCAGGAAATGTACACAACTTGGGTCCTCAAAGTGACTGAAATACAGAAGAACATAGCACCATAATCTACCCCCAGTCTAGAGAACAGCAGAGCACAGAGCCCATCGGTTGTAGGGGTCAAGTTTATCCTGGTTGCAAGAGTGCTTCGGCCCTAGGGCAAGGACAAAATGTGGAGAGGGCCCCCTACCTGGGAGGATATCACACTTGATTCTCTGAGCAGGTGCTGGTTTGTGACCTGGGTGGAGGCCATCTGCCCTGGAAGCTGAGGGCTGGCCACGAGGTGGGGCTGCGACGTTGCACCCGGCCTTTGCTGTAACTGCTGTGGAGCCTCAGGCCGCTGGGCACTACTGAAGCTCAGAGGTACAGCTGGCTGCTGCAGAAACATCTGGGAGCAGAAAAGATGCACTTGTGAGGCTAGGGCTGCGATGTACTTCTTTGCTTTGTCTTGGTCACAGTAGAAGGGTAGATATTCTTTCTTTCTTCCTTTTTTTTTGGTGGTACTGGGGATTGAACTGAGGGTCTTATGCTTGCTAGGTGGGTTAATCTACACCCCCAGGCCTTTTGCTTTTAGTTTGTGTTTCAAATAGGGTCCTTAACTATAACTCCAGTCCTCCTGTCTCTGCCTCCCAAGTAGCTGGGGTTATAGGTATGACCACCATACCCAGCTGGAAGGCAGATTTCTTGCTCTCCCTGATCTGACTGTAAATAGTTTGCTGACTCAGCAGTAGATAGCAAGTGCCTATGATGCTCCCTCCACGGAAGAAGGCACTGGACCTAGTGGTTGGTTGGAGAGACACTGTCTGCTTTCATGAAGATCATAGTCAAGTGATTATGGTCTGACAGTGTGAAGAGGCTTAGATCTCGGTGCTTTGTATGTAATTTGATGTATTTTTATAGTTCAAGTTGTAGATATCTTATGAATGGAATGAACAGTGAAATGAAGGCTAGTCACATTACATTCAGCGTAGAAAAAGCTTTAATAATCTTAGTAATAATTTAAATAAGACCTATAACTACTTCTTTTAACTAAAACCTCTCTTATTTATTTATTTATTTATTGTGACAAGCCAGGCTGGCCTTGAATATTTGATATCTCAGTGTCTCAAAGTGCTAGGATTACAGGCATGTGCCACCATATCCTGCTTTAATGAAAAACCCTCTTGGTTATTAAACACATTGACTGAAATTATCTGTGTCACGATTCTTGACATGCATGCCCTGCTCCATTCTAGGTCTTTAGCCTTGCGTTCTTTGGAGGGGGTCTCTTACTCCTAGTATGCAGTGTTTTAGCCCCAATTCCTGTGCTCAGTTCAGTCCAACTTCATACCCAGAGATGGACATGCCACCATTTTTGAAGTGGCACAGCAGGTCAGGCTTGGACAGGCAGGTGTGGAACTGTGTCCTGCAGATGCTGAGAGGACCACAGAAAGGCCCATGTGCTCAGCATATCATTTACAGATGGTCTGAAACACCCAACAGTGGCTGAGGTCAGCAAGTGGCTGTGCTGGGATCAAGTTCTGATCTAGTGCTCTTTTGACCTCCCCAGTGTCCTTTCAACACCCCACTTCCAATCCAGAGGCCTGCAGTTGTGAAATGAGGGCTCTGTCACTTTAGAGGTTAAGAAGAACTTTCTGGCATCCATCATTTCAGATTCAATACCATGTGCTTGAGAACTGGTGTCTTAGGCATTCCTAGCTGCCTCCTAGTGCATGGTTTGTAACCAGGATCTCACCACTTCAGCAAAAATCTCATTAAATCCAATCACCATATTATTTGTAGGAGACCTTCAGATTAGAGCTCAAGTAAGTAGAAGCTTTATTTATGACAGGCTATATATATAGTCTAGCTTAAAAAACAAACCAGTTCCAAAATACCACACCTCTATCTATTAACAGTACAATTTTGGGCAAGTTTTATAATTTTTCAAACCATTAGTTTCCTCATTCATAAAATAAGGACATTAACAGTACACATCACAAAGGATTGAATGAGGTAATGTATATAAAGTACCTGAAACACAGTAAATGTTGAATAGATATTAGATAGTAATTTATTTTAAATGAAAGAAAGGAAGCTTTTGCCCCTTTGACTCTTTGGGCACATAAAAATTTATGAATGAATACATGGGAAATATCTGAATGAATAAATAAAGGAATGCAACTTTTTGTTCCAAACTGTTTTTGCTAGTGTTACATAACTGCTTGGTGTGCTGCCCTGTCCCATCCACATATGGTCTCTGAGGGTGGAAACCCTGTTCTATATATCTCTGTGTCCACACAGTGCTCAACCAAGTGGCTGGTACACAGTGAGTATCTGCTGGATGGCTGACTGGAGGGTGAGTGGGTGGATGGATGGAGGGATGGACAGATGGATGGACACGGGTGGATGGGCTGATGGTTGGATGAGATGGGTGGGTGGAAGGTTGCATGGGAGGACAAATGTATTGATGGATGTCAGAAAGATTCAATCAAGGAACATGTTATTTGCCATGGCTACAGGTGTCCTTTTAGGCATTCATTTGAATAGCCAGCAGAGGGCGCACATACTCTCAAAAAGAGCAAGAGGCAGCTTTTCACTGACTGGAATGGGCCATTGCACATACAGGCTGGCCCATGTCCTTCATGGCCCCTTCTAGGTACAAATATCAATAGCCTTAGCGGACCACTCCGTCAGAATTCAATTAAAAGAAAAATTCATACTCAGCAAGCACCATAAGCACACAGTCTCACTGAAAGTTTTGAACCAATGAAGTAAAATAGAAGTTCACCAAGTTGAGATGAAAACCCTGGGTGGTAATGGCTTGTTGTGGCATACATTGGTGCCTCTGCTTTATCAACAATAAAGTAGAATTTTGTGGCTTACAAAGATGACATCCTAAAAGGGACCTAAGTTCAAATTTACAGGAAACATGGAGAAAAAAAAATAGTTCCCTAATTCAAGTAGGAAAAATTATGAGAGGAAAAAAAGCTCCTAATTTTCAAGAACAAATCAGCCTGGCATGCACATGTGATTTTTCATTATTCTGGCTGGCTTACTTTTACAAATTCTTGTCATTACAAGAGATTTCAGAAAAACAGAAAATAGAGAAACAGTACAATGACACTTTCAATGTTCTGTCATGTTTGTTTATCCCCTTCTCTCACTCTTTGGCATGTGAGGGAAGCTAGGATAATTTTCACTTGCTTTTTTGCTTTACACTTGAACCACACATTTTTTTGGTTTTGTTTTTCTGAAAAACAAATACTGGTTAGACATTTTAGAATGTATTTCCCTGAATCTTGCAAGAGAACAAGAAGGCAGAGTTGCTGGAGGAAATACCGGGTTTGACTATCTGTGGATTTCCACGTTCTTTGGAAAATTCCACTGTAAAGGTAAGGGAAAAGAAACGAACTCAGGGAAGGAATGCACTAGAACAGCATTGCTCATGGGAGTCAGGTGTTCTTGGTGTCTGTAATTTTTTTTTAAGGGGGGGGCATATGTACTTTTGGGGTTAACAAAAACTCTGGAAAAGTTATAAATGTTTGTTACAGGGAGTCAAAGTGACAACTTTGCTCTAATATTACGAAGGCAGGAAGCAGAAAAGCCCAGGCTGTCTGGAGGATGTTCAGATGCCTACCTTGCTGTTAACAGTTTCTGGCTCTTTCTCCCCCCTTTCTGTTAGTGTAAAAATCCCATTAAAGTCATTGAAGTTGGGCAAGTTCTCCACTACCAACCAGGCTGTGGGATCAGCAGGGAAAATATTACTGTTGGGAAATAAGTAAAAAGTGGCTCCTAACCATGTTGACAGTTCGAAGCCTCCGTCTCCATTTCTTTTCATGTACCATTGTAGTCTCTTCCCTCGTCCATGCAGGGGTGACCCTGTGGCAGTGCTGGAGCACCAGGAGTTTGGGTGTGGCCCAGGCTATCTGAGTGATGCTAGCACAACAGACATAGATGCCTGGGGTGTAGGTGCAGGGTGATGGCCTGCCTCAGCTGGACAGGGCTGCTCTGAAGTAGGAGCAGCCTGCCTTTATGGTGACAGGGCTCCTCAGAGGTAGGAAGGGGAAGAGTAGCAAATGGCACTCTTGGTCTCTGAAACTGCCCAGCAGAGCTTCTGGATACCATGGGAAGCAGGACAGCCTGAGAAAGGTGTCTCTGGACAACCAACAAAACCACACGATCCTGCAATAATCCTGTCGTGTAGGGGCTCCCATGGTGCCCACACTGCCTGCCTGTCTTAGGTGCTACTGAGCCTGAGGAGCTGGGAGGCTAGGGACAGGGAAGTGGCAGGGACAATGCTCTGGCTAGTTTCCTATAGCATTTCTCATGCATCCTGTCTCAAAGGGACCTGCAAATGCTTAGTGCTCCCAGGGAGACACCAAGGTTACCTAGAATTACATTTGCAATTAAAGGCAGAGTCCAAATGATGCATTTCCTGGACCAGAATAAGTAAAACCTGGTAAAAAATAACCTGTGCAATCTATCCTTGAGTGAGATACAGTATATAAAGTTTTTCCTCCAAGAAAAATTTCTCAAAGACATTCCAAGAAGGGCATCTGGGGTTGTAGTGAGAGCCGCTGCTGTTAGAATGCAGTATCCCCCACTGGCTCATCCCCAGTGGGATGGCACACAGGTGGCTCTGCCCCCTCTGCTGCCCACCAAGACTGCATAACAGATGGCACATTTCCCATTTCTCCCTCAACTTATGAGCTCATCCTGTATCAGAGGAAGCAGAGCAGGGCCGCATCCATCTTCCTCTACCTAGGCTGGGGCTGGGTGCTATGAAAGCAAAGCTATACACATGCTGGGAGTTGTAATTCAGGACCAAGGTGGCATATGGATAAGGCAATCAAAAACCAGACCCAAGGATGGATATACTGGTGAGGCGGCAAATGGAATGTGCCAACCAGAGTGAGGCAGAAGGGAAGAGGATGTCCTGGGAATTTCATGCTTGGTCTAGAGATGGGGACAGGGAGGTGAATTTGCTCCTTGTACTTTGCCTGTGGAAGAGTCCATATGCTTCCTAAGCACACAGGATTGAGTGAGGCACTGTGGAAGGAGTGTGGGGGCAGCCCTGCCTGCCCTAAGGTGGAGGCCCAGGACCAGCCCACAAGGTGGGGAGGATGGAGGATGGTCTGGGCAGGGACATCACCTGGACGTTGGAGTCCTGGACCAGGCAGAGCTGCTCCTGGATCTTGTGGAGCTCTTCCTGCTGCCACCGGATGTTGGCCTGCAAAATCCGCGTCCGCTGCTCCAGCTGGTCTTTGATGGTTTGGAACATGCTGAACTGTGCTGAAAACTTCCAGGTGGAGTCAAAAACATAACCAGATCAAAGAGTTACTTCAGCCTGGCAGACAAGTATGGTAGTCATTCTGATCAGTCCTGCGTACTCCCTCTCCTGCCCCTTAGCCATGCTCCCCAGCACCCCCTGGAGCCCACTGCTGAGCTCTGGGCAACGAGCAGGGGTGTCCTGGGGTCGCCATCTGGCCTTTCTCAGGTTGGTGGTGACAGCAGGCGCACCTGAATCTGCAGGTCTGATTTACTCACTGCACGCTGGAAGGCCCATATGCTCTGGCATGATATAAGCCACGTTCACAAATATATTCCAAATTTAGTCAGGCAGACAACTGGTTTTAGGGATGAAGGTCAAAAGCAAGGCATCTGAGACTCCTTTTTTCTCATCCATGGCGTGACAGTCTAGATGTAATACTTTCACAGACACTTCTGGGCCCTGTCATCCTAAATCTGATCCTGATCCTGGTGCTCTCATGGGCCTGGGACCCCTCTCCTTCGCTCTAGGCTCACTTGGGGTTACTCAAGTGCAAAAAAGAACTAGGGAGAAGAACAGTCATCTGACACTTGTCCAAAGGCAACACTGGTAGAGGGGACCTGTTAGTGCCCATTTATATCTGCTTTACACAGAATACTGAGTCTCCCTTGCCTTGGACCCCTTAATTGCTTCTTGAGACCCAGGTTGGCTTTAAGGAAAATCGTGCAGGTGATCTCTGTCCCCTGTCACCTGTCTACCTCTACATAGGGTACTCTTCTTGCAGATCACAAGATGCAAGTAGGGGCTGCCTCCCTCCTTGCTCTGGGCTCTCTGGGGTTGTGACTTCCATTTCTTAAGGCAAATGAGTTTACTGGACTTGAGTTTTTCTTTCCTTTTCTCTCTCTCTCTCTCTCTCTCTCTCTCTCTCTCTCTCTCTCTCTCTCTCTATCCCTCTCTCTCCCGCTCTTTTTTCTCCCTCTTGTCTTTCTTCCCTCTTTCCTTCCTTCCTTCTCTCCCTCTCCATTTCCTTCCTTATTTCCTTTCCTCTCTGCTTCCCTCCCTCCCTCCATTCTTTTCTTCTTTCCTTCTTTTTTATGACTTCCCTTCCATTCTCTCAATCTCTATGCTGAAATCTCTCCAGTCTGCTTCTTTCCCACTGTCTTTTGCAAATGCCCCAGAATCTCTTTTTTTTTTCTCTTCTCCTCTGTTCTCTCATTCACAGAAGTGAGGTGACTAGGAGAGGAGAGTTGAGAATACAGATAGGAAACACTAGAGGATGCAATGATTGATGATAGTCTTTGCATAGCAAAACAATAATCAAAAGAGCCAATGAGAATGACAATTGTGTTGTTATTTGCAGAGAACCACAAGTGCCTGCCATTGCCCCAGGCAAGTAGAAGCAGAACATCTCTACCTCTTCACATAAACCCACATCACACAGCTGGATGGGGTAGGGCCAGACTGAACCTGAGTCTCAGGAATTGGGCAAGGCTGAGAGGTTTTCCAGCAAGCCCCACTCCCAGTCCCAGTCCCACCTCAGTAAGAATGGCTTTGACATTGAAATGGAAGGTTCTGCCTGTGCTATGCCAGCCAGCCTGTTTTAAAGAAATCTCCCCCACAATATAGCTAACCAAAGCACTCAACTGGGATTTTAAAAGAATATTCTATTGAGCAAGCAAACAATCTGTATCAAGTATTTAATTTAAAAAAGACACAAAAGCTTCTATGGTGGGTTCCACAAAGCCAGGAACATTCAGGTCTTTAGCTCTGCCCCTAGCAGAGCAGGCTCTTGGTTGCTTAGTTAGCCCTGACTGGGAGTGGCCAGGGGGCAGTCAGCAGAAGCCAGCTGCATAACAAGTGTTAGTTAGGCACCCAGTCTTTTCTTTTTTCTTTCTTTCCTTTTCTCCCTCCCTCCCTCCTTCCTCCCTTCCTTCTTTTGCAGTGTTGGGGATGGAACCCAGGGCCTCGCACATGCTAGGCAAGCACTCTATCACTGAGCTTCATCCTCAGCCCTGACTGTAGCCTTTTGATAAACAGATCTACTCGAACTTAGAGACTTTTTGGAAAACCACCAGTTACCCAGACAACTACTTCCTAGAATTTGGATTTTGTTTTTTCCCCTTTCCCTGACAGATGCTACAGAGATAACACTGGTGAGAAGAATGAGGGAAAATTGAAAAAATCTCATCCTGTGACTTGAGATGGATATGAGAAAGACCAGCTGACTTGAAAAGTCAGTGGAGTTGGGTCTCTGTATGCAGATCAACCAACCTCAGATAGAAAACACTCAGAAAAAACTTCATTTGTACCAAACATGTACAGGAGTTTTCCTTCATTGTCATTCTGTAAAGAATACACACAACAACTATTTGTATATCATGTACATTGTATTAAGTCTTATAAATCACTCAGAGATGATTTAAAGTATGGGAGGATGTGTGAAGGTACTACACAAACACTATGCCATTTTACACAAGGATTTTGGTGTATGTGGGAGGTCCTGGAACCAATCTGCAGTGGATACTTAGGAACAACTGTATTATGCAAAAATGTCTTACAGAACACAGTTATTATTAAGTATAGTACATCAAACAGACCAAGAGCAACCACAACTAAGTAAAGTGAAATTCAATAAAGGAAAAGCTAGAATTCTGTAAGGGCCTGACACCATTATATGCTATAAACACAGATAGATATTCTTAACTGTGCAAGGCCCAGAGGTTAAGGAAAGTCTCATTTTTCTTGCCTTTGGATTGAAAATGTTACTAATTTCAAATGCGCCTTGGAAATATGAAGAGGAAAAACATTCTGATTTTTTCCCAAAGGGGATAAAGATGGACTATTTTAATTAGCAGACTCTGAGTGAACAGCTTTCCTATCACTGCTCAAGTCTGACACTAGCAAGAAGCATATGCCAGCACCTGCCTTTCTTACTCCAGGAAGGCATTTAAGGCCACTTCTATGAGGACACATGTTCTGAAATAGTGTTCATTGGTCATAAAAGATTAGCACTAAATCAGAGAAGGCCACACTTTGACAAGCTTAAGTGCCAGTGAACCTGTGCCTGGGACCCAGATCAGGCTTGGATCCAGGGACTGGGACAAAGCTAAATGCCCCATAAAGGAGATGAAGTTAGAGCTCTGGACTCAGGAGAAGATATGCCAGTCAATCAATCAGTGCAACCGCTCCCCTGTGCTGGTCAACTTGTCATCAGGCACCCGGTATGTTAGACATTTTCATAACTCCCCACTAAAGCATATCCCCTTTTCTCTGCTTTCTCTACCTCTCCATCTAGCAATCTCCTAGTCATTCTTCCAGGGCCAATTCTTGTGTCACTTCCTAGGGACTTACCAACGATTCTATTTCCTTCCTTCTTTCTTTCTTCCTCTCCTCCCCTCCCCTCCCCTCCCCTCCCCTCCCCTCGTCTTCTTTCCTTCCACCCCGCCCCCCGTCCTTCCTTTCAGCAGTTCAGGGATTTGAACTCAGGGCTTTGTGCTTGCAAGGCAGGTGCTCTACCACTTGAGCCATGCCCATATCCCAGCCATCTACTTTCTTGCTGGCTGTATAAAACCCCTGCCCTGCCATGGACGGCTGCCCTGTTTAGATGCCTGCTTCTCTTTTTAACTCTGAGTACTTAGAGCAAGGATTGTTACAATAATCTCTGTATTCCTAATACACTCACAGACTGACCCAAATAGGAACTCACAGAATGTGGTTGAACCAAGGAAGGAATTACTCAGCAAAGCCATAATCCTTTAAAAAAAAATAAACCTGATATTTATAGTACTGGACTCACAGCTTTTAGGTTCTTTCAGAGTCCCCCTATGACATCTGACCTAATAAAGACCTTTCCTATGATATCATGGCCAATTTGGAGCTATAAAAAGGAAAAGAATGCAGAAAAGAGGCAGAAAGATAGCTATATGGAAGAAGAACAGACACTGGGGGAAAGAGCGTGGAGAATGTATGTGAAGAAGACAAGGGTGGCAGATGAGGACATGTGTAAAGGCGAGCACAGAACTCCACACACCCCATGTGCACCTTGGAGGACAGTTCCCCATATTAGTGCTTCCACTGGTACCCACACAGAGGATCTCACACATTCTGTCTGGAGCAAGTGCTGCTCTGTCCCAAGACCCAGATTCACCTGTGCCATGGGAGCAGGTGGGCTCTGCAAGATGGTCTGAGGCAGGAGCTGCTGCGTGAGGTCACAGGTGGATGGGGAAGGCAGTGGAGTCTGGGAAAATAAAGCGGCTTAGTTAACAAACATTGCTTCAGGGCGGTCCCAGGGGAACAAGGCTGCTATCTCTTGGTTTTGTTCTCCAGCTTAAAGGAAGCCCTCTGTAGCTGCCAAGGCGAACAGCTGAAAGTGAAGACTTCTAGAAGGATTAGGCATCTATTTCCTGGCTGCATTGCTTTCTGCACAGGGCATGTAGTTAGGGCCAACACCTGGCTGGGATGGCGAAAGGCCTAGGTGGTCCTCCACCATTCAGGGTCCATGATTACTGCCACCATGGTGTGTTCAGCAAGGCTGCTGCTACCTGACTGAGCTGGACAGCTCTGCTCCACTTCTGGTCACTTCCGGTTTCTAGACTGTGAAAACTTCTTCAAGACTTTATCCTTGGTAGGCTGGGCTGCTCTTTTCCCCAACTGATTAATTCTCATCATGTCACCAAGAAGTTTCAGTGGGGGTGCACTTTAACCAGGGTGGGCTTGTGCATAGCCCTCACTTCTTCTCTCAGCACAAATACAGATGGGCAGACATGCTGGGCAGATCTTCAGGCAGTGAAGATCAGGGCAATTCTGCCAGTCACCTGGGATCTTTAGAGACTCCTGGGAAAAGAGGTGAGTCACCTCCTTGTTCCTAATTGCTTGGGTGGGTGGGGTGGTGGATAGCGGGAGAAATGAAACTTCCGGTTTCATGGGCTGTTGGGAGTTTTTAAAAGGTAAGTGCCAGGTGTGGTGGCACATACATGTAGTCCCAGCTATTTGGAGGTGGAGGTAGGAGATTTGTAGTTCAATGCTGGCCTGAGTAATGTTAGCATGCAACCCAATCTGAAAAATAAACTATAAGCAAAAGGACTGTGAAAACTTAAGTGGCACAACACTTGACTAGTGAGCACAAGGCCCTGAGTTCAATCCCCAGTACTGGAAAAAAATTAAAAAAAAGAAAAAGTGAGAGGATTCCCCTAAAGTTATTCCCAAACTGCCCTGAGTTCCTAGGGACTATAAAAAGTAGCCTGAATAGAAAGTATCATCCAGGATAGCAATGGGAGGAAATGACAGTGGGAATCCTCACTTCAAATGAGAGATCCTAGGCACAGGGCCCACCAAGCATTGGCTTGGGTCTTCCTAGCTGTGTCCCCTTCATATCTAGGGGAAATGGAAGCACCGTGGGCTACTGTCCTTGACAAAATGGGTCATCCTGGTCAGGACAGGATCTGGAAGAAAGGCAGTTACAGCTTACAAGTGCCTCCAGATGGGGCTGGAGAGGAAGAAAGTGGTCTTCCTTCGTCATGCCCTATTTGAGAATACAACATGTCACCTAAGCTTCTCTGGCAGGGTGTGCATATCCCTGATGGAGACGACAAGCAGGAGGTGGCACAATGACCTTATATCCAAAATGTCACGGGGAATGGGCCTGAGGTATTATGGATGTTGCCCCTAAAACTCCAGAACACTCTCCCCACCCAAAAGTGGAGGTCTATATCCCCTTCTCTGGGTGAGTGCGTGACTGCTTTGATCAGGACCTATAGCAGGGGAGACCTATGTAACTTCAAAGGTAAGGTCATTGGCAGCGATGCAGCCTCTGCCTGGCTTTCCAGATGCTTCCTCTTGCAATCCAGCTGCCAAGCCACAGAGAGCCTGTGCGCATCAACGATGCCGAGCCCAGCCCTTCTGCCATGATAGCCGGATGTCAACATTCAAGTGCAAGCACTGTCTGGAATGTGGTTTCTCCAGGCTAGGCCAGTGAGACTTCTGGTACCATGGAGCCAAGAGCTGTCCCCACTGTGCCCCTTCTGAATTCCTGACCCAGACTTTGGGGATGTGTTAGACAATTGCTGCTTCATACCATGAAGTTAGGTATGGTTTGTTGCTTGGTAGCAAATGGCCAGAATCTTGTACGCCAGTGATTTTGCACCAGCTGGTAGGTTTTCTAAGAGGCTATTCATTCACTGGTGTTCTGGAGAGGACTGACATACTTCAGAGCCACCATGTGATGTATACAGAGATACATTTTTGTTGACATCAGGCTTCTCAAACGTTGTCATCAGCTTGAAACAGGACTCAAAACAGGAAGGAGGTCCCTCCTCCACAGGCTCTAAGGATATGACCTCAAGTATGAAGCTTTGAGTTTTATCTTTAAAATTCACTAGAATTTTGTGTTATACAGCTATACATCCATGTTCATTTTGTTATAAAATATCTAAAATTAGTAGCCAAATAAATGTCTTAACATCACACCCCCACCTGCCACCTCCCTTACTCCCAATCTCTAAGTAAAACTGATTCCCTGGGAAGATACAGCATGTTGCCTGGGGCTTTGCTGCCCACATCACACAGCAGTGAACCCCTGCGGAGAAGATGGGGTCAACACATACCGGCATTGTGGCTGCCTGGCTGAGCCCAGGAACGGGTAACTCTTGGGGTAGGGTGGCTGATCTTGGCAAAGCTGTGGTGCTGGTCTCTGCCATCAGCTTGGTTGGAGTGGCTGTAAGCAAGCAAAGAAGGAATTACCTTCCCAACTCACAAATACTTACCAGCATTTTTGGCAAAATGAGGGGAACAATGACAATGGGGCGCATGAGCCTGTGGCTTGGTTGGGAACCTCTGATAAAGGAACTCTACCATGAATGGAAATGGTTTAGCTGAGCCACAAAAGCCCAACCTGAGAGCAGGAAGAAGACACCACAAATAATCCACCAACTTGGTCCAACCACCGCGTCATTTCCATCACTGGGTCCAACCACCTGCCTGATCGAACGCCTTCCCAGAGATACCAGTAGCTAAGCTAGCTGACCTGTGTGTCACCTGCTTTATGCCTTTGCTTGGCACTGCAGTGGAAATACCAGAGTGTTGGCAGAGAGTGGGAAGGCAGGTTAGTGGAAAGGCAAACAAGGAGTATAAACCTAAGGACAACATCTACTGTCTGGACATAGACTGTCCTGGTTCAACTCAGGCAAGGAGTCTTTAGGGACTCTGTGCCCTTGCTCTGATAGGGTCCCCATCTACCATCCACAGAATAGTACTCACAGGTGGGTTCTGACATGGCTGTGTGTGAGGATTTGTGGGAACTCCTTGAAGATGCTGATGGAGAAGGACTGGTGTTAAGGCCAGAGGTGCCCACGTCAAGTGCATCAAAGTGCTGCTGAGGTTCCATGCTTGAGCCCTTGTCCTGAAACACACACACACACATTTTAGTATCAAGATGCTGTGAATCAACTCTGGCTTTAGTTCTAACTATGTGGAAAAATTGGGGAGCTGTTGAGACAAATTCCATAGCTGGGGGGTAAGTCTAAACTCACTCTGGTGGAGTAAATAGTCATATATATAATCTAAGCATCACTGAGAGGCTTATATCTTTTATCTTGATTTTTCAGATTTTCCAAAGTGACTTTGCAATTTTAATTTTTTTTCCATAAAATTGTTCTTACCTTGTCACCCAGAATTTTAGTTTTTTGGGAAGAGGAGAAGAACCAGGTTTGAGAAATAAGGTTGCTGTCAGCACTAGACTGTTAGTATAATCAATGAGACAAAAGCTTTTGGAACTTTCCAGGGCACGTCTCACACTGTCTCACATGACCTGCTTGTTCTCTGCAGCCTCAGTGATCTGGAGTGGAGCAGGGCAAATGGCCTGTGACCTCCTATCTTTTTACCCCTGGCTGTTAACTGACCCTGGCTCTCAGGATGTCTGCCTCAAACATAGTATGATGAGAAGTCAACTGTGGTGGTCCACTGCTGAGAACCACCTTCCCATCCTCTATGGATTAAGTATCATAGGTGTATGAAAACAGGGGTTATGATCATGTTGAAGCTAAAAACCAAACATAGTGATTACTCTCCTGAGCCTTGTTCCTACTCAGTCTTAGAAGATGGAAATTGGTAGCACCCATGGATTATGATTCCTGCCCACAGACTCAGGCAGGAAGCTCATATGTGAGACCATGAGGGTGGACACTGTGTGTGTGTGTTGGTACATGACTTGCACACCTTAGTTCAAGACAGAATGGCAGGACATTCCTGGTTGTGCTGTGGGAAAGGCCAGTTGTGACACTCTGCTGCTCACTGCTCGGTGATGGTCTCCTTAGATCAGGCCCTTCGGCCACGACTGTTTATGAATTGTGTCTTCCTGGTCAGCAGAGAAATAAGCCCAGGAAGTGACAGTGAACACTGAGAAACATTCACAGCCATTGGATGTCATTGCCTGTCACATTTACACATGAGAATTTGCATTTCACATACATGTCAATCAGTGACAGATTTGAAATTAAAAAAAAAAAAAAAAACCAAAGTGGTCCATCACCATAGATAGGTTGAGAAGCATTGTCCTAGAGCTTCTACTTTAACAAGGGTTTCTTAACCCAGTGGCCAAGACTGTATTTGTGTGTGGATACACATGTGCATTTTCAAAAGAAGATACTCTGTTGGTCTTAGGATTCCCAAAGGACCAGCACCTCAGTGGGGAATTTCTGACTGAATAATGCCTACATGTCATACTTGTTCGGCTCTGATGTCTGATGACTCTAACACCTGCCTATTAACATCTTAATTGTGTTCTCTGGCATGGCACATGATGTATTATGTGACAGAGCTGGGTATAAACACTCCTATAAACAGCGGCAGCTCAGTCACTTCAGCGTGTCGGTGATGAGTCACCATACAATGCACCTCCATGTAACGTGTCAGCAGGCGAGCCTCCAAAGACACACTGATCTTAAAGGTGGTTTCTCCTTCCTCCAAACTTGATCCTCAAGGGATGAGATGCTTTTATTCAATCACAGACAGCCTCTGGCCAAAACCTCTGGATTCTAGGTCTCTAAGATTTGAACTTCATCACTTCTAAGAGGCCCTTTCCTACCCACATTTTAACATCTGAAATTTCAATTTGTGAAAAGGAATACTTATTTCATGGATCGATTGGTAGCATTTTCTCTTTCTTAACAGGAGACAAAATAGTGGTGGATTTTCAAAGCTTTGATCTAACAAAACACTCCCTCTCTTTTTTGGTTTCTCTGTTTCTCTTCCAACATATGAGGCTTCTTTAAGAATGACCTTTGAGGAACAGGGCTCTGGTCTACTTGCAGACAATCTTCATGGTTCCCTCGCACTGTCAGAGAAGAAGCCTGGCCAGATGTGACCAGAGAACTCAGGGTGGGGGGAAGGATGGAGGCAAAGGGCTTAGTGGAGAGAAATGTCTTTTTTAGAGTAGAGCTCCCTGCAAAGAGCTGGACCAACATGGCTATCAGCTAAGACACCAAGACACAGAAACAGAAATAACTGGAGGGGCTAGGGATGGAGTTTAGTGCATGCTTTGCATTCATGAGGCCCCAGGTTTCATCCCTAGCACCACAAAGAAAAACAAACAAAAACCCCAGAATGACATAGAAGCATGTGGCGGGGGGTGCAGGGGGCAGCCTGACTTGGAGATAGCATCACAGCATTTATGCCAAAGGAAAGACGGGGGCCTTTAACTTATTCCATGCCCCAACAGGATGATGGAATAACTCCCCAGCTTTTTATCAGTGGGAGAAATGCAAACTGGACTTATCAGAGCCACTCTTGGAAGGGCTGGAAAGTTGCCAAACCATGCCACAGGTCCAGAGGCTGCTTCTAACCCAGCTTTGCGGGTGTGGGCCCTTGGCTCATGTGTTTGTGTCTCATTTGAAGAATCAGGACAGACCACACCCACCTCACAGAACTGCCATCAGGGGTAAATAAGAAAATACATGAAAACTACTTTGAACACTGCAGGAATATAGCAAGTACTCGTAAAGATAAGCAGCTCTGTTCTTATTGTTACTGTTTTTGTTAGAAGGACTCATGGAAGGCTCTATCCAGTGGATCTTTGCTTTTACCAATCATGCAGAGATGAACTTACCTTCAGAGCTGAGGGGTGCATGGTCTCAGAGGGCGGGTCTTCCAAAGCCAGCTCCTGCCTCCTTTCTACTCGGACATCTGCGTAACTGCTCAGGAAAGCAAGAGACCACAATGGAGGTGGGACACTGAAGGATGACAACGTGCAAAGGCATACTGGGGTTCACTTGAGCACACTCACTCCCAGAATTGGTAGCACAAAGGAGCCCTGACTGTTACCTGTTTGAAGGAATGAGTTTCATTCCCTGCTTAATTTCCACTGTTGTGATTCTATACTACACTCAAATTTATTATTCTCCTCCCACCAAAGTTTTTAAACATAATGGTCTATAATGACTGTTCTTAAAACCTGTTCAGTCTGGACTATGTATACAGAAGTATGACACAAAACTTTAGTAATTACATTTCTAGAGTTTTCTTTCAAACAAACCTAGAACTAAGCAGACCCAGACCGCTGATAAATGTATGGACTCACTGTGTCAATACTGTGGGTAGACAGATTTCATGTTGTGATGCCAAAATGACCCTGGCCTGGGCCTCCTGTGTGGAGGATGGGAAAGGGTCTGGGAGGAGACACTGCTGTTGACCTTATTTTATTCTCTCAGTTCACTGCCTACTCTCTAAGTTTCCTTTTATGCTTTGGGAGGTGGAGGATGGAGAGGCAGAGAGGAGTCAGAGATTTAGGTGTGGATGATGTCCAATCTTCCCAGGGGACTGAGGGGCCCTCCAGCAAAGCTCAGGTTGAATGGTGGGGGGTTGGCCATGAAGTCACAAACCACTGGCTGCTGAAGTCCCTGGGGGCAGGCTGGAGGTTGAACAGCCAGCCTCCAAGCATGGATGTAAAATACGATGGAGCAGGGTCAGGATTACCAACTGAGAAAAGCTAGTATTTTACTTTGCTCATCTCCCTCTAAAGAAGGGTAAGCAGCGCATGGACTGTCTGTATGTGTAGGGTGTGTGTAGTGTCTATATGTCTTCATTTGTCTGTTATGTCTATGTGTAGTCATTCCTCCATGTTCAAGGGGGACTGGTTCCAGGACTACCTGTGGGCATGAGGCCCTGGGTTCGATCCCAGCACCAAAAAAGACAAGACAAAAAAAAAAGTCTCCCCTAAAATGCACAGATGCTCAAGTCCCTTAAATAAAACAGCATGGTATTTACGTATCACCTACACACATCCTCCTGTATACTTTAAAGTATCTCTAGATGACTTATATCTAATAAAACATATGTGCTATGTACATAGCTGATATTCTGTATTGCTTAGGGAATAGTAAGAAGAAAAAAGTCTGTATATGTTCAGTACTGAGGTAATTTTTAAAAAAATATTTTCAATCTGTGGTTAGTTAAATCCATGGACATAGAACCTAGTCGATATGGAGTGCTGGCTGTTTGAGACATACTTCTTCTAGCCTTTATTTTTCTCAAAGGCTCTTTAAAAATTAGCTTTGAAATGATTTATGTTCTTAACATTTCTGCAGTGGGGTGAGGGAGAGAAAGACTTTTCTCCTTCACCTCTGAGAGTCGGAACCCTACCCAGGATGGGTGTATGATGTGTGAGACATGATGCCTTCCTTCGAAGCTCTGCTCTCCCACCCTGGACTGAGGGCTCCATGGACCTACTGGGGACCCTCTCCTACACACAGCAACTCATCTGTTCTCTCAACACTGCCTCAGTTACCAGCAGGGAGTTTTAAAGCATTAAAAATAAAAGGAGTATGTGCTTGAGTTATTTAGAGGAAACGTTTTAATTTTCTTCTCAAAGCAGTGACAAGGGAAGGCTGGGGATGGATAGAGGACAGAAAAATATGTAAGTAGGTCAGTAAAGCAGGAACTTACTAAGTAATATCTTGGCAGCCTAAAAGAGTTCATGAAGCTTGCAAAGGGGCCTGACTGAAAACTCCAAAGAAGTCTTAGCCTTGGGAGAAGAACTAGATGTGTACCTGGGAGTTCTGGGAATTGTCCTGCTTACTGCAAATGACAGCCTGGATAGACCCTCAGATACAGGGAGTTCCTGAGGTGGCTGCTGATTCACCCCAGTCACCAGGGTCCTTGTGCACCTCTCCCAGGAGTTGCGAGGACAGAGTCCAGTCCTGCCACCCACATGGTACCTGACGACCGAGTGCGTGCACACGATGAACTCGGGCTTGGAGTTCCACTGGTGGTAGGTGATGTAGTAGTGGGTCTGCAGCCAAATCCACTGCTGGCCTTTTGTCAGAAACCGGTAGCAACACGACTTCCCCTTGCCAAACTGCATCACTGGGAGTAGAAAATGGATTCTGCATGCAACGTGTATCAATGCAACAATGATCTTTGCCCCAAGCATTCAAAAGGACAACGTCCAACATTG
This sequence comes from Castor canadensis, assembly GCF_047511655.1. Taxonomy (NCBI): domain Eukaryota; kingdom Metazoa; phylum Chordata; class Mammalia; order Rodentia; family Castoridae; genus Castor; species Castor canadensis. Next base: position 86,693,122 of record NC_133397.1, on the reverse strand, counting down.
CTCATTTCCCTGGTTGAACTGTATTTTAAGTGACTATCACTTACTCAAATGTGTCTTTTTTTTCAGTCCTGGGGATTGAACTTAGGACCTCATGCATGGTAGGCAAGTGCTCTATCATTGAGCTATACTCTCAAACTCTAACAAATTCTTAAACAACAGAATGATCCATGTACTTTTCCAAATGCTCAAAAGCTTAAAGAGATCTTTGAATACAGGCAGGTACAAACAGATTTTCAAGCTGGAAGTTTTAATTAAAAAGAGGCCCTGGTTTTCCTGGGGCTCATCTTCCCGCTGCAGGTGAGCTGTCTTTGGAGCTGCTAGAGTTGAGTAGAGGAGGGAACATCCAGACACAGGGAGAACTGGACCTAAAATAGACCTGACAGCCATCAGCCGCTGGATGGATTCTGCAGCTGCCAGTCAATAGTTGAGATTCGGTCCCCCTTGTTCTAGAAAAGAGTGTCTCGTATGGATGCCTTTGCCACAGGCCCACTCCTGCAGCTGAAAATCTGGCTGGAGTCCTTATGGTTGTGTTTGTAGGTGGCTGCTCTGGGGATGCTTAGGACAAAATGGACGCTGGTGGTTTATTAGCCTGGCAAGGCAGAAAGATGGACTGTGGATCTGAGAAAGAAGCACAATTTTGGTTTTATTGCCATAGTGCCTGGAATTTAGCATCTCTAATGCAAAGAGTTAAGATAAATCTTACTTGAGAAAATAAACTACCAAAGGAAACAGTGATTTGGAGAATGTGGTTGCTGGAGAGGACAAAAACCCAGCAGGGTCAGAGCATGGGCTCCACGGAACAAGAACTCTTGTCCTAGCTATAGGGCAAGTCTTTCAGATGCCAAGTGTAATTCTTCAACCTAGGGCTTTTTCTTTCCAGCCAAAGGTCTCAAGCAGTTGTGCTCCACAAATTTGAACGTGACCATAAATCACCTGGGGGATCTTGTAAAAATAGCTCTACTGAGTCTTTAGGCCTGGTGGAAGGAGGCTGAGATTCTACAAATCTCGCAAATCCACAGTGCTATGAAGCCAGGCCAAGGACCACACTTTGCAGAGTAAGGGGTTAAAGTTTTAAAAATGATCCCTGATTCCAGTAACCGAACCATCTGGAACTCAAGCCTGTTTTCCTTCAACACTGAAAGCACAACGAGAAAGTTTTAATAGAGACCGCAGACCAGGCAGCTAGTAAAGTACAATGGTAGTGGTCAATTCATATATCAGGGTCCATAAGTCAACGTTACCACAAATGTTAGCTAAGAGTTGGCACTGAAAATATGGCTCTGAATGGTTAATCCTTGACTCTTGGGAAATGAAAACTGGACAAGTTTTTAATTCTTATCCCCTCACATCATGAGTCCTAACCACGTGTTTGTCAGAGTGTTCCCCTCTTCCGTGGCACAGAGCTTTCCTGACCCCTCCATGAGCTGTGAAAGGGGCTCTCCTGAGCCTCCAACATCCTGCAATATCCCTTTATCCATGCACCAACGACATCCTACAAAGTAACCTGTTTTGGCTTTCCCAGCAGACTCCGCCCTGCAGGGCAGTGAGGAGATACAGCTCACGTACACCTGCATCTCTTCTTGCAAACAGTTAAGAGAATGCTTACCAAGGAAACTCAAGCTACCAGAGCCACTGACTTGCAGAATGCTGTTTCTGAAGAAAGCCCATTATCTGGCCTGTGGTTGGTGACCAATACCTGTCTGTTGCAAAGAGCAGTTATGTGCATTCAGTCTTTTGTTTTTGCAGAAATTAAAAGAAGCCAGGTGCCAGTGGCTCATGCCTGTAATCCTAGCTTCTTAGGAGGCAGAAATCAGAAGGATGGTGGCTTGAAGCCAGCCCAAGCAAATAGTTCAAGAGACACTTTCTTGAAAAAACCCAACACAAAATAGGGCTGGCAGAGTGGATTAAGTGGTAGAGTGCCTGTGAAGCAAGCATGAGGCCCTGAGTTCAAACACCAGTACCACCAAAACAAATAAATAAATAAATCCGGCAGGCCTAAATATCTTTCTTTCCCTTTTTTTTTTTTTTTAAAAAACTCATCTGCATTTGTTATCTTTTAAACACAGCCTTGTTTTCGAATGGCTTTACAACACATTCAGGAATTTTATAGTTTTGTTTCTCTAAACAGCACTTTTCTTTGGAAAACAATCCCTGTACAGAGCTCCTCCTATCAACTCGTTTCACTGCAAACTTATTTCTAGAGTACTAGTACATGTAGAATTAACTATAAGGGCTGGAAAATTTAAAAAGTGGACCTTACAAGATGAAACTTAAACTATTTTAACAAAATTTTTCTTTTAGACAACAAAGTATGTCTCAGAACATCTAAATGATAAAAGATTTCATCTAAGGAATCCAGCGTAATAGCTAAACACTTGAGACCACAAAGTTAACAATAGGTGGTGCCTTAATTTCTTGATTAGGATTAAAAAATGTGCCTATCTGGATAAAACTAGGGAGATACTGGGGACTGGTGCAAAGTCAATTTTAAATTAAAACAGTCCACACAAGAGTAATACAGACAAGGATCTCCACCATGCTGTCAGATCACTGCAGAGAAAACCAAGTTTCTTGCCTCCAAAATAAGCCTGGTAATAAGCAAACTTCCAGAAGCGCAGAGTCCTGCTGTTTGGACCTTCATGGAGCAAGTGCAATGCCCTAGCACCTAAGCCAGGTAAGGGGTACTCACGGTGCTGGTGGCACCTGGCCAGGAGTTCCAGGTCATCGATGTGGTAGTAGTCATAGCCCGAGGTGCCTAGCACTTCAAAGGGCAGGTATCCTATGATTGGAGGAGCTCTGCAGGAGACAAGTGGGATTCTTCATCAGAGAAAACCCTGCAGGACTCATACTGGTTGGGCTTCTCAACACAGAAGATACCATTTGCATGCTTCATGGTTCAAATGGAGGCCTCAATTCTCAAGACCCAGGGGAGGAAAATAACGCAGTAGTCAGTCTGGAAAGCCTCTATTTTCCAAAGGGCTCTCACTTACTTTGGCATTTAGACATTCCACTCCCTTGGCATAACCCAGCCCAAATAATAATAAAGTGTATTGCTATTGAATAATTAAAACCAGCTATAGATTGAGCCGTCCCAATGCCCAAATGTAATGAAAATTAAAGGGTGGGGAGGAGAGATGGCTAGTTTTTAACTTTGATAATATTACCAAGGAAAGAAAAAAGACTGGGCTAAAGGATCAACAGCATGTTGAGAGAAACCAGAGGAGAGATTCTTTTCACATCTGCTTCTGTTATACTAGGGAACAGAATGGACCTGAATGCAGATCATCCCAAAGATTTCCTGGGGCTGAGGCACTGACCTGAGCATAGAACCTAAAAGGGAATGGGACAAGAGCATGAAAGACAACCTGTCCTTCCTTCCTTCCTCCTACCCTTGGCCATGAGCAACTTTCCCCACTGCCAGGGAGTCCTTCCCCTTCAGACAACTAGGCCTGACTTTCTTCTTCCAGGCAGAGCCTGGCTTATGCACAACACTTGAAAAGGACCCAACCCAAATATGTTTTTCTTTTCACAAACCTGTGATCCAGAAATAAAAATTTCCATTCCAAGCTATGCCTTGAAGTGAATTCCTCTAAAGGTTCGTCAACTATGCACATTTCCTGTATTGGAAGAGGAAAAAACCATGTTGCTTGGGGTGCCAGATGCTCACCCTAGGTTTGTTCAAAAGGAGCGCATGGTGGGTAACAGAAGTTAAAACCATCCTGAGCCAGTCTCCAAGTCATGTTGGACTGAAACTCGTCATCTGTAGCTAATTTTGGTATTAGCTGATACTAAATTTATTTCAGAAGCTGGGGAAAAATACCTAGGAGCCAAAATGTCACACCACTCCCTACCCATTATCTGGAAGTGTGGTAAACATGTGGAGAACAGCTTTTCATCTGAATTTGAATTACTAATTTAACTCCACATTTGTGCCAGAGATGTGAAGGCAATCACAGAGGAGAAACAATGACAAATCTTCAACATTTTGACTTTCAGTTCTCTGTGTGGTGTTAACGGTGGCGAAAAAGGTAGGACAATTTGGTTACCAAACAGCATCTTTGTAGATTGAATTGCAGTTGATGTTGCTGTCATACAAAAATAAAACAGGAAACCAGGGTACCAGACATTTTAGATTTTTCAAAGTTAGTGACAACTTCATTGCAATTTCATTCTCTCCCAATAAAGACAGTAAGTGAAATATAACCAAATGTAGCTCCATTGAAAAAACAACCCACAATGACTTCTCTGTCAGCGACTTGCCTTTAAGAACTGTGGTGTTGCCAGACGCACAGTGGCGATGAAGCAGACCTCCTTTCCTAGGGGCACACGACAGGGTCTTGAAAGGGTGTTGTCAAAGCCATTACAGGAGGGACTAGGCACTGCAGGGTTGGGGAGAAACACGGGTTAGCTCCGTCTGGTGTCAGCAGCCGTTCCCTAGCTGGCAACTTACTGACAGCCGTGCTCTGCTCCAAGGGTTTTATGCATATTAATCCATTTCATTCTCACAGCAACCTGACAAGGTCCTATTACCTCACTACACGGATGAGGAAACTGATGCACAAGGCCAAACAGCTTGTTAGAGGTAGAGTGGGGAGTCGACAACATGCTGGTAGCCACTATACTTCCACCAGCCCTCCACCCTTTGTTTCTTGTGCTGGGAAAACTGTTCTAGATCATGAGAAGACCTTTGTTCTGCAGCAGGGCCTGACTACTCCTTCAGCTACTGTTTTAAGGTGAATTCCATAGTCATATGGTATTCCTGGTACTGAAGGTCCCAGGGAAAGTAGTAGTGTCTTGGCAGAAAAAGGACGGTACCTTCTTCCCCACTCAGCCCAATCTTGACACCTAGGGGACTCCAGGGCTTCTGCCTGGAAATTACCATTGAGAGCCCAGGCTGATGCAGGGACTAAGTCACTTAGGAAGTGGCATTGGGATTTAGGGTGATATAGTCTGTATCTTAAATGTCCCCTAACAGCCCAAGTGTGAAAGGCTTCTTTCCAGCTTGGAGCTATTGGGAGGTGGTGGAAACTTTTAGAGGTGGGGCCTACTGGGAGGTTTTAGGCCATTGGGGTCCTCGAAGAGGACTGTAGGACCCTGGTCTCTTTCATCTTCAGCCATAAGATGAGCAGCATTGATCCACCATGTGCTCCCCCCATGTGATGCGCTACTTTACCACAGGCCCAAAGCAGTGGTCTAATAGAGCATGGCCTGAAACCTCGGAAACTGTGAACCAAAACAAAACTTTTATCTTTTTAAGTTGACCACAACAGGTATTTTGTACAGTAACAGAAAGCTAGTGAACACACAGGGTCATCCCAATACCACTGCAATACAGTACCTATAACAGAACTTAGGAGTTCTGTAGCATTGCATGGGTAACATGTATGTTCCCAGGTGTCTGCCTATTTATCCTCATAAGTCTAGTAAAGCATTACTGCCCTCACTTTAGAGATGAGGAAACTGAGGCCCAGAAAGGCCAAGGTTATTAATAGAGTTGAGATAATGGAGCAGGGATGCTACTTAGGTCTTTGGAGTCTAAATCTTGGGTTCTATTAGGGAAGACAGGGCATGGTTCTAGGTTCACACTCACCATGGTGCTGGAACCAGGCTTCCAGCACCGTGTGGGAGGTACCACTGGACACCAGTGGCGTCTTCCCTGGGAGTCTCCAGACCCGCCTTCAGGGTGACCGTGGAGAACTGACTGATCTTTTGGGCCAGAAAAACTTTATTATCTTTACATGAAGTTTGCTAGGTGGGGAAAAGAGCCTTGTTAAATATGAGAGAATTCGACTTAGCACATACATGGGATTCTCAAATCCAACTGTACTCCTGGTTCCCCTGAGACCCTTGGTCTGGTTGCCTGGGCCCTGTCCAGATCAGCTAACAAAGCATAGGCCCTGGCACTTTCCAAAGCTCTTCAGGCTCACCGACCTTCAGTTGGGGTTGAGGAATTCTGGAAGAGAGCCTTCCACTACCTCTTCTTTGTAAAATATGGTTGATTCCTGTTGGCCCTCCCTAACCCAAGGGTCCTGAATCCACAAATTCAACCAACTGTGGATCCAAAATATTTGAAAAAAACCCACATCTGTACTGAACATGTACAGACTCATTTTCTTGTTATTATTCCCTAAACAATACAGCATTGCAACTACTGACATTACATTCACATGGTGTTAGGCATTACATAAAATTTAGAGATGGTTAAAGTATACAGGAGGATGTGTGCAGGTGACACGCAAATACTGTGCCATTTTACATAAGGGAGTTGAGCATCCATGGATTTTGGGTTTCTTCAAAGGATCTTGGGACCAATTCCCTACGGACCTGTACATTCTGAACTTGCAAATTTAAACATCATTTTGTTTTCTAAATTAGCTAAAGACATATTGAGTGTCGGAAAACTAAATGCATTTTAAAATGAAATCTGCAAGACTACATTTTTTCTTGCTTTATATATTTATAGGTCTCTAAATGATTCTATAATGTGCTCTTCTCTCCACTAACGTGAATAAATTCATTTCACCAAACATATTCTCGGAATTCATTCACATAAATACTAATAAATGCTTCCAAACATGAATATAAAGTGGGTAAAATAAAAAATAGTGATTTCTTGAGAATTCACATCTGTCATGAATTGGATAGACTATTGCAGATTATTTTGTAGGGTGAGCCAAGAGATTTATCAAGGGGAAGGAAAACAATTCCACATAAGGGAAGGGTCTGCAGATGTGAACATCTGTGTAATAAAAAAAAGACATTTAATAACTTCCCAGATGGAAATACTCTCTGTTTGAATCTAAGAGACATTACCCAGCCAGATATGACCTAATAAATTCTCCTGACTCTTTTGGAATACCAAGACCTTTCAAGCAAACTTCTGAGAACTCCCCAGAAATTTTATTTTATTTTTAAATCAATTTATTTTTTTATTATCACATTATTATTGTCCTGGGGGTACACTGTGTGACATTTACAAAACTTCTTAAATATATCATAGTTGAATTCATCTCCTCCATCATTCTCTTTTATCCTCCCCCCAGGAATTTCAGAGAAAGCCTCTGTATTTTATCTGTTTGAGTCATCCTTTGGGCTACTACATTCTTGCTGTCAGAGGGCCCTGTTCCTGATGTACTGTGAAGAGAAGAGAGGAAAGGAAAAGATCGTGAAGTGGGAAACACCTGCACAGGATTTGTTCCTTCTTCAAGGGCAACAGAGACTGGGACCATGGTTTTAAGTGGAGGTCATTAAGTGAAGTCCTGGCTTGGCTGCCTCCCAACCTAACTTTATCTGTTCCTTTATAACTTCAAAGGCTTTAAGGATGGAAATGCATCTGCAAAAGGGAGGTTTCATTATTGCTTGTAGCCTGCACTTGATCAGCTAGATATTTTACAGATGGGCCCAGAACTGAGCCACTTCTTTTCCAAACAAGCTTTTCACACCAAAAAAACCCTTAAATATGTGAGGGCTTCACCCAGGGTAATACATAGTAAATCGAGGATGAAAGTTTTAATAGAAGTCAAGGGAAAAACCAAGAGGAAGACGCTCATTTAAATATTTTGCCAGTTGTTTCTGAAATGACTTTTTCCTTGCAGCGTGAGGCTCCTTGCATATTCCAGAGTCAACAGACGAGCAGAGTATTCCCAGGGACTTCAGTCACACTTAGCACTTAGAGCAACTTCATATCCCAAGGTAGTTTAAAGTCATTAATTAAGGATTCAATTAGTTGTTTCAATTTAAGAAATAGAAAAAATACATCTAATTACAACTGGCTTCCTTGCCTCTCAAAAGGATTGTCTACTAAATGTAGGCACAGCCCTGTTGGCTCAGATCTCTGACCACTCACGATATGGAGAAAAGTGATTCTTTCCTGCTAGACTTCCCTCCAGAGTCATCTTGATCATATTCTTGCCAAAAGCTAAAGAGATGGTTTCTCCATGGTGGCAGCTGAGACTTGCTCCTCCAGAGCTGTTAATAGGTGTCCTATTAACAGGTGCTCAACGTGGAATAACTGGGTGAGTCTCTCATGAGGGGAACTTTCATCTCATAGCCAAACCACAGCTTATGGCTCAGTTTCAGGAAGAAACCTTCTGATCCCTGCGGCTGACTAGCACACAGACCTTGGGACTCCAGGGCGGCTTCTCTGCAGCCTGAACTGGTGCTACTGGGAGCTGGTCCTCTCAGCCTTTGGGGGTCCTCTCAGCCTTTGGGGGTCCACTCAGCCTGGGTCTGAACCCCATGGCCCTCAGGCTCTACTGTTGCATAAATACTGGTCAGAAGGAGGCCTAGGCAAGGTAGCTGCTGGGAACCATACTCGGCAGTCATCACTCAGTGTCAGAAAAACAATGGAAGTGCCTGTCACGGGCTCCTGCTTGGAAAGGTACAGTTTGTGTCTTCATATTAGAATGGTCCATAGGTTCTTAAGTCCTGAAACTTCCATGACAGACACTCTGAAAGATTTGCCTTGGGCTGGTGTCCTTGGGATTCCAAAAATAAGAGTCCCAAGGTTCCCTGGATATTCAGAATGACTAAAGTTTATTTCATTTGGCTGCACCTGAGGTTGGCTTCCAAGTCTGTCCCAAGATAAAGGTGAGCTCCCACATTAGGGGGAGGGAGATCTCAGGTTCTGGAAGAAGTTATTTTAAAAGGGGTTAGGAAGGCACAAGGAAGAAGCAGAAATGATATTGAAATTACTTAGCAGCAAAGGGATAGAAAGGAATGGAGAAAGATGTATTAACCCTGTTCTACTCAGTTATCAACTCAAGCATCAGAACAACTAAGTATATCACATCAGAGGTGGCCTGCTTGTGATAACTCAGTGGCAACAGCTAAAGAAAAACAGCAAGCAATCCACAAGGAAAGTAACAGATGGCCTTCTCAGCACTTGTTAGAACAAACGAGAAACAAAGCTGATAGGTATCCGGGAAGATGTGAAACCACCAGTGATGAGGACTGCTCCAGAAAGAAGGATGTTTCTAAATCCCAGATGGGACAGATGTCCTACATGTTTGGAACATGGAGAGGAAAATAATTTTCTGCACATTCATGAGAAATCATCTCGTACTAATTAAGCACTAATTTCAGACTCTTCCTTTTTCTCTCTGCAGCTTATGGGATATGCTCTGAACAGCTATCGGGACTCTGAGGTGGACAGAGTCCCTACTTCTTAGCCTGGGCCCTGCCCACCTTGCTCAAGCCCACCTTGGCTTGTCAAAAAGGAAGAACAGCACGGGACAAATGAGAGTGCCTAATGAGAAAGCTGAGCGTTTGCAACTTGCTAGATTGAAAAGAATTACTCAAAAGGAAAACTGTATATCTTACTAAATAATTCTTCTTTCTCCTGGCATTCACTAATTTTTAAGGGCCGGGTTGTAATGGCATTGCTAAGATACGTGGCCAATGTGGATGCTGAGGAAGGTGAATTTCCCATAGGCCCTTATCCAAGTCTTCAAAGTGGATACCTTGAGCACATTTTAATTACAATTATGAGACAACTTGTACAGAAGTTTGCTCACTCCCAACTGAAGCAAGCAGACATATGTGGTTGATAACTACAGCCATTCTGCATCGCTCCATTTTAACATGGACATTGGTGAAGACGCTGCCCTTGGTGAAAATTCACTCTTCATCGTGATCTGAACCCCAATGCAGTCTCATCTGGTAGCAATGAGCACCCCTGGGGAAGGACATGGTGCTGCATTACTGGGTGAAGGAAACCCTCTGCTTCCTACTCTTTAGGGCTGGTGATCAGACACTCTTTTCCTAGGCTGTTCAAACTCCTGCCTATTTCCAGGGAGGTCTGGTGTGCATGGGCCTTGATCTCTTAACTGAGACATCTCAATTAATTCAGCTCATGGGGAAAACAAAACGCTAAAACAACAATCTCTGAGCCAGGCATTTCTGTAGGCAACCTACCCAGAGAAATCCCAGGGAGCACATGGAATCAAGTGTTGTAAGCTGAAAGGGCTCAGTTTCTGCCAGTATTTCAAATCTGGTTGTGTGGTTAGAGGCAAGTAGGTAAAATGAGGGCAGAGAAACTTTTATACTCTGGTGTGTGGTTTCTGGAAAGCCCAGAGTGGAATGTTTGCTGAGGGTGACCTATTTGGAACCACACCAGCAGCTTTTGAAATACTGCGTCTGGATTTCAGTCAGTTGCACATTTAAATCCAAGTCAGGGGGAAGAGCAAGGGTGCAAATGAAGGATTCTTTCTTCTTGGCATGAGTTATCTTTCAGGAGTCCAACCTGCTGATTAGGACCCCTTAAAACAAAGACTGTTCATTATGCCTTTGCAAATCATTTGGCCGGTTTCTTCTCATTCAGCGCTATAGGGATGTGGCACTTGGGTGTGTGTGGGGTCTGAGGAGTGCCTCCTGGGCTCCATGTTTAATTGGAAAAGTAAAAAGATGGACTGGTGAGTTTGTCCGAAAAACATTTCTGTCTCTTCTTAAAAAAACATGTTATAAGCATTTGCCTAGCAAGAGTAAGGCCCTGAGTTCAATCCCCAGTACCACAAGGAAAAAAAACTGTGTCATAAGACAAATATAACCTGAATAAAGTCTTTTCATTTCCAGTGTATTCTGGAAATGGTTGATGAACAGAGCCAGCCAGGATCCGTGCTGGCTTTTCCCAGGAGAGTATGGGACATGTGGTCACCTATCCCAGCCTGGACTCTCCAGGAGCTTTTTCCAGACTAGGTCAGAAACTGTTCTCAAGGGAGCACTTCCAAGAAAGGCTACTTTCCTGTCTCATTTCCCAACACTTATGTCTTCATTTTATTAAAAATCTAGGTTAAAAAAAAATTAAGTCCTGTCTTCCTTCCTCTCCTGCAGGTCATCGGAGGCAAATGACGAAGTAGTCCTAAGGCGTGACCAGGCTGTGCAAATACTGAACGAGGGGAAAATTCCATTTTGCTCAAGTATTTGGGCAATGGTTGCCATGTTTATACAGTGAAATGGACCTGGGGCAGGTGGGGAATGGGGTATAATCCCTGTATGTATCTGGAAACTTCCAACTTAGTTTTTTTGGTGGTACTGGGGTTTGAACTAAGGGCTTCTCACTTACTAGGCAGATGCTCTACCAATTGAGCCACTCCGACAGCCAGAAATTTCTGACTTGAAAGTGTAATTTCCTCAGTAAGGACAAAGGTGCTTTTGTCCCATCCCCCAGATTCCTGCTAACTTGATCCACTTGCAATGGTTCCAGAGCTGGAGGGATCCCTAACAGTCACTCAGGTTAGCAGGCAAGCAGAGGGGACCCTCATTTTAAGGGTCACTGAAAGCCCTTGTTGGCTCAGTCTCACCCTTTCTTCCCTACCCTGGGGATACACATTTCTTTATTATTTCTTTATTTTTTATCTGTTTCTCTCCTCCCCATCCCCGGTGCTAGAGATGGAACCCAGGGCTTTATTCACGCTAGTCAAGTGCTCTACCACTGAGTACATCTCCAGTCCTTAGTTTTTAAATTAACACATAAGAATTGTACATATTAGTGAGTCATGTGACATTTGAATACATGTATACATTGTACAATGTTCTAGTCATGGTGAGTATATGTATCTCCTCAAACATTCATCATTTTTGTATGTGTGGTGAGAGAACATTCAATATTCTTTCTTCTAGTATTTTGAAATATACAGTATATTATGGTTATCCATAGTCACCCTACTGCGCAATACAACCCAGTAATTTATTTCTCTATCTAACTGGAACAAGCCTACATTTTCACTTGGGGTCCTTTGCCTTAGGGTCTGAAGGTTCCACATTTACATTTGGAGCTCTTGTTTCAGTAAAGCCCTTCTAACTTTGGTTTGTACTACAGACTCTGCAGAGACACTACCTTGTTGGTTTTAAATTTTGTAAATTTCACTGCTTTGTGTTATAGCAGTAACTCTAAAAAAAGTCACACGTAATTTGCACACATTTTTTCAATCAAACACTGTCTCAACTTGAAGTGAAAATAAAACATCCCAGGTATTCAGAATGAAGCCTCCCTGTTTCCTTGAAATCTAAGATGTGATAAGTGACAGTATGCTTCAAAGTGATAGGTGGCAGCTTCTTAATGAGGGTTGTGGAAATGTAAATTCACAGAGGATACAACTGCTCAACAGCCAATCACAGGTTGTTATTTAAATTAAGTGTGTGCAGTGTTGTGGGGGGGCGGTTCACAGGAGCAGTCTCCCTTAATTCCCACAGTCTGAGGACCAGGGCACCTTTCCCTCTGTGCAAGTGACTGCTTAGAATATGCTGCCATTCCAGCAGCTGATATTATGGTCAAAACACAAAAAAGTTTTTGAAAAATTGTTATAAAACACATATAGTAAAGTTTACCATCTTTTTTTTTTTTTGGTGTCAGGGATTGAACCTAGAGTCTTGCATATGCTAAGTACACATGCTACCTCTGAGCTACAGCCACAGCTCCATCCTAACTATTTTTAAGAGTACAGCTCAATATTGCTAACTACATTCATATTGTGCAACCATCACCACCATCCACTCCAGAACTCTCTTGATCATGCAAAACTGAAACTCTTTTTCCATTCAACAGCTCCCTATTCTTCCCTCCCCTAGCACCTGGCAAACCACCATCCTACTTTTTGTAATCTATGAATGTAAGTACCTACACCAGGCACCTCCTATAAGTGCAATTATATAATATTTGTCCTTTGATGACTGGTTTATTTTACTGTGTGCAATGTTATTCAAAGCCCTTCCATACAGCACGGTCAGAATTTCCTTTCTTTCTTAAGGCGGAATAATTTTGCATTGTAAGGTTATGCACATTTCTTTATCCATTCATCCACCGGTAGCCACTTGGGTTGCTTCTACCTTCTGCTATTGCAAATAATGCTTCTATGAACACAGATGCACAAATATCTCTTGGAGTCCCTGATGGTACTTTTGGATAAATTCTCAGAACTGGAATTGCTACATCATAGGTAGTTCTATGTTTTTGAGGAATCAACATACACATTTTAAGCAAATTCTAAACCACCACTTTAACTCAATGACAAAGTGGTCTGGAAGGTGTGCCATTAAAACCTCCAGGGTTCACATGTGGAATCACACTGGTCCAAGTCCATGACTCCTCCAACTGGAATTCCCCAGTCCTTTTCAACTGCACTCTCCTGAAATAAAATCTCTAGGGCAGGGCCTGAGAATAGTCATTTCAACAAGGTGCCTCAGCTGAAAAACCCACACTAGGGTTGGCTTGACATTGGGTTTTCTGTGGGGCTCCTCTTAGGTCAGGTTTTTGAACTGGGAGTCTCAACAAGCCACCATTTACTTCTGACTGTGGTTCCTTAACATTTGCCTCATAAAGTTTGGGCAAGCCTTTCAGACGAGTTGGATTAGACATGGTCAGGTCTTGGTTTTATCTGGCTTTGCCCAGATTTTGGGAAAGTGACCTCATACTACTTCCAATCATTCAGTGACCTGAATGGGTCAGTTCACTGAAAACCCTCCAAGTCAGTCAGGGAGCTCTCTATCCAGGCAAAATCCTGGACACTGGACCTGAAAATTGCTCTGTCAGGATCACTCTGTTTAGCATCTAGTGGAAGTCTTTTAAACAAGCATATATATATATATATATATATATATAAACATTTATATATATAAATATACACATTTATACAAATAGCATGCAACAAAGGATCATTTGAGGTTGAAGAAAAAATCCTGGCTAGCCTCAGCATTGGGACTCAGTGCCATTACTTTGACTGGTTCTAACGGAACCTGGGACTAATTTGGCCGGGATAACAGACGCACATGGGCCCAGAATTACATAGTAATGTAAGCAACAAAAGTTAATGTTGTCCTCATCTCCTCCCTAAGCTGCCACCTCCCACCTGCCTTCCCCTGATTTCTGCAGCTCATGTTTCTGTCTCTGTTTTTCTATGTCAGTTTTCTCTTCTCTCTTTCCTGCATTCCCTGTCAACATATTTTCCTACTTTTTCCCATTTTCGCTGTTTTTTGAAATATTAGCTCTTTCAAAACTATTTGTTTTGCGTTGAGTTTTGAGGAACATTTCTGGCATCAGGTCTGTACCATCATTTTGCATGTGTCAAAAAGTAAAAGTAAGGGCTGGCTAAATGGCTCAAGTGGTGGAGCGCCTGCCTAGCAAGTGTGAAGCCCAGTGTTCAAACATCAGTACAACCAAAAAAAAAACCCAAAACAACAACAAAAAACCCCCAAACAAACAACAACAAAACAAATAAACCAGTCAAAACCCTCCAAACCAAAAAAACCAAGCTAGGCTGTGTGCCATCCTAGCTACTCAGGAGGCAGAGATCAGGAAGATCTTAGTTCGAAGCCAGCCTGTGGAAAAATAGTTCATGAGACCCTATCTCAAAAATACCCAACACAAGAAACGGCTGGCAGAGTAGCTCAAGTGGAACAGCACCTGCCTAGCAAGTGTAAAGCCCTGAGTTCAAATCTTAGTAGTACCAAAAAAAAAAAAGTAAAAGTGGGTGTTTAAGTCTATTTAGAGTTCATGTCTCTGCAGCTAGAGTTTGGATAATTAGTTAACTGGGAAATTTCAGAAAATAAGACTTTTACTGCTTGCCTTCTTCCGCATGATAGTTTATCTAATATAGATTGCTGCTCATGATAAAATAGCCCCTTTGCAGCGAATTAGGAACACAGTTAAACAATGAACCATGAGCCAGATCTACTGAAGCATACTCACAGCATAACTGTAAAGAAGAGATAAAAATGCAGAAAGCAAGGTTGAATCTCTCCATATCACCACAGAGGCCTAGCTGAACCTGTTCTTTATTAACTATAAAGTGTTTCTCATGTTACCAAATTATTTCATCATCTTGGGGGAAAAAAACCCCAAATCCCATTCAAGTCAAGGGGACTGTGCATTGGCATACACAGGTGTAGGAGTGTACTTTCTCGAATGGAAGAAAACACTGATGAATAAAAAAATCCAAATGCAAATATGAAAAGCACACATTCTCCCTCCTCCCCCAGGTGATTCTTAGGCCCTTGTGTGCAGGTTTACATGATAAAAGTCACTGTTGCAATTATAGGACAATTAAAGCTTACCATTGTTGTAAGAGCGAAAATTTCCTACAAATTTTATGTATTCATAAGTTGGAAATTCCTTTGGGTTCAAGCTGCCTCTGAGAAGATGGCAATAAAACTCTAAATCGTTGTCAGCTGGGCCGTTAAAGGAAGAAGAGGAGAAAAAGGAAGATGAGCATCACATGGACTCTAGCCCACGCAGGTCCTGTCTTTTTGTTCTAGACAGGTGTCAATCTCACAGGGCCACCACATTTCTCTCGTTCTGACCAACTATGGAACCTGGCTTCTCACCTTTGCAGCCCAGGGCTTCCCTTCCATACTGCATAGATAGTCGGAATTCTATATTGGACCCAATTAGTCTTAATTTGCTCACAGATGTCTGTGGTTGGTTATGTCGGCATTGATTAGTTCCGGTTGTTTTCATACAGTATATTAAAATAAAGCTGCTCATATAGAGCTGCTCTCTTTAATTTAATCTTTTTTTGCTTTGCTTTGAAGTAAAATCAGATGTACGACAGAACAAATTATGCATGGAAAATGGACTGAGGCTTGAACAAATGCAGCATCTTTGCTACAGCATGCTTCATTAAGTGACACGTGATTCATAGGCACCAGGGCTGGCTTTCTATCCATGTTGGTAAATATTTTGACTAAAAACTTTAAAATTCTACAAAAATTGCAGATGTATATAAACAGCAGGTGACAGCCTCAGAAGGACAGAATTTGAATTTTTGACCTAATTACTCAATCACCAGTTGGCTACTTGGTATTACAGAAATTTAGCATTTTAGGGTTCACTGAAATAAGCAAATTGTTCACTGTTCTTTGCCCTGCTCATTACTAAAAGACTCATGTAAAAAAATTCTTGCCATACATGCAAAACAAGTTATTATTCTTAAGCTCTATGCTTTCAAATTTTCCACATAAAAGCTACATGTCCTATATATTCCAAATTCCAGTTTTAGCTTTAAACTTAAAATCTAGCTTGAAGGATTTTGGAAAAGTTCTGAGTCATGAGGAAAATTATTCTTAAAATTAGTCCTCTCTTCTTAATTAATTCTAACTCCTTTCAAAAGTAAAATTCTCAATTTTAGATCTGGTAACACCAGGATAGTAAAACTTACATTTTAGGAATTCTGGGGAGGGGGAATCCGTCACAAGCACATGGGAAGAAAGCATTTTATAAACTTCGGAATGTTCTTGTTCTGGAAGGAAATTTAATAAATTCTGATCCATGACATCCGACTGCAAAAGAAAATAAAAAGCAATGGTGCACACTCCACGAAAATGAACAGCAAAAGCAAAGGCAAAAACTGTGTTCTTGATTCTTCTTAGTTCTGCGTTCAGAACCAGTTTTTGAACTGCAAACTTCAAGATCTGATTTCCTGGAAAGATTCTCAGCTGATCACTCTGTAATCTTGAATTGTAATCCAAAATGTTTTATAGCTCAGTGAGGCCCTGGGTTCAATCCTAAACACTGAAAAAAAAAAAGGATGGGGCATGCATGTCTGTAATCCCAGCTACTCAGGAGGTGGAGGTGGAGGATCTCTGTCTGAGGTTAGACTGGGCAAAAGCACGAGACTTATCTGAAGGCATGATTCAAGTGGCAGAGTGCCTGTCTAGCAAGCAAGAGGCCCTGAGTTCAAACCCTAGTATCACCAAAAAAGAAAAAAAGAGAGAGAAATATATATATGCATAATTTAAAAGTTTTACAATTATCCCTTTATATCCTCGGAATTGTTTCCAGGACCTCTGTGGATATCAAAATCCATGGATGCTCAATTCCCTTATATCAAATGATGTAATGTTTTTATAGAACCTTAGCATATCCTCCTATATATCTCAAATCATCTCTATATTATTTGTACTGAATGCAATGGAAATTCTCTATAAATAGTTATTACACTGTATCATTTACAGAATAATGACAAGAAAAAAAGGCTGTACATGTTCAGTCCAGATGCATTTTTTTCAAATGTTTTACTGAACCCTTGCTTGTGGAGCTTGTGGATATAAGGCCCCCCCGCCCTGTGTTTGCTCAAATGCGTATGCTGTGCTGTTCATGGGCCCAGGAAAGACCAGGCATCAAGCCTGACACATGCTCGAAGAACTGAGTCCTTCTGCCTGAGGAGCCCATTTGCTGACACTCCTGCCTGGGGCTCCTTTATTGATCTTTAGTCCAGAAAAGGCTGCCTGTTTATTTCTTAATGGTCTCTAATTGCAGGAGTTGCACTTTTTTCCAAGTGCCTGGACAGTGGGATGTAAATAAATGTAACACAGAGTCTAGATATAGCCCTGTCCAATCAAACTGTCTGGGTGAGTGAAATGGCCTTAATGTGCATTGTCTAGGACAGGAGTGACTGCCCATGTGGCTCCTGAGCATGTGGAATGTGGCCAGTGTGGTTGAGGGTTTGAATTTTTAATTTTATTAGAAGTTTCAACACCCACACATGACTGGTGGCTACTGTACTGGAACAGTGCAGGTACGAACTCCCTATGGAGAAAAGAGACGTCTTTCTCTCTTCGTCAGTTTCCCTCAATAATTGCTTCCACCCTCACAGCTCTAAACAGATCTGTACACACCCTTAAATTTCAATATCCAGACAGTTCTTCTTCAGGTGCCCAGGCTCTATCCTCTAACTTCTGCTCAGATGCCCCCAGGGACCACAGGCCCACACATATCCCTACTGTCCTATCCATTCTGGCCCTATCCTCTCCATACCTTGGGTTCTCATCTATAAAGCATATTTGCAACTGGTCACCTGCCCCCACCATATGTCCAGGTGACATCCTTTTATCCTCCCTTTCCCACCTTCACTCCACACTCAATGCCCACTTTCTGCCCATTTTTCTTCCTTCCAATTCTCTCTGCTGTCCCTTTCTTCTAGAAATGTTATTTATCTGTTTTTATTTTTTGAGACAAGGTCTCACTGTATAGCCCAGGCTGGCCTTGAACTCCTCCTGCCTCATCCTCCTGAGTGCTGGAATTATAGGGATGTACTACATCCAGCTGCTCCATTCCCTTCTGTTTTGGTGGCTTCTACCCCTGTGCAGACAACCTTCATCTCTTGCTTGGGGGATGATTTGGCCAAACTGGTCTTCCCCATTCAACTACAGTGCCTGTCCAACTTGGCCAGAGGAGCACTGGGTAGCACCAGGTCATCACCTTGCTTACACGCATCCCTTGGCTTCCTGTTACACAGGAGACAAGGACTAAACTTCTGGGACACTTTTCAGGCTCTGCACACCATGCCTTCTACCTTCCCTTTGCTCCCAATACTCCAAACCTTCCCAATTTTCCTTTCTCCAGTGTACCAGGTTTGCTCCTTCTTCTGGCCTATTCCATCAGGCTGGACTCTCCCACACTCTCCTTATAGCTAGTGAACCCCAGAGCATCCCTCAGGTCCTAGCTCTGAAGCCACCACCCTGACTATGCCCTCCCCTGACCACTCGGTCTCTGTGCTTTCCTAATGCTGTGCTTGCCATGCCATGTTGTCACTGCTGGCTATGGACCCTTAAGGACAGCCCCTCTGTGGGGTGATTAGCATGCCTCAGTGTCCGTGAATGGCAGTATCATAGCAAGGCAGGTGAGAGCCCCAGAGATGGGCGACACACTTGCTTTGCCCCTCAAGCTGCACTTTCCTCAATGCAAGATGAGGAAATGTGAGGATTGCATGAGCTCATTGGTTTACATTGATGATAAAAGAGCACACAGCAAACACTCAATAAATGCTAGCTGTACTGAATGGGCACTTATGGGATGATTACAGAGGCAACTCCAGTGACATTTTCTTGTTCATGTATTCATTGACTAGTGTACTTTGCTCCCCGTGTTCCCATGGGAATCCCAGAGCCTTGTTCACTGCTTTATCTCTGATATCCAGAATGGAGCTTGGCCTTCAATAAAAATGCATTGACTAGCTGGACAAGTTGCATGGACAGCACCATGAGAGAAGTACACAAATGGTGTTCAGAAAACACTGAGGATGAGGGATTGGGGACAGAGTGTCCCAGGGACAGTCCCACAGGGAGCAATCTCTGGATGAGACTTGATGCCTGCCAGACAGCAGGGCAGGAAGGATCCTCCAGAAGGGGCCACAGTGGGCACAAAGGCAAAGTGGGAGCCATTAAACATTGCAGGAAGGTAGCAGCAGAGAGGGCAGGAAGCAGGGCCCAGATTATAGAAAACCTGGCTTGAGGAACTAGGGCAGCAGGAGGGCACAGAGGGACATTAAGACAGGAGACAGCAGGACAGCAGTCACTCCCTGACTTAAGATGGGCCAACTTAGGACTTTTTTTTACCTTATGGTAGTGCAAAATCTATCCATATTCAGTAGGGACTGCTTTTAGAATTTTGAATTTGAGTGTTTTCCTGGGATACTGCTATGTGGTCCAATCCTGGGTGGGGCACTAGAAGCCAAGCTAGAGATGGCCAGAGTGTGAACAAACAGGGAAGGGGATGGAGAGGAGGAACAGAATCCAAAGCCATTCATTGCCTACCAATGTTCTAACCAACATTACTGAGGATTCCTGGGTGCCAGACACTGTTTTAGGCACTGGGTTAGAAGCACATGGTAGACACAGCTTGGTGGGTAATTGAAGAACAAGAAGAGAGAAAGGAAGGATTCAGAATGGCTTCTATTGGAGGCACCAAGTTTTACTTCTATGGACAAAGACTACCTACCAACAGATACCTTCACTAGCCTACGCTATTACTTCTCTGGCTTTCTCACTTGCCTTCTGATGTTCATGATTTATTTTAATCCCATTCTCTCTAGCTCTTTTAGCAGTTGACTAATGTTCACAGAAGACAGTAGACTTTCTTCTTAAAGATATTTCAGACACTTGAAAACCATAACTAAGTAACTCCATGGTCTTTTCTTGGAGGGCTCCATTGAAGCTGCTTTCCCCAGAGCAAGGTTGGGGGCCACTTGGCCTAGATGTTTGTGGAAAGAGCAATGGCAGACTGGCTGGAGTGCACCTCAGAATGAAGATGAATCGATGAATGTGGGAGTAGGTGGGGTATATGGGAGGCTATGAGGACTATGAGTTAATAATGATTCAGAGTCAAACTGTGTTTGACTCTTATATGTGTTTGCTAGTATATTACTATTATGTCATTTCTACATGCTAAAAACTGCCAAAGTGACAATTTGAAAACTTAAGCCCTAGTTCTGATAGAAAAGTAGATTACATCTGCAATTGAATGGTTCCTCAAATGATCCAAGTTCTGTTGATTAAAATAATAGCAATTACAGACATAATGGAGGGAACAAGCCATCTGTAGCCATCCTCACAGATGAGTCACGTTGTCATGAGTGTCACTTACCTTTGGGAGGCAGGAGCTTCTGTCCCCCACTTGCTCACAGGCCCTAGGCTGTGCTGTCAAGCTGGCTCTGTGCTGAGCTTTCCTAGAAAGGCCTGCCCTGAGTTCTACACTGCAATTCCTCCAGCCTTCCCCATGGGCCGCCAAGGGCCTGGAAGTGTGCTGGAACTGTGAAGACACAGTTCTGGGAGAACTGTGAGTTCAAGGGCACCTCTTGCCTTTGAGCCAGTAGCATGAGTTCAACTTCACTGAGCAAAATGAAGCAGGTTTGTACAAAAAGCACACAGAAGCTGGCTGGCTACGCTGCAAATGGGCTGGGTGGATGTTCAGTCTCCAAATGTCCCTAAGGGGCCCTGGCAGTTCTGGTTGGAGACATGTGTTGGCCATAGTTAGAAGGGATAACAATGAGATGTCCTGGGGATGCCTTGCCTTGAACAGAGGCAGGGATGGTCTCAGAGAAATCTCCAGGGCCTTGACCTGGCTTAAGGGACCAGGAAGTCACAAATGCATTTGAGATGCTTGGATTCAATTGAGATTCAAATCAAACTAATGGCCAGCCAAGCTTCCAGAAGACAGTGTGAGGATACCTGCAACCTTGCTGCAATGAACAATTAACTAAATATCCAAACTAACAACTATAAAGAAAGAATATCTGGGGGCAGGGGGGAGAAATGAACCAAGCCTTGTATGCACATATGAATAAAAAAAAAAAAAAAAAAAGAATATCTTTGTTCATCAAAATACCCTAAAGAGAAGGGAGAGGTAGGCCAAAAAGAAAATGTCAAAATGTAAAATACACACACCATAAGGCTGTTTCGGTAAATGACGGATCACATATGCGATAGTTGTCCCATAAAATTCTGATGTACCTTTTACTGCACTTTTCTATATTTAGATACCCAAATACTTACCATTGTGTCATGACTGCTACAAGGCTCCACTACACATACAGCCTCTAGTGTGTAATAAGTCATAGTGTCATAGTACCTAGATCTGTGCTGAACATTCTATGATCACACAATGATGAAACTGCCTAATGATTCCTTTATCAGAGCATATCCCTCTCATTAAGAAATGCACAACTGTACATGACCAGGCACTTCACAGAAGAGAGCATCCAAATGGCCAACAGAAATATGACAAGACTGTCAGTCTCGTTAGTAAGTAGGAGAAAAGCAAATTAAAACTTCGTGAGACACCTTTGTCCACTAGATTGACACAAATGAAGAAGTCTGACAAAACCCAAGTTCTGATGACTCAGAACAGCTGGAACTCCCTGCTCTGCTGGGAGGGTAAACTGATGCAGCTGCTATGGGAACAATCTGGCTCTACCTACTAACAGTGAAGGAACACCTGCCCACTACCAGCCATTCTGTAACTAGTGAGGGATGCTTGAGCACACTCATCAAGAAACACTACAGATTGGACACAGAACAGTTCCCATGAATTCCTAACTGGAGCATGTTCTTACAACAGAATTCTGCACTGCCATGAAAACCAAATACAGAAATGCCCAACAGTGTGAGGAAGGCACACAGGTGAAGCATAAGAAGTCACAGAGTCCATTTTCCATGATTACATGTCCATAATGCTAAACAAAAGGCAATACAGTGGGTATCCCTAATCCAAAAATCCAAAATCTGAAATTTTTTGTGCATTGACACACAAGTGGAAAAGTCCCCATCATGAAACTTTGTTTCATGCACAAAATTATTGAAAATATTGCATAAGATTACCTTCAAGCTATGAATATAAGGTGTATTTGAAACACAAATGCATTGTGTGTTTAGATTTGGGTCCAATTCCCAAGATATCTCATTATGCAAATATATGCAGATATTACTAAATCTGAAAAAAATCCCTAGTCAGAAACACTTCTGATTCCATGCATTTCACATACTCAGCCTCTACTAAATTATAGTTTAGCAATCAATTCAAATTTAGTAAAACTACAAAAAACAATAAGCAAGCAATGATTTTGAAAGTTAGGAAAACAGTTGTCTTTTGGGTGCAGGTTGGGTGTGATGGGAGAGAAGCAGATAGGAGGTCTTAGGGTCTTAACTCTGTTCTGTTTCTTAGCCTTGGTGATGGTCACCTTTATATTCCTGCTCACTTAGTCATTAATTTAAATACTAGACATTTGTTTTATATGCAAATCTGTATGCCTGGCATATGAAGATCAGGAAGCATAAAACATTTCCAAAATCTAGAGACCTGAACTATTTTAACCCATGATCAACTTTAAGTTGCAATCACATCTGCTGGGGTCCTTGTCCTCACCTGGAGCCACCTCCGACAAAGTGGCCTGCATCAGGTTGGCTCCTCCAGCATGTGAGGGCAGGGTGGGGGGAGGGAAGGATAGAGAGGTGTTTCCTGGAAAGAGTGGTTCATGGCCTTGGACTTGCTGCTGCACTTTGTGGTAACATAAGCCAGGGGCTCTGTCTTCCCCTTCTGTGACCTTCTTCCCTGTGTGTCCCGGCCCCAGGAATTTGGCCACATTCTCCATTCTGATTTTGTTCTTTGTTCTTGCTGGAGCTTTTACCTGAACAATCAACCTTACACAAAAGTATCTTGTAGCCTATAGACCTCTCCAACTTTGTAAGTCCTTGTCCTTAAATTATTTCCTTTTGGAGAAGTTGGGTTATTTCTCTCTTCCAAGGCATGCCCATTGTGACAAGCTGTGTGCATGCAGTCACGGGGAAAGTGGCAGCTCATTTATAAATCCAGTATCCCATTCAATGGACATTTAGACACATGCTTAAGGATGGGGACATGACTTTTGCCTTCAGAGCTTATCACGATCCAGCTCTTCAGGGCAAACATCACATTCATGAACAAATCAGAAAGGGAATCTGGGAAGCTAACTTTAAAAAAGTATACAAAAGTCTAAATAAAAAAACACAGATTATGCCTCCTTTGGTGTTGCCCCATCTGGACAGTTCTCCTATTGTGTCCTGGCATGTGGCTTGCTCCCCCTGGATCTCTCCCAAAAGGTTTTCATCTCCAAAATTCCCTTTAGCTTCTAGAAGCACACATGTCCCCTCGTTCTCACTTCTCCTTTGAATGCCTGTGCTCACGGTAGACTCTGAGAAAGGCTATGGATGCTGCTATCTACTGAAGAGCTTTGCCTTTCTTATAGAACCACCTTCTGTTTTCAGCTATTATTTTCTCTGTGAAACTGGAAAAGAAAGTTCTAGGTTAGTTTATCAGGAAATCACCACACAAAAATCTATCACATGAGCTTCTGAGGTTCTAGTGGTATGAAGGAAACAGAGAGACTTTAAGTCCAACAGTCTCACATGTGGAAAGAATTCTGGTTGCCCTTCACCTCCCCCTCCCCAACACCCCTGGCCACACTGTGTTCCAGCTGGCTGTGTTTCCCCTCATGGCCGCCATCTTTCAGTTCCTCATTCTCTCCCTTCCTAACCACCACCACAACCTGGGAACTTTCAACTTTATTCTGTCTTCTGTAGCATTTCTCAGAGGAATGGTTAAGCACCACCTGTGGAGCCAAAGTGACTGAATTCATATCGCAGCTCCACCCCTTGGGTAAATTACTTACCCTCTCTGTGGTGCTATTTCCTCATCTGTGAATAGGTAATACCTACTTTATGGAGTAAGGATTAATAGAGAGGAAATGTGATCTAGCTTTCCCTCTGTGCTAGGCACCATTCCAAGGGCTTTACACATGTTAACATGTGGAAGTGACTCTTACCGGCACCTGGTACCTTGTAAGTCTTTGTTAGTTGCTAATGGTTGAATAGGTGGACTCTCTCATCAAAAGTGCAAATCTTGAAGGAAAGACAATCTCACAGGGGCTCCTGGAAATGCTGCATTTGCTATGCACAGATCCTAGGCTCACACTGAGCAATGAGTAAGTATGAATTGAAGTGAACTGAATCAAATGCAGATTTCCTAAGCTGCAAACCCAAATCCTCAGCACCAGGAAGAGGCCAGAGCAATGTGGTACCCAGCATGAGCCCTGCAGAGCTGCACCTGGTGTAAGCCCTGCTCTGTGCTCACTGGCTGGATACACCCCACTGCCGCACAAGTAAGACGGAAGTAACAGAAGTTACTGGCTCCCAGAGTGACCAGCTGTGTGTTGATGGAACAGGGAAGCTTCCACCCTCAACAGCCCTTGTCCCCATTTGCAATAAACAGTAGACAATGAAAGCTGAAAGTAAATTGAAGCTAAACTTGAGGACTGTCTTGCTGTGTGTGTCTGGGTGTGGGTCTCTGTGTACAGACACTTAATAAGCACTCAAGTAGATCTAGCATTGGCAATTAGAGTTGGGGTCATTTCTGGCCCTTCCAGAGTTAGAATATAATCTACAAAGGTGGACTACATTGCTCTTCATCTTCCCTTCTGAAAAAGGCCTAATGTACTGCTATCCAAGTCAGAAGAATTCCCATCTTACTTTCTAAGTCCCTTCTGCCATATATGGCAACTGGGTCATCAGATAATTACAAGAGCGTAAAGCAGAATGGTGAGATCCTGTGTACCCAAACAGCTCTCGGCTCCTGTCTCTTCCCGGTCAGTAAGCAGGTGGCCTTTAGTTGTTTTCTGTCAGGGTCTGTCATTGCCCAGTCCTTTCCACTCAAAGGAAAACAGATGCTCCCTCCAAAGAGGCACCCATCTCCTTTCTCTTCCCTAGCTGTTCTCAGATGATCCCCTAGAAGCTGTGCTAGAGACAGGAGTCACATTTTATCTATCATCTCTATCCTGTCAGCCCCATCACTATCCTTCTGGCCTGAGATAAAAAATTAAGGCTTCCTTAGCCTCCTGTGGGCTGAGAAAGAGCATCTTCAGAGAGCTGTCATGAGGAGAGACACCCCCGCCAGCCTGTTGCACCCTGGCTTCAGGAAAGGGTCTGCAACACAAAGGTGAGGGCTTTTGGTTAGATTACGTTTGCAACACAGCACTGCAAGGGAAAACAGTGAGTGGCAGTTTTGTATGCACACAACACTATTTGCAGAAATGACAGGTTGGGGGATTGACTTCCTAGGAACGGATGGACCCAGGACAATGTGGAACCTTTGGCCCCCAGCAGAGTGGGGCTCATGACCTCGAGGCAGACAGAAGCTACCCACAGAATAAGGCCACATTGTTTCCCAGGCAAGTGTGGCTAAAGAGAGGGTCACGCTGGTTAAGATTCCCTAAGTACAAACCCAGGGCAAGCTGCTACCCATCTCATCACATAAACTAGTGATCTATCCCTCCATGTGCAGTGGGGAGAAGTGATGGGATGAGGGGTTGCTGGGTTGGTTGGGAGAACAGAGAAGAGAGGACGTTTATCTGTCATTCACATGCAATGCTCTCTGCAAGGCTGACATTCAAAGGTTCTGTAGGACTCAATGATGGTGTAGCAGGAAATGGGAGGTTGGACAAAGGCTTGAGGGGCCCTCAAGGGTGGGTCCTCTATTATCTTGGTGAAGATCCATGAGTGAGTTATGTCATCCTGAGCTCTGGGAATACTAGGAAGTCAGTGAGGCTTATGCAGAGAGGAGAATGGGAGGAAGGAGGGAGAAAGAAGAGGGAAAGAAAGAAGGAGAGAGGGACACCTGTCATGACAGACACCTGCTAACATCTGTAGGTACCCCAAACACAGTCTTTATCACCTACCCCTGGGCTGCAGAGCTGGCCCTCACCTCCTGGCCTACCCAACCCCTCCTTACTTCCCCAAGGCCTTCCAAGACATTGGTCCAATGATGAATTGCCAGAGTATTTTAACTCCCAGAAATTATCCCTGTTGCTAAACCCTCACCACTGTCAGTGCTACAACCTGCTTGCAATCTCAGATATGTCCCCAGTGAACCGCAAAGCATGTTGTCTATTCTTCTATCAGCTCTCAATTAACTCAGGGTGTCTGTTGTCCTCTGGGCTCTAATAACTGTGCTGCGACTCTTGTGTGGTCTCTGTTTCTGACTAGGGATGAGAATCTGTTCTCATATCCCTACTCCAAGCCTGACTTTGCAGATCATAGTGCCAGGGCTGTTCCAGTGTGACACATGCCTATCCTTGCCCTTCCTCTGCCCTGGGACTTGACCTTAATCTGGTTAGACTTCCAGGACCTGGGTGCTCCTTACCTCTCCATGGATCCCTTTCTCACACACAGCATCCCCCCATACCTGTACCACCTCTGATCTAAGAGCTGAATGATTCTCCAGGAAAAGATGAAAATGTGTGAGGGCAATGCCACTGGAGCAGAAACTCACCGGTAAATGCCCAAGGAGAGGCGTGATACTGTCAGAAACATAGATGATGCTGCCATCCGTTGTCACAGCGATAATGAAGCCATCTAATGCCTGTGGAAAATGCAACAGTTGAAAGTCCCTTAGTGATGCTTTTATGGAATGGCAATCACTGACACAAATGATGACACTGCCTTTGTTTTGCAATCCTCAGAATATTTCCATGAACAACCTCACCACACTTTTTTGCCTCACACAAAGGATGGTTTTGCACAGAATTTCTCTAGCCCCAGAAAAGTGCTTGTGAACATACAACAGACTCAATCACAAAGTCAACCTACTGGCATCACCAAGTAAAATCTAGCTGTGGAAACTGCTTAAGTAGTTTCATAATAGGTACACTATTCAGCTGAGTCAGAAACATCATCATAACCATTAAAAGGTATCAGCAATACATTATGGTCCCCATCCCTGGAGCCCTGATAATCACTTTGAGTCTAGCAGTAGACATTTTCTGCAAGATGTAAGGCCCCAAAAGATGCCTTGCATACAGAAAGTGTGCCTGGGGGCCAACGTTGACCTCTGCCTGCATTTACTTCCATGGAGGAAATAGCTATGGAAGGAAACATTTGTAAGGAACATTCACAGTGTTCCATGAGGCTGAGTGAGGTGGGGGTTTTATAATTCATAAGCATTTCTGAATGTCTGAAAAGAAGCATTAATGTAAAGGTATCTACTGGGTGCCTACTGTAGTCCTGGTGCTTATGATGCAAGAAAGATTGATGTGGGCAATGTTTTCTCACAAAGCAGACACTTTTGGAGTTTTAAGAGTCTTGTTTAAGATTTATTTTAATCTCGATGTTTATAATGCTTTCATAAGACATCTCCAACCTGATATATAAAACTTGGATTACGGATTTCATTGAAGAATGGGGTCACACCAGCAACTGGTTGGCTGTGGATCCCCAGTGAAATGGAAGAGATTAAAACTGAAGCTCACCTCACCAGAAAATGTATCTTTGAGGGAGTAATACATGTATTCAGGGGTGTTCACTGTTGTTTTACTTATTCTGTCTCTGAAATATTATCTTCTGCAAACCTGGGAACTTTTCTGTTTTGGGTTTAAAAGAAAAGTGATGTTCTTAGAAAGCTCTGGAAACATTCTGTATGCCGTTAACTAGATTCTCCCAGGGCATCTGCAGGGTGAGGGGGCACTGATGCTTTGAAGTTTAGGAGGCTTTGCCTTAGAGCAACACAGCAAGAACCAGAGACAGGACACTAACTGTGCTGATGGGCAGTTTTATGATGTATGACAAGGACAGGGAGCACTTTCCACCAGGAAAACTGACATGAGGCTCATTTATTATTTTACACTGATATATGGCAAGATTTAAGACTGAAAAATAGATGAAAGCATATTTTTTTTTCCTGGTGGTCTGGGTTTGAATTCAGGGCTTTCTTTACTCTACCACTTGAGCCATACCTCCAGCCCTTTTTATTTTTTGCTTTAGTTGTTTTTTGGATAAGGTCTCATTATTTTTGCCTAGGCTGACCTTGACCTGAGATCCTCCCCATCTCCACTTTCTGAGGAGCTGGGATTACAGGCCTGTACCACCACGTCCAGTGTAAAGCACATTTCTGAAATGAAGTTCGACCAGTGGTTCATACCCGGAGCCATATGGCAATGTTTGCAGGTAGTTTTGGTTGTCATTACTGGAAGGGTGATGTTGTCATCTAGAGGGAAGGCCAGGGATACTGCAAAATATCGTATGCTGCACAGGCCAGGTCCCAAACTAAAAGGTCCAAAATGTCACTTGTGCCAAGGTTGAGAAACTCTGGATTAGAGTCATGGGTTATGGTGAACAAAAGAAGTATATCCCAGTAACTTTTATTTCTTTGTTCCCCCACTCATTTTTTCTAAATTGCCTTTTCTTTTATTTTTAAATTTAAATTGAACTGATACATAAAAGATAAGAATTGTACATATTCACAGGGTGCCATGTGATGTGTTGGCACATGTATACACTGAATGTTTAAGTCAGGATAAATAAAACTATCCCCTCAAACATCTATCATTTCTTTATGGTGCAAACATTAAAACTCCTTTCTTAGGCTGAGTGTGATAGATTACACCTATAATCCTAGCTACTCAGGGGGTGGAGATTAGGAGGATCTTGGTATGAAGTCAGCATGGGCCTCATGAGACTTCATCTTAACCCATAAGAGCTGAGCACAGGGTCATGTTCCTGTCATTCAGCTATGTGGGAAGCATAAATAGGAGGATCGAGGTCCAGGCTAGCCTGGGCATAAGCGCCAGATCCTCTCTCAAAAATAAGGAAGTAAAATGGGTTTGGAGTGTGGCTCAAGTGGTAGAATACCTGCCGAGCAAGCACAAGGTATGAGTTCAAACCTCAGTTTGAACCCCTAAAAAATCCTTTCTTCTAGTTTTTTGAAATAGGCAGAGCACTATCATTACCTAGAATCACATTACTGTGCTAGCACACCAAAGCTTCCTACTTCTAGCTACTGTAACTCAGCACCCACTGATGGACCTTTCCCTATCCCTTCCTCCTCAGCCTCTGGTAACCACCACTCCTGAGGTGAATGCTTTTAAGGCGTAGAGGTAGAGTTGATGACACAGGTGGGTCTTCCTAGAAAAAACAGAGTAGAAAGCTGGGTAAAGTAGTAGCCATACACATGGTCTCTCTGCACAGTGAGCCCATTTCTTTTTGATTTTGTCAAGCAAGTGGGTGTTAAAAAGCTCTAGTATTTATAGATGGAAGAAACCTTTCTATGGCTCACTGACATTTTCTATCAAACATGCAAGGATTGTGCTAAGTCACTGTGTTAAGAACACTTGCCACATTTCACAACTTTGGAAGTCTCACCAGCAGCACTGACAGTGAGTCAATAGCAGGCAATGTCACAGCCATGTGCCCCTATCCAGTAAAGGTGATTTTGACAGGTCCCAGAATTTTATACCTGCCACACACCAGAAAGAACTGAAACAGCTGCTTTCTGCTAATTCCTAATGCTGGTGGAACATACTTGTGTTCTCTGGGATAGCCTTTGGCCTAAGAGAAAAAATTATGATAGCTTTTCTTAATAAAGTACAGAATAACATGAACTCCTTAATTCCCAGTCAACAAGAGCTTTCCCTCTCTTCAAGTCACTTGTCCAGGTGCTTGTCACCACAGTCTGTATTTTATCAGGGGATTGTCTACAGCAAGGCCATCTTTATTCTTTCACACTTTACAACTATGTAAGTCCTCCTGGAGTCTGGCTTTCTTTCTTTCTGAGAGAAAGAGGAAAGAAGGAGGGACTTACGCCCAGAGACACCAGCAGTACCCAGGGGACATGGTGCATTCTCTCCTAGGTTCTGTCACCATTAAGAAAAAGGGAACCTCCTGGTTTCCAAGACGTGACATCTGGAGCTTCATGTCCTCATGAGGACCCTCACAGAGTGGCTCTGACAAGAGGAGCAGCATGTGCAGCTGAAGAGGACTCACACCACAAAGAAGTTGCACTGTGGAAACTGGTGATGTCATCATGAGGGCCAGTTTTTGTGGGGAGGTGGATGGGGGAGCTTAGGCTATCAGGGAGGAGAAATCAGAAGGTTCTGGCCACTCAAAACCAGGTCTGTGTCTACCAAAGAGTAGCAGGTTAGAAGAGAAGCTTAACATAGAGATTTACTTGCTGATGGATTTCCAGCTCAGAGCTGTAATTCACAAAGCAGGCCTGCTGGTCAAATAGGCTTGATTTTAGATCCAACTCATTCATCCAGTGTGCTTCCTTCCTATCCACTTCAGGGAGTCCATGCTGGCAGCAGGTACATGAAGTGTATTAAAATTTTCCATATTATTCTAAAAACGTTTTCTAGAAATTCCAGTTTCCTGAATCTTAGTACTGTCTTCCAGCCCATAAATGTATCCATTTTAATTTCATAAAGGCCTTGTTTCCTCAAATTCTTTTGATACTTTAAAACTCAGCATAAAAAAACCCAAAAAGGTTGTGACACAGGCTCTTTAAAAAGCACTTGATTCAATAGGGCTACCTGTTTTAACTACTTTTCCATAAGAATTAAAAGATAAATCAATGTATGTAAAGTAGCATAATGATGCATTAATTTAACATTGTATTTCACAAGCTGTTTTAAATTTAACATACTTAAGATGCACTGCTTCTGCAGAAAGTTCTGTATTTTCTTTAAATATAGTTCCCATGTAGAGTTAAGTATCTTTCATTTTATGCAAATGTTCATTAATGCATTTGTATTTCATAATATTTGGACATTTTTATTCTGGCATTTTCTTATTCCAGTACTTTCTGTTTTCTGCATAGTTAATCTATGTAAATTGAAGTTTACATGAGTCTTATATAGGCACATAGATGAGCTATAGAAAGATTTATCCTAAGAAGCCACTCTCTCGAAACCCTGCCAGAAGCCAGTCACTGGCACATGGGTTTTTGCTAAACTTGCCTGTTCCAGTTCTCCTGGGACAAGGGCCTGCACATGCTATGTCTGAGGCTCTCACTGTCCTCATGGCCATACCCATGTACCTCCAGTCTTCTCCCTAGGTTGGAAATCAGAGCACGCTGCCAGAAGCTTTGTAGAGACTGACTCTCATCTGTATTGGGACTTTTACCCATATATGAGGATGCTGAGGGAGTCCACTAGCTGATATCAGCCAGGTTTTCACAAACACAGCCCTACAGTGAACCTGGCACCTGATCCAGAGGAAGGAGTGTGGGCATCTTAGCACAGCAAGGGCTGAGTGGGGTACAGGCACAGGTCACCATGACTGAAACCCACATGCCATGTCCCCACGATATGAGCTCAAGTTAAAAGCATAATTTTAAGAAGACTTTTGTTTTCCAAATGTGCTTCTACTTAGGGAAAAAAGTATAATCACTGTACTCTAAAAAGCAGACCCTCTGAGCCAAATGACAGATGCAAGGATGCAATTTTCCTTCCCTTCTTCCACTCTCTACCAACCTCCACTGCCCTCTCCTGGTTCTTGCACTTGATGTCCTGTGGCTGGAAGACATGAAAGGGCCATGCTGCAGCCACAGCCACAGCCACAGCACACAACTACATTCAGATGAGGGATTCTTACTTATGTTGCCCTACTCAGTAGCCAGAGCATAAGCGACAGCAGGCAGAGTCTCAGGCCACTATTTCAAGACCTCTTTGGAGGGCCAAGAATCTCTGCTTCCTTTGAACACAGGGTTGTATCAGGAACAAGGAGGTACCATTTAATTTGCAACTAAGTAAGCTGATATGAAAGTACATTTCACCTCCAACATCAGCTGGGTGAATTCTTCATTACTGAGGAACGAAGGCTTCCAGTCTTGCTGAATGTCACAGATTTCCGTTTGTGCTGAGACTTCTAAAAAAGAAAGAAAAACAAACTTTTATATTAAAGGGGACCTAAAATTTGGAATTAACAAATGAAGCAGATGTTACTTCTATGTCATTTTTGTGAAAACCTCTATGTAATACCATTAAAGAAATCAATACAAGGAAATATGTTATCCTGATTTCCAAGACTTGGGAACTTTGGGTATAATGGGCTTCAAAACACTTTTGATGATCTCATAGTACACCACTCCTAGCATGGGTGTAGCACCTGCCACTGCAGGTGACACAATGCCCTTGAACTTTTACGTGACAAAGCTTCCATCATCCATGGATGGAATCAGGTAGCTTCCACCTAACAAGGCAACAGGAACAAGGACTGTGTGGTGGTGTATCTTCTTAAGCTGCTTCTTCCTGGTGGAGGCAAACACTCCAGACATCGGGGATTTTCACAATTCCAAAGAGCTCAGTTGAAGAGCATGTGCTTTGTATGTGGGAAGCCCTGGGTTCTACTCATGCAACACACACACACACACACACACACACACACACACACACACCAATCTCCAAAACACAGAATAATTCCAATTCCAAAAACTTCTTAGGCATATAGTAAATAACCCACTGTGTTATGTACAATGGAACAAAATTTTCACCATTTCCATTACTGAATAATAATGTGCTATGCAAATACTCATTCTTTAATCTATCTATCTATCTATTTATTTTTGTGGTGCTGGGGATCAAACTCAGGGTCTCACGCATGGGAGGCAAGCGCCCTACCCGAGCTAATCCTCATCCATTTAGTTGCTTTGAAGGGCCTGAACTTTTCTCCAAACTTTTTTTTTTTTTGGTTAATCTGTAACTTATACGTCTCATGTAACTATCTTACTCCAAGATATTTTTCACATTTGCCAATTTAATAATTATTGGCTTATATAGACTTATGAAATATTCTGGCTCTTTTGAATTTAAAAATATGGTTTGTTCTATTATGAAATTATCTCTGATAAGATATTACAGACAGTGCAATGTGCTATTGTATAAGTTGTTTTTCCTTTGGTTTATCCTCCATCTTAAGCCAACATTTTTCTCCACTTTATGTGACAAAAGCTCTCTCTAGAGATTATTTTCTTGGTGCTAAGAAATCTATATGAACATACAACTTATACCTCAGATAATAAAACTAACCTGTTGAACAACTTCTTGGAGAAAGCAAATAATTGTTCTGCAGGTAATCTGCCCACTTTCAACTAGATGAAATTTCAAGGCTCTCTCCTTTGCATGTTTTTTTAAAGTGCTGGGCATTTAAGACAGGTCCCCACACATGCTAAGCACGTGCTCTGCCACTGAGCTACAACTCCAGCCTCTCCACCACTGTTTTTGGTAATCTTTTACATGGAGCATGGGAGTGAATTCTGCTGTCTGAATGAACGAATCTGAATGAATTCAGCCATCATTCATGAATAGAGAGGATGTGAATGGCTGAGTTTCACACAAGACTCTGTAAACCTTCACTTATTCCATCTATCACCAATGTTCCTGGCAATGCCAGGCTCTCTAGGAGGTTTTTTCTCTTCCAGATGTCTGAAAGGACAAATTGTTGCTGTTGTTATACAAAATTGGACTTTTTGTCCTTTGTGATTTTAAAGGAATACAAAAGAGCTGCTAAGAACCTTTGGTAATTGAAACCAGGAAGAAATGAGGAAAGGTTTCCAACAGTCAAGGCAGTCCACAGCTCTGAGGAGGGCCAGTGTGTGGGGCTACCTCATAGCGCTGGATGCCATGATGCTTGTGGTGAAATGCATCCTGGGAAGCAGAGGCAGGGCACTATATATAAATCTTGGTCAGTGTTCATCCTGGGGTGTCAGCTGAAGCAAGGGAGCAACTCCTAAGCTTTTACACAAATAATTGCCACAGCTTGACCACTTAGAAAAGAGACGGACCCCACAGATGCCTTCTTACTTCTCCCCAGTACATACATTCATCTGAAAAAACACTTCTGACCAGTAGGATAAACTGTAGACTGTAAGCCTTTCAAAGTTCATTTAGACAGAGGTTCATTCAACTTAATGGTGAAGGAAAATGAAAGTCATTGCTTTGACATAAGTAACCTTTAGGTCATTCCTTAAGACTGGATAGGT
Organism: Castor canadensis; assembly: GCF_047511655.1. Classification (NCBI taxonomy): domain Eukaryota; kingdom Metazoa; phylum Chordata; class Mammalia; order Rodentia; family Castoridae; genus Castor; species Castor canadensis. Next base: position 86,659,074 of record NC_133397.1, on the reverse strand, counting down.
TCTTGACACCAACATAATACTACTGAAAACAGCCATTTCATTCACCATATATTTCAATAATTTGATTTTAGTTCTTGAAAGATAAGGCTCAATCCTTTGCATATTAAAATATGATAAATTAGATAAGATATCACACTGGGAAATAAAATTCAGGGCTATAATTACATATCCACTGGCATTTGATGTGACCAATATCATAAGCAGTGGGGCAGGACTGGTGAAGAGGTGTGGCTGAAGTATTTGCTAACCAGTAAGAACTGTTTTTTTTGGCAAAGAAAACATTACAATTAATAGTATAATCCCCTCCCATCCAGTTCTACTCTGGTATAATTTATAGTTGTAAAAAATCTTATCTCCCAATTGCTGCTGGTATGCTGGATAAGGCACAGCACATGTTTGGTTCTATGTGGTAAAAGAAAAGTCTGGAAAATGGGAGAGATGTCCAAGTCCAACTGCCAAGGTGGGCAAATATTACCCTGTCCAAGGGACATTTCTCCTTGTTCTGTGGCCTCCTCCACTCCACCCCATCCCGATCCATGAAGGCAGACACACTGAAGAGACATGTATAAGGAATGGGACTTGATGTTGGGACGACATTACACTTAATCAGTGTGATACTCACACAGGAAAAGGATAATATATGGGCTAGCCAGGCCCTGTAGAACTAGCATGCAGAAGGATGTGGACAAAGATGTCCAGTATACCCTATTTACATACATTAGGGTTTGTTTTTTTTCTTATAACAAATACTGTTGACGTGAAATCTCACTGACCAAAAGATGTGGTCAGATTCTTATTTTATTAGCAGTACTGGAGTTTGAAGCTTTGCTAGGCAAGTGTCCTACCACTTGCCATGCCTCAGCCCCAGATTCTTATTTTAATTTAGATTACTTCAAAGAAAATGAATGTGCATTCCAGGATCAAGATCCATCTCCTAGGCTGAGAAAGTAAGGGTGCCTGAAAGAATAAGGAAAGAACTAAATAATTACCACAACTACCTGGGCCTAGTCACCATTACTTATCCTATAGACTCCCTCCAGCCTGAATGAAGACAGGAAGCCTGTCAAAATCCATACTTCCTAACCCTGGCTGCACAATGGAAAGACCTCAGGAGCTTTAAATATTCCAGTGCCTAGGGGTCTGTGGGTAAAGGACTCTTCACCCCCACCACAAAGGCCTGGATCTGGAATGTTTGCCCATTTCTGTGTAAATACCCTTACCATGCTGATTGCAAGTTACCAACTTGATGTCAACTAGCTTGCGAAATGCCTGAAAATTTAGCAATCCTCCCTTACGCTGGCACAAGCTGTTTCTAGCACCCTGCTGGGGACCTGTGCCCAGAGATTCTGATTTATTCATCTGTGGGTGGTATCAGCTCAAATGTATTTTCTAAAAGCTCCTTGAGTGAGGTGATTCTAATGGGTTGAGAAGAAATAGTCTAAATGGAGATGTTAATGCATAGCTACTGTACAATTACGATTTAAATATCTCTATGAGCCCTATACAACATCTCTGGTAGAGAAACAGACAAGCGAGGTATTAAAACCAAAGTATAGTGGCTGGGAACAATGGCATATGACTGTCATCCCAGTTAGGCAGGGAAGCACAAATAGGAGAATTATGGTCAAGGCAGTGTGGGCATAAAGCCAGACCCTATCTCCAAAATGACCAATGCAAAAAGGGATGGTGGAGTGGCTCAAGTGGTGGAGAGCCTACCTAGCAAGTATGCAGCCTTAAGTTCAACCCCCAGTACAACAACAAAAACAAAAACACAAAAACAAACTCAACAATAAGAAAAATAAAACAATACAAACAAAACACAGGGTTCTATGGCCAGGATACTGGGTTTAGATACCACGTATTCCTGGCTGTTGGACTTGAATGAGTGACTTAGCCTTGTGTGCCTCAGTTGCATTATCTGTCCAATGGGACTATTCAAAGTGCTGCTGTGCCATTGAGAGGAGTTGCTACATACAGAGCCCCTAGCACAATGCATGGCTTGCAGGGAGCCCTGAATACACCCTCAGCACCATTATCCTCAACCCTGTGGCATACACCTGCTCATGTCTGCTATGGATTTTCTGTTTTCTTGGGATATGGAATCACTGAGAAGAGTGAGATCCTGGAGTCATCCTGTCAACATTGAGGCAGGTTATGCAGAGCGGGTCTTCGTCTTATGAAAAAGACCAGACAGGCCCTCCTGGTTAGGAGGCTGCATTTCTCCTGACCTGTCCTTTCCAAGGCCCAGATTTGATAATTGTGTACTTCCACAGTGGACAGAGGCCAGCATAAATGTCACACTGATGAACTTGATCCCAGCTGTCCTATTTAACAGCTGTCTTGCCTCTCTGTGGCACTGACCTAGTTTGAGTAATTTGCACAAAATATCTTGGCAATCAAATCAACCTGCTGTTTTACTTGGATAAATCATTATTTAGGAAATACAAGCATCCTGTTTAAATGATCAGGGCAGTCCAATACTGCTGTAACACTTTATTCCAATTCTGCTTGTTTGGTCTTCCCTGACTTTTAATAAAAGCAATTACAGTGCACTTGACTCTTCCATTGGCAGTTTTGAAAAAAACGATAGGCAGATCTGTTATTGCTGTCATATTGTTAATAGGTATATACAATTATCAAAGAGACAGTAAAAGAGTAACATGAATAATGAAACTATCCCACGTCCCAGCAGTGCTCTCTTCCATGAAATCACCTTGTCTAAGAAAACTTTTGTTCAGGGGGAGAGACATGATGGTGTGCACAGAAGATCTGTAATTACTTCCTCAAGGATTCTGACATTTCTGACTTTATTATTTTGGTGTCATGGTTAAGGCAAAAAGACTTCTGTTCCTTCTGCTTGTGAATTGCTCAGGAACCCTCTTAACTATTTTCTCATTTTTTTTTTTTTGGTACCATCCAAGGTGAGGGCAGGGGTAGGTGCAATCAGCACTGACACAAAAGGGTTGCAGAGAGGATGAACTGACAGACAAGTTCAAGGGTGGATTCCCGTGGTAACTGCATATGACTGCATCATATCTGCCGATGGAAATGAACACGATGCAGGGCATCCTACACATAATGCGTGCTTCCATCCGACCAAGATCCCAAGAGGCAAAACCAACCTCTGGTAGTGGGGGTCAGAACAGATGTCACATTTGGGGAAAGCAGAAGTAGACCAGGAAGGCAGCTATTGGGGAAGCTTACACTTCTTGACCTGGGCTTTGACACTGGCCTCCTCCAAGGATTCCTGATGAAGAACTAATTTTTGCGATACTGGAGTTTGAACTCAATTCATGCACTTAAGCCATGTCCCCAGCATAAATTTCTGATGAAGATGCACCTATGATGACTCCACTTGCTTGGGCTGAGTGCCACCTGTGAGGCTACTCTTGTGACTCTCCTCTGTCTGTAAAAGAATCTGGATGTCAGTGTCCTCTCCCCAAATTGCTGAACTTGGGACTATTGTGGAGACTGGGGGGGTTTGACAAGGGAGCCTGTAACTGATGAGAGTATCCTTGCTAAGGCGGGATAAAACCAGAGAGAAGCGCAACCTTTACCATTGTGTTTCTGCAAAAACCCAATGACCTTCTCCAGCACAGTGGTTTTGTCCATTTTCCGCGTGTTTCCAGGAAGCATGGAGCTAAGCTCTTTGATGAGAACATTGAACTGGTCCCGACGCTTCTTCTCAGACTTGTTTCGAGAAGCTCTGCAACACACACACAGCACACAGGTTACTGGAACATTCCACTCTACCAAGGCTTAGTTAAGAAACAGAGGTACTTTCTAGCCAAGAGTGTTCTCCTGAGATCATCTTATCAGAAACTCTTTCCGGGTGGTAACTTTAGCCACGTTTCAGAGCTGAGTAATGGGGCAAGAAAGATGTTTTGCTAGACTCTTGGCCACAAAGAGAGACAGCATTAATAAGTAAGTTCTGACTCACATACAAAACCTTATACAGCTGAACTCCATTGCCAGTTCTGCCCCTCTAACTTCATAGAGAGCAAGCAGCACACTGTTTATCTGGATGGCATCACCCAGAGGGATGCACTCTGAGAGCACTTCCTAAGGCTTCAACCCTGTCCCCTTCCACTCAGGGCTTCTAACCTGGTGCCAAATCAGGAGGTTGGCCCGGTGTCCCATGTATGCTACCAGGGCAAATGTCCTGGCCCTTTCCCCAAGATCAACATCCTGTTGGGAAGACAGGCATGTTCTGCACAGTCCATAAGCCATGGTGGCCGCTCATACTCAGTGTGGCTATACAGCTGCCACAAGCAACGGAGCACTCTTTAAAAATGACACAGAAGAAACTCAAATACATATTACTGTGTCAAAGAAGCCAGTCTGAGAAAGCCACATGCTGACTGACTCTGACTGTAGGATGTTCTGTAAAAGGTGAAACTGTGGAGACAGTGATTAGTCTCCTTGCTGGACTATAGAGAGGGGTGAACAGACAGAGCCCAAAGGATTTGGAGGGCAATGAAACCACCCCATGTGATCCTGTGATGGTGGCTCATGCCTCTGTTTGTCCAAAACCACTGAATGTGCAGCACCAAAAGCAAACCCTAATGTAAACCACAGACTTCAGGTGATTATGACCTGTCAATGTGTCTCATCTTTTGTAACAAGTGGTGGGGGATGACCATGGCAGGGGAGGCTGTGTGCATGTGGGGCACATCTGTACTGCCCTGTCAATTTTTCTGTGAGCCTCAAACTGCTCTAAAAGATGCGTCTATTTAAAACATAACATCTATACTGTGTGCCTATAGAAGAGGTAGAAGTGAAGCCACTCAATTTGAGGGGAGGGAACCTCTCCTGGACCACCAAGCCACCTCTGAGAAACACCAGGCTTCACAGGAATTAGAACAGGGAACCAGGGCTCTAGGGATGCTCTAACAGACCAATGAACAAGGAACACATGACAGAGAGAGCCCTTCCCCTGAGGAAGCCCAAGAAGCAGTCTCCTGCAGGGTCTTGATCTTTAACCACACACCAAGGTCCCTTTGTCAACAATTGGCTTATCCCAGGGTGATCCAAAACTGGGTAAGTTGCCCCACCCTTCCCAAAGATGCCCAAGATGGACTTGTCCCATGAGGGGAGAGTGGCCATTGCTCATAGCTGTCACATGTGGTCTGCATGTTTGTTCAGGTATCCTGGGGCTTGCGATCAAGGTTCCTGGGAAAGTGGATCCTTTAGCGGGAGGCTCCTAGCCAGGAGAGAAGGTATGGTCAGAACAGAAGGTGATGGTAGATGGTGGCTCACCTCCCCTAGGGCAGGTATCAATAACTTCAGGCATCAGCATCAGTGAAGACCCTACTTCCCCAAATAGCCTGGAGAATCATACGAACACAACCCAAGTACCCTTTCCCTGGATGCCACAATGGTCTTTATCTGCTCTGCCTGTGACATGCACCTGTCTTTATTTCAACACACATGTTTACAACCCATTTTATGCTGATCCTACCTCAGTCTGGAATGTTTCCTGATCATATCTCAGAGTGTCGAAGCCTGACTCCAGTGCATCGTTACTTGTTTTTCCTATGTTTTTTTTTTCTTTCTCTTGACTTTTCCCTCCTTCCTGTTCGTTCTTGGGTTTTGGATTAATGGATTCCTGCAAAGGCCACTTTCCTGGCTGTGCTACTACTTTCCCAAGTGCCCTTACACTGCAAAGGGTGCAGGTGGCAGGTGTGGCAGGAAGATGCTGAGCTGCTCTATTGCTAGTTCAGGGTAAAAGGCACAGTGTTCACACATGGGAGAGAAGAAAGGACCCTTTCCCTTTCTGACTGTCTCTACATTATAAATAATTTTTTAGCCTAGATTTTAAAGAGTGACATGCAACCTCCATCGCCAAAAAAAGCTCTGCTCCTGTCCTAGTTTGCCCATTATAAATTATTTGTGAGCTGATAACACCCAGCTCATTATTGCTCTGTTCTCTTCTTCAATGGGTGTAGTGACGATGAACACGGCCTGGCAGAGAATTCCATGAAGGCTGTCATCATTAGCAACAGAAACTCAGCCTCTGCTGGGATGTACTGTGGTGCCCACTGGAAATCGGTCAATGTCAGCTGGATCCACAGCTCTGAGGCAAGAGAAAGTCAAGCACCTGGATGACCTCGTTTCCAGTAACAAAGTCCACTTAAGCCAAGGCACTGGGACCACAGGTTGAAAGACTAAACTTAAACATTCTGTCTCTGGGGATTTTTTAAAGGCATTTTTTGCATTCCACAAAATCCACCCATTTCAAGTGTATAGTTTGATGAATTTTTGTAATTGCATAACCACCACAAAACCAAGATAGACAATTGCTTCAACCTAAAGGGGTTTTTCTTGCATCTTGTGGATTCCTCTCCCAGCCGCCCCCACAGGCACTTCATTTGCCTTTTCTAGAATTTCACATAAAAGGAATCATATGGTATTTAGTCTTTGACTTTCATTTAGCATAAAGTTCTTAGATTCATCCATGTTGTTGCACATATTAATATTTCATTATCTTTTCTGTCTCCATTGTATGAATATAACATCTGCAACTTGGGCTATTTCCAGTTTGGGAGTATAGGATAATGCTTTTCTGAATATCTGTGTACATATTTGTGTAATATTTTATGTAGACATAGGCATTCATTTCTCTTGGGCAAATACTCAGCATGACATTGCTGAGTCACTCGATATGTGCAGGCTTAAGTTATAGCACACTGCCCTATTGTTATACAAAGCTTCAATATCCTTTTTCATTTCTACCAGCAATGAATGAGAGTCCCAGGTGCCACCACCCTTGCCAACACTTGGGATTGTCAGGAATTGTTTTTTTTACTTTGTGTTATCTTATTGTGATTTGAGTTTGCCATTTTCTGATGACTGGTGACGTTGCACATCTTTTGACATGCTTAATGGCCATTCATATATCTCTTTTTGGAAAGCATCTGTTCAAATCTTCTGCCTGTTTTTAATTGGGTGATTCGTGTTCCTCTTACTGAGCTTAAGAGAGTGAGAGAAAGAGAGAGGGAGAAAGGAAGGAAGGGAAATGTAGGCATGTTAAAATGCACATCCCTATAAACTTCACTCTTTGATTTTTTTAATGAAGGACTCAAAAAGCCCCAGGTTACCCTTTCTAAAGTGTCTTTCATTGGATGCCTTGGGAATTTTGGGTCTGGTTACATAGATGCCATTGCTGGGCACTTGCTATGTAACTAGCTCTGGGTAATGCTTTATACATATAGTCATATGCCACAAAACATGAAACATTTCAGTCAACAATGGACCACATGGTCAGTGGTGGTTCCCAAAGAGTATAACAAAACAGGAAAAGTCCTGTGGCCTAGTGACCTCATAATATCACAGCACAAGGCAAGGGACTGTGGCAGTGCTGGTGTGTAAATAAACTCCACTGTTTTCAATCATATAAAGAACAGCCCATGCAACTATTAAGTAGATAATCCTTTATCATGATAATAAATGACTGTTCCTGGCTTACATATTTATTGTATTACACATTTTTATCATTATTGTAGAGTATCCTTGTACTTAGAACGAGGCTTACTGGAAAATTCTATGTCGTGTTATGCTGGCAACAGCCTCATACATTTTGTGTTCATCTCATCACTTGATGGCATCTTTTCACTTGATTGCATCTCACGTTATTTTGTTCATCATGGCCCTAGGAGCAGCAGCAGGCCATACCATACATACACACCACTAGCCCAGGTGTGCTGCAGGCTATGTCATCTAGGTTTGTGTGGCCCACTATGACATCTGCATGGTGATGACACCTAACTATGCATATCTCAGAACCTATCTCCATCATTAGCCAATGCATAACTGTAATAATTTCTTTCACCTTCACAAAACCTTAAAGGTAGGTACAATTTTCATTCTTATTCCCCAGATTTTTGAAAAAGCCAAAGCTCTGAGAAAATGTGCAACTTGCCAACATCACACAGTGAAGAAGTGGTGATACAGGCTGGCTCCCACACCATGGGTGAAGCACTGTCTCTTTCTGGGGTACCCCAAATCCCATGGCATATTTTGTTAAGGAGCCACATATCCAGTGTTCTGGAGCACAGGACTGAGAGTAACTCTGTCTGCTAGAGTTTATGGCACAGGAATGAACACATCCCACAGAAAAACAGCATTGCCCATAAATGGGATGATGGTGTTGGGACTCCCACTTGGGAAAAGAAACCAAGGGAAGAGAGTGATTCCAGCTACAACTCCTAGACTGGCCGTGCCATTGCTGTGGTCATCTGCAACATTGCTGTTGCTATTCAAACAGTAATTCTAGTTTCCCTTTTAGACAGAGTAGGATTGCATTTCTCTGCCCCTGGAAGTGTAGCATGGCTGTATGACTCTCAGCCAAGGAAACATGAGGACATCTGTGTCAGTCCCCAGGTAGATGTGTGAAGAGCCAGCACAGAACCTGACACATTGCTGTTTCTTAACTTGTCCTTTCAGTAAGGACAGTTGTACCATGGCCCCAGCAGCCCTAGGAGGAACACGCAGGGTTTCCTGGGATTTGGGGGTTGTTTGTTGCCAAAGTACAACTCAATCTATCCAGATGAGCAGTGTAGCTCAAGTTGCCATTCACAATAAAGACAGAGCCCCAGTGAAGCAGGTGTTACTTTCCAGGCCCACACCTGACAGTACAGGGGCTTCTGAAAGAGTTTTATTATTATCTTCAGCTGATAAAAACCAATATATTTATGAGGTACAACATGTGTGATGTGGAATGATTAATTCTGGCTACTTAATATGTCTATTACCTCACTTGTCTTTTTGTGGTAGGAAATTTGAAAAGTACTCTTTAACTTTGAAATACTAAGATTATTAATATTATTAGTGATAGTCATCAACCCTTTGCAACAGATCTCAAAACTTATTCTTCCTGGCTAGCTCTGTATTATTTGAGTGACATTTCCCCATTCTCCAACCCCCCCATGCTTTGTACCCCAAAGTTTAATGTGTTGGAAGCTTGGACCCCAGAGTAATGGTATTGGGATGGTGGAACCTTGAAGAGGTGAGGCTTTAATGCGAGATGGTTAGGCCATTAGGGCATCACCCTGGGAAAGGATTAATGCCTATCTCATGGGAATGGAGATAACCCATGAGAGTGGGTTGTCTTTAGTTTTCTCAGATCATTCTCTTGCTTCCTCTCTTACCATAGGACTTTCCTTCCCTACCCTCTCCCTCTCTTCCTCCCTCTCTCTGTTTCTGGCTCTCTCTCTCTCTATCTCTCTCTCTCTCTCACACACACACACACACACACACATATACACAGACCCTCCTGATAAATGATGCCATCTACCATCTACCAGGAGGCCCTCACCAGCTGATGTCACTGCTGTACTCTTGGACATCTGGAAATGTGAGCTAAATGAACCCCCCTTTTTTTTTAAAGCACCCAGGGTGAATAGTGACACAAAATGAACTAAGATTACTCTTGCAGTAATCTTCTAATACTTTCTGACATGAGGGTTCCCCAGACTTTAACAATTAGAAACAAGGAAGACTATCCTTTGTTCTTTGTTCTTTGATTAGCACCATCTGTGTACAAGATGCTCCATTATGTAATATGGAGGAGGCAAAAACAAGCAGATCTTGATATCTAAATAAAAGAAGTTCAGTGTCAGAGTTACCATCTGTAGTTCTTATCAAGTGCCATGTGACATGAGCTGGGTGGGACGTTCACACAAATGGCCAGGAGTTCAAAAGGAGGGAGATGAGCCAAGGAGATGGTTGAGGAAGTTCTCAGAGAGGGGCTCGCAAGTGAGGCAGCCTCAAGGGGTGCATGGGGAGCCTAAGAAATAGCTAGGTGGTCATGTTAGGGACAGGGAAGAAAGTTCAGTGAAAAGAAAGTGGGCAAGAAAAGTGAGGTAGACCACAGAGCCTGTACTAGACAGTTTTCCATCACTATAACAAAATACTTGATACAATCAACTTATAAAGAGGAAAGGTTTTAGAGGTTCCATTCCATGAGTTATTTCCCTGGATGCTTTGGGTCAATCATAGCCCATCATGATAGGAGCATGTAGTAGAATAAATCCACTCACCTCATGGTCCAGGTAACAAAAGAAAGAGGAAGGGGTTGGGGTCCCACAATTCTCTTCAAAAGGGCACACCCCTGGTGACCAGAAGACCTTCCACTATGCCCCACTTCCTAAGGTTCTACCACATCCTAATAGAACCACTCTGGAAACCAAGCCTTAACATAGGGACCTTTGGGAGAACGTTCTAGAGCCAAACTACAGCAGAGCCTTAAATGACACTCCGTAATCTGGGGGCACATTTGGATGAGTCTGGGACAGGGTGTTGATGATTGTTGAGAAGGGAAACCAGTCAGGACACCAGGAGAAGGCAGGAGGAACCCAACGTAGGGGGGCATGAGCAGACACAAGAAGGAGTGATGAGGACCCTCTGCCCCCCAGTGTGAGTCCTAACACCTGTGAGGTACCAGAGAGGATGAAGCAGGTTCCAGACAAAGGATCCATTTTCTAGGAACAGTAATGCTGAAAATAAAGACCTTTAAACATTTTATCCTTAAAATTAGCATACAGTACACCTGATTTTTCCCTTGAGCACAACTGTGTGTATTTTAGCACATGTATACATTTGTGTAACCACCCTTACAATCAAGACAAAACTCCCTCATTCTCTCCACTCCCTAGAACTCCGGCCAGCAGAACTCACAGAGCTCTGCTCTGTGCTCCATCATGACCTAGAACGGTCTGACTTACAATTTTCCCTTTACAATGCTGCGAAAGTGACACACACCTAGTAGAAACTGTACTTTGAATTTTGGGTTTTGACCTTTTCCCAGCTGGTGGTCTATGGGAAAATCTTCTGTCAGGACACTGGGCAGCAGCAGGGAGCCACAGCTCCCGGTCACCCACATGATCACAAGGGAAACAGCCCACACTCTAGGGTGCCGTGTGGATAAACAAGGATGTTCTCTTCATTAGGCGTATTGCATACATTTTGACTTACAGTATTTGCAACCTGCCATGGGTTTACTGAAGTGTAGCCTCATGGTAAGTTGAAGAGCATGTGTACTCTTTTTAAGAGTATAAGTGCCAGTGGCTCATGCCTGTAATCCTAGCTACTCGGGAGTCTGATATCAGGAGGATCATGGTTTGAGGTCAGCCTGGACAAAAAGTCCTCAAGACCCCATCTCAACCAATGGATGGATATGGTGGTGCACACCTGTCATCCCAGCTACAATGGGAAAAATAAAACAGGAGGACTGCGATCCACTGGCCTGGGCGAAAAGCAAGACTCCAGCTCCAAAACAAACAGAGCAAAAAGGGGTGAAGATACGGCTCGAATGGCAGAGGGCCTGCTTAGCAAGTGCAAGGCCCTGAGTTCAAACCCCAGTACCAAAAAAAAGAAGAATGCCATATAAATAGAATCACGCAGCATGTAACGAATGTTTTTAGATTGGCTTCTACCCAGCATAATGTGAGAGTCACCCACAGTGTGGATCTGTACCTTGAGCCTTTTTATTGACAAGCAGTTTTCTACTATATAATAAATCTCCGCTGGTTTATCCACTAACCCACTGAGAGATATGGGTGGTTTCTAGTTTGGGTGCTTATGAATAACAGGGTTGTCAGGACACTTGTGTATCAGTTTTGAGTGACCATGTTTTGAGATCTCTGAAGTAAACAGCCCAGGGGCAGGAGGGTTGGGTGTTACGGAAAGCGTCGGCTTAACTTCATAAGAAACTGCTAACCTCTTTTCCAGAGTGACTATGTCATTTTACGTTCTGCCAGCAACGAGGAGTGACCCAGCGGTTCTCAAGGGGATTGATGCTGCCAGTGCTTTACATTTTAGCCACCTCAGAAATGACCAGCAGTGGCTTACCAGGGAGTGAATCTGCATTTCCATATAGCTGAACGATGTCATGCATCTCTGGTGATGGTTAACAATGTCACACGCCTTTTCATGTACACTTCTGCCTTCTGTACATCCTCTTTGGTGAAGCATCTACTCCTATCTTCTACCTGTTTTAAAATTGGGTTACTTCTTGAACTGCTGAGTTTTAAGAGTTCTTTCTGTATTGTAAAGAGTTCTTTGTCAGATGTGTGGTTTGTCAATATTTGCCCTAAACTGCAGCTTGCTTCATCTCTTGGTGATATCGTTCATAGGGTAAGTTTTTACATTTGATCAAGTCCAAGTTAAGTCTTTTTTTTTTCTCTTATAAACTGTGCTTTTAGTGTTTGGTCTAGGAACTCTTTACCCAACCTCAGGTCACAAAGATTTCTCTGCTGTTTTCTTCTAAGAGTTTTATATATTTTACCTTTCAACTTATGATCCATTTTGATTTTATTTCATAAATAGTTGTTCAAGTGTATCAAATAACTTTTCTTCAACAATGTTCTGACCATGTCATATGGTTTTTCTTCTGTAGGCTGGCAACCTGGTGTATTACACGGATTTATTTTAAAATACTTTTAGCTTTGCATTCCTTGGATGACGTTTACTTGATTGTGTTTTCTGCTATATAAAGTTGGATGTAATTATGTTTTTTTTAAATTGTTGTGCTGAGTGGGGGATACATTGTGGCATTTACAAAAGTTCTTAAGATATATCAAATATGTAATGCTTGAATTCACCCCTTCCATCATTCTCCTTCAACACCATTCTAGGAATAATTTCAACAGATACAATTTTTCCATTTACATGCATGTGTACACAATATTTGCACCACATTCACCCTCCTTCACCATTTCCCCTTCTCCCCCCTTCCACTGGTATCAACTCCCCCAGGCAGAATCTGTTCCCCTGTCCTGTTCTCTGATTTTTGTATAAGAAAAAAAATGACATTTTTGCTTGTTTAAGATAGCTACACAGGGAGTTTCTTTGTGGCACTTCCATGTATATACATATTACAGACTGATTAGGTTCATCTCCTCAATTTTTCTTCTTTCTACCTTGGTCCCTTTTTTATGGTGATTTCAACAGGTTTAAAAATTCTATATTCATTCTTGTATAGAGAGTACATCAACCATACTCACCTTAACTACCTTCTTTTACCCTCCCTCTCTTGTATGTGACCTCCCTTAGCATCACTGTTTTTCATAGTATTGCTGTATTTGAATTAGGTTTTCTTTTGTCATACTGTTTTTGAGTAATGCTGACATATAGAATAAATTTTTTGGAAAGCATTTCCTCCTTTTAGACTTTCTAGAAAAGACTGCATAGAAATCTGGTGATGTTTCTTCTTTTAATATTTGGCAGAATTCATCAATGAAACCATCTGGGTCTGGAGATTTCTTGTTCAGGTTTTTAACTACAAATTCAATTGATTAGTTATAGCACTCTTTAAGTTATCTCTTTTACCTCGTGTGAGTTTGGAGTTTATGATTTTAAGTAATTGGTCCATCTCATCTAAGTTGTTTAATTTATGTGGGTGCAGCCATCATAGTATCCCCATGATCCTTTTAACATCTGAAGGCTGTGTGGTGGTATCCCCTCTTTTTATTCTTGCTATGGACATATTCTCTCTCTCTCTCTCTCTCTCAATAGGCTTATCAATGCTATTGATTTTTTTTAAAGAATTAAATCACCTTTTTGTTTCATCAATGGCAGTCTATTGTTTTCCTCTTTTCATTCTTACTAATTTGTGGTTTTATGTCTATCTTGCTATGAATATTGTTTGCTCTTCTATTCCCAGTTTTTTAAGGTGGAAGTTGATGGTTGATTTGAGACTTTTTCCATTTTTTAATAGGAACATTTAATGCTGTAGGTTTATCTCTAAGCACTGCTGTAGCTGGAACCCACAAATTTTGAAATGTTGTATTTTCATTTTCATTCACCTAAAACTATTTTCTAATACTCTTTGAGACTTTCTCTTTAATCCATGGATTACTTAGAAATTTCTTGTTTAATTTACAATCTTTGGAAATCTTTTTCTGTCTTTCTGTTTTAATTTAATTTTGGTTCATTTAGATTTCTGTACATTTGTTTTATTAAGTGATATTTGGTCTATCTTGGTAAATGTTCAATAGGTACTGAACACATGACTTCGATATTGTTGGGTAAAGTGTTCTAGAAATGTCAGTCAGATTCTATTGGTTGATGGCCTTTTAGTTCTACATTCTTGCTGATTTCAGTCCACTAGTTCTATTACTAAAAGAGATGTATTAAAGGCTGATCTCAGTTCTTTGGGTTGTGCTTCATGTAACTTGAAGCTCTTTTAGGTAGATACACATTTTAAAAATTGTTGTCTGTTCTTTGCGAACTGATCTTTTGTCCTTATGCAATGTCATTGTGTTCCTGGTGATTCTTTGCTGAGTCTGTTTTCTGTTTGTTTATTTTTGTGGTACTGAGGTTTGAACTCAGGGCTTTGAGCTTGCTAGGCAGGTGCTCTACCTACCAACCCACACCTCCAGTCCTTTTACTCTTTTGACATAGGGTCTTGCCTTTTGCCCAGGCCAACCTGGACTGCAATCTTCCTATTTTCTGCTTGCTGCCATTGTGGGGATGACAAGAATGTACCACCATGCTCAGCATTTTTTTTCTGTTGAGATGGAATCTTCAGACCTTTTTGCCCAGGCTGACCAGATCCTCCTGATTTCCACCTCCTGAGTAGCTAGCATTGCAGGCGTGAGTCACTGGTGCCTGGCTCAGCTTGGCTTCCTTAAAACTAGTGTTTTGTGTAGTATATTATTTCCACAGTCTTACTTTTAACCTACCTGCATCACCCCATTCGAGGTGAAGGTCTTGTGACAGCATACATTTAAGTTATTTTTTAAGAAATCCATTCTGACAATGTCTATCTGTTAGTTGTCATGTTTATCCACTTACATTTAATGTAAATATATATATATATATCTGGAGTTAGAACTACTGCCCTGCAATCTGTTTTCTGTTTTTTACTCTTTGCTTCTTGGGTGTTGTTCTTGCTTTCCCTGCCTGTTATTCCTGCTTTCTTTTGTATTAAACATTTTTTTAAGTATTTTATTTTAATTTATTTAATTTTCCCCTACATTTCTTTGTACAGTGTTTAGTAATAACTCCAGGGATTATAATATACAAAATTTGTCTTTTCAGAGCCCAATTAGACTTTTGTAGCATTTCAATGGAATGTACAAATTTTACTTTACATTTTTCCCTTTAACTGTCCTCTACCATTTATATTTTACTTGTCTTACATATTATGTATACATACTCTATTAGACTGTGGGTTTTCTTTTTTTTCTCTTTTTCCAGTGCTGTGGATTGAATTCTTGGCCTTGCATATGCTAGGCAAGCACTGTTTCACTCAACTATATCCCCAGCCCTTCCAATTACGCTATTTTTAATGTTAGTGTGTTTATTATTCTTTGCCAGATATTTACCATTTCTGTCATTCTTCCTTTATTCCTCATACTCCAAGTTGGGAAATATTAACCTTTTTTTTTTGGATGGGGATTTGTTATGTAGGCTACATTGGCCTAGCCCTCGAGATCCTCTTCTCTTCTCTCAGCTTCCTGAGTGCTGCATTACAGGCTTCCCTTTATTCTTGAAGGATGTTTTCATTGGGTGTATAGTTCTGGGTTAACACTTCGTCTCTTTCAACATTTGGAAAACATCGAGCTGCTATCAGAAGGTTTCCATGGTTTCTGATGAGAAACCTACAGTTTAGAAGTGTCCCATATGGCATCATAGGCCCTGGGTGGTGAGTGCCCTGAGATTCAGACCTGAAAGTCTGTGGAGTACATATGCCTATGGAATATATACTAGGGCAGTTTGTTACATAGCATCAGGTACCCAGAATAATTAATTCCTAAAATAAAGATACACTGGTGCCCAAAGTTTCTTGTAGATTGGGAATTCTGGCATATCTTACCTGGGGTAACTAGTTTCACAATATAGAATGAGAAATCATGCTTGATAAGGGAACAGAACTAGGCCTTCCAACATGAGTTTTATACACCCAGCAAACTGAACCTGCATGGATGGTTTCTCAGGAGCAGGCCTAATCTTTCGTTTACAGTCTCCACGGGGCATGAAATAGAGTGTTTATGCATGTAGGAACTTCAACTTTTTATAGAATTAAAAGGTATCAAATAGGTGCTCACGGGCAATGTCTGAAGACAGATAACATCTCAGTGTGTAATGCTCAGAGACTTGAAGAAATAAAATTGAAGCGTTGCTATATTAAGGTGGTCCTGTTCATGAAAGGTGAGCTTTCCTGGAGAGTACAGTGGAGTACCATCACCTGTAGTAACAAAGAGCTTAGAAGAGTGCTCCTGTTAAAACTGGATGAAAATGCAGAGAAAAAGCTGATGGGGAAAACACCAAACCGTTAACAGTGGCTCTCACTAGGTGATGTGATCATAAATGACTGTTTCTTCTTTAAATGTTTCAGCATTTTTCAAATGTTGTTTTGGTATTTTTCATATATAAGGAAATACACAAAAAGTATAGGAACAAAGTCAATGTATCTATTGCGTAAGACAGTGTGGCTCAAAGGGATCCCCATGGAAAAGCATGAAGAATCACTTAGAGAAAGGGGAAGACCCATGGCCAGAACAGGTTATTTTGTTGTTACTATTGTTTTCCAGATAAATTGGTTTTTTGGCAGTACTGTGGTTTGAACTCAAGGCCTTGTGCTTGCTAAGCAAGTGTTATTCCACTTAAGCTACATCTCCAGCCTTTTTGTTACTTTTCAGACAGAGTCTCATGTTTTTTACATAGAGCTAGCCTACCTCCACCTCCTGCCTAGTTAGGATTATAGATATGAATCACCACACCCAGCATTCCAGATAATTTTTTGTTTTTGGTGTTACTGGAGTTTGAACTCAGGGCTTCGTGATTGCTAAGCAGGTGCTCTACCATTTGAGCTATACCTCTAGCCCTTTTATTCTCTGATAATTTTTTGAGATAGGGTCTTACTTTTTGCCTGGGCCAGCCTGGACTGTAATCTTCCTATTTATACTTCCCAAACAACTGGATGACAAGAGCATGCAACTGCACCCAGTCTTTTCGGCTGAGATGGGGTCTTACAAACTTTGGCCAGACTGGTCTCAAATTGCAATCCTCCTGATCCCCACCTCCCAAATAGCTAGGATTACAGGTCTGAGACACTGGTGACCAGTTCCAGATAATTTTTTAATGACAGAGTTGCATACAAGTGAACAGAGATTTGTTTACCTTGAAACTCTCCAAAGAGGAGAAACAGTAAAATATCATGGTCCAAATTTATTTTTGGAGAGGAATTCCTGGGATTAGTGTTCTTCTGATTCCATTTTAGGTACTTGGGCATAAGACAAGATCCACTGAAGTTGAATGCTGTCCCTCTCTGCCCTAGGTCCTGGGGACAGGCACACACCTCCTTTCTGAAACTCAGGCAGCACCCTGCAAACACAGATCTGGAGGCACCACTGAGTTTGGAGCTTTGAGCAGTTGGGTGCAAGAGATGTCATCTGGGTTTTGGGGAAGGAAAGTCATGAGTAACTTTCAGTGTCAGGCAAGATGGGTCTGGCTGGTAGCATACTCATCCCAAGGAGAACTTGGGGAGCTTGGTCTGCTTCTCCTGCAGAGACTTGGCAAAGCGTCTTGGAGTGACTGACAGCAGCTGAGGCTGTTCCTTCCTCTGAGATGTAACAGGGACATCTTCACTCTTAACCACCGTTATCAGAGAATGTCTGGGTCCCTATGGGAAGCTGGCCTGATTTCACCGTGACTCTTAGTTAACAGTTACACAGACAGTGCTTAACTGGAGCACGGTTCTTAGGAACTCATCGCCAAAATCCCAAGTGAAATTTAGCTTGTTCCAAAGAAAGATAGAGTATTCAAGGAGGCAGGCTTCTGACTGTCCTTTATTAATTTACAATTTCTAGAAATTTTGACCTATCTTTAAGGAAATTGTGCTTTGTCTCAGATGTCCCCAGAGAGCCTCTGGGTCTCCCTCAGCTAAGTCATTTTCAAGTTTCCAAGTCTTCCAGGCACACATTTCTCCTCTGACAACAGCCAGTCAAGAGACCACAGGCAAGGTAAAAGCTGAATGCCCCTGGAGGAGCACAGTCCTTTCCATTCTGCTGTTTACTGGGCCACAGGGAGAATTAGCATTCTGCCTGCAAGTGTGGCTCCACTTTTCCCTTTGTTTTGAGATCGGAATCACTCATCTGGAAATTACAGGGTAATATAAATGAATTGCGTATCCTGTTTCCTCTCCTGTTCTTGCCATGCCCTGCTGCTGTCTTTATCACCATCAAAACAAACAGAGGAAACCACAAAAATTTTTACCTCCGTTTTTCCCCTGTGATGGAGCTTATGATGATGACCAAAGCCTATGATAGTCAGGCGCCAGTGGCTCATGCTTGTAATCCTAGCTACTTGCAGGCTGAGATTGGGAGGATTATGGTTCAAGGCCAGTCCAAGGAAATAGCTTGCAAGACCCCATCTCCAAAACAGTCAAAGCAAAATGAACTGGAGGTATGGCTCAAGTGGTTAAATTCCTGCTTTGCAAACTTGAAGTCCTGAGTTCAAATCCCAGTCCCACTCCTACTCCTCCCAAATAGCAAAGCCTATGATTAAAAAAATCCCAGCAAGATATACCCAAAAGACTGTTACTCCAGAGGCACCTGCACACCCATGTTTATTGTGGCACTATTCACAATAGCCAAGTTATGGAAACAGCCAAGATGCCCCACCACTGATGAATGGATTAAGAAAATGTGGTATCTATACACAATGGAATTTTATGCAGCCATGAAGAAGAACGAAATGTTATCATTCGCTGGTAAATGGATGGAATTGGAGAACATCATTCTGAGTGAGGTTAGCCTGGCTCAAAAAACCAAAAATCGTATGTTCTCCCTCATCTGTGGACATTAGATCAAGGGCAAACACAACAAGGGGATTGGACTATGAGCACATGATAAAAGCGAGAGCACACAAGGGAGGGGAGAGGATAGGTAAGACACCTAAAAAACTAGCTAGCATTTGTTGCCCTTAACGCAGAGAAACTAAAGCAGATACCTTAAAGCAACTGAGGCCAATAGGAAAAGGGGAACAGGTACTAGAGAAAAGGTGAGATCAAAAAGAATTAACCTAGAAGGTAACACCCACGCACAGGAAATCAATGTGAGTCAATGCCTTGTATAGCTATCCTTATCTCAACCAGCAAAAACCCTTGTTCCTTCCTATTATTGCTTATACTCTCTCTACAACAAAATTAGAAATACGGGCAAAATAGTTTCTGCTGGGTATTGGGGGGGGAGAGGGAGGGGGCGGGGGCAGGGGGGAGAAATGAACCAAGCCTTGTATGCACATATGAATAATAAAAGAAAAATGAAAAAAATAAATAAGTAAACTCACAATCCTGGGGGCAGGGGAGTAAGAGAGGGGGGTAGGGGGAAAGGGGGAGAAATGACCCAAACATTGTATGCACATATAAACAAAAGAAAAAAAAATTCACAATCCTTCTGCATCAGCCTCCCCAATAAGCTATATTACTCCTTAATAAAAAGTTAACGTTTTAAATAAATAAATAAATAAATAAATCCATCCCAGCAAAATTAGCCCTAGAGGGTCCAGCTGGGAGCACAGCAAATGCCACGTTGGACTCGGCCTTCTTCATTCTGAATGGTGCTCTCATGCAAGCGTGCTTGAACCTGAAGTCAAGTTGGCCATGACTTTCATGGATGGGCTTTTCCTTTTAGACCTAAGGAATTTCCATTTCCTCCTGGTCATATTATAGTCTGTGAAACAGTAGTTGGCTAGGAAGTTGGTGCCTGCACATTTGATCACCATCCTGGCTTTGTGTAACACACACTTTGGAGGATACATTTTTCCACCCTTCTGCTTGTTACAGCGAATGCTGTCCAAACTTGCCTGAAGGCACTTTGAAGGTGGGACAACTCTGTCCTCTTCTGTAGCTTCCACTTGCTTGCCACATCGCTTAGTTAACAAACGCAGAGAAGAGGCCTCAGTCATTGGCCCACATCAGCAAACTACCCCATGTCCTTCTCCTCTACCTGGGGGACCAGAAGAAACAGCCCACCTCTAAAAGACCATGGTCTTCATTCTGACACATCTGCTTTTGCACAGGATGTGAACAGGCTTCTTGATGGCTGTGTTTCAACTCCTCCCTCTTGCCTGAACCATTTTATCCGTGTTGAGAGTAAAGATTAGAGCCAAAGAGTAAAAAAGGGTTTAGCTTTTGTTTCTGGAAGAATCAGCTAATCTTGCCTGACACTCTTGACTTTCCTGGACAAAACCACCCTCCTCTCTCCCTGAACTAAATACATTTTAGCATGGAAATAGAACTTCTCAGCCCATAGGCCAGAGATCACGTATTCCTTTAATACTGGGTCAAAGGAGGAAGCAAACAGGAAGCAATTTCTTCTTGGTCAAGAAAGGTTCATTTATATCAAGAAACAGAGTAACTATTCTATAATACTGCAATGTAGTAGACACCTGGTATTTTGGAAAGCAAAAAATTCCATCAGCACCTACTGTCCCTACCTCTTAAGTATGTAGTGAAGCAAAAGGAGTAGCCTGCGCCTGTGAACCTGTGTTTTATTAGCACTGTGTACACTGCACTGCACCATACAGGACCACATTTAATTCCTGAAAAACTCCATTTTCCAGAAGAAGAAACTGAGCCTAAGAGAGGTTTAATGACCTGTCCAAGAACAGACAAAAACTGACAAGAATCAAAAACAAGTCTGTTTGATCCTAAGACTGTGCACTTCCTGGATGACCACACAACTCCTCCCACACACAACACAATGTCACATCAGAATTAGAAAGACAAACTGATGACTGGAACACCACATGCCAAACTGTGAACTTCATTACCCAGGGATTCCAAGCATCTCCCAGTCAAGCTGTTTCCCTTTTGATCTCTTGAGTACAAGGACCAAAATAGTACAAGGACCAATGTGCACAAGGACCAAAACAGTCCACAGTTCTGAACACACAACAGGCACTCAATTAATATGTCTTGGATTCACATGGATATTCATTGAAGCAAGTGGAACAACATCCAGCATCAGAATACATGATCAAACAACCCAAATGCACCATGAATTCCCACAAAGCACCAAAAGTTTTGCCTCACACAAAGCATTTATTCTGGAGAGAACAGGGATTTTGTCCCAAACTAAAAATTTCTAATGTCATCAAGAATATCATGTGAAAGAAAATAATTCATGTCAGAGCCAGGCGAGATTGGGGGAAAGGCCCCCCATGTTGCTGTTGCAAAACTCGAGGCTTTGTCTCAGGTCTGTGTTTATCTTCCTCGAGTGTCAGGAAGAGTACTGTGCTGCTGGTGCTGCCGTTATGGCAAAGAGATTTTGGTGTTCACAAATATTCTAACCTCCTTCCCCACCCAAGGACAAGAGCAGTGGGGGCCAGCAGCCTCTCTACTTAGCTACTTATGCAAAGGTACCTTCTAAGCAGGGAAGGTTTAGGGAAGGGATAAGGCTATGGTTTGAACATGATTTGTCCCCAAGGGTTCATGCCTTGGAAGCTTGGTCCCCAGTGTGATGATGTGAAGATGGGGTAGGTCTTATAAGAGATGAGGCTTTGTGGGAGGTGGCAAGACTGGTCCCTCCCCACTCTGGTTTCCTGGCTTGTGAGGTAATCTCTCCCTTTCTCCCATCTTGATGTCCTCACCATGAGGTCCTCACTAGAGCCCAGAAGATACTGACACTATGCCCTTGAACCTTCAGAATCAGGAGTTAAAGAATCCTCTTTTCTTTATAGTTATCCAGTGGCAGGTATTTTGTTACAGCAATGTAAAACTGACCAATACAAGGGAAATGCTCTCAGCCCAACATATATAGGGTTGGGAATGAATGAAAAACTGCGTACCACCTGATTTGTTTCTAGAAACTTTTAGCTAAGACTTTTTTGGGCAAAAGTGAAATGCCCAAAGTCCAGTGTGACTTCAAAGTCACACTGGAATGTAAGTCTTAGTCTGGGCCTACCAGAGAGATGAAATTTATATGAAGACAGTTCCTTGTGTTCTGAGGGATAAAAGCAGAGTCTGAGGCTCAGGAAGTCAATCAGTAACTTCCTGTCTGACACTTACTAGAGCTTACTCGTCTTTGCCAAATTACTCTGCCTTGTTGAGCCTTGTTTTTCTCATCTGTAAAATGGGAATACACCTCAAAGGACTGTTGAGGTGATGATTTGAGATAACGTATACAGAAGCACTTAGCTCAGCAGTTAGTGGGCATGCACTGAGCACACAGGAAGCAGTCAATGAAAGCAGGCCACCACTGCCACCCTTTGCAGTATGGCTAAAGGGAATACCTCGTGCATTTTCACTTACACACAGTGATTACATAGTATAATTCGTGGGCTGATTCTCAACACAACCCCTGAGGAAGGCAGGATGGACATCACTACCTTTGGGTTACAGGTGAGAAAACAGAGGCTTTGAGTCATGAAGGGGTTTGTAGGAATTCACTGGCTCAGGTTTTGGACTCTAGCACTCTATCCACAGTGACCCTGCAGGAAACCAAAGGCAAAACAGCCCAGAAAAAAGCCCTGGACGCCAGTCTGTCCATGACAGGGGCAGAGGGAGTCTGTTCTAGGCTGGCCTGCTCCTTTCTATTCATCTACTTCTTGCTGGGACCCAAATGGGTTTCACAGCCCTTGTAGATTATGTCCTATGGTTTACAAAGCACTGCTGTGGGGGATGGAAAGTGCATGGTTCCCAGTGCCAAGCAAAGTAAGCTGGGGAGTTCACGGCTTTGCCATTTGTTTGATTTTTCTTTTCTTTTTTTCTTTTTGGTGGTTCTGGGGTTTGAACTCAGGGCTTTGCACTTGCAAAGCAGGTGCTCTACTGCTTGTACTACACTTCAGGTCCATTTTGTGTTGGTTATTTTGTCAATGGGGGTCTTTCAGTCTCTTTGCCTGGGCTGGCCTTGAAACGTGATCTTCCTGACCTCAGCCTTCCAAGTAGCTAGGATTATACGCGTGAGCCACCCAGCACCCAGCACCCAGCTCATTTGTTTGAATTATTATTGTGCTGTGGTTCCCCAGCACATGGAACTGATCCCTGGTCTGATGTCCTTGTCTCCTAGTCCTCATTCAACACCAACCTCATTTCATCTACACTGCTGGCCAGTGCCCCTGATCCCTGATTTTTTAAAGGAAATATTGGGGGCATTTAAAATAATCCCGACTCTTTCATTCTTTGCAGATTCAGATATAGCAGGTCTGCGGGTATCTGGGATTTGTGGTTCTCATGAGTGCCTCATCATGAGACATGGAAGGACAGCCACCCTGGAGCCACCATGCTGGGATAGTTCTGAGGCCTCCAGTGTCTGCAAGTGACAACCAAGCGAGGGGTTCTATGCAGGGAAATGGCCACATCTTTCAGCTAGAGAGGTCCATGAGGGGCTGTCACAGAAGACAGAATGTCCCCCCTCCCGACACACACACAGTGGCAGAAGCAGATGGAATGAGATTAGAGGGAAGAGGCTAGTCTGCAGAGCCTGTGATGAAAGTTGTCCCAAGAGGGGACATTCTGAGTTGCCACCTCTATTGTTGGCCCTGTTGCCCTGCACCCTGTGGTGACCTCTTAATCATTCCATTCACCTGGGCACTCCTTATAAGCAGGTAGCCTCATGCTCATCCTTTTCTCCCCAGACCTTACCACAGTAACTTCTGACATGGGTGAACTGAGTACAGTTGATGACATTCGGCCATTCTTGACCTCCAGAATGTCCACTTCATGACCTAAGCTCCTATGCAACAGGTATTCAGTAAATGTCCCTTGAAGGAATAAACATGGATGGGGTTATAAAAGCTCCAACATGACAGCTACCAGGCTATCATTTATCATTGACCCAACCATGGTGCAAGGTGGCCATATCTGCAATTACAGATGAAGAACCTGAACTAATATACATGAGGAGGCTCAGCACAGAGATGGAGGCCATCACTTGCTCAGTAACAACAGGAAACAACAGGGTAACAGTGACACTATAATTATCCAAAGCCAGAGGCTTGGATAAGCTTGGTTCCTATCAGTCCACCTTGCCAATCTGTCCTGGACAAGCAATAATCTAAGGCCTCTGAGGATGGCTGGAGTCGACAGGGAAACACACAGTACATTAACAACACAGACCACTTGGCAAGATGCAGACACAGAATAACTTCACTGGAGAGGAGCAAAATTGAGGAAATGCTCTGAAGTGTTAGAGAGAGAGAGACAGGGACAGAGAGAGAGAGAGAGAGAGAGAAGAGAGAGAACGTACAGACATGTCCCATAGCTGCCTGACTTGGTGCATTTGCTAAGCAGAGCAAGGTTAGACAGAGTCAGGCTGAGTAGGGCCACTCCTGCTTACCTCTTTGCTCTGTCCTTCTCATCTTCATCCATTAGATTCTCTATGCAGTTTTTCCTGCAAAACAAAGCCAAAACCCAGGTGATCATGCTGTGTTTCCAGATCTTTCTTATAGATCTCTCTGGTTGTCATGACTTTGGTCTTATCTAATCTACATGCCTTAGCCCAGTGGTTCTTAAACTTTTTTGAAATTTATTGAGGACTCCAAGGCATCCTTGTGTATGTGTGTTTAAACCGAGAAATGTTTAGGTACTTGAGCATTCAATGCCTTTAGATGTCAGGGTGACGAAGACATCAGATGAAACTTCTGGAAAAGTCTACCATACCCTCAAGAGAGAATGAGGTTTTTAAAAAGCAAACAATTATTATGAAAAATAATATTTTGCCCCTGCAGACCCCAGGGGTTCCCCAGACTCCACTTTGAGAACTGCCGTGGAGACTCTCCTGCCCAATGAAGAAGCATCTGTTTGTCTTGAGCCTGAAACCAGCGAGTGCCAACTGTGGATGCCTGGGACCTGCTGGCAACATAGTCCTCTGACATATGGCCTGGAGCAATCAATCCCAAAGGAGTGTGATCCATGGGCCTTTCCTGAAGGCAGTTATGCTCACTTAGACAGGACCGTTCACAGGTATGAAATGCAAAGTAAGTTGCAACCCAGGAATGTTCTTGCAGACCATGTCGCCAGGGCCTACCTCACTGCCTGGAGCCTCTGCTCTCCCAGGGCACTAGTCCCTCAGGACTAATGACCCAGTTTCCTCTTCTTCCCTAAGCAGGCCTGTGGCTCCTTCACCTCTGGAGCACCTCCCCGATTTCTTCCTTCACTCACACATTTCCTAGAGCCCTGCCTGTCTGGGGTGCTCCCCTGCCAGCTAGCACACCAAGCAGAATCATTCTCAGCAGGCCAGAGCCTGCTGAGATGGAAGGCAGAAGGTGGCAGTGGCTGAGGCATCAGAATGACTGAGATGGGGTGGGGACGACAGAGAAGCTTGAGTCACCCTTGTCCACACAGTTTGCTTTCAATCCAGAGTGTCTGAAGTCAGACCTCCAAAACCTAGATTTTGCAAATGCCTTAATAATTACTCGAGAAATTCAAATTTTTAGATAAATATTTTAATGGTGCTTTCTCTGAGACGGTTTAAGCTTGTGATTTTGGTTACCTACATGGACAGGCGCAGCCAATGCAAGGATGAGGAATTCGGCAGCGATCGCCTCTCTTTATACATGGCCCATTTAGTTAGTGGCAAGAGTATTTAGGGACAGACCTGCAGGAAACTGTTCAGCAGTTGAAGTTTGTATCACCATTAAAATGGGGTTAACACATCTGCAAACAGGCATGCAATTAATGTTTTCCAGATGGAATCTGCTCTAAGCTTTATGACATGAAAAACATGGTGTGAATTTGTTTGGTGATGCCCTGCCTTGCCTGTGCTCCCAAGGGGAGTAGTGGCTGTCCAACTACCCAGGGCAGTAGCAAGGACCCCTCTGGGCTGTGTCCTTTACCAAAAGCCCCTGGACAGAGCACATTTGCAGGAGGATCAGGCTGTAAGGTGCTGGGATCCAGTTGCGATATGGGGAGTTGATTAGTCATAAACTAAACACCTAAAAATGACTAACAGCATCTTTATCAACCCCATCTTCTCTGATTTATATCTGTTTGTCCTTAAACATTTCCTGAATCCATGAAGGCTAGATGATCTACACCCAGCTCCTCTTTTTCCCCAATCCTCCCACATCCCTGACCAAATTCCTCTGACTAGACATCCTGTCTTGGCCACTCAGCAGCACTGCTCTCAATATTAAGAGAAAGCATCAAAGCACCTGCCACAGAAGTTCCATGCCAGCATCCTGTTTTACCAGCTCTGTTGTTGTTAAAGTCCTCCCTATGTATTACTATTTTACTTTAAAAAATGGTGGTGAAATACACACAATAAAATTGATGATCTTAAGCACCTATAAGTGTGCAGTCCAGTGGTATTAAATATACTTACACTGTGGTACAGCCATCACCACCACAGACCTCCAGAACTCTCTTCATCTTACAGCACTAACACTCTATTTCCATTCATCAGTAACTCTCCATTCCCCATTCATCCCAGCCAGTAGCAATTGCCATTCTACTTTCAGTCTCCATGAATTTGTCTATTCTAGATAACTTAGTAAAAGTAGAATCACACAGTATTTGTTCTGTTGTGGCTGGCTCATTTCACCTGGTGTAATGTCCTCAAGGCTCATCCATGCAGTATATGTGCATATGTGCAGCATATACAACACCTTCTTAAGGTGAATAATGTTCCATGTGTGATGTACTACATTTTGTTTATCCACTCATCTGTCATCGGTCGCACGCTGAGTACCGTGAATGCTGCTACTATGAACATACCCGTATACTCCCCTTGTACTCACAAGCCACTTTTTTACTTCATAATATAAGGGAGCTAGAGAGGGGCCAATGGCAAACAAGGAAGAAAATCAATGGGAAGAAAAGAAGTCCTACTAGGTCAAGTCAAAGGAATAACAGAGGAGATTAGAAATTCAGGTTAAAGGACTGATGGAGAAGTTTAATAGCTACTCCTCTCAACTGTATGAAGAGTTTCCAATGAGAAAAATATTGAGCAGCTGTTTTTTTTTTTTAATGACACAATGACAAGGAAGAAGAAATGAACTTAGACAAAAATAAAAGAGATTATTTGGAGCTGTAAAATACCTGTTGGTGTTATTAACAAAGAAGGAATGATAGAGGAAAGCAGTGGAGACTTTACTCACATTCGTAAGGCACCAAATAGGAAACATATGGCACAGTTAGGATACCCGGAGGGGGGCTTATTTACAAGGAGTTATTTGGAAAGGTGTGGGAAAAGGGAACCAGAAAGGACAGTGTAGTCACCTGGGGTTGGAAACAGCAGAGCTGAAGCACAAGAGAAAATGGCTTCCCAAACCTGGAAAGAATGTGTAGTAAGGGGAGGTAGCCTTCAAAGAGGGACCCAATCAAGAAAGCATCCAAGAAAGCATCATTTTCCCCCTGTCCCCTGATAAGAAGATATAAACACAGAGAGTTCCCATATACCCTGCCCTCAATTTTCCCATTATTAACACCTCACATGAGGGTGGTATATTAGCTTACCAATAATGGCCCAATACTGATACATCATTATTAAAGAAAGTCCATACCTAATGCCCTTTTTCTGCTCCAGGCCCCATTGGTGACAACACATTCATTTTCTTGCCATGTCTCCTTAGACTCTTCTTGGTCATGCTAGTTTTCACATTCTCCTTGTTTTTGAAGACTTTCAAGAGTTTGGGAAGTGTCTGTAGAAGGTTCTTCCATTTGTGTCTGATGTTTTTCTCATGGTCAGACTGGGCATATGGGCTTCAGGAGGAGGAACCCAGGGGCACAGCATTACTCATTACATCGTACTGCATGTCACCTTAATCACTTGGCTGATAAGCTTATTTTTAAGCAGTATGTTAGTTACACAATATGTGACTGTATATTAATATGTATGTTACTACATGTTACACACATACTATGGATGTTTCATATATTACATATGTAACATGCATACACACTAGCTACATTTACATGTGTGACATGTTTCTCCTCAGCTTTCAAATACCCATTTTTAGGTGAAGAATCTGTGCATTCAAAGCAACAGATCCAATTATTAATTAGAAAGAAAGGACAAGGATGAAATTGTCCTTGTTTTTAGAACTTGGGTATGTAACTACTGAATTTATCACATTCACTTGGGCCCATTACCTGACACTCAGAGGCACTTCACCTGGAAACATATTAATCATTTCATTAGAAACTGTAACTAAACTGCTGTTACAGCAAAGTTACTCTGTTTCGTAACTCTGTGACACCCTGTGTTTGTCTTTACTCCAGTTCTACACTGACTTAATTCCTGTACTTTTGTGGCAATTCTTGTTATCAATGCACAGTGAATCTTCCAACATTCTTTTTTCTCAAGATGGTCGTGGCCACTCCAAGTCTTTGTATTCCCACGTAAATTTTAGAATTAGCTTGCTGATTTCTATAAAAATGCTTGCTGTGATTTTGATTGCAATTGTGTCGAATCTAGGGACCAATTTGGGAAAACTGACCTATTGGCAATGTTGAGGGGTCTGGCCCATGAACATGGTACCATTTTTTCTATTTTCTTTTCCTTTTCAGATCTATAACAAGGCAACTTAATGCATCCACTGAAGTGCTAACTGTGCCTGATACGTGTGATGTTCAGAGACTCAGATGGCTCCTGAGTGCTGGGCAACAGGAAGCCCTCCATGAGCAAAGCCCCAGCTCTCCTGTCAGTTCTTGGGGTGGGGGGATGTGTGTTTCAGGGAGCAGGGGCAAGTAAACAAGTAAACACAGAGCACAGAGCCTGTCACCTGCTTGTAACAACCTGAGAGAAAAATAATGGCGATTCAGAGAACCCTGGCAGAGCACTGTTGAGGTCGGGGCGGGGGGGGGGGTGGGGGGCTTTCTTTAGGGGATCATTTCATGGCCTCCTTGAAAAGACATGATTCCAGCTGTAAGGAATAAGGGAACAAGCCCTGAGGATGCCTCTGGGAAGACCCCTTGACAGACAGCAAGAAGAGCAGGGTTAGCCAGGAGGTCAGGGTGTGTGGAGCTTGTGCAGGGGAGGCCAGGCAGGGAAGCTGAGAGGCACATTGGAGGGGAGCTGGCTTTTCATTCAAGTGGGCTGGAAAAGCACTGGAGGTTTTGAACAGAGGAGTGACAGATGTAGGCCTCCTGGGACAGCTGTGGTTCTAAGTGAATTAAGTTCACAAACCCGGTTCCCAGCAGACACTCAAAAACAGGCTTCCTGCTTTAAGGGTGTGAGTTAAGCACAGTGGCTCTACCCATTTCATGATGTCTAACCCAGTTCCTCAGCCATAGAAGATGCTCAATAAATGTGGAGGCACGAAAGAGAGAAGGAAGAGAGGGAGGCAGAGAGAGCGAGGGAGGAAAACAGCCAGGGGCTAACTATTCGATCCCCTGCAATCACTTAACAACACTTCCACAAACTTGTTGGCAAAGTGTATTTGAAAGTAGAGTTATATCCTCATGACTAAAATTAAAGCAAAAACCGCTGTGTGTGCAGAAGCTCTTGACTAAAGGGAAAACGCACTGAGACGGAAAGGACGACCCATGTCCACAGCTCCCTCACCAATCTTGGCCTCTGGCAAGTTCAGAAAAAGCCAAAGCTCATCTTATCTTCATCCAGTTGTGTGAGCGAGCAGACCCTGGGGCCTGCCCTGGAGCCGACTCAGAGGCTTCTCCACCCACTGCTGCTCGGAGTGAGCCTTATTTAAACTCCCATTCCAACCTGCCTGCTTTGTGACTCTAAGACATGGAGTTTCTGTTTCCCTCAGTCCTAATGTGCTGCCATTCACCAGGCAGTACGTGTGTTTGCATGTACTTGTGCAGTCTGGGGCCCAGCCTGATGCCTGGAGCACAGAAGGCCTCCAGGTGGGTCCTGATCATCCCCTGCCTGCAGCCTGACTGCTACTGTTTACAAGTTATTAAGGCAGGTGACACAAGCCTTATACCCTTCCCTAGTCTGCCTTGAGTTTCTTTTTAATGTAATGCACTTTCTATTTAAAAAAATTGACATATAATAATTATATACATTTATAAGGTATGGTGTGACATTTACACAACCTTGGTGAAATTTCTACCCCAAGGACTCTAGAACATTCTTTCTCAGAGTCACTCACACGCAGTCAGTTGAAGCACTTGTCCTGGGTAAATGGAGACCAGCAATTAACAGCAGACTGTTTTCTTATGCCACATCTGACTAGTGAGGCAGAAGACTAGGGAGTCACAAAAGTGACAGGGCCTATAGGGACTGGCAGCTCACTCCTGGGTCCCCACAGGAAACTGTATCAGGCAAGCACTCTTCCACTGAGCCAAATCCCCAACCCCAAGTTAGGTTATTTTTCTAAAGCAGGGGTAGACAATACGTTTTCCTGTGAAGAACCACTGAGTAAGTATTTTAGAAGCAGATCAAACAGTCTTTGTGCAACCCCTCAACCCTGTCATTGTAGTGCAAAACCAGACATTGACAATATGTAGTCTTAATTTACAAAAACAGGTAGTAGGCTGGGTTTCCATACCCACTCCCCATCCCCTAAGCCCAGTAGTTTGACGGCTCATGTTAAACTATCACCGATTCACTATTCAGCTTCCTCTTCAGTGTTTTTTCATGTTGAGTTTTTTTTTGCACAGTCTTCATAGGCCCAGTGGATCACTCTGTAGCATGAGTTTTCCGTGAAATGACTATCATAAGCCTTTTGTGTTGCAAGGCTAATATTTGTTCAAAATAAAATCATGATGTTTTCAAATTGGCTGCGAAGTGGTTTGAATTATAGGTCTCAAGTAACTGGAAAATCCCAACACTCCTCCTTACCACACCAATGAAATTCAGTGAATTTAGTTCATTAAAAAGAAACAGAATTGAAAACAAGAACAAGTTGAAATCAAAAGAGGCCAAACCAAGCACACATATCCCCCTAATCAGCTGGGTTTATTTATTGCCAACAGAGAATGTGCCTTCTGTCCTCCCAGTTGGCCCCTGGTGAGGGGACCTCATGTCGTCTTGGATGACGTCTGTATCTCACACATGGGAACTTATAGTAATTTTTCCTCATTAGATTTAAGAAACAAAAAGGCTCTGAGACACAGTTGCTGATGAACTGCGATACTCACTTTGTCTCCCTTTGTCATTTGGGGAAGCTAGGAAATTACTTCCACATTTTGATTCTTCCTCTCCAGGGAATGGCTTTTTGGGTTACAGTGATTCATTCACTGGGGAAAAATAGTTTTTCTAAAGAAAATGGACAATGAAAACTCGAGAACAGGATGCTCCTGCAATTCCAATTCCAGTTCCTCTCCAACTAAGAGATTCTCATCACATTTCAGGACGTTCCTCAGCAAAGCTGACTGATCCAATCTTAACTCTAGCTCACCCCAGCACTTGTTCCAAGTAGCCATGTCTCAGAGCACTTGCCAGGCCTCACAGAGCTAGATTCCCAGTGGAAACCATGACTAGACCTTACGGAGTTCCTGTGATCGTCAGCTAACACTACCCACAAATGCCTATAAGGCCACAATTGGGCCGTTATCTGAGTTATGACCACTATTCCTCCTTCACACTTGCCTTTTTCCAAAGGGCTGATGATTCATTTTTCAGGGAAATGGTGATGTATCCAATGAAGGAATGAATGGAGAAAGTTAGAAAATTTGTTATTAAGTAAATTTACAGTGACATTGTTTGGTCAGCAAAGAAATTCCAAAATAGAAAAGGTAATATCTGGCTTTCAAGGGCCATTCTTATGTGACATGCTATTCTCACAACCCTTGATACTTAAATTTCAGTCATCGAGGGCTCCTTCCTGGGGCTCCTTTATCAGGAGTTCAAAGTGCACCGTGTCATCCAGAGTCAATGAGAGAATCTGACGGGTGACAGTGTGTGGTCAGGGTGTGGACAATAGCTGCCTAGAGAAATCAGCAAGAGGGAAAAGGAGACTTATGAGTCACGCTGCATTTGAGGCAGTGAAGTCTTTGTTGGAAATGCTCCTCTGTTGCCACAGATGAACCAAAATGGCTCACAAGTACTGCTCAGCCCTGTGTCTCCCTCCACAGAAGTACTGTTCCACGTGTTGCTTTGGGTCTGCCAGGAGAGCAAAAAGAAAAGGTGTCTTTGGGGCAGGGAGTCCAATTAGTTTTGGAAGTTTTGCATTTAATACATCAGAGACTCAAATAACATTTAAACAAAATGTGGGATGTTTCACACAAACCACTAACTGCAGGAGATGGCAGAATTAGTTTGGAAATGAACTAAACATAGCTTTGAATGTCCTCCACCCTCTTTTTTATATTTATTTTTATACTTTATTTTTTATTATTGTAGTACTGGGGGTACACTGTAACATTTATGAAATTTCTTACAATTTATCATAGTTGAATTTACCTCCTCCATCATTCTCCTTTACTCCTATTCCTCCATTCCTGGAATAGTTTCAACAGGTCTCATTCGTTTATTTACATACATGTGTACAGAATATTTCCATGATATTCCTCTACCCTCTTCCCTTCACATTGTGTGAAGGCCTGGGGATGATGACATCATCTGTAAACCCATGTGGCTACAATTGTCCAACATGGACAGGATCCATTAGGATGCCTCCCCTGGCTCATGGCATCCTCTTCCACAGTGCAGTTTTAAGTGGGAACAGGTTGAGGCTATCAGAAGCACAGGCCATGTGGCCTCTGCATGCATAATGCCTCATACCCAGAAGGATAAAGTGTCCTTACTCAGCATTGTCTTCCCTCTTCTGTCACCATCACTTCTTTTATTAACAGTCGAAATAGGGAATGCACACCTGTGTGCCCTGTACAGCCACAGGCTCTTGCCCACCTGTGCAGGCCCTAGGGGAGCTCACAGGCCACCTGTGGAAACATCCAGACCAGCACAGCAGCAAGGGGCCTCCACAGACTATGGTCCTGCCAGGTCTTCATGATTTTGCACAGAGGTACATCAGGGCTAAAACTGTCAAGGAAGTTCCTGGCCTGCTCCTTCACTGGCCCCCAGAATGAAGCCAACCTGGTCATGTCTCCCCCTGCCCTCCCCCCAACCACCCCTGTAGATAAATGTGGTGGTGGGGTCTTGGTGAGTCCTAAAGCCGGCTGAGGGCTCTTACTACTTCTGAGCCTGTCCTACCCCCAGGCATGACCACTCACTGTGGAGGACTAGCATACCTTTCGAAGGCTTTAATCCAGGGCAGGGGTCTTTCTAGAGATAACCTTAGTAGCTGTCACCCAGGTGAGTCATGGCAACACCTGACAAAGTGCACACTCCTGCATTAGGCAGACAGGAGCAGGCCTGGAGGACCCCACCTCATTCTAAATGATCTGAGAACTCAATACTGCATGCAGGTCCAGCTGGACTGGCAGTCACAGCAACGGGAATTTGAGGTTGATTGATATTTATCCACCTGGTCAGGCCTTTCTCCCATGGCCTCTGGACACTAAACCACACAGTGAACCAGTGCTAGCCACACCTTCTCCATTCTTCCTTCATATCCCCGAAACTTGATCAATGCAACTTCAGGATATTCAGCCTGGTGAAAATGTGCACATGGATCAAATGCATGGGGAAAAACAAAGCACATGCCAGGAAGACCAACTGGTGGGCAGAGACAAACTAGGCTATGGGGACCAGAGATCAGTAGGGAAAAAGCTGACCAGACAACTGGTTTCCAAACATCACAAGAAGGGCACGTGCTACCCGAGCTAGAAGAGCTATTTGGGAGAGGCTGAACCCCAATGAATGCAACACCCCGCCATGAAGCCCTGCCCAAACAGCTCATAGTTTCCTAGGGAGAAGGTGGTTAGGCAGCATCGGGCCATATATTCCCTCCTTAATTCTGGGACATCAAGATTCAGAGAAGCATGCAAGTATTCAATAGGCATTTGCTTTAATGTCCAAAGCAAGGGAGGGAAGGAAGAGAGAAGAGCAGGGAGAGAGGGAGAAAATATGCATATTATGAACATTTTAGGCCACCTGGTTCAGAGTCTCACCCATGTCAAGCAGCACAGCAAGACAAAGCCAGGACCCCCAAAGGTGAGATCTCCTCATAAGACATAAAATACTGGTCATAAGATAGTCCTAAGGACATGTCACATTTCTGGAGGTGCCATCAGCTTTGAAATGAAGATTTTCAACACAGAATAATGTCCTCCCCTCTTTCACCAGGTGCCTGTTCTCTGAGCTTTCTGTAATAAGAGCAATGACCTGAATTTGTCTCTGCTTCCTTCCCACTTCGCAAGCCTTTTCATATATTCTCTTATTCCATTAGTCCCTACCACTGTGGTACATCCTGAGGCCTCTAGGGACAAGGGGATCGTAGGATGAGCAGGGCCAATGTCCCAGAAGCTAATGTTTCATTTCCACCTTTTCCTCAAGAAACACTTGGAGACTTGAGCACATACCAAGTCTGAAGACAGGCCTGGTCTCGGACAGGACATTCAAATGGAAAGATGAGTCCCAAACAGAACCTTGAGTAAAGTCCATCCAAGAGGATGGACTTGATACATGTCCACCAGGAGGACCCTGATGCCCGCGGAAAACCTCTGGTCACAACAGTTCATCCAGAAATGGGAAAGAGTCAGCCATTATAGAAACATCAGAGGCCAGTCAGATTTTGCCTCTTTAGGTCTCGAAATCCCATTTCTTAGTGTATATTCTGATATTTGTGATACAGATGAAAGCTATCTTAGATGCCTCTTTCTTGTCCCTGGATAATACTGAAGTAGCTGCAAAAGTGAGAAGTACATTTCTTTTTTAGGACACAGACTGACTGACCTCTCTGCTCTTACAACTGTCCAATGAAATGGTCCCAATAAAGACACAATTCACCCACAGGCCAACTCCTCCATGGCCCTGGTTTGTAAGCTCTGAATGCAAGAGGCCCAGTTATGACTTCAAAATCAGAAAGCCCAGGTCCAGGCCACGTTCCCCTCCTTCTCTCCCCTTCTCGTCCTTCCTCTTCTTTTTCCTCTTCTTCTGGTACTGGACTTTAAACTCAAGTCCTCACGATGGCTAGGCAGGCATTCTGCCACTTGACCCACATTTCCTGTATATTTTTGCTTTCATTATTTTTCAGATAGGATCTGAAATTTTTTTCTTAGGGCTGGCCTCAGACTGTTATCTCCTATCTATGCCTCCAGAGTAGCTAGGGTTACAGGTGCACACCACCAAGTTCACCTTTCTGGCTGAGATACAGTCTTATTAACATTTGCCCGAGCTGGCCTCAACCTCAATCCTCCTGATCTCTGTCTTCCGAGTAGCTGGTATTACCAGAGGGCACCACCACATCCAGGTAAGAACACCCTTCTTAAGGTACATAGCTATGCACAAAATACAGGAGTTGGTGAAGTAAGCCCCAGATAAAGTTCTGGTTACAGTTTTCTTATCTTAACTTTTTTCCACACAAAAGACTAACATTATCCTCTACCCACAAGCAACAACATAGCAAAATTTCAGCAAGGAATAAAAGCAGTAAATGTGTGTGGGGCTAGGTGGGGGATAATATATACATATAGCACTTTCCATAGTTCAGGGCACCAACTCCAAATTGTCACATTCAAAGCCTAGGATGACAAAGTGCCAACCAGTGACTTCAGTCCCACCCTCAGTCATGTCCCTTCCCATCCCCACATCTGCCCTGCCACTGTGTTCTCCTCCAACTCTACTATCTGTCACCACCCTCTTGTATATGTTCCTGTCTCTCTTTGGTCTTAGTCACTCAACACCCCCCCACACTCGATGACAAGCCCCTCGAGGACATGATGGTTCCCACGCTCAGCAAGTTAGGGCTCAGGACAGGTGCTCAGCAGAGAGATTCACAGCTGAAGAGCTTGCAGTCAGCAATCTGTTGTCAAAGGCTGGAAAGAAGCCTGGCTGTGGTTCCCAGCAAGAATTCATCCTAATGCAGACTCATCAGGGGAGAGACTAAATGTGGGTCGAGGGGCATCCCTAAGCTCGGGCCCCCCTGGGTTGCCACATCCTAACCGTTTAGACAAAGCACGCAGATTCACACACCCTCACTCAAAATATTGCCCTCTGCACTGCTCGGAAGGCGCTCTGCTCGGCCCGGCCCCTCTGGACAGGGCCAAGCAGGCTTAGCGTGCTGTGGGCAAACAGCAAAAGTAGGTCAGCTCACAGCCCACTTCTTCCATGGAGATAAAACAACGATGCCAGAGCCTGGCCCATCCCAGGCCCAGCTGGGCAGCTCAAGGCAGCCGCTAGGGGTCAGACAGGGGACCCAGGGTAAAGGAAAACCCAAAGAACACTTGGGAGACAGTCCTTAGAATAACAAAACCCCAAACTACAGAAAACCAGCATAGATCCACACTCACTGCCACTTCTCTGTCATTAAAGGTAAATCACTCCTGTCTTTATGGTGGGGCTATAGGCTACTTTACTCGCACAGGTTCATGGCCATGACTATTAGCATGCGCCCTGCTGGCCATGGTGGTGCTGCCTCCCAGCTCCAGCTCACTGGCTTCCTCTACCTGATGTCCTCTCTCCTCAATCCCTCAATGGTCCCCCAACCCCACCTACCACCCCTGATGGAATAACGGATGCTCCCTGGGGGACCAGAACAGCCTTGTGTTAGTGGGGCAGGACTGGTGGGTGCTCACCAGAGAGAAGACCACATCTTCTCCTGCTGTTCCTGGAGCGGAGCTGGGCTGCTGCTATCCAGATGCAAAGCTCCCCAAGGGGCTTTCTGGCTCAAGGTTGGACAGAGCACTGGGAGATCCCTAGGAAGCAGGTGGTCTAGCATACTTTAAGGAGTGATGTCTGGAACCAGGGGGTGTCAGGACAGCTCAGAACCCACCTGGAGGCTGACACAGAGAGCCAAACTCTAGGAGAACTGGACCAGGCTTACCTCCTGAGATGGCTCAAGTGGTGCCCCTGGAGCAGGAGCAAATGAAGGTGTGTCTGGGGGACCCTGGAGATGTTTCCCAGCAGAGGGATGGAATCTGTACAAATGCAGATCTGTACAAGTTTTTGAGACCTTTCTTCTCAAATGCTAGACATTGCTGTCTGTATATTTCACTTCTATAACAAACATCTGAGAAGATTTTGTCAGCAAGCCTTTTAGAACACTGGAATCTAAAACCCATGATTCGGGAATGTTCACCCAACCTCTTTCAGGAAATGACCTTATCTGAAAAATTTTCTCTGGCATTTTTCAAGCACTAAAGGGCAAAGGATCAGTCTGCCCTTCCTTCCTTCCTTCCTCCTCCTCCACTTGGCCTCTTTTCACAAATTTATTTAGCAGATGATAAATGGGATCCGCCAGTGGCAGGAGAGATGAGGCTCCACTGGCAAAGAGGCAATGGTCCAGGAAGATCCTGTGTTCAAATCCTGACTCTTCGCTCTAACTGAGTGACCTCAGGCAAAGTTACTACCTCTCTCTTCCTCATTATCTTACCATTATAGGGCGGCTGTGAGACCTAAGAACACAATAACTGTGAATACCTGGAATGTGAAAGTCAGGGTAAAAGCTCCACTGACTCCTTTTTTTCTTCTTTTTATCACAATCCATGAACAATTGCAAAGGGTATTTAAATGGCTCTACCTCTAAATACCATATCCTGGCCAGAGACATTAATTGTCTTCATTTCTAAATTTCCAAGACAGTCACCAGCTACCAGGGAACCTGCAAGGCAAATCCTTGAAATGTACCTTGCAATCCAAAAAAAGGTTGCTAGACCAAGGGACATAAAAGTATACAGAGCTGGAGGTATACATCCCCATGAACCAAATCACACGTTAAACGTAGAGTGGCTTAGAGCCCAACGCCTGGAGAAGGACAGAATCCCTCCCGCCTCACTGGTGTCTCTTCTGTCAATTAGTTTGCTTAACAAAGTAGCACACACCTGGTTTCCAGGCGACCACAGCTGGCAGCAATTTGTTTTTAACTTTAGAACTCTCAGAACTCTCGGGTAAAACGAGGGGAGATGTTTGGACTCTTTTTTTGAATTTAAGTAAGTAAGTTTATGCAGTTAGCCAAATTTAACAAAGTTGAAAGTGAAATGCTGTTAAATTGGTTATGCATTAGTCCTGTCTACTATTGAAAGCATTCTTACCACAAAGGTATTATCTCAAAGAACATTCCATTCGCTGGAGTTACTTAAGTAAGCGCTTAGTATAGACACAGTGTTATACTCTTATCTTTGCCTAAATAGAGTCAGGCAGTTCTCAATTCCCAGAGTATGCTACATTATCAAGTCTATGAAAAAAACTTTCAGATTCTTTAGAACAGAGCAAAATAATAATCACTCAAAGGCCACACGCGTGCGTGCACACACAGATGTTACAAAAAACAGAAATAAATTTCAGTTTTTGCAAGTCTGCGAGAAAGGGAAACCAACAAATGAATAAAACAAATGATGTTTAGTTTAAATAAAAGCACTTGAAATTTCTCATGTTTTTGGAGGAAGAAGCAACACCTACACATTGCAATTCATTTGTTATTTCATTAATGGTTTTTATGCTACTTTTCATTAGGCAGTCAAGTCTCCTGCTCCCAACTCTCTTTTAAAGTAGAATGGCAGTGAGATGCACGAAGACCTTTCTAACTCTTTCTGCTACAAGTACATTCTCTCTTTTTTTTTAACCTATACTTTCACTGAATTAGTCATTTCAGATTCTTTCCTCCAACGCATGGTTTAAATTGTTTATTCTGCCCTGCTCTGAAAGGGAAAAGAAGGCAGTGTCTTTATAAGAATGACCCTGTGCTGTTCCCCCTCTGAGGAGTGCTGTACTTCCAGCATCCCCAGGGTCCAAGCTTGCAAACATCTCCAGGTTATGAAAGCTTACAGTAACAGCAACACAACTTTTCTTGCTTTTCATCCCAAGTGAGATCTTGATTGTGTGTGCGTGTGTGGGTGTATACGCATCACAGTAAGATTTTTATACTGTGGTAAGACCAAGAATACAAGAGGCAGGAAGAGCACGCCCTATCTGAGATGGGGTTGCACCAACATACACATCCCTCTATTGACTCTCTCTCATCTTGTTTGCAGAAAAACCAGTGCAATTAATTTACTTTTGAAGTCCTGCTTTCTGCTAAGTTCATAAGAGCCTGAATGATCTCCTGTATGGCCAAAACCAGATGATCAAAGTGTGGCTTGCATTTTGACAGAGGAAGGTGCTAAATTCAAGAACAGCCTTGGAGAAGTTTCAAATACCGAAAAAGTATTGATTTGACAGCTTGCAAGATACCTCTTTGATCTATAGTTATGACTCTAGGTTTAGAAAACATAATCTAGAATCAGGGTCAAGTTCCCTCACACTCCTGCCCTTGGAGGACTTCTAAGGAGCTGAATGAGAAGAGAGGAATCCAACTCAGCTTCCTGTGGAAGCAGGGGCTTCTCCTTTCTTATTGTTTCTTTCCACGAGCTCACAAAAGCTTTAGGACACAGCATCCCCCCTTCCAGGGGTGAAAGGGAAAGTCGATTCTGTGATGGACCTGAGTCAATGGGAAGGTCTCTGCAGAAGATTTGGGCTTCAGTGTCAGTGTCTGCTCCATCAGTGACGAGCTGGGTGGCCTCAGGGAATCATCAACCTTCCTTAAACCGTGCTTTCTTTGGTGGGATAAGTAACTTTTGCAAACTATGAAATATATCAATATGAGGTCTTATAATTACTTGAAGATGGCTCAAGTACTTTTCTGGGCAGAAATTACCTGCACAGGTGGCCATATAGGTAGATAAGGAGGCAGGATGAGGAAGGGTGCTAAGATCCCACAGTGAGCAGAAGTTCTGGTTACAACAGAGCATTCTCCACCCATGACTTGCCATGGTGACACATCAGAGCCATTACTGCCAGGCCCCTCTCCTCTTAACAAATCCTTAGTACCCGGGAGCTTGTACTTCCTGAGGTTCAGGTCCCTGCCTTGCTATGCATGACTCTGACGTACCAATGAGTCAGATGAATGCCACCCTCTGTCAGGTGCTGATGTTGGAAGCTGGGAATGACTAGGCTGTGAACTCATTCTGACCCAGCGACCCTGTGTGTACCACCCACAATCAAGTTTGCTGATGGTCTAGCAAAAATCCAGTCACCAATGACAACAGCTAGCCCTGGTCAGTCTCAGCTAGTCCTTTGTTCTCAGTTTAAAAAAAAAGTCTTTCTACTAGGGTTTGGATGTGGTTTGTCTGCCAGAGGTTTTTGTGTTAGACGTTTGATCCTCAGTGGGGTGCTGTGAGCCTTTAAGAGGTGAGGAGTAGTGGGAGATGGTTGGGGTATGGAGTGGGTCACTGTCCTTCAAAAGAATTAATGCCAGTTTTATGAAGTGAGTTAGCTGCTCTTGTGAGAGGCAGTAGTTATAAAACAGCCAGCCTGATTCTTGAATCCTTCCTTTGCTTTCAGTCTCATCATGTGATCTCTTGCATGCATGCCTGCCATTGTGATGCCATCTACCAAGAGATTCTCACCAGAGTCTCAACACATGGGGCTGCCCCATCTCAGATTTTCAGGCCCCAAAACTGTGGACTAGATCAACCTGTTTCCTTTACACATTACCCAGACTCAGGCATTTTGTTATAGCAAGAGAAAACCAACTAATACACCTTCTGTGTGAAATTCAACACCAAAGAAGTAAAATAGCTATATTTATTTTAGTGAGTCATCTGCTACTATGGTTTCTGGATGCAAATTCTTTCTCAGGCATTTTGATTTCAATGCATTGTAGACCCCCAGTGTGCTTTAGAATGTTTCTAAGTATAGGACCTTTGATTTGAAGTAATTTCCTGATGGTATGATCAGTTTCCATTTCCTATGCATGAAAGCAACTTCCATTTCCAAGACTATCTGATGTCATGCTGCTTTCTCCTCTGAAAAGGAACATGAGTAAAAGGAGCAGCTCCTCCCCATCCTAACCAAGGGGGAATAGACCTCAGGAGCAGCTTCAAACACTTTCAAGTCTGCCACAGAAAAGGGAAAAGGACATTTTGGTGTGTGTGTGTGTGTGAGAGAGAGAGAGAGACAGAGACAGAGACAGAGAGAGACAGATAGATACAGAAAGAAAGAGAGAGACAGAGAGAGAGAGAAAGTGAGAGGGGAGATGTGTGGACAAGGATCACTGCATCCCTCCTCTGGAGTAAAATATGACCTGCTTTGAGATACACAGTGGCTCCTTCCTGCTGCTAGGAAATTACTCTTTATGGAGTTGAAAATTGAGGTTCCCACATATTTTTTTTTACAATTTTTTAAAAATCAAGATGATTACACAAATGTACATATATAGCAAAATGACAAAGAACTATAACCACGCACTGTGACAACACCTACTTCCTGGTTCTGATCCTGGGCTATAGGGATATAAGATGTCATCATTAGGAAAAATGGGTGATGGGCACACCAAACATGGACCTTATGGCAACTTCCTTTGAATCTATAATTATTTCAATATAAAAAGTTGTGGATTTTTAAAATTGTTTTTTGTTTTGAGGAAGGAAATAGTGAATGGGAGTAGGACTGGTATACAGTGAGGACCCTCACAGTGGCATCCAGTTCCAAGGCTAGGGGATGGGCTTTCTTCACCTCCACAGGTCCTGCAGTACCCAGGGTGCATGAACACCCACTGAATATGGAGAAGTAAGACTCCAAATCAACCCTCTTCTTGTTAACAGTGCTGGATGCCACGAACCCTGGGCCAAGAGAGCAAAGGCATAGATTTGGACACCCACTATCTTCACTGCCAGTTCGATCGATTGATTTTTTTTATTGTTTTATTATTCATATGTGCATACAAGGCTTGGGTCATTTCTCCCCCCTGCCCCCACCCCCTCCCTTACCACCCACTCTGCCCCCTCCCTCTCCCCCCCACCCCCTCAATACCCAGCAGAAACTATTGAACCCTTGGCTTTAGCAAGTGCTGCAGTCCCCCATAGCCCACAAATTCTCAGAGGGTAACTTGGCAACAAGCACTATCCAAATTCATATTTGTGGTAAAGCACTTTCGTTGCAAGGTATTCATCTGCGAAGTTCAGTGACTGCCACTAGCCATGGGAGCATTTGTCCCTGATCTTGACCTTGCATTACTGACTGGCCCAATGAGACAGCTCCAAGCCTTCAACGACTTCTTGAAAGAAAAGGAACTTATTTGATGTTGATGCACTTGCTCTCCCCTTGCCTGGGTGTGGGACATCTCTCCCTTCTTCTGTCTTGGGCTCCAGGGGATTGCAGTGTAAGGTTCTCCACTTGCCAGTGAGAAACCCAAACTGGAAGATGTTAGATCATGCAGAGCCAGCCAGGATGGCAGATGCTTGCAATCCCAGCTACTTGGGAAGCAGAGTTAAGAGGAACACAAGTTCAAGGCCAGCCCAGGCAAAGTTAGCATGACACTGTCTCAAATGCAAAATACAAATGTAGAGTCTGTGGTATAGCTCAAGTGGTAGATTGCTTGCCTGGCAGGCATGAGGCCCTGGGTTCAATATCCAGTACCATTTTTAAAAAAAGTCACCAGCATGAAAATGTCTCATCCATGTCGGCTAGCAGTGCTAGTAACAATAATGTCCAAAACATATCTGTATTTGGCAGAGGCCAATGGATCAGCCTTCCTTCCCTGTGCAGCCACAAAGAACAGGGCTCTACAGCACTGGCCAAAGGCTCCTTCCCTTGGGAAGGCTCCACTGGCACCCTGTTCCTTGGGGAAGCCACCATGTGTCCACTCTCATTCTTACCCCTGCCAGTGCCTTCAGTAAGGCACCACACCACAACCCAGAACTAATATTCTTAGTTCACTCCCAGGTGAACTAAGAATCAAAACAGGTAGCTCAGCTCTGGGTGTGCACAGGTGTGCTGGGCACCTGGGAGTTGGCTATAGCAGAAGCCGGCCCTGTGTTTCCTCCATCCTCTGTTGTTTCTTCCTCTTAGCACATCAAATATTTACTCAGCCCAGGCAGGACTGTAGGTGGGTGGGGGAACAGGAGGGAGGTGGGTAGGAAATGAAAGAAAAATGAAACAGGATCCCAGGCTGGAGGGCATGGGGAGTGAGTGTGCCTGCACTTTCTTATCTGCTAACAAAGACATCTGTCACTGGCCTGGTGGCCGTTCATGGATGTTCAGAAGATAAACAGAACAGGGAATTCAAAGTGTCTTGCAAATACAAGTGCACAGCAACACTCCCTCAGGTCACCGTGGGGTCTTGTTAAGAGTGTAGGTGATGATCTAGGGGCTGCGGAGAGGGGCAGAGTCTGTGTTTCTCCCAGGTAAGGATGAAGCTGCAGGCTCCTTGCTCACACCATGGTTATTGAGCATCCTCGCACATGAGGCACTGTGGTCACTAAAATGGAAGTACTGCTGGGATGCACAGGGTGGTGGGAGGGATACAGAAGGCCACCTGCTGCTACCTAAAGCTAAAAGTCACTTGGTGCCTTGGTCTGGATAACCAGGATACACTCTAGACTAGTGGTCTGAGCATCCCTGGGGTGAGACCCAAGCATTTTTATGTGTGTTGTATGTTTTTTGTGCTGCCTAGGAGATTCCTAAGTATAGCCAAGCTGACAGTCACTGCTCCCTCCCACACGTGAATGCCAGGGCATCCAGCTGAGCA
The DNA here is from genome assembly GCF_047511655.1 of Castor canadensis. Taxonomy (NCBI): domain Eukaryota; kingdom Metazoa; phylum Chordata; class Mammalia; order Rodentia; family Castoridae; genus Castor; species Castor canadensis. Next base: position 86,615,649 of record NC_133397.1, on the reverse strand, counting down.
CCCTCTGTCTCCTCCTGGAGAGGGCGTTGGTGTGCCACTTTCTCTGGCAACCTCCTCTACTTCCTGCTGATTGTACTTATTACAAAGTTCTTCCTGTTGAGCCCAAATACCACTGCCCTCCCTTCCTGGAGCTCCTACTCATTTCTTCTGTTTTCAGGGTCCACATGGAACAACAGTTCTCATCATTATTATTTTTTAATGAAGAGAGTTCACATTACAATTTGCCATTTTGTTTTTAATTTTTTTGAGACAAGGTCTTGCTATGTAGCCCAGGGTGGCCTTGAACTTGAGATCTTTCTGCCTCTGCCTTCTAAGGACTGGAATCACAGTGCTGAGATTATAAGTGTCTACCACTACACCTGCCTCACAATTCACCATTTCAAAATGTGCAATTCAGTGGCATGTACAGAGTTCACCACATGGTGCAAGCACCAGCTTTCTCTCATTTTACAATTTTTCTTCACCCCAGAGAAACAACCCAAATCTATTAAAGAACAGTTGCTCATTCGCACCACCCTCAACCTTTTTTCTGTCTCTGGATTTCCCGGCTCTATCATATGAAAGGAATCATGTAGTATGTGCCATTTTATCATTGGCTTTCATTTAGCACAATATGTTCAAGGTCAATCCATATTGAAGCATGTATCAGAATTTCTTTCCCTTTTAAAGACTGAATATTTCATTATATGGATATACCATATTTTAAAAAAATTCACCATCAATGGACACTTGGTTGCTTCCACTTTTGACAATTATTAATACATGGGTGTGTGTGTTTCTATATGGACAGAGGCTTTCATTTCTCTTGGGGGTACACCAACATGTAGAATTGCTGGGCCATATGGTAAGTCTAGATTGAGGAACCGCTATACTGTTTTCCACAGGAGCAGCACAGTTCACATTCCCATCAGCAATGTGTGAGATTAGAATTTTTCCATATTCTCACCTTCACTTGTAAGTTTCCATCACATTATTATTTCTAATTAAATCCATGCTAGGGATGCAGTCAGCCTCAGGTGCAGAGGCAGAGTGGTCCTGTCCACTTTCTGGATGTAGGCACAGTGTTCTGTTTTGTAGTGGTTCTAGAGTTCCATGATGCAGGCCACTAGTCACCCCTAGAGAAGACTCACTCAGCCACAGATCCAGGGCTGTCTCCTGGAGTGGCTGCTAGGAACACCCTGAACCCTTGCTTACAGGTATTTTCTAAACTAAAGTAGCTGAAAGCCTTTAGAAAAGCATAAAGCATAGCGTTATTGTCTGGATTTTCCTTGTAGAGACAGATGCTCGCTGTGTCCCAGTCTCACTGACTGTGGGAGGGTTTATAGGTTCCCAGGGAGGAGCTGGGAGAGAAGGACACTTCAAGGTGCCAGACTGGTCACAGGAGAGAAAAAAAGGGGACAAAGAAACTGGTTCCCAAGGCAGAACTGCAACCTTAGATTTGCAGCCAGGCACTTTGTATGCCCATCTGGATTGCTTTAGTCTGAGTGACAAGGAACACACTGCCCAGCCAGTGTGCAGCACCATCCCAACATTCCACCAAATGCAGCCATCAACTCTTATATTTAAGTGACTGTCGTTCATCCCTGTAAGTTGAAATATTGACAGTCTCATGATTTTTCTTTTCCTAAACAGATTATGCCCACAGATTTAGAAGAAAAAAGGAAATGTGATCCACATTTAAATTACCAGTAACCTACCACATGACTCAACAATCTCTCTTCTGGACATATTCCACCCAAAGGAAATGACATCACCACCTCCCAAAGACATCTGTACTCCCATGGTCATTGCAACATTGTTCACAATAGCCAAGATATGGAAAGAGTTTAGGTGTCCAGACTAAGAAAGAAAGGAAATGTGACGAATGAACAATGGAATGCTAGGCAACTGTAAAAAAGGTGATCCAATATGGAGGATAAAATATTGGTTACCAAGGTCAAGGTAGCAGGTGTGCATGTGGGGAGTGGGGCCACGTAGGTCAAAGAATACAAGGTAGAAAATGTGCTGATGAGCAAGTCAACAGACCCAATGTACAACTGAGGTTCACAGCTAGTAAAATCGTACTTGCGTTAGGGGTTTTTGTTTAACAAGTCAATTTTAACTGCTTTTGTTACCCCAAAAAAGTAACTACATGAGATGATGGATATGTTAATTTACCTTACAAAAGTAACAATTTTATTATCTACATGTAACCCATAACACATGCCATAAACCTCAAATATATACAATAAAATTTATTTTACAAATGCTATCAAAGAAGGAAATTATCCCTGTCTAGTAACATATGTCCTAGAAATATTTTCTACTGCACCTTTATGAAAATATTTAGAAAGAATTTTGTCCTAAATAATTTATATAATTTATAGCATTAAAAAATCCATGGTGAACATTTAAAACCCAAATTATATTACATGCATTCGGGTGAATATTAAAGTTTAAGTAAACATCACTCCCTTACAGCTGGGTATCAGTGAGAATCTACAAAGTCAGTACCAACAACATTGGAAAACATTTCTTACAAACAAAACAAGAAAGTTACCTTGATTCTACAGGTAAGTAACCAAATGTATATATTCTTATTGAGTCTGGTGTACCTCACAAGGCCATCTCAGCAGATGCTTCAAACCAGGTACCTGTTTTGAAGAATAAATGGAGCAACCAAACCACTCTAAGCCTTTTCTCTTCAGCTTGTGGCTGTGCATCTTCTCTCTTGTCCTTACCCAATGCTGGAAAGATGAACTATTGGTTTTCCAGACCCAGCTGTTTTCCAATGCTTACTTTGAGTGGATGACCCATTCTCCTCTCAATTGAGCAAAAATCTCAGGGAATGTGCCTCTCCTTGCTCCTGGCTCTTTTCTGAGTTCCTGGAACAATTGTCCAGCTCTTGCTGTTTCCTGCCCAGCCTTGCCTCGCATGTGGAGTCAGGTGACTTCTGACCCTTGTATGGTCACATGCACTGCCCCGATTCCTGGAGGGTACCCTCTGTCACAGAGGTATCTGAGCTGCAGCCAAACAACCTTCTACAGGGATTGAGTAACTCTGACTTGCCACCAGTTTTTGTAACCAAGGCAGGAGTCCAGAGAGCCTGCAGAGATACAGCATTCTGGGCTTAGCTGAAGCATTTGTAACTGATACATTCTGAAGTCCCCACAGTGTAACAAAGAGCTCCTAACACTTGTCATTTAGTGTTTGGGCCATGTTTACAGTTTGGTCATTTCATTTTACTTTGCCCCTGGTAATATACAAGTAAGGTCTCTGGTATTCTTATAAGAAAAGTCCATGGGATAGAATCAAAAGGATTCATTGGTTGAAGTTAGAGCTGTATTTTAGCAAAATGACCAGGCTTCCCTAAGAGGACATGCCAGGAATTGCCTCCGGAACCAAGAATCATGTCATATTCATCACTGAAGACTGAGCTGACAGCCATGGAATGCAAAAATACCAGCAAACACATGTGGGACTGTGCAAAGTGCAGGCATAATAGTCACAGGATTTTTTTTTAGGGGTACTGGGATTTGAACTCTGGGCCTCATGCTTGCTAGGCAGGTGCTCTACCACTGGAACCACTCTGCTTGCCCTGTTTTTGTGTTGAGTTTTTTTTAAATAAGGTTTCATAAACTATTTGCCCAGGCTGGCTTTGAACCGCGTTCCTCCTGATCTCTGCCTCCTGAGTAGTTAGGATTGCAGGAGTGAGCCACTGGCGCCTGGACCTCACAGGACACTTTCAAACGAGAAAATTCCTCATGAACACACTCAGGGCTGACCAGTTCACCTGACAGAGGGGTGGCTCAACTGAACAGGAAAAAAAAAATCCTTCTCAGAACCCACTGACCCAGAAAGCTTTCTTATTTTAACCATTTTGGATGGAGCAATTTCCATTTGGGTCTCATACTACCCTGTCTGCCTCAGCAAAATAAATGGACCATAACTATAAGCTCTCTGATGGCTCAGGGTCATCAAAATGAACATGGAATACCAAGCCTCTTCAGTTCTTCTACCAGTGTTCTATCATTTTTTCTGTCTTTCCTCTGGTCTCTGGGGGTCACCTGTCTCCCCTGGCAGCTGTAGCTCTTGCTCTTCCTGGCAATTCTCCCCAGGGCACCTGAGAGCAAAGGTGGTATCTAGAGTAAAAGGCAGTGCAAGCTCTCTGCCTTCTTAGAAGCTCAGCATGGAGAACTCCATTATCTGTTTTGCTGTGTTTTCCAAACAGGTGAGATGGCCAGAGAGATGGGTTTCTGCCCTGGGCTACCATAATCACGTGCACCAACAGTAACAAGAAGTCGGAATCAAGAGACATCCCTCCCCACCAACCACATGCCAGTCCACACTGAAGTTCTTTATGAATTAATTACCATTGACAGAAAATCGCTGATTAAGGCCATGGTTCCCAAATGTGGCTATGTAGCAGAGTTACTTGGAAAGCAACTATTTTAGTCTGTTTTTTGTTGCTATAACAAAATACTCAAAACTGGGTAATTTATAAAGAAGAGAAATTTTTTGGCTCACGGTTCTGGAGGCTGGAGCGTCCAAGAGCATGGAACCAGCATCTGCTCAGCATCTGGTGAGGGCTTTGTGTTGCATCAGAGCATGGTAGAGGATATCACAGGATGAGACAGAGCAAGTGGGCTCACTTGGGTTTCTCTTCCTTTTATATTTCTCTTCCTCTTACACAAAGGCCATCACAGGGGCTCTTCCTACATGATTCCATCTAAATTTAATCACCTCCCCAAAGCCCTACCTTCAAATACCATCAACATATGAATTTCCAACTCATGAATTTGGGGGATACTTCCAAACCATAGCAGCAACAAAAATACAGACTTCTAGGCCCCTTGGGTAGCTGGAGATTGTGTTATATAGGCACATCTGAAAGGTCTGGAAGGCCAGGTCCAAAAGGAGGCAGATACTTGATTTTGTGTTCTCCTGAAGGCCTCTTAGCAGATGTGGGAAGCAACACGGCAGCCACAAAGATTGTGTGTGCCACTCCGCCCAGCACGCTTGGGAGCGAAGCCATCAATGCACTTTTCAACAGATGCATTCTGATCCCACAAAATGATGCCAGCCACATGATTTGGTTCAAGATTTGTGATCCGTCACCCTCTCCACTCTGGAGAAAGGTGGCAAAGTGACTGTGCAGATATAGTATGTGGCTCCAAGTACCAAACATGGAGAAGACGGAAATAGAGCCAGTGAGGCTCTGTGTACCCCAAGTAAGGCTCTGCCTCTGACGCAGGCCTGCTCACAGCTAATCAAACAAAAAGTTACTCATGGTAAATGTAGAGAAAGGCAAATGATTTGATCCACTGGAGTGTAATGGGATAACAGGATTTATAGCATTTTTGAGACTAAAAATAGCTTAAGAGCCGTCACTTCAGAACTCTGCACTTCACACAGTTTTAACCTGTCCCCCGAACCGGTTCTGTGCTAGCATCATGTGGTTTGAAATTCACTTTCTGCCGTATTGGATTCCATGTGGGTGTTTTTTCCTCCTTCGTTTTCCCTTTTGTTACTTCAAGGGAAAAATAGCCCTGGGAAAGCTTTTATGCTGCCTGCTATTGTTCTGCGTTTAAGGAAAAAAATACAAGCTGCTTAATCTGAGCCTCTAGACCAGGCGACTGACAAATTCCAGAAACTTGAAATCTGTTAAAAATGCCAAAGTAAACGTCTTCAAAACAAAGAAGGCAACTTTGCCTGTTCCTTTCAAGTCAGGGCAAGTTGCACTTCCAGGAGTCACGCTGGACAGAAGCCTGTCCTCAAGTCCTCTGAGAGGTCAAGTACTGAGGCGTCCCTACTCTCATCTGTGCCATCCCCAAAGTGGGTGTGAGCTTAAGATCTTTTTTTAAACTTAATTTTTAAAATTTTGGTAAAATACATAGAAGTCAAATTTACCATCTTAACCATTTCAAAGTGTACATTCAGCAACACTCAACATATTCACACTGTCGTGCAACCATCACCACCATCCAGCCAAAGAACTTCTCCCTCTTCCCAAACACAACCCCTGTGCCCACTAAATACCACCTCTCCATCTGCCATCCCCCATCTCCTGGCGACCACTGTTCTGCTTTCTGACTCTATGACTTTGACCACTCTAGGTCCCCATCTTCATAGAATCATACAAAGTATTTGTCCTTGTGTGGCCAGCTTCTTTCACTTATCATAGTGTCCTTAAGATTCATCCATGTTGTAGTCTGTGCCAGACTTTCCTTCATTGTTAAAGCTCAAAAATATTGCTGTGTGCATATACCACATGTGCTCAATTAACTTTTTCATTCAAAAGATGATCCTATAGCTCTCTTCAACCTGCCAGTGTGTCCTGGGTTCCATGTTTGTTTTCAATAAACAAAAACTGTCTAGGCCAACGATTTAGCAGGACAGGAGGTCCAGTGCATAGTTACAAGGGCCAGTTTCCCCTGCACACACACACATATCACACACATCTCCTGGGTCTATGGCACGGACCCTGGCATTAGAGCAGGCAAAATTCTAGGATTGGAGACAGCTACAGGAAAGAGCACCAGGGTTTGGGGCATTCTCTACCTTGTGGAGGGGTTGTGAGAAACCTTGCAGAAAACAGATAACTTAGTTTAAGTTTTCAAAATGGTCATTGCTGCATAAGAATCCCCAGTTTCCGCAGTGAAGCAAAGACCAAGCCTGCATCTTGTGTAAGGTAACATGGGGTGCTCAGTCTATGACAAACTCAAACATGCCCCACTTTGCTATATTAAATCCTGTGTGTCTTATTCCCTTACTCTTCTCTACTTGCTGGACAATTAAGACTTGATTATGTATTTTAAAACGACAGCTGAAGAAAGGCTAACAAAAGCCCTTCCCGTTTTTCAGGTTCACTAAAATATGAAGACATTTGTGTCCTTAAGCCCTGTGGCACCATGGGCAGGCACAACAGGGAGGAACAGGCAGGTGTAGCCCTTGGGTAAGTGGCAGTGGTTAGGACATTACCCGCACCATACAACACACTGGACCTGGTTACTGTGCAAACCTAACCCACTCATGAACGAATCCTACTGAATTATTATAAAGTGAAACACATTATATTATAATTATAGTACATATTTACAGATGGCATAAAAAAGTAAAATGGCATTCAAACAAAATGTAAAGAATAGGACAAATGACATCAATTTAAAAAACAATATTGCTGGGGTGGTATATATTTTGGGTGGAATTTTGTGTGCATATCTCCATAATTGTGTAATTTAAAGACAGGTTAAAATGGGGGGATACATTTACACAGTACTCTTGTGAGATTTAATATTGTATTGGGAAAATGAGTCATATCATAAAATTCTTAAGATAGGTGTCCTTATTGTATACTCAAAGAGATTTTGATTGGTATCCATTCATTCATTAATTTTTTCATGCACTGAACCAGTATGTCTTTGGAACTTTCCAGAACATAATCTGCTAGTTGGAATAGATATGTGGATGAATGATAAATGGTACTAGTCTTGACTTCGGCAGATAAAAGAACAAATCTTTCTGGGCCTCTCATCCAGTATTTACCTACAGAATGAGCCAGTAAGAAGTCACTGGAAGTCCTGAGGCTGGCCAGTAGATTCTAGATGTTTCTAGAAACTTCTTTTGAGAAAGGAATTTGTAAATAGCCTGCCTCAGCAGGGAAGGGGAGACAAATATTAATGAAATCCTAGAAAATACATTGTCTCCTTCTTTGATGCTTCTTTGAGGCTTTGAATCCATGGTAGTTACTCTTAAGCAAAAGGAAATTTTGTTACTGTGATTTCCATTTTACCAATGAGGAGACAGAAGGTCAGACAGATGAAGTAATTTATGGTGATAATGACTAACATATGAATACTTCCTAGGTTTCAGGCACTGTTATAGGTACTTTAAAATATTTTATTTCATTTGATCATGTTAGAGACCCTGTGAGCCCTTTGCACAGACGAAGTAACTGAGGCATGGTGAGATTCACTCATATCACAATTACCAGTGGGATAGTTAATTTCATGTGTCAGTTTGGCTGGGCTAAGGGATTGGTCAAGCATTATTTCTGGGTCACAGATATGTCACAGATACGTGACAGAATCTTTGCAATTCAGCATTTGGATCAGTAGACTAAATAAAGAAGATGCTCTCACCAACGTGAGTGGGCATCATCCAATCTGCTGAAGGCTAGAATAGTACACAAAGGCAGAAGAAGGGCAAATTTTCTCTCCTTCTTGAGCTGGGACATCAGAGCTGTTCTCAAACTCTCAGCTTCAGCCTGGGAATCCCATCATTGGCTGCTCTGGTTCTCAGGCTTTGAATGTGGCCTAATTACATCACCAGCTTTCTTAGTTCTCCAGCTGGCAGAGGTAGATTGTGGTACTTCCCAGCTTCCAAAATCATGTGAGCCAGTTTTCATAATAAATCCACTGTTGTATATCAGTATATATCCTATTGATTCTGTTTCTCAGGAGCACCCTAGCTAATATAACTACTTAGTGGCAGAGTAGGATTCTGTTTAAGAAATCTGGCTTCACCCTGAGGTCAGCACCAACCCATGTTCTTCAGCTATAGGAAGCACACTGATGACTCTCTTTTTTGCTGTTTTTGGTTTTGGTTTTTTTTTTTGAGATGGGATCTTGATATGTAACTCAGGCTGGACTCACACTTGCTATGTATCCCAGGGTTCCCTGGCTCAGCCTCCTAAGTGCCGGAATTCTGATGACCATCATACAGATCAGACATACTTGCCAGTGACTGTTTTCAATACCAATTAATTTTTCACTACTCAAGCTACTACTTTATAAGGAAAGTTCCTCCATTGCTATTCAATGATACTTAACTTAACTGAAATAATCGCCTTACATGTTTGCTGTAGTTATTGTTGTATTTCCAAGACCGTATATACTGCCTGAAATACTTGCAGGGAATGTGTAAATGAATAGAGGCAGATATCTGTCTTCTCCCAAAGTGTCTGCAAGTTGAAGACCTACTCCAGAGTAGAAAGAGGTTTCTTATGGAGCCAGGAGACTTTCAGTGTCTAACGAAAAAAAGAGGGGTTTCCCAGTGCAAGTTGGAAATTGTCTTTTAACATGCAAAGACCCTTGTAGTGTTTCAAAGGGTAAATGTCGACCAGGCTGAGGACAAGAGGGAATCTTTAGGGGAGAAAGGCTGGAGCTGGGGAGCTTTGTGAGTGGGACCAGCTTGAATATGGGATATGCTAAGGGAGTAAGCAGAAGGGATCAGCCCCACATAGGGCCTTCAGGCAGGGCTGGCAAACTCTTCCTCTAAAGGGGCAGATAATATTTTTGGTTTTGTGAATCACTGTAGTGGGGAGGCAGCCAAAGATAATACAAATGGGCATGGCCATGTTCCCATAAAACTTTATTTATAAAATCAGGCTGTTGATGAGATGCAGCCTATAGGTAGGAGTTCACTGGATCCTGATTTAGAGCATGGGGGTTGAAATCTGGGTGTCTGGCAGGACACCCAAGCCCACCTAGAGGGAGGTTACCAGAATAGTAGGAAGCAAGAGTTGTTGACCTTGGGCTTGAATGAAGTAGAACCTGACTCCTTCAAAGTTCAACGCACTACCAGAGGTCACTCAGATAAAATTCACCGGAGAAGAAGGAAGGGTTGGCTCTTCACAGGAATCATCTGGAGGGACCTGAAGCTTTGATGTTTGCCACCAGTTGCTGCTGGTGTCTGTATAACCACTCACACTACAGTGTTACTGCGGTGTGTGTTGAATGACAAAGGGTGAGGAAGAGGAACAGACTGATCCATGGCATCCTTGGGTTGAGAAACACAGTGGCATCTGTTAGAGACAACGTGGGACTCCCTTGACCTTAACACAACAGAACATGTATCACCCACATGTTGTTCTACTCCCAGAAGATACCCTGGACAACCTCCTGCTATTGAGTGGTTGCCTGGGTAAGCTTTCACCCAGGTATAAAAAATAAAAACATCTGAATAGCTGAAGAGCCAATAAGAAAATAAGGACTCTGTATAAATCAAATACCAAGAGGGAGTAGGGTTCTTTGGAGGAAACAAGACCGAAGTTAGTGAGTGCTCTCTTGGAAGGTGAACCCTGATGACAATGCCTCTGACATGAAGGCTGTGGGGCTGGGGTAGAAGGCAACACATAAAGCCTGTTCCTTGTAGGGAGTCTTAAATAGGAGACCCCTGCATATAAGAAGGAATAGAAGTAAAATAGCCTTTCAACGTAGTCATAACCACAAACTGGCCTGAAAACAAATTTTAGGCCTAAATTCCTACTACATGATTTGAAAATCCTTAAGCGATAATGTCAAGAGGTTTCAGGTAGAAAGCACTTGGATACACAACAGAACAAACACTAATTCTCTTTAGAGGAAAGTAACTTTAACCCAGGTTTCAAAAAAGTTCTCACAGATCAAGCTCCAAGGAATAGGAGCCCAGTCAAAATTCACATGTTCAAGGAGCAAGGACACTATGCGTGAGATGCAACAGAAACAGTAGAAAGCGAAATCAGATTCACAAGGACTTCAGATATTGAGAATATCATACATAAAACTATAAAATCAATATTTTAATACATTTAAAGATATAAACATGAGGCTTGAAAACAAAAGCAAGAAACAAAGGATTTATTTTTTTAAAGGACCAAGCAATTTTGAAAGTTTGAAAAAGAAAAAGAATTTTTCGGATAAGAATAAAATAATTTAACGTTTAAAAACTCAATTAGACCACACACTTAAAATTAATTTGATACACAGGTGTAATGAGCCTTAGTAAAATTGAAAATTGATCTGAAGAAATTATCCAGTTGGCAGAATACAGAGACAAAAAAATGGAAAATATAAAGGAGGAGGGAAATCTGACAGAGTGCACACAGGGAAGACTAGGAAGAGATATTAGAGAGAGTGAGGAACAGGAAGTATTGAAAATGAAAATTCCAAAAATGTATATAAAATACCAATTCTTAGACTCAAGAATTTCAGCAATCCTAGGAGGAATAAAGAGAAGTGATCTACTCCTAGAGCCAATCAGCATGAAACTGTTGACTAGAAAGACAAGGAGATGATCTTAAATGCAGCCAGTAAAGAAGGAGCAACACCTGGATTGGCAGTACACAAGCATAACAGAAGCCAGATGGTGGGAAAATACAGATGGCTCCCAACTTAATGTGGTTTGACTTAATCTATTTTGACTTTTTGATGGTGAAACCTTACCCAGGCAACCACTTTGTTTTTCACTTTCAGTACTATATGCAATATATTACATGAGATATGAAACATTTTTTATAATATAGGCACTGTGTTAGGCAATTTTGCCCAATTGTAGGCTGATACAAGTGTTCTGAACATGTTTAAGGTAGACTAGGCTAAGCTATGATATTCATTAGGTGCAATGTATTACATTTTCAATTTATGACATTTTCTTTTCTTCTCTTTTTTTGGTGGTACTGGGGTTGAACACAGGGCCTCACACTGCTATGCAGGTGCTCTGCCACTTGAGCCACTCACCCAGCCCTTTTTCATGTTGAGTATTTTTGAGATATGGTCTTGTGAACTATTTGCCAGGGCTGGCTTTGAAGTTCAATACTCCTGCTCTCTGCCTCCCAAGTAGCTAGAATTACAGGTGTGAGCTACATGGGCTTATTGGGCTATAATTGCATCATAACTTTAATAAATTGAGAGAACATACCATCATCCTAGAATTTTTTTACCTTGTAAGGATGACTTTCAAGAACTAAGATAAAATAGGTATTTCAGATGAAAAAGATTGTCACTAACAATCTGTCACTAAAATACATTCTAAATGATATTCTTCAGGCAAAGGAAAATTATCCCATATAGGAATTCTGGGAAACAAGAAGAAATGATAGAAAAAGATATAGTGTTTAATTTTTTTGCAATGCTGGGTAACAAAAACATGTAAATAATAAATTATTCCAAGGTCCTTGTTGGAATAAAGTTACTAATATTAAACTATGTTAGGTACACATAGTAAAATACTAGAGTAATTATTCAAATAAGAAGCACAGAGAGTGTAAGTTCAAAGTAGTAGGGGAAAAATGTAATGAAGAGAAAGAAAAATCCAAGGATGGTAGGAAAGGGCAAAAAGTAGTAGAAAAAGCAGGGCAAATACCAACTATAGAATAAAATAGTAAAATATTAAAATGCTTACGTAATCATAATAAATGTATAGACTAATCTATCCAGGTTATAAAATGATCAACAGACAGGAATCTTTTTAATCTAGCAAATGTTGATTGTAAGAACCTGTCTGAAATGTAAGAATAGAAAACTTGAAAGTAAGGAGGAAAAACAAGTACAATGTAAATACTAAGAAATCTGTTATACCTCTATTAATATCAGGTAGATAAACTTAAAGGCAGTAAGTATAACTTAGCTTACAAGTATAACATAGAAATAATAAAGGGTCATAAAAAAGGATAAAAATTTCAACTCACTTTAAAGAAATAATTCCTAAACTTATATGTGCCCAATAATACAGCCTCAAAATATATAAAGCAAAAATATACTAAACCTCAAAGGGAAACTGACTGTCACAACCAGACATTTTTGACAGATCTCATTTCATAACTGACATATAATTAGGATATATAAACAGAGCAGCATGGACTAATGGACATATCTTGAATATTGTACCCAGTAATGGAAGAATAAACATTTTTTTAGGTACACATAAAGAAATTTTGATCATCTGGGAGTTGCTTTTTTGGGATTGGAGTAGACTGTTTTTTCAGTCTTTCTAACAGAGAATTTTGAGCAACCATTTCAAATTCAACTAGCTGTTGAGTGACCAAATATTACATTGGCTACAAAATAAATTAATTCACCTGTAAATTATTGCCTTTAGAATGGTGTGCCTTATGTCATAAAAGAAAATAACTGTTTTCTCTAGGTTAGATTGAGATCCCTGGACTGAGCAAATAAAGAAACAGCAAATAAATAACACAGAACCTGTAACATCCATTCATCTCATAATAGCCATTGAGAATCTAGATAAAAGATGTACTTTCCTCAAATTTTGCATAATAATTTGTTACTGGCTACAAGGTCAGTATAAATAGAGTAAAAATCACTACACAAAGTTTTACAGATGTGTCAATGTCTGGTATACAACAGCACATAATAAATATTTCTGTATAATTGGATGAATAAATAAATGAAGATGCTACACTATTATTAGGTGTTTTGCTTTCCCTTGTGACACTACAATAGTTCCTAATATTTTGTGACATATATTCTATTTGGCATGCGAGCAATCTAGTCAGCGGGTGTTCAGGTTCAGACATGTATTTCAAAAAGAAAGCACTCAATGTCTGTGCTGCTTTCCTGTGCTGCAATGCGAGTTTAACTCTGTCTGAGATTACTGGACAAGGAGATGCCTTCTGGACATATCTGGGCCCACTGACAGGCAAAGCCTGCTGGGAAGAGCAGAAGGAGGGTAGATAAAAGAAAAATAAACTCAGCTCTCCTGCCCTCCCATTTTTTTACAGGGAGGAGAGAGAAACCACACAGCAAACAAGTGACTCATGAGTAGCCTGTTCTTGACAAACTGTGTCAGGAATGTCCAAGAAGAAAAGCAGAAGATAGGCAAGAACCCTTTGCTCTTTTCTCCATCTTGGTCTCAACTTCTTTGTCACATTGCTCACTCCAGTTTTCTTCTTTCTGTCTCACTGATGGTACAACTAGGGTCTAGGAAAGTGTGTGGTCAGACAGCAGGGATCCATGCAAGAGGATAGCACTGTTCCTCTATCCATTCATAAAGGAAGAACACTGATATGGTGATGGAGGCTCACACTAGGCAGTCAGCCTTAGAGGAGGGTCCCAGGCTGGAATTTAAATCAATGAAGAGGGAAGCAGCAGCAGGTATGAGGATCAGAATCCAGGCAAGCACTAGCTGGAGGCAGCTCAAGGCTTTCCTCTGAGCTCTGCTCTAGGTATGGCTTTCCAGAAATCTGAGAGTCTGGTCCAAACACAAGTGGCCTTGTTCCCAAAGCCAGCAGTTGTCCTTCCTGGACAGAGCAACTTCAATTTCTGCATCAACTGGAAGCATGATCTCTTCAGTGTGGGATGGAGATTCAGGCAATAACACCAGGTACTTGGAACTTCCCCTTTTCTAGAGTATTCTCTGAGATGAGGTCAAGGGATTGGGTTTTTGATTAGGGTCCTGAGTGTTTTCACAGCTTATTTTCTAATCTTAGAAGTCATGGTGGTGGTGACTGGTGTGACAGGCACCTAAGTTAAGCAAAGGTGTTCTACAAAGTAAAAGATGTCAGTAGTCTCTGGTCAGAGAACCAGGTGGACTGTGTGAGCAGCCCGCAGGGGTGGGAAATAATAGTCTAGGAACACATGTCAGGCAATTAGGGTGACAGCACCCCCCCTAAGCAAACAGGGGGCCAGGCTTTGCCCTTGTACACAGAGAAAGTAGAACATCTGTTCAGAGGATAACAGTGGCTTGTGCGAGTGGAGCAACATGTGTTCTCTCATAGGCTCCCAATATCTTGGCACAGAGAACAGATTTTTAGTTGGTTCAGGGTTCTTATGTCCAAGACTATCCAGTTTAAGTAATTACCCTGTGTTTGCAGTTTCCAAGGTGTGGTTTGGTGACTCCTGGGGTGCTCATGACCATTTCAGTGAGTCTACAAAATCAAAACTAGTTTAATTACAACACTAAGACATTATTTGTCTTTTTCAATCTAATTTTCTAACTAATACACAGAGGTTACTGAAGTGTGATGTCTGCCTTCTGGGAGGCCAGACATTAAAGAGATTTGCAAAAACTAAAGCAAGCCACTGTTCTCACTAAATTACATGGCTTTGGGAAACACTATTTTTATGTTTAAATGCAATGCACTTACTCTCATTACTTTAAAAAGAATTAATAAACATAAAATGTTCTCACTTTTAATTTCTAGCATGGTAAATATCCACAGCTATAACATAACCCACATAAACAAAAAGTCTTTAGAATCCTTAATAGTTTTTTGTTTGTTTGAGACAGGGTTTTTTTATGTGGCTTTGAACTCACAATCCTCTTGCCTCAGCCTTCGTAGTGCTAGGATTACAGACACGCATCACCATGCTCTACTCCCCTTAATACTTTTTAAGAAGATAAAGGGGTTTGAGATCAGCTGCCTCATATTTTCACCATAATCCTTGATTATGAACCCTAACACTTAGAGGAAACACTTAGTAGTCACTTTATAGGAATAACAGTCAGGTATGCCTACAACTTCAGCACCGAATCAGGAGGATCACAAATTCAAGGCAGCATGAGCTACATCATGGAGACCCTGCTTCAAGAAAACAAACAAAAGACTATGAGAATCCTGTGGTACATTTTTGGTTATGTAAAAGTAAGAGCAATAGAAAAGCCTTGGGAAGCAGTTTTCAATGTTGGTTTTTTTTTTTTTTTTTTTTTTTTTTGTGCCTCAGAAATGGCTACATAGTTTCAAAGCCAGACACTTCATATATGCCCTAAATCAGGGTTCTTAGGGAGTTATTTATTCCTGGGAGTTGTTGGCTGATCAAACGGGAACTCGTTATGATTAAATGCTGCAGAGGCTTTCTTTATACCCTTATAGGAAGCACAGAATCTTACTATATGACACTATTTTGGAAAATGCCAAGGGCATTTGTTAGCATTCTGACTATACTCCTAATATTTTATTTCGATCAGCTACTAAGGTCTAGGTTTTAAGGTAATTTGATAAACTAAAACAATAACCACAGAATGTTTTTCTGACATTCAGGATGAGCTTCTTTCCTACACAAGCAACACACAAATCACCAAGCCAAGAAAAATAAAAGGTATCCCATATGTGCTCTGAATTATTTATAACTTCCAAAGAAATATGATGCTAACTCAATAATGTAAATCAACCAAATTCCCACTAACCAAGCATCAAGTTACTGATATATCAAATGCAATACTCATTCCATCTTCACATCTCAGCACAGTATTTTCACAACTCAACTATGCTGTCATTTAGATTTCAAATGCTCCCCAAAGACCTTAGTGTAAAAGGCATAGTTCCCAGAATGGTGCTATTGGATGGTAGTAGAAACTCTAAGAGGTGGGGACTTGTAGGAGGTCTTCCTCTTTGATGATTGGTTGGTTGGCTGGTTTGGTGAAAGCCTCAAAGAACTCATTCCCTCAAAGGGGATTGTAGGATCTTGGTCTATTCCTTTTTTTCTTTTATATCCTGGTTCTACTATACACTCCCTGCCATGTGCCTCATCATAGGCAACCTGGATGAACAATCATTCACTGAAACCTCCAAAACTGTGAGCCAAAATAAACCTTCTCACCATATAAGTTGATTACCTCAGGTATTTGTCACAGTAACAGAAATCTGGCTAACACATCTAGTCTCAATGTGGTAGAAATGTTTTCATTCATTTCGGGTATTTCATAAGTGTTGAATTGTGTTCAGCCCAGATTCAGCTGTGTGACAAATTATTATGTGCTTCTGGTTCAATGCTTGCTTTCATGGAGGATACTGTGTATTATGAGAGAGAGGAGAGAGAGAGAGAGAGAGAGAGAGAGAGAGAGAGAGAGAGAGAGAGAAAGGAAGGAAGGAGGAGGAGGAGAAGGAGGAAAGAGTCAAGAGAGAAGGGAGGGAACAGAGAGAAAAGAGACAGAGGCAGAGAGAGATAGAAAGAAAGAGACAGAGAAAGGAGAGACAGAAGGTAATCATACCATGCGATTAAATCAGGAAGTTCTATATGAATTACATACATGAAAGAAGTCATTAAGCTCCCAGATAGAAAAGACTAAATAACAATGGTCAAATGACACAGAGAAAATATTTGAACAAAAATGTCTTCATCATCATGTAAAATTGGTCCAGTTATATTTAAATATTCAACTCTTGAGCCAGGCATGGTGGCACAAGCCTATAATCTCAGTTACTCAGCAAGTAGAGGCAAGAAGATCAGAAGTTTGAGGCCAGTCCCATTAGAGTGAGACCCTGTTCCAAAAACAAAACAAAAAATAAAAGTACTGGGGGTATAGTTCAGGTGGTAGGACACTTGCCTGCCAGGTGTAAGGCCCTCGGCTCAAAATCCAGTACCACAAAAAAAAAAAACTGTTATATAGTAGGAGAAAAGATAGAAAAGTTATTTAAAGTCATTCACATGCCATTCTTAACCACTAGATGTACTTCCCCATCAGAAGCTAGTGATGGGAAGAGGGAAGGTAAAAGAAGAAAGTTAAGAAGGTGAATATGGTTGATGTACTTTCTATACAAGAATGAATATAGAAATTTTAACCTATTGAAATCACCATAAGAAGGGGACTAAAGTAGAAAGAAGAAAAATAGTGAGGATGAACCAATTCAGGTTATAATACATATACACATGGAAATGCCACAAAGAAATACCCTGTATAGTTATCTTAAACAAAAATGTCAGTTTTTTTTTCAAAAACAGAAAACAGGAAGGCAAAACAAGTGCTGTCTGGGGAGTTGGTACCAGTAGGAGGGGGGAGGATATAAGAAAAGGGTGTAAGAGGGTGAATATGGTAGAAATATTATGTACTATGTATGAAAATGGAAAAATGAGACCTGTTGAAACTATTCCAGGAATGGGAATCTATAAAAGAGAATGATGGAGGGAATGAATTCAACTATGATATATTGTAAGAACTTTTGATAATATCACAATTAACCCCTAGTTCAACAATAACATGATAATTAAAAAAAGAAGGAAACAAAAAGAAGTTAGTGATAGGCTTCATACCCAACTAGTATGTCAAGAAAGCAAACGGTGCACTGAACACAGGTTACAGATGCATGGGTCATAGTTGGGGTGGGTGGTTGTAGCCACTGATATGAGCTTCTGTCTACCTACCAGGATCTCTCTCTCTCTGAAACACAATATAAGTGCAGAAAGGGCTCATGAGTAACCATGGGGGGCAAGCAACCAACCAGCCATCACACTGTGCAACAGAAAGCAGAATTTGGCAGCCATGGCCCCCTTCTGGTGGAATGGAGCTCACATCGCTGAGCATAGGTCACATTAAGTGTATGTGGCACCCAAGCACGTGGGATAAATATTCACTGTGGTAAGTGACAGGAGGCCGTGAACCAAGTCCCTTTTACTCTCTCTCTTGCTTGGGGGGCATGCAATTTCAAAACAGGCTGTTAAAGCATCAAATCACCCAGAGAGACTGGTGGCTGCCATTGTTACACTGCTGAGCACATGCTGTGGTCCCAACAGACATGTTAATAACCTCATCAGAGACACACTGCCCTATACAAGCTGTTACTAAGGCTGCTAAAAGGATAAGTAGATAGTCACATGGATCCCAAATATCTGCCATTTCTAGGACATAAAGTAGGGAGGTGCACACAGTGACCCATAAAAATATCTCATTAACAGCAACTGACCCAGGCACAGTCCTCAAGCCTATACTCCAAGATACTTGGGAGGCGGAGACCTAGAGGATCGTGGTTTGAAGCCAACTTGGGCAAAAAAATTCTTGAGCTCCCCCGCAACCATCTCAACCAATGGCATCTGTCATTCCAGCTATGTAGGTAAGCACAAATAGGATCTCAGTCCAGGAAAGTACAGGCATAGAGTGAGACCCTATCTCAAAAACTAGCATGATCAAAAGGGCTGGGGATGTGGCCAAGTGGTAGAGCCTAGAAAACACAAAGTTCCACCTCTAGTTCTGCTCCCCACCACACCAAAAGAGTAATTTTTCTGCACCTTTCCCCATTGTACTTCAAGTCAAACTGACCATGTGCAAAGCCAAATCCTATACGTATTACAGGTGTTATGAAAAAGACATAGGAGTGTGCTAACTTGGTGAAAAATAAATATGCTTATTGTAAGTGCAAACAATTTGGGCCAACCTGAAAGGCTCTTCTTATGTTACCAAAGACTCAAGAAGGTGTTGTATGACTGTCAGTGCATTACCATGACCTGCCCCACTACCTCACCATCCACACCAGTCCTGGCCATTCACAAGCTCTCCACCTGGCCTCTGCACTGACAGGATATGGTTAACACCAGTCCTGGATCTAAAATAAAAATGAAACGGAAAGGCACTGGAAGCTCTCAATGTAGCTTTTCAGACAAAAGCAGAAGTTAAAAACAACCCTGGGAACATCAGCTGTTTCTGATTTAAAGAAAAATGTAACTCAGTAAATATTACCAAAAATGCCCAAACAAATCCACATCTACTGAATGACTGAACTTAAGTCATGAAAGCCAGACCCTTTTCTTACAGTCTGTCTGAGGAGGTCTTGGGTGACAAAACCAATGTTTGTGAACTATGCATCTACTTAGGTAGAAATTCTGGCTCTAATTGTCTGTATTAGGTCATTTTCAGTTGCTATAACAAAAAAAGTGGTTTATCTAGCTCCCAGTTTTAGAGTCTGAAAGTCCAAGGAGAGGTGGTCCCATCCGCTTAGCCTCTGGAGAGGGTTCCTCTGACTACATCACAACATGGCAGAGAGCAGAAAGGGAATCAGTTGTGCACAGAAGGAACCAAAACAATCTGTTTTTGTGAGAACTAACTCATTACTTGAGATCATGATTAATTCTTTCCAAGGACATAAGCCACCATGACTTACCCACCTTCCACTAGGTCCCACCTCTAAAAGGTTCCACCACCTCAACACTGCCACACTAGGGACCAGTGAACCTTTGAGGACATTCCAACCATCTCCAATCCACAGCATCTTCCTTGATTGAGATGTGCCCTTCTAATCTTTTCCTTTTACCACTCACTGGCTTCCACTGGCTTGTGGGAATGCTGTGACCAAAGTTCCTTATCATGGACTGTCTACATTCTGTTTTTAATAAATCTTTGTCAATCTAAATTTTTGTGATTTTTTTGACAGCAAGTAACTTAAGTATTACATATATACATACACATGTATGTATAAGTATATACACATTCTTTTTTTCCTAGTACATGTGCAGTTCAGTACAGATCTTGAATACACACACAAAAAAATGTGACAAATGCTGCTGCTGTCTTCCCTAGTATCCTGGGGTTAGGAAACCATGAGATGGTGCAGAGCACCATCAAGGTGCTAGACCCAGAAAATGTGCCCCAAGGCTTTTAAATCTGTTGTGAAAATGCCAAGTATTTGCCAAGCATTGCACAAAGAAAACAAGGTAGAATACAAGTTAAGGACACATCGCTCAATTCAGGAGGGCTGATTCAGAACTTGTAGAAGAGGTCCTCAGGTGTGTGATCTAATCTTACACTTTTCCTGCACTGGCCTCTCTCTTGAGTCCAGACTCCTGTGACACCTGCCCCCTCCCATTGCTTCTTGGTTGACACACAGTTCTCAAGGTTCACAGGCCCAAACTGGAACTTTGGATCTTCCTTGCCAAAACCTGTCCCTCCTCTCCTTCCCATCCCTTGTGTTTCTCATCTTAGGAAAGGACACCTCCATTCTCCCCTCCACCACCACCACATCCTATCCATCACAATTCTGTTAATTCTATCTTCAAAGTCTACTTCGTCCTCATCCCCAGTTCCCATTTACACTCACTATCCAGCAGAAGCTACCACACTGACCTTCAGCCAAAAGTTTTCCAGGTTGCTTCCCTGAGTTGTCTCTACCTCTCTCTTCAACACAGCTCCCAAGGGTAGTCATGGTAATATTTAAGAATTGTCAGTCAGGCCACTCTCCAGC
Organism: Castor canadensis; assembly: GCF_047511655.1. Taxonomy (NCBI): domain Eukaryota; kingdom Metazoa; phylum Chordata; class Mammalia; order Rodentia; family Castoridae; genus Castor; species Castor canadensis. The sequence goes on along the minus strand of NC_133397.1, from coordinate 86,595,002 downwards.
TCAGAACCCCTAGTATGATACTCTTCACCAAAAGGAACTGGGTGGATTCCAGGGCTGGTGAAGGAACAGGACCACAAAGACAGGAGTGCTCAAAGAACAATGGAACATGTCAAAAGTCAGCCCCAAAGGGCTCCCAATGGACAGGAATTGGACAGTCTGAGCCTCACTGTTGTAATTATTATCCACAGAATAAAAGTGGAACCTACAATCTATACAGATGCAAAGGCATGAAGGAATGAATGAGTGAGTGAATGCATGAACGAACAGTGGAGAAGGAAGCTCCATCCTTCAAGTGAACTGCTAAGTGCAGAAGGAATGGTGGAGTTAGAAACTTACCATTTGGCGGCCACCGTAGTGCAATGTTTCAACCAGGAAGCATTAATGACTATTAAGATTAGTGCGAGAAGGCTGAATGAGAACCAGTATATTTATATAGTCTCAAAATATCTCCCACAAGATCCTTATTCATTTAAAGGAAAAAACAATTCAGTGGAGAAACCTGGCAGATATTTCCTTAATGGAATGATCCAGGGAGCTAATCAACAGCATAGTCTCTGAGTACTGCATTACTCTGTGATACTCCTGCCAAAAGTACCTAATCTACATGTAATTGGTAGAACACAAAAGACAAACCCCAATTGAGGGTCATTCTGTGAAGTAAGGGCCTGTAGTCTCCCAAAGTGTCCAGGTCATAAAAAACAAGAGAAGATTTAGGAACAAGACAGAAGAGACTAAAGTCCCTAAGATAAGGAAATGCCACATGGATGCTGGATCCACTGGGGACATTACTGGGACAATCTATGATTTCCAATGGGGTGTGAGGATTAGAAATCCTGTCCCAATGTTAGCTGCCACCTTCTGATGACACATAGGAAAGTGTCCTTAGGCCACATTGCAGCAACAAACTTCAAATGGTTTAGTGAAAACCAGCAACAGGTGTGTAAGTAGAAGGTAAAGGCAGTCACATGGTACCAGGAATTCTTAGGGAAGCATATAAGGAACCTAGTTGTACTATTCTTGCAACTTTTCTCTAAGTGTGAAATGTTTTTTAAAAATGTAAAAATCAATCAGCTAACCTTCACTGTGGCAAAATGCTAGGAGGGCAAATGGGCCCTTGTAACTCCAACCCCGCCTCTAGTCACAAGTGTCCTCTCTACTCACAGTGTTTTTATGTGCTGCTCCCTCTGTGTGGAAAACTCTCTCTGCCTCCTGTGAATCACAGATTCCTAAGTCCTATCTGACACTCAGGTCTCCATTCAAACATCACTTCTTTAGAAAGGCCATCAGATGCCCTCTGACAAGGTCATACTCATACATCATACAGTGATGTATGGATGATCCACGCCACGGCCTGTCTCCCCCACTATAAGCTCCAGATTCTACTTGCCTCATCATTTTGAACTCCCAGGGCCAAAGGCCATTCTTAATAAAAATCAAACAAACAAACATCTCAACTGTAGAGACCTGACCCGCTTCCACTCTTGGTGGCTGTAGTCTTTCAACAAACAATTGGATTTCATTATTTTACTCCGACACCTGATTTTTCTCAAGACTTTGACCTAGCAACCTTACTGAATTTTACCAAACATGTTACTGTTTCAGGAAAAGTGACCCCATGAAGGATGAGGGCTTCTATATTTAAATCCAAACAAACAGGACAAACAAGTATGCGGACATGTGAAACAGTGACCCTTAATGACTTAAAACAACTGATGATGGTAATTAGGGCTATGTTCATAGTACAGAGAAGATGATTTTAAAAAAAAGTAAAGTAGGGAGTAATTAATTTCACAGAATAGTCACACTGGGACCTATTGTGGGATCTGACATTAAAGATGTATTTCTTTTCTTAATTAACTTTTACGTGCAGTCCTGGGGGGCCTTTGTAGCTCTCCACCACCTTCTCCAGAACAGCTCCTTGAGCAGCAGGCCTAACTCTTCCAGGCCAGACAAGCAGAGACCCAGAAATAGACACCCACACAGTCAACCTTTAGTCAACCAATGCTTTTCCTGTGCAGGGAGAAAATTAAAGTAATTGACACCAACAAGCATGCATGTTGGAAGTAGTAAGTTTTTCTCTGCAGTTTTCAAGCTACAAAGCATGAGAGAGAGAATTCAACAAAGAGAAAGGCAAGAGATCCAAGTTCAAGTTTAAACACAACTACCACCTACCAGCTCAGTCTTCCTTGTCACAGTTTCAAATGATCCCTGAAGGATGAGATGGAGGCAGAAGGCCTGTGACTTTTAAGGTGAGAATTCCAAAAGTTGCAGCAAAAGCCAGATAGGAAGCAGAAAAGAGAACATGGGTCCTCTTCCCCTGATCTTACCCTGTCTTTTTGTCTAGGCCTATCATACAAACAAATTAACACTGAACAAATTATGCTTTTTTTAAAACCTACATTAGGGTCGGGGATGTCGCTCAATGGTACAGCATTTGTCTAGTGAAGAAGGCTATGGGTTCAATGATGTGTGGGTGGGGAAGCAGGAAGAGAGAGAGAAGAAAAAACCTACATAATTTCATCCTCTTGAAAAGGATGTATGAGAACTAGATTTCCAACCGCTTATAACTGATAATGGGCAAATACGCAGTTAGGGCACTATGCGAGATGCAGCTTATACATCACAAAACAAGCAGGAGATATTTCTGCGAGGCAAAGCAGTCACCTGGTGAGATGCAGAAGGAAATCAACACTGTGGAATGAAATGTAGCCTCCCTGGAATAGACGCTAATTGCACAGACACTCGCTGGGCTGGGAATCAAGGTCCCGGCACTGGTCTGTTCTGGCCTGTCCCACCTTGGTGAGCATAGACCCAGGATGCCCAATGACCACATCCAAGAGCAGCCACCATGCCGATGGTTCACCCAGATGCCTCTCCCAGTGGCAGTTTCCTGGGAGCTGGAACAGAGACTCTGACTTCTATGTCCCTGCCACCCATCCACAGAGGACTGGGCAGATGTTTTCAAGGAGTGGCAAGCTCGGGGGGGGGGTCTCAGAGCATGACATCTTAATCTGTGCTGGACATCCTGTCCTTTTCCTGGATATCATACTAAAGTCTACGGATCTCTACCACTGTGGATCACCTGCCCCACCAATTCACCCAGGTGCCCTTTTACTGTTCACGCTGAGGTTGTTAAATGACTCATAATCAAACAGAAAAGAGCAGCAGCAGCAGTCCAGCTGCCAAGCACAGTGGGCACATCCCCACTTCTTATGCCTGGCCTCCCTGACCACAGCAAAAGCCTCTTTCATATTTAAATCAGTTATGGCTTTGCCACACACACCTCCCCCCAATATACACATTCTGTGTTGGTTTTGAATTCCTAGTTGGTACACAGATAAAATGCAGAGTTGCACTCAGAGCATGCCATGAAAAAAACAGATTTTTTTTTCAAAAATGAAGGACAGGAAGGTAAAATGAGTCTTGTATGGGGGTTGGTACCAGTGGGAGGTGGGGAGTATATGAGAAGGGGTGAAGGAGGCTGAATATGGTGAAAATATTATGCACTCATGTATGAAAATGGAAAAATGAGACCTGTTGAAAACTGTTCTAAGAAGGACAGAGGCAGGATAAAGGAGAATGATGGAGGGGATGAATCTGACTAAAATATATTGTAAGCACTTTTTGTAAATGTACCTCCAGTACAATAACGAGATAATAAAGTTTAAAAAAATTTAAAATTAAAAAAATTGAAACTCTTATCTGTGAAAAATAGTAATAATAAAAATCTCATAAGAAAACACTTCTGCCACAGTCCACCAGCAGGTAAAATGGGGCCTGTAGCTGGGTCTGCACTGAAGATCAGGTGCTGGCGAGAAAGCAGGGTAAGAGCACACAGCCTCACATTGGCTCAGGAATGTGGGCAGGAGCTTAACAAAACAGCGGTATGCCAAAATTAACTGCATGCTTCATTCAGGAAGGAAAGATTAGTAATGAGCAAGCAAAATAAATATGTGAAACTGAAAAGAAATCCAGATCTACAATCTTGCCTGACTTTTACTGGGTAGTTCCATGTCACAGGGAGAGATGACTCCTATTTCTTATCCTGGGGGAAATACTCCTAAGAAGCAGGCAGACCTGTGTCCATTTTCTGTTTTAGTTCTGTCTTTGATGTGCTTCTCTCAATATGTCATCTTCAGGAAAAGCACATTCAATTTTCTTTTTTCTTTTTCTTTCTTTGGTGGATCTCAGGGCCTTGCACCTGCTAGGCAGGTGCTCCACCACTTGAGCCTTACCTCCAGCCCCCAATTTTTCTTGATTAAGTAAGGATCTTAGTTCTACTCCATCTAAGCAAAATGTATTACAGGAAGCTAAGCACAACTAGGAATATGTTCTGAAGGACAGGGGTGACATGGAACTGGGGTTTCTGGCAGAGTCTTTAAGAGAGCACAGTGAGGATTCCTGCCCCAATGCCAACCTTCCCCATTCAAGCTGAGCTCTTCTGAGACCCTCTGTAATTCAGTTTTCCAGTTGCAGGACTTTGAAGAATGGGTCTTTCCAGCTCACTGCAGGGTTCCCAGAATCCAGCTTGGTGGATGAAGGAGTGGACAGACAGATGGAAGGATGGATGGATGGAGGGAGGAAGAACTACAATGCTACAATGGGACAAAGAGTTCCCATTTGGTTAATCTCTGAAATGCTTTCTCACATCTGGATTGCAGACTAAAGGCATGATAGGTCAACAAGGACAGTTTAGGAAAAATCCTCTGTAAGAACTAATACAGAGCAAATTTGAGAGACAGTGCTTTTAATGGACACGCAAACTTTACCAAAGGAATCCAAGAATGAGATTCTGTAGGTTGTGATATCTGCCAGTCATCATTTCCCCTCTGAATCCAACATAGTTCCAACTGAACCCACAGTCTAGGCTTTTGTGAGACAGACTAAACAAGTTAGGAGACTTTGTCTCAGAATCACGAAGGGCAAAGATGACTCATTCACTGAAATCCCCCAACACTCAAGCAGGGAGCTCACACTGAAGTTTGAGGAAATAATTCAAGGAAAACAAAAATACATGACCCACTGGCTAGTAAACTTAAGGATTAATGTCTATTTTACCACATTAATATTCTAAAGGTTAGAAATATGAACACAGTTTGGAGAAATGCTATCCGAAAAAATACAATGCAAACCACATGAGTAATTTAAAATGTCTAGAAACCACATTTTAAAAAAGTAACATGCTATAGTTGAATGTAATTTTGGTAATGTACTTTTATCCAATATATTCAAATATTATCATTTTAACATGTAATAAATATAAAAAATATTAGTCGGATAATTTATATATTTTTTCCTGTGATTATGTATTTTATATTTATGACAACCTGGACTCAACAGTCACACCATATGCACCTGTAGAAAGACAGATAGTGAGTATACCTACAATGCAGGTTTGGAGTGCACCCTCTTTGTGAAGTTTCAGTTATGTTGGTCTGTGTTTTATTTCCTGTGGCATCCTACCATATAGTTTTGAGGAGGCTGTTACTCACAGGTACCTCACTCCCAGGTGATCACCTGACCTAAGCCTTCCAGTCATAATTTGTGCTATAACAGTAGTCCAAGAGTAGGGCATGTGACCAGGCAAGCCCAATCAGAATCCTTCCCTGGGACTCATATCCAGAATGGGGACAGTGATGGAGTGAGATACTTTCTCCCCCATTAGGGGCTGAGGCTGTCTCAGGATGGGGCCATGAAGAGGCCAAGTAAAACTACAGTTCCAAGCCCTGAGGCCCTGGTTTGGATCTCTTTCTTGGATTTATCCACCAGCTCTATTTCTTTCCAAGTCCTCCTCTCATTTACTTAGGCTAATTATGATTTGGGTTTCAGCCACTCCCATTAGATGGAGCCATGCTCCCCGCTACTGAATGCCTAGGGCCTGACTGTGAGGCAGCATGCCAGAGGGACCTCAAAAGACAAAAATCTCCATCTTTTAACTTTCACTGGTGCTGTGTAGCTCCTGTTCCCTCCCCAGGTCACCATGTGGTTTCAGATCTTCACTATCACACCTCCATTCTGTGGACAGACATGTGCCAGAAAGTTGAGGGGCTCCACCTTGTTGCTGAAGCCTGTGGTGACCCTTCTGTCCTCCTGCCTGAAGAAGCAGAATGGCACCATGACTTTGCTTTTCCACTGAGAAGCTAACTGGCCTCCTTGTGGACCACATAAAAGGCCTATTCTGAAACACTGACCTTTCAGAATCAACTGAGCACAAAAGGAGACTGTTCCACACCTGAGGTTATAAACACAAGGATGCAATCCTGTCCTCTGCATAGGCATGGAATTGTCACTGGTACTCCCAGCACAGCAATTCCCTATGTGCATCCAGGAAATAGCCACTTGGGGTACCTGAGAACCACCCCTTGATGGACTGTGGGAATAAAGCCTTGTCTGACCTTGACCCTACCGTGGAGGGTGATTTACTAAGAAAATTCTAATAAATATAAATTTAAGTTTCCGTCAATGCTTGTCTTTTCAGAAACAAGATGTTAAGTACTTATCAATTCTCCTTTTATTTTAGGCCTTGTTCTCTCTTAGCAAGTTTCAGGCAGAAGACTGAGTTTCAGAGGACTGCCTTTAGTAGTTGAGCAATGTACTCCTAACACAACACTTTATTCACTGTTGTAATAATGGGTAGTATTATGAAATCTTATATAGTACCCCTGAATGTCCAAGGGGCTGTTGATAGGGCTTCTTCACTTAACCTCTCTTGATAGAGGAGTTTGTAAGTTTTGTCACTAAAATCCACAGTTCAAATTAGTCTTGCTGTCCTTAAGGAGTTCAGCATGTTAATTAATGCTTAATGTTTTAAGGAATATGAAAAAATAATGAGTGAAATTCATATTGAGCCATTAGTGGTTTTTTTTAACCTACTAAGCTCTCCTGCTTAGGAACTAGTGCTAAACCACCCTTGGATACTCCTAGAGTGAGTGGACCCCAAAGGTTCACCCTTTCTAATTTGCTCATTTTCCTCCTGTAGCTTTGGATGGTGCAGGACATAGAGGCAGGAAGCAAACTGCCCATCTCTTCAGTGTGGGGCAGTGACCTCAGGTCAGGGGTGTGAATACCCTCCTTGCATTGCCCCCATCACACTTGTCTTGCTTTCTTCTTCCCTACTTTGGCTAAAAAAGGAGAGGTTTGCAGCCTGAGTGTGCTACCCTGTGATCTCTGCATTTACAGGTGCAACATCTGTAACATGAGGCCCTGTTCTTACACTGCTTGTTAGAGCTCCATGGTGAAAATTCTTGCCTCGAAATGGCCAGGACACCTGTCCTGGAACTTTCAAAGATTCTTACTTGCTGCAGAACCCAACACAGGTTATCTACCCTGCCTAAGCCTCACTTTCTCATCTTCAAAATGGGAGCACAATCATACTATCTGGGTCAATACTGTAAGAATCATCTGAGATTCCTGGAACCACCTCCTTCACCAGGGTCGGCCTATGCAGGTAATCACTTCCTTTTCTTTTCCATCACTGAAGATCATTTCTGAGTGTGTTGCTACCACCACCGCCTTCTCCATATAAATATTCACTCATTCAAACACCTGGAGAATTCAGGAAAGTAAACAACACAATTTTTAGGGATGGGTGTTGCTCAGTGACAGGGCTTATCCTTAGCATGGGCAAGGCCCTGGGTTCTATCCCTTATGCCACAAAAATAAACTAATGAATTAAAAAAATTTTAAAAATTTAAATTTTAAATCTTCCATGGACTTATGACCCAAGACAACCCCTATTCACATTTTGTGTTTTCCTTTCTAAGGATGAGTGCACTGTATGTAGTTGAGACACACCGTAGACGTAATTCTGCATTCGTTTTCCACTTAGCCCTACACGTGCTTCCCTTGTTCCTCTGTGGTCCTCAAAACGTCACGTGAAATAGCTGCATTGATCCAGCCACTGGACACTCAGGGTTCACTAACCACGCTAAGTTTTTCAGACTTCTTGGTTTCCAACTTTTTGTTCACACACATGGCACTGGCTAACAAGACCCCTCCTTCCACTGGCTTGTTCTGCAACAGGCCCCCAAAGTAGAACTATGGGGTTCAGGGTGCAAACATGGCAGGGACTCTTCGCCCATGTTCCAAATTTCCCTGTATGCATGGCATACACAATGCTGTGGAGAGCTCATTGCATGACCCCATGAATTACCTTTTAGCATTTTTCATTACTATTTTTTTAAATGGTGGTAAACTCACATAACACAAAATTTATCATCTTAACCATTTTTAATTGTACAGTTCAGAAGTGTTAAGTGCATTTATATTGTTGTATAACATATCTCCATTATCTTTTCCTTCTGCAAATTGAAATTCAGTACCTACTAAACACTAACTCCCCACCTTCCCTTCCCCCAGCTACTGGCAACCACTGTTCTACTTTCTGTCTCTGAATTTGACTACTCATGGTATCTCATACAATTGGAATCATAAAGCATTTGTTCTTTTGTGAGTGGCTTACTTCATTTAGCACAGTGTCCTCAAGATTCATCCATGTTGGAGCAAGTGCCAGAATTTCCTTCTTTTTAAAGGCTGAATAATATTCCATTGTATGTATACACCACGTTTTGTTTCTCTGCTCATCTGAGCATGAGAACCTCTTAGCTATTATGAATAATGCTGCAATGAACATGGATATACAGTATTTTAATATTTTGGGGGTATTCCAGTTGAATAAAAATTATCTCATTGTTTATATTTTCACTCCCTGACTTCCATTTTCCTGGTAAACTTACACCATTCTTCCTTTGTGTGTTTCCCGAAAAAATGCTCTCCACCACAGAAGGGCAGGGGTCACAACTTGTGAGTGCTGAAGAGTTTGGTGGAGGATGGGAATCCTCATTTGGAAGCCATTCTTGGGCTAGAATTTGAGAAATTCTGGAGGATAGACTTAGTTTTAAAATTTTTCCTAGAGTTTTCCTTATCCTGAAGATATTAATTCTTTTCTGCAAATATTCTGTAAAAGTGGACTATCTTCAAATTTTAATTATCTTTTTATAACTTACAGGAGTTTAACTGAAATCTGTTGATACTTTCATTATGTTTTTTTTTGTTCTATTCCTAGAAATTCTTTATTCTTGAAGTTCCTTTTTCTATTTTCTCCTGCTTTTCAAAAAAGAAAGTCGCCACTAGCTCTGTCTGGAATTTAAGTTGGCTATATAAGGTACAGTGAGGATGTAAATTTTTAGATTTTGTTTTTCAAAAAGCCTTTCCCTGTACATTACAGAATCACCTTCCCAGATGACTCCTGATGCTTCTTTTAGCATACATCAAATACTTACTGACAAAAGGGCCTCTGATGGGGCCAGAACCATGTCATGTTCACTCCTTTCCTTCTCTTCCACCTCTCCCCAGTTTTTTAAGACCTCTTTGTTGCAAATTCTAGCCCTGAGAAACCTGCTGGTACCCGAAACCTTCCACTACCTGGCTTTAGAGCAAAGTAAAGAATTTAACAATTTAAACTTTTTCACATAGATGGTTAGGAAAATGCATTATGGCTTTTTGTAAATATGGTAAAATCATGCTTACCATTTTATGATAATGTGATCACAATACAGTTGAGGAAAATCTTTTAAAGTTGAAGGGAATCACCTTCAGTCCCTATAAGGAAACTCAAGACCCAGGAAGTGATGCCAACTGCCCAATTCCTGCAGCTAGTGGGCAGCAAGGCAGGAACTCACAGCCAGCATGGTCTTCACTTCTCCCACTATCACCTACTGCCACCAGTAGGTAAGGAGATGACTATTTAACACACTATTTGGGATCTCTTAGTTATTTTATTCACACCCTCCATTTCACAAAATCCAAACAGCCACTACTATCCTAAACCAGAGACAGGGAGCTGACTTCAGTCTCATGTACCACATCACTCTGGAAGAAATGCTTCCATCTAGATGAAAGCATTGCTAAGGGAGCAGTGTTTGGGGAAGGCAAGTGCTCAGCCAAATTATATGCTCTGGCACAACCATGGATGAGGAAACCTATATTCCTGAGATAAATGCAAGGAAAGGGGGTGAGATGACACTGTGAGCTGTTCTCTTGTGCTGTCTTCCTGACCATACACAGGCTGCACCTCATCATAGGGGACTTGGAGACTGAAGACAGAGAAGGGATCAGGTCAACTGGGGACAAGAAACAATAACAAGCTCTTCTCCAAACAGAAGAGTATTTTTGCCAGTTTAAAGTAGTGAGTTTTGTGCTTATAGGGAAGTGTGTTGACTAAGTGAATGTTAAAACTAAAATACTTTCCAGCTACAGATCTACCATTAACAGACTGGAATGAAAAGGCATCTCCAGGTTACTGTTCTCTGCACAAGTAGTTCTCTCTCCAACACTTACCACTTGTCAACCTAGGGTGACATGAGTGCATTCTGTCCATCAATGAGGGCTAGATATGGAATTGACCCTTTCGTGGTGACTCGCTTAGCTTATTCTGAATGTGGGCAAAGAGGGGTTGAGACTCCAGAAATCTCTTCCTATTGTCCATTTCATCCTTCTCTAAATCCTCTTTTGTGCTTTCTGAGTTTCCATCACAGAGAGAGCAAACACTCAAGTTCTGATCCAGATCCTGTTCTTCCCTATTTCTGTAAGAATGGTTAACAGCATGGCCTTCCCAAGCACGATGCAGGTACATCTTCTAGAACATTATTTATATTATCCTGAAAATCACACCCTTAAGAAAACAAAAATCAGGACTAACAGGAAAGATAGAATTAGGACAGATCTGGCTGTGTGCAGTGACTCACACCTTAACCTCAGCTACTTGGGAGGTAGGGATCTGGAGGACTGCAGTTTAGGCCAGCCTGGGCAAAAAGTTCATGAGACCCCCATCTCAACCAGTAAGCCTAGTGTAGTGGTTCAGGTCTGTCATCCCAGTTACAAAGGAGGCTTAAATAGAAGGACTGTGATCCAGGCAGGCCTGGATAAATTTGAGACCCTACACCAAAAAAAACTAAGGTAAAAAGGGGTGGGGAATTGTTTCAAGTGATAAGAGTGCTTGCTTAGCAAGCATGAGGTCCTCAGTTCAAGCCCCAATACCACCCTAAAAACCCCAAAATGAAAACAGAATTGGGGAGAACCTGAGGACCATGGGACCTGTAGCCAGGATAGTCACTAAATCAACAACAATGTTACTATAAACTTGAGTCCAGTTGAATCTTCCCAGGCCCACCCCACAGAAGTCCAGACTATGCAGTTTTCTTCCCTGGGCTTTTACAGGAAAGTCCTAGAAGACATTCACTTCTAAATGACACCAGATTCATCAAAATTAAAATTATGACCCAGGGCTCCCCTTCTTAATTAAAACTGCCCCCTCCTTTTAAATGAAGAAGAACACATCTTCCGAGCACAGTTATCTACTCTTGTAGGATCCACAAACACAGTAAAACTGAAATGGATCTTGAGAACGCTAACTCAGCCACTACTTGTGTGAAAAGAAGGCCCTTCTTCTCTCTTTTCAGCTCCTCTCTAAAGGTCTTCAGACACTGCGAAGGTTTCTGATTACCAGCAAATCAGGGCAGTACATTAGCATGATGGGAAATGTCACCCAGTCATCAAGTCTTACAAACCACACCCTGCTGAGCAATTCCCCATGGCTTTTAAAAAATAACATCATCATATTTATGTATATATTTACTTTTATTGTGGTGAAATATACAACATGAATCTGAATTTTAGTTGCTTTTAATGGAATTGTTCAGTAGCATTAAGTATTTTACCACAATTAAAAAGTAAGTCTTCTGAAAACCCATTAAAAAAAGAATTACGAGATAAGAAGACAGACCTAAATTATTTTTACCACTATAATCTTCTTGGTTCTCTTTTACTTGTCCTCAAATTCAGCTTTACAGATGACAAATTGGCAACAGTCTAATGGTCACTATTATTTCTTGTACTCCAAAATCTTAAGGATTCTGAGCTGAAAATGTATACAGTAATCGGCTCTTCTCCTGTCCCAACTGTATGTTTTGGGGGAAATGAGAGAAACTAAATGTGCTGACAACATGCAGTGAATGAATCTCTTATAGTCAACGCAGTCTCACAATGGAGAGGTCACGCTGAACACGGTCCAACAAGGTAACCTTTGCTGCATGAGCTAAGGCAAATGGCTGATCTCTTCTGGGCCTCAGTTTGTGCTAAAGTTTCCATGTCCCCTCCAAAATTTATTTTGAAATTTGATAAGATCATTAAGAGATGACTAAGCTTCACCTTCATGAATGGGTTAATGGTGTTATCACATGGTAGTAGGCTTCTCATCAAAGGATGAATTCGGCTAACTTCTGTCTCAGCGCTTACCTGCCCTTCTGCCTTCCACCATGGGATGATGTAGCACAAAGGACCTTGTCAGATGCCAGCACATGTTCGCAGACTTCCTGACCTCCAGAATCATGAGCTAAACAAACCCCTGGTGTTTATTATTTACCTAAGTTTTTTGTATTCTGTAATAGCAGCAAAAAATGGACTCAGATAGCTTTCAAGTTATAAAGTAGAGATAATGTGAGATGTTGATGATTAACATATCCAAAACATTTCCAACAGTGCATGGCACAAATAAGCCTTCACTAAATGATGCATGTTGTTATTGAAAGGCCAAGGCCCAGCAACCATGATGTATCAGGTGAAAACTACTTAATAAGGCCTTTTTATTTCATGCCATTGAATCTCAAAATGCCTTATTCTTAGAATTCATAAAAATACTTTAAATAACTTAAGGACATGAATAATTGTTCTTTCAGTGACAAAAATAAAGACTTATTGTTATTCTCGGTAGTCAATGGCACAAGAGTTGTTATTAGGAGGAAAAAAATCTTGACAGCTTTGAGTTAACTCCTACACACAGCGGATGTCATTTAATTTAAAAGTACAAACACACACAAAGGCAAGAGAAGAAATGTCTTTTTAAAACCATCTCTACTTCAAAAATTGCAGATGTCTTTCAAAACCCTACATAATATTTTTAGAGTTTATTTATAGAATACTTTCAACACATTTTATGTAAAACTTAGTGCTTTAAACTCTGAAAACTTTTTTTAATATATTCTAGAAAAGTGAGATTCCACTGTATCCCTGAACTCTTAAGAATTTTCTGCAAAACAGAGCATACACAACAAGCATGGAAACAAAACTACTGGGTGGGGTCCATCTTCAGAAGAATTCAAGTGGGCCTGGAAATTCTGGAGGACTGCCCGAAGCTGGGTACAGTTTCCTCACACCTCAGGCCCTGAGGCCACAACCAAAGCAGGGAATCTACCTGATCGAACTTCTGGGGGGTGGCACAGAACATTCACTGAAGAAGGAGTCAATGACAACAGAAATTCCAGAATGGTTTGGAAGAATCCATTTCTGGCCAGAAAACCCTGTCATGATGAGGGAGTACCTTAAGAATGTACAAGAGAATCTTTTACTCTCAGAAGACTCCCTGAGTAGTGAAGACAGCCAGTCACTACCAGAGATGGGCTGGAACCTGCAGTGTTTGCATGCCCCATGGTCAAGTACATAGCTACTCACCAGGACTGACACTAGATGGTATCATCCAGTGGCCACTCAGAGCAGTCTGGAGACCTGACATCACCCAGTTGGTTTTCTGACTATCTATCTACCCACATGACTGAGAGCTAACCCATCTGAGTGGTTCCTGTGCCAGCAAGTGTGTTGGGTCTGTTTGTTCATAGCCAGTGCTACACTGGTACTGAGAGACTGAATATACCAGTGGTCAATGATCATACCATGTATAAAAGTAGAACTCTGAGGAATGGGGATGCAGCTTAGCAGTGGAGCACTTGCCTAGTATGCACAAGGCTCTGAGTTCAATCCCCAGCACCACAAGAAAACAAAAACAGAACCCTGACCCCAAACCTACAGAAATTTGCTCAGGAAACCAACTCCTATCTATAGTAAGCAGCCCAGGAGATCAGCCTATGCTGTCAGACTTGTAGGAAGTCAGGCCACCATCTCTAACAACAATCCAGGAAGCCAAATAATAACCATTAGTCTCAAATGGCCAGGATTTGGAGAATAACTCACAGCTGACCTATTTTTTTACCCCATTTCCAATTAGGACCATCCAGAGAAACCAAACATATCCCCTAACCAATCATACAGCTCGCTCTTTTCTAGTTAGCCCACCTTTGTCTCTGTCACACTGACAGCCTCCAACCAAGGCATACCTGAAAACTTCCCTTTCTTCCACTATAAAGGTTTCTCACTTCCTCACTTAAAATTGTACCTTTGCCGCAGACAGGAGATAATGACTAAGTCCCTCGCTGCAGCAGACTGTGTGAGCCTTACTTGCCATGCTCACTGGTCTTTCTTTATTCCCACAGTATGTCTCTCGTGCCTTCCTCACTCTGATCTGCCTATCTCCTTTTTTAACCAAAGTAGAAAGGAAAGTTAACTAATTTTAGTGTAAGAGTCAACCACTGCTCTGGATAAAGGTACAACCACACATAAGCAGGTCTTGTAATCACAGAATGCTCTCTCACACTTTAAAGTAGTGTGTGTGTGAGACTCATCCAGGAAGCATCAGTAGTAAATAGTCACTGATGCAGAATCAGACCATTTGAAAGTTCTCCTCTACTCATCTGATGAAATAGAGCTAAATGAAACGAGATTAAGTGTTCATTTCTAATCATACCCTCATATTGCTGTACATCAATTTCATACCTTGAAAATTAGTATCTCGAGTACGAAATATATATTTAGAAAGAACGATCAAAATGCTTGCTGATCAGATCTCCTTATTTTCCAAAAATTCTGGGCAAACATCCTGCTAAGGTTGAATGGGTCCCCAAAGTTCATGTGTTGGAAACTTACTCCCTAATGTCAGTATTGGGAGGTGGAGCCTTATGAGAAATTAATTAGGTCATGAGGACCGAGCTCATGTGAATGAATTAATGTTGTTATCATGGGAGTGGGTTCCTGATTTTTTAAAAGGATGAGTTTTGACTTGGTATGATGGTGCACATCTAGAATCCCAGAACTCAGGAGGCTGAGCAGGAGGATTTCAAGTTCAAGGCAGTCTAGACTACATAAGAAGACCCTGTCTCAAAAAAAAAAAAAAGAAAGAAGGAAAGAAACTAAGATGCAGAGCCTTGCTCTTGCCTTTCTACTTTCCACCATGGGATGATACAGCACAAAGGCTCTTACCACATGCCAGACTTCCAACCAACCTCCAGAACCATGAGACAAATAAATTTCTGTTCATTATAAATTACCCATCTCAAGTATTATGTTATAGCAGCAGAAAATGGACTAAGTCCAGTCTCTATGGTCCTTCTGAACACCATCCTTCCTTCCCCATGGCATCTACCCCTCAGTGGCATCCCATGCTGAGCATGGTGCTTGGCTCATCAGGAAACTGAAGAACGCTGGGTCAATTCTGGACAGTTAAATCACTTCACTGTGTTTGGGGATAATAATACAAACTATACATTAGTAAGGCCAGCACTCAAATCAGGTAGCAAGGCTGTGAGCTTGCAGAAAGTGAAAGCTGCTGTGGCCCTGAGAGTTTGTGTTGTTCACTGTCCTAGCAGGCCAGCTGTCTCTTCCTCCTAACATTCCAGTTTTTTATTCTCATCTCCTCCCAAGTATCCAGTCACCTAACTCTTCCACTTTTGTCTCCTGTGCAACAACAGAGTGCACGACATGAGGTCTGAGCTGCCTTAGTTCTTCAATGGATTATCAGGACACCATCTCCCATTTTCCAACCTATCTGAGCAATTAATTGATAGGGGAAGCCACAAAGTTCTGAGAAGGCGCTGCCCAGCGAAGGGATCCTTTATCTCCTTATCCACATTTCTTCACAAATATCCTTTGGACAGCTTGAACTTTTTTTTTTTTTTTTTTTTTTTTTACTCAAAAAAAGGTAGTGTTGGTATTCAAGTTTGAAAAGCATTTGAAGTAAAATTATATTTCTTCTTTTCCTTGACCTAAGTATTAAGAAATAGCAGAAACATGAGTTGGGGTCATTTCATCAATTAGCAAAACTCAGTACATAGGACAAGCTATATCAAAATACACTGAAAACTTACATCGAAAACAATTGAAGTGAACTTTTCCCCGAGACTGTCAAAACACCTTTTCACAATGAAGGCCCTGGTTACCTATTTATCTAAATATGCACTTACTACCTGCTTGTCCTCAAATACCAACACAAAATCACTGTTTGCAGCCTGATTTTAATGTGTGTATGCAGGAGGGCGGGGGGAACCAATAGCCAATGATTAAAGTTTGAACAAAGCAGAGACTTTGGACTTTGACCAGAAAATGTGCAAAATTCCCAGATGAGGGTGATCCCCAGTTAGAACACCAGGAGACAGATATTAGCATTTTCTACCCCTAAGAATAGCTTGGGATGAAATTTCATCAAACTGCACTTTTCTATGAAAGAATCCAGCTACAACTGTAAAAAAAAGTGGCTGTTTGTTGATGTACAGAGTCTTTGCTGAAAGAAGGAAGGGACTGCATGGAACTTCCTGATTCTGACATTGAACCATTGAAAGGTTGTGTGACCTTTCATTCTAGCTCCTCAAACACAGCTCAGAGACGAGTTCAAGGTCTCTCAGGCAGTGAAGCACCCATTTATTCAGAGCTACTTTGTCAAACTGCAGTGTGAGAGATGCTGGTCCGTGAGAGATAGCTTACACTTTAGATGTGTGACTGTGACAGAAATAGGAGGGGCCGAGTCAGGGAAAGACACAACCAGACCAACAGGCCAGAGCCATTGCAGAGTGGGCCCCACACCCAGACCACAGGCAAGGTGATGAGAGCTGAAAGGAATGGTGGGTGCAGAGAAGCCCCATCGAGCCATGGAACACAGTGGATTTTCTCTGTATGCAGGACAGAAGCAGCTGTCTCTCTCCCTGCCTAGGAAAGGAGTATGAGAAACCATTGCTTTTTGGAGACAGGATGGAAAGGATCCAGGGTTCTTATCCTGACCTTCCAGAATATAAGTAAAACAATTATCCCCATTTTACAGAGAAGAAAATAGAGGCACTGGATGTTTTAACTTTTTCTATTAGAATATTATTAGTTGTACAAAGGGGTTTCATTGTGACTTTTTTTTACAGAGTGAGATAAGGGTCTCGTATGCTGTACATATGGATATACAGTTTCAATGCCATTTGTTGACAAGGCTGTCTTTTCTCCAATGTAGGTTTTTGGTACACAGCTCTTAAAAGTGGGTCTCCGTTCAAATGAACAGAGGCCTTCTGACTTGACCTTCAGTTCAGCTCAGTGACCATGGATGGTGCAAGTCTGCCATGCAGTAGCTCCAGCAGAAAAAGGGAAAAAAGATTTCATTCTACAACAGGAACCTGCAAATCCAGTGGGGAGAGAGCTGCAGGAACTAGTACGCTCAGAACTGCAAAACTCAGATCCTACCACAAAATAGACCTGAGGACAGAAAAGGGGCCCTTGGGAAGGCTCTGAGGAGCCCAAGCCATGGTGACAATGGAAGGAAAGGTGTTCCAGGCAGAGAGCACAGCTCTGAGGCCTGCAAAGATGAACTAAACACCAATAACACTCGTTCACATAAAATGTCAAAATACAAACACCTTAGGCACAGATGAGAAATGTTTCCTTTACACATACTTTATCTACTAACTTGGAGCAGTTTTTAGTCAATCCTAAATTCCACCAAAAAGAATAAGTGTAGTTTAAACAGAGAATCACTGTACATAAGAAGATGGATTTTAAAACTCAAGCACATCTATTCTTTAAAACATTTTTAAAAATTTTAATTGACACACTAATTGTACATATTTATGGTGTGCAGTGTGACATTTCAATACTTGCATAAAATGTGTAAAGATCAGATCTATCTATCACTTCAGACAGATACAGCCACATTTATATATATAATTTCTTTGCATTGAGAACATTGCTATCTTGAAATATTCTACAAATTAATTGGTGTCAGTCATAATTATCCCACTGCTAGAGGACATTAGACGGTCTTCCTCCTGTTCCACCACACACCTGTACCTATTAACACTCCTCTCCATTCCCCTCACCTTCTTCCCCAGCCTTCTCTAACCTTTGTTCTACTCTTTACTTGTATGATATCAACTTTCTTAGCTTCTATATAAGAGGGAGAACATGCAGTGTTTATCTTTCTACAAGCACAAATATTTTTTACTGATAAGAAACAAAAGTTCTAGACATGCTGAATGTCAATCTTTCATAAAAATGAAATAGAAGGGGGAAAAAAGTACCACAAAATAATCTGCATTAGATTATAAACAATATATTTCTAAAATTTAATTTTATTTCTTTGCACATTAAAAATAACTTCTCTAATAACTTCTTTGCAATAGTGCAAACACACTTTACACTTAAGTACCAACAATTTTTACAGCGAGTTCGCCCTCATTCTGTCATCTAATGATCACAAACAGAAGGTGGGCCTCCTTATCTCTATCTCTCAGGAGATACAGGTAAGTGAATCACTTCTCCCCAGCTAAAAGGGGTTAGACTAGGGGTCTCCTGGCCCTGGCGCCCAGCTATGCATCTCAACTCACTGACTATGCAAATCAATCTTCAAGAAAAATAAATCAGCACACAGATACATGAACAGCACTTTTTTTTATGTTTGACATAACCTATTCAGACACAGTATTTTTATGTCATTATTACAATCTGGTCCCTATTTCTACAACACCTGGAGACAGTAGGGTAAAAAAGAAAGATGGCAGCCTCATGACAAGAGAATGAGGATTGTTTCCTCCCTGGGTTCTGCCACTGCTGAGCCCCAGCCTCAGTTTCCCCTTTTTGTAACTTGATGGCTCTGACTTCCTGCCCTCAAGGTGTCTTCAACTTGAGGAGTCCTGACTTTCCACTCTAGAGGATGTACTCCTGGGGAAGAGACAAATTTGAGGTGAACAGTGTCTCTTCCACATCATCTCTTCTTTGTACAACTCCAATTTTTCTTCACTTCAGCTTCAAGAGGACAAAAAAAACGATATGAAGAAAATTCAGTTTACCTTCAATTCCATAGAAAGCTAACTCCAAATACGGCCCAGTCTCTGGATCATTATCAAAAGAGGGCATGAAAGTAGGATGTCAACTATTTGTTTAAAACAAACGACAATCCACATATAGCAATAACACATAGGATATTAGGATAAATATGGTGCTTTACAATTTAACTTTTAGACAGAATATAAAATCAATCCACTTTGGGTCCTCAAGTTATCTGAATGAATTATCTATTCTGCCTGAGTTCAAGTGAGTTCAGCCTTCTGCTCTGGCTCAAACAAAATCTCCTTGGGATGCCAGATTTACCCTAGAACATGAGTAAATTCTGGAAGGGTGAGGACTCATTCCTGAATGCCTCAGGTGTGTGTGGGCAACATAAGAATAGCCATGGACATGGAGTATGGCTACCAGTTGAGCTACACTAAAGTGCTCAAAGGTATTGTTGGTTTTACTTCCTGATCCTGGATAATCTTCACTAGAACTAAAAGCAGCACTGGGTTTCACAATGTATACATCTCCTCTCATGTTCTTTACACAGTTCTTTCTTATCTTTGACCAAACTTTTTCCTATCTGGTGAAGCTGAAGAGAACTGTTCCTCCCAAAATCTGTATACCTTTGTCCCCTGATTCCTATAACCTGAGGACTCAACCTCCAGATGGGGACAAAGTCCTAACACAGTGGAACTGCTAATGTCAAGATGCAAAAAGTTCTATGTGTATAAAACAGATGAAGAAGGGCATTCACCTGGTACAGCCTACCCCTGATACTACAGTTTGGATCTTGAATGCCCTTGAAAGGTCCATGTGTTAAAGGCCGGGTCCCTAGCCATGACCCTACTAGGAGACAGTGGAAACTTCACAAGGTTGGGCCTAGTGAGAAAAAAAGTTAGGTCATTGTGGGCAGGCCCTTAAGGAGATTGTGAGACTCCAGCTTCTTTCTCTTCCTCTCTCTTTTGTTTTCCTTGCCAGGAGGTGAATGGCTTATCCCTAGAACTGCCCCCACTATGATGTGCTATCATCTGCCCCAAAACAATGAGCCAATCAGACTGAAACCTCCAAAACTGTGAGCCAAAATAAACCTTTTCTCTTTATTATTATCTCAAGTATTTTGTTATAGAAAAGGAAAGATGACTAGCATACCTGACTTGCACAATCAGCACTCCGAGGCACTCCTTGAATCAACATTAACTTCTGACCATACGTATTATTCCACCATTGGCCCCTACAAGTAATCCCACCCCACCATCCCCTATTACCATTGCTCCAAGGTGCAAGTTGATTTGTTCTTTCTTCTATCCGAAGCCTTTCCTAAATCAGTGCTTTCCTAGAATCTTCTAGGATATTATGCTAGCACAGAATAATTCGGTTATTCTGTGCTAAAGAATTCTGGGAAGGAAGGAAAGAAAGGAGGAAGGGAGGAAGGAAGGAAGGAAGAGAGGGAGGGACAGAGGGAGGGAGGGAGGAAGGAAAGAAGGAAGGTGCTTGGGTCGGGGTGAGTATGATAGCCCTGAGAAGGTGCTGGAAGCTAACTTCACCTCTCTGACATAGGTGTGGTACAGACCTAAGACTGTACGAGTCATCTGACAGACCAAATTATCTTGATGTTTATATTCAGGCTTTGTTTCTGTTTTCATAAACAGTGATGATGGGAAGGTAAACATGTGACAAACCTAACTCTGCTCTTTAATGCTCCCCTAAAAGAAAAGCCCAGTACCTCTGCCCACAGATGGCAAAACTAGGTGGGGAGAGGGAATTGGGTGCTCTGACAAAGAGCTAAACCTAGGAAACAACCTGGGAATCCCTGTTACTAAAAAGCCTGAACTCCCTCATTTGTTCAGCTTTCCTTTATATTATACTGAGAGCCAAGGCTTGCACTCAGGTACAAAGGGACATTTCAGGGTAATCCTAGTGACTTCTAGGAGGCACTTCTAGAGACTTCTCCATGAATCAGTACATCACTGTTTTTCTAGGAACCTGGGATTGATAAAGCAGTTTGCAAAGGTAGTACCAGGTAGCCCTACCTTCTCACACTGACTTCATGGTTGAGCTCTGCTGAAGAAAGATGTACTGGACTCCAAGAAAATGAGGAGAGACAGAATGAGTGTCCTGATTTAACAGTCTTCATTACAGGCACAGAAACAATTTTGTAAAGCAGGTTAGCTGCTAAAAGATGGCAAGAAACAGAATAATGATTTTGCCCTAAAAAAGGTTTTCCTGCAAACGTCCCTCTTTTATACCCTTTCACAAGCAGCCTCCTCCTCTGAGGGCTGGGCAGAACATGGACACCAAATTGCACTCACTCGGAGACTGCACAATAACCTCACACTTGAGAAAAACACTTACACTGAAGAATGCATGCTTCAAATGCTTAATTTGTTCTAGACACATTTATCTTCTTGGAAGTGGCATTTCAGAAAAAGTAAATAAACAATGGCTGTTCTATTTTTGTCACTTTAAAAAGGGCTACATTCAAGCTCTGCCTCTGACTGTCCTTGTGTGAGTCATTTAACTGCCCCAAGCCTCGGTGGTGTCTTGTGTGTCAAATGGGAACAAAACAGCCCTTCCTTCAGGAAACTGTTGTCCATCAAGTGAGCAGATGTGTGTGAGAGTGACAGCTGAACGCAGGGTCTCTCCTCCCAAATGACTCCTAGACCTAATGATTTTTCACCTTGCTTAACTGCTTCAGGAAAAATGATAGCAAAGCTCAAAGAATGACAGTGACAACCTATGGTTAGCGCTGGCCATCCTTGCTATGTCTGAGAAACACTACAAAAAGTTGTTAAAAGAAGTTACAGCCAGAGAAGAGAAATGAGTTCTGGTGTGTGAATACACAGAGGGCAATTATAGTTAATAATATTGTAATATATAACCCAAAATAGCTGCAAGAGAGAATTTTGAATGTTCTCATCTTGAAGAAATGGTGACTGTTTGAGATGATGGGTAACCTGTTCCCTGAGTTGATCTATGTACAATGTAGAAATGTACCGGAAGAACACGCTGTATCCCATAAAGATGTGCAATTATCTGACAATTTAAAAAGTTACTAAGATAAGTAGGCATTTTATTTTTCATCATCGATGTGAGTTCTTGGGCATTTATTCTGTTTATCTGAAAGAAAGTCAGATGTCAGAGACTAACAGAGCATGCCAGTTCCCAGAAGTGAATGTGGACAGTGTGTGTCCAGCCTTGCCCTCGTTTCTCCCTGTACCCGGCTGGTCCAGAACTCTGACTTCCTTATCTTATACACATGTCAGAGTGCAGATTGTGGAGAACATGCAGAGAGATAAGGAAGGCATGGCAAAGCTGGCTGTTCAGTCCTGAGTGCGTCCTTCTCGGGACTTCTGGGTGGTGCATGTGTGGGCTGAGGCCAGGGAACCTTGTTCTTGCAGACTCACTGGAACCAGAGCCTGAGAACCTACGGTTTTCCAGGTGAAGAAAATTCCTCAGGTCTTAGCAGAGACAGGGAAGCACCGAGCCACCTAGAAGGGCCCCCTGGAAGCTGCAGGGCCGGGGCCAGGTACTGTCTATCTATCTCCTGTGCTGTCTATCTCCAATTTCCATTTGGAAAACCTAAACCACATTACAGTAGGTGATTACTGAGTTCTTTTCCTTCTACCTCAAACCAACTTTATGCCCAGAATTAAGTATATGAGAAAAAAATACACAATTTCACACCACTGAAATCAGGTGATCCTTGTACTTTGGGGAATTCTGACACAGGAGAAAAATGATAGGATCTGAGATGAATGTGGTGGTTCATACCGATAATCCCAGCATCTGGAAGCTTGAGGCAGGATCAAGAGTTTGAGGCCAATCTGAGCACCCAACTTAGCAAAAAACAAAGAAGAAAAATAGCAGCATCCTCTCAGGGAGGTGGGAGCTGAGTCTCCAAACCTCAAGCCAACCCTCTTTAGAAAAAATGAAAGGTCATATGAAATAGTGCCTGTCACATCTGTCACAGCAAAATGGCCTCAAAAAGCCTATAAGCTCTCAGAATCCATTGGAATACTCCGGGGCTATTTGATATGGATTGAAATCTCAGACACCCAAGGTTATCAGGGTACTTGGTCCTTATAAATGGAAAAAGCTCTTGCAAGGAAACTGTGCAACCCCAAGCAACTGTCATACCATTCTAAGTGTCTGGTTTCTATAGTCTCAAGTAGTTCACATTCCCCATTGTGTTGCTTTCAAGAGAACACTGTTTTTAATTGCTACCATGCACCTTTTCTGAAAAACTCAAGTACTTCAGTCCAGAAGAAAACACCTTGGGGCTGGCATTGACAGCTAGGTGCCAGGACTCTGAGGGATGAGCTGGTCACGGCAGCAAGTAATAAAAAATACATTGTTTTTCATTTTTATGCTGCACTTAAATAAGCATTCTTTCCTCTTGACTTTCAGCCTTGGGTATTACTATCCCCCTTTTACAGATGAAGAAACCACCTCTTGGGGTGGATGGAAATCACCAAGGTCACTTTGGTCACAGTGACAATATCAGGGTGCCAAAGCTTTCTACTGCAGGCCACAAGCAATATTCATTAAACTATGTCAAAGTGTCACTGACCAATACAATGATGGTTACTCACATTTTACAATCAGGTCACAGGTCAACAGTGGCACAACCAAGGAAAAATGGGATGTTTTTATGGGTATCTCACAGAAGCTGGTTGCACTATATGCACAGCTGTTAGAAAGCACAAATGTAGCCCCGATACATATATTCTAATGATACCGCCTAAGAAACCTAAGATAGGGAATGAGACTCTGCCGCTCAATAGATATGTGTCCCTAGACACAAGGCAAGACTGACCTTGTGCATGAAGTCTCGGCCACCTACCTGACCACTTTGAGCAGCTAACCTGTGCAAATCCAGCACAGCTTCACAGAAACTAGGAACACAAAATGATCCATTCTTTTTAAAACTGTAGCATGATGTTCTCTTCACTAGGCACCCCCATTATTTCCTAGGTTTCTGCCAGTAAGGGCCTTACCCAGGGTCTTATGCTGGTAAGCAGCAGCTGTCTTGTTTCTTTCCTGAGGATGACACTATGCTAGGCACAGAGGCACAAGAGGAAACCCACTGCCTAGTGACAAGAGTAACAAGTGACTCCCACTGAGAACTCTGTAAACACTAGGCCCTCTGTAGCCACAGGTCCTGCACCTTCTGACTCAACCAGCTGGAGATTACAAATATTCAAGAAAAAATATTGCATCTGTACTGAATATATACCCACCTTTGTCCTTGTCCTTATGTCCTAAACAACATAGTATAGCAACTATTTTCACAGCATTTACATTGAATGGGGCGGTACATGTAATTTAGAGATGATTTAATGTACGTGGGAGGGTGTGTGTAGGTTCTCTGCAAATACTATACCACTGTACACAGGTGTTAAAACATCCTTGAATTTTGGCCTCTGTGTGAGTCCTGGAACCAATCCCTCAAGGATACTCAGGGATAACTGCATGTCAAACAGCACAAATCCCAACAAATGTGGCACAAGCCAGAGCATGCTGCCTTGCTACCAGGGACATCACCATTTTGCAGAGCAGGAGGGAAACCGCCCTGGGCTTCAGAGCACAGCAGCGGGCTCTGGCTGAGGAGGAGCCACCAACTGCCAGGGCAGAGGCAGCATGGAAAGCTACCAGGTAAGTGCTTGGAGCAGGATCCTCAGGAAATTGGGGGACAAGGATGACTGATGAACTGCCTGGGGAGAGAAGACAGACAAGGTGCTGTTTGTCCTTGGAAGAATCAGGGTGTGGTTAGTTTTGTTCCACACTCTGTCAAAAGGTCACATCTGCTGTCTGGCAGTCAGGAGCCAGTGCAGTTCTTCTCCCACTCCGTCCGTAAAACACCATGGGAGGCCTACGTGCCTGCCCTCACAAGGTGGTGGGGGGCAAAGGGTGCTTAGGACCCAGCCAGAGCCCAGGCTTGGCTGTGGGAGTCACTCGCATGTGTGGATGAAAGCCATGATCCCAGCACCTGAATTCAAGAGTGGTGCTGAAGCCCTGCCAGGAAGTCTGCCGGAAGCACTCTGAAAGCAAGTACAGGACTCAGGATTGTAGGAGCTGAGAGCCAGCATGCTGAGGGTAAATGCCAGCAAGGTAAAGAGAGACGAGGTAGGGATTATAGGCCTGAGAAGGTGGAAAAGTCAGGAAGGAGATGGGCAAGGCAGAACAGGCAGCTGTTTTCATCAAGGTCACCTTGAACCCCAAATCCAGGAGCGTGTGCTACCCCTGGACACAATCTCCAAAAGGGGTGCTTTTTTCAGATCTAATGAAGGTAAAGGGCAGGAGTTGTTTTACCAGTTGGTTAATGTGGTATGTGGGAATGAGTTACAGGTTTCAGAAGTGGGATTACAGTCAATGACAAGCACTCCCGTGATCCCTGGACCAGGTGGATGGAGGTCGCCTCATCACTCTCCAAATGGAGACCTGAGAAACAAAGGCCAAGGGCGAAAAGTCCAAGAAGAAACTCAGAAATAAGTTCCCTTCCCTCTAATGAAATCAGTTTGTGCTGAGCCACAGATCCTGGAGACTTATCAGTCAAAGCCGACATTTGATTGGGAGCAGAAGAAGCAAGTTCTCTGACATGAGTGATCTTAAGATCACATCTAAGTTGCCATGCCAATTGCTGTGAATGAGTGTCCCTCTCTGCCCATTACTGGGCAGAAAAGGAGAAGGAGAGCACACAAACCTGACCAGTAAGAAGGCCTGGGAGAGGTCATATGAAGATGGATGTCTACTTGTGTTCGTCAGATGAGCTAATTGCAGTACTACACGGTCCCCATCACAAAACATTCTAGCCCCCACCACAAAAATCCGGGAGACAGGTATCTTTTGAAGGAATGGTGATACGATATGGGCAGCCCAAATGAAAGTGGTGATGTGGCAAATGTGTGATTTGTTGGGTCAACACAGAAGCCAGACTGGCTCCTCCCTGTCCTCACTCCAGCCCAACTCCTCAAAACCAGCCTTCCAGCTGCGAGGTCATGTCTGTTTTCCTCCCTCACTCTGTCAACAGACAGCTAATGGGAACGGTTCACCCTGCGATGTGCAGACCCGGGATGCTGCAAAATGAAACAGTGGAAAATTGAAGCCATCAAGTTCAGAAACTGAAAACATACTTATTAAATGTCCCCCAAAGGCCCATGTGCTACAGGCTTGGTCACCAGCCTAGGGAACTACTGGGAGTCAGTAAAACCTTTAAATGCCTGCCTATGGATAGAACTTAGGTCATACAGGCAGACCCTCAAAGAGGATACTGGGACCCTGGCCCTTCCTGTCTCCCTCCTTCACTTCTGGATGCCATGAGGTAAACAGAGCTCCTCAGCCACATATTTTTATCACGATGTCCTGCTTCACCGTGGGCCTGAAAGCAAGTGACCAGGGACTGAAAAGGTGAGTCGAAATAAACCTTTTCTCCTTTGAAATTATGTTATTTTAGGTGTTTTGTCACAGTGACAAAAAGCTGACTAACAACACTGAATGGGTGTGTCTGCATAACACTAAAGACAAACCTGAATTCTCCTAAAATAGACTATTTGTAAAACTGCCCCATAAGATCTATAGGCCCTCTCAGAGGATCAATAACTAAATGCTACATTTGCAATGGAGTTAACCTGTATGAATTAAGGAGAAAAAAATGTTTATGTTTGCATGCTAAAGATATAGACATTAATAAGAATTAATGATAAACATTCTCATTTCTTGATGGTGTTAAAGTTTGTTCTGTCACCTGTCATGTTTCTGCAGATAGGTAATGACTAATCGCTCTATTCATGCCAGGATATTTGGGATGCTTTGTGCACACACAAAAAAGACCAAAAAGCGATGCTGGGTGCCTTATTACATCACCAGGAACTGTACTGATAGGTTTCATTTTGGAACCATCTTTGTATATATGGCCAATGTTTTCTCTGGGAGCTTTTCCCTTTGTCATTTTGCCTCTTCCTTTCCTATCAAAGCATAGCATATGGCTAGTGTTTCTGGGCACAAGAGTGCACTTGGCAAATGTGCCCTTCTGTGCAGGATGATTACCATTTCTAATAGGCATCATTCATCCCATTTGCTTCCCCGTCTTCTCTAGCAAAAGTGAAAAACATTAAAGAATCCAGAAAATTGTCTTTTCAGTCATGCCTCATACAATGCGCATAGTGTTGTAACTGGCTACTGATTTCAGAAATCAGTCACATGATAAACTTATGGATCCCGAAAGAAATAAAGATTCTTAGGGATGCTTGGGAAGCCCACTGTTTGGGCTTGTACGGGTCTGGAAGGCTGTCTCTTCTGTGATTTTCCTGGAAACATTACTGGACTGCTGAAAGGTTGATCTTACCTACTGAATTTTCACAGACAGTCTCAATTTTTAAAAATTCCCTTTTGTACCTTCATGTCCATTGAGACACTCCCTAAAACAATTATATTTGCCCCTTCACTCCCTTCCTCCAGTTCCTATCCATACATTGAACCAACCTCAGTTCAGAAAAATTTTTAAACAAAAATCCATCCGTCTTGAACACGTCCAGACTTATTTTCTTATCATCATTCCCTAAACGATACAGAGTAATAGCTATCTGCATGACATTTACATTGTATCAGGTAACCTGAAAAATAACTAAGGCAAAAAAAGATTGGGGACATGGCTCAAGAGGCTCAAGTGTGAATCCCCAAGTTTAAATCCAAATAAATAAAGTCACTAAATAATATGCATAGAATGAATTCTTTTTAAAAAATAATATACACATGTGTGTATGTTTGCAAATGCACCAAAAAAAAAAAAAGACTAATAGAACATACGCCATGATTAAGAGTAGCTACCTCTTACAAAGAGTGGAGCATTACGGGTGCATCAGTTAGGATGTTCTTGGCTACAACTAACAAAAATTCTAACTGGAGCTGTTACACTTTGCAATCAAGGTTCCAAAACCTCACAAATGTCTTAAAGCAGACTTCTTGGGAAATTAAGAAGGTTGAGGGAACCATGGAATCCCCATTCTTCATCTTAGCAATCTTTTGCAAGTGAACTGGGGCCTAGTCCAGTCTTCTCTAGTGGCTGATGGCTGCTCAGCTAACAGGAACTATGTCCCCACCCCATAGAATCCAGTGGAAGAACAGGGTGGCTTCTTCCTTGCCTCTTTTTTAAGAGCCAGAGAATCTTTCCCAGAAGCCTCTGAGTAGGCCTCCTCACATTTTATCGGCAAACACAGGGACTGTGTGCTCACCCAGGGCCAATTACTGAACAGGGTTGCAGGCCCATCAGGGTTGCTTGGCCAATCAGAATTCATCTCCTGAGACAGGTGGTGGAAGGTAGACTCTTCTACAAAACCAGGTTTCTGCCAGGTCAAAAAAGGGGAATGACTACCAGGCAGGCCACAGGGGTTAAGAGCACCTTTTTTTTTCAACAGAATATGTTCTGTTGAAATTGGTTTTCAAAGTTCACTCTCGGGGGAATGAGATGGAGTAGTGTTAAGAAATAGCCTTTGTAAAGACATGGAACACCAAAATATTTTTTTAAAAGCAGAAAGATGAAGTATTTCTAGGGCCCCTCCTAAGATCAGGGTGAAGACCACTGCCTTGGAATGCTCATCTCCTCTGATGTCAGGAGGAAGCGATCATCTCCCAATGTGGAATGGAAAATGCACCTCAGGCAAATTCCCACCTGCCTGCACTAACGCCAGGTAACTTGTATGTGGTGAAAGGGAGATTGAAGGCTTTAATCCTTAAAAGTCCCCCACCAGGGAATGGACCAATGCCCATCAAAGAGGGGAGGTGCTTCCCCTTCCCTCTGTAGTGTGTATACATGTATATATATACATATACATATATTGTATCGGGATTTGAACTCAGGGCCTTGTCTTGCTGGGCAGGTGGGGCAGGTTGGGCAGGTGCTATGTCTTCTTGCTTTAGATATTCTTCAAATAGGGTCTTGTGTTTAGGCCCAGGCCAGTCTGGATTTTGATCCTCTTATACATGCTTCCCTAGTAGCTGGGATGACAGGCACACAAAACTATGCTCACCTTTTATTGATTTGCTAAATTTTTTTCCTACCTAGCCTGGCTTTCTATCCCCTGCCTTGGGTTTATAGTTCCATTAGTGAACTACATAGAAATATATTAAGGAAATAGCTCATCTTCCTTACTTTCTAGACCCCTCCTCCATCAACTATAATAAAAGCAATCATTTTTGCTAGGCTTAACAAGTATCTTTTACTGATAAACCTAGAAGCCTGGCTCGGTGGACATTATTTCTGCTATTTTTCTGACAATGACACTTAGGCTCAGAAAAGTTAAACAACAACAACAGCAAAAAAAAAAAAAAAACTGCCTGAGTCACACAGTACCTGAGTGGGAGCTACCTCAAGTCTGCTTGACTTCAAAACTACATTTTATTTTTTTTACCAGGTCACAAAGCTCTCCATTCAAACAACACTACAGCAATGTAGACACAGTCCCAGAAATCTTCTTTTCTGGGTCCCTCTCTGGCCACCACCCTACAGAGTGGCATCTCAGGACCTCATTTTCAGTCTAGAAAGAATCATTCTCTTTTGCTCACCTTGTCAGCTACTTGGGGGCAGGTAGGACCCATGTTTGTATTTTGTACCTTCTGTGCCTTCTACTCACTCTCTGCTCAGTAATGTGAGCTGAACAGGATTAAGTATATCCCGGAACCTGCTAGTCTGTAGAATCCAGGACCTTGTGAGAAGTGTTGCAGAAGCTCAGATCCCAACCTAGACACCTTGCTTTAGAATCTGCATTTAATAAGGACCCCCACGTGACTCATGAGCACTGTGAGGTCCCACACCCTCCACCTCTTTATACACTGTTTATTTCACACTGGCATAGGAGAAAAACTCTCTCCTTTCCATTCTGAATCAACAAATGGACCCACACTTTAAGACCTGCGGAAGATCAAGTGGTCCTTGGGGAAAACCTACTTAAGAAATGACTTTGCCTAAAATACCAAAGGGTGTCTAATCTCAGTCAAAGAATCCAAGTGAGAAACGGCAGTGCCCTAGCTAAAGACTCATGAAAACTTCCTCTTTAAACATATGTTCATATTTAATAAATGTTTATTTAGTGCTCTAGGGTAGTATTAATTATCACCAGATTTAAAATAGAATTACTCATGGTTAAGCACTCCATTAGCATTCAGAAATTTCTAACTTTTGGAAAGTGACTACCAACAATTCAGCTCATTTCCCACACCTAGTTATTGAGCATCTGTTATGAACAAGGACTCATAGGGATGAGATAAAGAAATATGAATGTGACTGTCCCCGACCTCCTGTCTTTGCTACAAATAGAATGAGGATCAAGAATATGCTAATCAAACATTTCTGTAAGTAAATAAGACATCAAGTACCATTTTCACTATTTAAATGTGAAACACAATTAGATGCCTGCTATGATGAAGCCAATTAAACTGTTGGTGTAAAGCAGCCAAGAATACTGAGTCACCAGGCTATTTTCAACGCCTCATAATCTGACCTGTCTTGTGAAGATGTTTCAGGGTGCATGCTATCAGCATGCGACAGTCTGTGTGGCGGTCACATCAGAAGAACTAGCCATTGTCAAGAACAAAACACATACTTGTGTTAAAAATGTAGAAAGAAGACTTAGTCCTGTGCGTTCGAGTTCAAAAGCAAGACTGAAAAAAAACTAACATACAAAGATGGAGGTGAAAAAAGTATATTGATACAGTATTTAAATCTAAGAAATTCAATAACACTGAATCTTGTATTTATGAGCAAATAACAGTGTTACAAGTATGATACACAGATTAACAGGAATTAAGAAAGATTATTTTAAAAGATGCATTTAAATTAATAATGATGTGGGGTTTTAAAAATATTTTCATTATTTTTATCATTTTCATTATTAAACAGTCAGAAACATAATACAGGGACCAAACTCTTTAAAAAAGAACCACATGAACGTAAAGACAATTATTTTCTATATAAAGACCAATTCTTCAGTTACCACCTGTGCATCCATCATATCTGTTCTTTTTTTTTTTTTTCACACTAATTAGCAAAGTCTACTTGGTTCTTTTCTTGGCATTCGTAACTCTTCAGGGCCTAGGCAGCATTTTATTAGTAACATATTTCCTTAGAGTGTATTCCCTCCTTTTGCCTCCCTGGAAGCCACTGTGGAGAGTTCTGAAAATAAAACCAGTTCTACCTTTGCACACAGTGGGACAGATCAGCAAACAGAGGCATGAGTTTCTAAGAGGAAAATGGCTAAAAGCACATTAACAGTTCTTCTAAGCCACACTCCACATCTCTCTGTGAGGTAGAAGATAATTACTGAATGTCTTTGTGTTGCACACTTTATTTTTAACTAAATCTTTAAGTAGACTGCTGAGAAATACCAGTAATTCAACTACTTCTGGCTTAGTGTAATGACACTGAATTTTTGCTTTGTAAAACAGTGGCCCAACTCAGAATATCTCTTTTAAACATTATGCTTATATTTACTTGGGGGTTATTTAAAAAATAAATTTGAGGGTTATTTTTGACAAACATTTTCCTTTAAAGAAATCTCAGTAGCAGAAAGATAGAGCCCATATATGCCCTTGAATTTGAAGGGTGCCTTCCAAGGAGGGCAGCTCTGTTTTTAATGGAAGCCGTAATTAGTTGGTCAATTCACAGAATGGGCATTTGGTTGCTGTGAGAGACACAGAGGTGTTGACAGAGCTAAGTCATGCCAGAGATTGCTTCAGAACTAATTACCTGGGAAGTGGAAACAGGGAAAACCCTCCTATTAAGGAAAAGAAGGTTTGGATTCTAATGATCAAGACTGGTTCTGCTGATTACATTAATAACTACTCAATATTTTACCTGTAAACAAACAGGCTAACCAGTTTAATGAATTTGAGGCGGATACCAAAGCAAGAGGCAAAGGAGAAAAGCTGGCACTCACCCCTCTAGGACCCCTCTTAACACCTGTTGAACGCCAGGGCTTTTTAACTTCCTAAACTAACGCCTCCAGGATACAATCCTGGAGGATTTTAGATTTTGTGGAAGTGCGTGTGTATATTTAAGGTTTCCATCTTGCTTAATCAACAAAACTGGTTGCTAATTATTTATGAATCACAGGCAAAAGCAAACTTTCTTACCTTAAGCAGTTAAGGAATGGCAGGCAGAGGGGCAAGGCCGGTTTTGAAAGTAGCCCCTTGATACTTGTCCCTTACCCGGGGTTCCCAACCTCAGCGCTGCTCTTTAGAAAGGTCAAAGGTGCGCCCCTCCTCCGCTCAGGGAGGGGGCACACACCTCCCAAAAGAAGAGCACGCTGGCATCCAACCTGGGAGCTCCTGAGAGCCAAGCGACGTGCTGTCTAAGCTCACAGGACCCGGTACCCAATCCGGCCCAGAACCATTTCCGAACCAGGAACGTGGAGACACCGCGGGCCCCAGGCGCGCATGGCGCACTCTCCGGGGGTCCCGGGCTACCCACACTTAGGAGGGTGCGCGATGGAGCTCTGGGAGGAAAGAGGACAACCTCCGAAGCTGCTGTCCGGGTACACAGACCCTATCCAAGCCAGTGGTACCCTCTGAGAAGCCCCAAATTCCGAGATTCGGGTGCCCAGTCCTCCGCTTCCCGCGGCTAGACGCGCCTGGAGCCCACCCGCAGGATTGTTGCTGTCGTTGGCGGGACGCGATGCCCCAGGCAGCCCGATAGTGCGTGCCCAGGGGCACTCACCTCCCCGTGCGCCTCAAGTCCCCAGCGCTGCGCAGTCTCGCGCCGGAGCGCCCCTCCCGGCCCCGCGCGTCCCCCGCGCGGGCGAGCAGGTGACGGAGTCCTGCGACCCACGCGTACGTCGTACTCCCACCCCAGGACCCTGCGTCCCCCGGCCCCGCGGCCCTTACCTCGGAGCTGGCCGGGGCGGCCCCGCCGGGCCGGGCGCGGACTGGGCCGGGGAGACGCGCCTCCCGCCGCCGCTGGAAGCCGAGGCGGCGAGCGGGCGCTGCGAGCTTCTCCCGGGCGGCGGCGGGAGGCGCTGCTCTCACTGCCGCCACCGCCGCCGCCGCCGCTCCCGCTGGTCTCGGAGCTCCGCGGCCGCCGCTCCTGGGCCGCCCCGCGCCGGACCCTTGGCTCCTGCGGCAGGCCGGCTGCTCGCGCGGCAAACTCTTCCGCACGCAGAGCCGGCGGGGACAGCCGCCGCTGCCGCCGCTGCCTTTCCCCCTCCCCGCTCCCTCCGCCTCCTCCCACTCCTCCTCCCCCTCCTCCCCCTCCTCCTCCTCCTCCTCCTCCTCCTGCTCCTCTTCCTCCTCCTCCTCCTCCTCCTCCTCCTTCGCTTCGCTGCCGCGGCTGTCCGGGTCTATCCTGGCCCAGATCCAGCCTGGGACACGCACCCCGCGCGCGCCGCAGGCAGATGGACCCCAGGACCCCTGGCTTCTCTGAGCAGCGCAGACACCCTGCACCTCCCAAGCCGCCGATGGCCCTGCTGGGCTGAAAGGGACGCGCGGTGGGGTCTGGCTTGGAGCCTTGGATCAGGACTGGGTGCGGTGAAGGGCTGGGGGTTGTGCTTGGTGGTGAACCTGTGGAGAGGGGAGGCCAGCAGATGCGGGGCTGCCAGGCGAGATCCCGTTAAAGTTGTCACTGGGGGTAGCAAGGAATCTTTCACCTCCGCTTAGTGTAGACCTTTGCAGTGCCCGCAGCCACCCTACTGTCCCGCGGAGGGGGACGCCGAGCACAGCACGGTCGCACCCCACTACCACCCCCCTACCAACGCCGAGATCCAAGGGCAGGGCTGCGGGCCCGCGCGGACCCGGGCCCTGGGCGCGTCTCTGCGGGGGAATCCTGTGATGTCTCC
This sequence comes from Castor canadensis, assembly GCF_047511655.1. NCBI lineage: Eukaryota > Metazoa > Chordata > Mammalia > Rodentia > Castoridae > Castor > Castor canadensis. The sequence goes on along the minus strand of NC_133397.1, from coordinate 86,561,214 downwards.
AAGAGCGGCGGTGGGGGAGGGGGCGAGGACCAGGGCAAGGTGGGAAGTGAGGGTCCGGGGAGGTGAGGGTGGTGGGTGAACGCTGTTCGCTGACAGCAGCGGCTACTAGGGAGGAATCCTTGGTGTCTCTTCCGTAGCCGGTCTGGAAAATGGGTCAAGGATGGAAAGGAACCAGCTAATTGCTTTCCTCGTTTATTTTATTTTGCAGAGGCAAGTGGGGTGAGGTGGGGGGAGCTTGGGGCACGCACTCGGAGTTCCACTCTGCCTCTCTCTCCCCTCCCCCTCTGCCCTCCTCTCCTTTTGCACCAGTGCAGGAAATGTTCCACTGACCTACATATTTTTCCAAACATACGTGACCTTTTTTTTTTTCCTCTGTGGGAGGAGACAGGCGAGAATCCAAGAAAAAGAAGCAGGAGAGGAGCGCGCGAGAAAACAGGGGGGTGGGGGGCATTTACCAAGCTCCTGCAAACACTGAGCCGAGACAGATGCGCATAAATAGCTCCCAGAAGCCGAGAGCTGCGGGGCTCCCAGATCGAGGGGTAAAAAGGGCAGACTGTATCCCCGCCGAGGTCCAGAACGGTGGCGGTTTCCCCTAAGCTCGAAGCCCCTCTCCACCCTGGCGGCGGCGATCACAGCCATGAGGCACCTGGGTAGAAGCATAGAAACCCCCTCCACATACACTAAAGGTCACCCCTTTTCCTGACATCGCTTAGGTACATTTCCTGGCACAGCACTGCGCTCAGCAGCCCTTAAGGACGTCCCTGTCGCTCACACATTCTGGCAAGTAGCCCTAGAAAGAAAAGCGCCCCCGCTGGCCTTTTTTATTTTTATTTATTTGTTTTAATTCTCATACTCAATTTTGTGGCCAGAAAGGGTCTTCTAAGGTCTTTGCCCCAGCATCAGCCCTGACTGGGGACTTGGGGGGGGGGTCACGCCTCACGCGGTTCTAGGGCCTTGATTTCTCCTCCTTGCTCAAGTTCAGAGGCCTCTCCTATGCAGCACCTTATTTGGGCATGCAACCCCACACCGTCAATTAGATCAAAACGCTCACACAGAGCTCCTTTTTCCCCCCCTGTAAAGTAGGTCATTCTCTTTATTTCCCACTCGTATTATTTTTGTCTAATTCTCCTCTTGAAAAATAATCAGCCACGAGGAGCTTTGAGCATCCGAGGAGCAGCTGTTATTCTTAGGCTTGCTTCTGACTTAGAGGGCTTTTGAGGAAAGAGAAGAAGCATTTGGCCCATCATGATTTTGGAGTTCCTCTCTTTCCAAACAGAGAAAAAAATATTTTTTTTCCTTTATTTTATTTTGCTTTGTTTTTCTCCCCATTCTTTCCCTTCAGGCTGGTAGGATTTGCCCTGCCCTTCAAGTGTGGATATGACTAATATCTACTAAAGGATGACTTTATGTACTTTTAACCAGATTTAATGAAGAATTTAAAGCCACCTCCCTTCCTTTTTTTGCTTTGAGAGAGATTCCAACTCCCTTCCCCTACTCCCTTAGGGAACTTGAACACTCACTGATCTTTTAGGAAACTTGAAATGACCTGAGTAGTAATTCATCAAATAACTGTAGTGCAACAAGTATTTTTGCTATACCCTGATTTTATCTGTTGTAAGATATCTTACTAAATAATTTTTGCCTATGCACCATAGAGATGATTTGCCTGTGGTTGTTGGATTTATTCCAAATGCCATCCCATCTCCTTAGTGAAAATTTCACCTAGGTCAGACCATGAGGCCAAGTGGAGAACAGAGTCCCCAGAACAATGCATCCTCCCCTCCAAATGGAGATGAGAGTTGAAGAGGCAAGTGTACCTCCTGTTCATTCTACACACTTGACAGTTCAGTTCTTTCCTCTGACACTCCTTGAAGGCTTGCCATGAGTCAGGCTGGGCTTGGCCTGGGATGGACCAAGGGAACATTGAGGCAGTTTCTGTACACAAAGCGTTTACAATGTTGAGACAAAGATAAATGTGAGCTAAATAGGGCAAGTGCCAGAAGACAAAGTGCCAAATGGGTTCAAAGGAAGGACTTAGAATGGGCTTCTTGAGCCAGGCGGCACCGGTGCAGGGCTTTTTCATTAACCAGATGATGAAGCCAAACTAGAGCATAATCTATGCATTACTTAAAACATAAACCATGGAGCAAAAGAACTGTTTCAAAACTGCCTTGCCAGAAATGGAGAATTCGTGCATGCTCCCCAGTCATTAGTCCTTTATACAAACATGACTTTATCAAGTGAGTACTGCACTGATGATGACTGCAATATTTTTCAAAGAATCAAAATGTACAGAGGGGAGGATCAATTTTTTTCTAGTAAATTATACCAGTCTTTGAAGGTATAAGCGATGGTTTTGTTTATTTGTTTTTTGAGACAGGACCTTGCCCAGGCTGATCTTGAACTCACAATCTTCCTGCCTTTGCTTTCCAAGTAATAGGATTACAGACATGCAACACCACACCCAGCTAATAATTCAAAGCTTTCATAGTCCAAATGGATTTTCTTTTCTATCACTGAAGTGTTATCTGTGATATATCCTAATTAAAAAATCTTTATCTAATTAATTTCCCAACATGTATTGGGTGACAATCAGTGTCCATTTTTAGTGTTACATACAATGTGTGGTGATCTATATTACAGTACTAGCTCAGGGCTTGGAACCCCATTGGCACATACGTTGAGTAACTTAAACACAAACTTTGGAATAGACCACAAGAAGAAGATCTCGTGCTAGATGATATCACTGCTTTTCTGGTTGATCCTAAAGTAGGAAGACCCTTTGTTTTCATATGAAAGTTCAGAAGTCTATTTGTCACTCCTGAATATCAGTTTGTACTTCACATTCAAAAGAAAAATAAAGCACCATACCATGCATTATCTGGTAGAATAACATTATGCTGGGAAAGAATAATTCAGCCTCTAAGGCAGAGGGAAAAGTTAGGTAAGTAGAAGCATGAAAAGGAGGCCTTAGAACACAGTAATTGAAGACTAACTCAGGCTAGGGTGCTTATGAATCAAGAATGCCCACTCTGTGTGGCAACTACCAAGGTCAATTTTAGAGTGCCCTGCTTCTGCAGAAACTTCACAGAAAAGTGCAGGGAGCAGCAAACTGTCTCTGAGCCTGAGATGCTACCAGAAGACAATCAAGCCTTGTGCAGTCTGTCTGGTAGAGTTAGGCTTGACTTGGCATTCGTGCCTGTTAGTCATGCGGTTGGCAAACTATAAAGAATGAAGTAAGTTGGTGTGGAAGACCTGTGGAGGAAAACTGGGCTGCTCTGAAGGCGACAGAGCCCCAACCCTCAGCTCGTGCCCTGCATGTTAGTGACAGTATCTTTGAGGATCACGGGAGGAAATGGTCCATACGTGTGCAGGCCTGCACATGAGCATATACATGCAAATCTGAAAAAGAGCTAGAACACTATTGCAAGATGGGCACTTGAGAATAATCTGTCTTTATATTTGAGCCCCCGAGGAAATCCTTTCATGTGCATTTCCTCTAATAATAAGGTTTGATTTTAGGTCCCATTTACTTCTCTCTTGTAAGAGGAATAAAATATAGACATTATTTTTTAGAGCAGTTGTAGGCGCACAGCAATATAGAAGTAAAATACAGAGAAAATACATATTCCTCACTACGACCACTCAGACTCCCCCACTGTTCACCCCCTGCCTCAGGGCAATACATTTGTCACACTTGATGAACCTGCATCATAATCACCCAGAGTCCATAGTTTACCTTAGTGCTCATTTTTGGTGTTGTACATTCAATAAGTTTGGCCAAATTGTACAATGCCATGTATCCATCATTATAGTATCATACAGAATAGTTGCACCTCCCTGAAATTCCTCTGTGCTCTGCTTGTTCCTCCCCCACCCCCATTCACTGGCAACCACCGATCTTTTTATTGTTTCCATAGATTTGCTTTTTCCAGAATTTTACTCAGTTGGAATCATATCATTTGTAAGCCTTTTCAGACCGACTTTATTCACTTAGTAATCTGCATTGCCTCTGTGTGTTTTCATAGCTCATTTTTTTTATGCCCACTGTGGATGTGATTTACTTTGGTCCGTTCCACCCCTTTCTTTACTCTCAGTTACGCCTTTACCTCGCGCCCCCATTTTTCAACAGCTTTCAGTACACATCCTTATATTCTCTACCTTCAGAGCTTATGTTATACAATATTACTGATGCTCTATCATTCTCCTTTCCGTTCTCTCTTTCCCCGAGTTCCATAGTGTAATTCCACAATTACAAACATGTTCTGTTTGTGTATGATCATGCTTGTTTTTGTGCACGTGTTTATCTTTGGATCTGTTGCCCACATGTAAGAGAAAACATGCAGCTTTTGTGTTTCTGATCTTGGCTTACTTCACTTAATATGATGTCCTCCAGTTGCATCCATTTACCTTCAAACCTCATGTCATTATTCCTTATGACTGAGTAATACTCCATTGTGTATATGTACCACAATTTCTTGATCCATTCATCATTCGTAGGGCATCTGGGTTGTTTCCAAAGCTTTAGTCCATTTCTTTTTAGCACTGAATAATATTCTATTGTCTGGACAAGAGGATTTTTAAAATGCTATCTTAGTAAATAATGTTTGCAGTAATAAAAGGTGACATTTATCTAATACTTATGTGGCAGGTATTCACATTACCTCATTTCATCTTCATAAGATCCTGTTTTAAAAAAGTGATTTATTATTTCCAGCTGTCAGATAAAGAATCTGACTTAGAGAGGCTCAAGGTGCCCTCATTCACTTAGTAAATACATGACAGAGAAAGGCTTGAACCTGAGTTTAATGATTGTTGAGCCCAAGCTTCCTCTCACCCAGCCCACCACTTGGATGTGTCAGATGCCAGCACAAAGAGGCTTATGGTATGTTTCATTCTCCATGAGGTCTTGCTGGGTAATACAAGCTGCCAGAGCAGACCTACATCACTGTCCATTCTTGCTTCTGTTTTCTCTTGTTCTCCTCTTAATGTACCAGTTATTAATATCTTTACTGCATTCTTAAAGTGGCTATCTTCCAAGCATTGGAAATAGAACTGTAGATGAAGCATTGGGATTGGCAAAAGAGCAGCACTTGGTCCTGGTAATTCATAGAAGGAAGTAAAGTCCATAGGTCAATATGTGCATTATTAGTATATTGGCATCTTACCAAGGGCACTGTTTGGACTTTAGCAATAGGGTGGATGGGAGTGCCCTTTTGTAAACAAATGATCTTCAAACCAACTCTGGATCTCAGGCTGGGAAGAGAGGCAAGTTCCCGTCACTACAGGAAGACTGAGTGCAGCTCCACCTAGCCCCAGAATGAAGAAGTAGAACAAGCCTGCCTAAGGAGATTGCTTGCTGAGCTGGTCATCCTGCTGGTTATCACAGGGGACAGGGATGTAGCTTTTGTCACTGGGACTAGAGAAACTGCCAGTGTGCCATGGAAGCTTTTAAACCCTTTCACCACCCAACAGCCACCACAGGAAACCTGTGGAATGTGGGAAGGACACTCAGTGCCTGTGGAAAATAGAAGAGAAGAAAAGTGTCTGTGTACAGAGTGCTGGGAGTTAGGGAGAGGCAGGTGTGAGGGCAGCAAATGTGGGTGCACTGTGAAAGTGCCAGAAGGATGGGAGGTGGTGTTCAGCTCTGCAATTAGCTGAGATGATTTCAGAAAGAATTGTGGAGCCACAGTTCAACTCCACCAATAGAGGAGAAATCACTGATTCTATGAAGTGCTTGCTCTTGGCTAGCATTTGAGACACAGACAAGCTGTTGAGATACGCACAAGGAACACCCTCTAAGAACAGGTAGAAAAACAACTGTATTGGCACTCAAGTGGCCATTGCCTGAGCAGCTCTCAGCTCCTATCCCTTTTACGAAGAGCTGATTCTAATGTACTTATGTGTATATGTAGGAAGAGCAGCACACACACACACACACATACACACACACTCATTCACACACATACACACATACAATGGGCATTTAATTTCCTAGCATGGTTTCTAATTCTGTCTCATTTTTTAACTCTCTGACTTCTGTGCAATGTTGTTTGAACAGCTAAGTTTCTGCACCAACAAATGCATAATCTGTCATGTACTCTGACCAGGAAGAACATCTAGTGGTAGGAAATTCATTACACATAGTTCATTTGAAGTGAAAAGCTAATTATAGAAAAATGTTCTCCAAGGAGCTATTTATAGTCTCTCCCAAGCAGGCAGCAGACTAGCATTTCCTGCATAGGCAAGCATTATTTGATCAGTATGTTTTGTTGCAAGATTTGGGTGAGAAAGCGGCTTTTCTCAGTGGCTCCAGTTGAATACTTGTGTTGACAGTGAACATGATTCTATGATAAAGATGACTTCATATGATGTTTTGAATGCACACGTGCTATTGCATGTTATTTCAGATTTCTTCCTTTCCAGATAAGGGGGAGAAGGTTTCTTCTTGGCAACTGGGCTTGACTGTGTTTTTATATTCTAGAAATTGGTAATTAAAATCACCTTTCCTTTGTATAACATTAGTAAGATCCAGGTGGTCTAGCATGTCTCTCTACAGGAGTGATTACAAGGGCTTTTAATGAAAGATTAAAAACTGAAACTGAAGATGCCAGCAGGCAGTATTTGGTTTTATTGACTGCTCACAATTGCAGAGTAGTAGTTCTCAAAGTGTGTTCCTTGGACCAGCAGTTTCACCATCATCTGGAAATTTGTTAGAAATGCAATTCATAAGCCTGCAACCCAGAACTTGCTGGCCTAGCAAACTGTGTCAGGAGATTTGAATGCATATAAAGTTTGATTTCCATTGCCCTAGACATTTTTTGGTAGGCAGATTGGGAGAGAGGGGTAAATTGGGCTTCCTGTGCCAGGCCTTAGGCTAAGAGCTTTGCAAGAATTCATTTAGTTGTTTCTTTCACAACTGTACCTGAAGGTCATTTTATTATTTTCCCAATGACAGATGATGGAATGGAGGCCCAGAGGAGTTAAGCTACTTGCATAAGAACACTGCTGGTAGGGAATGGAGGCAGAATAGAGGCCTGGGCCTCTCTTTTGCTCACACCTATGCTTCAAAGCACACTGTGTACCTTGTAGTAGTGCTGGCTTAGGGACACAGTCACAGTCATTGATGAGAATTTTAGCAAGGGCCCTGCCTCATCCCCTCCATTATTTCTATTCCCTTCTACTTTTCTCAGTGTCTCTTTATCACTTCATTTACTTTCAGCTCCCCCAGAGAAATGAGCTGCCTTAGCATGCTATCATTACATCTCTTATCTCTTTCTCATCAGAGTCTAGTCAGGCCAAGTCTAAATCAGAGCACTGAGTCAAGACCTGCTGTCTCCAGGCTGTGATTTCTCCATGGCCCTCAGAGAGGGGAAGCAGAGAGGGACCTTAATTTAAAAGGCAAAAGAACTAGGGATGTAGCTTAGTGGGGAGAGCTTCCTTAGTATATGTATATCTCTGGGTTCAATCCCCAGCACCTCAAAAAGAAAAAAAAGCATAGTACTGAAGAAAGTACAGTAACTCCAGTGAGCTGCTCCACCATGCAAATCAGGTTCTCTATGCATGTGCAAATCAGGTTCAATGGGCATTTGAGCTCATGGGGAGCTAGTAGTTTAAGGGAGATGACACTGATCTGTGATACCAAGTCATGAAGTAGACATATGTACTCTAAATTAAAATAAAAAGAAAAATATTAGCATAATGCATGGATGGCAGTATAAAACACTAAGGGAGTATAATGAAAGCTCAGAAATTAGCCCTCACATTTGTGGGTGACTAATTTTGACAAGGGTACCATGACAATTCAATAGGAAAATAATAGTCTATCTAGCAAAAGGAACAACTGATTATCAACACATGAAAATGAAGTTGGGTTCCTCTCTCACACCATATTAAAAAAAAAACTCAAAATGAATCAAATGCACTAACATCAGAGATAAAATTCATAGAAGAAAAAAAATAGGGTATGTCTTTATAAACTTATATTTGGCAAACGATTTTTAGATATGACACCAAAAGTACAAGCAATCAAAGAAAAAGTAGAAAAATCAGATCTTATCAAATGTGAAAGCTATCAAGAAAATGGAAAGGCAACACACAGAATGCAAGAAAATATTTGCAAATCATATACAGCAGTCCCCCCTTATCCATGAGGCTACATCCCAAGACCCTAAGGGGATGCCCAAATCTGCAAACAGTCCCAAACTCTACATATGCTATGTTGTTCATATGCATACTTATGATAAATTTTAATTTATAAGTTAGGCACAGTAAGAGATTAGCAATAAGGATACTTATAACAATATACTATAATACAAAGTTACTTAAAACTTTTGAATTATTTATTTCTGGAAAATTTCCTTTACTATTTTCAGACCACAGTTAACTGCAGGCACTAAAACTGTGGAAAGCAAAACCATGGATAAGGGGGGACTATGTATCGGGTAAGGGGCTTTATTTATATCTGGTATATATAAAGGATGCTTATATCTAAAAGATAAAAGACAAGTAATCCACTTAAAATAGGTAAAGGATCTAAATGGACTTTTCTCCAAAGGAGATACACACCGGGCCAGTAAGCACATAAAAAGATGTTCAACATCATGAATCATTAAGAAAATGCAAGGTAAAATCATGATGAGATTGTATTTCACACTCACTAGGTTGACTATCACTAGTCAGTTTTTCCTGGCTGTGACAAATACCTGAGAGGAAAATACTAAAAAGAGGATTTATCTGGCTTCAGAGGTTTCAGTCAATGGTTGGTTACATTCATTGTTTTGGATCTGAAGTAAGGCAGAATATCATGGTGGTGGGAGGGTGTGGTACAAGAGGCTGCTCATTTCATGGCAGCCAGGAAGCCAAGAGAGAGACAGGAAGGGGCGGTGGCAAGGTGTGTCTTTCCAGAGCACTCCACTAGTGGTCTACTTCCTCCAAGTTGGCCCCATGTCCTACTTTCCTCGGCCTCTCGATAACATCACCATCCATCAGAGGATAAATCCACCGATGAAGTCAGAGTGCCATGATCTGATCATCTCTCAGTGATGAGAGTCCAAGTCTTCAACATATGTGCCTTTTGGGGGAGACTTCGTACACAAACCATAACAGCTATAATTCTGAAAAATGAAACAAAGTGGAAACTAAGAGTGCTGGTAGTGATGTGGAGAAACAAGCTCTCATACGCTTCTGGTGAAAATGGAAAATGGTACAGTCCCTCTGAAAAACAGCCAGGCAGCTCCCCAAAAAGATACACACAGAGTTACCATTATTTGGTAATTCCATTCCTAAGTATACACCCAAGAGAAATGGAAATAAATGTCCACACAAGAACTTGAATGCTGTTCAGAACAGCATTCAGCATCAAAAATTGGAATCAATTCAAATGCCATTTGATGAGTGGATAAACAAAACATGGAATATGTATGTGACGGAAGACAGCTTGGCAATAAAAAGGAGTGAAGTACTTATACATGCTAGTACATAATGGATCTTGAGAACATTGTGCTGGATGAAAGAAGGCAGTCCAAATAATGACCGAGAACTCCATTTATGTGAAAGTCTAGAAGATGCAAATCTATAGAGACAGAAATCAGATGCAGATAATGGTTGCTTACTGCTGACGACATGGTGGTTTCTGATATGACAGATAAATGGTGTAAGGGTGATTACAAATGTTCTCAAATTGCAGTGCGGTTTTATCATTGTGAATGCCCTATAAACCATTAAATTGTACACTTTAGTTGTATGGTGTGAGTTATGTCTGAATAAAGTTATTTAAAAGACAAAAAATAAGACTAATATATTTTCCCAACTCTTCTTTCTTAATGACTCATTCATTCATTTGTCATCATCATGCTGCCTTTATATCAAGGCCTGATCTATGCCTCTCCTCCTTATTACTTCTTCCAGCTGTTCCATCAGTGTGCAGGTTCCTAAGACTCTGTCTTCAGCCCATTCATTGCTCTTACCCTTCTCTCTGGGGAGAATCCAGTCCAATGGTTCTGGGCTGAAGACTCTCTAATCTGTACCTGTGGTCCTGCAGCGTCTCTCAGCTCCGCTCCCACATTCCCCGTCTCACACTGATATTTCCATTTGGATATCTTCAACTCAGCTTGTCTAACACAAACTTGATTCCTCCTTTTTCATTTCCTCTCTACTCCAGCTCATTCTCCCAGCTTCCCTAGTCCTCTTAAAGATACTATCTTTGTCCGTGATATCCAGGCTTGGAAGCTCAACTTTACTTCTGAATATTCCCCCTATCTTCTTCTAGCAAAGAGTAGCTGAGTCCTGGTAGATCCTTGCTTCCCATTGTTACTTGCAATCATCTCTTTCTGCCCATTTTCTTTCTTTTCTATAGCTCAGTTCTAATTTAGGACTATTCCATAGCCTTCTTACTAGCCATAGTAACTTCAGAATATGAATTGTGCAAGATAGACCTGGCACTTAGGAGAGTTTCACAATTCCCTAATGTAATCTTCAAGCTGTCAATTATTTAAAACCTGAAACCCATGGGCCTGGAGAGAAGTCCATTGATTAATGGAGCAGGTCATCTTGGGAAAATTGACACATACTGTGTGCTCAAGGGAGTGGGTTTAGAAAGCCCTGTGATAGTCCTGGCATTGAGCAGAGCACACTGGCTCAGCCAGACTGGCAGGGGCATCTTGATCTATTTCTGAACTGGTTGGTAAACAGCTACCACGGTGGGCCTCCTAACTGTCTCCCATCTCCGTGCTGCTCTGGCACAGCTCCCTGAAACTCCACACCACAGTCGCCAGAGCCGCAGGGCCCTGTGGGTGACTGTGTTGATCCATGGCTCTTCCTCTGAAACCCTTGCTCCCAGTTTCAGTGTTTTTCCAGTGACCCCAAACCAAATCCTCATTTCTTGCCATCTTCAGGGCCTATTTTAACCTGACCATGACCTAGCTTTCCTACCTGTTTTCCACAGAATATTGTGCTCTGTGTGTGATAATAGGTGCTCCCAAGTCACATCTTTGCTTCCTGTCCCTCAAGGTCTTGATCATATGCTATCACTTCCAAGAAGTGCTCCCTGAGTCCTTCTGCCGAAAGAGGACTTTCCCTCCTCATTGTTATCATTATATATGTATTTGTACATATTATTCCATGCACAACTTTTTCCATTTTTATTGCTAAGGGCCTTAAAGTTGTCATTTCAATTAAGGTTGTTTTTTATGTAAAAACAGAAACCAACTGTTCTCAGAGCTTGGACTCAGATCTCTCCTCCTTTACCTACCTCATTTACCAATCTGGTCAGTTTGTCCAGCTTCATGACTCTTAAGTCCTGTTTAATCCATGGGCCAATGGCTCCCAGATGAGTAACTCTAGTCTTACAGAGTCTTAAAGTTAAGACTTCCTAAGTCTTAACTTTGACAGTGGGAGGATGGCACCCAACAGGGGCAGAATTCTCAGTCTTTCCTAGTATACCTCACACTTAAATGTCATCTCTTGATGATGCCTCATGAGCTTTGAGTTGTAAGCTATACTGTGCCTACAAAGCTAAATACTCTAACCACTTCCATGTGTTAAAAAAAAGCAGCCCACTTCATGCTCATAGCAACACCTCAGGGTGGTGTTTTCCTGTTTTGCTGCTGCGGAAACTGGGGCTCAGCAAGATCAGGTGGCATTTCCAAGGCCATCCCTATGTTCACCATGGCCCTTGGATGGATCACAAGCTATATGAGATCCCACACTCAGCCTCCCCTGAGTTTCTGTCCTGGATTCCCTTGGAGCCTGATTCCCACAGCTGCTCCCCATTTACCTCTTCTTTCTCCTTCCTGAGGCCCTGTGACTTTGGACCTTGGTTGCATAAGCAGCTCCCCTGTTCCTCTCAGCCCATGACTTTCCCCATAGCCTCGCTTCCCTCCTTGGTCTGTTATTGGTTCCAGGGCCCATTTTCCTGCACAGTACCAGGCCAGTCAGGGAAGAACCATCTGGTGCTGTCCACAACGTCCAGGTTGAGACTTGCTCCTGCTGTGATTGTGGCAAAGGCAGACTGTGTACTTTCAGAAATTCTGCTGATCTCAAATGAATGAATGAAGAATTTCCTGAAACATACCTGCTTACATTCTGCTTTTATTATTGAGCAAATTGGTGTGGAGGTGGGGCAAAGGGGACAAGAGGCCACTAGGGGCCCTTCATGTCTTATCTAAAAGTGGTGCTGATGTCACGATGTCACATGCATACCGCGCCATTGCTTGTTTGGGTGTTACATCATGCCTCTTCCTGACCCTTGTCTTCCAAGCTTGCTTGTCCTATGTCCTTTAAAGGAGGACTCTTTTTCTGCTAGAGGAGAATGTGTGGTAAAAAGTTATTTGTGGTCAAGGAATCTTGTTAACCTCTTAATAAACTATTGTATTACCTTAAGTAACATAATGTGTTAATCAGGGCTCCTGATTCCACTGTGCAGGTTGTGTTCTGCACAAAGGGGGATTAGTCACGCAGACTGTCAAGCCAGAAAAAACACACTTGAACTCAAGAAGCCCTTAGGGGATGATGCAAAGGGTGGGAAGAGGGCAACTTTGCAAGGTGATTCAGGAGGAGGCGATATATTGTACAGGAGGAGACAAGTACAACTGAAGATCTTTCTCACTTAGAACCCCAGCGATGACTGTTGTCCTGCTTTTGTTCCCCAGAATTTCCAAACAACCCTCTCTCCAGGCTGCATTTGTAACCCTGCAGGGGAAGACAAGGATTTTGCGCACTTTTATTTGAATAGAAACGAAACATGGAACTCTAAATCTACGATAGCTGAACAGATAGATGGAAGCAATCTATAGTGCACTATATCCACAGAGTGACAGTGAGGGAGGCCAGTTTTTAAAAATGAAGTCTGATTCAATTCCTGATGTACACACCACAGCTGCCAGAACCTCCCACCCGCTAACAATGGGATCCAGGAGAAGGCTGGGAAGTAATAGTTATCCATCCCCTTTGTGGATAGGCTCAGACACCCAGCAGCACTTCGGGAATAAAGGATCTGTGTTTCCATCTGACTGCTGGGATGTCAGATGGATGGGACCCTGAGTGCTGTGAAAACCTCACTGGGCTCTTGGGCTGAATTTACATCCTTCATCTGCAAGTAGCCCTTCGTGCCTTCTGAAAATATGAATAGTTCCCTTTGCCATTAATGGGAATGTTGTTCTCACCCCAATGGAAGGAAAAATCTCCAGAAACATGTCTAATGGATTTTTTTTTTTGGATACTTAAAAACATTGCTGTGATTTTCTGCTCCCAAAAAAGACATGCTGATAACTTTTCCATATGGTAGTTTTCTGCTGTGATTGTTAGTGGCTTGGCAATTTTTAATATTAAATTCCTAATGGTAAGCAGAATTTCATCCAGTTTTAAATCCTAAGACCAGTTGAGTTTTCAGAGAAGTCACTATTTATTTTCTCTTTATTCATATTGAAAAGACATCTCTCAAAAAGATGAAAAAGAACAGGAAAAAAAAAAAGAAGAAAAAGACAACTCTCTGTCAAGTTCTTTAGTCTGACTGTGTCCCTTCCAAAACTCTCTTTAAAGATTGTGGATTAAGATGTAATAACTGTACATCTGAATACACAGCAGTGTGATGTTTGAATGTATGTTGAAATCCTTACACCCAAGGTGATGGCGTTACGAGGTATGGCCTCTCGGAGGTGATTTGGCTGTAGGTGTAGAGCCCACATGATTGGGATTTGTGAATGTTCTTATGAAAGAGGCCTAAGAAAGTCCCCTGCACCTCCCATGAAAGGACACAGTGAGAAGAGACATCTGAACTTGAAAGTGGACCTTTCCCAGAGACAGACCCTGCAGGGACCCTGATCCTGGATTTACAGGCTGGACTTGTCCAGATCTGTGAGAAACAAATTTCTGCTTCTAAGCCCGTGGAACTATGGTGTTTTGTTATAGCAGCCAGCAAAGACTAAGCTGGCCTCCATCCCACAGTTGTAAGTGGCTCGAGGCTCCCGGGAGACTCTGGGCATAGATTCATAGGCCCCCTAACAGGCATGTCATTCTCCTAGTTCAGCCTCAGACATCACATTTTCCCCACGTTACCTCTTCAAAATTCAGTAACATTCTGTGCGTCAGCGTTGCCAGGCCCAGGATAGAAACCTTTCTTCCACGCAGAAATGACTGATGCAAGCAGGCCCGCGTCCCCACCCAAAAACAGGCTGTCTCACACAACTGAAAATTCAAAGTGCCTCTTCCTAAAAATACCCAAAAAGACTCCTGCAAAAATTGCTTAGTATCACTTCTCATTGCCCCCATGCATGGCATTCACAGCAGAAGAAACCACATTTGTGCGCACAGTAGAAATAGAAAAGATGATCCTAAGAATGGCATGAGCTCTGGAAATAACCAAAATACGCGCCATGTCTGACATGGAGACGCATCTCAGCCTGAGATTTACAAAATGCCGAGATGCTCTGCACCCTTCCCATTGGAATTGTGAATTCTCATGTGCAAAAGACAGCAAGTTTATGTAGGTCCAGCCTGAGCAGTGACTAATACAAGACACAAATGAAGACCAGACTTTTCAGGTGCAAATTTGTGCAAGTCTTCACATTCCTGACTTTTTTCTTTGAATTATTTCCACTCAAGGGCTAAAGCATTGTGAGGCTCTTTTGAAGCCTTTGTTAATTTATTTACATTGGATGTTAGGCATGTCATAATAAATCAACCTGTTGCTGCCAGGTTATGATTTTAAGAAAGTCACTTCACATCAGCTCTCCTAGAATGGCTCTTTAGACAAAGGCTTCCCTGGAACACCGAGGGGTGTGTTATGAAAACTTTAATGCACTGCATTGGCCTAAGTTCTTAGTTGCAGATAATGGAATCCACTATGACTATTTAAGCAGAGAAAGATTTTTGAAGGATGGAATGTGTGTTTAGAATTATTGGGAAAGATGAAAAAGGCTCTTCTAAGCTCACAAGAGCAATGTCCAAAGTCATACCACAGTCAGGCTGCCAAAAAAACTGTGGCCAGTGACACTGGTACAGGACTGTGTCATGCATGTTTGCCTTCATCGGCACTTGCCTGAGGATGGGACCTCTCAGGGTGTCATTCAGCTCAGAATCCAATCCTATGATTACGTCTAATATGTAGTTTCCAAGTCTTGCCCTGGACCCTAGTTTGACAAGAAGTGTGGAAAATGTAAAGTTGAGCTTTCCAGCTCATTCTTCCGGGAAGGCATGTGAGAATGGGAAAGGAATGGGGAGGGGCAAAGAAGTCAATCCACACCAGCCACCACGTGTAAAGCAGAAATGGCAGCATGTGTTGGGGAGGGGAGGATATGGAAGGACAAACAGGGAACTTATGCTAGGCAAATGAAACATGCCTTTCAGCTGAGTTTGAAAGTGTGTGGCCCCTGGTTTAGAGAGTGCACTATGAGCCAGCTGATGGGAAAGCTGGGACTGGTCACTGCTCAGAGCATCCTGAAATAGTCTAAATAGAGCAGCCCTGATGGCCACTGGGCTCTCTCCAGGCCCACCTCACAGGCAATGCCCCAGGAAGGTCAGAGAACGTGACCACCAGGTGTGCATCCTGTTTGGAGAAGCCATGTGCCCTCTTCTCCCCTATCGAGAGATCCGGAGGCCCCTGGAGTCTCCCTTCCCCATTTCCTCCTTCTTGCCTTCTGCCCAGCTCTTCTCCTGAATGGCCCTGTCTCCCAGAAGGTGACAGGTGTTTTTACTCCAAGAGCACTGTCTCCACCCCCTCCATGTCTGAAATGAAATGTACAAGCTCAGACTTATGTCCATGTGTAGTTCCAGTAAGTCATCTTGTGACAGGACATCTCTTTCCTGGTTTTTGTTTGTTTCTGTCTAGTTGGCTTTCATAAATGTCATCAGGTTTTAAAAGAACTGTGACTGTATTAAAAAGAGTCAAGTTAATAACAATGGTATTATTCCTTCTTTTACATCTGTATCTATAACTATCCAGTGGGCAAGGCTTAACTAGTCTCAGTTTATAGATGAGAAAACTGAAGTTCAGAGAAGTGAAGTGACTTGTGTGAAGTCACACAGCAGCTCCAGAGTTCAACCCTGGCTTGTGACTCTCAGAGAGGAGGTTTGTCCT
Source organism: Castor canadensis (assembly GCF_047511655.1). Taxonomy (NCBI): domain Eukaryota; kingdom Metazoa; phylum Chordata; class Mammalia; order Rodentia; family Castoridae; genus Castor; species Castor canadensis. Next base: position 86,545,139 of record NC_133397.1, on the reverse strand, counting down.
CCACAAGTCATATCTCATTTCATTAGCATAAACATATAGATACACTAGAAGCAGGTGGGAAGTTTGGTTTGGGGTGATGGATATGTGTGTATAGAGAGATCATGCAGACTGTTATGAATTTTACATAAATCTATATATGGTAATCCAATCCCAGTATATGGCAGGAGGATATTGGGTTTTCAACTGAGATCTTACAACCTGACAAATTGTTCCATTGATATCCCATTGTTCTATTTTCACAAAAAGGGCAGTAGGAGGGAGGAGTCAGGCTGGGACTATGTGCCTGCTGTTTATGGGCCACATGGGGCTGATCGCAGGACGCCTGTAGTGTTGGTGGGCCAGGGGACTGGTGCACACTGAGTGGCACAGGTGCTACGAAGCATCTCTGAAAGGATGAATAGGGCTTAACTTTGCCTACCAACCCTCACCCTAGGCCAATTCCTAATTTGTCATCTGAGGAGTTTGACAAACTCTTGTTTGTCGTCTCATGTCACTCATCAGTGAACTGAAGAATGAAACCGTGTGGCTTGCTCAAGTTCTTTTAGAAACTGACTGGCATTTCACAGGGGACCTAGCTCTGGACAAGCCCCAAGAGAGTCAAAGAATATCTTCCTGTCCCCACTGGATGGACCCTGTAGGAGCAAGGATGTAAGGAAGTAGGCACTGCACAGAGTTCAGAGTTCATTCATCACAGGGCCGCCTCCTGTATGGAGTACTGATGACACACAGGGGATAATGGGGTCCCTGCAGGGTGCCCCTTGCAAATGACACCTGCTTTTATGGAGCTTCTGCTCCACAAAACTCGTATTATAGTATATGCTTAGACACCATCAGAGAACAGCATCTGCTGTACTAGCCAACCAGGGATGCTCTAATAATCACTATGAACAGACTGGCTTAAAACAACAGACATCTACTCTCACTCACACTTCTGGAAGCTAGAAGACCACAGTCAAGGTGTCATCAGGACCTTGATCCTTCATATGGCTCTCAGGAGGATACTGCCTTGCCTCTTCCTAACTCATGGTGGTTGCTGGTGGCCCTTGGAGTTCTTCAGCTTGTAGAAGCATCATTCTAATCTTTGCCTCTGTTGTCATATGCCCTTTGCTCTGTGAGTGGCTCTGTGTCCCATCTCTCCTTTCTATCAAAAGAACACCAGTCACATTGGATGAGGAGGGCCCACCCTGACCCAGGATGAGCTCCTCTTAATTTGAGTGCATCTAAAGACCTATTTCCAAAGAAGGTCACATGCAGAGGTACCGAGTTAGGACTTGAGCATATCTTTTGTGCACAATTCACCCAGAAACAACAAAAATCTTTTCTGTGTTCAAGCACAGTGAAGAGAGCAAAGAAATTGGTTTCAAATGTTAGAAATCACCGTGGAGTTTTTAAATGAGTAAGGATAAAAGGCATTTGCCTTAGTCAGGAGAAAGAAAAACTATGTAGTAAGTCCATTTTAAGTTCAGGTATGGGTGAAGAGATGATTACAGCAACTGAAAAGTTAATGAATTGTGTTTTATGACTTCTCTCAAGTATCTAATGCTCTTTTCATGAATCTTGCTGTTATGGCAATATGATTATTCACTCAGGGAAGTAAGCATAGTCTCATAAAAAAAATTGCTAGCAAGACAGTCCTTATCATCTGGCATTGAGTGAAAGACCGTAGCAATGAAGAATTTGTCCCTGAGGCTGGTGACTACAGCACTGACTCTGTTTAAAAGCCTTGGTGTTTGAACTGTTTCCCAGGCTAACCAAATCTCCTTAACCCACTGGGTTATAGATTCAGCCTCCTTAAAAGCAAGATAAAGAAACTTTAAAGCACAGCATACAGCTAAATAAAGTGCTTTTCGATTTAAGTGATTTATTTCACAATTTCCCTATGATTTAAAGCTAATTTTTTTCCTCTATGGAGAGTCATAGTTCTGATTTCAGATTTTCCTTATTTGAAAGAAGGAGGCTAAACTATTCTGTTTGTACCAGTGGACAGCATTCCTTTGAACAAGTAAGTGCTGCATAGATGAAGGGACAATAATGGTGAGAATGTGAGTGTCCTCCAGAGATGGAAGAAGACAGGGGAAACTGACTGTCCAAGAAGTTCTAGAGACCAGACACATTAGAAGATGTTGAGTCCCATTTTGCAGATACTGATCTTAAGTCCCCAGAAAGATGGTGTCTGGAGGTGGACAAGCAAAAGTGGGGGTTGGGGGTATGGTCAGGGTAGGGGACCAGCCCACAAGGCATTGGCATGTGAAGGTAGTGGAAGACAAAGACATGTTTGACAGAAACTGCACACAGAGAGAAAAGAGGTTGGCTGAGTGCAGCATACTGGAAATTGCTCACTTTGAGGGACAGTGGGTGCAATGATCTGCAAGCTTGTGTCCCCCAAGATTTATACATTAAAAACCAATGTGAAAGTATTAGGATGAGGGGCTTTGAGAAGTGATTAGGTCATGAGGGTGGAGCCCTCACAAATGGAATTAGTGCCTTTATAAGCAGAGACCAGAGAGCTCGCTAGCTCTTTCTGCCACATGAGGGTACAGTGAGAAGAAGGCCATGGCCTGGAGCAGGGCTTGCACCAGAATGAACCAGAATGGCACCCCAATCTTACTTCTAGCCTCCAGAACTGAAAGAAGGGAGGCTAAAATCCCCCCCTTTATAACTAGCCCACACCCACAATAACTGCTTTAATCCATTCATGAGGGCAGAACACTTATGACTTAATCACCTCTTAATGGTCCCACCTCTCAATACTATCACAATGGCAATGACATTTCAACATGATGTTTGGAGGAAACATTCAGAGTGCAGAAGAAGGGCAGATGAGATGCATGAGATGAGGCATTGTGACAGATGGTGTCTGAGCTGGACCTTGGTCAGTGACATAATAACACAGCTAAGGCTGTCAAAGTTCTAGAGACCAGACATAGTCCTCAGTGTGGGACAAGGGCTTGGAGATGGATTCAGCTGCAGGAAGGACAGAGCTGGCAAAACAAAAGTTCTCAGCATCCTGAAATTCTTCAAGAGTAGACCACATGGTCCTTTAGGAATGGTGCCACCAGGCGGCATGATGAGAAGGGGATGTCCTGCTGGAAACTGGAGAGGGAAAGGCAAGACAGTCTTAGGAAATAGAATAACCTTGTGGTTTTACTATTCCTTCTTTTACATCTGCATCTATAACTATCCAGTGGGCAAGGCTTAACTAGTCTCAGTTTATAGATGAGAACACTGAAGTTCAGAGAGAAATACAATCTCACTAGTAGGGGTACCTGTGAGCAGTAGCTCAGTTGATCACAGAGGGAAGAGTCAGTAGAACTGTGGTATCAGCTAGGAGCTTGGCCACCTGTGTAAATCAGTAACCAGGTTTTTAAGCCTGGGGCATAGAATCAGAGCAGGGTTGTTCCTGAGCCCAGAATAAGGTAAGTGCAGGATGGGAGAACAGGGTAAGAACAAGAGCGGGCAGGCAGGGGAAGACCTGGAAAATCCACTCTGGGAAGAAGGAAAGCCAGAATGAAGACCTTAGAAACCCCAAAATGGAGAAGGGAGAATTGGTATACTACCCATTCCCATGACTAACCTGTGACTGCCCAAAAGCCCTTGGCTTTCTTTATTAGGAGAGAATTTGTGCTGAGTGCCTGGAAGCCAGGTCAGGAGGATGAGGGCCACTGGAAGAAGCATAGTTCAGACACCCGCATTTCTCTTGAAACCACCTTTGCTTCCATATGAATGCCGCATTCTTCGTTGGCCCTATATTCTTGGCCTGTTATATTTATAATCTGATATTCAATAGTATTAGCTGAGTACCAAGCTAGCTTTGTCTCAGGTCTACTCAACTGTACACCTAGACATGGTTAAGATGGTAAACTTCATGTTAGATGCATTTTACTAATTATAAAGAAATGGAAAGATATATTTAAAGTATTTTTTTTGAAGTAGTAGAGTTTACACATTTCTACCCAATACCAGGTTTCTATAACAAAAGAGGGAGAGAAAAAGATAACTTTGAGCATTGCAAAAAGTGATCCCAAGAACTCTTTCCAGTCATATTTATTTTTAAAAGTAGATAGAATAAAAATGAAGGGAACAGTTGTATCAGGGAACAAACGAACAGGGAGAACACAAATGTACCCAGACCAGGGTCATCCTTTTGCCATCGCACACTGCAGAGAAAGACAGTTAATACCGATTGACTTCTCTTTATTTGGAATTCATAGTTCCTACCATTTATATCTCTGCTTAAGTTAACTAGCTGTTTTATCATAATATAATTATTATTAGAGATTTGAATAAACTGTGTATGGTTCCAGCCCATGGTGCTGCTTAGACATTCTTACATACTCCCTCTGTGGACTTGGTAAAGTTAGGACCTAGGGCTCTCTCTTGGTAAAGTTTGTGATCTACGTCATAAACATAGTATACTGGGGCTCTCCAGTATAACTTCCTGTGATAATAGGAATGTTCTCTAATCTGTGCTATTCAATATGGTGGCTACTGAAGACTTGAGATGTAGCCAGTGAGACTGAGCAACTAAATTTGAAATTTTATTTAAACATCAATTCAAACAGCCATAAGGCTAATGGCTACCATTTTGGATTAGACAGGCCAGATTCTAGGTCCAGAATGACTGTGCCAAGGTAGAACCTGCGTTCTGGATGGGGCTAGAACTTTACAGATGGTTCTAGCCTGACTGTTTTGTTTCTTGGGCCATAGTGACTGTTGGCTCCTTTTAGAACTAGAAGATGGTTCCTGTGGGGTGGAACATTGGGGAGGGGCGGTGGATACTAGGACTGCCCTTTGAAATCAGGTTTTGCAAGAGGATTAAGCCCTGCAGAACATAAAGGAGTGACTGTTTTCTCCAAGAGCAGTACTTAATGAAAATGCCTAGGTGCACAGGGAAGTGAGTTGATTATATTCCACAGTGTCTCAGAACCCCATGGCTTATTTTTCTCCCAGAACTGGGGTGAAAAAGGACTGATCTAAGAAGAAGGCTCCAAAAGTAAAAATGTTGCACCAAATCCAACTTCCTTATTCCCTCCAAATACATGTTTCTTGGACCTACAAAAACACAGCAGGCATCGGAATGGAGCAACAGTGTCGGGAGTGCCAAGCCCTGACAGAGGCCTCACCTGGTGACTCTCCTCATTTACCTTTAACCAACCCCAAGCTGTGATTGACCTTGTTTACCATTACCCCCTCCCTGTCACTGCACTTAGAACATGAGAAGGGACCTGATTTCCTGCCCAACCATGCCAGGGCTCAAATGAATGGGTTAGAACAAACATAACCTTTTAAGAGCTCACAAGTACAGACAGACACAGGACGCAGGTCTTGCTTGATTTATATAAAGCCTATCCTGAGAACTTATGTACAAACTCATGATTATAAGAAAACATATAGCTTATACTTTAAATAGAGCACAGAAAACAATAAAGATGAAAAGAAACATGTGTGTATATACATTTAGATAAATATTTATATGTTTGATATAAGCATCCATGTATATGCCTCAGACAATATAGAAAGTCAATAAAACAAAAATAAAAAGTTCAAGTCTCTTTTCCTTCTTCCTCAATTTCCTCTATAAAAAGGTAAATGTGTATTGTATTTTCTTGATTTCTTCCAGAAATTCAAGAAATATACCTACACATATAAATGTTCCTGTCATGTATACACACACACACATAGTTTACAGAGGGACGAAAGTACATAGGCCTGAAGACTGGCTTTTTTTTTTTTAACATACTATGCATGGAAATTTTTTACCTTCAGCACATTCAGACAGCCTTCCTTCTTTGTCCTGCCTGCATAGGATTCCATCCCATGGTATTACAGGTTGAATTGTGTTCCCCCACTAAAAAAACCAAATTCACCTAGTCACCTTAGTACCTCAGAATCTGGCTTTATTTCGATGCAGGATACTTATAGAGGTAATCAAGTTAAAATGAGTCATTAAAGAGGACCCTTATCCCACATGACTACAGTTTTTATAAAAAAAGGGAAATTTTGGATAGAAAGACAGACACACACATCGAGAAGATGATGTGGAGTGGCACAGGAAGAAGATGGGCATCTATAAGTCAAGGAAAAGACTGCAAAGAAACCAACCGTGGTGACACCTTGATCTTGGACTTTGAGACTGCAGGCCTGTGAGACAGTATTAAGCTACCCCGCCCATGGGACCAAACAGACTAATGCAGGTGGAGCTCTGAAATTTATGTTACAAATCCCTTTGATGGGCACCTTGATTTCAAAAGAATTATTTTTAATGCATTAAGCAAACTGTAATTGAAAGAACTCTTTCCAGTACTTTCTTTCAGATAAATAATCCTTCCAGGCGTCTGAATGCTTACTCATTTATTTTTCAGATCAGATTTCTAGTATGTCAACACATCAAGATCTGTTAAAGTAAGCCTACCTATAAACAGGTGCCTGTGAAGGTAGATGAAGTATAGTCACCAAAATTTTTTACTTTGGGTTGAATAATAGGGGTGTGAGGGGAAAGGGTAAGGAAGAGTAATAGAGGGGTTAGACTGAAGTACTATATATTCATAGGTAAAACAAGGCAAAACCTCACTGAACAATAAACAGACAATCAGTAAAGGACAGGAATGTAAAACAGGTCCTGTTAGGGATGGCGTACTAGTGGGAGGGGGAGGGAGAATGGAGAGGGTAAAGGAGGGTAAATATGGTCTATGCACTTTATATACATGTATGAAGATAGAACATCGAAACCTGTCAACTTATTTTAAGTAGGGGGAGGAAAGTGAGGGAGAATGATGGTGGGGATGAACCTAAACAAGGTATATGTAAGCATACATGGAAATGTCACAATGAATCCCTCTATACAACTATTATATGCTAACAAAATGTTGAGAAAAAAGATTTCCTAGTGAGGTCACGTGCGAAGAGAATCAGGTGACATTATTGAGAATCTTTTGGTTGCAAGTGACAGAAACTCCACTTGGACTAATTTTACAGACAGATGTCTTGCAGACTCTGAGCACAGCTGGCCTTCAGGGAAGCCAAGCCTTCAGCTTGGACCCAGTGGATTGGTGTTTTACCTGTGAATGTATTGTACTTTAATCCGTCTAACCCCTCTATTACTCTTCCCTACCCTTTCTCCTCAATCCCCTATTATTCAACCCAAAGTAAAAAATTTTGGTGACTGTACTTCGTCTACCCACATAGACACCTTGTTTATAGTTGGCTCACTCCCCATCAGGAGGCTCTCCCTCTGACTTCTGGACTGCTCTTATCTGGACATTTGATTAGCTGTCTCTCCCTTCCAGAGATCAATGTTCCCCAGCTTTGAAAGGCCTCTGATGGGCTTAGCTTGGACTCAGGGGTCCTGCCAGGGCCCACCCTAGTGTATCCTCTAGAGCTTCCGGAGAGTTAACTTGGGAACCACTGGGATGACGGGAGTGGGAGTGGAGTAGCATGGGAGTCGGGGTGGGGACTGCCGACATTAGAAGGGAGTGTTTCAGCAAACAGTGTCCTGGGTTCTCCTAATTATTTATGATGAAAACTTCCTGGAAGAGATGGAATTTCAACAGCACCATCATTTGGAGAAAATCTAAGGCTTCATGATGCCTCCCACTGAAGGGCTTTGTTGGGCCATCTCCCTGGGACACAGAGAGAACCTCTAACCAAGTGAAGGTGCCTTCCACAGCTGGACCACCAAATGCATTCCTGCCCTGCAGTGTGTGATCCTCAGGCTGTGGCAGCAGCATCAGACACCATGAGCAAAATAAGGCCAGGATCTGCCTGCAGGAAAATCCGGGCTGGAGGAGTGGCACAGAGCCTGCCAGGCGAAATACCAGTTAGGAGATGTCGCTGGCATGCAATTTAAAAAATAACTTGACTAGCACTTGAGGTTATTTAGAAAAATACCTTCGGTCACGTGCTTTCCAGAATGTTATGTACTTGAAATGAATCATCCTTACCCAGCCCAGAGAGGATTTAATTACAATCCCCTCCCATGTTGCCTCTTTTAAAACTTGACCTTCTTTTCTGGTTGCTATTCAAATTCAGCAAAATATCAACTTGGTTTTCTTTTTTGGAAGCCGAGAACGAATCTTTCTATAGCTTCAGACAGGAAGAAGGGACTAAGCTGTATGGGAAGAAGTCTTGGAATGTAACGGTGACAGCAGAATACCTTCAATAATTGTCTGTGAGGCCTGTATGATCAACAACCATACCCAGTCTTTAAGCAAAAGCAAACACTGAGGTTAACAAAAGCAAATAGATTCCTGCAATCAGGTGACATTGAGCCAGCTACACTCCCTTCAAGTGTGTGCCTGTAGACAAGAGTCACTATTCACACCAATGCTGGGGTGCAGGGTGACATACCTGCTGCCATTTCTAAATCTGAGCATCCTGCTTGTCCGTGCTATTGTATTGGTGAACCACCTAGACCAGGGAGGTCTGCTCTCAATCAAGCACCCACAGCTAGGAGCCCACTGCTTGCCTGAGCATTGATGTGTTCAGCGGGTAAAACTGTCCATCTGGTCTCAGTTTTGGGGCAGATGCTTCTGCTCAGCCCCCTGCTCAGCTCATGACATAGGCTCTGGACTCAGACCTGTAGTTATACCTCAGCCCTGCCATTCATTCAAGTTCTCTGAATCTTAGCTTCATCCTTGGCCAATTAAGAAAACAGCTATTTTTCAGTATTTATGTGTGTGTGTTTGGGGGGGGTGGGTAACTAAAACCAATGGATACTCAAATCCTTTATATACAATGGTGTAGTGTTTGCATAGAACCTACGCATATCCTCCCATATTCTTTAAATCATCTCTAGATGACTTATAAAATCCAATACAATGTCAATGCTTCACAAACAGCTATTATACTGTATTGTTTAGGGAATAATGATAAGAAAAGAAGTCTGTGCATATTTAGCACAGATGCAATTTTTTCAAGTATTTTCTATCCACGGTTGGTTGAATCCAGGAATGTGGAACCCCCGGATATGGAAGGCTAGCTGTAATGATAACAGCACCCAAGTTACAAAGCATGTGATCCTGATGTGAGGATCGAATGAGATCATGTACCCACTGGCACAAACCCAGAGCTCAGTACAGGCATTCAATTTGGTCATGACTACAATACTCAGTTCAAACCAGAATCAAGCCAGGCTGGCAATGAGGCCAAAAGCAAAGTTTTTCTGTAATAATGATAATAAATATCACTTTAGGCATATAAAATGCTTTTTATTGACTCTATCATCTTGTTTTATCCTTCTGCCACCCCATGAGGCAGGTAAGACAAAGATCATCTTCCCAGTCTCCAAACAAAGAAACTGAGGCACAGACAACTTTCCCTGCTGTATTCAAGCACTGAGGGGCAGCCCCAGGCTAGGATAGTGCTCTGTGAGGGTGTGATTGACAGTGCCCCAGGCTTTGCAGTGGTACAGGCCATAGAACCCAATGGCCATTGGATGTGGGAGATGATGCATCAAGAATAGCAAGGTATCAGGACCAGATGTTAAGCCCCTGAGGCCAGTGCAGCTTGAATTTCTTCCCACCCTTCATAGTTCCTAGCAAGGGCTCTGCATACAATCAATACTCAATAAATACAGGATCCTATCCTCAACCTACTTCCTGAGGCCATACCTGTGTTGCTCTGATCACCCTCCATGACTGAGTATTCCTACTTTAAAAGTTATAATTCAGCCAAGATGGATATTCATCTCAAGTACTAAAATGAGCTGGGAATATGATTTAACGAAGTGGCCTTTTGTCTGGGAGTTGGTGGTGACCAAGAGCAAGGAGAACATGCCTTGAAGTCAACATTTGGGCAAGTTCATGCTTCCCCATTCAGTTTCCTCCTATAAATCAGTGTCAATAATACAAGGTTTTTGTGTGATTCGGAGAAAATGGATATAAAGCAACTGGCACACAATAGAAGCTTAACAATATTTGTGGTTATTTTTCCTTTCCAGCCTGCTTTCTGGTTTCTGCTAGTTGGATGTGAAGCAAACATCACACAGCTCAATAAGATGTTGGAGAAGGTTTTCATTCTCATTTTCTTTATGTTCCAAATTAGTTATTAGATCTGGAGAGATGATGTCTGATTGTCATCAGAGTGAATACTCAACTTGCCAGGAATTCAATCTTCCCAGAGAGCCACCTGAGAGCTACTCAAATCCAGAACCTCCCTGAGCCTACATCCTAGACCCCTTCTCCACCAGTGTCATCCTCTCTTTATCCTTCCAAGAACTGAGTGGGAACAAAGTTAAATGAAACCAAGTTTGGCCTGAGGACACCTTGCATTTGAGTTCTTACCCAAGGAAGGGAAGTAGTGGACTTTTGTAATAAGCAGCTGAGTCCCAGCCAGTCTCAGCAACTGAGCTTCAGCCAATCATAGGCGCCTGCTGATCTTCCTATGCTCAGAGAAGACTGTGAGCAGTCCAGCTGTCTGTCTGGCTTCCTTTCCTGTCCATCAACGCTGCCTGCCCACTTGGTGGAGAGGAGTTCTCTGAACCTTTTCTGGTTCTCAGGGCTGCGGTTCTTTGCTCAATAAAACCCTGCTGAATTTGTCAAAGTTTTAATTTTAACAGAAGGGACATACCCTCACCTGAGAGGACTTTTTAACAATAGGATTTGAAACTTTCTTTCTTAGGTATTGGAAATTAGCTATGTGGAGCAACTGAATCAGGAGTCAGATGGGCAAATCAATCAAGTTGCAGCATCTGCTGAGTTGTGAACAGCTTTTACAGCTGTGGCCTAGGAGGTCAGTAGCTGCAAGCCCTCAGAGGCCTCTCTGTGCTCCCTCCTGCCCCTGGATCTTCCTCCCTCAGCTACTTTGACAGAGGTCACCCTCCCTCCAGGACTTTTGCTATCCTTGACCCACCCCACCCCTAAAATCCTTTAAAATCTATTGCTCACACTTCAGTAAACATTTTAAATGAAGCTGGAAAGGGAGGAGAAACCCTTTAGGGTGGGTGCCCAGGAAGGGCCTCTTTGAGCAGGTGCATCTCTGAAGACACCAGGTGGTGTGAAGGGGCAGTCACAGAAAGATGGGGGATGAGACCCCAGGAGGAGGAAAAAGGCCAGTAGTGGGAATTACTCCAGCAGAGTGAGGTCAGAGGGAGGGAGGCTGGTGGGACTGGGCCTGGAGAAACGTAGGGCCACTAATGTGGGACCTTTAAGCCTTAGTTTTATCCATGGAATTTTTTTTCCAAATTTGATGAAAAGGCCACAGTTTTTAAAATAATTATGGTGGAATATACATAACATAAAATTTACCATTTTAACCATTTTAAGTACACAATTCAGTGGCATTTGGAATCTTCATATCATAAAGCAATTATTACCACCCTCTAGGATTCTTTTCATCTTACCAAACTAAAACTGTCTCTATAAACACCAGCTCCCCATTCCTTCTTCCCTCAGGCCCTGGAACCCCATTCTGCATCCTGTCTCTGAATTTGACTATTCTAGATACCTCATATAAGTGGAATCATACAGTCTTTGTTGTTTTGAGACTGGCTTATTTCACTTAGCATACTGTCCTCAAGGCTTATCTCTGTTTTAGCATGTGTCAGTACGTCCTTCCTTTCTAATGGTGACTAGTTCTCCACTATGTATATAGACCATATTTTCTTTATTCACTTTTCCATAGACACTTGGGTTATCTCCACCTTTTGGTGATCGTAAATGATACTGCTATGAGCTTGAGTGTATGTATCTGTTTGAGACCCTGCGTTCAGTTTTTTGAGGGTGTATATCCAGACTGGAATTGCTAGAGTGTAATGTGTTTCTTTAGGTTCTCTCTGGCTGCTGTGTGAAGAACGAAAAATACATGGTAGGATGACCACATAACTGACCATTCCAGACAGTGTCATTTTGAGAATGAAGAGATCTCTACGAACAATTGGGCAAGGACTATGTACAGTGATATTGTCCTAGTCAAAGAAGACCTGTGTTTAGAGTTACTGCAGGAGTGCAGTAACTCTAGGGCCAGTGATGAGGTTGTGGTAGGCAGGATGGAGGGCAGTGGCACTGGAAGTGGGAGGGGGTGGATATATCTGTCCTCAATAGGGAACTGAAAGTGGAGATTGACTATGTGATAAGAGAGAAACTGGGGAGGCAAACACAGGGTGGGAAGTAAGAAGCCACTGCCACCCCCCAAATGAGGAGAGGAAGAAAAAGGTGGTGTCATTCACGGAGTCTGAGGTCCCTGCAGACTTGTCCTATGGAAGCTGGGGCCATGGAAGGCTGGTGGCTACAGCTACTGCCCAGACTGAGCCCAGGTTCCCGTGATTGGGCTCTTCCATCCCCATCTTTCACTGGCCTCCAATGTCTGAGCCCAGCTGGAAGTTGCTGGCCCTGTAGTCACACAGCCTGCAAGGTTTGCCTCCTGCCATGGAGAGAAGAGCGGGGCAGGGGTCCAGGACTGGTCTGGCCCAGGTTCTGCATTCAGATGGCAGGAGGCTTGGGAGGCAGAATCAGCAGTTGGCTGAGGATGTGGGTGTGGGGGAGAGAGCAGCAGCAAAAAAGATTCCAGTGAGAACACAGGGGTGCTGTCTCTTGAGGTAGGGAGACTGACAGGGGTTCCTCCTACAGCAACACATTTAGTTGCACATGTGTTTTATGCAGGTTTCAGTAGGAGTTTTATTTAATGACAAATGTTAGAAAGAGGATCTGTGGACAGGACTTAAGTGGTATAGCACCCGCCTAGCAAACATGAGGTCCTGAGTTCAACCCCAAGTACTGCCAAAAAAAGTTAGAAAGAAAAAGGATGAAAGGGAGGAAAAGAGGAAATGAAGGAAGAAGGAAGGAAGGAAGGAAGAAGGGAAGGAAGGAAGGAAGAAAGGAAGGGAGGGAGGAAAGGAGGAAGGGAGAAGGGAAGGAGGGAGGGAGGGAGGGAAGGAAGGAGAGAAGGAGGGAAGGAGGGATTTGAAGGAGGGTACTGGGCACAGACTTAACTAACTCCATTTTGGCCTTCTGGCATTTAACCTTTTATTCTTCTGTGTCTTTCCTCCCCACAGTCACCTTGCAATTCAGGTGTCTATGACAAAAGTTGAAACTGCCCCTCAGACAGCAATACTACCCGATCATCCTGAGATATTGAACAACTGGAGGACGTCTTAGATCCGATCAACTGAACTAATTATGGTCCTACCCCCAACTCCTTCCCTACCTACACTTAAACTTTATGCCAGTACCCTTTATCAGTGACCTTGTGGTCACTGAATCCCTTTGTATTGTCCACATGGCAGCATTTGATTAAATGCTTCTCTGTGCTGTCTGGAGGATGAAGCAGAAGTACACATTATAGGCTCCGCAGGGGAAGGGGAGGCCCCAAGGCTGGTTGGGGAGCCAGGGAAAGAGAGGAGCTTCCCACCAGAACTGTGGGGAGAGCTCAGGCTGCTTAAAGCAAATTGGGTCCACAGGAGCTGGGGGAGGGGAGGCCAGCACTGGACCCTTGGCCCCTGGTCAGCTGGGAGGAGCTGGGCCAGGGAGGCTGGACATGTGGAGTCAGTCTGGGTGGGGGTGCTGCTGATGGGCCAGGGAGCTGGCTGCTCCAGATAGGCTTATACGGGGACGGTTTGCTTTGATTGTTTATTTGAGGCAGGGTCTAGCCATATAGCCTAGTCTGGCCTTGAACTCTCCATCCTACTGCCTCTACTTCTCCAGTACTGGGATTACAGATGTACACCACTATACCTGGCTGAATACTTTCAGAAAAAAAATTTTTTTTTGCATCATAGTTGAACTTAGCAGTAAGCCCTTATGTAAATGATGGTGAGTTACATAGAGGGGAATGCCTTCATCATCGGTGTAGAAGAATTTCAGAATATTCAGTTTCACATAGTTTACTATTGCTTTTTTGTCACCATAGCTGAAATTAAACCTATATTTCTGATAGCATATCATTCAGGGGTAAAGCCTCCTGATGGATACATTACTTATTTTTACCTATTTAATTTTAAAAGTGTTTTACTTAGGATAGTGACATTAGTACTTGAGAAGAACAAAGCAACAAAGATATGGTTTGCTCAGAGGGTAGGTAAGTATATGTGGGGAGAACTCTTTCCTAAGCTGCTGGAAGCAATATTCATTCCAGAGATCCAGCCCTATAAAGAAATCATTAGGATAGCTTGCATGACTACAATCATGTCACAGAACTATTTCTACTGCCCTGAACTCTCTAAACCAAGTTTCAAGGCTTCCATCCTGACAGGTGGAGTTGATAAGCCTTATTCTCTCTGCATTAGCTGTGCAGAGAGAATTATCTCCAATAATTCCCATGAGTGATGAGTGGCTTCTTTGTTCCAGGATTGTGCAACCAGGTAAAAAGGGGAGTGATTATTGCTTGCTTGGCCTCTTAAAGACTGTGAACAGGCTTCAGGCCTTGAAATGCATTGCCTCTTCTTTTGGCTGTAAGTGTGTGTAAGACAGCCACAACCTGGACAAGCATTGGCTCACTAAAGAGGAGCCAGCAGAGAGGAATAGAGCCCTTCCTGTGTGCCATTCTCCCTGCCAGACCCTGGGGCAGGGAGGATGGTGTGGAGTCTGGGCAATTTCTGCCTCCAGAAGGGTAGGGTTTGCAACACACAGAAATGCAGAAAAGGTCAAACTGGCTGGCTGAGAGAGTTGTCAGGGAGGGGATGTGATTAGAAGAGGAGAGTTTGAGGAGGAGGAGATGGACTGACCCTGGGGTAAGGACTGGGGTGAGAAGCCAGGAGGGTCCTCCCATTGGCAGGACTGGGAGTGGTGAGAATACTGGACAGGTTGAGGAGGGTGCACACCAGATTCTAGAGAGCACCATGCTACCAGGTGAAGGAATTTGGACTTTGCTCCCAATTATGTAGTTGCCAGACTTCTGGATTTCACAGAGCAGTGATTTAAAAAATTTTTTAAAACAGCTAAAATGAGAAACAATGAAAGTGAGTTATTTCTACAGTTTAAATGTCTCCCCAGAGTTCATGTGTTGGAGACTTATTCCCCAATGTAACAGTTTTGAGAGGAGGGACCTTAAAGACATGATTAGGTCATGAGGACTCTTCAGTTGTGAATGGATTAATGTCCTGATCTGTCCTGGGAGTGAGTTTGTATAAAAGCTAGTTAGCCCCCCCTGCCCTCTTTCCCTCTCCTTCTCTTTCCCTTCTGCCTTCTGCCATGCAAGAATGCCCATGGCAGATATGGAGCCCTTCACCTTAAAGTTTCAGCTTCTGCAACTGTAAGAAATAAATCTTTGTTTTAAAGTAAATGACCCAATCTTAGGAGCTCTATTTTAGATTAATTTACCAAGGTTTATTCTGTCATGTAAAGACATGTGACTAACTCCAATCAACTGTCACTCTGCTTTTATCAATAAAAGGAAATGTTAACACCCTTCAGGAAAAAAAATATTAAGCTGTTAAAACAAAGGACAATACTTCCAAAAAAGGACAGCTGGCAACCTCTATCCTGCCTTTGCCAAAGATTGAAAATGTCATCTCAGACCAACTTGTTCCACAGACCAGCTCTGCCACTAGCAGCAGGAGTGCAGCCAGTATTTGGGACAGGCCTAGGTTGTCTGGTAAGCTGGGAGTTGACCAGGCTGAGCACTGGGTGTCAGGAGAACAGCAGAAAGGCTGCTGTCTCAATTATTCTTCCTCTTGAAATCCCATCCTCTGTCTACAGTGACCACCCTCTTTGTCATGTAGCCCTGCAGTGTGAATAGCCTCCTCACTACTCTCCTGGCTTCCATCTCTTGCCTTGTAACCCAAGCTCCCTTTTGCACCAGAAGAGAAAAGTGCTAGGACCATGCTGTTCCTCACTTCTTGGCCCCTCCATTATTCACCAGAGGTACAGCAGCCGGTCTAACTCTTGCCCTTGAGCTGCAGCTCTTACCTTGCCAGGCCTTCCTGGCTCACAGTGTTACAGCCACCGTGGGCATTGTTCAGTTTCTTTAACGGGACATGCACACGGGCCACCACACACTTGCCCTTGCTCTTCCTCTGTCTGGAGCATGTTCCTCTTGCCCTTGGCCTTGGAAATACTTCCTATCATCTGGGTTTGGCTGAAGCAGAGCATCTACAGAGGGCCTTCCAGGAGCCCCAATGTCCGCTACATGTTCTTATGTGTCCTTATGTCTTCCTACATGGTATTTATCATGGTTTATGGGTAAGGGTCCCCAAACCATCTCCTTGTTTGGAGAGCTGTGAGAACAACTCATGGGACTTAGCATATAATTGTACTCACACCTAAGTTTATGGCTGTGACCTAGGAAAGATTCATAGCCAACCCCCAAGGAAAAAAGAGACCAGGACTGGAGAACCCATGTAAGGCTGCCTTATACTCTCTCCTTCCCAAGTGAAGTCCTCCAGCACCCAGAGATTCTGAGCCCACAGTTTTCCTTAGAGATTGGTCACCAATGCAACTTTGCTTAGCATGTACCCAAATTTCAACTCCCACAAAGGAAGGCAGGTGTTCAGTGTAAACCACACTGTTTGCCTCGTGGGAAATACTGCAGAAGCCAAATTCTCAGATGCCAGCCAAGGGCCAACTGTATAGCCAGCCTGCTTGGTTAACTCTTTTCTGCTCTGCTTGTCACTCTGTGATCTGAACTGGCTATAAGCTATGGGTGGCAGGCTCCGTCTCTTGTGTTTACTCTTCCCACACAGAGTGCCTAGGAGCGCATAAGTGTCTGCTGGGGTCTGAGCCTTAATCTGCTACTTCTGAGCTGTGTGACTTTGGACAAACTTCTTCACCTCTCTCGGCCTTGGTTTTCTTACCTGTAACAGATAAGAAAAGTCCTTCCTCAGAGTTGCTTTGATTGCTGTGGAACTGTTATTTGTTCAATTGATGCAACTGAGATAATGGGCTTGGGCTGAGAAATGGAAACTAAGGGTGAATTCTAGAGCTATTGGCTAGGGAAAATGGAAAAACCAATAAACAAACTGATTAGTCTTGGAGGCGTGAGAAGGAAGAGACTGAGTGATGGAAGAGAAGATATTCACAGAAATGGAGTTGTTGGGTCTGGGACAAGCA
This sequence comes from Castor canadensis, assembly GCF_047511655.1. NCBI lineage: Eukaryota > Metazoa > Chordata > Mammalia > Rodentia > Castoridae > Castor > Castor canadensis. The sequence continues at coordinate 86,528,160 of NC_133397.1, read as the reverse complement.
CTGGGGTTGGTGATCCTTGTTTCTGACCTTCTGCTCATCAATAGCCCTTGCTACTTCTCAGTCCCCACTTCCTGAGGAGGAGCCTGGGTCTGGGAACTGGGGGCTGATAAAAACCCTAATCTTTGCCTGTTCTGCTCAGCTCCCCCTTTCTTTCTAGGGACAGTAACCCTTCCAGCCCCTGCTACCTAAGTGGCTCTGCTGTGTTCCATGAAACTCCATCTTGGCCTTGATGACTGGATTGCACTAGTTGACCCAAGGACAGCTTAGCGCTGGTTGGCCAGAGGGCTGTGACCCATGAGCCTAGTTTGACAGAATGGAGATCATTTTCACAGGAATTTGGAATTGAGCCCTGTGTTAGTCCATTTTCTGTAGTTATAAGAAATACCCAAAGCTGGATAATTTGTAAGGAAAAGAGGTTTATTTAGTAAACACTTCAGGAGGTCCAAGAACATGGTGCTGATATTAGCTTGGCTCTATTAAGGGTGTCATGGCTGATGTCATTGCAGAACAGACATGCGTATGAAAGAGGTCACATGGTGAGACAGGAAGCCAGAGAAGAAGGAGGGGCCAGTCTTGCTGTTTGAAACAGAATGAAAGCTAACTCATTCTGTGAGATCAGCATAATCCCTTCTGATGAGCAATTCCTTGCTTCCTTCCACTAGAACCACCTCTTAAGGGTTCCACCACCTCCCACATCACTGTACTGAGGCCCAAGCCTCCAACACATGAACCCCAGGGGACAGCCATGTCCAAACCATAGGAGACCTAGAGAGACAAGCAGGTTAGAAGAAAGGTTCCAACTGTTAGGATGCAGTGAGGGTGATTTGGGGCAAGAGAAAGCCTTTGAGAAAGATGTGAGGGAGAAGACAGGCTATGTGTGGGGCAAGGAAGTGTGGACAGACATAGAAAGGCCAGGACAGAGACATCTCTTTGCTCTGCTGTGGTCCTGGGAATGGTTTCAGTGTACATGCCTTCTATCCTTTGAGGCAATTTACTCAAGCCATTTAGAGTTTGTCTTCAGGGTAACGCTTAGACTTTGATACTACTCTGTCCCATGCAAGCTGTGTGACTTCAGGCAAGTCCTTTAACCTCTCTGGACTTCAGTCTCTTTAGGTATATAACAGGGGGAGTAGCTTTGCCAATTCATAGGGTCACTGTGGGGCTTAAATAAGACTTTGGCCTATAAATGGCTTGCTACAGTTTCTGACATATGCAAGTGCTTAAAAATATTAATATTATATTTTCATAACTCCGTTTCTTGAGGTCATTCAGGTGGTTTTCTGTTTCTGACTATAACAAATCAAAGTTCAGTGTGACAGATGATCCTTTCTTCTCTGGATGGATTCTTCTAGGGAAATTGCAGCTTTTAATACTTCGGCTTCCAGGGCTTTTCTACCTTTCCTGTGCAGAATGCACACATCCTTCAACAGTGTTTTTCTGACAGCCCATTTCCTCTCTTTCAAAGTACTCAGATTTCTATTTCTGTGTTTAACTGTAGTTAGAACGCTTCTATGGTTTCTACAGAATTCCCTTTGGTGAATTCTACAGTTTCTCTGAGAGTCCGATTATTCAAAAAGGATGTTAACAGTCAGCTGAGGTCCTCTAACACTGTGTTTTTTGGCCAATGGAAGTCCATTAATTCTCACAATGCTACTTAAGCATGTGTGACAAGTGTCCATGGTCTAGTTAGCATTTAGAAAAATGGAGGCATTAAAAAGTGAAGCAATATGAAAAAGAAGTGAGAAACCTCTTGCAATTGCTTTAGGTAGGTGGGGAGGGGGCTGAGGAGGAGAGACAATGGAGACAATGTAACTAATGAACAATATAAGTCTAGTTGGAATTGGCACTATGAGTCGCCCCTGTATAATGAATACATCCTAATGAAAAATTATTTTAAAAAGAAAAAGAAATGAAGCAGACCATTAGGAACAGCTCAGACAGATCTTCTAGAGCCCCGAGCCTGCAAAAATTTATACCTCCACCCTGCAGCCACCTGCCACCTAAGCATACCAGGCCACCCTCATATGTGTGCCTCGAAGAGGGGGTTGTCACTGAAGTAGTGATGAAAATGGCATTTCTTTTCATCACAGAATTTAAACTTATTTTAACAATAGAACTTTCACGTGTATCCAATGACTCAGGGGATTTGGAGAAGTGCACTTTCTCTTGGCTTATTATGTTCTTATTACAGCTTTCTTTCAGGTCTTTTATCAGTGGAGCAATGAATGCTTTGGTAATAGAATTGAATATCAACTTTTGACAGGCAAAAACATAGTCCGTAACTTGTAATGAATGCCTGTGTTAAGAGAATGACTTTTTTCTCCTAATGCTGCCTTCTGATTAGGATGGACCAGCCACCTTCCCTTTCCTGTGCTCTTGTATTGGTTTCCTGCAAGTCTAGATCATTCCTCTCTTTACCTATCCACACTTCGAATGTATCACCCATTCTGGAGCCAGGATGGGCTCTGGTTAACAGCTGTTTCTGGCATCACCCAGACCAGAATAAAAATCTAATTTCTCTAGTGCACCTTAGAGGGCCTTTGGGCTCCTTCCCTTTCTGATTTCCTGTTCTGTGTTCCTGGTCATGCAACCATCTTCCAGCCATCCTCAACACACTTCACCCCTGGCTGCCTCCATTCTTCATGCTGTGTTTTTGTTGTTGCTGTTGTTTGTTTGTTTGGCAGTACTAGGATTTGAACTAGTACTAGGATTAGAACTAGGATTTGAAGCCATTTTTTGCTTTTGGTTATTTTTTCAGATAGGGTCTCATGCATTTTGTCCATGACTACATCAGATCACAATCCTATGATCACAATCTGTTTCCCACACAACTGGGATTACAGGAGTAAGCCACTGTGTACGATCCCCTCATGTTGTGATTCAAATATGGTTTGTCCCCACCAGAATTCATATTGAGGCTTGATCTACAATGCAGTTGTGGAGAGAGGTGGTGAGACCTTAAGATGTGGGAACTTTAGGAATCCACTCTTGTGAATTTTCTCACAGGAATGAGTTAGTTATTGTCAGAGCTTAGCCCCCTCTGTCTCTCTTTGCATGTGCCCACTTGACTTCCGCCTTCCACTATGAGCTGAAGTGGTACAAGACCCCCACAAGAAGATGTGGGTTGCCAAATTTGGACTTGCAGCCTCCAGAACTGTGA